>NC_142871.1:150385000-151635000 GCF_051225735.1 Oryctolagus cuniculus
TGAGCACTGAAAATAGAATGCATTCTGAGTATTGAACACATGCTGGCATGTAGGTGATAATTTGAAAAAAATAATTATACCCATGATCTGAACTGAATTCTGAAGAAATGTGGCAATTATTGCATCAGCTGAAATGGACTGATGCTATATCCTCACGGTGAGCTGGGTCTTTTTGTATACCACTAATGAAACCATAAGATTTTATAACAAAGGAGGCTACCCAAAAAATTTGAAACAGTTGTCTATCCAAGGATCATAAATATTTCATCAATCTTATTTATAGGCAGTAATAGGAATTATTGACTATTTATTAATTACATGCATAAATCAGACATTACATAATTTTCATGTGTTGATCTTTAGATGGTCATATAAATGCCATTTTTATTCTCAAAATTTTCACTGATCCTGACAAAAATAAAATGAAAATTAGGAATTAAGACCAAGATTTGTGCTTTAATCACATGGAAATACAAAACCATAAACACCTCTCCAAGAAACAAAGCCATTCTTTTCGTGTGGCTTTCTTTGATTTCACATGGACACAAATGGCACATAAGTTATATATATTTTTCATCACTTATCATTTTGCTCATGACAATTATCCATAATTTACTCTTTAATGTTTAAATGGAAATTTAAAAGAAATATTCATTTCAGTTTTTATTCATCTTGACCTTGGTTGATTCATGTTGCATAACTGCTAGCTAGCAAAGAAATCACTAGTTTATGACAATATACATGAGTCAACAAAAAATAATTAAAACCACAGTGAAAGCTTAATTCCTTCTGATTCTGTGAACATGTCAGCAGTAGAAGTCTTGGTTTCCTTTTGTTGGCTCTGTAGCTGAGTTTCGACTGCACAGTGGGGTCATCTCCAATGACTGCGATGCCAAGAAGTTGCAGGACTCTGCTCTCAGAAAGCCAGGATATTTTCCACGGAATTTTGTCTAGTTCTAGAAATCAAACCTTGCACATGAGTTCTGACTCCCATGGAATTGCATGACTTCTTAACTGAGCCCTCTATTTCCCTTTTGGAAGCCTGAAGAATACTTCATAATGAAGAGAAGAGACAGCTTGAAAAATCTTCTCTTTCACTTTGGTCTTCCATGCATGTGTCCATAGTCTGTGCCTCTGGCTCATGGCCTGCTTTCTGGATACTGGACAGAGAGGACGCCAGGACTGTAGAGAATGGACCCAAGACACTATGGATACACAAACCGTGTCTAAAGGAAGTTTGAGGAGATCCTTAGAGAACTGTGAGACCCTCTAAGGTTCTTACCAGGGAAAGGCACCCCAACCCCTTCACTCCCTAATTCTTTCTTGCTCAATCCATGGAAAAAAGATTCAATCAGACAAGTTGCTGAGTTTAAGGTCAAATTGAAATTCTTTTCCCACCTCTTTTCATTTTTTCCTGAGCCAAGCATTTCATTGGCTCTAATGCAAAAGCATAGAAGTTTATCCTTATTTGCCCTAGGAATGCTGTTATTTTCATCTTAAATAACCGTTTTCTGTGCTTGCAGATTTTAACCCACTAAGTGAGATTTCCCTGGGTTTTCTCTCTTCTGATTAGTCTCAATTTGTACCATTTTAATTTATTTTTAAATTTTTTTAATATAAAAAGAACAGATTTTATGCTTCCCATAGGTAGTTTCAAGTTGATAACCATACTTTCCTTATTCCTCTATTCTCCCACCCCCTCCCTCCCTCCACTCTTTTCATCAGTTTTTGCAAAGGCATACTTTTAATCCACTCTGTATTCACAAACATAATTTTGTACAAATCATAATATTCAATAAGTAAAAAGTAGGAAGACCACAGTTTCATAGGAGGATAAACAAGGGCTAAAAACAGTAATCAAATCATAAGATGTCTGTTTCACTCCTACACGTTTATTTCTATTCTGTATTAACTACCACATATCTGAGAAAACATACAATTTGGAAACCGATGTATTTCACTAAGCATAATGGTTTCCAGTTGCACATATTTTGTTGCAAAAGACAGAAGTTCATTCTTTTATGGCTGAGGAATATTCCATAATGTATACATACCACATTTTCTTTATCCAGTCTTCAGCTTATGGACAGCTGGGTTGATTCCATATCTTAGCTATTTTGAATTGAGCTGTAGTAAACATGGGGGTACAGATAACTCTTCAATATGATGATTTTATTTTGTATGGATAAATTCCCAAGAGTAGGGTGGCTGGGTCATATAGTAGATCTATTTTTAGATTACTGAAGAATCCCATACTGTATTCCATAATGGTTGTACTAATTCACATTCTCATCAAGAGTGAATTAGATACCTTTTACCCCACATCCTCATCAACATTTATTGTTTTTTGATTTGTGGATGATAGCAAGTCTAACTGGGGTGAGGTGAAACCCCATTTTTTTTTTTATTTCTCTGATAGTTAGTGATCCTGAGCATATTTTCATACGTCTGATGGCCATTTGAATTTCATCCTTTAAAAAATACCTGTTCATGTTATTTGCCCATTTGTTAGCACTCTTGTTGTGTTGTGGAGTTTCTTGATAGTGCTTGATCCTGGATATTAATTCTGCATCAGTTGCATAGTTTGCAAATATTTTCTCCCATTCTGTTGGCTGCCTTGTCATCTTGTTCAGTGTTTCCTCTGCAGTGCAGAAGCTTTGTAGAATGCTATAATCTCATTTGCCTATTTTTGCTTTGATTGCCTGTGCTTCTATGGTCTTTTTCAAGAAGTCTTTGGCTATGCTAATGTCTTGCAGAGTTTCCCTGATGATTTTCTTTAGTAATTTGATGGTATCTAGTTGAAGATTTAAATTCTTGATCCATTTTTAGTTGATTTTGGTATTAGGTGTAAGGTAGGTGTATGTCTGTGTGAATAGATCCATTTCCCCAGCTCCATTTTTTGAAGAGACTCCTTTCCCCAGGGATTAATTTTAGTTTCTTTATCAATGATTAGTTGATTATAATGCATGGATGAATTTCTGGGGTTTCCATCTGTTCCATTTGTCCACATGTCTATTTTAGTGCCAATGCTAGGCTCTTTTAATTAGAACTGTTGTGTAGTATGCCTTGAAATCTGGTATTGTGATGCCTCCAGATTTATTTTTGTTGTTCAAGATTGCTTTAGCTATTTGAGGTCTCTTGTGTTTCCATACAAATTTTAGCATCACTTTTTTCTAGACCTGAGAAGAATGTCATTGGTAATTTGATTGGGATTGCATTGAATCTATAAATTCTTTTCAGAGGCATAAACATTTTGATGTTAATCTATCTTCTAATCTATGAGCATAGATAACTTCTCCAGTTTTTGTGTCTTCTTCTATTTCTTTCTTTTAATGCTTGCAGTTTTCATTGTAGAGATCTTCCACATCCTTGGTTAAATTTATTCTAAGGTATTAAATTCTTTTTGTAGCTATTGTGAATGAGACTTATCTTACAAATTCTACTGTAGCCAAGACTTTGTCTGTGTATACAATGGCTATTAATTTTTGTGTGTTGATTTTATGTCCTGCAAATATACTAAACTCTCTTTTGAATTCCAATGGGCTCTATAGTGGAGTCTTTTGGTTCCCCTACATACAGAATAATGTCAGCTGCAAACAGGGATAATTTGACTTCCTTCTTTTTTATTATATTTTATATTTTATAAATAAAATATAAATATATTTATAATATTTTGCTATATTTTAATTATTTATACACTCCTGCAATTTTGGATTTGGTTCATTTTTGTTTTTCTAGGATCTTGAGATGCATTTATAGATCATTATTTGCTGCCTTTCAAATTTCTTGATAGAGGCACTAATTATCATAAACTTCCCTCTTAATACTGCTTTTGCAGTATCCCATAAGTTTTGATATGTTGTGTTGTCATATTCATTTGCTTCCTGGAATTTTTTGATTTCCCGTTTGATTTTTTTCTATGACTCACTGTTCATTCTGGAGCATTGTTGTTCAATCTCTACATGTTTGCATATTTTCCAGACTTCCTTAAGTTGTTACTTTCCAGTTTCATTCTACTGTGGTCAGAAAAGATACATGGTATAGTTTCAATTTTTTGAGTTTGCTGAGACTTGCTTTATGGCCTAACATTTGGTCTACCCTAGAGAATATTTCATGCTCTGATCAAATGAATGTGAATTCTGCAACCGTAGTATGAAATGTTCTCTAGATACCAATTAGGTTCATTTGGTACCTAGTATAGATTCATTATTTTTTTTGTTGATTTTCTGTTTAGTTGATCTGTGCATTGATGAAAATCGGGTGTTGAAGTCCTCCACAATTATTGTTGTATTGGAGTCCATATCTCCCTTTAGATCCATTAACATTTGTTTTAAATAGCCAGTCCCCATGTCATTGCATATTTAAAATAATCACATCTTCCTGTTGAATTGATCATTAATCATTACATAAAGCCCTTTTTTTGTCTCTTTTAACAATTCTTGTATTAAAGTCTATCTTGTCTGATATTAGAATGGCTATACCTGCTCCTTTTTGATTAATGTTAGCTTGGAATATCTTTTTCCATCCTTTCACTTTCAGTCTGTATGTATCTTTGCCACTGAGGTGTGTTTCTTGTAGGTACGAAATAGATGGATTTTGTTTTTTAATCAATTCAGCCACCCTGTATCTTTTAACTGGAGAATTTAGACCATTTACAATCCAAGTTATTATTGATAAGTAATGGCTTAATCCTACAATTTTTCCATAAATATTCCTATTTTTTGCTTTGGATTTTCTTTGTAATTTTACTAGGATATTTTCTGTCTTCACATTCTTTATTAAGACTATCAGTCTCTGTTTCTGTGTGTAGCACATCAGTAGGAATCATTTGTAAGGCTGGACAAATGGTGACAACTTCTTTCAATTTAGGTTTGTTTTGAAAGGTCTTTATTTCACCGTCTTTGTAAAAGAGAGCTTTGCTGAGTACATTATTCTGGGTTGATTTTTTTTCTTTTAGGACTTGGACTATGTCTCCCCATTCTCTCTTAGACTGTAGAGTTTCTAATGAGACAGCATCTGTTAGTCTAATTGACAATCCTCTAAAGGCAATCTGACATTTCTTTCGTGTACATTTCATAACCTTTTCTTTATGTTTTACTGCTGAAAGTTCGACTATAATGTGTCATGGTGAAGGTCTTTCTGATCATACCTATTATGATCATGTGCTTCCTGTACTAGGATGTCCCTTTTTTCTCCAAATTAGGGAGGTTTTCTGCTATTATTTCACTGAAAAGGCCTTCTACTTCAATCTCTGTTTCCATGGCTTCAGGAACTCCTAATTCACGTATGTTTTGTCATTGATAGTATCCCATAAATCTCAAAGATTATTTCAGTTTTTCTGATTTTTTCTTCTTCTTTTTTTTTTTTTTTTTTTTTTTTTTTTTTTTTTTTTTTTTTACAGGCAGAGTGGACAGTGAGAGAGAGAGACAGAGAGAGAAAGGTCTTCCTTTGCCGTTGGTTCACCCTCCAATGGCCGCCGCTGCAGCCGGCGCACCGCGCTGATCCTGGCAGGAGCCAGGAGCCAGGTGCTTTTCCTGGTCTCCCATGGGGTGCAGGGCCCAAGCACCTGGGCCATCCTCCACTGCACTCCCTGGCCATAGCAGAGAGCTGGCCCGGAAGAGGGGCAACCGGGACAGAATCCGGCGCCCCAACCGGGACTAGAACCCGGTGTGCCGGCGCCGCAAGGTGGAGGATTAGCCTATTGAGCCACGGCGCCGGCTCGATTTTTTCTTCTTTTTTTACCCAACAAATATTTCCAAGGATTTGTCTTCTAGCTCAGACAGTCTCCCTTTCTCCTCACCAAGTCTGTTGTTGAGGCTTTCCACTGTATTTTCTAATTGACATATACTTAATTCTTCATTTCTAATATTTCAGTTTGATTTCTCTTCAGTATCTCTATCTCTCAGCAAAATTTTTCATTCACATCATGTATGAACATTCTTTTGAATTGACTTTTAGGCATTTCATCAATCTCTTCATCTTCACATTCTTTTTTTTTTTTTTTTTTTGGCAGACAGTGAGAGAGAGAGACAGAGAGAAAGGTCTTCCTTTTCTGTTGGTTCACCCCCCAAATGGCCACGATGGCCAGTGCGCTGTGCTAATCCGAAGTCAGGAGCCAGGTGCTTCCTCCTGGTCTCCCATGCAGGTGTAGGGCCCAAGCACTTGGGCCATCCTCCACTGCCTTCCCCGGCCACAGCATAGAGCTGGACTGGAAGAGGAGCAACTGGGACAGAATCCGGCGCCCCAACCAGGACTAGAACCCAGGGTGCCGACGCCGCAGGTAGAGGATTAGACTAGTGAGCCGCAGCGCCAGCCCATCTTCATATTCTAATATCACAGTGTTGTTGTATTCCTTTGGGGGAGTCATATTGTATTCCTGTTCTTGTTTCTTGTATTACTGCATTTTTTTTGGCATTTGTGGAAATGCTTGCTGTTTTTCTCCTCTGATGTGTTTTATCTTTGAATTATGCCTCTGTAGCTTATTGGAATGTCTGCTCCTTCAGCAGATAGCCAGACATGTGCTCTTGGTTGGGCCAGGGAGCTCTGGTTAGTGTTCAATTGTGGAGTGAGAGTCCAGTATGGCACCCAATTTGGTCATGTAGATATCCTCTATTGTCAGCAGGGAGAAGGTATAACCATGTCTGTGGCATAATAACAACCTTATCTCCTCTCTTCCTAGCTGATGAATGCCTGGGGTTATCCCCCAGTGTCTCTGTTTCCCCACAAAAGCGCATGAACTACACAAATATCTCTGCAGTCCTCAGTGTGAGCACAGAGCCCTTTGCAATGACCCACCGCAGGCAATCAGGGATCTCTGAACCTCTGAGGCCAGACACAGTGATTGGGTAGAGACCCAGCTACACCCTACACCCTATCTTGCAGTCACAGAATTCCCACATTCATAGTGTGCAAGGCTTTCACAGTCCCAGGGTGCAGGGGATCCACTCTTAGACCCATGGGACTGCCCCATCGATGGAGACAGCAGAGGTGTTCCCAGAGCCAGCTGCCTGTGAGTGCTCCACCTTGGCAATTTGAGTGCCCAAGTTTGTGACAGGATGAGGGAGATGGCAGTACTTCACAATCCTAAGTGGGTGTGCAGCCCCTGCCAACCTTCCCTCCAGGCTGGACTCAAAATCAGTAGGGAACATGGATTTATTCCTCTAAGAACATCCACTTGCTGTGCAGCCTCTACTGGCATGGAGATTACACTTTCTCCCTACTGGTCACCAGGTGCCCTTGTAGGGGGATGCAGACAAAAAAATGTGCTTTTCTTTATGGGATTAGGTGGGTACCCTGCCCCCTGCTAATGTTCTAGGCCGAACTCAAGGTCAGTGTGGTCTGCAAAAATTCTCCTTGAGGCAGTATCACCAGCGGCATGGGTGCTGCAGTCTGCTCTCACCTTGCTCTCAGAATCTGGTGTCAACTCCGACCCTCAGCTGTGGGAGTCATGGGTGCCGCTCCTGCTAGCTGCTGCATGGTTGTGTTGTTGATGCAGCTGTCTCTCTCCTTTGTGTAGAATTTCCATTCAAACTTCTCTCCACCTCTCCTGTGGGAATGCATACCCTCTGCTTTTCTTCCACTATCTTCCCTTGGTCAAAATCAGCACATCTTTTGTCTAATCAGCCATCTTGGAATCACCATTTTAAATAAGAAATACAAACCAGTATATTCAATTTTGCTTTACCCCCACATAGCTAATTATCATATTTTTCTTGTAAAGCTTCTCTCCAATATTGCCCCAGTTTTCTCTTTTTAGCCTAAGTCCTATCAACCTTGTAAAGACAGTCCCAATTTTTTAACCTTTTGTTTCCTTTGAATCTTTGTTCCTACAAATTAACTAACACTGAAAAAATGTCACCAATGACTTCCATCTTACAATATTCAACAGTAATAGGTTTAAAATCTAAAACGATGTTGGGGGAGGTGTTGTGGTGCAGTGGGTTAAGTTGCTGCTTGGGATGCCTGCATCCCATATCAGAGTGCTTGGGTTTGAGTCCCTGCTCTGCTACCAATTCCAGCTTCCTGCTAATGTGACCCTGGGAGGCAGCAGGTGATGCTTCAAGTACTTAAGTTCCTACCAAACATGTGGGAGATCTGTGCTCTGGGCTTCAGCCTGGTCCGATCTTGACTTTGGGGGTATCTGGGGCGTAAACCAGTAGATGGATGATCAATTATCTTCTTCTGTCTCTCTGTCTCTGTCTGTCTACCTGCATTTCTATCTCATTATCTCTCTGTCTTTTCAAATAAGAACAAATAAGTAAATTTAAAAATTAAAAGAAGCTGAGAAATAGTTTGAGCAGATACTCCACCAAGAAAATAATATGGATGGCAGAAGCAGGACTCACACATATCAGATCACTGTGCTGTCCCCTCAAAAATTCTTGTTGACCTTCCTATCACTCTCTCAATAAAATCCCAAGTGTGTCTCAGGCCAAGACTCCACCTGCTCTGGCCTACAATTTCCTGAATCTGCTGCCATTCACCCCTTCTTTCACTTGCTCCAGCCACCCTGACATCCTTTCCTTTTCAAACCAATCAGTGCCTTCCTACCCCAGGTCCTTTGCACTTCCTAACCCGGTAGTGTACAACTCAGTTACTTTCCTTCTTGGCAAGATTTCTCTGTCTCCTTCTTCAGCTTCATGTTCAAAAGGAAGTCTTCTCCGGCCTTCTGTGTAGAATACACACCCAGTCTCTTCGTATTCCCTTTCATGGAATGATTTGCTTTTCATAGCATCCACTTGACGTTATCTTGTACACAATTTGTCTTCTCCATCTTTCTTAAGAGCATGTAACTTCAAAGGTGACAGAGGCTTTACATTTTTCCTTGCTGCATCACTGTTATGTTAGACAGTGTCCCACAGATATCAGACCCTCAGTAGACTCACACGTATCCATGTCTCCTTTTATTTACCAGTTGCTATAAAAATTATCCCTTGCTTCAGTCATCAGTAAGTAAATTAATACATTAAACCACATGAAATTCTGAATTTGTCAATATTTGATTATTTTGGAACTACAAAATAGAAACTGCTTACGGTGCCAATGAACATAACCATAAACACATGTGAACTTGCCAGTGAAACATTGATTAGGATAACAAAAGCATTGATAGGAGAGGTCAAACATCCTGATCAGGGTATTATTACACACAAGTAAAATGTGGTGCTGCCACTCTAACACTTCCGACTTTCCATGACCGTGTGTGAGCCAGTGAAGAGTGACAGGATGCCTGCTTCCTGAATGATAAGAAGAAATGAACGGATTTCACACTGATGGTCTGGTAATCCAGTACTGGCAACCACACCACTGAAGACGAATCCTTGTTTTTCAGAAATTCATGTTCTCTCTTGTAGTCTTATTTGAGTATTATCTGTGCAATCTGTAAGTGAAGTCAAACCAGAGACATGCATGCAAATCGTGGGGGCATTCACTGACAGATATTAGCCTTTCTCTGCTAAGCCAGGAAAATGATTTTTTTTTTCTTCTTTCATCCCAGTGCAACAGCTATTATTAAATTTAAGAAGCATCAAAAACTAATACTACTTCTTTCTATTTCTAACCACTAAAACATAATCCCATGACTTTTGCACATTACACTTAATTGCAAATAGTTATCAACAGCATAAGTCTTACATTAGTATGCTAGCTTCAATGAGATCTATTTGCATTTGCAACCTTTAATACTGCAGAAGGTTTAATACTGAATAAGATTTACATTTCAATATTTTCATCTACTTCTATCTTTTTAAGATTTTTTTATCCAAGGTTTTCTCAACAACTTTGTAAATATAACAAATCTCCTTGTGCCCAAAGCCCATCTGATTTGAGACTTGCTGGAGCTGGTATCTATGTTGTAGGGGCACCAACTGAGTGTGAACTAGAGATTTTTTTACTTATGGTTGCCCACTGACTTTAGTAACTTTTAAACATATGCATTCTTTTTAGTTCACTTTATATCTTAATATTTATGGTTTTGAAAAAATAAGGCAATGATTAGATGTACCACTATGATAATTCAGTTTACACACATTGTCATCAAATGCTGCTGTGTCAGTTGACAGAACACATATCCCTCCTATAGGAGGTCATACAAACCTCCTGATTACTATTTAGATACTGGATGAATAAAAACTTATTAACAGGTGGGTGGGTATTTCTTGCAGCACTTAAAATGTTGATTGTGCCAACTGTAACTCACAGCAGAGTTCTTGGGTTCAGTTCTCCTTCTGAATATAGCTTCCTACTTAGTGTGCAACTGATTCTGACTCAACTTTTTCTACCATCCCAACTGTGTCTTGTAAAAAGCCAAAAATGAAGAAACTCAGCTCACAGCTTCTTACAAGATCCTAAGTGTGGTGATTCTTCCACTTACTTTCCAGAAGGACCATGACATTGATAAGTCACATAGCAGGGGAATCAGAGAAGACAGGAATAATAGCATATCCATGGGTGTGCCACACAATTCTCCAGATATGGGGAAAATAAAACACTGATTACACACATTTGTCAGATTAAAAATTAAACCCCTTGCTTTAAATTTGGAAGGATTTCAGTTTAAAAGTTGTCCAAATATTAAGGAAAACCTATTAGAATACTAATTAGCAATAAAACATGTTGTTTTGAAATAAGGTTATCCTATGCTTCTTCACTTTTTGGAATGAAGATATATATGTGTGTGTGTGTGTGTGTGTGCACAGACATCTTCTATATAGAGGCAATCTTTATAAATAGGTAAGGAAACTAGAATAGTGAAAACATATCAAGGGGACTTCCTCTCCAGGTCTCCTGGGGCTGAACCTACCACCTTCAGAGAGTCAAGTGATACTGTAGGTGAGGAAAACAGCATGATGTAACTGCCGTCCTTTCAGGTTAGCAAACAAAAGTGGGATCCAGCCCATGGTGTGAGCCTGAGCCAGACGCCTTTGCCTTACTACGTGACAATGTTAGGGAATTTCCATGACTGTCCTGGAATGTGCCCTGTGACTATGTGGCTTCCTAATTAGACACGTTACCTCGCGTGACCCACTCTTCCTTCTAATCATGTAATTCTAATAGGACCATAAAAAGAAGACAAAGAAAAGAAAGAAAGGTGAGTGATTAGTGACTTTGGCAGTGTTTTGCCATTCTCTTTTGCCGTGTTGGGAGGCAAAGACTGGCAGCTGCCTGAAGGATTTCACCAGCTGTGTCACTCTTGTGCTCTAGAATGTCCATAATTAGCACAGTGTATTTGTGGAAAGGCCTGTGACGAATAATAAACAGGGTGATTGACACCTCACACTGACACTTAAGTCTGTTAATTCCTTTAGGCATTGGCTACCCCATGTCTGAAGTTTTTTATTACCTCAGTTTCCCTGTGTGATTTGACATTGAAGGGATAAATATAAAAACCGAGAGATGCCCCAGGGGCTTGTTGTTGTACTTGTTTATGTTGCTGATATGTACTTGTTTCATGTTAAGGTTTGTCTTAAAGCAGGGATTTCCTAGATAGGGCAGTCAGAGAAGGCTCAGAAAACTCACAAACTCTGGGGCTGGTGCTGTCGCAAAGCAGGTGCAGCCACTGCCTGCAGTACCAGCCTCCTTTATGGGCACCAGTTCCAGTCCCATCTGCTCCAATTCTGATCCTACTAATGTGTCTGGGAAGGCAGCAGAAGATGGTCCAAGTCCTTGGGTCCCTGCCACCCACATGGGAGACACAGAAGAAGCTCCTGGCTCCTGGCATTGGCCTGGCCCAGCCTCGTTTGTTGTGACCATCTGAGAACAGAACCAGCAGGCAGAAGATCTCTTTATCTTTCTCTCCCTCTCTCTCCCCGCCCCCCTTTCTCTCTCCCTCCCTGTGTGTGTGTAACTGCCTTTCAGATACATAAAAAAATCTTTTAAAAATCACAAAATGGCTGTGATATTACAGTGTTCCTGTGTCTTATAGGCAGTGATATGCACTCACATGGAGTTTCACTTATGGTTGGAATCCCAGGAATTTATTCAAGATTTTGTTTTAAAATTTTTATCTTTTTTTTTTCAATGTAGTCCAGTAGATGAAATTCTAGAAAACATTATTTTAAGTTAATTATTGATTCTTAAATAATATTATGCATTTTTAACTATTTTATCAAATATAGACTGAAATTTCATACAGAGAAATTAACAAAACTTTTTAAAATAAGAGTTCACAAGACTTCCTATTTGAACTCCTTATTTGAAACATTCTATCAAATTTTCAGAACAGAGCCAAGTTGTACTAAATCATTAAAAAAATTCTTCTGTAAAGCCCCAGGTAATTTTATCTAATCAATTTGCCTCAAGGATGCACTGATAATGAAAAACCTGCTATCTGAGATTGATTTTATATAAAAGAACATTATAATAGAAGAGCTTTAGCATAATAATAAAGTTTTCAATCATTTAAACAAATATAATTTATTACCAAAGCTCTGCTGTATATTTTAGACAAAGTTTAGGATTTACCTTGCCGTATTTTGGCATACTTCAGTTACTAGGGTATACATCCTCATATTAGATATAGGCCAAATGGTGGTGAGCCACTTGAAAACCTGGTGATTGTACTATGCTTTGGAGTTAGGAAATCTGCCTTCACTCATGTAGATCATTGTTTCCCAAATTACTTCACATAACATTAGTCTAAAGCACGCTTTCTCCATTGTGTAGCACTACGGACATCTTGGGCTTACGGTGCTTTGCTATAGGGACCTGTCTCATGTCAGGGGAAGACAATCACACCTATTCATTGTCAATGAGCAAAATGTCTCCAATCATTGCCAAATATCTCTAAGGGGCAAGGTTTGTTCCCAGGAGAGAATATAATTTCCAATATTCATTCACCTGAGTGACTTTATAATTAAATTAATGTGATAAGAATACAATGATTAACTCCATTTAATATTTATTTATTTACTTGAAAGTCATAGTTACAGACACACACACACATACAGAGAGAGAGAGAACAGAGACACAGTGAAAGGTCTTTCATCTGTTGGTTCACACCTCAAATGGCTGCAACACCCAAAGCTGGGCCTACCCAAAGCCCGGAAACAGAAGCTCCTGGGTCTCCCACATGGGTGCAAGGGCACAAGTACTATAGTCATCTTCCACTACTTTCTCAGGTGCATTTGCAGGGAGCTGGATGGGAAGTAGAGTAGCTGGGACTTGAACTGTTGCCCATATGTGATGCCAGTGTCACAGACAGTGGCTTTACCTGCTATACCACAATGCTGGCCCCCTTTACTCACTTCCGAACAGGATTTTTTGTTGTTGTTGAATTACTTGAGCTACTTATATGTTCTGGATATTAATCCTTTATCAGACACACAAGTTGTGAATATTCTCTCCCATTCTGTCAGCTGTCTTCACATTTTATATTAATTTTTGCTGAGCAGAAGCCTGTTAGTTTTATATAATCCCATTTGCCTATTTTTGCTTTTATAAACTGTGCTTCTGCAATCTTAAAAGTCTAAACGTTCCTTTCCCATGCCAGTGTGTTCAAGGGATTCCCCTGTTTTCCTCTAGTAGTTTCATTGATGCAGGTCTTGCATTTATGAGTTGATTTTGTATAGGGTGTGAGGTAGGGGGTCTGGTTTCAAACTTCTACGTGTGGAAACCCAATTTTCCTAAAACCTGTCACAGTGCTCACTGTGGGAGTAGCCAGCTCAGGATACTGCCAGCCCTGAACACTGGGCATCAACCATGCTATCAAGATGGGATCCCCCATTCCCTGTTCCATTCACAGGAGAGATCGGCTTCATCTGTCCAGCTTAAACTCATCCCATATTCTCAATGACCAGCTAAATTGCTCAGGGCATCCTTTTGGCTCATCCATATGAGTGTACACACTTGATTTGTGTCCACTCAGTTAGAGGCCTAGCACTTCAGTGCTATAGATGAGAGAAGAAAATCTTTGGGTTAGGACAAGCCAAAGAACAGGTGAGCAGATGTGAAGCCCATGACTACCTCATGATTTTTGTTATGATATAAAAAAGCACCTGTGTAGAGACTCAACAAATAGAAGATGACGGAACCTGAGAATTCCAGAATAAGAGGTGCAGAGTGCCAACACAACGACTTAAAGCCAGATGTACCAGTTGACATTTTTAGTTATGCAATCATATTTTTACTGTTTCTCCCATTTTCTGCTTTAGTTTCTGTCAACTGCAATAGAAATTCTTAGTAATAGACCTGAAATGGAAATAGCAATAAGTGTCGTATCATGCGATAAGTCAGCCATCACAGAAGAAACAAGACATTTGATTTAAAATCGTTTTGTAAGACTTCAATCACTATGGATTAATAATATAGCTTCTAACTGATATCTTTCTTAGCTAGGGCATTTTGAAACACAAATTCTGAAGTAGAATAAAAAATGTGTGGTGATATGATTAGATGTGATCAGTATGGTAACTCAAAAGGAATGCTATAGTTGATGAACTCACCGCCAGATGTGAAGAAGTACCTGAAGACCATGGCATGGATGTAGCTGCACTCTATCCACCTCCCCCACCAAAAAAAATAGTTAAGATGAACAAAAGACATAGTATGTAACACACTATAATGGTATTTAGGAAAATCACCCAAAATACCAAGAAAAATGAGTTGAATTATTTTTACAAAACAGATAAATGATTCTGTTATTTATTATATAGAAATTGAAATCAAGGAAATTATAAAAGTCAGTTCATAGATTTTTGCAGTTTCCCCATAAATAGAATTTTATTAGAATTGTTTCTCTTTTGATTCCAGAACTGAGATCTATTTAATGCTAGAGACACACTTCTTTATTATTCCTGCAGCTGATCATTATTCTAATTGGGAGAGCTTTCATTCTTCGAAGTCCAGACAAGTTCACAGTGTTGGACAACAAAGGCTACTTCTTCAAAGTTGTCACTTTCTAAAAGCTGCCTGTGGTATCACTGGTGGGATCCCAGAGTAAGATACTAACTCTTTCCTTAGAGGAGCTATAAAATAATAGCTGATTCTGAAAGATTTCAATTGTATATTTATAGTCCTAAACAGTAGATTTTGCTCACAAGGGAAAAAGAAATGGGATGAGGACCTAGTGATCGAACCACTTTCTGATGGAGCTTGAAGACAAAGATGGTTCTAGATTGACAGTATTCTCAGAGACGTCAACAGCAACAACCTGCTGGCTCTGTAGTCCATCCTGCTGTGGAAAAGGTATGTCTCAACTACTTTTCACACATATGCTTTTAATGTCCCTCGTAAAAGGTTTTCCATACCTTTTACTTTATATTTTTTTCTCAACCTAACTTCCCTGCTTTCTCATAGCTTCTTTTACCTCATAACTTTGGCAAAGCCCTTCACCATCATTCCAGACTGACTTCTACAACATTTAGTTTAGCTCCTGCTACTAAATGACTCATCCCTTTGAGTTTCTCAGTTGTGGTTCTCAAGAGAATCTCACTTGTTCAGCTCACTTTGTTGAGCCGGGCCATATCATAGTTCCTTATCTTTTTCTGGATTGGATTCCGTTGAGTCCGGTGTCCCATTTCTTGGCCCAGGTTTGGATGGATAAGAACATGAACATCTGTGCAGTTAAGATTTTTGTGCTGAGTTGGTCTGGTAAGGAATGTATCCACAGTGAACAAGGCAGGTGACAAGTCTGATACACTTAACGTTTGCTAATCAGTAGAGCAAACTGCCTACATACCATCCATGGGTTTTCAAAGCTGACACTTTCATCTATTGCATGCTTTGTAAATATACTGACGCCTTACAAATAGAATGTTAACTCCCATCCATTGCCTCCAGAGAGAATGTCAAAAGCTCACATCAAACACTGCTTGGTGGTTTTGAATCAAGACCTTTGGTCCGAAGCTCAGTTGCCTGGCTATGAAAGTTGGCTTTAATATTTAACATCTGGACAAACATCTTAATCTCTTTATTTCTCAAGCGCCTTATCTATAAAGCAGGTATGTTCCTTATCTACTTTATAAAATTTTGGGGGAGAATTAGCTGAATCTCTAAAGTACTTAGAAGTTGGCTATTAATTTGAATAGTAGTGGTAAAATATACTCAATTTTTAAAAAACCCTTTCAGCAGTCTATAAATTACACAACTGAAAACCAGCAAACAACTGACACATAGTTGTAGGGAACACCTAGGTCTGTAACAACAGCAAGTTTTCATTAAGGGGAAAAATTGGAAGAAACCTCACTTCTCCATATCTGAAGTTATGTATTAGTGTTAGTCATCTGTCATGGTCCTGGACATATGTTTCAATTTCTAGAATAACCTTGACATATGTGGTTATCATGGTTGATCCCATAGGCCATTTGTTTTTGAGTGGTAAGATGTTTAACAAGATAAGGTATTACTTGCTGCCTAACATCTACTCTAGTGAAGAGATTCCTGGTAATTGCTAACCTCCAGGAGACACATGCTATGACTTTATTAGCTGCAATGTATAACAGGAAATACCAGTATTTCATTTTGGATCAAAGCCACTGAGAGAACCTAAGTAATTTTAATTACTCCAGAATTTATACGTGCTTAAACTCTATTCTTCATAAAATTCATAGTTTATTTAAAGTCATTCTGTTTACTTAAATGTTCACCTCAAGTCTTCTTAAAGTTATAAAGACTGTCACCTAAGTGACCTCAACAAAAAGAAAGCTTGTTTTGAAAATGCATGTGGTCCAAATCTGGAACAAGAATGTTGGCAGGAATTGAAGCAGCTGCAAGAGCCAGCTGTTGTATGTGTGTTTCTCAGAGTAAATGAGACTCTGTTTTAATGTCTTCTTTTTTTCTGACCTTTGAGTTATTAGCCTCAGTTTGCCATATTCTCTAACTTAAAGCCTCATCATTGCCTTATGACCTATCTCTCTCTCTATGCCTCTATTTAAGAGACACATCAATGACTTGGTTTTCTCTGTATTTATCAATTAAAATACCAGAGACATTTAACTATATTGTCCTAGCTTACCACAAGGCAGTTTCTGTTCGGCCAATAGGTAGACCACCCTCGGTCAATACCCGGTGCTACCTAGTCATTTGCAGAGGGAGAGGACTAGATTACAGTGTGTTATTCCAGAGTGTTTCTTCCTCAGGGGCTGTGGGCAGGGACATTTCACTTATGAGGTTACCTGTATAAAAAAGTGTTTTGAATAACCTGTTATTCATGCTGCATAATATCCTTAGAGGAAAGCAAACCTTAATCCTCAGGCTATGGTACTAACTAGCAGATTTGAAGAGCAAAAATGAAAAGTTCATATTCAGGAGTTTCAACTTGATAGCTTGAAATTATCAGGTGGGAGAATTCCTCCAAGGCAAATCAACAAACACTAAAAACCAGGATTTCCCACTTTTGCATTCCTCATCCACCCTGAACTCTACAGCTGTTTTGTCAACACATACGTTCTTCTTATCCAGTGCTCAGGTTATCCAGGCCTGAGTCCCTGGAGGGAGAGCATTTGTCACTTCCATTAGAACCTCAACAACTAGTAGTGGCTTCAAGCTGAGATTGAGATTATTGAAGAGAGTCATGAAAGATGACCAACCCAACAAGACAAGGCAAGACTTTTAGAGAATCTGAGACATGCTATCATCCAAAACACAAAATGGCACAGAGCAAGTAATTAGTCTCGAAAGATTACAGAATATAAGGGGGACTGTGCTGATGTTGCTACTTACATTTTGTTACCTGAAACAGTATTCTTCACTAAGTTAACTCATTCTTTACAGCTTTTCCTTTATAGCTACCTTGTAGGTAAGGGTATATAAGAATATACAAACTCATTTCCTTCTCTAGATATTAATTTTCCAAAATAAGAATGACACTGTTTATATTTTAATTCAGCTATTAATTATAAATAGGCAACTAAATCTTAAAATTACTCACACATTGCTCGTTGCCTCAAATATTCCAAACTTAGATTGTGTGCGTGTGTGTGTGAGTGTGTGTATAAGGGTAGTGTTGTCCCACTAACGAGGAAATATTATATTGCTCAATAATTATAGCTTATTCATGTCTGTACATTTTCCCTGTTTCTTTGCCCCAAAGGATGTGATTATCCATAACTGCTGTTCATGTTATGGTTTAAGTAATAGAGAAGCAATCCTGCTTATAAATGTTCTACTGATATGAATACAATCATCAGAGGGTCCACCTAACCATGGAAATTATGCCTACTATGCAAATGATACAGCACTTTGGCATCATTTATTTATCCCAATTGAAACTAAATATTGCTAAGATTCATAGAAGTACTAAAGGCTTACATGTGATACAACCATTTGATTTCACCTACCTTACATTTTCATGAAGCAATGGAAGTACACATAGAAAACAGTTGGGGTTGTCATATGTCAGCCCACTTTCTCTGAAAAAGGACATTTTTATTTCCATTACATGTCATATCTTTGCATTCATCTTCACCTGGAATAAGAATTTATTTTTGGGTCCAGCGTTGTGCTTGCAATGTTGGCATCCCATATAGGTGCTGGCTTGTACCCAGCAGCTCCACTTCTGATCCAGTTCTCTGCTATTGCACCAGGGAAAGCAGTGGAAGATGGCTCAAGTGCTTGGGTCCTGGTCACTCACATGGGAAACCCTGAAGAAGCTCCAGGCTCCTGGCTTCAGCCTGGCCCAACTCTGGCCATTGAGGCCATTTGGGGAATGAATCAGCAGATGAAAGATCTCTCTCTGTAATTCTGCCTTCCAAATAAATAAAATTAAAAATTTAAAAAAACATTATTTCTTTAGGTTTCAGTATTGTCAGATGAAAACAAAGATACAGAAAATGTAATTCTGTTCTGCAGATCTGGCCTCAAATGTACCCAAGCAAGACTTGGGTTTCTTTGCTCCACTGTATGTCTCAGTGAATCCAAGCATAGAAACAAAGACATTTTCAGTGAATTAATGACATTATGTAATTATCCAATACCAACCCTACCCTGTTGATTATCAAAGCTCTTCTGTGGCCAGCATTGTGGCATAGCAGTTTAAGCTGCCAACTGCAATGCCAGCATCCCATAAGGGTGCCGTTTGGAGTTCTAGCTGCTCCACTTCTGATTTAATGGTCTGCTAATGTGTCTTGGAAAGCAGCAGAAGAGGGTCAAGTGCTTGGGCCTCTGCATTCACATGGGGGACCAGGATGAAGCTCCTGGCTCCTGGCTCTGGTTTGAACATTCCCCAGCCACTGCAGCCATTTTGGAGTGAAGCAGTGAATTGAAGATCAAAATCTCTCTCTCTCTCTCTCTCTCTCTGTGTGTGTGTGTGTGTGTGCGCGTAAAACAAATCTTTAAAAATACTGTTTTATAGAGAAATTGATGAAGATATATTCCATGCTTGTGGATAAAAATTCAGTCACATTAAATAGTTTAAGGAGCAGAAAATTAAAACTGACCTACTCAATTCATATTGAAAATATAGTCAAGGTGACCTTTTCACTCGGTGCTGAATTAACTTCAATATGACTCTTTTCATGCCCATCTAGGAGTGAGGAGCCACCTCCTGCAGAGGTTGAGACTTACATGAGGTCTCCCTCCCTTGCTAAGATCCTTGCTCAAGAGAAAGGTCATGAAAGCTGCATACTGATCACATTCGGAACCTTTTCGCCCAAGCCCCAGTGGAAGCCTGGATTAATGAGACTGATAAACGCTGATTTACCCTTTAGGACAGTTAGAGAAAAACTCCCCATGGTGATCATTCAAGGCCAATAGGACAGGTCATCACGAAGCAGCAGCTCTCTTAACTGACTATTGTTCCAAATACCTTTGAATCACAATGGGTAACCTCACTGTGCAAACCTTCCTTTCTTTCCATTTCTTGGGTGAGAATGGGATACAAACAGAGGTCAAGATTTCTGGAATGAGGTGATACTACAATATTATCTTTATCAAAATTACTACTAATAAAGTATTTTTTCCATACCCTGTGATGATTTTATATTCAAATGATGCATGTATGTTACACTAATACCTCTGATGTTTTATTTTAATTTTCAACTTACAGTGAAAATGGCAATTGGCTATAAAATGTTCAAAACATCTGGAGAAAACATTCCTTTTTGACAGAAATCCAGACAGTTGGTAGATGTATGTTGTTTGTTCATAATGAAAAAGATAATATTTAACATATATTCATTGGATTAAGGAATCTAAAATGTCTTAATGATATTTTCATTATTTATATGAATTATCATAGTGACATAAAAGGATATGTTTGAGCTTTGATGAACCTGCATTTTCTACTCACATACATTTTCTTGCAACCACAGCATAATTTTCTACATGTGTTTCTGTTTTGTGCTTTGGGGCCTTGGTCATCTGTGATACAGCCTGTGGTAGGTTGAATAATGATTCCCAAAGATGTCTACATCCTAATCCCCAGAATCTGTTACTGTGTTGCCTTACATGGAAAAAGGGATCTTTGAATTTGTGATTAAATGAAGGATTTTAAAAGGGAAAGATTACTGTGGATTATCTGGATGGGCCCAGTATAATCACAAAATATATTGTTAAGTTAGAAAGGGGAGCAGAGGGCTCACTTGGTTAATCCTCTGCCTGTGGTGCCGGAATCCCATATGGGCGCTGGGTTGCAGTCCCGGTTGATCCTCTTCTAGTCCAGCTTCTGCTGTGGCCTGGGAGGGCAGTGGAGGATGGCCCAAGTGCTTGGGCCCTGCACCCCATGGGAGACCAGGAAAAGCACCTGGCTCCTGGCTTCGGATCAGCGTGGTGCGCCGGCCACATCCTGACCCATAAGACAACCTGGCCCAGCCCACGTGACAAGCCCTCTTTTGTGTACCAAATAAGCTCCTCCCTTTCCTGTGTACAACCGAAGCCTCCCTTTCTGTAGACCATCGCCTAAACACCAACAAGCCTTGACCCTTTATGAGTAGCAGAAACCACAAGTTCCACAATCTTATGAACATGGAACCCGTGCTAGCTGGAAATATCCAACATGGCTGCTGGATGTGCCCCCCATTTCTACCTCTCCATAACCTTTAGAATGAAATTACCATGTGGGAGCACTCGCCACAGTGACATGGCTGATACCATGACACATCTGGTATTTCCTAAAAATATTTTTTTTTCACAGGTAAACTCAAGAACTTGCAATTAGCCTGACCAGGAGCCCCGCAGCAGCCTACAGTGCTAGGACCAGATAAGATGCATTTAAGACACTCCATTTCACACTTACGGAGGAACCGTGACTGAAATATCAAATTATTGATACATTATTGGGGTTCAAAAATTAGCACTTCTACACACTGAGAGGTCTTCAACCCTGCCTCAGAATCCAGGTTCCTCTGATCTTGTTTCTGCTCAAGTGCAGGCAGGAATCCTTCTGGAATTCCTTTCTCCGACTGAAGACAACTTCTTCCAAAAGGAAAACAATTGTCTTAGGAATCTCATCAGACAGACAGGAAAGATGAACCACCAGAGAAAGGGGCGGGGGGGAGGGGGCTAAACGTCTCCATGCCCAGGACAGCCTCCTAGGACAAATGTTCCATCTATTTTAAAAGCAGTTCTGAAAGTGCACCTAAGAGATGTTGTCTACTATAAGACATCTTCGTTTCACCCCTTCCGTGGCATGATGTCACCAGGCTCTTGGATATTCGAATCTCTTCTCTGTCCAAGTCTCTATTTCTCTCTGTAGCTCAAAAAGTTATTTAAGCTTTCATCATCTGTCCCTCTGGAGAGACTCATACACTCCACATGACTTCATGCTGTGATTTTCTCCTATGCACACTAATATAGTTTATACCTTTTCTCCTATTAATCTATCTATTGTTAATTAATTTAAATGCACCTTCCGGAAGCAAAGGCATGCCTTTCCTTTCATTGCCTAAATCTATTTACACTCTCAATCTATTGCATGTTAACTGTCTTAAAGACATTTCTAAATTTTTTTTTTTTTTTTTTGGACAGGCAGAATTAGACTGAGAGAGAGAGACAGAGAGAAAGGTCTTCCTTCTGTTAGTTCACCCCCCTCAAATGGCCACTATGGCCAGCGCTGGGCTGATCCGAAGCCAGGAGCCAGGTGTTTCCTCCTGGTCTCCCATGTGAGTGCAGGGCCCAAGCACTTGGGCCATCCTCCACTGCACTCCCAGGCCACAGCAGAGAGCTGGACTGGAAGAGGAGCAACCGGGACAGAATCCAAGGCCCCAACCAGGACTAGAACCCCATGTGCCTGTGCTGCAGGCGGAGGATTAGCCTAGTGAGCCGCAGTGCCGGCCGACATTTCTAAGATGTTAAAATGTACTGATATCTAATGCTCTCAGCAAGGATCCAGCAAGCAGGGGCCATGTTGACCACAGTGCTGCTGAGCTGCGCCCTGCTGCGGGCACTGCCCTCTGCGCAGGGGGCCCAGGTGGGCCTGCCCCCGCTGGAGGGCATCAGAAGGCCTGACCAGGCCCTGTGCTCCCAGCTCCCAGGCCCGGGCCATCAGGCCCTGCTGAAGACGACGAACGCAGAACCGGCAGAAGATGCTCTGTTGCAGGAGGCCGAGGCACTGGCATTGATGGGATTGAATTGGAATCCCCTGGCTAGACCGCGAGCTTCGCTCCCCGCGCCGCTGCGTGAGGCTGCAGGAGTCCTGTCTGGGCCAGCAGGTTCCGTGCTGCGACCGGTGTGCCACGTGCTACTGCCGCTTCTTCTGCACCTTCTGCTACTAATGTAAACTGGGCTCTACCGCGAACCCCTGCATCCGCACCCAGCTGGCCGGCAAGGACATGGGGCTGGGCTGGGGGTAGGTAAGGCCAATAAAGAACGGGACCAACCACAAAAAAAAATGTACTGATATCTTAGATTCAGTTAAGTGTGGTACCCAGATAAATTATTGACAATTCATAAAACAGCATTCAAATGAGAAAAGCTGTTGAAATGTTTTATTTTGAGATAGCCTACAAAGATCTTCTAACCCTTGTGTATTTTAGGAAGTAGAGCAAGTAAATTTACATTTAAAAAGAGGTGACTCTTTAAGTCCACAAAATTGAGTAACATTTATAATCTGTAATGGGGGCAAACAAAATTATCTATCAAAAAAAAGATGGTTGCAATTTTTTAACTTTTACTTAATAAATATAAATTTCCAAAGTACAGCTTTTGGATTACAGTGGCTCCACCCCCCCATAGCTTCCCTCCCACCTGCAACCATCCCATGTCCCGCTCCCTCTCCAATCCCATTCACATCAAGATTCATTTTCAATTATCTTTATATACAGAAGATCAACTTAGTGTATACTAAGTAAAGATCTCAACAGTTTGCACAAACACAGAAACACAAAGTGTAAAGTACTGTTTGAGAACTAGTTATACCATTAATTCACATTGTACAACACATTAAGGGCAGAGATCCTACATGGGGGGTAAGTGCACAGTGACTCCTGTTGTTGAATTAACAAATTGACCCTCTTGTTTATAGCCTCAGTAATCTCCCTAAGCTCTTGTCATGTTATTAAGCTTAGAACACTTCAAATACCAATTTTAAGCATCAGTTATAAGCACTCAGAAATGTTGCCACTCTTATTATTCCTTAATATAAAAAAGAAGTTTTGGTGTTTTTTTATCAGGAGACATAACACTAAGTCCTTGAATTTATTTAGGAAAAATCCTAATCTCAGACTATACCTGTGCATTGAGAAGTTAATAAGAATAGTATCAAAGACAAAAGCAAATATAAATCACTCAAGATGAACCTTGAAGCTAAGTTTAATCTTTTGATGAGGATTGGGGTAGGCATAAAGCATGTTTTCTAGTGGTATTAGATTTTCATCACTATAACAAACAGAGAAACTACTTAAGAAAAATCAGACTTTATTTTGACTCATAGTTTGGGTGTTCACAGTACTAGATGGAGTGGATCCACTGGTCTGGCATTTGATGAGGGCAGTGAGTAGCAGAAAACATGCTGAGAAAGGATCGAGTGTTGATGCACGGAACAGAGACAGAGAGCAGCTGGGACCCACCCAGCTTGTGAAACTAACCCTCTCATGAGAACTACTTCTGAGGGCATACCTCCAATGACCTAACGGCCTCTCTCACTGGGCCTGTCTCCTAGACATCACAGTTGGATCATGACTCCATCCTTAAGCCATTAACCATTAACATTATACTTTGGGGACCAAGCCTTCAACACATGGTGCTTTGGGGGATACCCAAACAAACATCCAAACTATAGAATTTCTATACCATAAAATCTTTCATTAAGGAAGTAAATTCCTGCTAAAACTTGGAATCACTACTTGGAAAAATTTAGTATGAGAAACTTCTAGAAAGAAAACTGGTTTATAGTCACAGAGTGCTTGATTTCATTCCATTTCTTCCCTCAGGGTGACCTGATCAAATTCACACTTTGACAATTTTACAATCCCTACCTTCAGAACCACAACTAGAGTCCTAATTACCTATACAGTTTAAACAATTATGATGCCTATTTGTATTTTAAAAAATCAAGATAGATATATATATATATATAGATAGATAGATAGATAAAAAACTGGTTAGTTAGGAAATTTGTATTCATATGTTCTCAGATTAAAAGAGAATATATGATATATAGAGATAGACATTTAATCTGATGATTAAAATGCCTGCATCCCACATTGAAAAGCTGGATTGGATTCCTATTCCCAGATCCTAAATCCACTTTCCTGTTAATGCAGATCCCATAAGACAGCAGTCATGCTCAAGTAACTGGGTTCCTGCCACCAATGTGGGAGACCTGAACTGAGTTTCCAGCTGCTGGCTTTGGCCTGGTCCATACTCAACCGTTGCAGGCATTTGTGAGTGAACCAGTGAATGGGGGCTCTCTCTGTTATGTAATTGTCTCTAACTCTCAAATTAAAGATTATATATATATATATATATAATATATAAAAGTAGAAATAAGATGAAGAAGGTCATACAATTTGACAGTTTGCCTTTTCCAACTGATCCATACATCAATTATCTAATGATATTGATTTATTCCTGAAAATCTTACTATATTGTCAAAATCTATTCCATGCAAAAATATGATGCATTTAATTCCAATCCAGTTTTACAGACGGAAAAAAACACATCACTTTCAGTAGTATATATAAAAACAACAATTTCAAAGAAACTGAATATATTTTGTATTTAAATTATGACGCAATGAAAGCTGAATTTTCTCACCAGAAGAGGAAGAGAAGGAAGGGGAGTTCTTGTGGTAACTGTTGGTTGCTAAGGGAGGGTGTGAAGGTGTTACTATCAAAAATGTTACATCTCTACATCATTTTCTTCACTAGGTTTTCAACCCTTGGATTCAAATGCCATCTTTCACTCTAACTATTCTTAGAAATAAAGTTATTGCATGGAGAATCATTTTGAAGGCAAGTAAAGTTTGCAAATGAGAGCACTTCAAAACATGAGTTAGTGGCCCAGCTACACAAGAACCAGATAGGCAATGGTTGTCTCTTGATTCAGCCTTTTGAGCAAAGCAACACTAACTAAACATTACAGTTGGAGTTTGTATTAACATACAGCATATTTCAAGTTCATTTCATAAAATATTATCCGTCCAGAACCTGTTGTGCCAAGTGAATTTTGTCTGGGAAGCATTTTTTATTACACTATTTTATTAAAGATTGTATGTATTAAAGGTGTTTCATTAAAATTTTTTTTTATTTGAAAATCAGAAGAAAGGTGGGAGGGAGAGACAGAGAGAGGTATCTCATCCACTGCTTCACTGCACAAATGTTAGCAACAGCTGCAGCTGGGCCGGGTTGAAACCAGGAGCTGAGAACTCAATCCAAGTCTCCTACATGGGTGGCAGGGTCCAAGCTCTTGAATTACCTCCTGCTTCTTGGGGCAGGCATCATCAGAAAGCTGAAATTGGGAACAACGCTGACACAAGTGAGGCACTCTAATGTGGGGTGCATACTTCCCAACTGGAGTCTTGACCTCTCATCCAAACACCCTTCCTGCATACATGATAGCTTGCCATATGCAATGAAATCATTGCTGCCATCAGGCTAATTAACATATCCATTTTCTCACACAGTTACCATTTTTTGTGATTGTGCTAAGATGACCAGAAATCTATTCTATGACTTAGAAAATTTCCAGTATATAGCTGAGTGTTATTAATGATAATTTTTATGCTTTGCATTAGATTCCTAGATTTCTTTAGCCTGCATAACTGAAGGTTTGTGTGCTTTGTTAAACATCTTCCATGTCTGATACTTTTATATTGAAATGTTCCTTCTTATGGTATATTTATTTTATAATGATTTTGGATAAATTCCTTATTAGTAAAGAAAAGGAGACAGAATTGTCTGAAAAGTGGTATAGCTATTCAAACGCTTTTAGGAATAAAATTTAAGTTAGTCTTTGTTTGAGCTAAGCATATAGGGAATCTTTGCTACAGATATTCTGAAGTACATATCATGGTCTTCTCCCACAACAGTAATCCAGTTTAGACTCAGGTGGGAATTGTATATTGAAGTAGTACAGGCTTAAAATGAGGAGATATTGATATTGATTGGTGGTAGCAAAGGAGAGTGTTTCTGAAGAATTTCAAAGAAAAAATTTAACAAATTAATCAGTTAAGTTAGTCAAATCCTCAAAACAGTAGTTGTAAGACTTTATTAATTTGTTTAAAATTATTTATGTATCCATTTATTTTATTTGACAAGCAAAGACACATACACCGAGAGAGAGAAATGGAGAGAGACAGAGAGAGACAGAAGTCTCTTCTATTGGTTTAATCCTGCAAAGCCTGTGCAGTAGCTAGGTCTAGGTCAGGCTGAAGCTAGGAGCCACAAACCCAATCCATGTCACCCACGTGAGTGTGAGGGACCCAACTACTGGAGACTCGGGGGAGATATTAGCAGAAAGCTGAAATAAGAGGCAGCCATTTAATGTGTGATGCAGGCATCTCAGTTTGCTTCTTCACTGTTACACCAAGCTCCCATCCCATAGGACATTCATTTTTAGAGGTGGAGCTGGATAAATCAAATCTCAGTTTCATTATTTAAATAGTTCTTAAATCTCTGAACTTGCTAAGTGTCTTGAAGTCTAGGACTAAGTATTATTCCATTGTTATGTTCTCTGAAGTAGCTGTATAGCACCTCGCTCGCTCAAGCTATTTGCATTTCCTGTTTGGGAATTCCATCACTGACAGAACCTGATGGATAGCATTGTTCATGTGAACATAATAGACAGGTCCTGACGCTGACCAAGCATTTGGCTTAGTATAAGGTGGTGTCGCTCAGGGTTGGTATGTGGGTGATAAGAAGTACATTTCATTTTACCACATTGTGTTTTATGAAAGTCAGTAGATGTGGGATTAATTAAGTATTTGCAAAACAGTTAGACCTACCTGTAGATATATACATAATGTTTTAAATTTAAATATTTAGAATTACATAGTTATGGAATTAAATGACCCACAAATGTATAACAGTTTTTTTGGTTTAACATGTTAATATATATTAAAATGAATTTAGCACATTAATGGATGATTTCAAATGGTTAATGAGTAGATTTTTAAAAGAAGAACCTACTGAATTGTGTATGAAGATTTCACAACTCAAAGAAGCTCTTCACTCCAGGGCACCCAGAGGCAAAATTGTAAAAGAGGGAAGGTTTGCATTTAGCATTTCTATCTTTATTACCTTTTACTTTTAGGAATAAATCCATTACCTAAGCAACAAGGTAACCCTGATGCACATACCCAGCCTTTTCTTCTTACTCTTTCTGTGTCTTCCATGTGATCCAGTACTTTCCTGTCCCGACAGTCCAGATTTCAAGTAATTGCTCTGTCTTTCTGAGTTCTCACCACTCTTTTCTGTTTGAAGGGGGCTGTCCATGGACAAGTATTGAGTGACTTTCCCTCTCTACCAGCCATTCAAAGAGCTGGTGCAAAAGGTTGTACCACTTCTGTTTGTCCTAGAGGTTCAGAAGTCACCTGCAATACATATACCATCTTAGCTTCACAGACAAGATTTGAATGCAAAAATGAAAAATTTTCGTCTTGTGGTTGTAGCAGAATAGCTTGATGCATTTCTACACAAGTGGAGTGGAGACTACAACCAAAATGCCATAGGAAGTGACACTATTCTAAGTAATTCGCCTGTTGCTATTGTGTCCTATAAAACTGAGATCCCACTGCCCAAGATTTCCTCCAGTTCTCCACCATCCTTGCTTTTATTGTAGTTCTACTGCAGTCAAAGCAGAGCTGTCCCAAGGGATCAGCGTGCCATCCTGTGCTTGCTGAATCACATTTTTAAACACGTTTTGGCTTTTCCATTTTTTTGTGTGGTTTTGTTCATTTATTTTTAGAATTAGTGTGTTTTAGACAAACATAAGGGCATCTGAGGCTATTGTTAAAGAGCTAACACAATTGTCTTAAAATAATTTCAAAAGAGGAAGTAGGGATGGAAGGAGAGAGGATAAAGGTTGCATGGAAGTACTGTTTTGTTGCATCATCTTTGTCACTAGCTCAACTGCTGAGAGTTTTATGCGGGATTGGTTGTGTAGCTGCATGTATCTTTGTCCCTCTCCCCCTGAATTTGCCATTTGTCTCGCCTTGTAAATCAAATCTTACCAATGGAACAAGGATATTGGTGGCTGGTAAGAGACCTACCTAGAAAAAAAAAATAACATGGGAACCAAATTTATGACTTTGGCATAAGATGTCCCTGTGGAAATCTCAAGGTCATGTTAGAATATAATGGAATAAAGGGGCACTGAGCACGAGGTAGGAAAATTGCTTGCAGACTCACTCTAGAACAATTCCTCACAGTCATGTAAGTTCTGACAGTGTGTTAACACTGAAGACAAAAATCAACAAAGAACCCAAATAACCAGTCTGAACTAAATCAACCCCAACTTCCTAAAAACACTCAAAGATGTATTATTGATAATAAAATGAAAAGTGTAGCTTCTTTTTTCCTGCAAATTGTTATTCTCTTTGTCATTAGCTAAAAGTATAGATCATTGTGTCCCCGACTCTCAAGATGTATTAGTGCAGCTGAAGACGCTGACTTGAGGGATTTGCACAATGTCATCTAGAAACTTGATGAATAAGGAAAGAAAGAGCAAATTACAGCTCTGCCTTCAAATGTGTGGCAGAACTCAAAGCAACCATATACCCCAATATACGGAGTATGCCTATATGCATTTTTATGAACTAACGTAGATGTTTAAAAATGAAAGCTATTAGTTTAGTTACATGCAAATTATTCAACTTTAAATTTTATTTATTTTGTATACATTTATTTTATTTGAAAGGCAGAGTCACAGAGAGAGAAGGTACAGAGAAACTGAGAGGTCTGCCATCCACTGGTTCACTCCTCAGATGGCTGCAATGGCCAGTGCTGAGCCAGGCTGAAGCCAGGTGCCTGGAACTCTGTCTGGGTCTCCTGTATGGGTGCAAGAGCCCGAGTACTTGGGCCATGTTCTGCTCCTTTCCCAGGTGCATTAGCAAGCAACTGGATCGTAAGTGGAGCAGCAGGGACTTGAACCAGCATCCATATAGAATGTTGGCTTTTCAGGAAGCAATTTAATCTGCTGTGCTACAATGACAGCCCCTAAATTTTTTATTTTAAAATGACTATAGACTTATATGTACATTTTACATTTTTTTCAAGATTTCTTGGAATTCAGTATTTCAAAACTAAAGTTCATTTATTTCATTTTATTATTATTAGATTATTTGTTTTTATTGACACACAATATTTGTACATATTTATGGGGTACAACGTAATATTTTGATACATGCATTCATTTTAATGATCAAATTAGGATAATTAACATCCATCACTTCATATATTCAAAATTTCTTCATAGTGTGAACTGTCATCATTCTTATTGTTTGAATGAAAGAATATTTTTCTCCCAAATCCTGTCTGATGACATGTTCTTTTTTTAAAAGATTACTTATTTAACCAAAAGTCAGAGTCACAGAAATGGGGAGAGGGAGAAGGAGAGGGAGATATAGATGGAAAGGAAGAGGAAGAGGGCGAGGGTAAGAGAAAGGGAGAGGGAGAGAGAGAGAAGAGATCTTTTATCTGCTGGTTCACTCTCCAAATGCCCTCAGTGGCCAAGATTGGGCCAGGCTGAATCAAGAGCCCAGAACTCCATCCATCTGTGTTTCCCACATGGTAGATAGGGGTCCAAGTACTTGGGCCATCATGTGGTGACTCCCAGGCCCATTAGCAGGAAGCTGGATCAGAAGTGTGGAGTAGTCAGGATTCAAATTTGCACTCCAATATGGGATGTGGGGATACCAAGTGATGGCTAAACCCACTGCATCACAATGCCTACTCCTTAGTAACATAATCTTCTTAGAAAGAATAATAACTATATTTACCTAATAAAATACAATCCCAACACACATATCAATTCCACCATTATTAAGGAATTAAAATTCTACACCTCATAAGTCATGCTTGGAACTAAAGTTATAATAAAATAATAAACATAGACATGCACCCAAAGTACTTATGTCTACTTGGTGAAATGACATTTATTTATACCATTAAAAGCTTGAGTGCCTAATCACACAGAAACTTCTAGCACTCACATTTTTTTCTATTGTCTAAAGCTTATCTGCAGAACAGCACACTACCAGCTGGCAGAAGTTAAGGGTCTAAAATAAGTGATATAGAAAATAAAAGCAAAAAAGAAAGTTAAAATAAATCCACTATACATTTTTAACAAAATGCATCAATAACCACACAATATTTTAAAGTCTAAAGTGGTGAACATCCTTTGTAAGATAATGAAGGCAGAGTTTGGATCCTGGCTCTGGGACAGCATGTATGATTCCTTGGAAGCATCTAACCATAGCCATTGTTTTCCAATGGGATTGATAGTGACATTCAGGGTGGGATAATTCTTCTTTGTTTGTTCTGTCAGGAAATTTGCAGTATGGTTACTGTCCCTCAATTTCAATATCAAAGGTCAGTACCTCCTTTCATTTATCACAACATCAGTTCCCTCCCTAAACCCTCATGTTTGTCAGCAAACTGAGTAGAAGTTTGGGATGAGGAAAAAAGGAGGATGATATTGTGCTGGTTGAGAATCTCTATTTTTTAAACCATTCTTTACCTGTGTTTCCTTCATCAGTAGAGGCTTTTGTTCATAAATCAATTTACTATCCTTTTTTTTTTATTTTCTGTAATTCCCTGCCACTTACAATATAAAGTAAAATCAAAAAGATATTGCTTTGATAGTGTTCGGGACTGCTGCTGACATTTTATATTTCCATTTTTCTCCTACAGATATGACCATTATGCAACAGGTGAGTTTTGGTAGGCATTGGAAAGGAGGTGGTAAACAGCTCGAAGAAGAGCACACAATTGGATAGGACAACAATATATCCTTCTCCGCCACTATCATTTATCAAAGTATTCCTAACTTTCAAAGCCAAATACAAAAGTTAAGTCCAGGGCAGCTGGACAGTTAACATAATGGTTGGATGCCCCACTGCTATGTCGAATTGCCTGGAATCAACGGCTGGCTCCAGTTCCTAACTCCAGCTTCCTGTAAATGCAGACTCTGAGAGGCAACAAGGATGATTCAAGTTGTTGGATGACTGTCACGCATGTAGGAAACCTGAATTCAGCCTGGTCCAGCCTCTGCTATGGTTGGGTATTTGGAGAGTGAACTAATGGATGGGAGCCCTCTCGCTCACTATCTCTTTCCTTTCCTCCATCTCTCAAACAAATAGATAATTTTAAATTAAGAAAAATTCAAATTTGAAATATTTCATTTTCTCCTCTCCCTGCCCTCACATTTCTTAGTGAACATGAACTGTGTGTATGCTGTATAATGAGGAGAAACAGAAATTCACTGCACTTCAGAGCAATTAGTGTCAACAAAACAAGGCTAATTTTACTAAGAATCGATGCTAAATCTTATCACATGTGTTGGAAAAGTAACTGCTCAAGTGCAGAATCTTGTAGTTCTCAGCAGCATATATTAAAGAGACTGTAGAAGATCATCCGGACTTCTATGAGCTATGGTCATTATGGCAAAACTAATCACAGTTTTATATGTGTCATAAACACAGAGGAGTGTCACTGACTTCAAGACAACAAGATCTTCTCTCCATAATCAGAAGACCTTTCAATGACACTTTTTAAATCATTCATAGCACGCAACTTTTGCCCTATGTTTTTTTTCTGTCTCAAGTTCTCCACATACCTAGAAAAGGAGAAAGACGGGGACTGTTAAGAACAAAATTATGAGTAAGCTAAAGTTGATTTGGGTAGCTACCTTTGATACCTGTCTGTTTCTTGGTGGGTTTTTTGATTTTGCATCTATTTCCTTTTGTGAAATCTAATTTAATTGTATTCTGAGACATTCTCATTTATTTTGTGATGGAGCTCCAACTTTTTATATGAAAAGGGGTTTGCATTGAAGATATAAAAGGTGACCTTTACCCACTGATGAAATTGTAAGCAAGATTTATGATCTTGAAAGGATTCATGTCTACATAGATGGCAAACCCAGCGTCTCTAGCCTTCTCCACTGCCTAATTTCCTTCTGCCACCTTGCTTTGCTGCAGTGTTCAGTCATTGTCTTCTTCGCTATGTTTGAATTGACAAACACGTTTTCAAATGAAATCTTTACTAAAGGTGAAGTGAAACGATTTTCTCCTTCAAGGTCTGAATTTAGGAACCTGTCTTTCCTCATAACAGCTGATGACATCTTTGGTGTCTAGGAACAGAAGGGAGAATCCATCTGTTGGCAGGAAGAGGAAAAAAAGGATATACACAAAGTACTGTACATTTGCAATTTATTCCAAACACTACAGACAGGAAGTGTTTGCATCAAAGTGGCAATGCTAAATGTCTATGTGCATACTTTTCATTATTTCATGCAAAAGTTACATTTAGAATGAACTTAAGAAATCACACATTGAGTAGTCACTTTTCTTTACCCCAAACTCAGTTTTTAAAAACGTATAATCTATAATACTAAAGCTAATGAGACATTGAAAAATTAAACTGGCTGCATAGTATACTCTAAAATTATTACCTCCATTTAGTTAGCTTCCACAATCATTTTTGATTCCCTGATGCAAAGAGAAATACACATTAACATTTGTCCTTTATCTTGGAACCTTAACATTTTTCTCTTTATCGTTTTGAGATTTGAAAATCATTAATTTCTTCTTAGGAGAAAACTACGTGTATTGCAGGCCCATGAAACTGAATCAACAGAATATTTTGTTTAGCACAAGTTCATTGTTTCCTAAAAGAAGTGGCTTTTGTGAGCTGTGTATGTGTTGGATTTTTTAATGATGTGTTACAAAATATATCTGGGCTGCTATAAACAATCTTCCCTTTGTTTAACAGAAATAAAAGGAGAGAGAACAAGAGTAAGTAAAAAGCTTGCTGTTGCAATGTGATCACTCTTGAAAACAGTCCATATACTTTTCACAAATCTTAGTCCAGTCAGAAGCAACAAGACCTATGACAGGGTGTGTACAAGTGTATGCAATTAAGTGGATGTCCTCAAAATAATTCTTGAACTCATCTGCTATATTTCATTATGTCTGAAATATTATGATTATTCAAACTTGTTTAATATATTTTAATGTAAAAAACACAAATGCCCTGAAAATAAAAACGAAGAATGGAGGAAAGGTTTGCCTTGTCAGAGTTGATGTACTCAAAAAGGCACTGGAGTGCTGGTTCCTTAATTTACTAGTTACCTTTGGGAAGATTGTCCAATATGCATAAATAACACGTTTCACATATGTTTGGTCAGATTCATGGTAATAGAATGTGCATCTGCCATGTGGCAGGTACTTTGCAATATGAGTTGTTTGAATCTCACCTGAATTTAATCTATTAAAAATAATAGTTGAAGATTTTTCTCTTCTATGTACTCAAAACCAAAGAAAAGTTAGAAAATAGAGATGCACACATATAGATACATATATAACTTTTTAAAAGACACCAAATCTGGCTGGTACCATGGCTCACTTGGCTAATCCTCTGCCTGCGGTGCCGGCACCCTGGGTTCTAATCCTGGTTGGGGCGCTGGATTCTGTCCTGGTTGTTACTCTTCCAGTCCAGCTGGAGGATGGCCCAAGTGCTTGGGCCCTGCACCCACGTGGGAGACCAGGAGGAAGCACCTGGCTCCTGGCTTTGCATCAGCTCAGTGCGCCGGCCGTAGTGGCCATTTGGGGGGTGAACCAACAGAAGGAAGACCTTTCTCTCTGTCTCTCTCTCTCACTGTCTAACTGTGCCTATCAAAGAAAAACAAAAAGACACCAAATCAAAGAATTTAACTTAATTTTTTTAAAAAAAATTTAATTGGGAAGCAAGGAGAGAAATACACACAGAGAAAAAGGCTGGGACTGGGCCTGGGCCTGCTAGAAGATAATCCATGTCTCCTACACAGAAGGCAGCAATCCAGTTACTTGAACCAACAGTGCTTGCTGCCTTCCAGGATTTGCATTGGCTGGAAGCGAGAGTTAGGAGCACAGCTCAAAACTGAACCCATGTAACCTGATATGGGACATGGGCATCTTAGCTGCTGGACTATACACCTGCACCAAGAGCTCAACTTTAATTCAAGGAAGAAAGACATTCAAAACATGAATCAATGCATTGGGACATGACAATATATATCTACTTTCCTAATATGCTCTAGCACTGGGTGTGCTGGGTTTCTCCTGCTTAAAGCTCTTCCTTGAGTAAAGTTCATTAGTAGACTGAGGCTAGAGCTTTCCTGTTTCTCTCCTCACCATCCAACTTATTATAACAATGAAGGCAGAGTCATGGGAGTTTAGTTAACAGAGAAAAGCACATGGCACGATTTGCTTAGATTTGAACTTCAATTACACTGGGGGTGAGCACAGCTTCTAACTGATAAAGAAGAACCCAAATGAAATTTTATTATGAGCAGTTCTTCATTCACCAGTGTTAGTGTACATATGAGAAAAGAGCACAGGTTGGTTTTCTTTGCATTCCCTGAAATTTCTGTTGGATCCATACTCTCTAAGCATCATTTTTATGCAGGGTCAAACTTATACTTAAAAAACAAAGTCACTAACTCTGTGTCTCTCTCTTTTGTTAATGAGATGACTTGAAGATCAAAATATCAGGACATGAACGAGAAATTCCGAGATCCCATCTCTTCTGTTACAAAGCCAGGCAGTAAGCAGAGAGAACTAATAGGGATGAGATTTACTCAAGTGCTTTCTAGGGGATTCTCCTCCTCGTCCCTCTGTGAGTGAACCATGACCATTTCTGAGGAACGTCATCCATGAAATCCTTTCCCGACATCAGGTGAGTCTGTTGAAGTAAATGAAGGGAGGCTGAAGTTGCGGTGGAAGTGCATAGTGCACACAGAAGACATTTGGGGAATCAAATCTCACTACCTTACCGCACCTGATACATCTAAGGGTCTTCTTAAGGCTATACCCTTAGCCAGGAAGTTACACAGTGGTTTTAAAAGCACCCACCCTGGAGATCCTCCTAGGGACACAAATTCTGGGGAGGAAGTAGTAGGGACCGTACACACGCTCTACCATCCTTTTGCATCCTCCTGCCTGCTTCTACCACTCACAAAAATGGCAGAGGTTCTCAGACAGCTGAGCAACTATGTCCATAAGGCCACTTGTTTCCATTGGCTTTCAGGATCCCAAGGACCTAGTATGTGCTCGGCTCTGACTCATTCTATGCAACAAACAGAGATCTAGACCGACAGTGAATCTTTGGCTTCCAGCAATTGCTTTCAGAGAAGTACTTCTCAAATTTTATCATGTTAGGAATTACCTGAGGATGTTGTTAAAAAACATTTTTATGCATTAAGTCTGGGGTAAAGTCTGAGGCTCTGCAACCCTAATAAACTCCTAGTTGAAGCAGATGCGCCAACCTCAGATCACAGTTTATGACTGTTGGAAGAAGTCAACTCCACATCTGAAGCTAAACTAAGTAGCTCTTAGGATTTTTTCACCAGAGATTATCAGTTTCATTCCAGAAAGTGTGTCTACATAACACCAAATTTAGTTCCAGGATTTGCTGTGCTTAGAAGCAGAGAGGGCAAATGTTCCCTGAGTCTTCACTGTTCAGAGTAAATTCTCATGTTACCCAAGGGTGCTTTGACTAATGTAGTATTGTGTCCCCTGAGTACTCCTGTAGTGTCCAAAGCAAGAGAATTTGTTCATTCTGCCACTTAGATAGGTAAGTTTCATGGTGATACCAGGACAGGTGACTCCAGGAACAACTTTGATCCCCCCCACACTCTTTGCTGAGAAATGTTTTTATATCATGACTGTTTACTTATAAGCCACAGAATACAGTATCCATAATCAAAGTTGGCAGACCTAGAACTCTGATATCTTCTTTCAAAACAATTGTTGATGCACACTCAATGGAGAATAGGAGAGCCGTCCTCCTTTGATATTATCCCTCCTTTAGTAATTGTCATCTACTATTTCCAGGTCTTTCTTCCATGTGTATTGTAGTCCTTGGATCTAAGCTTGTGGTTTTGTTTGCCATATGTATTGATAATACCCATCATATATGTCTTCACTCGTCCCACCTATTAACCTCTGTCTTTGGCTCTTATTACCATTTTCCACAGCAATTTTCCAAATAAAGAGCCATTGCTCCCTTTGAGGCCCATATGTTTAAGTTTTGGATGACATTAACAAAAATCTTGGGGCTGGCGCAGTGGCTCACATGGCTAATCCTCCACCAGTGGCTCCGACATCCCATATGGGCACTGGGTTCTAGTCCCGGTTGGTCCTCTTCCAGTCCAGCTCTCTGCTGTGGCCCAGGAAGGCAGTGGAGGATGGCCCAAGTACTTGGGCCCCTGCACCCGCATGGGAGACCAGGAAGAAGCACCTGGCTCCTGGCTTCGGATCAGCGCAGCATGCTGGCCGTAGCGGCCATTTGGGGAGTGAGCCAACAGAAGGAAGACCTTTCTCTCTGTCTCTCTCTCTCACTGTCTGTAACTCTACCTGTCTAATAAATTTAAAAAAAATCTTGAGCTCCTATTTCACAGAGAATATCATATTTGTCAATTTGGTACACACCATCCTCCTCCTCCTCCTCAATATCATCATCATATTACATCTGTTCTTCCAGTCCTTATGTATTGAGACTTTTCTCTTCCATTCAGAGATGAAGAGGTTTACTTGAACTTCAGCACCCACCTCTGTGACTCATCACTTATTTGTTTCTCATATAAAATAACAGCTTCTCTCTCCTCTGAATTATTTCTTTTAGTATATAAACATATTAAAGATTTATTTACTTGAAAGGCAGAGTTATGGGGAGGGGGAAGAAAGAGAGAGCGGGAGGGAGGGAAGGAGAGGGGGAGGGGAGAGATTTTCTATCTGCTGGTTCATCACCCAGATGGCCACAATGGCTGGGGAAGGGCATCTTCTTTTTTTCTCACCTGGCTAAGCCCGCCTGGTGATCTTCCCACTCCTATATATGGACATTGCTATTCATATCTCAATCTCAGCCATGTTCCAGACTTGTATATGCAATTGCCTCTTCCCTAAAACAACAACTTGTTGATTCCTCAGGAAATTGAGATTCATCAGAAATCATAAACTGAATTCATTATCTTTTTTTTTCCTTAATGGGTCTTGAAGTTAAACTTTGTCCTGTTGGGAGATGACCCCGTCCCTAACCAGTTATTCAAGCTAGACTAATGATCATGCATTCTGCTGTTTTATTTCTCTCCATCACACCTATTGGTCATGCCCAGTTCTTTTCTTAAGAACCTCCCACATCTAGTACGATACAAATCCTAGTGGGTCAGTCGCTAGCTTAAAGATTCATCACAGTTCTCTGCTGTCATTAGGAGTGGACCTGGCAGTACAGGAGGCTCTTCCTGGTTTCACCTCCGGCAGTTTCAGCTTATTTCTCATTACGCCCCTTCCCTCCTTGCCCACATCCACTCCCTAAGGTCTAGCCATACTCAGCTCCTCTAAATTTGTGGTGTAGTGTGTTCTCTCATTATAACTTTTGTATTTTGCAAATTATTTTTCATCTGACTAATTTGTCTCTACTTTTCATGACTTACCTAAGATTGTTCTTCCAATCTTACGTCTCTTTTACATATTGCCTATGGCCTTCTAGTACCTTGAACTTCACTAGACCAAAGTACTTGTCATTTTATTTTGTAATTGTCCACTTTACTTAATAGTAAATTGTTATTCAGTTAGATAAACACATGACTTGTTTTAGATAAATATTTGTTTAATAAATAACTGCTTAAAAATTACCTCTTTCATGAAGTGAACTAGTCACTAAATTCAAATTTTAGAAAACAAATAATTAATCACATCACATAAGAATATTTGCTTAGAATTTTATTAAGCAAGACACAGAATTTCTTTGAAATTGAATAAAAATATGAATATACTCAACATTTCTTATTCAAATATATTTTCTATAGAAACAATGTGGAAACTGTCCATAGATAAAATATTAATGATCTTGCAGATTACTCTTTTTGTCTTCTTTCTCTCCTCAAAACTATTAACCCGTCCTTTAGCTATCCTGGAGCCTTTTAGTCCCTTAAGAATGCTATAACCCCTCATTAAATTCTACTCACAAGAATGAATCTAATGATATAAGCATTCCAAGTTGTAAATGACAAATAAATTTAAAATGTTTGCCATTCTCAGGGAGGTTTACCATCAATAAATGGTTCTTTAGATATCTTCACTGCATGTGAGTGTACTTAGGGAGCTATTATTGAGAGACTTATCAGTGAACTCAGTAATACCCTAGGCAGAAGTATACCCATTCCACATACTTCTTATGTAGAGTTGATCTTGAGTTCACTTCCATATGTAGCAGCAAGTGAAATTCAATGTGGAAGTGGCACCTTACTGGCCTGGAAGATTTTATTTGGATCTCAGTTCTCCAAGTCTCAGACCTGGAGGAGAATCCAGTTCAGTGGAATCTATATACTGTAAGTGATCTATGAGAGTTTAGAGAAAGATTTTCTTCAGTACCCAATTTCTTCATATTTTCTTTCTTTCAATACACACACACATACACACACACTTGCAAATTTTGCTGGGCAGATGGTTCTATTTCTGATAGACAGAAATAAGATCTACAATAACAAAGTATATTTTCTTAAAATATAAAAGATAATTTCAAGGAGAGTACTAATTTTTTGTTTTTAAGTTTCTTCTCCCTTCATCTCTCTCTCCCAATTTTGACAGCCTATCATGCCTGGAAAAAAGAAATCCTACTTCTTAATCAGTTTCCAAAGCTAATTCCAGAATATGTGTTCAATGGACTCTGAGGTCCTCTCCTGCCACATTCCATGTATTCCAAGAGGAGGAAATGAAGTAAGGAAACACTCATATGGGAATATTTTGGTGATAGCTTTATTGCTCATTTGGAAAGGGTGAGTCATTTTTCTCTTCATTGGCTTATCAAAAGCAGGCTATCCACTCCTGTTTGGTCACCTGGAGGTATAAGGCATAATTTATTTCATATTGATACACAGAGCACAGTCCTTTCTAGCTAATTTGCAGGCAAATTTCAACTTCAGGAATTAGCAACCATTAAAGGAGGCCGTGCACAACAAGCACTTGCTCTTTGCTGACTGATACAGATTGCTATCTTATTTTTGGAAAATAGCCTAAAGCTAATAGGGCTCTGAGTTTTTGACAGACTTCATGTATTTCTATTTCAGAAGAAAATTTAGATTTAAAAATCAAGTAGCCTGAGGCTTTGGAATCATACTTAAATTTTTAATAAGTTGTCAAAAATACTTTTCACTATTCCATTGTAACTGGTGTAACCTATTTGCAAATTAATATGTAAATTGCTCAATTCTGTTAACAATTTGTTGTGCAAAAATAAAGGACCAGATAGCAAGTCTATTCTGTTTGTGCTAGACAGAGATGTCATATTCTGAATATATTTTTGCCTAGAACTAAACTGAGATAGGCCTTTCTTTGCCTGTTTTCTATTTGACCATGCAAATGAAGTTCTTAGGATAGATCTTGCAATAAAGATTATTATTACCTATAATTCACTGAGAAAATTACCTAGAACCCAGATAGGGAAAGAGAGACAATGAGGAAAAGAGAGACAGGGACAAGGGGAAAGAGAGAGGAAGAAAGAGAAAGAGAGGAGCTGATACTGTGGCACAGCAGGTTAAAGCCCCAGCCTGCAGTGCTGGCATCCCATAAGGGCATCTTTTTGAGCCTCAGCTGTTCCATTGCTGATCCAGCTCCCTGCTAAAGCACCTGGGAAAGCGATGGAAGATGGCCCAAGTGATTGGGACCTGCACCCATGTGGGAGACCTGGAAGAAGCTCCTGGCTCCTGGCTTTGGATCGGCTCAGCTCTGGTTATTGTGGCCATTTGGGAAGTTGAACCAGTAGATGGAAGATCTCTCTCTCTCTCTCTCTCTCTCTCTCTTTTCCTCTCTCCCTCTCTCTCTCTCCTCTCTTTCTCTCTCTACCTCTCTCTGTAACTGTTTTTCAAATAAATAAAATAAATCTCTAAAAATAAAAAAAAGAGAAAACGGCTACCAAATCCTTTGGTTGAGGTTGAGGTGATGATAGCCATTAGTGACTTAGATCTACAAGTGTTGTCATGGAATCTTGGTAGATTCATTGTATTACAGTGAAACAGGTGAGACAGTTTAATCAGAGAGGGCTTGTTTGAAAGTCTGAATTTTCTCTTTTAAGCTTTGAAATTTTATCTAAGAATTTTGTTCTCTTTGAGAGTCAGCTTCCCCAGGTAAAATTTCCAACAGCAACTGAGTGATAAGAATAATGATAACAAAATAGTCTATGCCTGATTGCATTGCTATGGGGATTTGACTACAAACACACACACACACACACACACACACCCCACACCAGACACAACTTCTACAATTGATTCTTCAAGGAATAATCATTTTTTATCCTATTTACTCATGATTAGGACCCAGGGACAGCAGAGTAGCTCCAGGAAATTCTAGAACTTGTTCAGGTTATGAAGGCTGAGCAACACATGGGGCAATATCCAGGGGATGGTATTTGACAAATGTATTCTAGAACTAGACAGTGTAAAGCTTGACAGAAAATAAGAAGGCGGCGGCCAGCTCTGCCGCTCACTAGGCTAATCCTCCGCCTTGCGGTGCAGGTACTCCGGGTTCTAGTCCTGGTTGGGGCGCCACTTCTGTCCCGGTTGCTCCTCTTCCAGTCCAGCTCTATGCTGTGGCCCGGGAAGGCAGTGGAGGATGGCCCAAGTGCTTGGGCCCTGCACCCGCATGGGAGACCAGGAGGAAGCACCTGGCTCCTGGCTTCAGATTGGTGCAGCACATCGTCCGTAGCGACCATTTGGGGGAGTGAACCAATGGAAGGAAGACCTTTTCTCTCTGTCTCTCACTCTCTCACTGTCTAACTCTGCCTGTCAAAAAAAAAAAAAAAAAAAAAAAAAAAAAAGAAGGCATGAAAGTCAACGGCTTTCTGATGGACTGGAATACATTTCTGGAATGTATGTTCCAAAGTATTTCAAACTTCATATACAGTTTTGAAACAATCTTGTACAACTGTACCATCAGAACACCAAATGAAACTCATGAAACATGTGAGTATCTGAGAAGTCCACAGACATCAGACCAATTATAGTTCATCTAAGATATTCTGGAGAGACAGAAGGCTTTCAGCTGTATGTAAGGGGCAGTTGAATTTAAAGAGGTGAAATACAGAAGAATCATAGTCTGAGAGTCATGGATAATCTTAGTCCTAAACACTTGAACATTTCAGAGTGATTTTCACCATAAGCCAAGTTGTTTAGATTATAACGTTCTAGAGTGCTTCATGAGATGATAATGAAAAGATTATTTGTAAGTGGTTTTTGAACAAACCTCAGTGCCAAGGAAGCTATGTATCTGCAGAGTACTTTCCTCAGGAATATTATAAAGAGAATGGTTCCTTCAGAAGTCCAGCGATGTTACATAGATGGGAAGGGAGGGCGGAGAAACCCAGAGAGAGACACAGGCTGAAGAGGTAATGTGCATGACAAAGAGTATGTATGATTTCCTTTACAATAACACACGACTAAATATTTAAAACACTGAGTAGATAAAAAAATAAAACTGGTACAATTTTTTTAAATTGGATGCCAACAATATGAGTGTTTCTTTTAGCCCTACTCTGATGTATGTTTAAAATTTTTCTGAAAAAAATGTGTCCTTTCCTAACTTTTTTTTATTCTTGAACCACTAGAATAGCCAATGAAGGCAATTGATTTGATGTCCAGAAGTGTGCATGCATTCAAAATCCACGTATATATTTGCAGATATTCATGACTCATCCTTCTCCTACCCCCATTCCATGCCAAGTCCATTCTTATATTTCTTAGATTCAACAGATTCCTTATTTATATGTAGAAAGCATTTGCAAATCAAGACTCCTGGAGACTCTAGACTGGGACTTTGAATCTTCCAATGTAATTCTTGGTTCCCGTTCCTCAAAGCTTGGCCTTACTTCAGGTTCCTTTTGCTTTCAGCTCTTCCCTAGCAGCTTCTGCTCTGAGCCCCACAGAATGTTCTCAAGGTTGACAATGCTTCTCTCATCTATGCTCTGTTTCTGAGAGCAGGAAGCCAAGGCCAAATCACAGAAGCGAAGTGGTTTATTATACTATGCTATATAGTCAGAGTTGTTTCAGGCAGCAGAGTCATTTTCCGAACTCCAATGGAAAGAACTCAGTAGATCGTTTGATAGTTGCATGATACTACCAATATCCGAACTGATTATCCTCCCATGAAATGGAAACTAAATTGGCATAAAAAAGGAACAGAAAATACTTTATTGGTTAAATGTTGGATTTTTGGAGTTATGAAGATCAAAACTCAAAACTCAATTCCCTGAGACCTCAAGAAGATGAATTACTTCCGTGAGCGTCTGTATTTTCTTTTCTATAAACTATGTGATGATTAATTCTGAGTTGTTGGGCCGGCGCTGTAGCGTAGCAGGTAAAGCCACCGCCTGCAGTGCCAGCATCCCATATGGGCACTGGTTCAAGTCCCAGCTGCTCCATTTCTGATCCAGCTCTCTGCTATGACCTGGGAGAGCAGTAGATGGCCCAAGTCCTTGAGCCCCTGCACCCATGTGGGAGACACCCAAGCTCCTGGCTCCTAGCTTCGGATTAGCATAGCTCTGGCTGTTGTTGCTACTTGGGGAGTGAAACAATGGATGGAAGACCTCTCTCTCTGTCTTTTCCTCTCTCTGCCTCTCTGTAATTCTGCCTTTCAAATAAATAATTAAATCTTAAAAAAAATTCATTATTGCTGAGGAGACTAAAGTGAGGCACTGTGCGTTCTCCTCCCAATTAAATGGGACATTGAGTTAGGATTCCAGACATGGCTGGACTAGATTTGTGCATGGTACTCAAGACGTCGTTGCTTACCCTCAAACATATTAACAAGGAGGCATTGGATCACTGCTGTGTTATGTGACACTCTTACCTTAGAAACTGGTTCTCTTCAGAGCTCTTCTTTTCTGTGTTGGTTTTGCTGATTTTTCACCTCTCTGAACACAGCCCCCGATGATGTTCTAGGCTAACTCCAATCCTTCTTGGTCTACACATGAATTCCCTAGATCTGGTCTAATTGCATGCATTAATCTCTACATGGTCACTGGCTGTTTTTTCTTTCTTTTAAAATCTTCATCCCTTTTTTATCCCCATGCCTCAGATTTTGAATGTGAACAACAGAAAGTCATTATGTCCAAACTGAGCCTCTATTCCGTCTCTACCCTTCTCTTTGCTCTATTACCACTATTGAATTTTCCATCTCAGTTAAGGTTAGCACTGACCAATTGGGAATTCAAGTAGGTCACCATTCAAATTCGAACAACTTTTTGTTGAATCTTCATGCTAAAATATGATTATTATTATTATTACCAAAAGCTTGGCATATAACGGTGACCACAATTCAATTGCACTGGCCCCCATCATCTGCTTCTCCTTGACTCCTATTTGTTTGCATTTGTTTGGCAAAACAAAACAAAGCAAAACAAAACAAAATGTATGCGTCTCTCTCACCCAAGGAGACTTTATCTCCTTGCTTTTGATGTTGGTAACTTGAATGTGTCAAAAATTTCCTTTCACATTTTTTTTTAAAGTAACTCACCCGTATTCCATGAGATTAATTCTTCTCTAACTCTTTTGCTAAAATTCCCTTGAGTGGCTAGAAGAGTTGCTTCCATTTGCACAGTATACCTGTATCATTATTCTGGGATGATTTTTGCCTTTTTAGTCGGTTACCAGTATTTGAATACTAACTTTGGAAAAATTGGAAGGGAAGATTGAACTCTACAAAAGGACTTCAACAAGTTCATGAAAATGTATATTGTGAAAAATCTGAATTTATTTGAGAAATTTTTGACTAAAACAAACATCATTTAATTCCATTTTTCATGAACTTTTTGAAGAATTCTTGTATGATATTTAAGGTGTACATGTTAAACTATTTTAATGGTCTGTTGTTCAGTGGACAGTGGTCTGAATATATCTTATATAGGCATACACACAGTGGTCTGAATATATCTTATATAGGCACAAACACTGATAGCCTATACATTAGAGGTAGAATCAAACTTGAAAAATGTTGTTTCTGGGGCCGGCACCATGGCTCACTTGGTTAATCCTCCGCCTGTGGCACTGCCATCCCATATGGGTGCCAGGTTCTAGTCCTGGTTGCTCCTCTTCCAGTCCAGCTCTCTGCTGTGGCCCGGGAAGGCAGTGGAGGATGGCCCAAGTGCTTAGGCTCTGCGCCCGCGTGGGAGACCACGAAGAAGCACCTGGCTCCTGGCTTCAGATAGGTGCAGCGCTGGCTGTAGCAGCCATTTGGGGGATGAACCAATGGAAGAAAGACCTTTCTCTCTGTCTCTCTGTCTATAACTCTACCTGTCAAATAAAAAAAAAAAATACAAAAAGAAAAATGCTGTTGCTAAGGAATCCATAGGTAAAAGCTGGGTGACAAAGGTGATGCCTTCAAGGAATGCATCCAGGATATGAAGTTTTCTGGTATGGGTTCTAGTCCCTACTCAATCTGAGGGCTGAGAGCTTGACAGATATATTTAAACTCAGTCTTTTTCATTATTCAATTTAGTTCAATTGAATAGAAATGTTTAATTATGTATAATTTGGACTAAACTTGGTGACTCATGAAGATACTATTAAATAAAATAGTTTTTTTTGAAGATTTTATCTATTTATTTGAGAGCTAGAGTTACAGATAGAGAGAGGGAGAGGCAGAAATAAAAGTCTTCCATCTGCTTGTTCACTCCCCAAATGGCTTCAATGGCCTGAGCAGGGCCGAACTGAAGCCAGAAGACAGGAGCTTCTTCTGGATTCCCCATGTGGCTGCAGGGGCCTAAACACTTGGGCCATCTTCTACTGCTTTCCCTGGCCATGGCAGAGAGCTGGATTGGGAGAGGAACAGCCAGGACTCAAACCAGCACCCATAGGGGATGCTGACACTGCAGGCAGCAGCTTAGCCTACTACATCACAGTGTTGACTCCAGTAAAATAGTTTAAATCTGGCCTAATGATTTACATTGGAAGAAACCTTCACCCTTCACCTAACACTTTACATTTTTCACTTTTCCTGTCTGGCACATCTGATATACATAGGTATTCTTCTCATTTTTCACTGAGCACATGCCAGAATATATTTAGTATAATGCTTTTAATGCATAGCTGAAGAACAGTTTTTTTTTTTTCTTCCTATACTACAAATGCTAGTTTGGAGAACTTCAAAAACTTCATGAGAAAATGGAATTAAAAGATGTATTCATTTTGGTGCAAAAATTGTTGAAATCCGTGCATAGTATTTTTATAGTATGTATTTTTCTAAGAGCTTTTTGAAAACCCCAAATTGGGTGGATTTCTATATTTTTATCAAAACTTCAGCAAGAACTTCAATAATAACTCATTTGATTCTATAAGATTATTAACGCATTTTTCAACAGATACTATTAATGATATGAAATCTCCCCGAACCTCATTAGATGTTATTAGGAAACCTAGTAGCCTTGTTTACAGTTTTAAATCTAGGTTTAAAATGTTTTTATTTGTACAGAAAAGGAGAAATAAAATTTTACCTCCTGTAATTTCCCTGCTCTTCCAAAAATAGCATTGGGTCAAAAAACTGAAGATTCTGCCCATTTAAATGCTGCCATAGTAAAAATTTCACTGAATCTTGTAACATTTAGAGGTCAATTTTTAATGGGTTGTGATGAAACTTTACTAGGCTAATAAGCCTGGTTATCTTATTACTCACAAAAGCAGGAAAACACATGTTATTCTATTTATGTAATCTTAGCTGCGTTTCTTTTTCATGGTTCTAAGCTGCAGGACCAGGATAGTCCCCATGATGCTGAACTGAGATAACACTGGGGCTATAGTCTAAAAGCTATTTTGTTTTTTTTTTTTTTTTCTTACCATGGTTTTAGTTCGATTCAAGAGCCTGGTTCTTCTGTTGTCCCCCCATGAAAGCTCTCAGAGATTCTAAAACCTTCCTGGATGCTTTAGTAACAAAATGAAACTTCATTTCAGAAATCTACCATCAGAGCTGCAAACTTGGTTTGGTGAGGCAAGTGTCTCCCTTAGCTCGGCTCAAGCCTTGGCAGCCTGGGGAACTCTGCTGTGGAGAGACCGGAGTGTGGCCCCTTCCTTCCTCCTGTGGGACTGCCGCCCTGCACTGGGTTTCTGCGGGATCCGGATCTCTGGGATTGGGACACAAGGAGAGCTGGGAGGGAAAGGTGGCAGGAAAAGGGATTTAAGTGAAACAAGCAAAAATGCTTCCCTGAGCTTGGGAGCAGGAGTTTAAACCTTGGTAGGAGTTAAAAACTTATTTATTGTAAGGTCTGTGAACTCTTTAGCAACCTTTATGTGTCACCTTCCTACTTGACTCCTACTACTGAGGGCGTTTGAGCTCTCACTCCCTGGAGCATCATCTTGGCTTCCGTTAGTCCTCTTGGACTCCTGGCCCTTTTTGGGGAAAGGTTTGTATTTCCTTTGCTTTAGTGATCTGTAAGAGTGTTGGTCCTTCTCAGGGTAGCCAAGAAAATATTAGATGCGGCAAAGTGAAGACTCAACAAGGGTGAATTGATCTTACTGCAAAATGCTAATGTTTATCTTTGGAAGAAACTCACTCGATGTACAAGTGTAAAGTATCTCCTTTGTTTTTATCTACGTGTTTAAGATAGATGTAACTTAGATCCACAACCATTTACTAAGATAATAAGCGCTATAGTCATGGTTTGTAAGATGTCATTGGAACTTTACTGCAATTTCTTTATTCAAAAATTATTTATTCGTTGCCTTATAAAATTGACATCTTTTGTTGCAAAATAGCAGGAAAGGGTGAGATAAAACTTGGAGATGATGAAAAAATATATCCTGTTTGCCTGTTTTCTGTACAAAACAAAAGGTTAGAGCTGTTTTTTTTTTTTCAAAATAAAGCAAATAACTGGTCATCTGTAATAGCGCAGAGCTATTTTGAACAGTTTGATGTCATTTCTGCATCCCTCAAGCAAACAAAGGGGAAAGTCAGAGGAAAGGGGAAGGCAGCTTTGATAAGTTCCACCAGTCACTGGTCCCGGGGAGTGAAGCATCCTGTTTTTATCATGTGGCTGAGCAACAGTAGGAAAATAATTCCCTCTGATCAATGGGATCCATTTTTTGTTGTTATTCCACAGTTACCTGCCGTAAGTCCCCAAATAATCAAATGAAATGAAGGCCTTTCTAGTGACAACTGTGAAACAATGGTCAGTCTGGGTAAAGGTCATTGGAAAATTACAGTTTGAGGTGGAGAAAGACTGATGACCAGCCAGGGAGGTCTCGTGGTGCGCATAACATTCGGAGTCATGAATGTCAAAGTCACGGCACTTCCACCCGCGCCATCGATTCACACTCTGAGTGGTTGTGAAAGCCGGGGGGTTACATTGCTCACAAAGAGTAACAAAAAATTTAGTGCTCATAAAAATGAGTCATTTTGTCCAAACGTAAATGGATTTTAAATGGACTTTTTGTGGGTCCTAGGATTGCTGTATCCATTTATCATTCAATCATTTCAAAGGACTTCTGGCAATATGACCTAAGGGATTGCTACCATTTGGAACACATATCCATTCAGTGGTCTTATCTCTGGGCTTCCAGGTGCATTCCTATGGCATTTATCAACATAGCATCTATAGGATGTCACTTCAGCACAAGTACAAGTGCAGCAATTACAGGAAGAAAAGCACTTCTTTATCTGTCTTGATATCAGAGAATCTTCTACAGCCCCCATGCTGGGGAAGAAAGAAGAGAGCAGCATCTCCACATTTTAGTATCTTTAGGAATCTTATTTGAGGCACAGTTCTATCTTCTTTATGAATGTGCCTCTTTGGTTAATCTAAGATTATTTAAGGTGGAGCTATCAAGTAGCTAACTTGCTTGCTTTCCTGAAGGCTTTGTTAGAACTTGGCTAAAATACTTTTTAAAATCCAATCCATCGCCAGCGCCGCAGCTCACTAGGTTAATCCTCCGCCTTGCGGCGCCGGCACACCGGGTTCTAGTCCCGGTCGGGGCGCCGGATTCTGTCCCGGTTGCCCCTCTTCCAGGCCAGCTCTCTGCTGTGGCCAGGGAGTGCAGTGGAGGATGGCCCAAGTGCTTGGGCCCTGCACCCCATGGGAAACCAGGAGAAGTACCTGGCTCCTGCCATCGGATCAGCGCGATGCGCCAGCCGTGGCGGCCATTGGAGGGTGAACCAACGGCAAAGGAAGACCTTTCTCTCTGTCTCTCTCTCTCACTATCCACTCTGCCTGTCAAAAAAAAAAAAAAAATCCAATCCATCACCTGGATGCTTATTTTACTTGTCTGCAAAAATTTGGATATCTATATCTATTGAGACATGATACTCCTCAATGATTTTATTTGAATATTATTCATATAGTCTCTGATTGGAGGCAAGATCAGTTAAGATAATTTCACATAGCTTTTCTTTTTTTTAATTATTTATTTGAGAGGTAGAATTACTGACAGAGAAAAGGAAAGACAGAGAGATGTGTCTTCCATCTGCTGCCGGTTGGCTCTCCAAATGGCCACAAACGGCTGTAGATGGACTGATCCGAAGCCAGGAACCAGGAGCTTCTTCTGGGTCTCCCATGAAGGTGCAGGGGCCCAGGCATTTGGGCCATTTTCCACTGCTTTCCCAGGCCATACCAGAGAGCTGGATGGGAAGTGGAGCAGCCGGGTCTCGAACCGGCGCCCATGCAGGATGCCGGTGCTGCATGCGGAAGCTTCTTAGCCCACCACGCCATAGCACCAGTCCTTTCACATAGCTTTTTAAATAAATACACTCTTATAAAAGGAGAATTTGATTTAAACTTTTGTCACTTAGAACATCATTGCGATTTATATAGAATAGGCATACAATTTTATAATTTCTCTATGTATTTATCTATTAAGGCTTCAAGCCTTTGAGGGAATTGAAAAGATTCAAGAGAATCTTTGAGAATGAGGAGCAAGTCTCTCTGCCTCCCTCTTTTCCTGTTTTTCAGTCACAGGGCGTTCTACAAGATTGTGAGACAACACAGAAGCAGAGTCAAGAAAACCATTTTACTCAAGAGATCTGGCAGCTGAACTCTCCCCAAATGCCATATATATATATATATATATATATATACACACACACACACACACACACACACATATACATATACATATACATACATATATGCGCCAGTTTTAAACAGACTCAAAGATTTGCTGAGCTCCTGTTCACCTTACAATGTTGCTGTAACCATAAACTTGCTCCAAGTGAGATAACAGATTCAGAATAGTTGATGCTTAAAGCCTCTTGAGTTTTCTAACAAGGGATCTGGAACGTTTAAAAGCATATGAAGTTTCTCAGAGATTATTAACTCTGGACCACATTTTGAAGTATATCAAATGCTGTCTGCATTTGTCTGCACAGAAGGACATGTGCTAGCAGGCTAAGAAGGCAGAGTCAAGATGAGTAGTAATAAATCAAATTAGCAAATATTTATCGAACATCTTTGTGTCTCCAGCATTGAACTGTTAGGTGTGTGATGTATATAAAATATAAACGAAAAGACCTATGGGCCAAAACCCTTAAATTAATTTGAAAAGATAAGACAACTGCATAGAAAGTAGATGATACTGCAAAATTCAAGCAGCAATTCAAAATGAATATTTCAAGAAATGCCAAAAATACGAACATGGACCCCCACAGGAATATGAAAGGGAGTATCATTTACATTTTCAAGTTAAAAAAAGATAGCTTCATGTACTTTTGCTGTAGGGAATAATGTTTGACCTCAGGATGTAAATATTTATTTATTCTTCTTCAGAGACAGTAGGTTTGAGTTGTACAGTTGTCCTCAGTTAGAACCTGCATTTCATTGTGGGGCAAACAGTCCAGATGTCACAGGAGTGGTGTCCCTGGGATGGAGTTATAAATAAATTATAAAATAAAAATACACTGGTCAAGTCACCGAATTGTAGTGTAGGCTACAATGGCTCATTGCTCTCGAAAACATCACAATATGAAACAGCACTTAAGTTTTTATTTAAGTTGCTTGAGTTACTTGAATTATAAACGAAGTACATCCGTTCCTCCAAAGCCGCCTTCTCTTGAGGTCAAGTGTAGAGTATTATTTACTTTCTTACTTTGCCAATAAGACTTATTGGGAAGTCAAAACCAAAAATCTATCTCAGATAAATTACATGATTCCCTACTGTCTTTGACCCAAATTCCCCTAGTAAATCTTGATGTAAAATATTTAGTTCCATTTGGCATTAACTTTATTCGTACATCATGAGATACTACCAAAAGTTTAAAGAACAGTACAATAAATAGCTTTGGAACCCAATAAAAAGTTAATAAACAACTACAATGTTTTTCAATGAAGAAAAGACTTTAAAATCCAAGATTAAATTAACTAAAATATAGAGAGTAGAGAAAAATGAAAAAAGTCAAATTTCTTACCTTGACACAGGATGATCAAAACTTATTTCATTGCAGATGTTGATGGCATCTCATAGTTCTAAGAATGGTGTAGGACATTGGCACCAATCTCAGTAGAAGCAAAAAAAAAAAAAAAAAAAGGAATTTTACCTGGCAAGTTCATGCTGAAAACAAAACTGAAGGACACTGAAAGCAAAGCATATAACAAGATAACAACAAACCAAACTGTGGATCAATGAGGGGGAACTGGAAGAGACAGTGAAGTTGTATAATTCAGGAACAGAGCTATTTAAAATGTTTATGTAGGTTTAGGGACATCGCCAAGACAAACTCAGTTTCCTGAGATTTTCTCACTTGCAAATCCATGGGTAAAAGGAAGAAATGCGGGGCTGGCGCTGTGGCGCAGTGGGTAGAGGCCCTGGCTTGTAACACCAGCATCCCATATGGGCGCCAGTTCCAGTCCCCACTGCTCCACTTTCAACCCAGCTCCCTGCTGACATACCTGAGAGGGCAGCGGAAGATGACCCAAGTCCCTGCATCCACATGGGAGACCCAGAAGAAGCTCCCGGCTCCTGGCTTCAGATCAGCTCAGCTCTGGCCATTGAGGCCATTTGGAGAGTGAACAATTGGATGGAAGATCTCTCTGTCTCTCCCTCTTTCTGTCTCTACCTCTCTCTGTAACTCTGTCTTTCAAATAGCTGAAAATAAGTCTTTCAAATAACTAAAAATAAATCTTAAAGTAAGGAAGAAGGAAGAAACTGATCAGAATCCCCAGAGTGTCTGGAGAGAGAGCCTTTTGGCAGGGTTGGAGCATTTGGGGAACAGACAGAAATTATTGAGCCCAGCAGCAAGGAACCAGGATTGTAAGCCCTTAGCCTCATTCTCAGCCTTCTCTGCCATTCTGCTATTAAGCCCCCCATTGAAGAAATTTGTAGAGCCGGTGCCGCGGCTCACTAGGCTAATCCTCCGCCTTGCGGCGCTGGCACGCCGGGTTCTAGTCCCGGTCGGGGCGCCGGATTCTGTCCCGGTTGCCCCTCTTCCAGGCCAGCTCTCTGCTGTGGCCCGGGAGGGCAGTGGAGGATGGCCCAAGTGCTTGGGCCCTGCCCCCATGGGAGACCAGGATAAGTACCTGGCTCCTGCCTTCGGATCAGCGCGGTGCGCCGGCCGCGGCGGCCATTGGAGGGTGAAACAAGGGCAAAAGGAAGACCTTTCTCTCTGTCTCTCTCTCACTGTCCACTCTGCCTGTAAAAAAAAAAAAAAAAAAAAAAAAAAAAAAAAAAAAAAAAAAAAAAAAAAAAAAAAATTGTAGAAAGCAAACAAGTCCTTCACTGATGGATGTCGCTCCCCTTCTTCGTGGAGGAACGACACAGGACCCTGCGCTGTTCTTTTGTCTGCTCGGCCCTTCCCGGGTTTGCTGCTGGTCCTTCCCGGGTTGGCTACCTACCCTTCCATCTCCATGGAAGGGCGGTTCCCCCTGCCACTTTCCCCACTTCCGCGGGGGAGCGGCACACCGCCGGCCGGCTCTCTCGGGGGCTGCACAGGTGTTCCTTCAGATAGATGTATTGGTATGTTTGGTTGTATTTCAAAGATCTCCGAATTTCTGTTTGTTTTTCTTCATTGTTTTTTTTCCCCATATTGAGACATCTCAACTGACTCACCTCATTTTTTTTGATGATTTTTCCTGCCATTTCAAATTTGCTGTTGAGACCTTGTAGAGAATTTTTCATTTTAGATTTTCTATTTTTATAGTTCACATATCTTTATTGATATTATTTATTCTGAGAAACATTATTCTTATACATTCCCTTAAATCTTTAAACATAGTTTCTTCTTCAATCATTTGAACTATTTTGTAATAGCTGATTTAAGCTCTTCATCTAATAAATCTGATGGATGATTCTTTCAAGGACAATTTCTACTGACGGCTTCCTTTCCTGATATAGGGTCTATGCTCTTCTGTCTTTTTGTAAGCCTTGTAATGCTTTTATTGAAGCTTGGACATTTTAGTAAAATGAATGTGTTAATTGGAAATCAACACCACTTGATTAGCAAACAGACTAAAAGCAAAATAGAAGCAATAAATTGTCAGTTACAACTATTTCTAAAGGAAATAGAAATTATAGCAATTATCTGACATAGAAAACCTGGGATGATCCAACACAAAATTAATCAATGAGACAATATTTTGTTATGTGAACTTGATCAATATATAATAGTTCCAAAGCTTTGTGCAATAAATAACTTACCATCAGTTCTTAGTTGACTGCAGAAACAGGAAAAGCTAAACTCTATTGGGTGACAACAATGGCAATTAAGAAAGGAATATCGAAGTTTTGAAAAACATAATTTAAATTGTTATTATAAACATTTTAGACCTAAAATTAGAGAATGTGTACCTCCTTTTCATGCAGCCATTGAACAGGACACTATGCTGCTACAACTTCAATAAATTTACTCACAGCAAGGATTTATTTGTACTATCTGTGGTACAACTCAGAAATTTTAGAAATTAACCTAAAATGATTGTTTTCAAAACTCAAACTGTAAGTTAAAAATACTACTCTCAGGGCCGGCGCTGTGGCACAGTGGGTTAACGCCCTGGCCTGAAGTGCCAGCATCCCATATGGGTGCCAGTTCGAGACCTGGCTGTGCCACTTCTGATCCAGCTCTCTCCTGTGGCCTGGGAAAGCAGTAGAAGATGGCCCAAGTCCTTGGGCCCCTGCACCCACATGGGAGACCCAGAAGAAGCTCCTGACTTCCAACTTCATATTGGCACAGCTCCAGCCGTTGTGGCCAATTGGGGAGGCAACCAGCAGATGGAAGACCTCTCTCTCTCTCTCTTCCTCTCCTCTCTCTGTGTAACTCTGACTTTCAAATAAATAAATAAATCTTTTTTTAAAAATTACTCTTATTGTATAATTATTGGGAAAAAGAAGAAACAAGTTACCATAACTTAGCATTTAGGGAAAAAATTCAGATCATTATATGGAATTCATTTTAATATGTCAAATAAATTTAATGCGCTGTATTTTTCAGTGTGTGCCATTGTGCTAATTCTCTACATAGATTATTTTCTCCATTTTAAGGAGATGAATCCTGAGGATCAGAAAGTGAGTGCCTCTGAAGAGTCACCTGTGGAGGGGGTAAATTCACTACCTTAAATCCTATTCATTATTTAAGAGGAATCATGACAATAAATAAACTAAACCACATAAGTTTATATAATCTAATTTAAGAGGTTAGAAAAAGAGAAAACCAGCTTAATGTATGCATGAGAAAGGAAACTGAAAATTTTTTAAGTATATTTTTGGTCAAAATAGTATTTTGTATTTATACTTGATTACCCTGGTAGCAACCAACCAAAATGCACAAAAAGCCCCAAAGAACTAAAAATATGAAACAACATAGAAACACCAAACTCTTCTTATCCCCCCAAAACATAGTAGCAAGTAAAACATAATTCTAGAATTCATTTTAAGAGATAACTAAAGCCAAAATAAGCTTGGATTTTTTTAATTTATATTTTAAAGATTTATTTATTTTGCTTGAGGTCAGAGTTACACAGAGAGAGGAGAGGCAGAGAGAGAGAGAGAGAGAGAGAGAGAGAAAGAGAGAGGTCTTCCATTTGCTGGTTCACTTCCCAGATGGCCACAATGGCTGGAGCTGCGCCAATCCAAAGCCGGGATCCAGGAGCTTCTTCTGGGTCTCCCATGTAGGACTTGGGACATCTTCTACTGCTTTCCCAGGCCATAGCAGAGAGCTGGTTAGGAAGAGGAGCAGCCAGGTCTTGACTGGCGCCTATATAGGATGTTGGCACCGCAGGCAGTGGCTTTACCTGCTACACCACAGCGCCGGCCCCGGAAATTTTTTATTATCTTAAGATTCTGTCACTTTCTTTTCATAGTTCATTGGTCAGAACTTCTAAAACAATATTAAATAAAAGAAGCACAGTAGAATCAATATTATTTTCTATGGCAAATGTTTCTAACATTTCACCATTAATTGCATGGCTTGTGACATATTTTTTAAAAAGACTTTATTTATTTCACAGTTAGAGTTACAGACTGTGAGAGGGAGAGACAGAGAGAAAAGTCTTCCTTCCTCTGGTTCACTCCCCAAATGGCAGCAACAGCCGGAGCTGTGTCGATCTGAAGCCAGGAGCCAGGAGCTTCTTCCGGGTCTCCCACACGGGTGCAGGGAGTGCATCTTCTACTGCTTTCCCAGGCCATAGCAGAGAGCTGGATAGGAAGAGGAGCATGCAGGACTAGAAGCAGCATCCATATGGGATGCTAGTGGATTAACCTACAGAGCCACAGTGCCGTCCCCATGACACATTCTTAATCAATGCCCTTATCAGGTTAAAAATGTTTTCTTAGGCCGGTGCCGCGGCTCACTAGGCTAATCCTCCGCCTTGTGGAGCCGGCACACCGGATTTGAGTCCCGGTCAGGGTGCCAGATTCTGTCCCGGTTGCCCCTCTTCCAGGCCGCTCTCTGCTGTGGCCAGGGAGTGCAGTGGAGGATGGCCCAGGTGCTTGGGCCCTGCACCCCATGGGAGACCAGGAAAAGCACCTGGCTCCTGGCTCCTGCCATCGGATCAGCGTGGTGCGCCAGCCGCAGCGTGCCAGCCGCGGCAGCCATTGGAGGGTGAACCAATGGCAAAGGAAGACCTTTCTCTCTGTCTCTCTCTCTCACTGTCCACTCTGCCTGTCAAAACAACAACAACAACAACAACAACAACAAAACAAAAACAAACAAACAAAAAAAATGTTTTCTTATACAAGTCTTTCCCCATTTTGTTATCTCGTTCCTTTAATGTACTAAACACCTCCCATATCAAGGTTTTCATATGTGCTATACAATTAGAATCTTTAGCCTTCATTTTTAATAGCATGTTTCCCCAAGATTGCATCTTTTAACTGCATAAATTTCTGTGTTACGTGGTCCCATGGTATTCTTCCTTTCCTCTCAGAATATTAATCCCATTTGAATTATGCTAAGCTATTTGTTTATTGCCTCTTGTCCTTGTAAGCCCCAAGCATGGATGCAGTATTCTGTCCAGCTGGCTGTAGTTCTAACAATTAGCCATCATATCATTCTCTTGCCTCATGGTGTTTGCTTGATACATGTTGAGTGAAAAAATGAAATAATAGCTTTAATAAGCTAATAACTCACAATTGGCTATCTTCAAAATATAATTCTTAGGTTTTTTTCTTCCAATCCGTAACCTTTGTAATATTCTCTGATTCCTTTCTGAAGCTCAACTATTTTTTTTTATGTTTTGTTAAGTCTTCTTCAATCAAGGTCTTGGAAATCACACTTCCTTTACTCTCTAATTATCATTTCTGATTTTGCTTTGTTTTTCTTCTTTTCAACCAAGTGACACTACATATTTATTTTTCTGTCTGTTATCCAGAAATAGAATGTAAGGGACTTACTCCATTTGCTTCTTTGTGTCATCCCCAACATCTACGACAACACTTTGTAGGTTCTCAGCAGATAAATATATATATATATATATATATATACACACACACAAAGCATTAAAATCAAAATAAATTCTTAGTTTTTAGTAATTATGTAATAAAATTTTAAAATGCTAATATATGATTATTCACCAATAATTTGGTCTTGAGGTCTCTATCTTGAGAGTGAACATAAGCTTTTACCCTGCCTTTACTTCTGCCCTGAGCAGAAGTTCAAGTGATTTGGTCATGGAGGTTGACCTACCTTTCATGGAATGCTTTTTTCATGCTGGCAGACAGTTTAGTGTATCAGAGTTTGGATATGTGACCAGGTATGTCTCTGATAGGAATTTTGTTTGTATTGGCAGAAACTCTGTGACTCATGTCTGAATTGTGTCCAGTTTGTCCTTACCAAGACAGTGGCCCCCTTGGAAAGACCTCTGACTGGAAAGAAGATGAGGTTCAACTGAGTGTGTATGTGTCAGGTGAGACACAAACAGGAAGTGGCATCAAAATTCATGGAACAGAAGAAATTTGTTACTCATAGGTCACAGAGGTTAGAGGTACCATGGGGAGGCTGGTGGGAAGTCTGGAGTTGGCTGGGGGCTCAACTCCAGTGAGTGAGGAGTTGGACAGGATTGTGGGATGGTGTTGTAAGGTTAGGGGTAGGGATAGGGTTAGGGTTGGGTGTTACCCTTTATACCTCCATTGGGAGTTATGGATTGGTTAGTTTTTTTTTTTCAATACACTTTCATAAGTATAAAGGAGAGAATTTATTTAGGTGATTCTGTGTTGAGTATGAGGTTGCATACAGTCAACAGCTGTGGAGTGTGTCGGGTGGCGGGTCAGTACAACCTGAGGAAGAGCAGCGTTGTGTGACATGACCACGTAGGGAAAGGAGTTGTGACGAGGCCGCAGGTCACAGGGCATAGCTGCACTTTTAACAGCATCAGTTAATCCTAAACTTATGACACGTTCCCTCAACAAACGTATGATACCAGTATTCTCCCTGCCTTGGACTTGCGAATGACATTTGTTGATTGTTTCATGCCCTAATTCTTGTTTGTAGCATTCTTGTTAATGAGATGTGAGAAGAAAAAAATTAAAGTCACAGAGGCCTGGTTGTTGTACATTAGGACAGGCTAAACAGAGATGAAGCAAGAGGGAGGAGGAATTACAGCATCTATTAGTTATGGGCGGGGATTTTTCCACACTGGAATTTACTGTAAGAGAATTTGCATTTGGAAAGACACCTTTTTGAGAGCGAGTGTTGCAAAAGTTGGTACCCTGTGCATTAGCACCACACACACTTACACAAAGATAATTTTCGTCCTTTAGGATTGTCTTGAGATGCTAAATATGGATTTTTTGTATGCACATTGTATTCTCCGGGAGGTGAGGTCCTGAGAAATGGCACTGTGTGAACCTGTAGTCATAAAAGAATAAAAAAATAATGAAGCCCATCCCCTGGGATGGTGAACTTAAAACGAAGTTCTCAGTTCTACCTGTAATTCAATTCAATACACTACACTAGAGCCAAGAGTTTATTTTCTCAGACTTTATGGAAAAATATTCTAAAGAAAAATTGAGAGAGGTTGGTTGACAAAGTATTAGAGGTATGGTAGTCCTCAAAAAATAGACAAAACACATAGATACACATATGGATGCAAATAGGGACATACACATTCTCATGTAAAAAAGAAAAACTATAAAAGAGTTTACACAGAGTTCCAACTTTCTGCACAAGGAAGAATGTCCTGTTTAGGACTCAGTGTTCCAGCAAAAAGATAGATGCTTTGGAGCTGAAGGAAAAAGTCTCAAAATTCTGCTGCTTGCATTTAATCCAACTTCTATAGAGCTCCTTTCTCTAAGGATTTGGAGTCCCTTCTGGAAGAATGGGGAAGATTGATGGTGGTCAAGGTTGGATTAACACAAAGTTTCTGGTTCCACAAGTGAAACTGGATCCCTGGGGACATGGAAGTTTCTGTAGGATTTTTCAAATAAACAGACTTTGGAAGCACCGATAGAGGCTCATTGCTGATGGAAACTTGAGAAATTGGCAGGAAGAATGATACCAATGGCTGGTGAAAAATGTTTGGTTAGAGCAAACTTTTTAATGGCAAAGAATGGGCAGTCTCAAGGGATGGATGTCTTACTGATTAATTTATTCTGCCAAGTCTCCATGAGGCGTCATCAGTCATCTTTATGTCTCCCTCTGTGTTGTGCTTTCTTTTGCTTTAAAGAAGCATTAGAACTGAACACTTGTTGAATTTAAAATGATTCTTCAATAAATAAGAAAATATTATTCATGCTTACATCTGATTATAGCTTCTGCTGAAGAGATTTGCCATGAACCAGTGAAGTGCAGCTCCAAGATTATAACAGAATTGGACAAGATTCATGAAAGAGTGATCTTTGAGACATATACACCATACATTCTTAAATTTTGTAACAAAACCCAAAGGATAATTTGAATATCTATTGTTGGTTGGATTTATCAGGATTTAAGAGCAAAAAGTGATCACTTTACCTGTGTTCTGGAAGGCAGATTTAGTAATGACATTTATATATGAGATGCTAGGACAGATGTGAAAGGTAGAAGTTCAGTAGGCTGGTCTCTGCCTCTTGAAGTTGGACCCTCAGTGAGTGGGGTTCTGTTGGACAGCAATCAGGTCAGCTTGTCTACAGCAATTTAACCATTGTTCAAAGCTTACTCAGACAGACAATGGGAATTATACTCCTTAATTTTCCCCTAGTAAATGAAAATGAATCATGACTAATTTAGGCATGGACATTAGCTACATTTGGAAATTAAATTAATCCAAGTTGGAGGTAGATTACTTGCAGATATTGATGCAGGCGGCCATGAGTGGTGTGATCATGTTCCACACGTGAACAAAGAAAATTTGGGCAAGGCAAACTCAACGGCGAAATTTCTAAGTGACTAGGTTTCAGCAACCATTCAACCCAACAAGTTCTCTTTATCGAATAGCAAATAACTAAGACCTCAGAATCTAAAATAATCCATAGAATTAGCATAAAAAACTAATCTCAGGACACAGATTAACTAAACATGAAGTCCTGGTTAATATGTGCCAGAGATAAAATAAGTAGGATCTTGCCCAAATAATCCAAATACTAAACTAAGGTTGGCAGAATGCATGGAGGGCAAAGAAGAATGGTGGTCTGCTGGAGGAACGTTTGCCCCATTCCCAGTGAGAGGGATTTCTAAGTAAGAGTTCTGTAGAAACTCTATGCAAGATGGCAATTAGGTGATGGTGTATATACTGTGTATATTCTGTGACTCTCAAGTTAGGTAGTCCTGTACTATCAATTGGTTTGTTATAGATATGGTAATATACAGTAAACAAGATCATTCATATAGAGTAGCTTTTTTAAGATTTATTTTATTTATTTGAAAGACAGAGTTACAGAGAGAGGTAGACACAGAGAGAGGTCTTCCATCTGTTGGTTCACTCCCCAGATGGCCGCAATGATCGGAGCTGCGCCAATCCAAAGCCAGGAGCTAGGAGCTTCTTCCTGGTCTCTCACGTGGGTTCAGGGGCCAAAGGACTTGGCCTATCTTCTACTGCTTTCCCAGGCCATAGCAGAGAGCTGGATTGGAAGAGGAGCAGATGGGACTAGAACGAGCGACCATATGGTGTGCTGGTGCTTCAGGCCAGGGTTTTAACCCACTGTGCCGCAGCACTGGTCCCATAAGAGTAGTTTAACTTATTAAATTCTGACAGTCCATTTCATTTTCCTTGTGCAGATACCACAAAGTCAAACAAGGGAAAGCAACTATTGGAGCTAACAATCAAAATTTGTGTATGGGGCAAGCACTTTGGAGCAGTGAAGTAAACCACTGGTTGGGATGTCTGCATTCTATACCAGAGTGCATGCTCAACTCAGTTATTTTGATTCTGATACAGCTTCAGGCAAATGCACCATGGGAGGAAGCAGATGATGTTTCAAGTGTTTGACCTCTGCCAGCCATGTGGGAAACTCAGATGTAATTTTGGGTTATTGGCTTCAGCTTTTCCCAGTTCTGATCGTTGTGGGCATTTAGGGAGTGCACTACCAGGTGGGAGATTTTTTTTTTCTCCCTCTCTTTCTCACCGTTTCTCTATATTGCTCTACCTTTCAGGTAGATTAAAAATATAATAAATAATTAAACATTAAAAAACTTGTTACTACCATCTGCCCCAAAGAGGACAACCAGTGATTAGAAGGAATATGAACATGACAGCCAGGAATAAAGTCAATAGTGCATTACTGGTGGAACTTCTAGGACTGCCTCGATGGACCTATTTGCACTTTGTTTTATCTCTCACCTCCTCTCTAAACTTTCTCTCCTTTCCAGAAAGAAATGTCTCACTCAGATATTAAAGCCATTTGCTCAGAGCAATTCTGAAGACCTCTGGCAATAGAATATGTATTTTTTTTCTATTTACTCTTTTAATTATGTACCATGTAACCAATATAAATGTAGGAAATAAACCACACAGTATTCCTGGATTGGATTTCTTCTGGCAGTCAGTTTAGTCTAAATCTTCATAAAGCAATGTATTTGTGGTCGTCAGTACACAGAGGTTATATTTACTCCAAGGAACATAAAAAAGAAAAGCAAAGCAACTCTTCTAAAATCAGAATACATAAAGTCAGAATTAGATATGAAACCTTCTGTTTCCTGGTTTAACATTTTGGCACTCTTCTTCCTTTAGCTCCTTTTATATGTCTGCAGCATTTGGTATGATCTGGATTACTTGGAAGAAAATGAGTCCAAAAGTGACTGTCTTCTTTTAAGGTCTATGGTTCCATGTGGATAGTAAAAACCGCAAAATGAAGTACTCTTTTAAGGTGGGGTTGGGTTTTGCTATATAGGGAGAGATTTAATAAAAACTGGTCTCAGTACTGAAAAATCAGTAGTGCATATAATGTTTCATGCTTTTAATACATGCATCTTGAGCAGTTTAATGTGATTTACAGAAAACTGTTACTCTCAGTAAAAGGTAGAAAATGACAAATGGATTTTTATAGTATGAAATAATATTTCAAAAATAAGGCTGTCAATATACTTTTGTTTCTCTGTCTGGTGTAGTATAATTCCTGCTCATACACAAAACTTGATGCACTATGGGATTACGAATGGAGACTCAAAGGGGATTTTAATGATGATTAATGCTAATTCTCTCTCTCTATATATATATATTCTTGATGAATGCAAAAATCTATTTAATAAGATGATTTAAGATGTTCAAAAAAAGTTTGTGCAAACTTACAGCAAGCTTTATTTTAAAAATTGAATTTTTTGTTTTAAAAGGACATCATCCAAGATGTGTTTTTAATCAATTACCTTTGCAGATAATTCAGAGGGAAACATGTATGGAAAAACAATGGCATGATTAACTGGGCGTTGACCTCGTATCATGGCACTGGTCCAGAGAGAGCTTATTAGTTTTAGCTAGCAGTAAATATAAAACCAAGGGCATCATAAATCACAATAGTAGGATTAATCTGAATATGAATCAGATACATGGATAAAACTGAGACAGTTAGTCCAAAAACAACTACATGAGGCCAATGATGAGAAAAATAATTTTCATACATGAGTCTATGAACAATACTTTTTTATTCCATCTACAGTCTTCCAACTAAAGAAAATGATCTTTACACATAAATGAGAATTTTCCTTAATTGGAAAACTTAGAAATGAGAGCATGTTAATTAGTTTGTGATCCTAGTTGGGATAAAATCCTTGCAAAGGATGAAGTGTATTTGCTTCTTGAAGCATTTCATCTAGTATTACCATTGGAAAATCAGCCTACTTAAGGCCATAGTTTTAGCAACACACGCTCACTTTGTTTAGAGTTTCTGACTCAGCATACAAATTTTCATCCTTACAAAACACCAAACCTGTGCTGCTACATGCTAGTCAACTGACTGGTGCGTATTATGTACAGATAAAAAAATTGATTTGACAGAGTTTTAAGTCCTGTTTTTAATTCACCTCTAATATACACACATGGACTTAATTAAGATTTCCCAAAGTCTGTATGATGTTTCCAAATTAAGGCATATCCCAAGAATTCACTACATTGGAGTTAGCAAGTAGATTCATTTTCCACCTGTCATAAATGTGTTAATCTTAGTTTTTGTTGTATTCAATAATTCATCAAAATCAACATGGTTGCATTTTCATTGCCTTATCCTTTCCAGACTTAAGTTTGTGGTAATTTGATCATCAGAGGGAGATGGAAGAGAGGAAATGCCATCACAGTCACTACTTGATATTATTGTAAAAAAGGGATGATAGAATTGTTTTAGTAAATGCTTTTAATTTTAATATAAAATTCAATAATTACAGGTGGTGTGGAAAGGCCTCTGAATCAGCATCCTGAAGCAGTAATATTGCATATCAACAACAAACGTGAGCTTCACACTCCTTTGGGATTTCCAAATGGATGTTCTATCATTTATATGTATTTACTTTCAGACTGTAAAGCATGTATATATAAAACATATATTTCCCTACTGTCATCCACCTATTGCAGCTGCTCTGGTACTTCCCACTAAGACCTATCTGTTCTTTCCTAGAGCACTGGCAGTGTGGTGTAAGCCATACTGATGGCCTGTTTCTGTCGGAGGATGGATCAATGTGGGATGTTTCATTCTGGAAGTTTCTAGGGAATCAGAGAAGGAGGTTTGTATCTGCCTTTTCCTCATTTGGTCTCTTCTAGAAATGAGTGTACAAAAATCGTCAGTTTTTGTAATCTTGGCTGAGGCCTCTTTAACACTTTAACTCTCTTGGAGATTGACAGTGAACGTGAAGCTTGGACAGAGTGGCTGACATAAAATTGTATTGCACATGTGATTACAGTCCTCAGACAATGATACACACTTCCTTTGACCTGTGTGGGACACAGTTAAATTAACACAGGAAATTAAAAGATTACATCAAAGGAAGTTAAAAGAGAAAGGGAAAAAAATCTATTTTTATGATTGAAGAAAATACAAAATTATGTAGAGAAGGTGAAATTTTTATGTCATTCAATTTCATTAGGATATAGTAAGCCAATTAAATAAAATTAGATTTCAAGCATGATTGATTTTTAAATATTCATTTTAAGCACTGCATTTGGTGTTTATTATATTATACAGGAAATATCAAAGAATGTCTGCTGAATCCAGGAATTAAATTAAACCTATACTGTCAATAGCTAAGCTGAGGCTTTTGATAAAGTATTATGGCTTTTCTATATAAACACCACCATAAAATGCTAAACATACACAGACCTATAACTTTAAGAAAGCACATCTTGGAAGCTAGAAGTGTTTTGGCATTTATAGCTGGTCAGCACGGGCAGATAATGAGGAGTTTGATACCTTGCAAATCATAAACTGTAAAATATATAACAATAGTTTCTCATCACGATGGGTCATATATCATGGAATATTGGTGGATAATTCAAGTCAGCAATGCAATCTGCTTTTCATTTCAAGTGAGGGCCAATGTACACCATAATTTATCCAGGTAGTACTCATGTGGGAAATAATGACAAATTGAGAGCAACTCATGACAAAAAAATCCACATAGGAAAAACATGAAAGATTTTATGTCCCCTTAAATCTCATTTTTTTCTATCATTCATTTCCTTTTCCACAAGGCTAAAATCTTTTGTGTTAATATGGGTTCATGTTGAAATATAAGTATTTCTTTAAATATACAAATGGACACACATGACTATCAGGCAATATCTACCAAGCCACTGATTGAGAGGAAGTGGGATACATTCTTTACATGATGGTTTACTGTGAGTATCTTAGGCTCTGGGAAAATCTGAACTGTAAACATTGTCTTCTCAAATCAAATCTCATGTTAAGATACAATGACTCTTTTCTGGAAAGCCTTGTATGTGAGAACCAGCTGTAAAAGGTGAGTTGTGGAGAAGCTGAAGAAAGAGGGGAACTGTGGGGAGCAACCCGGACTAGACTGAGTTACTGGAATTAAGACTTATTCTATGCATCTGCTCTCCCACAATATGGCGCTGGGAGAGAAGTAAACAGCTTCCGCACAGCTGCCTCCAGTTCAACCAATTAACTGTAGGACTTGCTCCTGATTGGAGAGCAGCGTATTCGGCGTGTGGGCAGCCGAGTTGGGATTGGCGGAGGAGGACTATAAAGGAGGAGAGACGGCATGCACCAGGAACATCTATGGGGAACATCTAAGGGAACCCGTGCAGCCCCCGAGAAAGCCGGCCGGCGGTGTGCCGCTCCCCTGCGGAAGTGGGGAATGTGGCCAGGGGGAACCGCCCTTCCACGGAGGTGGAAGGGATAGTAGCCAACCCGGGAAGAACCAGCAGCAAACCCGGGGAGGGCCGAGCAGACGAAAGAACAGCGCAGGGTTCAGTGTTGCTCCTCCACGAAGAGGGGGAGCGACATAATGGTGCCGTGACTCGGATAGGAAACCCAGGACGGATAGCAAACTTAGGAGGGAAGAAACGGGAAGAAGCAGGAAAATATCGGAGAGAGAAACTAGCAAACAGCCTAGGGAAAATATCGGAGAGAGAGACTAGCAAACAGCCTAGGGAAAAGCCGGACGAAAAGGGTGCTGGAAGAAGCTGTTGAAAGCCTAGGCATAGACTCAGATACGGACTACGGACTACGGGGGGAAGCTGGGAGAAATCTCTAAGGTCGAAAGCGAAAGTGAAAGTTAGAACAAACAGACTCGGATGCAGACTGTGGGGAGAGGCCAGGTGAAATGAGGGAGGAGTATTGTTGGAGGAAAGCTTGGGGAAACATACCGGGTAGAGAAAAATGTTAGGGAAATTGAAGCCGCGGGGGGCAGGCCGAGGCGGATACGAAAGCCACTTTGGGATTCTCAAGTTAGCCCGGGAATAGGGGGCGAAAAGTTGAAACCAGAAGCTGAAACGTAAGCCAGATTGGGATCCGTCTGATTAGCCCGGGGAGCAAAGGACGGGAAGCCAAACCGTGGGGCGGAGACGTATGCTGGGTTGAATTCGCCAGGCTAGCCCGGGGAACTTAGATTGAATGCTAGTGGCGGACACGTAAGCTACGCTGTGTTACTCGCGGAAGCCGCCGCGTGCAGAGAGAGCACGGGGCGTGAATAGATAGGGAACGGGGCTGGCGCGAGGCCGTGGTGCAGACGCGAAGGGCGTGGAGACCACGGAGCGCGCGAAGCCAAGCCGCGCAAAGCCGGGAAGCTGCGCAGATGAGAGAGGCGCGGGCTGAAGCGGCTCAGCCGGGAAGCCGCCGAGAAGTAGCCTCGGGGCGGGCACCGGGAAGCTGCAGGGATAAGAGAAATAGAAGTTTAGAAGCAAAGTGAGAGAAATAGGAATGCTGGAAGATAGAAGTAAAATGGAAGAAATAGGAATGCCCGGAGATAGAGAAATAGAGAAATAGAAAGGCCTCCCTACAACACTGCAATGTGAGAGCTTGGATTCGGTCTGCCTGATTAAGTGAGGCGATGAGCACGATGAGCACCTGGGCGGCTAGCAGCTTATGCGCCGCAGGTCACCGAAGACAGGCACGAATTAACATCAGTAAGGCCTCCCCACAAAAAGGCAATGAGAAGGCTTGGATTCGGTTTGCCTGATAGAGCTTGTAAGCCCCTGCAGGCAGAGCAGAGCATGCGCTGCGGGGCACCGAACACAGGCACGCATCAGCGCCTAAAAACCTCCTCATAACATGGCGAAGAGAGGACCCGGATTCGGTTTGCCTGATAGGACTTGTAAGAACCTGTGGCAACTCTAGCAAGTAGAGCAGAGTGTGTGCCGCGGGACACCGAAGACAGGCACGTATCAACGCCAAAAATAAAAAGAAAGGGGGATCTGTGGGGAGCAACCCGGACTAGACTGAGTTACTGGAATTAAGACTTATTCTATGCATCTGCTCTCCCACAATATGGCGCTGGGAGAGAAGTAAACAGCTTCCGCACAGCTGCCTCCAGTTCAACCAATTAACTGTAGGACTTGCTCCTGATTGGAGAGCAGCGTATTCGGCGTGTGGGCAGCCGAGTTGGGATTGGCGGAGGAGGACTATAAAGGAGGAGAGAGACGGCATGCACCAGGAACATCTATGGGGAACATCTAAGGGAACCCGTGCAGCCCCCGAGAAAGCCGGCCGGCGGTGTGCCGCTCCCCTGCGGAAGTGGGGAATGTGGCCAGGGGGAACCGCCCTTCCACGGAGGTGGAAGGGATAGTAGCCAACCCGGGAAGAACCAGCAGCAAACCCGGGGAGGGCCGAGCAGACGAAAGAACAGCGCAGGGTTCAGTGTTGCTCCTCCACGAAGAGGGGGAGCGACAGGAACTATTCCAGGATTACAGGAAGTATAACAAATTGGAGAACTCAAGAACACAACCTGGTCACAAGTGGCCGTAAGAGATGAATCTCTGTGCCACAAGGCTTGACCATGGCTATAATAATTGACCTGGATTTCTTGAAGAATATCAACACTCTGAGTACTAGATAAGGGATATTCTGGATTCTGGCCAAGCATACAAGGTCAGCTTCATGATGCTGTTTACCCCTCAGAAGGTACGATGACCTCCAAGGTCACCTAAACATCAAGATACTACTGATGCTCAAGATGGCTGAGGTCATGCCAAGCTGAATCCCTACAACTGTCCCCTGCTTCATATCACATACAAGTGGAGTTATGGGGGCATAGGACCAGGACTTTTGGCTTTTGAAAGAGTTGGTGATTGATACTCTCTTTTGACTTTTGATTTCAGTATTTAAAAAATATTGAGACACAGCAGGGAGACAGAATTGTGAAAAATAGAACAGATCTCTGTTATCTGTCAAAACAGTGGGAACACTTGGGCCCCCGGCATTTCTATCATCTTTGCATGCTTTGGCCAATGGCCCCTTGGATTTTTCATCTCGTGACACCAGATGGAAATGTGCCAAGTTAAAAAAATTCAGAGGGAGTTAGGCATAGTAGGCCTGAGCTTTAGCTCCACATCTAGCTTTGTTTACTTTTTCCTGAAATCTAGAATTATTTCTTCACCCAGAAGTTCATCATGAAGCATGATGAACTTCTATATAGGAGGCAAAGTCGTGACCTTTAGAGAGAAAGGGGAGACTGCATCCTTTCTCCACAGCTGATGGGCTGTATGGTTCGCAGTAAATCACTCCATTTATGTGGGCCTCAGTATCTCCATAAGTAAAATTAGGCTCATGATAGTTACTCTTGGTGTTGCTTTGAGCATTAAAGTGAACACATTACTTTTGGAAAGTAAATAACAGAATGAGTGGTTTTTCTTATTTTATATTTGAAAAATATTAGAAAAAGATGTGATCCCATTAAATAGATATTTCTATTTTAAAAAATGTATTTATTTATTTGAAAGTCAGAGCTACACAAAGAGAGGAGGAGAGGCAGAAAAAGAAAGACAGAGAGAAAGAGAGAGAGAGAGAGAGAGAGATCTTCATCCACTGGTTCACTCCCCAAAGGGCCACAATAGCCAGGGCTAGACAAGGCCAAATCCAGGAGCCCGGAACTTCATCTAGGTCTCCCACATGGGTGCAGGGACCCAAGCACTTGGCCATCTTCCACTGCTTTCTCAGGCACATTAACAAGAAGCTGGATCAGAGGCAAAGCAGCCAGGACTTGAATTGGCACCCATGTGCAATACTGGTATTGTAGACAGCAGCTTAACACATTATGCCACAACACAGACTCTCTCAAATATATATTTTTTCTTAAAATTTGTTTATTTGAAAGTCAGCGTTACAGAGAGAGAGGGGACACACACACACCCACATACACAGAAGGAGAGAGAGAGAGAGAGAGAGAGAGAGAGAGAGAGAGAAAGGTCTTCTATCCCCTGACCTGATCCCCAAATGGTTGCAACAGCTGGGGCTGGGCCAGGCAAAGCCAGGAGAGCTTCCTCCAGGTCTCCTATGTGGGTAGCAGGGGTCCACACAATTAGACCATCCTCCGCTGCTTTTCCCAGGCCATTAGCAGGAACCTGGATGGGAACCGGAGCAAGCAGGACACAAACCAGCACCTATATGGGACTCCAGCATTGCAGGTGGCAGCTTTACCCACTATGCCACAATGCTGGCTCCTCAAATACATTTTTCTAAGTGATTCTTTTAAGAAGGGAATCTGAATTAAAGAACAGTTTCTGGTATGCTATGACCATTGAGTGAGGACATTTATGCATTCTTTAATAACAGTGAACCTTATGAATACTTCCCACAGTTTTTTCCACTCTGCATGTAAATATTTGTGAAGTGTCCTGCAGAAACTATGACTTCTTAATTGATTACGTGGCACATCACAATCATCACTAAGTCCAATAAGGTGTATTTGAAAGTGTTCCAAATTGTCCCTATCAAGTCTCATAAACATCCTGTGACCTTCTTCTAGAATAAGATTTATTAATTAAAATCTTAAGTAGAACACTAAAATATTTTATTCACTTTATGATAGCTAGTTCACATACAAATAACAGAATTTCCTAGCAGTCACCTTAATGTTAGTCACAATTTTATAAGATAAAATTTAAAAATGAAAGTAAACCAAGAAGAAGAAAGAAGATCAAACTAAGAGGGGAAATGCAGGAATAATATTTCCCCAGCATAAAGATTTTATGTTTAATTATTTTAAAATTTGAAGCTATTGAAATAAGATCTATGCAACATGAAATCAACCATTTCAAAGTACACAACTTGGTGGCATTTATTACATTGCGACGTTGCACTACCACCCCTCTCCAGGTCCAATGCTTGTTCATCTCCCTAAAACTCATACACACTTAGCAGTCAAGTCCTGTGACCTCCCTCCCCCTTTTTCCTACTCCAGGCAGCTGTACACTGGCAACAGATTTGCCTATTCTGGACATTTAGTGTAAGTGGAATTATAGAATACATGGCCTTTTGCACCTGACTCTTTTCCCTTAGAATAATGCTTCTGAGGTTCACTGTAGCAAGCATTGGTATTTTAATCTTATGTATGATTGAATAATATTCTCTTGAATGTACGGATTACAGTTTTTAATCTACTCATCTATTAATGAATACGTTGTATCTTTACATATCCTGGGACATTAGTAAGCCACAATTGTAACAGAATCTTCAAAGTTCACTGGTTCATTGTCTTAACCTGTAAGCTAGAACTCAGTCCCTCATATTTCCCTGCACTGGTGGCTGAGAGGACCCAGGAGTGTCTTAAACAGGCTTAGAAACTTCGCTCTTGGATTCTCCTGCTGTAGATTCCTGCAGGGGCAGCAGGATCACCTGTGAAGTTGCCTCACCTTTGCGGAGAATCCACGCCCAAGTCACTGTAGGTGCCCCCAGACCCACTCCCATGCCAGCTCAGGCATTTTAATTCCCTACAAAAGCTGTTAACCCAAGGACAAACTCCCTCTTGCATGTGAACTTGGGTAGAGACTTAGTGAAAGTGCCAGGATCATCAGCTGGATACACCCACTGTGGCAAGTGTAAGGTTGATGTAGATCCAGGAACAAAATGATAACACAGATAGATTATCAGAACATTAATTTCAGTAATAAATAAATGAGAAAAATAAACGTTTGTACAAAATGATCTTCTTGGTAAAACAAAGGGAAATACGCTTATATGAATTTTAAATGAATATTTTAGCATTAGCTATGATTTGTGCCTAAAAATTGGTTCAAAGCATGTTTTATATGATTCTAGTCTCTTAAATATTTATGTGTGATCAGATTGCTGGTGGAGGAGATGATGACAGAGCCCACATCTCAGGAGTGACATGAGGGGAATACTTAGACTGTCTATTTTAGCACAAAAACAATAGTGCAGACAAAAAGCTTGAGGTTCATATTTAATCTTTTAAATTTTTACTTTTTAAAAACTTGAGCTAGAGTTCACTTTCCCATATTAGTCTTCTTAAGTACCAGAGCAAAATCAGTCTGAACTGGTACTCAACAGGCAGGTCTATCTTTTTTATATCTAAAAGTTCTGAAAGTAGTATTTAAGCATATCATCCTCCCAATATTCATGCCAGAGTATTAAGTCTAATCTCTGTTAAATTTTCTTTTCTTTTTAAGATTTATTAATTTATTTGAAAGGCAGAGTTACAGAGACGGGGGAGAGATGGTTCATCCACAGGCGTGCTCCCCAAATGGCCTCAAAAGCAAGGGTTGGACCAAGCAGAAGCCTGGAACCTGGCACTCCATCTAGGTCTCCCACGGGGGTGACAGAGGCTCAAGTACTTGGACCATCTTCCATGCTTTTCTAGACATGTGAACAAGGAGCAGGATTTAAAGTGGAGCAACAGGGATTCCAGCCAGTGCTCAAATCGGATGCTAGCACTTTAGGCAGTGGTTTATCTTGTTGTGCCACAGTTTTGGTGCCTCTATTTTTTATTAGGTATTGTTTTTTTTTATTGATTTACCTATTTATATATCATTTTTTTCCTTTTGTTTATTTGAAAGACAGAGTTACAGAGAGAGATAGAGAGGGAGAGATAGAGAAAGAGAAAGATCTTCATCTGCTGATTCACTCCCCAAATGGCTACAACAGCCCAGTATAGGCCATTTGGAAGTCAGTAGCCAGGAGCTTCTTCCAGATCACCCATGTGGATAAAGGGGCCCAAGCACTTGCGCCATCGTCTGCTTCCTGCACAGGCACATTAGCAGGGACTTGCATCGGAAGTGGACTTGAACCAGTGCCCATATGGGATGCTGGCATCGCAGGCAGCAGCTTTACCATTATGCGAGAATACCATCCTTATGTATTGTTTTCTAAAGCAATAGAAAACAGATGCACACATTCTGATAACAGACATCTTCAACACTGCCATTAGTTTTCCATTACAATCATTCCCCCTTTAAAGCTGTGTAATCTTAATTTCTTTTGCATGTTTTTATGTCTTCTTTGCTAGTTATGTAGTAATTAACATGTTTTACTTGAGTTTTTTACATGTATTCAAAATCACCCTTTGTGTTTTATTCACTTTTTTAAAAAATTTGAACAAAATAAAACTTGCATGATATAAAAATAATACACAGGGCTGGCACTGTGGAACAGGGGGTTAAAGCCACACCTGCTGTGTCAGCATTCAAGTCCTGGCTACTCTATTTCCCATCCACCTCCTGCTGTGGCCTGGTAAAAGAGTAGAAGATGGCCCAAGTCTTTGGGCCCCTGCACCACATGGGAGACCCAGAAAAAGCTCCTGGCTCCTGGCTTCAGATCAGCGCAGCTCCAGCCATTGTGGCCATTTGGGCAGGGAACCAGTGAATGAAAGACCTTTCTCTCTGTCTCTCCCTCTCTCTGTCTGTAACTCTGCCTCTCAAATAAATAAATAAAATCTTTAAAAAAAAAGTTCAATAGCAAAACTTAATGTAGATTCTCTTATGTACTTATAAACACCCAGAACTATTTCACAAAGGAATTGTGAGAGCTCACCAAATAAACATTAAAAAAATAAATAGATTAAGTAAAAGGGAATATAAGCTCATAATAACTATGATAATAATAAGGTTTTTAATATATTAAATACAAACACATGTTTGTACAAAATGTAGTTAGTGATCATAGGTCACATATTTGGCACTAAAGTTTTTAGCAGTTAAAGCAAAGAAACCAACTAGGATCATTTATAAGAGTTAGTACTCTGGGGCTGGCTTTGTGGCACAGCAGGTTAAGCTGCTGCTAACTGCAGTGCCAGCATCCAACATGGGTACTGGTTCAGGTCCTCACTGTACCACTTCTGATCCAGCTCCCTGTTAATGTGCCTGGGAAAAAAGCAGCAGAAGGTGGCTCAAGTGTTGGGCACCTGCTGAAGAACCTTAAAAATCAAACCAAGATGGAGTGACTTAAGCCAACACTATTAAAAACAAGAAGTCACCTTTGTCCCAAATAAAAAATTAAAGTTTAAAATTACAGCCCTAAAGTTTTTTCCCCCAAAGCTAAAATTAGGTGCAGCTATAAAAATAAGGGACCCTATGCTTAGCTAGCTGCGACACTTATGCCTGGTTGTGCCAAGACCTAACCCAGTTTGTATGCCTCCTAATACTCAAATAACGGTGTGGAAAGTGGGACGCCGCTCTCCCACAAGGGGAACAGAGGGAACGAGACGTCGCCCCCCCCCCCACCAGGGTGAACAAGATGGCACTGGCAGGGAAAGGAACTGCTAAAGAAGTAAACAACAAAATGGCAACAAGGTGCATGCCTCCCATGTGATTCCATAGCTGACTGGATAGAAGACGCATGCCCTTCACATGAACAAATCACAGATTGGACTGCTGTGTGCATGGACTCTATAGTGCTTTTGATTGGTCACTGCGGGTATATAAACCATGTGGCTTGTACTGGGGGTGCTATCCGGCCTCTCAGGAGGCCTGTCTGCGCAGACCGAATAAATCCTCTTGCTTTTGCCATCAGCTGGTCTGGAGTCTGAGTCTCTGGGGTGTGCCTCTCGACGTGTTAGCATCCTCACTCCGAGGATCTAACACTGCCACCCACATGGGAGACTGGGATGGAGTTCCAGCCTCCTGGCTTTGTCATGACCCAGCTCTGGCTGTTGTGGCCATTTGGGGAGTGAATCAGTGAACTGAACATTCTCTCTTTCTCTCTCTCTTTCATTCTGTCTCTACCCCTATCTTTTTCTCCAACTCTGCCTTTCAAATAGATTTTTAAAAAAAGGAGAATCAGTATCCCTAAGCCTTCAAAATAAAAACAAAATAGAAAGTTGTAACTTTGGAAAAAAAAAGTCAAAACTAAAAATCGGAGAGATCTCTCTCACAACTGTGTATAAAAAGGTATTGGATGATATAATTGAAATGTCCCTTAAAGGTATCATGACACAGTTTGTTGGACTGTTTCTTAAGGCACTTCTCCATATAGATACCTGGCAGAAAGTTATTGTGCAATTAGTAAGCATCCACCAAAAGGCTGCCAAACATGTTGGTTCAATGCCCAGCTCTTTTATGCTTTGGTTTGATCCGCAGATGCAATGAACCATATAAAGGAATACATTTTTAGTATGCGCATTGGGCCTCCCTCCACAACCAGTTCCCCACAGCTCACTTTTTGATAAGAATTACATAACAGAAACCTAAAGACATTTTTATCTGCCTGAAAGAACCTGGAGTGCAGCTATTTGGTGCTGTTGTTTAAGGGCTGCATCTTATCCCTCAACACTCAATTAAACAATTTTTTGTTTCCCTTCCTTGTCTGATTCATGATAGGACCTAATCTTAAAAAAAAAAAAAAAAAAGATTAGAATAAGAAATAATGTGTCAGTCCAAAGGGGTAGCTGAAATTGCTCTTTCGGGGGAGGCATTCCTAGCCTTAAGAACACACAGTTCTGAGGTTCTTTGGAGGGACTGGTATGGATGGAGAAGCCACAGACTTCTTTGTGAGATAAACTCTAGTCAGTGGAATTAGTGCTACTCATGTTCCCAAAGGTGGACATGGACCCAGCATCTATGGTAAGATGCCTTTCATTAGAAAGGTTGATTTTTCATTTATTTGAGGTCTGAACACCAATCCCATTTAGTAACCATGACGATGATTTGACATGCAAACAAGGGGCTAAAGGTAGTTTTCCTTTGGCTTTCCCCCAAATTAAAAACAAGATGCTACTCCTACTCATTCACCAAACACATCGGCTGTTTGCTCAGCTTCATTTTGAGGGAATCTGGAATGCTTTTCTGTTGCTTTAAAAGCTACATTTTTCGAGGAAAGAAGAGACTTGCTTCCCACTCCACGGCAGAGAGAGAAATGCTGGAGAAGAGAATTTCCCTGGAAAAAATATCCCAAGTTTGCAGTTTTTGATTTGTTCCGCAGCTCTCTTCTGCAGCCACAGAGCAGTCTTGCTCCGTTAGTCCTCCCCCCTACTTCCCTCCTGTAACCTCTCATCCTCACGGTACTAAAAGAGTTTAAACAAAAATGACTTTGTTTGGTTCTGCAGAATTAACACGACACTCCAGCTTATTGCTAATTGAACGCAGATGTTTTCCAAGCAGAGAAAAGCTTCAGACTTGTGTGCATAATTCTGACACTGCCCTAATGGAGAGAAGTGAGTCCAAAATTAGCAACTTTTTAAAGCCAAATCTGGTTGTGTGCCAAATAGATTTTTTTTTCCAAGGGTGAACAGATAAATCTTTGATAATCTATGCTGGAACAGTTGCCATTTTTCTAAGAAAAAAATTAAGCGAAAGAAAGCAAGCCAAGTGACTCAGTACAGCAATGTGTCTCTGGCTTGCCTTTACCCTCTGTCCTCAGAAGGAGCACTTAGCAAACTCCTCAGAAACTCTGACCTCTGGGTGCCACAGCAGCAACCTTCAGAGGAGTGAGGTCAAGTCCAGGGCTCTGTTTTGACTGTCTGGAGAATGAACTGCTGACATGGACAAATGTGCTAACACCAGATGCAGAAGGGATCTCTCTCTCTCTCTCTCTCTCTCTCTCTCTCTCTCTCTCTCTCTCTCTGCTTCTGGCTTCAACAGTTCTGCATGAAGATTTAATGACCACACTATTCCCTCCAGAAAAATGGCTATGTGTTTCCATACCTAGAAGAGCAGCTTTTGGGTTGATTAACTGTGTCTTCCTAAAACTCACTTTGATTATCAGGAACCACATACTCAGGCAGTTTCTGTACAATATCTGTGCTCCTGTGTCCTGGTTACAGGGTTAAAGAAAGAACACAGGCCACAGAACTTCTTGATTTACTGAGTGGATGTCCGTGTCTCATTCTGTGCCTTGCACATTGGTGAAAGTGTTCAGAGCAATTAAGCAATCATTCCAATGAGTGACTACATCTAAGGCTAAAAGAAGTCATTCCCTGAAATTCCACATTCATCAACTGACAACAAAGATATGTGACTGGTGGGGTGGTAGAATAATTCTAATTATTAGGGAAAGGCCCACCCTTGTCTTAGCTATGTGACCCTTATGTAATATGATTTAAACCCTATTCATCAGGCCAAGCTGGTGCTCAGGAAAGGTACAAAAGATGTGTTTTCCTGCTTTCTTTTGCCACATTGAAGAAAACTTTTATTGACAAAATACATATTATATCATGAAATATTCAAAGTGCAGAGATCTTTAAAGTTGCCTAATTATAAAATATTCCTGAGAGTTTTGGGAAGTTTTCATGGGTTCAGCCTATCGGTAGATCTATAAGACAATTTAGGGGCTTTAATGATAAATAAATTAGTGTGCTATCTGGGAGTCAAAATTAGAACATGAATGTGTAGGGGAAGAGTTGTTGAAGAGGTCCAGTGTTGTGGTGCAGTGGATTAAGCTGCCACTTGTAGTGCCAGCATTCCATATTGGTTGGTGTTAGCAATCCATATTGGTTCAAGTCCCAGCTCCCTGCTAAGGTGCCTGGGAAAGCCGCAGAAGATGGCCAAGTACTTGGGTCCCTGTGATTCAAGTGAAAGACCCACATGGAATTCTGGGTACCTGGCTTCAGCCTGGCCTAGCCCCGGCCATTGTGGCCATTTGAATGAGCCAGTAGGTGGAAGATCTTTGTCTCTCCTCTCTCTCCCTATCATTCTGCCTTTCAAAATAAATCTTACTAAAACACAAAGAATTGTTGGAAACTTGACAAATATAGTTGAGAAATTGTTGAGAAACTTGGGAAACAATTTGGCTTGTCTTTGAAACAAGGATACATTTAACATTTCTCAAGAGTCAAAGAAGTTAAACGCCTGCACTCAGGTATCACCCTTCTCAAGATATCATTTTATCTAAAATTTCCAAAATGTGTTGAATGTAGACACTAAAATTTTTTGACGTGTAGAAAATATTAAAAGGAAAAAAATCTTACTGATATACTAGAAACCCAACTGACACCTGCTTTGTCAACACCTGAATGAAAAGTGAGTTTTTTTGAAAGCATTTTCACAAAGTGTAGTAGAAAAAGATTTCATTATCATCAAGGAAAAACATTTAAGTTAATTTCAAGCAAAAAAAAAAATGGCTCAGAATATCGGTCTGGTGAATACTTTTGTTTTCCATCCACGCAGTACCAAAGAACACACAGGGATGTGGGTGGGGAGATTCATAGGACAAAAGTCTTCCAGCTACACCTTAGAAGCTCAGTACTGAACAGTTTTGAATGGACTTACTTATCTGCTCCTTTTCCTTTGGATTTCGGTTTCCGTTTGTAACCTGCTGTGGTTAGTCACCTCTGCAACTCATAAGAAATACCTGTTAGCTGACTAATTTCTGCTTTTAAGGGAATTCACAATGTGACAGTCTCCGGTTTTCTTGTGATTGATTGTTTTTAATGGATGGGTCTTTCTGTTTAACGAAGGCTTTCTGACCTTTAAGACTGTTAGTATTTCTTGGTGCTATTTACTCTGTTGATCTCTTGCTTTCCTTGTTTCTTTGTGTGTAGTTTCTGGGTTGAAGCTAGTGATTTCAAGCATTTTAAAGAACTAAACACTTAATCTCATTGCTGTGTGTAGTTTCTGCTCCTTGCCTAAGGAAGCACAGTCCCAAGCCATTAGACAGATGTTCAAATCTTGGTTTCAGATAAATCTTTGTACTTCTTGTTGTCGGGTAAGAAGAGACAGTTAGTGTGCCTTGAGAACTTTGGTTTATTTTCATTTGATTTTTGGTTTATTGTATCTAATTACAGAAAGCAATGACATTCTAGACATTAACTGAGAAAAAAGGAAAAGAATAAAAAATTGCTCCAAGATCTTTATGTTATAGATTATTTTCTTCTTCCCAGGAATGAGGAAGGATAAAATAATGCACTTAATGCTATTTAATCTTCAAGGATGATATCAAGTTGAAATTATCTGCCAGGAATTTTGAGGTCAGGGCTTCTTATTTGGGATCAGATGATGGGGAGTGAGGTGAATGCACACGTTTTATCATTGAAATAAAGTTGTAAAATACTGAATGATGTTCTGAAGGAGAAAAATCAAACACCCAAAGAGGTTTGTGAAAGTAGAAAGGGTCAATGGAATCCTGCTCATCTCAATGATTTGCTCTGTGTAAAGAACTCCAGAGCCCACGTTCCAGGTTGAACTTCCGGTTTAAGGTAGCTGGAGTCAGCAGGCTCCCTGGTGCTCTCAGGCAATCCTCCTGAATCTGTGAGAGAGCCTTGCAAAGAGAGCCAATGATGGCCGGCGCCGCGGCTCACTAGGCTAATCCTCCGCCTTGTGGCACCTGCGTTCTAGTCCTGGTCGGGGCGCCGGATTCTGTCCCGGTTGCCCCTCTTCCAGGCCAGCTCTCTGCTGTGGCCAGGGAGTGCAGTGGAGGATGGCCCAAGTACTTGGGCCCTGCACCCCATGGGAGACCAGGAGAAGCACCTGGCTCCTGCCATCGGATCAGCGCAGTGCGCTGGCCGCAGCGCGCCAGCCGAGGCGGCCATTGGAGGGTGAACCAACGGCAAAAGGAAGACCTTTCTCTGTCTCTCTTTCTCACTGTCCACTCTGCCTGTCAAAGAAAGAAAGAAAGAAAGAAAGAAAGAAAGAAAGAAAGAAAGAAAGAAAGAAAGAAAGAAAAAAGAAAAAGAGCCAATGATGTCTCTGACTCACTGCACCCTAACATGACATCATCCAGTCTCTGAAGATCATCCCTGGTTAGCCAAGCAATCCCATGTGGAGAACATGGAAACCTCTCGAGGCTCTTCTAGGAATAAAAAGCAGTAATCAAAAGCGAGGTGCTTAAGCAGTCTCAGCAAGCAGGAAAACGCAACAAACACCATTCCATTTACTGACTTTCAAAAATTGAAAAAAAGAGAGTTAGCACCAAAGTGAGTCTGAGAAAGAAAAATCAAGACAGTGTAGCAGAAACTGCAGGAGGAGGGCATGCATTGAGCAAAAATTCCCCGTGAGCCCAGAGAAAGCAATAAGAGTTCTCATTTAACCTCGGAAAATGACTTGAGAATCACTTGTACTTTGAAACGATTCTAAATTGCAAACTAATTTCCCAGTGGGATATGTTGATGGCCTGCTGTACACAGCATAAGTAATGAGTTTGCAACCAGGGCCCCAAATAAACTAGTGCATGTCCCTGGAATTTATGAACAAGCTCCCCCTCCATCATCTGACATTGCAATGTTAATGCTCCCGGTTAGGAGTTTCCCGTGTCAGCAGATGAATTCCCTGGCAGTAAGTCAAGCTTTAATGGAGCATGCTGGGAACAATTTTGCCAGTGCAGTGTTCAACTCTGATGTCAGTATGAGGCTTCTGGACTACCCTTCCCCAGGCATGGCCCGCTCCTCATCTCTGCTGCACGTGTTCTTGGCTGTTTGACTTTTGCTCCTGTACTTCAACTTGACCATGGCAAAGTAGAATTTTTTTTTTACAGGCAGAGTTAGACAGTGAGAGAGAGAGAGACATAGAGAAAGGTCTTCCTTCTGTTGGTTCACTCCCCCAAATGGCCGCTACAGCCAGCGTGCTGTGTCGATCTGAAGCCAGGAGCCAGGTGCTTCCTCCTGGTCTCCCATGCGGGTGCAGGGCCCAAGCACATTGGCCATCCTCCACTGCCTTCCCGGGCCACAGCAGATAGCTGTACAAGAAAAGGAGCAACTGGGACAGAATCTGGCACCCTAACCGGGACTAGAACCCGGGGTGCCAGCGCCGCAGGCAGAGGATTAGCCTAGTGAGCCATGGCGCTGGACAGTAGAATTTCTATCTCATAACGGATGATAGAGCTGGAGGATAGGATGAGATCTAGTGAAACGTTTTTTATGCAAGGAAGAAGTCTGAAGCCGGAGGGATTACATGACTGACAGATGACACACATGACAAAGTGGTAGAACCATGAGTCTCACCTAACACTCTCCTATCTCTATAGAGTTCTTGCCTCTCTCAGGGGTGCTGCCTTTTGCTGAAAATTGAAAGATGAATGCAAAACATTTGTCAATGTCTAATAAAAGGACGAAATACAAATCTGAAGTATAACTTCATAATAGAAAGCATATGCCACCTGGTATATCTGAAGAGCCTGACTTCTCCGACTGATCCACGGGTAGTAAGACAAGTGATTATGATATTTTTATAAGGTTTTGCCCTTCAGATTTAAACACGTTACTAGGTGGTGTGTCATTGAGGAGTAAACACCATCCTGGTGAAGAACTCTCTGGGGATGAGATTTGGTGGTCCTTTGCTGACCTCCAACAGTGGAGAAATCCCTCTAAGTCAGGGAAAGTGGCTATTTCCCAAGAACGATGTGTGTGTGTGTGTGTTATGGCTTAGGCAGGTACATCCCGAGTATGCACAGCCACAGCACCCTGAGACACTCAGGGGAGTCTTCATTGTAGGGACCATTTAGCCCCCTCCCCAAGAGCAGTGCCCCGATTCTCACATCTCCAATTAACTGTCACTCAGCAAACTTCTAGCATGCTGCATTTGTAGTTTTCTGCCTCTACCTCCACACTTCTTCACCTTTACGGTGAATATGCACCTCTGCCCACCCCACCCTGATACTTCTTCACCAAAATTGCCAGTGACTTTCTGGATACTAATAACAAAGAACACATTAAATTCTTCACCATATTCACCCTCCCTGCTAACTTTGCTGCCACTTCCCTTCTTGTGAACTCCCCTTCCTTTGGCATCCATGACATCCTTTATCCTAATGCCCCTGTAGCTGTTCTTAACAATTCTCCGTAGGCTCCCATCTCCTTCTGTCAAATACTGGTCTCCCCCAGGTTTCCATCACTAACTTTGTCTTTGTGTCCCCTTGTATACTTTTCTTTAGGTGGAAATGTGGCTGTCATGGTCCACACTGTCATTTCTAATTCATAGTTCTCTTCTGTGCAACAGAAAAGTATGTTCTACTGTCAATTAAACTTTTTTTTGCAGACAATTACATATGAATTTAAGTAGATAAAAATCTGAAGACAGCCTCTTCTTACCTACCAGATCTGCATGAATGACATATCTATCTACCCTAGTAGGTTAAATTAGATAACCCAAGCATTATCCTTTATTTCTCTATTACCCTTAACTTTTCAGTCTGATTGGTGACAACAATTCATTTTTTTATCTTATTGTTTCTTGGATTTTCTGCTTTTTTTAAATCCCAATCTCATTGCCTTAGTCAGTTTATCAGTTGTCTCTTCAATTATAAACAACACAGCAAACGAAGTGACTGGTTTCTCTGCCTTTGCTCATTTTGTACTCTTTTCCATTCCCCAAAAGGAGACAGTGAGATGAAGATTACTTAGGTGAAACCCTAAAATATTTAACATATTATGGAAGGCCTTTCCCATTTTTGTATCTTGCCCTGCAGTCTAGAACACGTGCTAATTAGTCTGGAAAGTCTCTTTCTTTAATGTCGCCACATATTGCACTTTCTATCTCCTACTCCTTTGACTTGGTGAGCTCCTATTCATTAATTGAAGCTCAACTTGGGGGCCGTCTTGTGGTGTAGTGGGTTAGGCTGCCACCTGCAACACCAGCATTGCCTGTTTGAGTCCAGTTGCTTCAATTCTAATCCATCTCCCTGCTAATTGCCTAGGAAGACAGTGGAGAATGGCCAGAGTGCTTGGGTTCCTGCACCTGTGTGGGAGACCCAGAGGAAGTTCTTGGTTCCTGGCTTCAGCCTGGCATAGCCTTGATGGTTGTGGTTATTTGGGGACTGAACCAGTAGATGGAGGATCTTTCTCTTTCTCTGTAGCTCTGTCTTTCGAATAGAAAACCTCAACTTGGCCTTGACCTCCTCTGGGATGCTAACAGTGACTTCCTGTTCCCCATACAGACTGGGTTATGGACTCATGCACTAAGCTCTCACAGCCCCATGAGCTCAGCTCTATCAGAGCATTTAGGCACAGTGTTGTCTTGGAGTTGATCCCCTTCCTTCTCCATAAGCTACTTTGTAGGATGGGTCCTGAATTTTAATACCTAACAATATATCCAATATACCCCTAAGTGAATAGATGATAAGTATCAGGAGTAAATCACTGTAATTGTGATTCTATATTCCTTTTCATATGATTATATATTTTTAAACTTTTTATTTAATTCTATGCATTTACAAAATGTCAAATATAGCATTGTATTTCTTTTCCATGTCTCACCTTGCTCTTAATGCTAATAAGAAATATATTAATTGAAGATGATATGTCCTTCAAGTACATTTTTATTATTTTATATTTATTTACTTGTCTAATTTCTCTCACAACTACATAAGCAGTTAGTATTATTAGCTCTAATTTACATCTGAGAAAACTGATGTGCAGAGAGAAGCAGAGTGGCTGTTGGAAACCAGCTGATGGGGGCTCCGAGCCCTGTCTTAATTGCTACCACATCCTGTTAACTTTCAGTGTTTATACTGTCGTGGGGCTACACTGCATCCTGGTTTCTCTTCCATCTTTTCTCTCTCTCTGTCTCTGTATACTTCTTGCTTTTTGCAGTTTTAAGCATCAGTGACAACAAACTCCCAACTTGAAGATGATGACTCTTTCCAGGACTAGTGCACTCTTGTCTCTAGCATTACCTAATGTGTGCAGCGGATGGAGAATTGTTTCAATATAAGTGTAAAGTCATGGGCTGAGAAGGGTCAAAGTAACTCCTAGGATGTAAAACTGCTTGTCAATCCCTTCAAAACCCAGAAGCAGTAAAACATTACTCAATGTGTATTCAGAGCATCCAGTAGGGTATCTATACAAAGAGTTCTGCAAAAGATACCCAATGGTGAGGAAGAGTCCATTTCCACCTCATTTCTTTTTCTTTATTGACAGAATTGTGAGTGAAAATATGTCCCAGACAGCGCCCCTGCTCTGACCACCTCTGGATATGTTCCTAAGCTTCCAGAGTCGCATGATTCCAAAACCTCCGATTAGTATAAAAATGTTGCAAATCAAGTTTAATATTCCTGTTCTAAAATCCACTTCCCAAAATGCTAAGTGCTTTTGGAGTATTATGACTTCTGTCAGGGTCTTGGTGACAGAAGGAATTAATCTGTTCATTTGTTTATGCCCGCCAGTTGAAAACCAAATGAATGTCAGCCAACACAATTCAGTTGACACTATTTTAAAATATCCTCCACCCACACAAAGAAAAATTTCACATTTGCAGAAAATATTTATCCCAAAGAGCAAGCAATATCATGCTGGTTCTTTGTTGCATGCTATTGAATCACTGTGTTTACTAAGTCACTGACGCTAAGCCAGATGTCTTTCACTGCAAGGTAAGAAAGAAGAATGTGGGTGGAAGTGGCTGCATCTGATTTAATCAACTAATGATGGATATCAACGTAAGATAACAACACAGTCTGCATGTAACAACTTTTGGCCAAGCAGATGGCTATTTGCATTTTTCAGCAAGTTTCATGGAGTGGTCGGTTTGGACCCATAACAGTGTGATTCTTCAAAAGGTGCTTAGGGAGGTGGACACTTAATTATCTCTTCTTTAAATTTGTTTGAATGTTACACAGATAATAGGAAGATATTTCACTGAATTGTGACTATGCTCTGTACCCTACATGATATTCAAATACAAAATACAACTTTCCTCTTAATTCACATCACATTGTGATTGTTACGTAAAACACATGTCTGCTCTTTCCCTTTTGTTTTTTGTTTGTTTGTTTGTTGTTGTTGTTGTTTTGACAGGCAGAGTGGACAGTGAGAGAGACAGAGAGGAAGGTCTTCCTTTGCCGTTGGTTCACCCTCCAATGGCCGCCACGGCTGGTGCGCTGCGGCCGGTGCACTGCGCTGATCTGAAGGCAGGAGCCAGGATCCAGGTGCTTTTCCTGGTCTCCCATGGGGTGCAGGGCCCAAGTACTTAGGCCATCCTCCACTGCACTCCCTGGCCACAGCAGAGAGCTGGCCTGGAAGAGGGGCAACCGGGACAGAATCCGGGGCCCGACCGGGACTAGAACCCGGTGTGCCGGCACCGCAAGGCGGAGGATTAGCCTAGCGAGCCGCGGCGCCAGCCATCTCTTTCCCTTTTGTAAAAGGCATGAAATAGATAAGCAACTAAAGACAACTAGGATTACTTTACTTCTTTTTTTTTTCATAAAATAATAGTTTAATTAATTAGTTAATTCTTTTAATGCCTATTTATTACTGACACGTAGTATGTAACCATCACTGAGGTAGGCAATCCAAGCACAAATACCAATGGACATCCTTTGCTTTCAAGTGCATTACAATGTCTTGGGGGAGCCACACAAACGTAAGTGATACTGGGATATCAGTGCTTTAGCAGTTATATGAAAAAACAGCTTGGAAATAAAAAAAGAAAATCCATAGATTGTCAGGGTTTGGGTTCAATCCTCTCTGAGAAGAAACCTGTATTGTAGTAAATGACTAGAAGCTCAGCTGAAAAGGGCACAAAAATATCAAGTGCAAAATGATCTGACCTGCTTTTGACTTCTGCTGCTGCTGAGGGTGTGACCATGGTTTTGGGTTGAGTGAAGAATGAGGATACCTGTACTCTGGATCCATGGAAAAAACATAGAGAAATGAACTTGAGTTTTCATCTTTTGCTACTTGGAGAAGTTTATAAATTTCTACCCACCACAGACCTGAAACTGGGGTATATTTGTAAACATGTCAAAGCACTGAATATATTACAGACATTTTTTTTAAAAAAAACACTATTTATTTGAAATGCAGAGTTACAGAGAGAGGGGGGAGACACACTCACAAATACACACATACACACACACACACAGAGAGAGAGAGAGAGATCTTCCATTTGCTAGTTCATTCCCCATATGGTCACAAGATTTGGACTAGGCTTAAGCTAGGAGCCAGTAGTGCTGTCTGGTTCTCCCACATGGGTAGCAGGCGCCCAAGTACTTGGGCCATCTTCCACTGCTTTCCCAGGCACATTATCAGGGAACTGGATTGGAAATGGTGCAGTCAAGACTTGAACCGGTGCCCATATGGGATGCTGGCATCACAAATAGTAGCTTACTTCACTGTACCACAATACCAGCCCTGATTTTATACACTTTGATGATTACAAGCATTACTTAGATTTGGGTATTAGACATTTGGGCTCAGAATTATCATGATGATGCACGAAGAATCATAATCAAGAGCACAGATGTTGCATGGATGGAGTTTGAAGAACTGCTGATGCAGAGGCTGAGACTGCTCCACCATTGGCTCAAGGGATTGCACACAAGCAAATAGTCCTTCAAGGCAGCAAGAGAAGCTAGAGCCATAGAATTGGTCCAGGGTCGCTTACTGACTGGGATGTACTCTGAGCTCTGCATTGTCGTGCAAGGTCATTGTTGTGTGAACATCAAAAACCAAGATGGTGCAGCTTGATGACTAGAAGTGACCTCTCAGTATATCCAATTATAGTGTATGACATTTAGATGCAAAAAAAAAAGTGTGTTATCTCTTAGCAAGAAAGTTAAGTGAGCACATAAGCCAGTAACAGCCATTTATTTAATATCACTATCAAGTATTATGTATTACATACAATTGTATGTGGTATACTTTTATATGACTGGCATCACAGTAAGTGTGATTACATCATCACCACCTCAAACACGCGAGTAATGTGCTGTGCTGCAATGTTGCCATGGCTATGACATCACCAAACTATAGGCAATTTGCAGCTCCATTATGTTAATATGGGATCACCATAGAAACGGTCGGTCTTTGACCAAAATGTCATGCATATATTGGTGAGGAAGATCTGATGAAGAACATAGCCAGGATCCTTTGTCCTCCTGCTTCTAGGTAAGGTTACAAAAGCTGTTATGGTGAGGAGGCAATTTCATATAGCAGGCTGCATTTCTATCTGCCCATTGCTTATCATTTGTTTTATGGATGGATGAAAAGGCTCTTTGTTTCTTTTATTAAAAAAACTTTTATTTAATAAATATAAATTTTGAAAGTACAACTTTTGGATTATAATGGTTCCCCCACCCTATAGCCACCCTCCCACCTGCAAACCATCTCCTACTCCCTCTCCCATCCCATTCTTCATTAAGATTCATTTTAAATTATCTTTATATACAGAAGATCAACTTAGTATATACTAAGTAAAGATTTCAACCATTTGCACCCACAGAGACACACAAAGTATAAAGTACTGTTTGAGTACTAGTTTTACCATTAATTCACACAGTACAACATATTAAGGACAGAGATCCTACATGGGGAATAAGTACACAGTGACTACTGTTGTTGATTTAACAATTGACATTCTTATTTATGACGTCAGTAATCATCCAAGGCTCTTGTCATGAGCTGCCAAGGCTATGGAAGCCTCTTGAGTTCACGAATTCTGACCTTATTTAGACAAGGCCTAGTCAAAGTGGAAGTTCTCTCCTCCCCTCAGAGAAAGGTACCTCTTTCTTTGATGGCCTGTTCTTTCCGCTGGGATCTCACTCACAGAGATCTTTCATTTAGGTCATTTTTTTTTTTTTTTTTTGCCACAGTGTCTTGAACTTCCATGCCTGAAATACTCTCATGGGCATTTTAACCAGATGCAAATGCCTTAAGGGCTGATTCTGAGGCCAGAGTGCTGTTTGGGACATCTGCCATTCTATGCATCTGCTGTGTATCCTGCTTCCCATCTTGGATCATTCTTTCCTTTCTAATTTTATCAGTTATTATTACCAGACACTGGTCTCATTATGTGATCCCTTTGACAATCTTATCTTTATGATCAACTATGAACTTAAACTGATCACTTTAACTAGTAAGATGGCATTGGTACATGCCAACTTAATGGGATTTGGAATCCCATGGCCCATTTCTAGCTCTACCATTAGGGGTAAGTCCAAATAAGTGTGTGCCAAACTGTACATTTCTTCCCTTTTTTGTTCCCCCTCTTATTTTTACATGGATCAATTTTCATTGTTTCTTATACATTTATTTGCATATGGGCAGCTTACCTAAAATATTTATGAAATGGATGAATTCATTTCAAATTGCTTATTTCATAAAGTAGTTTTCTTTCTTCCACATCAATCATGTGTTGTTATTATAAAGTTCAGGTTAAAGGGAATCCTTCATCTGTTGTTGAGTAAAGATCTTAGAGGTGAAGGGCCCTCCTAAACACGTAGAGATTGCTGAGTTATGGAGGCAGAGGACCATGGAGCATGGGCTGCATTAAGTCTTGCTCCACTTTGGGGGAGTGCCGTGTAGGGCTGGTTTGTATATTACTCAACAGTGCACTACATTTCTATAAACATGGTTTAAATTGACAAAAATATAACACTCTGGGTTTGGTAAATTCTCATGATGGATATAAAATAGATGACTTCTGTCATGAGAGCTGTTTACCTAGGAACCAAAAATGTAGCAAGAGCAATAGAAGTATAATGACTCCTATGACAAAAGAGTGCTTTATCTTTATTAATTATTGCAGAGATGTTCAGAGCCTGGATCATGTTAAAGAAGAAAGAAAGAAAGAGTCTGACATGTGACAGCAAAGGGGCAAAAGCTTTCAATGTTTTTCAAATACCATTAGAAGAGAACTAACATTTATAGCACTCCTCCAGAGGCCAGATAACCGAAAGTGAAAGTAATATAAACGTGATTGTCTTATCTACCATTATTTATACATCGATTTCAAATTGGAAATAACATCTGAGTTTTTGCTTAATCACAGATAAAAATTAAATTTACAAAAATTTTATTGGAAATAACATCTGAGTTCTTCCTTAATCACAGATAAAAATTAAATTTACAAAAATTTTATTGGAAACTATATTTGATAATATTCTAATTACTTGAATTTTGGTAAATCATATACATGTTGTTCATTCATTGATTACAAAAGCATTCTACCATTTGAGAGGCAGTACGCTAGAATCTGGATGTGCGAATAAAATAAGGCTTATCATACCCTCAAGGTACTTAACATTCACTACCAGAGTATTTCAAAAAATATGGACATTAAAATGTTTATGAAAAATGTGGTTATGAAAAACTGCACAGATTTCAACTTTTTTGAACTCCCCAAATGCTCACAATGATCAGGGCTGGCCATGCTGAGGCTGGAAGCCAGAAACTCAGTACAAGTCACCCTTGTGGGTGACAGAACGTAATTAGTAAGGCCATCACTGCTGCCTCCCAGGGTCACATTAGCAGGAAGCTGGAGTCAAGAGCCAAAGGTAGGCACCGAACCCATGCACCCTGATATGGAAACGGGCATCTTCTAGGCTAAACGGCTATCCCAGACTTACCTTTCATTCCGTTTTCCAACAAATTTTAAGTACCTTCATATATTAAAACCGAGTCTTTTTTTAATTTATTTTGTCACATCACTGTGTCCCTTTGATTGTCACATTTGGCTAAGATGATGGGTGCACAGCCACTTTACAAAAAAAGGTAGAAAAAGGCACGCTGGGAAGGTAACAAAAGACCTCTATCACTGGTATTGACAACAGCACCTTATTTATTTCTTTAACAAAATAGAGTGTCACTTGTTTCCTATCTAATTGAAAAACTATTAGGAGATTGAGGTCAAAACTTGTTCAAGAAGTAACCGCAGCCCCGTGGTGATGAAGAATTCCAAATTCAAGGCAACCGAAATCATAAATATCTCATTGCTTCACTTAATTGTTCTTCCTCCTCTCAATGCTGCCTGTTAACATTTTGCAATTGGAATGTTTTCCATCTGTGCCTTTGCTTGAATTGTGTGAATATATCTGATGAAAACTATTATCACTCTGTCTTTTAGTCTTTGATCTGCTTTATGTTAACAGAATCACAAGCAGGAAAATGTTAACTCAGTCATACACTTGATGTTATAGATGCTTTCGGTCCCATGTTTGTAAAGCTTCCCATCTGTACTTCAAACTGTTCCTGTCCCTTTCCATCGTGACAGAGAATACCTACATCCACACACGCGGAGACACTATCTAGATAGGATTGGTAATAACTGGGAACCTTGGGCTGTCGTCTTTTAAATGTTCAGGGTAATGGTAAATGTAAAGATTATTGTATCAATAAGTGCAAACAATAGAATGTATGAATTTAGTAAATGTTGTTTATAGATATTCTTCCAATAAACTGTTTTATTCAGGATTTTGTATACGTTCTCTCAAGGCCGCAGTAGTAAGTACTTCTCCAGGGATCACCTTTCACATCATATGTACACAAGGTTTGTGTTTTTGAGGCTGTGCAATGCACAACCTGCTTGGATTTATGTAGGGGGCCCTTAGATTTCTGTAGGGGCTTCATGGCTGTCGTATTTGTCTCAGTCTGACTCACCTTGGAAGTGTGGACTGCCATTGGATGTTAGGATGCTTATTGTTTCCTGCACAGGGAAATGTGTTAATTGTCAGATTGGAGAAGAATGTGAACCTTTGGAATAAATGAGAAAATCACGTGCTCAAACCCACGTGCCTGAAAGGTGAATTTGAGGTCAGGAAGGGAAAACGCATGTTTTGCAGGGAGGTTACTTTGTGTCTTAAACCAGAAAACTGTGTGAGTCATTGGGTTGATTGTGTGGTGACAGGATCTACCTTCTTTGTGGTTTCTTTTTTTCTAAAGATTTATTTATTCATTTGAAAGTCAGAGTTACCCAGAGAGAGGAGAGGCAGAGAGAGAGAGAGAGAGAGAGAGAGAGGTCCTCCACCTGCTGGTTCACTCCCCAATTGGGCACAACGGCCGGAGCTGTGCCAATTCAAAGCCAGGAGTCAGGAGCTTCCTCAAGTTCTCCCACGTGGGTGCAGGGACCCAAGGAACTGGGCCATCCTCCACTGCCTTCCCAGGCCACAGCAGAGAGCTGGATCAGAAGTGGAGCAGCTGGGTCTGGAACCGGCGCTCACATGGGATGCTGGCGCCCCAGGCCAGGTCATTAACCCACTGCCCCACCGCGCCAGCCCCTTTGTTTTCTTTCTAATCTTTGTAGGTTAGAAGAAGTTAGAATTAGGGGGAAAAAATCAATACAGCCTGTTTTATATGTGTATGCTAACAAATATTGGTGCATAGTTTGGACAAAGGCTAGTCCAGGTGATGGCCAATAGATCTGCAAAAGAATTTGTTTTCCTTTGCAGTTTCTGAGGAAGGGTGAAGGACAGGATTTTAACCGTTTTGCCCTCTGTGCCAGACCAGGCCTGTGGCTCTCCCTGGGCTGGTATGAGATCTAATTCTCGCAGCCTAAAGCAGAAGCTCATTTCCTTGTAGGTCTGAGTTCTTCATGTGCTTTCAAATGGCACCCAAAGAAGCATAGTAACTAAAGATAATGCTGAGAGCACCATGTGTTTGAAATCCAGGCTTTTTCTTTGAGTAATTATCTTAAAGAAACATGCAGTGACTCCTGGACAAATGAATTCTTATGGGAATGTTGCTTCTTATGGACAGAATGCGTGTGCATCCTACCCAGAACCGCCACAGTGAATTATGTCAAAGCCCTAAGCACCAGTGTGGTTGTATTTGCAGTGAGAAGGTAATTCACAGTCCATGACTTCATAAAGGTGTAACCCTGATCCAGAAGGAGGGATGCGAGAGGATTTGCTCTTTCTCTCTCGCCGTAGGCCAGCCCACAGACCCAGGAAAGGTTATGTGAAGAGTTAATGAGAAGGTAGCAGCCTGCAAGTGAGGAAGAGAGTCCTCACCAGAAACTGACCCTGTTGGATGTTGATATGGGACTTTTAGCTGAAAATTCACTTTTAGTGAAAAAATAAATTTATTTTAGTTAAGCCACTCAGTCTGTAGAATTATCTTATTGGAGTCCAAGTAGGCAGATGCAATGCTTTTGCAACATGTTTGTAGGTAACTGCTTATGGATGTCCTTTGTCAAAACCTCAGTTCCTAAAATGACTCATTGGAGAACTCTTATGTGCGTTTATCTTAGTGATCCTTAATACAAGCATTGCTCACAACCACTCTCTTATTCCTTGCCTCAGGCACAAAATAAGCTATGGAAAATGCTAAAGCTTAACCACCAAGCCATCCATCACCTATCAGGTCCTTCCACAATCTAGCTCTTGCTTCTGAGTCTCCTGCTCTAAGTATTATTTTTTTAAAGATGATATAACAAAGTATTTATGGTGAACAGGGCAGGTATTTCTAAATAAAATGGGCTCAAATATTAGGTGGCAATATCTAGCCATGTCAGCGGAACATTGGTGCCGTTCAGTCAGTGGAAGATAAGCCATTTCTATGCTTGAGTAGATTTGTGGCTGATTAAATTTGTACCACAGGCGATCTCTTCCTAGGAAATATGCTAATTTTGCATAGCCGTTTTATGATGGTAAGGGAAATGCACACCCACATGTGTGTATGTATTTTCAATACATCCTTCCTATTTTTCCAAGGTTATTCCGAAAAGCATTTTTGGAGGCTTTATTTTTAAGTTTCACATGAACACCTGCAGTTTCCAAGGTGAAAATCTCTCCTCCTGGATTGGTTTTAACAACAAGTGGGCTAGTGCAAAGTGACGGGGATTAAAGGCAGAAAATGTGACCACACACCAATTTCCTACCTTATAGACCTTTTATATCATGTCTCGGAATTTTAATTCCACCTTCTAAGTAATGCAGGTCCCCAGAAAGAGGTCATATATGCAGCCACAGGGCAGAGTCCTCAGCTGCTTTTTCTTTTTATAGTGCCCAGGGATCTCTGTGGGCAAGGGTTATTCGAGTTAATTGTAAATTACTTTGTTTTTTAATAGAATAAATCCTGACTTGATTTATTTTTAAAGTTTTCATTTTATTTGACTGGCAGAAAGTTAGAGAAAGACACAGACAGGCAGAGACATCTTGCATCTGTTGTCTCCAACAGCCACAACTGGGCTAGATTGCAGCCAGGAACCCCAGAACTCAATCCAGGTGACCCACGTGGGGAGCAGGGACCCAGGAGCTTGAATCCAAGTTCCTGCTGTCCTCAGAGTCCTCATTAGCAGGTAGTTGGATTGGAAGTGAAGCAGGTGGGACTCAGAGCATGAACTCTGATACGGGATACAGACATCCAATCCACAGCTTAACCATCATGCAAAACAGTATCTTGAAACCGTGGCTTTTAAAGATTGGTTGTGTTTGGCAGAACAAGGGTAATGCTATGATACTTAGACCCGAATGTCCTTAAGGATTGGTGTCATATTTAGAACGGTCGCTGGTCTTTTCTATCCTACATTTTAGAAAGACTCAAGTTTAGGCATTTAAATAGAACACTTGGATGGGCGAAGACCTTTCCCTAGCAAAGCTCATTGGCAGGCAGCAGAGACAGACTGTGTTAATGTCAATTTCTTTTCCTTTAATAAATGCCACCTGTGTTACCAGCGTGGATTTGAAGGTGATGTAATTTTCTTGCAAATCCATTAGTTTTATAGGTGTTTGGCAAGACCCGCTGCTGTGTTGATTAGATATAGTAACTGTGTCTGTTTAAGTAGGGTTTTAAATGCTTGGCTTGGTTCTGCATTGGCGGGATAACAAGACATACAGTAGATGCTTTAACCGAAGGTGGTGCTAAGCAGTGATTTGACACATAGCTTAGTGTTTAGCCATTTGTGATAATATGCACTGTAATGGGGGAGTTAATTGCAGATGCCTGCAAGACATACCTCTAAGTGAGCCTGACAAATAAGACACAGACTCCCGCCACCCTCCGCCCCAGCCCCGTTCTTGTAATAGTTTCTCAAGACGCAGGCCCAGCACAGCGACATCAGTATTTTCTGGGAACCTGTTCGAAATGCAAATTATTTACTCCACCCAGTTTTACTGAATGAAAGATTCTGAGAATAGGGCCCAGCAGTCTGTGCTGTAACAAGCCTCCTGGGGTTTCTTCTCCAGCCTGTTTGGGACCTGTAGGCACAGGGATGCTGCTATGTCACAGTTCAATGTGAAGCATTTTTGACTCACTCTTAATGGATTAACTTTCTAAGTCCAGATTATCTAGGGCTGGACAATAGTTTAATATTAAAAAACTATCTCAATTTTTTAGTATCTTTACACTGGTAGATGTTGGCTTGCTGTAAATGTATTAGTATTGAGGATTTGGATGAGAGAAAGCAGCTAATCTTATTTTCCTTATCTCTACTTGCCTCCTCTTTTTCATTATCTAAAGAAGCTAACATCTCATGCTCCATTAAACAAGATGCAGCTTTTATTATCTTTTATCTCTTCCTGAACCCTTTCAATAAATGCTACTTGATTACTCTTGCACGTTGAGGTAGACATTTAGCATAATCAAAACATCAAGAAAGTGTGATGCTTGGTTAGTCTAGGGCAAGACAGCTTCCTGGACCCCAATAAATCGGTTGAGAATGATACAAACACAATTTTCGTTAGATGGTCAGAGGTGACGTTTTGCAGGAGGTGCAACTAACAAGGAAAAACAAATCACTGATCGTCGTATTTCCCAACAGAGGAAGTATTGCATTCCCCAAGAGAAGAGAATAGCCCAGATATTTTAGAGACCTGAAATTCACTGCAGCCATATCTTAAAGGTGATGAGTTTAGTTCTTCATTTGCATAGTCATTCATTTATCAGATATTAACTGGGCAGTTTTCTTATATCCTAGTGTCTTGTCTTAGCTAAGTCAGAACTCTTAACTTCAGAATCCCCTTCCCTGCACAGTTCCAGGTCAGATGGGCCACAAGATGACACATTTACATGAGACGCGGGGAGCAGAAGTGAGTGCCATGGAATTATCTCAGGGCCTGTTATTGACGTCTTGCCTTGCCTAACTGGAATAGCACCAGAGTTGGGCTCCAGCTTCCCACATCTGCTGGACCCCTGCTTCAGATTCCCAGATTCCTGGACCATGAATGGGTTTGTCTTCAGTACAAAGTGCAAAAGGCGAGAGCGCCTCCTCCCAGTTCTACAGTTGCCAAAGGCAGATCCTTAGGCGTGATTACAGACCAGTGCGAATGCGGCTCCTCCCTTGTGGAATCCACCTCGTCCCCAGCTCCAGGTCTGTCCTTGCTCGGTCTTCCTCCCCTTCTTCCTATTCACCTTCAATTCAGGACCGTCTGCCTGGCCTAAAACGATCTCATCTCGCCTTCAAACACACTCAGTAATTATCTCTCACAGTCTCATAAATTCAACCCCCACACTGAGTCTGTTCATGTCACTATGAAGAAGTACCACAGACCACGTAACTTTTCCAAGTACTGGAATTTTGCTGTGCATGGTTCTGGAAGTTGGGAAACGGAGGATCAAAGCCCTGGCAGGTTTCCTGTCTGATGAGAGCTGCCCTCTGCTTCCAAGATAGCGCCTTCTTGCTTCGTTCTCTGCAGGGGATGAAAGCTGTGTCCTAATTTCAATAGAATTCCCAAAATAACAAGAGAAAAATAACTTGCTAAGGTGGGAAAACATTTGATCATCATCAGTAAAGGCTAAAAATTATTTGATAAAATTTTGTAATCAATTCTAGTTAGAATTCTAAATAGAGAATAAAAGTAAACTACTTAAGTGCAAAACAGACTACTTATCAGAAAACGGCAAATCATATAAATGATCAGATTTGAAAAACGCTTTTTTGACGACAAGGGACTAGTTTTCCACTAACACTACTACTATTTCTTCAAAATTTAAACATACGTAACAAGAAAAATGAAACAAGCAACACAAGCATTTGATAATTAAAACTATTATTGCTGAGGTTATAGAGAAGATGAAAAACCGTAAGACATCCTCATTTAAATCTTTAATTGTTTTTGTTGTTGAATTTTTAGTTTTTTATATATTCTGGATATTAATCCGTTTCTGATGAGTAGTTTGCAAATCTTTTCTTCAATTTTCTTGGTTGTTTGCTCTCGCTATTGTTTCATTTGCTGTGCGGGAACTTCTTAGTTTGATAGAAATAATCCCATTTGTCTAATTTTTCTTTTATTACTTGTGCTTTTGAGCCTTAACCAAAAACTCATTGCCTATTCAATGTATTGAAGCATTTCCCCTTGTTTCCTTATGGCAGTTATATAGTTGCCTGTCTTACATTGAAGTCTTTAACCCTTTTTGAAATGATTTTTGCATGTGGTGAGAGGGATCGCGTTTCACAGTCTCACATCCGGATATCCAGTTTCACACAACCATTTATTGAAGAGTCTGTCCTTTCTCAAATTAAAAAAAAAAGAAAAAGAAAAATGATCTAAATAGACATTTCTCAAAGGAAGATACATAAATGATCAGAAAATATATGAAAAGCTGAACATCACCATAGTGAGGGAAATGCAAATCAAAATCACAATGGGATATCATCTCATGCCACTTAAAATGACCAACTGGAAAGACAAACGATGACAAATGCTGTTGAATATGCCAAGAAAGAAAGGAGAACACTTATGCACTGTTGGTGAGAATGTAAATTAATATAGCCATCATTGAAAAGTAACCATTGAAAAGGGTATAGCAGTTACTCAAAAAGGGAAAAATAGAACTACTTTATGGTTCAGTTATCCCATTATTGGACATACATCCAAAGGCAATGAAATTATCTATGTTTCTGCACTCCCGTATTTATTACAGTTTTTCACAGTACCCAAAATACAACATCAACCTGAGCACAGATAAAGAAATCATATGTTGATACACACACACACACAGTGGAACATGATTCAGCCTTAACAAAGAATGACATCATTTGTAGCAGCAGAATGGAATAAGAGAATATTATGGTAATGGACAAAAACTAGGCATAGACAAATAACATGTGTTCTCACTCATATGTGGTAGCTTAAAAAGTTGATTTCATAGAAATAGAGAATAGTAGTCACTAGGAGCTAATTAGTAAAGAGTAAGTGGAAAGAGAAGGGAGGAAGATTGAATAAAGCTTACAAAAATATAGTTACAGGCCGGTGCCACGGCTCACTAGGTTAATCCTCCGCCTTGCGGCGCCGGCACACCGGGTTCTAGTCCCGGTCAGGGCGCCGGATTCTGTCCCGGTTGCCCCTCTTCCAGGCCAGCTCTCTGCTGTGGTTAGGGAGTGCAGTGGAGGATGGCCCAAGTGCTTGGGCCCTGCACCCCACAGGAGACCAGGAGAGGCACCTGGCTCCTGGCTTCGGATCTGCGTGGTACGCCGGCCACAGCGCACTGGCTGTGGCGGCCATTGGAGGGTGAACCAACAGCAAAGGAAGACCTTTCTCTCTGTCTCTCTCTCTCTCACTGTCCACTCTGCCTGTCAAAAAAAAATATATATATATATAGTTACATAGGAAAAGCAAATTATAATGTGACATGGTACAGTAGGGTGACTATAGTTCATGACACTTTCTCACAAATTTATTTTCTGTTTTGAGAGGCAGATAGACAGAGAATTCTTATGCACTGGTTCATTCTCCAAATGTTCACAATGGTTCCTGGCGGGTGCTGACGCCAGAGACGGGAAACTTCATCTAGATCTCCTGCATGGGTGACAGGAACCAAAATAATTCAGACATCGCCACTTTTTTGCAGGCTCTGTATTAGCAGGAAGCTAGAATCAGAAACCAGAAACAGGTATCAAACCCAGGTATTCTAATATGAGAAGTGGTGGTTTCATACCTAGGCCAAATGCCTGTCCCTAGTTCGTGACAATTTATTATACGTCTTATAAAGAAATAGAACAGGAGTTCAAAGCTTCCCAGCACAAAGAACCAAATAATGTTTAAATAGAGAAAGATGCTAATTACCCTGATTTGACTATTGCATATTGTTTAGCATAGTATCCTCAGTAAATATGCACAATTATTACATGTCACTAAAGTGTATAATTAGTATGACTGTGCAGGCACTTGAATCACTGGCTTTTTTCCAAACCAAGAAGATGCAAATGGTAAAAAAATAAATTAATTTATAACAGCATCAAAAACACAAAAATGCTGAGGAATGAAATTTAACTAGAATGTATTGTTATCTAGGGGAAGAAAATGACAAATCCTATAAAAATCACTTAATATTTAAACATATCATATATTTGGATATGGAAAGATTTAAGGTTGTAATAATATGAATACTTTTAAGTATATAGATATATGAATATAGTCCAGTTACAGTCACAGACTTTTGAGTGGCTCTGAGTGTTGGCCACTAAAAAGAAAATCAGTGAGCGAAACGAGCTTTAAGAGATTTCAGAAATAAATAGGAATTGAATGAAGATCCCAGTTTGTAGGTTTTTAATAAAAGACAGGCAATGGTTAATTCAAAGAGGAAAAGACAGATTTCTGAACAAATCACATGGGCACAACTGGCAAGGAGGTAACTAGCAAGGGGGAGCTGAGGTCAACAGTCCCTCCTATGACCCCACCTGCTCTGCCCACACTACCCGCTGCTCACCGCCTATCCCCTGTGCTGAGGACAACCACAGTTGCTGGGAAACCACCTCCCAGAAACCAGTAACCAACATGCCTGCTGATTGAATCCCTGTGATGACTATAGCCAGTTTTACTATCACTATGAGAAAGTTACCATGTACCCAACACCGTGACACTGCTGAGATTTCCAGAAAAAGCGAGGAAATGCGCAGAGCTGAAACCCTGCCCCAAATGCCACCCCCTGTGAATATGCAATGAGTACCCCCTGGTGAGGGACTCATTCTCCAGCATGCCTGCACACCCTCTCAGGTGTGTACTTCCGCCTAGCTAATGAGAAGTCCTGTTTCTCTGAAGATCTTTGCCTGTATCTCATCCTTGAATTGTTTCATACATCAGAGGCAAGAACCTGGACCCAGACATCTCATGACACAAGCATTTGAAAGATAGTAAAAATCAAACCCTGTTTTTGTCATGTACAAAACTATATTCCATATGGACTAAAAGCCTTAAATTAAAAACAAATGAACAACAACAAAAAGCTATGAAAATCTCATTAAAAATTTAGAAGAACATATGTGGCAAGAAATCAGTCTTTGACCAATATATTATTTATTTATTTATTTGTTTGTTTGTTTGTTTTTGACAGGCAGAGTGGACAGTGAGAGAGAGAGATAGAGAGAAAGGTCTTCCTTTTCCGTTGGTTCACCCCTCAGTGTCCGCTGCGGCTGGCTTGCTGTGGCCAGTGAATTGCAGCCAGCGCACTGTGCTGATCTGAAGCCAGGAGCCAGGTGCTTCCTCCCGGTCTCCCACATGGGTGCAGGGCCCAAGGACGTGGGCCATCCTCCACTGCTTTCCTGGGCCACAGCAGAGAGCTGGACTGGAAGAGGAGCAACCAGGACAGGATCTGGCGCCCCAGCTGGACTAGAACCCTGGGTGCCGGCGCTGCAGGCAGAGGATTAGCCTATTGAGCCACAGCGTAGGCAACTCTGACAATCTGGAAGATGGTACAAGTAAATATAATTTATTACAGAGAAATACATATTTTATATGGGAAAAATAATAAAGTTAATAGACAATGATTAACCTGTAGAACTGTTTATAATCTGAAGACATATAAAGTGTTCATAAAGAATGAGTTCTTTTAAATAGGAAAACAAATAATTCAATGGAAAATGAAGACAGAATTAACAAAAATGAAACCTTATGGAAAATAAACATGCAAAAAGACATCAAATTCCCTACTAGTGTGAAAAGTAAAGACACACAAAGTAAAGTGATTCCCTTGTGTCTAACAATTCAAAGGAAAACACTTATCTATCAAGGAAGTAGACAAAAGCTCATGCTTGCTCATTGATGGAAGAAATGTAAACACTACAGTCCTTCGAAAGCAATTTGGCACTTATTAAGATGAAAAAGACCAACAATTTCTTTAATGGAACAATCTCACAGTGCATTGGCAATATGGCAGAAGGAAGTGACTAAGTATGAGGGTGTCTAGGGCAGCGTTACTTACAACAGCCGAAACTGGAAACATAAATGTCTGACAATAGAGATATGAAGCCTCTGAGGGTCAGTCTTCTGCTATATTTTTACATTTTTGTTTGTTTAATGCCGTCATATGCTGAAGTCCTTTTCTCCAACTATAGAAATATACCGTTTTTATGCACATCTGGAACGTTTCCTTGTTAGACTTCAAAGTTAATTTGGAATTTCAAAGGTGTGAGGCAGATATATTCATAATCCTGTGGCCAAAATGTAATACAATTGAAAGTCAACAATCAAAAGATAATCAAATGACAAGGACAACAGTGATAACCATGGTAAATCGTAAATTGTTCCTGGATTTAAGATAAAATAATAATTAAGTTGTAAAAATCTGTAATTTAAAAACATTGAAAGTACTCAACCTTCCCTCTCCTTTCTGTGTTCTGATGCTTTTAATATTTCATAATAATTTGGTATAATATAACATTACAGTAAAATATTATTTACGTGGCAACAACATTAAAATCAACCAAAGAGCCAAAACAACATCACCTAAGTAATTCATGAATTAAACATGAAAATAATAAAAGTCATCTAATATTTGGAAATGAAAAACAATGAAAGCCTGTAATCTCTCATCTCTTCACCTTATTTTATGAGCTAATCCTGTATGTGATACTTAAGTGTCAATGTTTATAGCGTTTTAGAAACTTTGCGTTCTCTTATGAATCACCATTCCTGGGTCTTGTTCTTAGTTCTATATTTAATAAACCAGAGAGATGCCACAGGTTATTTTACTACAGCTTCTCCATTCATTTAATGGTTGATTAAATGGAAAAATCAAGAATTCTCCTCTGACCTGCCCGTTAACCAGAATTCAGGTCCCTAATTTCTCTGAAATTTTATATTTGAAAGCATCTTTCTGTGTCTTACATAGCAACAGCCAGTTGGCTGTGTATGAAACATCTTGGTTCTCATATTCTTTCCCTAAGGACACGGTGTCTATTGATTGTTTCACTCTCTTTTATCATTTAATATTCCTATGGAGAAGGCCAAGGACAACCTTATTGATTCTCCTTGTGGATACCTTGTTTTTTTTATGTCTGGATAACCAAGAAAATATTTCTTGCCTTAAAATGTAGTTACTTTAAGGACATGACTTAGCATTAATTGCTCTGTAACAATTTTTCCCTAGTATAATATTCCAATTTTCAAATTCAGGCATTACTTATTTTTGCCAAGTTTACTGCTTCTATTATGATAGGGATTATAATTCAATTTCATTTTTTCAGGTCTTATTCCAAAAGAAGAATTATATATGTGCTAGATAACTTTTACAGCTATCATTTTTCACTTAAAAATTCATTTTGCCCATGCTGTCTTTTATAACACCGATATTGTTTTCTGTCACATCTTTTGAATTTCTGTTGCTTCCAATATAGCTTTCATTTTTCTCTTTCTGCTGTTCCTTTGTTTATTCCCTTGAGGAAGGATAGTCCATTAAAAGTATATTTTTTGTGAAGTATTTAGCAAGGACTACCAACTCATGATATTAAAAGTTTTTCCGTGAATCAAATAAATTAGGGCCAATGAGAACAACAGTCCAGTGGGGAGCTTACTGTATGATCTTGGGGGGAAGAGATTGGGCTTAGAATTCAAATTTCAGCTGCAGTTTACAGGTCTGGATATACTGAGACAAAATTTGGGGTAAAACACCCAGAATTTAGCACTGTGCTGGATGTAATGGGTGACATCTGGGGGTTGACTCTAACTGCTATAGATTCAGTCATCTTATCTCTAATTACACCGCGAGGATCATGCTAAAAGCCAGCACCCATTACACGTTTGCTCTCAAGATTATTTAAGTAATCAATGAGGAAACAAATCAGTTGCAAAAATTAACACTATTTTTTAAATAATCTGGCCCTCAGTAAAGCTCTATAGAAAACAGTGCCCCTTTGCATTTTAATATGGCTTATATAATAATCAAAGATCATGACATTTTAAAATTTATTTTGAAAAGAATGAGACTTCAAGAACCAGTTATATATTAGCTTTGAAGTAGAAAACATCTACTCAAAGTAGCAAAAAATGCTGGCAATAAACATTTAATGCATCCTCCTAAAAGTGTTCATGAGGTGATAATTTTTTTCTTGAGATTTATTTATTTGAAAGGCAGAGTTAACACCAAGAGAGGGAGACACAGCTACAGAAAATGATGTCGCATCCATTGGTTCACTCCCCAGACAGTAGCAGTACTGTTGGGGCTAGGGCTAGGCCGAGTGCCTAGGGCTCCATCTAGTCTCCCACATGGATGGCAGGGGTCCAAGCACCTGGGCCAACCTCTGCTGCCCACCAGACACAGCACGAGGTGGTCATTGAATATAAATGCTCAGGTGAAGAAGTGAAGGAATGCAGGAAGCAAAGAGGTAAGCAGATCACAGCAAATGGTTTTTTCCCGTGAAGCCTGGTGTACTTGCGCATTGGTTTTAGGGCCCCAGAAGTCTGGAAGGACATGAAACAAAGTGGAGTGCCTGCTAATAGGATCTTCTTTTCCTATGTCTAGGATGCTAAAAACCTATGTCTTCAAAAGGTATAAAAATGAAATAAATCAGTCTCCACATATCCACTATGAATGGAATGCAAGGGAAATTTGTTCATTTTATTCTTGGTACTGAGCTGGGAATTGGGATAATCCCTGAGAATACTTTCCCAAAGCAAACTTTTATTCTGATTTGTGGGATGAATTCACAACTCTATTTTCTGCAGAATTGAAAATAATGACTTAGTGTAAAATAACCATGAATTTAAAAAAAAATTAGGCAGGCCTAGAAGAAGCAAGTACAGAACCTCCCAAGAGGACTTTATTGCCCCTTAGACATCACATAAGCAACAAAAGCAAAATTATACATAAAACTAGTACAATGTATTACTTTCAGAAGAAAATAAGACGCCGTGAAGGAGAACAATCTGCAGAAACAGGTCTGCCAAAATCTTAGTCACAGAAATGATATAAATCCAATGAAATTATTGGGAGAGATCCCCCTTTTTTGGATATTCTGGAAAATTCATGTGATATTTGAATTATTTTTCCTTACCTGTGTTGTAGAACGCATTCACAGATATCCTTTGTGAGAATTTGTTCTTTTATTTGACTATTCAAATTTATTTAGTAGAAGTTTTAAAAATAATAGTTACCTTTTAAAGCACATGAGTATTTACCAAACATGAAAATGTGGGTATGTTGAAGAGGATAAGAATCTGTAAAGGATGATCAGGCGTATCTGAAACAGAATCTGGTAGCACTGTCAGAGATGACAAGTAAGATGAGAGAATTTTTTAATCAGTCAAGTGTAACTGAAGATAAGATAGACCTAAAAGAAGAATCAGTCATCCAAAAGGTATAATAAGACAATTGCCTCCATTATAACAGGTAGATAGCTGATAGACAGATAGAGATATCCCCAGAAGGAAAGGAGAGAGAAGATGGGACAATGTCATGATTTAAAGACATAACAACTGCAAGTCTTTTTTAGATGAAAGGTTAAACTCTGGATTTGGGAATGCAAATACACAGCTGCAGTACAGGGAAGGGCCCACACCAGATGGGCGCTGTCTTCACTGAAAGGTAAGATCTAGAGTGAGAAGTCTGACTGATCATGGCTCGGGCGGAAGCAGTCGGAGATGACAGCCAGGAACATCAAACTCTACCAGTTCCAAGAACTTTCCAAGAACCAGAGGTAGCCACAGGGACTCTTGCTGAGAGGGCACAGCAGCAGCAAGTCAGCACAGGAGATCACAGGCAACTGAAAACCACCGGAGGCTCCCGTGGCTTTGGCAGTGAGAGCAACGCTCTGCTTAGTAGTTGGTCAACATCTACCGCCAGTGTCGGAAAAGGTGGCCAGGTGCAAATAATACAATAACGTGATATCTAATAATATCCTCACTTGCTGTCGCTGCTCCTTCGGCTCTCTCAGTACTGGTGTAATGAATTATGCATTAAAGAAACCCTTTGTAATTTGGTTTCTGTTTCAATGGACTAGGCAATAACTGATTAGAGGAATAATAGTTTTAACCCAAATAATATAGTAATTGAAAATATGTTCTTCCTTCCTAGCAACAGTGGACATGTATAAAAATTTACAAGATTCTGGGATATACAATATGTTTAATGAAAATTAAAGAGAATTTTCTAATTTCAATTATATTCTTAGATCCCACAAAAATGAAGGGAGAAGTCATTTAAAAATGTGAAAAGATTCCATGTATGTAGAAGTAAGGAAATACTGTCTACAAAGCACTCATAAAGTGAAGATAAAATAGGCTGACATTTGGAAAAAAATTTAAACTCTATATTGCAGTTTGGGGGTTATAGGTAAACTAGTAGTGAGAAGAAAATGTATAATTTTACACAGTTTTAGAAAAGGGAAATTTTTAAAAATGAATAGCTAAACATTGTTCCTGAAAATGAGAACAATAGAAAAAGAACTACCAGAGAATTGACAGAAAGAGAGCCAAAAAATTATACCATAAAATTGGCCAAGAAAATCTAGATACTGTTTGTTTTATTAAGAAAAGCAGCAAAAATGCATGCACTGAAAGATCAGATATAAACAGTGTCACTATAGGCAGTGCAAACACTTAAAAAGTAAGTTGTGATTTTAAAACATTTGTGCAAATAAATTTGAATTTTTAAATTAATGAACAAATTCCTAAAAAGTATATATTTTGCGAATTGACTGAAGAGGACTTGGAATTCCAAATGATTTCATGGCTTTTTTTTTTTAAAGGTACAATCACTTATGCAACATCTTTCTGTGAAGAAAACTAGGACAGTTATTGCTGTGAATATATTCCACAAAGAAAACTTATTCCACAAGGAAAAATTATTATAATATTACACAAACTTTCCAGAATACTGAAAAAGCTGTAATATTTCCTAACTCATTTTAATATAATTTTGACTATAAAATCTGACAAGGAACAATTAGAAAATGAAATTTTGGAGTACTATTCCTTATGGAGAGATAGGCAAAACTATTGTTAATTTATTTTTTAAATTTTTATTTATTTGAGAGGCAAAGAGACAGAGAAAGATAGACAAAGACTGATCTCTCATCTGCTGATTCACTCTCCAAATGCCTGCAACAACTGGGGCTGGGTCAGGCAATCATGACCTAGGAACTCAATGTGCTACCCACTGGGCAACAGAAAGTCAACCAGCTGAGCCACAAGCCCTATCCACCTTGGTCCACTTTGGTAGGAAGCTGGAATTGGGAGTAACACTGGGACTCAATTCCAGCACTTCAATATGGAATGTGTTACCCAAAGCTGAGTCTTAACTGCTATGCCAACTGCCCACCCTCAGAGATACATAAATTTCAGCCAAAATTGTATGTATTTGAATATTCCTACCCTATAGTCCTACACTACGAATAAGGCTAATTTAGTCTATGAACCTAAAACTGGTTTAATAGTTTAAAAATAACATTAACTGTTTTGAAAGATGAGGGGGAAAACTCACATGAAAATATTAGCTAGTGCAATGTACTTAATAAAATTATTCTATTCATGTAAAAATTTCAGAAATTGGAATTAGGGAATTTGCTTAATCCGGTGATTGATATCTGTTAAATACACATAGCATTTACACTTAGTGGTAAACAGTAAAAGGTCTCGATTTAATTATGGAAAAAGACATCCTCCCTATCACATTTTGTCTAATATAGGGCAGCAGGCTGCTATGGTCTGAATATAAATTTGGTTATTCAAGGGCTGGCGCTGTGGCATAGTAGGTTAAAGCCTTGGCCTGAAGCGCCAACATCCCATATGGGCGCCAGTTCTAGTCCTAGTTGCTCTTCTTCCAATCTAGCTCTTTGCTATGGGCTGGGGTAGCAGTAGAAGATGGCCCAAGTCCTTGGGCCCCTGAACCCACGTGGGAGAACTGGAAGAAGCTCTTGGCTCCTGGCTTCAGATCGGCACAGCTCTGACCATGACGGCCATCTGGGGAGTGAACCAGAGGATAGAAGACCTCTTTCTCTGTCTCTACCTCTCTCTGTAACTTGTAAGTCTCTCTTTCAAATAAATAAAATAAATCTTTAAAAAAATAAATAAAAAAGTTTGGGTATTTTCCAAGAATCCATGCGTTAAAGACTTGGTCCCCATGATGGGGCTGGTAGAAGGTAGTGGAAGTGGGGCCTAGTTGGAAATCCTTGGGTCACTGGAGGTCATTCTCACAAGATGGTTTATAAAAGCTTCAATTTGGGTCACCTAGAAGTGACCTTCTGTCAACCATGGGACTCTTGCCAGAGCTAAAGCTTGGTTCATGCCAGCTGGACATTTAGCTTTCAAACTGTGGGTTAAATATGTGTTTAATCTGTATAAGCTAGGTGCTTTATCTATTTTGTTATATTGATGAAAAACTGATACAGTGTTCTTAAAATGGAATAGACAGGAAAAACAAATGAAAGTATTTGGAGTGAAAAAGAAAACCCTTATTCAAGAGTGCTGTGCCTGTTTATGAAAAAATACAAAAGAATTCCAAGATCAATGATAAAATTATTAAATGGAAAGCATTAATGTGTTCGATACTAACATATACAAGTAATTTCATTTCAATAAGTAATAGTTGGAAAATCTTAACAGTAAAATTTACACAAGCAATGAACGTTGAAAGCTACTCAGAAGAAATATTTTTAAAGATTTATTTATTTATTTGAAAGTTAGAGTTAAAGAGAAAGAGAGAGACAGAGAGAGAGAGAAAGATCTTCCATCTGCTGGTTCCATCCTCAAATGTCCAAAATGGCCGGGGCTAAGCCAGACCGAAGCCAGGAGCAAGAGCTTCTTCTGAGTCTCCCATATGGGTGGCAGGGGCTCAAACACTACAGCTATCATCCCCTGATTTTCCAGGTGTATTAGCAGGAAGCTTGGTTGGAAGTGGAGCAGCCAGGGCCCAAACCAGCACCCATAAGGGATGCTGATATCACTTTTTTGTACAGTCTATACTCTTTCTGTTGTTCAGATTATGTAAATTCTAGGGGACTGTCTCCAAGTTCATGATTCTATACTCTAATCCCCTCTATTCTACTGTTGAACTCTTTTAGTGAGTTTTGTTTCTGCTATTGTATCTTTCAGCTTTGCAATTTCAATTAAGCATTTTATAAGATCTATTTCCTTGCTGAATTTGTATAGTTCTGCATTTTTTCAAGGAAATTTAACTGATTGTAGAAGTATTTTCACAATGAGTGCTTTAAACTTTTTTGCAGATAATTGTAACATCTGAGTTGGCATCTATTGATTATATTTATCTTTTAACTTGTCATCTTTTTTTAACTCTTCATAAAATGGGTCATTTTCTATTATATTCTTGACCTTTTGTCTGTTCTATTAGGAGACTCTGGGGGCTATTTAAATCCTATATTTTAGCAGTCATCATTCTGTTTAGGTTTATAGTGATACTGGATTCATTTTGTGGGTTTTCTTTCCAACATCGTTTTAATTTTCAGAAGCCTTATGGTGCTCTCTTGGTCTGTTCGGTTTATCTCATGCTCTTGGGTCATTCAGTGTCTCAGAGCTACGCAGCGTGTGTTTTGAGACTAAGGGCAAAAGCCAGGCCATTGAGTGTCTCTTAATGATAGAAGTATGTGGCAAGGTCTTCCCCTGACCCAAGCTGTCCCAACATATCTCCTAGGTGAGGAACAGCTCCAATGAAATCAACAAAGATTTCAAGGATGTGCACCCTCTTGTTCATTCTATTCCCTTGCACTCATGTCTCTGTGGGGAAGGAACGTCTTGATCTCACACTGACAGACTTTTCTGCACAGAAGCTACTTTCTGTACTTGGGTCTCTTGCAGCAGGTCTGCACTTCCTTGGCACCTCCTGGTGAGAAAGATGAATTTGAGGTCTAGTGGGGAAGGAGAGCGCTCCCCTAGCTGCTAACGTATCCTCTTGCTGGTTTTATTGGATGCTCCTGATGACATCAAAGGGATACCCAACAATCTGGAGAAAGCTTACCTGACTTGACTTCTTGAGCAGGATCAGTACTTGGACTAGGTTGGATCTGGGTGGCCTTCCTCGAGGTGGTGTTCCAAATCACTTCCCTTCTGCTTATTACCCTCCCTGGTTTTTCTTTGGTTGACTCTTGTGATATTTCAGGGTTTATAATCATGCTTAGTGGGAAGAAGCAAGGAAAATTATTCTATGTTATCTTCTTCAGGGTGGATCACTGTTTATAGGAAATGTAAAAAGCATTCTCACATGAATAAAAATGGATAGAAAGAGGATTGTCAACAAGCTGTGACTATTCATCATCTAAACTCTGTTAGAGCATCATTTATATTAGTATATATCCATTCTCTTGAATTTATTACATTATGACTCATAATTTGATGGGAAATATGAGTTTGATACAATACAACAAAGTGTAAGATAGATGATAGATTATTCTTGATCAACAGATTATATCTTTGTATCTCTATTTATCAATATATAGCAATGTTTGCTTTCATAGTACCATTTTCCATATTATATAAATGAGAAAACTGATGCAACATCATATGCCTGTGAACACATAGCTGTAAAAAATTGGCCATATTAGGATTAGAGCTCATATCTCCTTCCAAATTTCATGTTCTTTTGACTAAACTGCATCCTTTGTGAAAAATGACAATATAAAAAAAACTCATGTATGAAAGATAAATTGTGATGAGTTTATCTAATATTCTCCCTCTCTTCTGTTTTTCCCACAGTTTCAAAACTAGAATTTCTGCTTTCTTAGTGAAACAAACACCTGTAATATGAGATACTCCCAGAAAGTTAAAAAAAATTGAAAATGGAAAACCCTGCAGAAACCAGGATTTAAGACAGGTTTTTCCTCCTTTCCTTGCTTTGTTTCATTTTAAGATTCTATTAGAGCCAGAAACACTTACTCAAAAATTAATGCTGACATCTAAATGAGGAAAATATGTATTGCATTTGATTTAAAGCATCTTCTACATATCCACTAACAATAGAGATAAGTGGGTAATTGGAATGGACTACATAGTTTAGATTGAGTTCTATTACTCTGACCTTGCTATAAATAGTTTTGGGAAAATATGATTAATTGCATTCCTGGAAATATTATATATGAGAGTGTTTTGTCCGCAGATTCATATAATCTACTTGTTTCAATTTCATTCTGAGATGGGACACTGAAGACTATTTTTGTATTCTTTGAAGTTGTGAATCTGTGTAAGTAGAACGGACCCTATTTTGTCATCTCACAAACTGCCTTCTATTTAATTCTGATATTTTCTTGATTAAACTCTCCACACACAATTTATTGAAACATGCAAACAGCTAAATAAAACTGAATACACATTTCACTTGGAGGACAAAGATTAAAAACCAACTAAAGTTTTTCAGTCTTTATATCTGTAAATGCCATCATTTCAGTCAAAGAAAGAGTTCATGAAAAGTTTGTAATGAAAAGCATACCTGATTTTTTCTTATCATATGCATCCTTTTCAAAATGGAGGTTACAGCTTTCAACATCTATATGTTGTGGGCAGTGGGATCCGTGCCTAGGCTTATTCCAAGTTATTCCCTCCACACATGAAAGAATTTGAAGTGGAGGGATAAAATGATGTGCAAGAAAGAAGAATTTATTTAGAGCAAAACAAAACTGCACTCTCAGGAAATAAGTCAGGCCAGCCTGAGAGAGAGAGACAGAAAGAACAGTCAAAACACAATAAGACCCCAACAAACCTAAAGGCGAAAAAATCCAAAACAAAGAAAAGCCCCTCTCAACAAGATTAGCCCTTCCTTTTACCATCTGGAAACATAGAACTTGTTGTCTGGGGTGGAGCTTAATTGAATATTCAGAAGAGTTTGGGAGGGATCTGAGGATCACCCATTTCTGTGCCCCTTTTTGAGATACAGGATGCATCAAAGCATCAGGTGTAGAAATGCTCCACGTGGTACTTTTATTATAATGACATCAAGTTGACCTGAAGGAAAGTTTGCAACACTTTGGACCTTGTGGTTTCTGCTACACAGAACGTGGGGAGCTGGGTGATGGGAGGAAGGCAGGCCTGGTGATGCACAGAGAGGGGAGAGAGTTTGGGTGGTGCACGGGGGAGTTGTCCTGTGAGTAGGTGGGGGCTGTTATTGAAGGGCCTGCTGCAGCTGTCCTGTGGCAGGTTGACCATGGCTGTCAAATCCCAAATTGCCAGGGACAGTCAGTCTGTGACCAACACTGATTCGGGGCTGTCCATCAGGAGTTCAGACCTCAGCTCTCCCTCTATACCTACCTTACCACAACAAAGATACTCAACTAAATAAGTGTTGGCTAGATATTTTATATCTCTTTGGGTTGAAGGTATTCAGACAGATATCATACGGTATTTACTTTTTTTTTTCTGAAAATCTTTAGATAGCATTGTTTCCCTACTAAATATTTCCCTAACCAATTTAAAATTACTATTTTTTTTCCAATTTAGGATTAAGCTATAGGTTATGATTTTTTTTTTTTGACAGGCAGAATGGACAGTGAGAGAGAGAGACAGAGAGAAAGGTCTTCCTTTGCCATTGGTTCACCCCCCAGTGCCCTCTACAGCCGGTGCACCGCGCTGATCCAAAGCCAGGAGCCAGGTGCTTCTCCTGGTCTTCCATGCGGGTGCAGGGCCCAAGCACTTGGGCCATCCTCCACTGCACTCCCAGGCCACAGCAGAGAGCTGGACTGGAAGAGGAGCAACCGGGACTAGAACCCGGGGTGCTGGTGCCGCAGGCGGAAGATTAGCCTATTGAGCCACAGCGCCAGCCAGGTTATGATTTTTATGCCTTTTTATCTCTGATGTTTTCCTCACTTCTCTTCCTAGAATTTACTGTAGAATTCAGCCACAGGACTGAAGTGCACAGTACTTACTTCCTGGGTGTAAATTAACCTTACTCAAGGGAAGGGCACAATCTGTTACTGAGTGGTGAATTGTAATCTGAAGTCAAATATTGTCATTGATTGGAATGTGACGCTGGAAGCAAAAGACCTTGATTTACCTCTGGAGCCTGGCAACTAGGGTCTTTATCTGAGAAAAACAAAAACAAAAACGAACTAAAACGAAATTAAACAAAATCACCGGCTGATTTTCAGCTCCTCTGGATCATGCTCCTTGAGAGACTTCCGAAGCAATCTCTGAACGGAAAAAGGCTCTGGTTTTGTTGAATTCACGCACTTCTGGGTCTCCTATACCCAAACAGCATTTACAGATGCCTGATGGAGAAGGGAGCGACTTAATAAAGTTGAGAGAAACGTGATACATTTCATTTTCTCACTACAGACCATTCAAAAAGATGGAAATAGGGTTGTGTTGTGAACCTAGCGCCCTGTGTTGTTTTTCATACTTGTTGTGATTCAAGATTGAAGTCTTTGTGGCCAGAAGGAGCACTCCTACGTGTGGCTTGTTGCTCTGCTTGAAAACCAAGTTTTTCTCTGGCTCTTTCTGAAAACCACTTAGGCCTGGCTGACGTCTTCAGTTTATAATAAATCTAGCATTCTCTTCCTACCCATTTTCATCTCAACCCAACAGACATTCATTAAGAATCCAAAGTGTGCCAGGTACCTGGTGTCAGATTTCTCTCTGATCTCATCCAACCTCAAACAATCAAACACAATACAAAAGCCAGAGTTTGAGCTGAAAAGAATAAACCCAGCTCTGCTCCTGTCTAAACAGTATTCCTCTCTTCCTCCTTCTGTACCTGACACATATCCAAGTAGTGTATCCATCAAGTAGTTCACATAAACACAATGTTTACTATGTTTTCTTGAGTCACACCTGGTCTTTTTGTTTGTTTTGGAATCAAAAAAAAAAAACAACAGAAAATAATTTCTAGATCTTTTTCAATATTTGTCATAATGGGTAAAAGCTAAACATTTTCCAGTAGTAGTTGTGGATCAATAACAACTAATAATGGATACCATATATAAACCTGGTATTTGTTTTCTGCTGAATGATATGAATATATGCATCTATTATCCCTGTGAGTTTTTTTCAGTTGTGTAATTTATTATAGTTAAAATGATGTATAGGAGGCCGGTGCTGCGGCTCACTAGGCTAATCCTCCGCCTGCGGCACCAGCACCCCGGGTTCTAGTCCCGGTTGGGGCGCCAGATTCTGTCCCGGTTGCCCCTCTTCCAGGCCAGCTCTCTGCTGTGGCCCAGGAGTGCAGTGGAGGATGGTCCAAGTGCTTGGGTCCTGCACCCACATGGGAGACCAGGAGGAAGCGCCTGGCTCCTAGCTTCGGATCGGCGCAGCACCGGCTGTGGCGGCCATTTTGGGGGTGAACCAATGGCAAAGGAAGACCTTTTTCTCTGTCTCTCTCTCTCACTGTCTAACTCTGCCTGTCAAAAAAAAAAAAAAAGATGTATAGGAAAGATGCCCACTGTAACACACATCACAATATTATCCTGTAAGGTTTGCCTCGTTAAACAAATTCTGCTGACATGTGTATGTATGCGCTAATTAAAAGCTATCATTGGTGGGTTATAACTCGCTGAAAAAATGTCTCGAATAAATTGTAGAAGTTTGGTTTTATTTTAATCAACAGACATACTTTCCATATTATTTTTCCATGTAATTAAGGAGATGTCGCTCTCATTTCTTCTCCAGGGCACTGATATTTTAGCTACTGATGTTTTAAATGAACTTGTTCATCTGTTGCACAGAAACTATGATTTTTATGTGGCTGGTAGGACATTTTCATAATTTAAGTATCTAGTGCTTAATCTTCAGTTGAGGTCACATAATTTTTATGGAGATAATAGAAACCATGAATTGTTCTCCTCTCTGCCCCTAGGGTCTAGGTCAGTGTCTTTCACACAGTTAGCACCCTATAAATGACTGCTGGATTAGTGAGTGATGATGGCAGCCATAAAGAGTATCAGTCAGTCTCTATCTTTTGGTTCTGCATCCTGCTTCCCATTACTTTGCCAGAAATGTGCATCTCTTCTTTGCTTGGAAATGTAACTTTGTTATCACAGATGGCGGCACTCAAGCAGATAAATCTACAGCTTATTCATTCCTTAAATCCATTTTTAATTAACAATGGCGAACGCTTAATTTTCAAGGGAAGCTCAGCAAAACTCAGAGCACCCCATGTTATTTCGAAACTCAAATAGTGCTGAGATTACCACACTCATCTGGCTGGAAATCAGCGCATTCGCGAGCGGAGCTATTTAAATGAACAAAATACACGGCCCCGTATTGAATAGTATCAGCTATAGAATCGATGGTAATTTATTTTCCCAAATTTGTTCTTCTCATGAAATGCTGTGGTTCACACAGAGGAAGTCATGGGAAGCCGTGCGCATACAGACAGGCCCCATTATCCCGGCAGCAGGGGTTCTCCAACCAAGTAACCTCATCTGTTTTGAAGATCTGCAAAGCCAGGGTACAGTACATTTAAAAGAGCCCATCTGTGTCGTGTTTCGGTCCTCAGCCACTGGGCTCTCCATCACCAGTGATAACTAAATCTCCATGATGTGCTGCATGGCACGGGCTGGACTCTTTGTATTACAGATAATCTTCAGCTGACCCCACAGGTGGCCGGAGCATGGTCAGCAAGTGGTATATTGATTCTTCAAGCATTTTAGTCAGTTAATGCGAACCATGACTTAAAACATCGCGATGTTTCAGTGTTTCAACCCTAGCTGATAGGGTTGTGCTTGGTGGTGGTAATTGTTATGCTTTAAGCTTTATTTCTTTATTTTTTTTTTCATGATCCTCTTCCTCTGTTCTCTCTGAATGTCTCTATTTTCCTGTAAAGCAAGCACATCATGTTCTGGTAGAAGCAAGTAATTCCATCACCAAATTGAGGAGAATTACAACTAAAATACGACATGATTATTACAATCTTTACTCCCTTCTCCCATTTCAGACTCCTAAAAATTATCAGCAAAGATATTTTGTTCTCATTATCACCTGTTATTACGGAGTTGGGAGGAGTCTGATTTTAAAGAGTATGAAATTTCAGTTAGAAGAAATTTACTTGCCAGAATTATGTTTCTATCTGCAAAGAGTGTAGAAAAAAAGCACTCAGTATTATGGTGCAAAATCCTAGAATATGTCGCACAGAAAGTTCTTACTTATGCCGAATTTGAAGTAATTTAATTTTTAAGTCCGTGTTTTGAGGCTTAATTTGCATACAACAAAATTCACTTTTTTATGGTATACCATTTTATGAATTTTGACAGATGCATAGTCAGGCCACCATCATTAGAATAAAAGCATAGATCCTTTGTATCATACCAAAAAGTCCCCTCATATACTTATTTTATATAAGTATATGAGAATATATTTTTATATATGTATATACAACGTATATACAAAATATATGAGTATATATATTTTATTTAAGTCCCCTAATATACTAAGATTTATTTATTTATTTGAAAGGAACAGTTATAGAGAGAGAAGGAAACACACACACACACACACACAGGCAGAGAGAGAGAGAGAGAGACAGAGAAAGAGAGAGAATGAATTTTCCTTCAGCTGATTCACTCCCCAAACGTCCACAATAGCCTGGGCTGGGCCAAACTGAAGGTAGGACATGGCTCTCCACCCAGACCTCTCAGAAAGATGGCTGTTGTTGCCACCTGGGGAGTGAACCAGCAGATAGAAGACCTCTTTTTGACTCTGTCAAAAACACACAAGGGGCAAATTTGTCACTGGGTGACATCTTAAAAAAATCTTTAAAAAAAAAAAAAAAAACCTGCTACGATTTATTTTCTTCTTCTTTTTTTTTTTTTTTTTTTTTTTTGACAGGCAGAGTTAGACAGTGAGAGAGAGAAACAGAGAGAAAGGTCTTCCTTCCACTTCCTTCCATTGGTTCACCCCCCAAATGGCCACTATGGCCAGTGTGCTGCGGCGATCTGAAGCCAGGAGTCAGGTACTTCCTCCTGGTCTCCCATGCAGGTGCAGGACCCAAGCACATGGGCCATCCTCTACTGCACTCCCTGGCCACAGCAGAGAGCTGGCCTGGAAGAGGAGCAACCGGGACAGAATCCGGCACCCCAACCGGGACTAGAACCCAGAGTGCTGGCGCCACAGGTGGAGGATTAGCCAAGTGAGCCGTGGTGCTGGCCTCTTCTTTTTTTTAAGATTTGTTTATTTATTTGAAAGGCAGACTTACAGAGAGAGAGGGAAACAGACAAAGAAATCTTCCATCCACTGGTTTACTCCACAGATGGCCACCATGGACAGGGCTGTGGTAGGCCAAAGCAAGGAGCCAGGAGCTTCTTCCATGTCTCCCATGTGGGTGGCAGGAGCCCAGGCAGAGCGACGTGTGATTCAGTAGCGATCAGCCACAAAGAGGTAGAGAATTGGCAGATGGGGGCGGGGTATGTGGTGAAATATCATTGTAGTCATTCTGCTTTATTGATGGTTTCTCTTTCTGCAGTTTCAGCTGTCTGAGGTCAGAGAGTTCTGAAAATACTAAATGGAAAATTCCAGAAGTAAACAATTCCCGAGTTTTAAGTTGTGCAGTGCTCCGCACAGTTATGTAGTCTCATGCCTATTCACCCTGCCCTGCTGTAGACAAGAGCCATTCCTTTGTGTAGTGTACCCGTGAAGCATACATGTGTGCTTGTGTGTCACCTGTTGGCATTGTCAGTTCTCAGACAGACTGTCAGGTACTGCCGTACTTGTGTTCAGTTAACCTTTTACTTATAACGGCCTCAAAGTGCAAGCGTAGTGATGCTGGCAGTTCTATTGTGGTATATTGTTATGTTTGTTCTCTTTTATTATTAGTCATCATTGGTATGTTGTTAATCTCTTACGGTGCCTAATTTATATATGAGGCTGTATCATAGGTATGTGTGTATAGGAAAAAACAGTCTATCTAGAGTTCAATAGTCCCTACAGTTTCAGGCATCGTGGAAGTCTTGGAATGTACCCCTTGCAGATAAGGAACCTGTGTAGCCAGCAAATTTGCCCCTTGTGTCAGGAAAGGAGATAAGCATGCTGTAGCACAGCGGATATCCCTTTCTGAAAGAGGGAATCTAGAACACTGTTCTTGGCTCTCACTGCTCGGAAAACAAGTCTAGGAATGCTGTTGTACAATCTGAAAGACTGTGATTTATTCTTTTTTAAAGTTTTTTTTTTTTAAATTTTTTTTCTGTACTTGAAAGGCAGAGTGACAGGAAGAGTGTGAGGGGAGAGAGAGAGACTGTCCATCTGCTAGTTCAGTCCCTAAATGGCTACAATGGCCAGGCTGAAGGCCAGAGCCTGGAACTCCATGAGGGTCTCTCACATAGGTAGCAAGAACCCTCCCAGGCACATCAGCAGGAGGCTGGATGGGATGCATAGGCGGAGTGGATCCCAGATGTCTGATAAGGGATACAGGCAAACCAAGCTGGGCTTAGCCAGCTGTTCCAAACACCTGCCACTGTGATTTATTCTTGATCACAAGGTGACAGATGTCGGAGTGCTGTTTCTCAGTGTGATTATAATGCTTTAGAACCACCTGAGTATTTGGGGAGTGTGCAGTACACTGGGCTCCTTCTGAGGCTTGATGGACCAGCCTTGTTTGGTAGGTGGCAAAATCAGAAACTGCACTCTTTATGAGCTTTCCAGGAGATGGATACAAGTTTCCAACGATCTGAAGTATGACAGTATTCAATACTGAAGAAGTGGGATTCAGGGAACATAGAACAGGAGGCAGTTGTGTGCTTGTATACAGATCCCGCCTTTGGATGGACTGATTGAGGAACTGGGGTTGTGTCTGATTCTGGGAGTAAAGAAAATTAAAAAAAAAATTTCTGTATAAGCAGATAATGAGAAGGGAGTAGTAGTATTTTGAACATATATCTTCTGGCAATATATTATAAAATACACACCATATATATGGAGATAGAAAAATAGATGAATATGGGCAAATTTCACCTACAGAATATTTACTAAATATGAAGATAATATAATAAAAACTATATTTAATTAAAGTGTCTTGAGCTTTATTCTGAAAAAAAAAAATGCTTTAACTTCATCAATTGAAGTGGCAGCATCATCACCAAAAACTTAGGAACTATTTGTGCTATATAAGATATTCAATTGCAGCAACATAAAAATAATAAAGAAATCCTTGTAACTCAAATCTGTTATATCAATTCTGAGTGAAAAGTTACAAAGGCTGTTTCTTGATTTTTCTCTCTTACTTTGGGTATAATATAATGCTCACTTATTAAACTTATTTCCAATTTCCTGATTTTACATATTGAAATAAATCTCATACTATGTGAGTAAAAGTTTATCTGTAATCATGAGTAAAAGTGAGATTAAAAATACACTATGTAAAATATAATGGCAAGTTATTTTTAATCTGAATATAGGTCTCACCTAAAAATATCAATTAGAGGTCATTACTGTTTGAACAAATCTAGAAAGAACCACATCCAATTTTCCTTGAAGAACAAACGCATGAACATAGCAAGACTCTGATGTGGGGTTGGTTTGTGGATTTCATAAGCGAAACAAGACCTCTGCCCTTGTGGACTGCTTTGTTTCTACGTTCTACCCCAGTGACTTGCCCCAAATGAAAAACAGACTTTGGCTCCCATGATAGCATTATTTAGAGCCATATTACTGCATACAAAAAAGTGACTTTGGCTTTCTTTTGTTTTTGTTGCAGCATAAATTAACAAGGTGTCAAATGAACATCATGACCCCATTTTTTTCTCCAGCAGACTAAATTCATAACCAAGAACAGGGCCTCCTTCTGTGGATCAGCAAAACAGTGTGGGCAGAATTTCACAAGCTCAGCTGGTTCTTGGGGACGGCCACACTGACTCCTGCCTGTCCTCTGGTACGAGCATTTCCACACCGTGACTCACGCTGGCCTGATCTCACGTGCTTTGCCTGCTCGCTCATCACGTCTGCATGCTCTGCCTCCTCCAGCGTGGGCACAGAATCGACCCCCAGAAAGCTCCCTTTTAGCAGTAGAGTTCCTCCACCCAGCACTATCCTGATTTTGGAAAGAGCTCCGCTGTCTCCCCTGGGCACGTAGAACGGCAGAATGAAAGAGTGAAAACTGCCAACATGCTAATCACGGGAAAAAAATAAATAACAAGATCCAGATGGGACACAATGGGTATATTTCATTTATCCTGGGAACCTCTATAGTATATCATTTGTGATGTGTAATACACCCAGCCTTTGCCCTGTATAAACAAACAAGACAGAGGCATATGCCACAGGATTCTAAACACAGGAGGTCATAAATTTGATGGGGCACAACACTCGGCTTTGCACATGGGACTGCCGTGTGCACGCACGGTGGCTGATCAAGTTCTAATCTCAGCTCAGCCCCGGGAGCAGGGTAATCTAAGGAAATGTGCACCAAAGAACTCCAGCTAACTTTGGCTGGGCCCCATTCCAGGGCCTCGAAGGAGGTTTTTGGTGGCACCGTTTCTAGCAATTTCAGGAAGGCAGAGGTGTTGTTGAGAGAAGCAGACTTCACCAGATTTCCACTTATGGTTCTCAACCTGAGCTCATCTCTACTGAGTCTGAAGATTTGGGTTCATGCTTCAGATCTGCCTTTTGAACCAACACTTCAGGTGGTTCTGAGTGATGGCTCTAGGAAGCACTCAGAGAACCATGGAAAGAGATAAAGGAATTTTTTTCTTGAATATGCAGGAGTCATTCCTTCTGCTTAAATCGGGGAGGAAAATTGTCATTCTAAAGGCTGTAACCAGTCACCTGAGAGAACAGGTGCAGTGACAGGCTGCAAACCTTTCTACGCATTAAAACATACCACTGGGGTTGGCATTTCACACAGTGCATCTGCATATTTCGGTATCTGGTTTCAAATCCTGGCTCCCCTCCTGATTCTAGCTTCTTCCTACTAATGCATACCCTGGGAGGCAGCAGGTGATGGCTCAAGTACGTGAATCCCTTTTGCTCACCTGGGAGATCTTGGTTGAGTTCTGGGCTCCTGGTTTTGGCATGGCCAGCCTTGATTGGGGCAGTCCTTTGGGGAGTGAACCAGTGGATAGGAGATGTCTGTCTGTCTTTCTCTGTTTTCCTCTGGGTCTCTCTGCCTTTCAAATATTAAAAAAAATAATAATAACTTTAAAAATTTTAAAACACCATGAAACAGATGGATTTTATGAGTTTAATTAAATTAAATTAGCTTACAATATGTTATGTAAAACAGAGAGTAAATAAATTTGCAATACATTTCTATGATAAAAGAATTTAATTAATTAAATTAAATCTATTTAAAACATGTTTATACAATACATGAATTAAATTATTTAACTTAATTTAGAATGTCACCATTGTGCCAATGTCTACATTTTCATAAAACTGTCAGAACCATTTGCAAATAAAGCTGATGATTACTTGGTGCCACAATAATTCTCTTTTCATTGTTTTGTTTTTTGTTGAAATTTTTTATTACCTGTTAACTTGGCCCATCATTCTCCTCAAATCTTAGTAAGATTTGGTGTCTTCATCCAGATCATAGTTCAAAACTGAGTCTGAAATTGTTTGACAGCATTCTCTTTTCTATTCTTTCTTCAAAAAAGATTAATATTATTTATTTGAAAAGGAGATAGAGATAGAGATAGAGGTAGAGGTAGAGATGGAGGAAAGAGAGAGAGAGAGAGAAAGAGAGCAAGAGGGGGAGAGAGAGATCTTCCATCTTCTGGTTCACTCCTGGTATGGCCACAATGACCAGAGATGAGCCAGCTAAAGCAAGGATCCTGGAATTCCATCCAGATCTCCCATGTGGGTAGCAGGGGCAGAAGGATTGGGCCATTCTCTGCTGTCTTCCCAAATACATTAGTAGGGAACTGGTTGGGAAGTGGAGCAGCCTAGCCTTGAACTGGTGCTCATGTGAGATGCTGGCATTACAGGTGGCTTAACCCATTATACCACAATGCTGGACCCAACAGTGTTTTCTTAAGGCCTTGAAATTAAACTTCCCAAAGCTCATGATGTAAGACATAATGTATTTTAATTTCCCATATATTAACTTAACTCCTACTTTCTACCTACTTTCTCTTGGAAGGAACAAGTAAACTCAGACAGATTAGTTCCCTTGTCACCACTTTCTCTGCTTGCATCTATATAATCCTGGAGCTTCATGGTTATCATCATTGCAGGTTGGTATCTGTCAAGTTGCATTTCCTTTTATCTCCTATGTAGGCTTCAACCCATGTAGGGAGTTGGAGAATGCCCCTTGCATCAGAGGAGTCATGGCCTCCAGTTCCAGCTCTGCAGTGATTACTAACATCTTATTAACATCCACCTTTCAGGCCCTGGGACTGTTCAACTGCTTTCATTCACTGGACTGGGATTTGAGAGACCCTGTACTGGCGTTGGTGGCACAAAGGTCCTGTGACTCCTCTTTGCTCTTCTGGGATGCGCAGGAAATCTTTCCAAAAACATGCAGAAGTCACCAGCATCCTAAATGTTCTCTGTTGCTGGAGGATATGCTTCTGTGTCCTTAGATTTTTAAACCAATCCCCAAACCCATAGGGACCTTCTCACCAATTTCCCTTTTTCCTCCTCCTCTTATCTCATTCTTCCTGTCTGAAATATTTTGTCTAGACTTTAGGGAGTTTTTATATTCTTGTATGTTTTAACATCTATTTTCCTCCTGGGCTTTAGTGTTTTGCTTGTTCGGTTTTTAAATTCAGAAGCCAATATTGTGTTTGTTATGGTCTTTAGCAATATTGGAAGAATGTCTTCTGTTTCCATTGGGATAGTGGTGACAGAGAGGAGAGATGTGGAAATTGGCTAGTAAATCAATCATATTGGCTAATAAATCAAAATACTGTCTCACTACATTTTTTTAATCTTGTCTGCATATATTTTTAGGTTTAACCACAGAAAAGTAAAAAGGATGGTAGAGTTGATGGTCTAGGGGTCAATGAGTGTGTGAAACAGATTAATGAATGTGATTTTTTAACTGTGCTTTGAATTTAGAGTTTTGTTAGCCAATTATATTTAACTTTACAGATGCATAATTCAAACAGAACATTGAACAGACTAGATAATAAGGAAAACAAAAAAATGCAGATATAGCTTTTGTAATGGTAATGTCAGGGTTTAAAAGTGTACAAACAACACTTGCAGACTTGCCATGGCCTAGAATCACAGGCATTTGTCTTAGTTCGTGGTGTCCTAATCCATGAGTCCCAGGTATAATGAGTTCTTCTAATTTCTTTAGAACCACTTTCCTTTTTGTGTATATTTTTCTCTTAGTTGACAATCAGAGTTAATAGTTGCCTTGTGCCCTGAATCTTATTTGCTCAAAGTCCCCTAGGCCATGGAAGCCCAGAACCCCTTTTCCTCAGTGATGGAGCTGAAAGAGTGAGACAAGGGTAACTACGGTAACCAGTGGCGTGAGGGAAAAACCGCAGTTGCAATCTGGGACTGAGTTGACCCAAACCTCAGACGGTAAGAAAATGGAAGCAATTATATGTTAAAAAATAAATCAGTCTCCCCTTCCACCTCTTGCTTGACGCACATTAGAATTAGGAAGGGAAATTCCAGGACTTATTAAGGAAGTTTTATTTTTGCTCCTGAAACTTTCCTGCAGTTGCATTTCTGAAAGTTACAGATATCTTTAATTAAAATAAATATAGATACACTCCTTTGTGCTTGGGGATAATAAGGAAGGAGAAAAGGGAATTATGTGTTGAGTGCTAACTATATTAAAAACATTGACATTCATCCTTTCTGAAGGATTTATTAACTTCAACATACACCAAACATTTCTGGGAGAGGTATTGAGTATAAATTGGTGAGCAAAAATAGATATGGTCCTTGTCTTCACTGAATTTTCAATTTTACAGGAAAAAGGTCATCAAATCACCTCACAAATGAAGTACAATCCTAATTGTGAGAAGTGGAAGTAAAGGAGAAGGTGGGATATATGTGCTCTATCATAAATTATTCCAAGATTAGGGATGATTGGGAGTGCTGCCAACATCTATAGGGAAACATTAAGTCTAAATCTAGGCATACAGCTGATAGTAAATGATGATTATGAGTTTGAGTTATGTCCAACAGCTGTCCTGATTCTCTTAGTGCCTACCTACTCCAACTATCCTAGCTTTTACCTAGATCAACCCACATTACCACCATCAACATCACATTACCACCCAAAAACTGATGGGATGACACTTAACAGACCACAATCTTCTGAACAGTATTTCAACAACTGACACATACCTTTTTTTTTAAAAAAAGAAACTATTTATGAATTTTTATTGGAGAGGCAGAATGGCAGATAGAGAATGAGAGACACAGAGAAATCTTCAGGCTGCTGGTTCACTCCTCAAATGGTTACAATAGCCAGGTCTAGGCCAAGCCAAAGCCAGGACCCACCAATTCCATCCTGCTCATGGGTGCATTAGCAGGGCTGGATTGCAAGGAGAGCATCCAGGACTTGAACCTGCGCTCTGTTATGGAATGTTGACATCACAAGCAGCGGCTTTACCAGCTGTGCCATGATACTGGCCCTTGACATTTACCTTGATTGCTTGTTTCCGATGCCAATCTTGTTAAGTATTTTTAATGTTACCATAATCATATAGAGAAGTTTCAAGTAAAATTTTCTAAAAGGCTATTATTTTCTTTTCTGAAACATTTTTTTTATTATTGATTTTATTTATTTGAAATCCAGAGTGACAGAGAGAGGGAGAAACAGGAGAGACACGGATCTTCACCTGACTACAACGACCAGAGCTGGGTCAAGCCAGAGTCAGAATCCTGAAACCCCATCTGGCCTCCCACCTGAGTGGCAGCAGCCCAAGTACTTGGGCCTTCATCTACTGCCAGCAAGGAGCTGGGTCAGAGGCAGAGTAGTCAGCGCCCAAACTAGCACTCTGATATGGGATGCTAGCGTCACAAGCAGCAGACTAACACGCTGGGTCAAAACTCCCTGCCCTAAGTGCCATTGTTTTCTAAGCTGAAAAACTGCAGCTTCTAAGCAGAGAAACAATAATCTGGAGTTAAGATGGAAAAATTGTGTGGTAGGAAGAGTACATGGAGACAAGAACAGATCCCCTGATGTGAAGGCTCAGAGCTCAGCTGTAGAATGAAAAGGGCAGTGAGCCTGGCACACAGGAGGAATGTGAAATAGAATGTAGTGGCCGGCGCCGTGGCTCAATAGGCTAATCCTCCGCCTTGCAGCGCCGGCACACCGGGTTCTATTCCCAGTCGGGGTGCCGGATTCTGTCCCGGTTGCCCCTCTTCCAGGCCAGCTCTCTGCTGTGGCCCGGGAGTGCAGTGGAGGATGGCCCAAGTGCTTGGGCCCTGCACCCCATGGGAGACCAGGAGAAGCACCTGGCTCCTGTCTTCGGATCAGTGCGGTGCGCCGGCCACGGCAGCCATTGGAGGGTGAACCAACAGCAAAAGGAAGACCTTTCTCTCTGTCTCTCTCTCTCACTGTCCATTCTGCCTTTCAAAAAAAAAAAAAAAAAAGAAAAGAAATAGAAAGTAGTGCAGCCTGAAGACAGACATGAACCAGGTAGCAAAAACCTCAAAAGTCATTCAATACTTTTGTATTTAACTTAAGGGAAAGAAATAGCAATAATGCTACTCAGGCAATGGGTTGTGTGGTGATTAATTTTATGTGTGCATTTGACAGGGCCATGGTGTTCTCAGATATTTGGTTGAATGTTGATGATCCTTTTAAGGTATTTCAGGTGAGGTTGATATTTGAATCAGCAGGCTCATTAAAGCAGATTCCCTTCCCTCATATTTGTAGGCCACATCAAATCAGGTGAAGACCTGAATGGAAGAGAACACTGGCTCTCCTTTGAGACTGCTGCAGTTGGGTCCCTGTGTTCAGATTTGAAATGAAATATTATTAATCTTCTTGGGTCTTGAACTCGCTAACTTTTGAATTGGAGTTACACCTTCACCTCTCTTGGGTCTCCAGATCGCTGACTGCAGATACTAGGATTTAGTCCATGTAAACCAATTCCTTATAATAAATAAATCTCTTTTTATAATGTGGGTATTTATATATCCATATATCTGTATTGCAATTTCTCTATCTATCATCTTTCTGTCCATCACCATTTTATCTTTCCTGTTGATTCTTTTCCCCTGGAGAATGAATACTGATATCAGTAGCATAATCAAACTTTAATGTTAGAAACAACTCAGGATAGAGTGGCGAATAAATTAGTAGGAATAAGAATGAAACTGAAAAGACTTACTGAGTTAAGACTGCAAGCAGTTTGGTCTATAGCATCAGTTATCAAGAGAATTGGCATTCTCCTTCAGAGACAATACTGGAAATTAGTAAGAAAATACATTCTGTTTCATTTTTGTAGCAGGTAGATGTTAATTATTATCAAATAGGATCTAGACTCCTAGATATTTCTTTCAATGTAGAGGACATTACGTCTAAAAGGGAAAAATTGTCTATGCCTCATAAAACTTTAGAACATTCCTCTCAAAGTAGAGAGTTTCATATAAGCAAAATCTTGCCCGGAATTTAGTCACATTTTACAAATACACACAACATTTTTGCTTGATGTAAGTATGCATCAAACTTTTAATGAATCTATGCTGTGTGAATGGAGAGAAGATTAAAAATCAGATGCTTTGAGAAACTGCTGACTTCTGGTTATTTTGGAAAACCACACCACTGAAGGTAACACTGTTCATGGTATTTGATTCCAATACAATGGACCTGTATACATTTGTATTTGCCAAATCCACACATATTTTTTATGTAGGTGCAAGTCTTTAACAATAGGATTAGGTCTTCTGGACTAGTCATGTCTGACATTTGCATATTAAAATGCATATGAATCTAATATAATTGATTTTTGTTTGTGTATATTATATATTGCAGTTAAACATTTTGGTTTTGTTTTGAGGTTTTGTGTGTATGTTTTATTATATTGCATATGAATTTATCTCAGTGTATTAAAAGAGGTGTCTTAAAACATTTGCTATAAACAAGAGACATTGGTCTGAGACAGTTGGGATTCACAGGCCTTGAATCAGATTTCCCCAGTAAAGATGGAAAAATGGATAGAATCCAAATACATCTAAGAGGTGAAAGGGACAAGAAGTGATGAGTGATTGCGTATGAAAGTGGGATGACTTGAGAGAGAAGGAGGCTTACCCCTAAGTTCTGTATTGTGGCTCGCACATACACATGAATGGGAGTGCCATTTACCAAGTAAAGGATCTTAGAAGAGGACTCAGCTTGGGAAGACAGCATGCGTTGGATTTGGGTGCCCATGGCTATGAAGTAAGATATGATATGTGGCGCTAAAGACTGGAGAAGAAGTCTAAGCCGGCAATATAGATTTGGGAGCCATCCCATTTGGCACAAGTGAGACTGTAAGTGAAAGACAAAATTCTGCATCTTATTCACATTTGAGCCTTGGAGAATTCCCACATTTGATGATGCCTACTATTGAATTCTCAGCATATTATGCTAGGGAGACAATGCTTACCATTCCTTTTTATGGTTGAGAAAATTAATACTAATAGAGATTACTCTATTTAAAGTCACCTTGGGAGGATGCAACAGATTTGGAGACTGTGAACTGATAAGAATAAGTCTACATCTATTTTCCACACTTTCTGTCTATATTACTGAGCAAATATAATCTCTTGCTTAGGTAATTGATACTGGGGGAGGCACATATAATAAATTAGAAGCATCATACTATTGTTGAGAGATAATTCTCCACTAGTTGCTTGTGTTTCTGCACACTTCACTAGCCAGGAACTGATTAACCTTTTTCTAACTGATCTAAACAAGAGTGATTGTCCAATGAATAGCCTAGAAGAAAGTATCTCCTGCAGAAGCAAAGAGTAGGCAAGTTTATTGCCCATTATAAAAATAAATCAGGTTTCCTAAGTTCAGGGTTCATTTCCTGGAAGACTGTAATCCTGTGGGTGTGTAAGCTTGCATCTGGACCCTACCACCTTGCCCCCATATCGGGACAAGGGAAACTAATGTAAACTTGTTGATGTGCATCCGGCTTGTTGCATCATAAGTAATAACATCCCTTGTCTGTGGCAGTTTCACATCTTTTGCCAGCAACTGTGAAATGGTGATAGGCTGATTTGTTAGCTTGCAAGTAAAGTGAAAAGTTGAAAATTACATTGCTAATTTACTTTGTACATTATGGTAGAAGAGAGGAGAAAGAACAGGGTAAGGGAGGAAAGGCATTCTGAGTGGGGTTGGGGTTCTAACTTTAAGCAGCTCTTTCAGGTATTTCTTTTTAAGAATTGAGTAAAGACTCAGAGGACTTGGAGGAGTTGCTATGCAAATATAGAACAACAGAATTTCTCAAGCTGAGAAAAAGTCAACACCAATGCTCTGGAGCCAGAGTAGGCAATAAGGAGAATGGGAGGTGAGGTGGTTAAGGAGTTGGGTTTAATTCTGAGTGAATTGCAGGGTCACTGTCAAGCAGCAGGATAAGGAATCCCATTTCCTGCTCTGCTGAGTTTATAGTATAGGAAAGCCATAGAAGAATCAGAGACAATTTAGGAGATTTTATTGTCCTAAGGGTTTAATGTTTTCTTCAACCACATTTAGATCAGAATAAGACAATTCTGTCTTTGTAAAAATGTTATAATTATTATTATTGTTATCATTACTGGAATATTTGGTCCGTACTGTCCAACTCAGAGTACATTTAAAATCTCCCTTTCAAAGCAAATGTTTGGCACAGAGGTTAACAGGACTCTTGGGATACTTACATTCCAGATCAGAATGTCTGGGTTTGAGTCCCAGATTCACTCCTGATTCTAGTTTCTTGTTAACTTGTACCCTAGAAGGCAGCAGGTGATGGCTCCAGTTAAGTGAGTCCCTGTTGCTTGAGAGTCAGGTAGATTTCTGGGGTCCTCGCTTTGGCCACGCCCATCTCAACTATTGTAGGCTTTTGAAGTGTGAACCAGCAGATGTGAGATTTATCTCTGTCTGCCCCTTTGTCTTTCAAGGAAATGAATAAAACTGCCTTTCCCTAAACTATGTAAAATTTAATGTCATGAGTTTCCAAGAGCAGTGACCATTTTTTCTGATCTCTAAGATTATGTCACGATATTCAAGAAACAGTATGACCACAGGCAACATAGGCCAACAGGTTTGATACAGATGATAATGGATGCTGAAAAGAATTGTATTTATCAACCAAGTTAGTGTTAACTGTACCAGGTATCACGCATTATTAAAATACTAATTACTTTGGAATGCTAGTAGACAGGTGCAATAGATGATTGTCAACAAGGGAATTATTTTAATATCATCTACTCTCATTTTTGCTTATTTAGAGACAATAGGATTTGAGTTCCATTTGTGTGCATTGGCACCTGCAACATCATCTTTTCTAAATATCACAAAATAGATTTTCTATACAACTCCAACCAGGAAACTTCATTATGGTGTCTCTAAAGGTCTTGAGAAGAAATGATTTTTGTCAATGTATCAGCTCTCTAACAACCTCCACGTAGGTGGTTCGCTGACTATTTGAATCAGAATTTCATCACAGTCTTACAGCAGATTTTGGATAGGATAGTAATTGTTATTAAATCATGGTATATTCGAAACGCAAGTCTGCCTTTACCATGGAGACAGAGCAGGTGGGCCACCCCCAAATGAAAACATTACTGGGAACAAAATGTAAAAGGACCAGTGTGTGAGTAAGGAACAGGATTTGGAAGGAGTAGGCGATTTCCAGTTTGCCTTGGGTAAGCAAAAATTCCACAGTCAACTGCTGACTAAAAGGATTAGCAAATTCTAACATTTTCAGGTTAGGGAGAGAGCAGCATTTGCAAATGAACTGACAATGTATTTAACAGGTTTTAGCCTGGGGTAGCTTAAAATTTTCAGAAGTGCTTACGTGGGAAATGGGGGCAATCTCAAATCCCAGGATTGGATCAACTTTGCTATTCCTTATAGACTTCTGATTCACTGACTTCCCAAATTATTCTTGATTATTTCAGCATATTTCTAATAGGTCACAAAAATAGGCGCACTTTCTCTAAGAAAGCATTATATATACATAGCAGGCTCAACACAGATACAATATTCTGTTTTCTGTCTTCAGTTATTAAAAATATTGAAATGTACCATATTCATGACACAAAGAAAATAGTCAAACTGCAAGATGAAACATGTTTTAAAATGGCTTAAAATGTCTAGGCACTGGAAGTATATCTTTCCCATAGAAATATGTGTTCTAATATTAATAAAATGAACTCAATTTTCAACATTATATCTCAAAGGCTTTTTCAGGCAATATTGCCAACCATAAACTATCCCATTGTACACTCCTGCAATAATGCTAGGTTACAGCCAAACATCCCACCCACGTGATTCAATGAGGGGCGACTCCAGTGAGGTTTTTTTTCTTGATTAAGCTTGTGGCATTCTCCAGAAGAACATGATTTGTGCATTTCACCTCTGAAGCCAGGGCACTACGTGTCAATGCACACATGACCAGAGCTGTGAAACATGTGATTGGTTAGAACAGGCCCTAACACACAGCCTCATATAGATTCTCATTTTGATATGTAGTCCAGTTTACAACTCAAAGAGTTATGTTCTTTGAACTTCAAGTGCAGCAATTTCCTCTTCGCCAAGCGAGAATAAGATGCCTTGGATTTGAGTGGGAAGCCTGAGAGGCTGCATATTCACAGGGGGGGACAGCTCTACCCAGGGAGGAGGCAGTTCCCAGGGGCGCATCCTCACAGGGAAAGCCGGCCTAATCTCTCTCACCTGTGAAGGTTATAGGAGAATGTGAAAGGGGGAGGGAATGGTTCTGGGCAAGAAGAAAGCTGCTTCTACTATTGCAGCAGGGGTTAAGGAGAACCCAAAATAGTTCCTGTCTGCGGGGTTTTATGTTCCCAGGGAATATGGAGGCAAAGCACTTCATGAGAGAGAAGTCAGCAATAGGAAAGTCCTAGGTTTGTGGAAAAAAAAAAAAAAAAAAAAAAAAGACAGCATGGCAGGGTTAAAGCAGGAAATGAGATAGTAACCTTAAGAAGGGAATACAGGAAGATTGCATGGCAGCATTAATCATCCTGACGAGTTTCTTTTGTGTTTTGCAATGAGTTTGAAGCACATTTGTGAAGGAAGAGAACTCCAGAAACATTGGAACACAATACCCACATTAGAAAGAAATACAGAAGTCCTTTAAGGTCATTTTCTTGAGGGATAGCCTTCATTTATATGTATAAGCATTGGCATTTTAAATTTAAAGATATGCTCCACATCTCATAAAAATTCACACATGCGAAAGAATCATTCTGAACAATAGGATTATATGCACATTGTAGCAACATTGAATTCTTGATTTTGCTATTGTACTGTACTCGTGTAGGATATAAATACTGGGTAAAACTGGTTGAAGGACACATGCACTACCTTGCAACAACTTCACGTGGACTTAGAATAATTATAGAATAAAAAGTAAAACAAGACAAATGCATTCTCCTCTTCATAGAACTGAACTTATATTTTGGTATATTGTGCAATATATATTTGGTATATTGTGAATATTAGTGTTGAGATAACATTATAGATAAGAATCAAGATTGACCCAAGGTTTTTCCTTGAATGACTGATTTGCCATCAAGTGATTCTGGGAAGAGTGTAGCCAGAGCGAATCTGGGGTAAAGTACCAATATCAGCATATCCGTTTCAGATATGGAATAAATAAAAATACAACACCTACCGTGTTAACAGCTTTCAGACATTATGAAAACAGATTCTGCAATTGTATTAAAAATGAGAACTATAAGTTAAATGATAAAAATATGGTCCTAGGCATCTGATAGACATTGGTACATGGGTGTTGCTGGAAAAAGCAGATTGTCCCACTTTTATTAAAAGAAATTTACTCTATTCATCGCAAATCATGGACCTAACATTAAATGATTTGAAAAAGTTGAAAATGTTATTTCAAATATAGCAAACAAAAGAACATATAAATTGTTGCCTGTTACTTGAATACCAAAACCAACTATTGATTAGTAACTACAATTTGTGTTTTTGACCATGAGGATAACCAAGCAAGCCATAACAAAAACAACAAAAAAATCTCGTCACCTTGCTGGGGTCAGTTCCCTACAGCTCTAAACAAGTGAATTTAATGAAGTAGAGAAAATGGCATCACTAAGAATTTACTTGTGCATAGTCAACCTTTACAAGCCTAGGATAATACCACCAATGAGAAACACACACATGGATATTTTAAAATTCAAGCCCCCTGGAGTATGATAGAAAGACTTCCTTTGTTTATGTGGAGTGGTTAACTGCATTTAGCTCTCATTATAAGTACTGCTTTAGATTTGAACTGGTAAAAATACTGTCCTGTGTATGTACTTTATACATATTATAGAATATATGATGTTTTCAAAATGTTAAAGTGTTCTACAGAGCACAAAATGGTTAAGTTGCCTAAAGAATCCATGATTGGAGGGAATGTTTTAATTAACTAAAAATAAAACACATTTAAATCCATTTTCTAATTATTTTCAAAACCTTTCAAAATTGAAAATTATGAGGTTTTGGTTTCGCAAGTACTTTCTCACCCTGTCAGTTTGGTGCACATTCCCTGAGTCAGGCATTTAGTGGCTCCAGATGTGCTGAGCTGGCAAGGTTGTCAGGTGTCATTTTATCTTTGGTTTCCTGATTTTGGGAGAGAGGAAGATACCATGAGGAACAGCTGGAATGTCAACAGACATAATTGCTGATGAATTACTAAACAGTGTGTATATATCTATGAAGTGGCATGAACACTGGAGGTGATCCAAAGTGTAATGTTGAAAAAAGAAGAAGGAAAAAAAACCCTACACTTAATTCGGGCATGAAACAAAACAATACAATAGCCTTTTGGTTTTAAAGTGTCCCTACACCAGTTACTCAACTGCCTTGAACATCTGTTCTAAACTCTAGGTTCATAAAGCAATGCTTGCGCAACATATCCTCTTGCATTTCTTTCTAATAAACATCACAAACTAATCGTGTTTAAATGGATCTCCTGATGTTTTCCCCAAATTTGTTCTACCTGCACTACTTCCAGTGTCAGTTGATGGCAAATCAGCCATTCGAGGAAAAACCTGGGTCAGTCTTGGTTCTTTTCTTTCTCCCACATCTAACATCCAGTCCCCTGGACAACATCCTCCCATTTTCATCATCTCCCTTCCTCCCACCTGGTTCCGGGCACCACTTTTTCCTGCCTGGATAACTGCAGTGACCTCTCAAGTGTCTCCCTGCTTTGCCCTAAGCACGTCCCCCTTTCTTCTCGGCACTTCAGCCAGGAGGGTCCTTTCACAGCTTCTCAAACTTTGTCATGGTGCCTACTTCTGCTCTGAAGGCAAAATCCTCACCATGCCCCGTGGCTTCCCCCACGCCCCAGTGTGGCGCCTCCATCAACCTCGCCGTCCCGGTACTTCCCCCACCCCGCTCCAGCCAGGCTGGATTCCTCCACACAGCCCAGGCTCTCAGTACCGAGGCCTTCCCAGCAGCTGTTTTCTTGGCCTGTTCACATGAGGAGATCCTCATCTACTTTGGAATTTTCATCAAATTTTTTTCAGTTAAGTCTTTTCAAACCATTCTATTAAGAAAACTAAAAATGTCAACCATTGCTGAGAAAGTTGAGACATTTGGGGCAAATAAAATGATTCTATCACATTAAACACAGTTTGGCAGTTTCTTATGAAGTGACCCATACACTACCTATATTGCCCAGAAATTCTACTCCTAGTTGTTTACCCAAGATAAATGAAAATTAAATTCACAGATAACACACAAGTGAATGGTTATATATGTACCCATGATAATCAAAAGCTAGAATTCACTCAAGTGCTCTTCATTTGCAGAATAAATGCATAAACTGATATATTCATATAAGAGAATATTATTCACACACATAAGAAACAAGCTAATAAGAAATAAACACAAGAGCATGGGCTACTCTCAAAAATGCTGAGCCAAAAACATCCATATCAAGAAAGCACATATGGATGGTTTTATTTGTATGACACTCTAAAAAAAAAAAAAAAAAAAAAAAAAAAAAAAAAAAAAAAAACACACAATCCAAAGTGGAAAAAACAGCAGAGTAGCAACATATGGGACTCCAGGATTACAAAGTTTGGCCTGAAAAGCAGGTTGAGAACAATCTCAAGGGTGAAAGACACGTTCCATGTCTTGATCGTGGTGGTGATTACATGGCTGTATATCATATTTGTCTTAAGTTGTTGAACTCTACCCTTATAACAGATCCATTTCATGGTATGGAAATTAAACTTCAACAAAGCTGACTTTAAAAAGGAAAAAAAAAGTCCGTAATTTATTTACCGTGTTTCTAGGAAACAGAGAACTCAGAAAATCAATAACACATACACCACATTACCTGAACTGATGCATTAACATAGAAATCAATACTGAAGAGTTTATAAAAATCCAATAAAATGAGAAAACCAAATATGTACACTTAGTTTCCATTATTAATTTAATAAGTATTATACCAATTTTGGTTTCATATTTATTTAATGCATAGATGATGAAATAAACTATGAACCAAGGTCGTTATCATTGATAGTACAACGTATTTAGTTTAGTACCATTAAGAATATACTACACATTAAAAAATTGTGTGTTATATTAAAGAGGTACGTAGAGATAAAACTATGTCTAAGAATGTGTTTATTACATAACAAAATGAATGAATTAAGTTTATTGGTTTCTCAAAACACAATCCTGTATACTAAAATTTTGAATAAAGTAAAAACAAGAAAATACTAAATTTAGGAATAGACTAGAATAATCAAAAATCCATAAATGACAAATCTAAAACTGGCTCTTTCAAATACAAATATATTAGACACATCTCCCACCACATTGATCAAACAAAGGAGAGAATACACAAGTATTTCACTGGGACAGATACAGTAAGTACCAAAACAAAATGCAAAAATGTATTTAAAGATACAGTTTCAAAACATTTTTAACAATGGAATGAGTAACTTCTAAAGATCACCAAAGTTTAAGAATAAGCAGAAAATATTTATTATAAAAATATTAAAATGGTAAGGATCACAACTCAAAATTCTTATGCTGTCATTAAAAGAAAGAGCTGTATAAAACTATCAAGGTTCAGATAATTCTTATTTCAAATAAACTGTTAAACTAGAAAAGGAGAGTAAAATTTTAAATAATTAGACATTACCATTAAAATATTCATAATATAAAATCAATATAATCATAATAAACTGAGTCCATTAATATAAAGATTGCAGCATGTAAAATATTTAAATACCTATTTATTTGAGAGGCAGAATGACAGGGTTAGAGAGAAACAGAGAGAGATTTGCCATCCTGTTTCACTCCCCACGTGCCTGCAATTGCTGGGGCTGGCCCAGACTGAAGCCAGGAGCCAGAAACTCTATTCTGGTTTCCCATGTGGCTAGCAAGGATCCAGGTTCTTGAGTCATCATCTGTGGCACTCCATGGTGTGCATTTTCAGGAAGCTGGATCAGAAGTGGAGCCAGCACTCAAACCCAGGCACCCTGCTATGGCATATGGGCATTACAAGCCGCAGCTTAACTTATTGTGCCACAACACCTACCCCCAAATTATGGAGTTTTCTCCAAGAAATGCAAAACTAGTTGAACAAGAAAAAAGTGAATAGCAAAATTACCAACAATGAAGATATTATAAAAATAAGATTACACAATTTGCTAGACGATGGAAAATGATCAATATCGAAAAAATCATAGCGAATCAGAAATATTAAAGATTACATGTAACTTGACAAAAGGAAATTTCCAAAAGCCTACCATAAATTTAATGCTTTATATTAACAAATGAGAGGTATTCCCACTTAAGTCCAATCACAATAGAAATGTTTAGTACTTCAAGCAACATTCAAGATTGTAATGGGGTCTTAGACAATGGGGTGGGAGAAGAAAAAGCAAATAGACATTTGCATTTAATATTAATATATCAAAAAGTCATTATTTGTAAATATAAAGCTGAATAAGCATGATTATTTTCAAAGAAAAAATATACAGAAATTATTAGATCAACTAAGAGCCCAATAACATTATTACATAAAAGAGCATTATCAGAAAAATCAAAAGATTTGCAGTGCCCCTACAATGAACTATGTTATAATTGAAAATATACTGTTTTTTATTTTTTTATTTTTATTTTTTGCCAGGCAGAGGTAAACAGTGAGAGAGAGAGTTATAGACAGTGAGAGAGAGACAGAGAGAAAGGTCTTCCTTCTATTGGTTCACTCCCCTAATGGCTGCCATGGCCGGAGCCATGCAGATCTGAAGCCAGGAGCCAGGTGCTTCCTCCTGGTCTCCCGTGCAGGTGCAGGGCCCAAGCACTTGGGCCATCCTCCACTGCCCTCCCAGGCCACAGCAGAGAGCTGGACTGGAAGAGGAGCAACTGGGACTAGTACCCGGCACCCCAACTGGGACTAGAACCTGGGGTACCGGCGCCATAGGTGGAGGATTAGCAAAGTGAGCCACGGCACCGGTGAAAATATACTATTAAAAATAACAACAACATATATGTCAAGAGCAACGAAACTGTCCAAAATCAACAAGAACAAAAACTATCTATTTTGAAAATCTGAATATATGGAGAGAATTGTGAAACACTACCAAAAAAGCTAGACTATATGTAAATATTTATAATGTTAAGACACAGTATCTCTCATATGGCAACTCTTCACAAAATGATCTCTACACTATAATGTATAACTAATCTACCAATAGCTGAAGCTATGCCCATACACAGAAGGATACTTTAAAAGTGCGTGGGAAGTATGTATTTTTCAGGAACTTTTTCGAAGATATCTACAATCCAAATTTGAACAGGTTCTTCTATTTTTCCTGAAAGTAAGAGTCAAGAGGAACCTGATACCACTTCATATCCAAAAAGGGACCAAGATTGAGATGTATCACCATACAAATATGGCATTACAGGAATGTAGCAAGCAAGTGACTAAGAAAAATGACAGGCAAATGAAGCCATTTGGTAAAGATAAAAATATGTCTAGAAAGCAATCCATAAATTTTTCTTTAATATAAATATGTGCAAGAAAATCTGTAGGTAGGAGATATCTGTATTTAGGAACAACAGCATGGTTGTTAGTAATAGCACAAAAGCACAAAAAGCACTTAGATGGAAACGAGTCCTGGAAACAGCGTAATTATTCATAAATAAGTTATAACAGAATTGAGCAAACAAAGGGTTGTGACGGATAGGAGAAAGCAGGAAGCAGATTACATGAGGAACCTACAGATGATCCAGTGAATTGTGATTTGCTATTTTAAGATGCTGAAAATCTACATGCATTCAATAGAAATATTATTTGAGATTTTTTTTTTTTTTTGAGTTTTGATAGCTTCTGAGGTTGGTGATACGCAGTACGGCACTCTCCCATGATGCTGCTCAGTGGCGATGAGTAGCAGATTAAGATAAGCAAACAGTACTGTGCAATATACCGTATTGCTGAGCTGTGATGTTCCTAGGTCAGGTGTACCAACTCCGTTTTGAACTTAAGGCTATCATAAAATCATAATGGTTTTATCAAGGTGTAACTCCATCATCAGTCAAGGAGCATTTTGGGTCCAAATCAATCAAATAGAATAGATTTTGCAAATAATATTTAAAAAAACAGGTTGTAGAAAGATTGAGAGTTGTGTGAATGTACTAAAACAAATGCTAATTATTTTTAGAAAGGGTTACATTTGTGTAGTGCACATGTGAAAACATAATCAAAGGGAAACACAAAATTTATGGCGGCAGTTACCTCCTCTTAGTGTGGGAGGAAGATAACAAATGAGGCTGTAGAAGGAAATGGTGCACTGCCAACTTCTACCAAATTCTGCATCGTGAGAGCTGATGTGGTGGTGCAGCATATTTAAACCACTGCTTGTGTTGCCGCAGCCCACATCAGAGTGCTGGTTCGAGTTCCTGCTGCTCCGCTTCCAATCCAGCTCCCTGCCAAGGCCCCTGCAAAACCAGTCCAAATGGCTCAAGTGTGTGGATGCCTGACACTCACATGGAAGACCGAAACGGAGTTTCTGGCTCTTGGCTCTGGTCTGGTTTAGACCTGGCTGTTTCAGCAATTTGGGGACTGAACAGGCAGATGGAAGCTGTGTCTCTCTCCTCTCTCTCTCTATGCTTGCTGCTCTGCCTCAAGTAAATAAATATGTAAATAAAGCTTTACGAATTTCTCTACATTGCTAAATTGGATTCAATAAAATATGAAAAATGAACACATAATCTTAGCCTAGTGGGTAGACAGGTAGTTCTTAAGCATTATTCTCTGAATCTTTTTGATATTTTTCATTTTTTCCATGCATATAATTTATTACTAAATAAATGCAAAAAATAGTTTATTAAGAATAATTATATAATTATTCTTCATCCATATATAATGTTATATGCATGTTTGCAGTGATGCTCATCCTCAATGTAATGAGAGGAACCTTTAGAAATTCTTCAGCTGGGACCCAGGGTTGTGGTTCAGTGGGTTAAACCACTCCTGTGATGATGCCCCATCTCACTGTGCAGAGCCAGTTCAAGTCTTGGCTGCTCTGCTTCCCACCCAGCTCCCTGCTAAAGTGCCTGGGAAAGTAGCAGAAGATGGACCAAATACTTGAGCCCCTGTCACAAACTTTGGCGAATTGGGAGGAATCCCTGGGTCCTGACTTTGGCCTGGCCCTGGCCTGGCCTTTGTGGTGAGTCAGCAAATGGAAGATTCCTTTCTTTCTCTGTCTCTCTCCTCTCTGTCACTTCACCTTTCAAATAAATAAAGTAAATTTTTAAAAACCCTCCAGCTAACATCCTATTCATTTTTTTTTCTTTTTTAAATATACTTTTATATAAGGTGAACAAATTTCATATATACAGAATTAGGAATGTAGTGATACTTCCCACCCCATCTTCCCCCCATCCTCCCTCTGCCGAAAGACCTGATACCCTCCCCATAAAGTCAAGACCAAGACAAAGATGTCTATTCTCTACACTTCTCTTCCATATTGCACTTGAGAATCAATTCTGGACAATTAGGAAAGAAAAACAAATAAAATGTATTCAGATTGGAAAGTAAGAAGCCAAACCCATCTTATTAGCAAATGAAATGACTTTGTGATGGTTAATAGAAAATCCAAAAATTTCAGCAATGTTGCAGGATACAAGGACAATGTACAAAAAACTGTATTTCTGTAAATTTGCAATGAAGAACACAAAAACAAAATCAGAAACTGATTCTATTTATCATAGTACCACAAAGAAAATCATGTAAGAATAGACTTAAGAAGTGTAAAAATTAATACTTATAATAATAGAAAATTGTTGAAAGAAAGAATATCTAAGTAAATAAAAAATAGCCTATGTTCATAAATCAGAAGACTTAACATTACAAGAATGGCAACAAAGTTATGCACAGATTTAGTGTAAGAATCTCAGCTGGATATTCTGAAGAATTGCGAACCTGATCCTAAAATGCACCTGGAATTGTAAGGGGTCCAGAATAGCCAAAAACAGTGTTGCAAAGGAAGACCAAAGTCAGAGCTGTACCACTCCCTGATGTCCAAACTCACTACAAGGAACCAGTGATTCAGATTATGTCATATTAGCATAAGGGTAATGATATGAATAAATGGAATAAAACAGAGTACAGACATGTTTGTGGCCACCTGATTCTCCACAGGGTACGCGAATAATTCAGTGGGAGAAATAATACTCTTCTCGAGGATTGTGGTACAACTAGACAACTTCATCCAAAGAATGGATGGAACCTCTTATCTCGCAGCATATAGAAAGGTTAATTTGTATATGTTGTATGTAACACATGAAATCTGTTTCCTTTATATAAATAAAAATTCAACAGAAGGAGAATAAATATCAACTTTGCATTTCTTAAAAATACATAAATATAAGAACTAAAATTATTACATAGATATAAATCTTCATTTCTCAGATTTGGTAATGGACTCTGAGATTGACCACAAAGGCACAAACAAACAGGAAAACAAAATTGGAGTTCATAAAATTGTAAACTTCTGGGGGCCAGCACTGAGGCAAAGCTGGTAAAGCCATTGCCTGCGGTGCCAGCATCCCAGATGGGTGCCAGTTCGAGTCCCGGCTGCTCCACTTCTGATCCAGCTCTCTGCTATGGCCTGGGAAAGCAGTGGAAAATGGCCCAAGTCCTTGAGCCCCTACACCAAAGTGGGAGACCCAGAGAAACTCCTGGCTCCTGGCTTCGGATTGGCACAGCTCTGGCCATTGCAGCTAATTGGGGAGTGAACCAGTAGATAGAAGATCTCTCTCTCTCTCACTCTCTGCCTCTTCCTTTCTGTAATTGCTTTTCAAATAAATAAACAAATCATTTTTTAAAAAAGTTAGAAACTTCTGTGCTTTTCTTTGAATACATTGTTTGGAATGGGAAAAATATTTGCAGGTAATATGTATGATATGGGATTTATATTTAAAAATATAAACAGAACACTTAGATTTTCCAAAATAAAAAGACAAGTGACTGAATTAAAAGATGCAGAAATGATCTGAACAATATGTCTCCAGTGAATATACAGAAATGTCTTGGCATCATAAGTCATCAGGAAAATGCAAATCAAAATCTCTGTGATTATCACTTCATGTTCATGGGGTGACCAGAATCAAAAAGGCAATATAATAATAATGTGTTGGCAAGGACATGGAAAAAATTCACTCCTCATAAATGATTGGGAGGTATACAAAATGGAATAGTCACTTAGCAAATCATTCTGGCAGTTCCTTAGTTTAACACAGATGTACTACATGTTGCAACAATTTCATTCCTAGGTATATGCCCAAGAGAAATGAAACTCTATGTCTACACAGTGATTTGTACACAGACATTTATAGCAGATTAATTATAATAGCCAAATATGGAAGCAACACAATTGTCTTTTAATTGATGAATAGATAAGCAAAATATGCTATAGTATATTCAGAAAATGGAATAGTTTTTTGATATGAAAAAGGGTGAAGTACTGACATATGCTATCACATGGATGAATTTTGAAAATATTATGCTAAGTGAAAGAAACCAGTCACAAAAATCATACAAGGGGTCTTCAAAAGACTTCATGAAAATGTATATCTTGAAAAAACTATGCATGGATTTCAAAAAGTTTTTGCACCAAAGTAAACTTATCTTTTCATCACATTTTCCATGAACTTTGTGAAGCAGCCTTGGTGATTGTATAAGATTACATTAAAGTGAAATATCCAAAAGAGACAAGTATATAGGGACAGAAAAGGAACCGGCACCAAGGTCTGAAAGATTGGGAGGAACAGGAGAATTGAGAGCTGAAAGCTGTAGGATATATTCCAACATTGACTGTAGTGATGGTTGTGCATGTCTAGGAATATACTAAACACCATGAAACTATCCATTTTAAATAGGGAATTTCATTTTACATGAATTATATCTCAATAAAATTATCACCAAATTGCAAAATCATTCTAGTGATCGGCCCATTAAAAACAGCTGATTCTTTGTTTAAAACATGCAGAAAATCTATTCCTTGGCTGTGCTTGATCACAATTATAAAGTGTTTCCTGTCATTACATAAAAGCTTATGTTGTATCCACCACAACCACCAGCAAAAAGCATGACTACTGCATTTCCTAAATGCTGCCAGATAATAGCGTCACCTATCTGGGCTGCCAGCACAGCATCTGCTGCTTTATTACACATTACATGTCAGTTGCAGTTGTTTTCTTTTTGCTTTTTTTTTCAATTATAACAAGATTGTTTCACAGAAATTACAAGACCTATGCAATAAAAATAGTCATTCAAAATTTCATTCTCAATAAGAAGTTAATTTATGCTTAGTCTTTTATTGCATTTATTTGGCTTATAGTCCTTTAGACAAATCTATTTCTAGTACAGTGTTAATTATTCTATTGGCAGCTCATTATCCATTACATATTCTCATTTAAACCTGAAATATTTTGTTCAGTTATTTAGTTGGGAGATTCCCTACCCTATTCTATCTTCTGAATTTATGGGCCATTTTTAACCTCCTTCCCTTCTTCCTTCAAAATTAAATCAATGATTAAAGAAAGCATAATTTACAAATTCTTTGCTTTTTTTTTTTTAAGATTTATTTATTTGAAAGTCAGAGTTACAGAGAGTGAGGGAGAAACAGAAAGAGATCTACTATCCACTGGTTTACTTCCCAAATTTGCCTCAAGGGTCAGCGCTGGGCCAGGCTGAAGCCAGGAGCCAGGAGCTTCATCTGGATCTCTCACATAGGTATCAAGGGACCAAATACTTGGGCCATCTTCCACTAGTTTTCCCAGGACATCAGCAAGGAGCTGGATTGGAAGTGAAACAGCTGGAACGTGACCTGGTGCGCACATGGGCTGCTGGCATTGGAAGCTGCAGCTTTACTGGCTACGTCATTGCGACAGCCCCCTACAATTTACCAGTTCTAGGAAGCAACAGCTACCTATGTTAGTGAGCTCTTAACCAAACAAGCAAACAGCCTTCTTCCTTGTATAAGAACTTGCGCCTAAGTTTCACTTTTGGACTTGTTAGATTAAAGGAACTAAGGAAGAAATGGAGAAGGGAACCGGTGGAGGGAAGTAGAGTTCTAGTATGAAAGAAAAATAATGCAGAGGCAAGGCAGCCTGTGACATAGACGGGATTTGAAGAGACCTCTCAAGTCAGCAGCGCAGCACAGCTTAGTGAAAATGAAACTGAACTCAGGATCAGGGGCCTTTTAACCTTGGAGGGCCCCTGTGAACTCTGTAGGTCTCAGAGACCAGCTTCAACACTCAACTTTCAAAGTTCCTGTTCTATTTTTGTTACCAGCCTGACTAAGAACAGCTCATAAAATCACATTTGCTTCTAATAGTTCACGTGTAGTATTTCCATATGTGGACTGGTGAGTATTTGGTAAAAATTCCCTTCTATGAAGTTAACCACACCAATAAAATTATATGTTGTAGCAGCGATATCGGCCTATCTCTGGCTTATTCCATTCTGCTTTGTTGCCAAGTTTAACTCACATCTCTTTAAAAAAAAAGATTTTATTTATTTATTTGAAAAGCAGAGTTACAGAGGGACAAGGGGAGAGAGAGAGAGAGAGAGAGAGAATGAGAGAGAGAAAGAGACTTAGATCTCCCATCTGCTGGTTCACTCCCCAAGGACTGCAATGACTGGGGCTAGATCAGGCCAAGGCTGGGAGCTTGGAGCTACCTCCAGGTCCTCCACATGGGTGCAGGGACCAACACTTGGGCCTTCCTCCCCTGCTTTCTCAGGTAAATTAGCAGGAAGCTGAATGGGAAGTGAAGCAGTCGGGATTTTAACTGGAGTCCATAAGGGATGCCAGAGCCACCGGCTGCAGCTTAACTTGCTATCCCACTGCGTTGGCCCCAACTCATTTCTTCTTATAACAAGATTTTTGTGTTATTTTACATGTGAAAAATTTTTAATTTTTTATATGAAAGGCAGACAACAAGAAAATAGATCTTTCATGTGCTGGCTTACTCCACAAGTGATCTGGGCCAGGCTAAAGCCAGGAGCTAGGAACGCCATCGGGGTCTCTCATGTGCATGGCAATAACTCAATTACTTGGATATTTTCAGTACGAAAACATTATTAGGCTTTTAATGGGAACTTTGACTTTCAAAAATATGAAGCAAAAATACATGTAAGAGATTTAGGAGTTAAGAGTTTGTAAATGGTACCCCAAACTCAGGCACAGGAACCTCTCCCAGCAAATCCCAACAGTCTGGGGGCCTGGAGAGGAGAGATCAGAAAAGGAGACTGACCAGTGTGGTAGAAAGATCAGGGGAGCAGTTCTTCCAGATAAGGGAAGAAAGTCTTTAAAGGTAGACAGTGTTTGGCCGTGTCCAAATTCTGTGATAATTATAACAAAGACTGGGTTAGCAACGTGACTTTAACATGAACAGGACTAATGGAGTATTGGAGTGAGAACGGATGGGAGTTGGTCAAATTCTGGATTCCCATCATCCCAGAAGCTGTTCATATGCATCCAGTATTAGTTCTGTCTCTTTACAATCCTTTGGATACAAAGGATGCCCTGTTTGTAGAATGTTTTATTTCTGCTCCTAGAAGGAGGAACGCTAATTGGAAGCAAGAGCATGTAATTATTAAGTATTCCAGCTCTTCATTTCCTTCTTTTCGTTTCCTACCTTGACTGAGAAAATTGGATGGAAGAGAGGACAGGTCCTCTTACTAGAGGTGAGAATACATATTGGGAAACACTGGTATCAGGCTGGATGGACTAGATGGGTAGCCTGAAGCCTCCACGGAGGAGCTGAGGAGGACAAGGCAGGCATTGAAGACGACGAAGACACAATCTCAGACTGATTATTTTGCTTACATTCAGCTCCTGATGTTCGTCCCATCAATAGCAAATGATAGCTTTGCCGGCCGTGGGCCTAGATGGTGTAAACACTTGGTTATTCCCTAGTCTAACCAAAAGTTACAATAACACTCACAGAGCGATTCAATTAGCTTAACAAATCATCAATTTGTAGAGCTCCTTGCACATGTAGGAACATGCCCACAAAGCAGCCCTTTGTGATCCAGCAGCTGTCCCATCCTCAAGTCACAGCTTCATTAATCATGTGCTCTGCTGGCAATTGACTAAATTACAGAGCCGCTGGAGATGGGACAAACAGGGGGAGGAAATGATGCCTACGCGTTAAGAACTGGAAAGAGCCACTGGTGAGAATGGAAAACACATTTTGAAAGCAGTGATTGAGATTAAGATATTTTATTATCATTTAAAAATTATGATTAAATACAGCCACATTGTTAAATATAGTTATATAGGTATATATGTGTGTATGTGGGTGTATATGCATACATACATATTGGCAACCAACACTCATTTTCACATTCTTGTCTATTCTACCATTAATATTATTCTATATGTCAAATATTATAAAATAAACCAAAATGTAAACGGAAAAGCAATTATTTTTCCTTTTTGCAGAGGAAACTCTTGACATCACTATATAGGACGCACCTGTCAACTGATACACCAAGTAGTATGGGTTAAACACAAATGCTCTGAGTGTGGGCTGTCAAGAAAGTGAGTTATCCTGGCCGGCACTGAGGCTCACTAGGCTAATCCTCCACCTGCGGCGCCGGCACTCCGGGTTCTAGTCCCGCTTGGGACACTGGGCCTGTCCCGGTTGTTCCTCTTCCAGGCCAGCTCTCTGCTGTGGCCCAGGAGTGCAGTGGAGGATGGCTCAGGTGGTTGGGCCCTGCACCTGCATGGGAGACCAGGAGGAAGCACGGGGCTCCTGGCTTCGGACTGGCACAGCGCCGGCGGTAGCAGCCATTTGGGGGTGAACCAACAGAAGGAAGACCTCTCTCTCTCTAACTCTGCCTGTCAAAATACAAAAAAGTGAGTTATCCTGCTTGTGGGATTCCTCTCCTTTTACGCTTCTCTTGGGAAGGCATGAGGTAATGAAGTGGAGGAATGCCAAGTTGCTCTGGTGCCGCCCTCTTAGCGTCTCTGGCAAGTGTGAAGGTTGCCAGGTTGAAGCGACAGTGCCAGCAGGTAGCCTGCCTTGTTCAGGGTTTGGAGGTCTGTGCTTTGGGGGGAAGCTGTTGCACTGAATCCTGGTTATTCGAATCCAGTTTCTGTGATTTCTTTGCTTGTTTGATTCTACTATAGGTAAGGAGGGCCATGCAATGTAATTCTGGTCAAAGTTCTCAAGTCTCTTTGCTGGGGCCTACAAGAGAGTTGAGCTTACCCTTTAAAAAATTCTCAAGTCTGGGGACAAACCCTGCTCCTCTGCTCCCTTTTTCCTGCCTTTGGCCTTTCTGTGATGTCTGTGGCTGCTATAGCCAAGTTGTAGTCATAGGGGAAGCCATCATGCTGAAGTCATTTGAGCAGAAAGTGGACAGAACCTGAGACTTTATTGGTAGCAGCTGAAGTAACCAATTATGAAAACCACACCCCTCCAGCTCTCACTATGAGGACTGGTGCTGGTTGGCTTTTTGGGATGTGTCACTTTTAGAATATTTGCACTTCATAACTTTCCTCATTGTGATTAAAGAATCGTTCACACTGGAGATAATGCGATTGAGTAGGTGTAGGTTGGATTTGGAGGCCAAGCACCTGAGATGGAATCCTGAGTATGACTGTCTATCTGGAGAACTTGAGCCAGTTACCTAGCTTCATCCACTCATGAACCGTAAAGTCAATAGGTCAGACCACAGACTTTGGCTCCTTACTCTGCCCTCCCTTCAACAGATATCAAGGATGATGAGAGGCGCATGTGGACCAATCCCAGTGGAAGGCAGCAGAGACTCCTGTGTGCCCTGACATGGATCCAAAAGGAGCAACAGTTCACCTTGCCTGCGTGTCGAACACCTGACCTCCGGATTCTCTTCAAGTAGTGATGTTGGGCGAGTGATGCATGAGGATGTGTACCCTCATGACTCTTAGAAAAGTTAGTGGGAAAAAAAATTAAAACAATCACATGAGAAGTATCTCTTAAGCAGCAAGATTAGAGTTAAGAATTTTGTACATAATAGTTTTTTTCCAGTGGTGTGCTGGAACCATGCATATGGTCTCAAGAGAGCCAACTTTGTGTCAATTAGGACATTTTCTCTTCAACTCTCTCCAGCTGCAACAAGCCAGTGTGTCAGTTCCCATTCAATAACAAGGTCAACTACCTGCAACAAGACTGCTTCTTAAGCTCAGTATGTCTCCTAGTGTGGACACAGCTAGATTTTATGGAATCCACAACATTTCTCTTACTTGATATTTCTCCCCTTTTCTTATGGTTATTAACCAAAAAAAATTGATGATCTTATCACAAGAGCAACTAGAAGTGGAAATGAGCTGGACGGTTACCTTAGGGTCCTTCTGAGTTTCTGAGTTTTGTCTTCTGTTATTCTTGTGGATAGAAGAATGTAACAGGGGCCAATGCTGTGACATAGTAGGTTAAGTCTCTGCCTGCAGTGCCAGCATTCCACACAGGAGCCAGTTCCTGTCCCTGCTGCTCCTCTTTTGCTTATGGTCTTGGAAAGCAGTGGAACGTGGCACAAGCGCTTGGGCCTTGCACCCATAGGGGAAACCCAGAAGAAGTTTGTGGCTCCTGGCTTTAGGCCGGCCCAGCTCCAGCTTTTGAGGCTGTTTGGGGAGTGAACCAGCAGATGGAAGACCTTTCTCTCTGTCTCTCCCTCTGTCTATAAGTTTGCCTTTCAAAGAAGTAAATAAAATCTTTTAAAAAAATCACTTTTGTTTTTTAAAAAAAGAATGTAAGAAATCCACATTTTTATTATTTTCTCTCAGGTTTGTCACTTTTTCTCTCAATAAAGACCTATTTTTTGTCTCAATGGCTGATTTTCCTGCAGATAATCTTCTGCATTTGTTAACATATAAATTGGTGCTATTTATTTTTTACTCCTGTCCCTTTCACATTTGCAACAGAATTCTCAAATATGGGGTTGATAGTGATAAAAATCACAGCAAATCTACTGTTAATTATTGTTTAGCTATTCATTTTAACTTTTGATAATCATCATACCTATGGATAAGTCTTTAAATTGAGTAGAAAATTCATGTCTAATGGCCTCCAACTTTAATAGAAAATGATAAATTTTAATGCCTTATTTTACAAAATTATCTTGTAATCACAAATGTTAAATCAAAATATACATAAAATGAGAATTTTTAAAATGTTTCTTATATTTTCAGAATATATTTGGCAGGATGTTGAACATTTTATTTATTTATTTATTTATTTATTTATTTATTTTTGACAGGCAGAGTTAGACACAGAGAGAGAGACAGAGACAAAGGTCTTCCTTTTCCATTGGTTCACCCCCAAAATGGCCACTACGGCTAGTGTGCTGCGTGGATCCCAAGCCAGGAGCCAGGTGCTTCCTCCTGGTCTCCCATGCGCTTGCAGGGTCCAAGCACTTGGGCCATCCTCCACTGCTCTCCCGGGCCACAGCAGAGAGATGGACTGGAAGAGGGGCAACTGGGACAGAACCCAGCGTCCCACCGGGAGTAGAACCCGGTGTGCCGGCGCCACAGGCGGAGGATTAGCCAAGTGAGCCTCAGTGCCGGCCAGGATGCTGAACATTTTAAATTGCATTTAACATTACACTGTGTAAGATGGTATAGTTAATCTGCTCCTAAGTATTCAAAAGAATGCGAAGTTGGACTCAGACACCTGCCTGCCAATGTTCACGGCAGAATTTTTATAACAGACAAGAGGCAGAAACAACTCAAGGGTCCATCAGCAAATGAATGGACATAATGTGGTATCCTTTATTCAGAGAAATATTATTCAATCATAAAATGCAATAATGTTATTCTGGTGAATGGATAAAGCTTGGAAACATTATACTAAGCTGAGTAAATTAGTCATAAGTGAATAAGCAATATACTACTCCAATTATATTAAATATCTAGAAAAAGGCAAATTCATTTTAGAACAATTCAGGGGCTAGGAGAAGGGGTGACTGATTTATTAAGTAATAGGTGCAGAATTTCAGTTGAGGTGATCACAAATTTTGGGACTAGATAGTGGTGATGGTTGAACAGCTTTGTGTATCAATCAATGCCACTGAATTTCATGCTATGTTGAAGATCCTGTTTTTAAGGTGATTGCTATTGGTATAGTGAGCCACCTGTACATGCCACACATGGTTCATCTGACAGTGAAATGCAAACCATTCTGACCCCAAGATGCTTATTATCATCTTGTCGCTTCTCTGATTATAAACTTATGTGGCTGAATTTTCCTCATAGAAAGTTGGGACCATGTACAAAAAGATAAAATTCAACTCCTACATTATTTTGCCGGCCTCTTTTATCAGTTTATCTCCCCCTTAAGAACTATGGTGTCTAAACAACAAAAGTACTTTTAAAATGTATATCTTTATGTTATTCATATACCACAAGGAAGATGAAAAAAATTCAAATGGTCCATCTCACTGGGAAAGAAAAATGTTTAGCTCTACTCAGAGTATATTTTAATCACTTTTTCTCATAAGGATCTAATAATTCTCCTTTTGTCAAACTAGGGTTAAATTTTGTCACCAGAACAACCAGGTTATCTTCTCTACGTTAATTTCCCTATGTGAGAGCAGAATATTTAGATACAATTTCACCTTGTCTGTGAATAACCTAACATTTATCCATGATTGCATTGTCTCTCAGTATAGGACTGATATACCACCTCTACACCACACCTACCATCTGCTTAAAGTAGGGACAGTATGGATGAAATATCCCAAAGAATCATGGTGATGACAATAAGGAAAAACACAAAGGTTTAAAACTTTGATTTGGGGGAAGGAGGCTTATTGAACAAATGCAGCAAGAGGCATCCATTTGGGATCATAAGACCTCATTGTTTATGAGGGAAGTGCTAGAACCACATCATGAGCAACTTTATTCCCTACAGAGATTCCCGCAGCTGGAGTGAGGAGGAGAGCAGTTTGGAAAATCAGTAGGAATGGATTCTGGAATTACCAAAGCAGGCTCAGTCCCTGTAGTCGTCAATAATCTACATGCTCCAGAAGCCACAAATTACTGACAGCAGCAAGCCAAGCAAAAATCGTGGCATTGGTAAAGACATCAACAGGTAGTATCATCAGCATATAACCCATGTATCACGGATGCTTCTTATGTTTACAAGCTCCCATAACCAAAGAAAAACCAAGTAGGAATGGTCAGAGCAATCCCATTGAAAACATGGACATGGCACTGCTTCACGGCTAACATCTAGGAAAGTTAGTTCATTTTATCATGCTCTTGTTTATTCTTCCAAGATATAGTATGGGCAGGGAGTACTTGATATCTCACTTGAGTCTAAGGATGGTTATCTGGGTTATAGCTTATTTATGTTCTTCATTGTCTGTAAAACAAATGCACCAGGCAATGTACTGTGGACTGAGAATACTAAAAAGAATAAGACATAGGTACTGTCTTTAAGAATGAGTGGTTAGAAGCCGGTACTGTGGCATAGCGGGTAAAGCCACTGCCTGCAGTGCCAGCATCCCATGTGGACACCGGTTCAAGACCCAGCTACTGCACTTCCAATCCAGCTCTCTGCCATGGCCTGGGAAAGCAATAGAAGATGGCCCAAGTCCTTGCAAGGCCCCTGCACCCATGTGGGAGCCCCAGAAGAAGTTCCTGGCTCCTGGCTTCAGATTGGCACAGCTTCAGCCAACACTGCCAATTGGGGAGTGAACCAGCGAATGGAAGACCTCCCCCTCTCTCTCTGCCTCTCTTTCTCTGTGTGTAACTTTCAAATAAATAAATAAAATCTTAAAAAAAAAGCATGAGTGGTTAATCAAACAACCACACAAACAATATCTATATTGTATGGTAGTAATGGAGATACTCTTAGTGAATGGATAACTCAGTTAATTAACCACTTACGGAAGTGTAGAAAGAGAAGTCAAAATCAGTCTTGGATCCATATGGTTGCAAGTGTGGGAACTGGAGTAGGCCAGGGCCAGATGAGTTGCTCAGCAATCTTTCCCACGCAGGGAATCTGGTGATGACGGAAAACTCTCCTGAAAATGAAGAGGTAGAGCTCATCCATAAAGCTCCCATGAAGATCAAGTGCAACGCCGCCTGAATTAGACCATGAGTACAGTCCTCATGGTGGCAGGGTCTCTTACCTGGAAGTAAAGTGATGGATGGTGAAGGAGTGGAACTCTGAAAACTGAATGAAGATGAAAGGGAAGATTTCAATGAACCTGAGACCTTGATTGGTTACATTTTCCCTTCACATCAAAGTAGTGGGTCCCCTTTTAACTAAAAAAATCCTAAGGGTGTTCTAGAGGTAACATTTCAGGGAATGGAAGATTTTCTTCAAGGCATATGCAGCCTTCATCCCCTCCCCCAACTTCTTCATTGCTTCTAGGTCTGTAATCACACCAGGGTCTTGGCAGCTCCCAGAGGATAGGTTAAAATAATATGACCATCGGGGACGGCGATGTGCCGTAGTGGGTGAGGTCGCCGCCTGCAGATCCAGCATCCCACATGGGCACTGATTCAAATCCCGGCGGCTCCACTTCCAATCCAGCTCTCTGCTGTGGCCTGGGAAAACAATGGAAGATGGCCCAGGTCTTTGGGCACTTGAACCCATGTGGGAGACCAGGAAGAAGCACCTGGCTCCTGGCTTCAAATCAGCTCAGTTCTGGCCGTTTTGGTTATCTGGGGAGTGAACCAGTGGATGGAAGACCTCTCTCTCTCCCTGCCTCTGCTTCTTTTTCTGTGTAACTCTTTCAGATAAATATGTAAATCTTTAAAAAATTATATGACCATGAAAAAATGAAATAAGTATCAAAAAGCAGATAGTATTTTGCTCTTGTAGACTGAAATACATGCTTTAGGATGTAACCTAAATGTATTATGTCAGAGTTGCCAGAGGAAATAAAATCCTGAACTTTGATGAATTCCTTAATGTAATTTTCCTCAGCCTGGACTGTGGATCCAACGTGTTCCATGCTAATGGCTGAAGTGTCTCCAACAGTTTGCTTTAGGTATATTGGTAGAATCCTGGAAAACAGGCAACCTACACTAAATGAAGATATAACACCTAGAGTTCTTTGGCATATTATAAAGGAAATAATTTGATGCCCTGGGTGTCAGAACATGAGTGAGTTTTACATGGAAGGACTGGAAGACCTGCTCAGTCTCCTTCTCTCTTTATCTGAAAGCAGAGTTTAGGCGGTGTTACCTTCTCAAGGATGTGAAAATACTCTTGAGACAGGAATCCTGGTATCCAAGATCCAGAACATCTTTGGTGCTAAGTAATTCTTCACGGTGCCAACAGAATTGGAGTAGACAGTCATTCCTTTTAAAGCTTCATTTAAATTGCATAAATAATTTTTAAAAGCTCTGGGTCTGTATTGTTTACTTACTTATATATTCCCAAGTATGTCAACGTTATAATTCTGGGACCTGACAATCTTACCTCATATGGCAAAGGGTACTTGGCCTGTGTGGTCAAGTTAAAGATCTTGATAGGGGTAGGTACAACCTGGATTCTACGGATGTGATCAGAGTGAGTAGGAGGAAGTCTGGCAACAGAAGCCAGAGGGCAGAGTCATGTGATAAGGGCCCACAAGTGAAGGAATTCAGGTAACCTACATAAACCCTGATATGTAAAAGAAAAGAGCCTTCCTTAAAATCATCAGAGAGACTGCAACCCTGCTAAAACTTTGGTTTTAGATTTCTACCCTCCAGAATCATAAAACAATAAATAAATGTACTATTGTAAGCCACTGAGTTTGTGGTACTTTGTGGTGGCAGCAACAGTGGGGAGTGAATACCTCTGATGAATTGAGTTAGCATCACACAGAGTTGTTGCCTTCAGTCAAGTTCAAGATGATCCAGTCCAAAGGCACAGAGTTCCTTGTGTGTAAATGTGAGGGACTATCTCGCTGCAGAACCAAAGACATACTCTCTGTATCTTCCGTCTGGCATTTTGTAAAGGAACTTGCGTAATTTTTGAGGATGACAGTGCATTGGGAAAGGGGAACTATTTAAGGTGTTCAGGGATTATTAGACAGTGTGTGAAGTGATCTTCTTCCTGGAACCCATTGAGATGCGGTGGTCCACCAGCCATAGTAGAAGTATACGGATATCAGGTGATCCATGGAGTTCTATCTTAGAGAAATCTCACAGTTGGCTCATTAGTTCCTCAAAACAACCTCCCCCTGCCACCAGTTGAGAAATGAACATTTGGAACACTTGCTCAACAACTAGAAAAATATCCAAATTGGTTAACTTGCTTATGTAATTGTGTTAAGAAGGACCAAGTAGAAACCCTTAGAGATCACAATTTCCCCAAAACAGTGCTCCATTTCTGAAGGATGCATCCATCAGCACCATTATCAAAGATCTGAAAGATTCACGGGGTGATGATTCCCACTTTGTCACATTCAATTCATCTATTTTACTTGTGCAAAAGCATATGGCTCTTGCAAACAGGCAACAGTTACTCTAACTTAATCTTATAGTGATTCTAATTGCAGCTGTAGTAGATCAATACAGTGCATTGATCTTGAAAACACTTTTTATCTCTTCACTTATTAGCGAAGACCATCAGGAGCAGTGTTTAAACCACATTTCCCCAAATTCTCCTCTTTATGTCTTACAATTGGCCACAGAGGGATTTTTGTGAAATCTGGAAGTTCAGTGTAGGACAGGAGAGTTAGGGCCATGCACACTGTTTATGATTAAATGGCAGAATCAAGGAAACACTGGAAGGAGGCAGGAGCCCAGCTGGCAGCAGTTCCAGCTCCCACTGGATCTGCGCTTTAGCCTTTAGGGAACCCGTGTCAAGAACATGCGAAGCTCCATGTTTGGGGGCACCAGGGTTTCCTGCACCATCACATTAGAAGCAATAAGAAACAGAGCCATCTCATCTGTGTAGGTTTCTGATGCAGTTTTTCCTTGGTCTTCCTCAGTCATCTTATTTCACATTCATCCATCCTCACTGGTAACTGATCTTACATAAAGCCTGGCACAGCATGCTAAAGAAACAGCTTTTTATAAATTCCAAAAATGTCTCTCATGTGCTTGCTTGTATGTGTGTGTCAGCTCTAATATCTCAAATCAGTCCTTGAGTCAACATAATATACAGTAGTTGTTCTTCCTTGATCAAATTATAGATGACTATCTCTCTGTATCTCTTTCTCTTTCTGTGTGTGTGTGTGTGTATGTGTGTGTGTTAGCTCTGTTCACTAAAGTGTTGAGAAGCAATACTAAAATAGCAATGAGTATCATTAGTAGTCAGAAACTGGTTTCTCTGCGGCGCCGGCATCCCATATGAGCGCCGGATTCTGTCCTGGTTGCTCCTCTTCCAGGCCAGCTCTCTGCTGTGGCCTGGGAAGGCAGTGGAGGATGGCCCAAGTGCTTGGGCCCTGCACCTACATTGGAGATCAGGAGGAAGCACCTGGTTCCTGGCTTCGGATTGGCGCAGCACCAGCCATGGCATCCATTTGGGGGGGGTGAACCAACAGAAGGAAGACCTTTTTCCCTGTCTTTCACTCTCTCACTTTCTGTAACTCTACCTGTCAAATAAATTAAAAAAAATTAAAATAAAGAAACTTGTTTCTAAGTACCCCTTTTCACTATTAAGAACTATGGTCTTTTTGACAACAAGACAGGAATATATATTTCTAGCAAAAATTTGGTACTAAAAATGATGTCAAGGAGCTGGCATTCTGACGTAGTAGGTATAGATTCCACCTGTGATGCCAGCATCTCATTTGGGCACCTGCATGCTCCTGCACCTGCATGGGAAACTCAACAGGAGCTCCTATGTCCTAGGTCCTGGATTCCAATCCACCCAGCTCCAGGTGTTGCAGCCATCTGGGGAGTGAATCAGCAGATGGAGGGTCTCCCTGACTCTCACTGTCTCTTTCTCTGCCTCTCCCTTTCTCTCTGTAATTCTGCCTTTCAAATTAATAAAATAAATATAAAAAAGAATGATGTCAGGGCTGGTGCTGTGGCGCAGTAGGTTAATCCTCCGATTGTGGTGCCAGCATCCCATATGGTTGCTGGTTTGAATCCCGGCTGCCCCACTTCCAATCCAGTTGACTGTTAACGTGCATGGGAAAGCATCAGAAGATGGCCCATGTACTCAGGCCCCTGCACCTACATGGAGGAAGCTCTTGGCTCCTGGCTTTAGATCAGCTCAGCACCAGCTATTGTGGCTATTTGGGGAGTAAACCAGTAGATAGAAGACTTTAGTCTCTCCCTCTCTCTGTCTGGAGCTCTATCTCTCAAATAAATAAATAAAATCTTTAAAAAAAATGATGTCAAAAGAATAATAGACCCACTTGAAGACACTCCCACTAGTTAATGTGTGGAGAATTGGACCATAAAAATGATTATGGAACATTGGATTACAATCCATGATAAAGAATTAAAATCCGTGAGTCCATAATAATGTACACCACAAAACTGAAGAACTGGGGGCAAATGAAAAGTCTCTTCCTTTTAGTAGAATGGGCCCTGACAGATAAAGAATGAATAATAAAGTTTGAGAATTTAATATGTGCCAAAATCAGTGGGCAAAGATTTGTGAAGGAAATGGAAATACTAATTACCTGATTTGGTCAGTGTACTCTATAAACATTGATGAAATATTGCACTGTACTCCATAGAAATGTAGAAGTGTTACTAGTCAAAAGTCAATTAAAGGGGCTGGCACTGTGGTATAGTGGGTAAAACTGTTTCCTGTAGTGCTGGCGTCCCATATGGGCACTCGTGGGAGTCCTGGCTGCTCCACTTCCAATCCAGCTCTCTGCTATGGCCTGGGAAAGCAGTAGAAGATGACCCAAGTTCTGAGGCACCTGCACCAGTGTGGGAGACCTGGAAGAAACTCCTGGCTCCTGGCTTTGGATTAGCCCATCTCCAGCCATTGTGGCCATTTGGGAAATGAATCATTAGACAGAAGACTTTTCTCTCTCTGTGCCTCAGCCTCTCTCTAACTCTGTCTTTGAAATAAATAAATAAATATTAGAAAAAAAGTAAATTGAAAATATGTTATTGCAAAAAGTGAAGGAGGAAGGAAGGAAGGAAGGAAGGAAGAAAGGAAGGAAGGAAGGAAGGGACATTGAGGGAGGGAAGGAAGGAAGTATGGTTATCTTCTTAGAATTATATCTATGAAATATATGAAATCTGTTCTCTTTATATTCATATTTAAAAAAAAAACTAGATTAAAAATGTCGAGGCAAAGAATATTTACATAGTTTCAGAGTTCCAAAGCCAAAGTTATGTATTAATTGCAAATTATAAAATCAGAACATTACAATAGAGATATATGGCCATTGACCCTGAAACTAGTGATGCAAGTCAGTATCTCTCCTTTTGTAAAAACCAACATGTTCTTATGCTGCACTAGCCAGGTTACAAACTAAGTGATATTTATGTCAAAAGGCATAATGCAATATCAGGTGCACATTAATTGGAGGACATCCTAAAAAAAAAAAAACAAAAAAACTGGTCATACTCTTCACAGATATCAAGGTTAAGAAAATACTAAAGGAATTTAGGGAGCTGATATCAGAAAGACTGTAGCACATGAAACTTAATATAAGGCTTGATATTCATTTGAAGTCTACAAGAGAGAGAATGACTAGAAGGACATTTTTGGCCAAACTAGTCCTTTGAATATTGAATATGGGTTAGATAATCATATTGTGCTAATGTTAAGTTCCCCCTTTTGATAATCAGTTACGCTAGTGAATGCTTCTTTTTATTGGAAAATTCATAATATTTTATTTCGGTGTAAAGGGGCACAATGTCTCCGAATTGTTCTCACATGGCTTGGAAAAAGTGTGTTTTAGTTGAAAGTGGTAAAGACAGTGTGACAAAGCATAAACATTTATGGAATGTGAGCCAAGGCTCAGGGGACTTGTGTTCCTGGTGATGCAAAATTTCTCTGTAAATTTGAAGTTAAATCAAAATATGCAATTGAAAACCAATATAGCTATTTCTTTTGTATGAAATAACCAATAAAAAATTAATGCCTTAATGGGGGTAAGCAGGGTCAGTCCAGCCTATAGACTATAATGCCTACAAAATCACTGGATCTGGCCCTACCAGGCAACCACAAGCAGGACTTGAAGTTCAATAGATCTATAGCAGGATAATTTTTAAGTTGATATTTTTTATGTCTTGTGAATAATATTGAAAATATCCAGAAAGCCATTGGCACTAAAACATTCACCACCCCTGCAACACAGCAACATTTATTTTGCTCATCAATCTGCAATTTGAATCAGAATCGGCAGGGATGACTCCTTTCAAAATATTTTTCTAGTTTTTAAATGGACAGATAACATTATCTGTTTTTATTGTGTACAACATGATGTTCTGAAGTTTACTTACAAACTGAGTGATGATTAGCTGTAGCCAATTAATAAATGCATCACCTCATGCAGTTTTGTCATTTTTGTGGTAAGAGCCGACAACCTACATTTTCTTGACATTTTTCCAGAACGGAATATGTTCATCATTAAGGATATTCACCTTTGTTTACAACAGATCTTTGGAATTTAGTGCTCACTGTCATTATATATCTTTTGACCAATGTCGCCTCATCCCCTCAATCTTGAAACCTCCTCCCCATCTCCACCCCGAATACACAGTTTCTCATCCGCTGGTACCCACCATTCTGCTCTCTATTTCTATGACATCAACTTCTTTAGATTCCATGTAGGAGTGAGATCAGAATAAGTTGGAGTTTCTGCAAGGTTGGAAGCTGAAGTAATTCACAGACTCGCATGTCTGGCTGTCATGCCACTTCAGCTGGGGCTGCGGTCAGAGATCTCTATGAGGCTTTTGGGTGTTTGTGTGTCTTTGTCATGGGATGCTGGCTGCAACCAAGGATGAGCAGTTCTCAAGTGCCAGGAGCAGTCATGCCCAAGTTGTCTTTATAACCTAGCCAGACAAGTTTTATTAGGTCATTTCTGCTACAGTCACAGGTCCACCCAGACTCAAGGGAGATATAGCATTCTCTTCCTATTGAAGGAATGCCAACACTACATTTAGAGAAAAACATTTGGGGATGATACGTAGTGGTCCATCTTCAGAAAACGGAATTTGTCACAAATCCCACTACATAGATGCATATAGAGACAGATGATGAATCATGTAAAAAAGACAAAGGGACTTTTTGAATAAAAAAGAAAAATAATTTTAAGGACTTGAAAAATCATATACAATATGATTTGCAGAAACTTTCAAACCAACATTTATCTTTGCAATGTGATGAGGCTTACATGAGTTTCCAGTGGGCCCTGTATTAAAACATAAGCGATAGCCTCGAATGATGAGGAAAAGCTTTACTTTGCAGAAAAATGTCAGGTGCAATGTATAATAAATGCTAGAATTAAAAAAAAAAAAACAGCATTCTGCAACTCCAAACGAAATGTTTGTCACAGTCAGCGTTCTCCGATGGTGTGAAAACAAATAGGCCTCTAATGAATTAGAGTGGAAATTAATATAGTGCCAAAGTAACACCTTGATACTTTTCTATCTCTGAAAAGAAAAATCTAACTGTGAAACAGAGTATCAGGCTGTCATCATTCGAATCCAGTGCACAATTATAACCTAATTAATGCTGGACCTTCTAGGTTGTGTGTCTCCTGATATCAGGAATTATAAAGTACTGACATGACCTATGTTGAATTTCAAACAGAAGTATAATTGATAATGTATGGGAAACAAATGGAGTGGAGGAACAAGTTAATTGAAATTATGTATAAACAACTGGACAGATATAGGAGGCAGGATAGACTGCAGTGGGTCCCTGGACTGGTTGTGTCAGTTATCAGTATCATGAATGGAAGAAGACAAAATTATTGGTGAAAGGAGTGTGGCACTATAGGCAAAACAATACTTCAGAGATAAAAGCATACAATTCAACTTTTGGTTGCATTCTGGTCTGCGGGGAACAAATTTAAAGCACCTGCTTGGGGCAATGAAGAAAACTGGGATAGAGATTTAAATTTCATAAGAAATCTAAGGACATTCTAGGTTAGAGATGGCAGAAAAGATCACAAGGGTCTAGTAAATTGTAATTGGATTATGATAAGTGACTCTATGTGCATTTATATCTATTCTCCTTTTTAAAAATATTTTATTTATTTATTTGACAGGCAGATTTACAGACAGTGAGAGGGGGAGATGGAGAGAAAGGTCTTCCTTCCATTGGTTCACACCCCAACTGGCTGAAATAGCCGGAGCTGTGCCAATCTGAAGCCAGGAGCTTCTTCCAGGTCTCCCACGCGGGTGCAGGGGCCCAAGCACTTGGGCCATCTTCTACTGCTTTCCCAGGCCTCGGTGGAGAGCTGGATTGGAAGAGGGACAGCCAAGACTAGAACTGGTGAGTTCATATGGGATGCCGGTGCCGTAGGTGGAGGATTAACCTACTGAGCCACAGTGCCAGCCCTTCTACTCTCACTTTTATAACAATTCAGTTGTCACCTACTACAATACACTTTACTGATTTTATAGTAAAATTTAAGTCCTGTAACAGTAAGACTTCAGAGTTGCAGACACATTCTGAAAGTGTTTAGAGAAACTTGACAAGAATGAATGGTTTTGTGTGGAGTAGAGAGAAGGGCAAAGGCCAATCATGCCCCCATAGATCTGTCTTTAAGTAGATGCAAACTTGGCAATGTTGTTGAATGGGACAGAAGATAAGCCTGGCAGTGAAAATCATGGTTTCTATTTTGAATATTTAGGTTGAGGGTCATATGGAACATCCAGGTAGAAATGCCAGAATTAGTCTCCTGTGGCTCTGTCACTACATGGTCTTGCGGGTAAAGCCACCAAGACTGGAAAGACAGTCCAGTGTATTGCCCTTTTTAAATGATTTCAGAGGGGACTAATTCAAAATAGAAAGGTTTTTTTTTTTTTTTCATTTCCCTTTCCCTCCTGTCATCGTTCTTACATCCTGCAGCTGTGCAGAATCCATTCATTCTCTTCATCCCTCACTCTCTTAAAAAATAAACAGGCGAATTCCCTGAGACTCCTGATGTTAGCAGCTCCTTGTTCTTTCACTGGTGGTGCTGACCGTCTCCGCTGCCCACCATTCACATTGCCCCCCTCTGTGGTGGGAGGTGCTCACCTGGGAAGGACAACCAGTGGTCCCCGGGGAGCTGCAGGATGCTCTCATTGTCTTCCGACCCCTTTTTAACAAAACTCCTATATGGGACAGCAAAACTCTTTCACTAGAATGGATTTTCTTATGAACAAATTTGTAGGGGAATTATGTTAAAATTGCTAATACAAAAGTTGTTAGTTATATTAAATACTGCAAGCATTGTACCAATTGCTTTAGATACATTTTTTCATCTGATAATTAGAACACGGTTTAACCTGAGTTTTCAATGAGGAAATCCAGCTTTGAAGTTACATCTTTCCAAATGTAATTAAACTCGAAATGATGAAGTCCGAAGTGAATCTTTCTTTGTACTAAACTCAGTATCATAACAGTGATACTTCCTGCTTAGTCCAAGCCATCATTGTTTCTCAACTGATGAGCAACTACCTTGAATGTTATTGCTAACAGTTCAGTAGAGCAAGTTTCTTCTTAACCACTAAGAATATTCTTTCTCCAATCTGTAGGTGTGGAGCTCAACAAATGAGAGATTGGAAGAGTGATGGTAGTTGACAGATTTGAGATCCCATGAAATATGGTAGGGTAAGGAATAAAGGCGAATTACAGAGACAGAGCAATATGAGCATTAAAGAATCTGGCAGAGGAACATTGGCCAGGCCACCTGCCGTCTTCTGCATCAGGGTGGGCAGGCAGAGAGTTTCATGGAAGATGGATGGTTTACGTCGAGGCCACCATGCCATGTGGAAGTCACTGCTGGTCAGGTGGTGGCTCATCGCCTCCTCATGTCTCCTTTCATTCTGCAACATAACAGACTTCAAATAAACACAGATCTTTTCGGAGAGAAGGATAAAATCTCTACAGGGAGATCCCAATTGGAAATTGAAAGTCACAAGGGAGTTTCTTTTCAACATAAACTGTGTTAGACAGAATTAATTACAGATTCAGGAAAAAACTTAATCAGGATTAGGAAAATAAAACTACCATATTCAGAGATGAATAGAAACAACGGGGTACAATCATTTCTTTCTTGTGGAGATGATGGTTGTATATATGTAGTACCCAATCCTACAAAGCCTATAGCTGGATGTAGCCAAAATTAATACAGTAAAAACAAAAGTTTGTTATAAAGGAGCTAATTTATGTGGAAACCAAGACACATTATATATACAGCATGTAATATATGTGACACATATGAAACATGTGAGTATAAAATAAAATGTTTGTGGACATATAATTAAACGTTTAAGTTAGTGCAAAAACTTTGAAATCCGTACTTTTTATTCATAATACACATTTTACATTCACTTTCTGTAGCCCCCTTGTGTACGTGTGTGTGTGTTTAAATTTCATAGGGAAGAAAGATACAGAGATAAGGTAATAAAAATAAACTCTTGAGGAAGAAAACATTCTGCATTGTGTCACAACTTGCCAGGTGTTTCCTGGATTTTTTGTCTTCCCATCTCAGTCAAGTTAATCATTTCTAGGGGATTGACCTGCAATGAAAAGTGAAATTAAATTCCAGAGGCAATTGCTTTGAAACAATAACAGCAAATACTAATATTACTATTAATATTAATAATAATACTACTAGGGCCGGCGCCGCGGCTCACTAGGCTAATCCTCCGCCTAGCGGCGCCGGCACACCGGGTTCTAGTCCCGGTTGGGGCGCCGGATTCTGTCCCGGTTGCCCCTCTTCCAGGCCAGCTCTCTGCTGTGGCCCGGGAGTGCAGTGGAGGATGGCCCAGGTGCTTGGGCCCTGCACCCCATGGGAGACCAGGAAAAGCACCTGGCTCCTGGCTCCTGCCATCGGATCAGCGCGTTGTGCCGGCCACAGCGCGCCGGCCGCGGCGGCCATTGGAGGGTGAACCAACGGCAAAGGAAGACCTTTCTCTCTGTCTCTCTCTCTCACTGTCCACTCTGCCTGTCAAAAAAATAAAAATAAAAAAAAATAATAATACTACTAACTAAAGCATATTTCTTTAAAGAGTTATTGAATATTTAGGTAGATCAAATGGAGGATTAAGCTTGCATTTGCCATATCCTTTCAAGGTTTAGCTTTCTTGAAATACCATGCATCCTGTTGGTAGTTGATAAATAGGGATTTAATCATGAAATAATAAAAGGGTGATAACAACCAAGTAAAACATTCTTATTTGGTAGTGTAATAAAAGGGCATATCCAGTATCTCAGCTATGTGCTTATATCCACCTCTATGTTGTAAAGTAAATCCAGGATCCTATTTCCTTGCTCCATTTTTATAACAATGTTAGCAAATCTTGGAAAATTTTTTTATCCTTCCTCTGAAGTTGTAAATGAAAATTGGCAGTAGGAAACAGGTGGCACTTTGGAAAAGAGTTGCTTTGTTGGCCATCCTCCACCACTTGCTGGAACTCTGTGCATCTCAAAAAGTTTATGGCAGTTCCAACAAGGGCAGGACTCTTCAGGGAGATTGTGAGATCTATCTTCATGGAGCAGCCTACTTGTTAGAGAGTTGAAGGGTATGATAGCAGAAGGAAAATAAATGAGCTAGAACAATAGGAAACAAAAATTCTTACATTTTGTTACTTGCAATATGAGCTAAACTTGAGCTTACATCATATGTATTTGTAGTAAGATTTCTTCCTATTATTTAATGAAGCCTAATGGAAATAAATAAATTCAAGAACTCAGTGATTTTCTAGTTTCCCTGGCATGTTTTATCTTGCCTTTCATAAAGAATCATAGTTTTTATTCGTAAAGTTCTTTGAAGCCTTTGGCTAAAATGCTGACTAAAGTTCAAATGTCTGATTATTTATCTTTTCATCTGACAACATGGTTTCTAAAATGCAGCTCTACAGATTGTGTACCATGTTTTCAAGTGCACTACTATTTTCTCAAAGTATTTACTTCTTATGTTCAATAACAGAATCGCTTGTCTGCTGGATACTGTGCAAATTGTTATGCAGTTACAATGCATTTTAAGAGCTGACATTTATCTCTTTTGGAAGGAATAGATCACTACATGAATTTTTTTTTTTAAATTATGTCTGCTTAGGATGAGGAACTGTGCCCACAATTAATAAAATGACATAAAGTAAACTGCAGATTGACAGATTGGCTTAACCGTGACACTGGATGCAAAGGAAGATTCTTCTACAAAAGGGCAACAGGGGGGAAGTTTTTCACATTATAAGAATGATCACCAACATGATTCACTCATGATTACATGAGTCTATAACAGCCTTTAAAGTTACAGAACTTCACACATAAAACATAATATATTTATGTGTGTGTGTGTGTGTGCGCGCGCACTTTATGAGCACTTTCATAAACATATATATATGTATATATATATGAGGCATAGAGGTAAATGAGTAGGTATATGCATTTTCAAACATAATGAACACTTAAAATATGTGAATTTATCTGTTTGTCATGGTACCTCAATAGAATTTACCTAAATATGATCTTTCTTAGCAAACTTACAAGCTGAGTATTTGGTCATGCTTCTTTTATAAAGAGAACTTAGAAGTTTTTACACAATGTATACAGTGAAAAACTTGGAACGATATAAAAAATACAATATTCCTGCTTCAAAATATTTTAGCAATTTTGGGTCAGTCAACATAATTCATGTGTGGTAAGTTTAAAATAAATGCAATATTTATTATTAGTTATTAACATGTAACCAATTTATGATTGACATTTAATTTAGTATATTATTAACCTTCTTTAAAGTCATGTCATTTTTAAACTATTAATCCTTTCCCAGGATGGTTTTTTAATTAAGTAGTGATGCTTAGAAAGATGTTTCCTACATGTATATATTTGATTATTCCTTTGTTTATATATGATCTTGTTTTTTTTTTTTTTTACTTTGTGTTCAATTTTGCCACATAAAAAATGTATGTTATGAGGGAGATTTCTAGCCTTAAAAATATTCTTCTTATATTGAACTGATTGTCACAGTCTTCTAATTCATTAATTTTCCCTTTCTCCAATGACTTAATATGACTATTTTATCATATATCACATTATATTAAATGTAATTGAATTTGGGATAACTCTTTACTTGCATTAACTTGGATATTTTCCCACTCATTCTCTATGGATTGCATCTGTTATCATTAAATACTTTAATATACAGTCGGAAATCATTGTCTATCTTTCAAAAAACAAAACCTTCTTGGCTAACCTTTCCCACTAATACTTTCTATTAAACTTTAAAAAGACATTGTAGTTTTCCAAGAGTAATTTTTAGGATACAACATGGAATTATATTAAACTAATTTTAAAGGGGGAATGAATTATCACTAGGTATTAATGTATTTAGCTTTCTCATCTAAGAATATAATTCTCTTATTAGGTAAGTTTAGTAAAGTCTCAATAAATTCTATTTTTAATGAAGTTTCTTCATATGTGTTTTGCTGAGTGTGTTAGTTACTCGGTGTTTTATATTTATGGATCATATTAAATGGATTTTTTAATGTGGTTGAAAATAAATGGGATTATTTCCCCATTATATTTTCTAATTTATTATTAACATTTGGTTTTCTTGGTTTTCAATTCAGAGCAGACACCTCTGCCCCAGTGGGATTGGAACAAGTAGAGCTGGAGATTCCAGATGCTTTCCAGTGTTGACACACTTTGGTAATTTTTTTCATTTGCTCAGGATGTATTTGTTGGCTGTAGAGTCCAGCCTGCTTTACTGCCTTTCAAAGACAGCCTTTTTCACATTAGTTACTAAGAAATGTTTAATTTTTTAATTTGCACAATTTAAAATCCAATCCTTCACGCTGATAAATTTGTGCCACTTCTCAGTTTACATATTTTCAGCCCAGATAGTATAAGCTATTTTTAAATGACAAACTGCTACAACCAGTTAGCTCGTGTGATATATATTATCACAAAAATTGGGATACAGCTTTTAGGCAAACCAGCAACAAGAAACTTTCCCTGGACCTGACCTACTAGAAGCTTCATTAAAGGTTTGGGGCAGGGGTTACATAGAGGCTTCACTTGAGTTTCCACCTGTCTTCTCAGGTACTGCCCCAGCCACTCCAACAAGCTTTGGAAATGAAGCTTAAACTTCCCAAAGGATTGCAAACATAATGGGAAATCAGTTAAAGCCTGTTTTTTTTTAAGCTTCAAGTTATGTTCTTACTCCACAAAAATTTTTTTTCCAGATTTAAAAAAAAAAAAAATTAAGATTGTATTTTGCTCTGAATTCCAGCTGAGACTGACCTGGAGCTATTTCCACACTGAGTCCCAGTCTAGTCAGCTATTTTTCTTAAGGATCTTTCTAAGCTGGTTATTGAATAAATTGGTCTTTTTGGAATAATTATCATTCATCATACTCAGTCTCTTGTTCACAGAATCTAGGGACAAAATTAGAACAGCAAGGTAACCTGTAATGGGCTCCATTAAACAGGATTTGGTTTACTTCACAAAAGTAAAATAAATACGCCTACTGGGGTGGGTGTTTGGCATGGTAGTTCTAATGCCACTTGGGACACCTGCATCCCATATTAGAGTGACTGGAACCACATCCTGGCTGTGCTCCAGGTTCTGGCTTCCCACTAATGTGCACCCTGAGAGGCAGCAGGTGATGGCTCAAGTATTTGAATCCCTGTCACTCACATGGGAGACCTGGATTGAATTCTGTGTTTCTGGCATTGGCTTGGCCCAGCCAAGTTGCTGTTTTGGGCATTTGGAAAGTGAACAAGTGGATTGAAGAATGATTGAAGAATGAACACTCTCTCTTCTCTCTTTCTCTCTCTCTCTCTCTCTAGCTCTCCCTCTCTCCTCTCTGCTTTTCAAGTAAAATGAAAATAAATAAAATTTAATTTAAAAAACCCTAATCTATATGGGCTTTGAATTCTAGGTTTTCTGCTAAAGTATAATATAGGATAAATGAATACCTTTGGCAAATACATAAGAATCAAACCATTCAACATATAAACTGAATCATCCAGAGGAAACGTTGCTCTATGTTTATAGGTATCTTATTGTGTTTCTTAAAATCATAGTTGGAAGGAACATTTCATCCATTCATACCATAGTCCCCAAAGGGTAGTGTCTACAATGGATCCTCTGATATGTCTCTATTTTATATAACAACACAGATTCAGTTAGATATTCATCAGGAAAACATCTGAAGTAATTGACATGTACACTACTCACATGTTAGACACAAGAATGAGCTAGAAAGTGTTGCCACTCTCAAGAAACTAGCAGTCCCATGGAAAGTCAGACCCGGCATCTGCCCTGTCCTATGAGCCAAGGCTGTTATGGGGAGCAGATGGAACAGTTTTGGAGGTAGCACCACAGTGAAGTACCTGGATTTACAGCACATATCTATGAAAAGTGGCAATGCACATCATTGTCCTCACCTGCACAACAAAACATTTCTCAGAAGGCCATTAAGCAGGGATTTTAACCTTTGAAAATAGATTTTGTTTACAAACTCATCTCTCATTGGGAAATGTTGAATGTTATGTATATTCTAGGTTTGCATTTCCTCTAGACTTTCACAGATTCCTTGGGCATATAACGCAAGTTCTTGACCTTGACTGTGACCCTTGTTTCCATGCTATATAAAATTTCTTGCATATTGAATTAAATGGTCTTCCTATTTAGTGTAATATCATAGACCATCAGGACCTACTCTAACTCTAAGGTGAACTGACAAGAAAGCCTCTATTGCCCACCACTTCCCGGAAGAGGCCTACCTTCTCCGGCTGTGACTGGCATGCCTCAACACATTCAGTTTGCCTGTTCTGTTCATCTCATTTTGACTGTTTCATTTCTATACAGCACCATCCCATATGAATACATCTTGTTAGTCTGGCCAGGGAAAAGAAGTATCTGAGCCCTACCTAGAAAGAATGACCCAATTTCAACTATTTGTTGACTGGCTGCAGATCATGTCCTAAGTATATATATTTTTGTCACCTACATTGTAATTAGCTAAGAATTAAGGAAATTTAATCAAATTATATTTCATGTCTTAAACATCCTTTTTTCTAAGCTATTTTTATAAATGAATTATTAGTTATAGTACATCATTTTGATCAACAATTATAGTAAGCCAATTATATTCTTGCTTTGATTTTGTTAATCAAGTTTGATAAGACCATGATATTTAAATGTGAAGAAAGTTTGATTATAAAACAATAGTAATGGTTTTGCTTTACTTGACAATATTTTGGGGTTATTTTTGAACTTCTTCTAAATTAGGATTCCTATATTGGGTTTGAAAAAATGTAAAATTGTTATGGAGAACCTAAAGTGAACATTTTAGTGAAAAAATATTTATAAAATATAATATGATATTTTAAAAAGCAGCCTAGCTTAGAAAACTGCTTCCAGGCAGTGATGTTTCTGTATCACAGAACTTGGTTTCTAATGTAGGCATAATTTTCCAATGAAAGCAACAGAGCTCCTTGGAGAAAGGGCAAGTCCTAGGAATGGAGCATGATGAGACCAGAGCATCTCATTTATAGATTGTGACAAACATCTGATCCTAATCTAAGATGTTAACAATAGGGGAAGCTGGGTGTGTGGATATGGGAACACTTTGTACTACTTCACAATTTTCGCTCTGTAAATTTAAACCTATTCTGAAATAAAGATTAAAAAAATAACTAAACTATAGGGTAAAAGTTTCTGTTGGGATGTCAAATTATTATCACTATTAATACAAATAAACTTTCAAATCATACAGAAAAAAAAATAAAGAACAAGGAAAGAAGGAAGAAAATGGTAAAAGGTAACCAAGGATCAAAACCAAATACTCAAATAATGGGCCAGCACCGTGGCTCAATAGGCTAATCCTCCACCTTGCGGCGCCGGCACACCGGGTTCTAGTCCCAGTCGGAGCGCTGGATTCTGTCCCGGTTGCCCCTCTTCCAGGCCAGCTCTCTGCTATGGCCAGGGAGTGCAGTGGAGGATGGCCCAGGTGCTTGGGCCCTGCACCCCATGGGAGACCAGGAAAAGCACCTGGATCCTGGTTCCTGCCATCGGATCAGCGCGGTGCGCCGGCTGCAGCGGCGGCCATTGGAGGGTGAACCAACGGCAAAGGAAGACCTTTCTCTCTGTCTCTCTCTCTCTCACTGTCCACTCTGCCTGTCAAAAAAAAAAAAAAAAAAAAAAAAACAACTCAAATAAAAACATGAAGCACCCTGTGTGGGGAGCAACTCGGACTAGACTGTTACTGGAATTAAGACTTATTCTATGCATCTGCTCTCCCACAATATGGCGTTGGGAGAGGAGGAAACAGCTTCTACACAGCTGCCTCCAGTTCAACCAATAAACAGCAGGACCTGCTCCTGATTGGAGGAGAGCAGCGTACTCGGTGTGTGGGTAGCAGAGTTGGGATTGGTGGAAGAGGACTATAAAGGAGGAGAGAGACAACATGCACCAGGAACATCTAAGAGGAACACCTGAGCAGCCCCCGAGAGAGCCAGCCGGTGGTGTGCCGTTCCCCCGCGGAAGTGGGGAAAGTGGCAGGGGGAACCGCCCTTCCACGGAGGTGGAAGGGTCGGTAGCCAACCCGGGAAGAACCAGCAGCAAACCCGGGGAGGGCCGAGCAGACAAAAGAACAGCGCAGGGTCCTGTGTCGTTCCTCCACGAAGAGGGGGAGCGACACCCTGATGACCAATATCAAAGTACACAGGAGGCTCCTTCAAGAGCACCTAACAACCAAAGCTGTAATAATGTTTAAGATTTCATTTATTGATTTGAGAGGCAGAATATCAGGCAGAAAGAAGGAGAAACAGAGAGAGAAAGATGTATTCCATCTACTGGTTCACTCCCCAAATGGCTGAAACAGCTGGAACTGGGCCAATCTGAAGCCAGGAACAGGAAACTTATTCTGTATCTCCCATGTGGGTGCAGGGTCCCAAGAACCTGGGCCATCTTCCACTGCTTTCCCATGCCAGAAGCAGAGCTGGGCCGAAAGAGAAACAATCAGGACATGAACCAGCATCCATTTGGGATGCTGGTGCCATAAGCAGAGGATTACCCTATTATGCCACAGTGCCAGCCCACAAACCTGTAATAATTTAAGTAATAAAATAAAATATTACTGTTTTATATAGAAACAAAAATATGTATCTGTGGCCCCACACAGTTAACAATGTCATTGAAAAAACAAATAAATTTAAAGAAATAGCATATAGCCCCTCAGAAAAATTCCAAAATTCTGTTGTAGATACTCCATGTTCAAGGAATGGAACATAATCCTTCATTTCTGAAGAGCTGCTTTTATATTGTGACTTTCTTCCTAGAAGACAGTAGGAAAAAGGGAAGAAGAGTAACTTTTGGTGGACAAACAAAACACTATTGTTATTCTATTGTTATTCAGTTTTTTAGAGTTTTTACTAAATAATGCCCTTTGTCTATTCAGAAGCCCATGCAGGATCCTTCCTGCATTTATTTTTCTTATCACAGAGGGTTACTTATGGCTGTGACAATTTATCAGTTTCTTGGTTTTTTGATGACTTAATAGTTAGGAGAAATGCCGGTCATGTGTTTTGTAGCACGGGATTCTCCTGAAATCCGTCTGTTGCCTTTCTCATGAATAAACGTGGGCTATGGGTCTTTGAGAGGAAGGCCACCAAGGAGAGTGCCATTGCCACCACAGTGCTATCAGAGATATGAAGGTGTCCGTGGTGAGTATATCCACATCAGTTATCACTGTTGGTGTTGACCTTGGGCCTCTGGCTCAGGCAGTGCTGCTCAGGCTTTTCCATTGTAAATTACTCTCTCCTCCCTTCCCATGCCATACTCTTTTTTAAATATATATTTTATTCAAGTTAAACAAGTTTCATATATTTCCTTTATAACTTTCCTTTCTACTCTCCCTCCCACCACACTCCAACCCTACCTCCCCCTCCCGCGTGGATTCCCAGTTATAATTTTTACTATGACCTATTTTCAGTACCTTTAATTATCAGATAGTTAACACTTCCCTAAGTAGAAGAACTCAACAAATAGTATTAAGAGAAAACAACACAAAACAAAACAATACAAAACACTGTTCCTCAACAAAAGAGACAAGGGCTATAAACAATTGCACTGAATTTGTAAATTGCCTTTGGTAGTATGGACATTTTGATGATGTTGATTCTTCCAATCCATGAACATAGAAGATTTTTCCTTTTTTTAAGTTCTTCTAATTCTTTCTTTAGTGTTTTGTAATTTTTGTCATACACATCTTTGAAACCCTTGGTTAAATTTATTACAAGATATTTGATTATTTTGGAGTTATTGTGACTGCAACTGATATTAAAATTTCTTTCTCAACCATGACCTTATCTGTGTATACAAAGCCTATTGATTTTTCCTTGTTAATTTTGTAATCTGCCACTTTACCAAACTCGTTTATGAGTTCCAATAGTCTCTCAGTGGAGTTTTTAGGGTCCCCTATAAAAAGGATCTTGTCATCTGCAAATAGTTTGATTTCTTCCATCCAATTTGTATCAATTTGATTTCATTTTTTTTGCCAAATGGCTCTGGATGAAACTTCCAGAATGATATTAAATAGCAATGATGAGAATGGGCATCCCTGTCTGGTTCCAGATCTTCAGAGGAATGCGTCCATCTTTTCCCAATTCAAGAGGATGCTGGCCATGGATTTGTCATAGATTGCCTCGATTGTATTGAGAAATGTTCCTTCTATATCCAATTTGCTTAAGGTTTTCATAATGAAAGGATGTTGTATTTTATCAAATGTTTTCTCTGCATCTAATGAGATAACCATATGGTTATTGTTCTTCAGTTTGTTAATGTGATGTATTGCATTTATTAATTTGTGATTGTTGGGCCATCCTTGCACACCAGTTATAAATCCCACTTGGTCTGTGTGAACGATCTTTCTGAAGTGTTATTGGGTTCAATTAGCTAACATATTGTTGAGGATTTTTGATCTATGTTCATCAAAGATTTTGGTCTGTAATTCTCCTTCTCTGTTAAATATTTTTCTGGTTTAGGAATTAAAGTGATGCAGGCTTTGCATTAAGGAGCTTGGGAGGGTCCCTCCCTTTGATTATTTTGAATAGATTGAGAAGAATTGAAATTAATTCTTCTTTAAATGTCTGGTAGAATTCAGCAGAGAAGCCGTCCAGCCCTGGGCTTTTTGTTGTTGTTATTGTTGGGATCGTCTTTATTACTGCTTCAATTTCCATCTTGTTTATTGGTATGTTTTAGGTTTACTATGTCCTCATGACTCAATTTAGGTAGGTTTTATGTGTCTCAGAATCTACCCATTTCCTCTAGGTTTCCCAATTTGTGGGCATACAGCTCTTTGTTGAAATTCCTGATTTTTTTTTTATTTTGGTGGTATCTGATGTTACTTTCCTTTTCATCTCTGATTTTATTTTATAAATGAGGGTCTTCTCCCTCATTTTTTGGATTAGTTTTGCCAGTGATGTATCAAATTTATTTTTTCAAAAAACCATCTCTCCATTTAACAGATTTTTTGTATTGCTTATTTTTTGGTTTCAATTTTACTTATTTCTTTTCTAATTTTGATTATTTCTTGCCTCCTACTCATTTTGGGTTTGGTTTGTTGTTTCTCTATTTCCTTGAAATGCATTGATATTTCATTTATTTGATACCTTTCCAATTTCTTCATGTAGTTACCGATTGCTAAAAGCTTCCCTCTTAATATTGCTTTTCCTGTATCCCATCATTTTTGGTATGATGTACTGTCTTCTTCATTTGTTTCCAGATTTTTATTTCTCTCTTGATTTCTTTTATGACCCTTTGTTCATTCAGGAGCATGCTGTTCAGTCTCCATGTGTTTCCATATGATCTAGAGATTCTTGAGTTGTTGATTTCCAGCTTTATTCCATTATGGTCAGAGAAGACGCATGGTACTATTTGAATTTACTGAGACTTGCTTTATGGCCTAGCATATGGTCTATCCTAAAGAAAGTTCCACAGACTGATGAGAAGAATGTGTATTCTGCCACTGTGGGGTGAAAAGTTCTGTAGATATCCATTAGGTCCATTTGGTCTGTAGTGTCAATTAACTCTATTATTTCCTTGCTGATAGGTTCCTTGGTTGATAGGTCCATTGCTGAAATCGGGGTATAGAAGTCCCCTGTTACTATTGTACTGGAGTCTATTTTTCCCTGAAGATTCATTAACAGTTCTTTTAGATAGCCAAGCACCCTGTAATTGGCTTCATATACAATTATAGTCACATCTTCCTGTTTAATTGATCCCTACATCACTACATAATGCCCCCCTTTGTCTCTTTCAACAGTTTTTGTGTTAAGTCTATTTTGTCTGATATTAGGATGGCAACACCAGCTCTTTTTTTGTTTCTGTTAGCATGGAATATCCTTTTCTCTCCTTTCACTTTCATATCTTTGTTGGTGAGATGTATTTCTTCTAAGAAGAGAATAGATGGGTCTTGTTTTTTAATCTATTCAGCCAGTCTTTATCTTTTAACTGGAGGGTTGGAGCCATTTACATTACTATTGATAAGTAGACCATGCCCTGCCATTTTTCCATAAATACTCTGTTTCCTTTGTATTTCTCTTGTACTTCTACTGGGGGATTTTCTGCCTTATTCTTTCATAATGATGGCTGTCTTTCTGTGTTTCTGTGTGTAGCAAATCCTTAAACATCTTCTGTAAGGTTGGACTAGTCGTGACAAATTCTTGCAATTTCTCTTTTTTGTGAAAGGTCTTTATTTCACTTTCATTCATAAATGAGAGCTTTGCAGGATACAGTATTCTGGGTTTACACTTTCTTTTGAGACTTGGACTATATCTCACCATTCCCTTCTATCCTGGAGGGTTTCTGATGAGAATTCAGCTGTAAGTCTAATTGTAGATCCTCTGAAAGTAATCTGAGGCTTCATGCATATTTTAGAATCTTTTCTTTATGCTTCACTGTGGAGAGTTAGAATACAATGTGTCATGGTAAAGATCTTTCCTGGTTATGTCTGTTAGGAGTTCTATATGCTTCCTCAATTTGGACATCCCTTCTTTCTCCAATTGGGCATTTTTTTAAATTATTTCACTAAATAACCTTTCTAATCCATTCTCAATTTCCACATTTTCAAGAACTCCTAAGACCCATATGTTGGGTAGTTTGATAGCATCCCATATATCTCCAACACTGCTTTTAAATTTTCTATTTTCTTCTTTTTATTTTGGTCTCACTGTAGGATTTCCAATGATTTATCTTCTAGCTCAGATAGTCTTTCTCCTGCCTTGCCAAGTCTGCTGTTAAGACATTCTACAGAATTTTTTATTTGATCTATTGAGTTCTTCATTTTATTTCATTTTGATTTCTCTTTAAAATCTCAATTTCATGAGAAAAATTTTCATTCATGTCATGTATGGTTTTTTTTTTTAATTCATGGATTTGCTTCTGATTGCTTTTGAGTAATCCTATGACTAATTTTTTTTTTACTTCTGTTTCTGGAATTTCATCAATCTCTTCACCTTCACATTCTAATACTGAAATATGTTGTGTTCCTTTGGGGGTTGTTCATGGTGTCTTCCTATCTTGTTTCTTGAATTTCTGCATTTATTTTTTGGGATTTGTGGAGTTAATTGTTGTTGATGTTGTTGTTTTCTCTCGGATAGCTTTTATCTTTGCACTGTGCCTCTGTGGCTTAGTGGAATATCTGTGCTTTCAGTCAATACTGAGAGGTATGGGATAGCTGTGTCCAGGGAGAGTTGGTCAGTGCTCCAGGGTGGTGCAATTATCCAAGGTAATGCCCAAGTTGGAGATGGTAGCTCTCCTCCCATTAGCAGAAGAGGGAGGGTTTGTCACATTTGTTGATGTGATCACTCCCTCACCTCCACTACTTCAAGCTGAACAATGCCCAGGTGTTAGTCACTCAGCCATGAGAATGATGTCCACAGTGCTCACTGTGAGCATGGTTACAGCTACAATGAGCTACTCTGGCAAATAACGAGTTCTGAGAGTGTGCTGTACACCTAGAGCTTGCCCAGAACCTTAGTTACACCTTGTCCCCTCTCACACAGTCACAGTGTTTTCACAGTCTCAGCACCCAGTGCTGCCACAGTGAAGGGATGCAAGAGAGTTCACTCTGTCCCACTAGCCTGTCTTGTCCACAGAGAGACTTCAGCCCATGTGTGCTTCACCTGGGTGGATCAGGTTTGATCTTCCAGCCAGAATCAAAATCAATGGGGAATGGGACATTTTCCCTATGGTAAAATCCCTGGTCACAAGTGTGCATAACGCTGCCAGGCACAGCTCTACTCATTCCACAGTCATGCTGGACAGGTACAAGGGTCCCTGCAGTTGACACTTCCCTTAGTGGGGATGGCTCCCCCTCCCCACCATTGCCAGGTGGGTGCAGTGTTGTTGTTGACCAACGACAAGGTGGGGACAGTCCCCACCAATTGACTTGAACTGCTGTGGTTGTCCCTGCCAACAGTCTCCACTAGTTGTTGGGTGTGCCCAGAAGAACTGAAGCAGCTACTATCTGTTTATGTCAGAAATGGTGCCAGCCTTCTCACAGCTCGCCACGGGGTGCTGGTGAGGAGGGGGACGAAAGAGGGAGAGAGATGCACTGCTCTTTTTCTTCCCGCTCTGGTTGAGCAGTCATCCAGCTCCCCTGAGGGTTCTGGGCCAGATTCAGTCACAGTGCAGTCTACCAGACTCACCCTCCAGCTGTATCAACAGTGGCGAGGCTGGTGCAGTCTGACCTCACCTTGCTTGCCAGAGCAGGCTGCTGGGTCGTTTGTTGTGTCCATGCCATGTGCTCCTTGCTGTACATCTGCACCTTCCTCTCAGGTCCAGGCCATTTCCACTGCTTTTGCAGGATCTGCCACTTCAGTTTTCCCTGCAACTTTTCCCTGAGAGTGTACCTTCTTCACTGCTTTTTTTTTTCTGCTAAGTTTGCAGAACCTAGAGCAGACCTCCCTGTAGCTATTCTGCCATCTATCTCTTTCTTTCAAAAATTTTTATATGAAGTAAACAAATTTCATACATACAGATTTAGGAGCATAGTGATACATCCCATTACCCTACCTTCCTTCCCACACTCCATCCTTCTTCTTTTCTTATTTTTTTCTTTTAATTTTTACATGACCTGCTTCCAGTTTATTTTATAATCATAATCTTAACCCTCTAGTAAGTAAATAATTCAACAAATAAGGAAAAAACTCCTTCTTCCTCAACAATAGAGCAAGGACTCTAAACAATGATCCCATCTCAAGCTGTTCATTTCACTGATACACATTGCATTTTTGTGTGCTCTATTAGTTACCACAGATCAGGGAAACTATACGATAATCGTCTTTTGGGGACTGGCTTATTTCACTAAATTCAGTGCTTTCCAGTTGCATCCATTTTGTTATAAAAGACAGGATTTCATTATTTTTTATGGCTGAGTAGTATTTCATTTAGAAGGAGCCACTGGGTGCAGCCCACGCTTAAGGAGAACTAGATATTAGCGAATGGGAATTCTCTCCACTATCGTCATAATTTTTCTGTAAATCAAAAACTGTTTTAAAATAATCAATTCATTTTAAAAAATCAGTGTGACCACTTCATATAGTCATCTGCATATAGTGGAAAATAGGAGAACATAAAGTCAATACAGTAGCTTCTGCAGAATATTACTTATTCTGTCTGTTCAAAAACCCAAAAATACTTGCTACTGCAAAGTGAATCAATGAAACCCTTTGATCGCACTCAATTCTCCTCCATGTTACATTAGCCCCAGGAAAACAAATCCTAAGCATGAGAATGGCAAATAGTCTTGCAGTACAAAAACGCTAGCAGTGGCCTGAAGATCAGAGCAAAATTGGTCTTTTGATCTTCTGCAGGCAGTGGTCCCTGTGCAGGGCATTAACTAATCTGATCTAGTAAGCTACTTAGCATGATTGCTGCTTTAGATTGGTTGTGTACAGCAGAGTTCAATGGATGGAGGAGCTATGCCAGTGTTCAATACTCTTGCCCAGTAGCTATGCTAAACTGCTTCTTCCTTTGAACATATCAACTTAACCAGGATTAACCTCAGCACATATGGAAAATTCATAATTCTCCAAAGTGTTTAAAATGCTATGAATCTTTGCTCGTTCATCTAGAATTTATTCATTTGAAAAAGCATTTACAAAATGCGCCTTCTCATAGCCATTTTCACCTGGGTAAAACTGTCTCAGCTGGGGTCCCTTTCCAGCCAAATTGCCAACTCCAAATGTCAGACTCTTTTTTTTTTCCTTTTTTGGATGATCAACTGCTCTGAATCATCATCTTGCACATTAATGACTGTGTTTTTAAGGATATCCAGGAGTAAATATTGTAAAAACAACATTGGTAAAGCTGAAATCATGCATTCAGAAACGCTGGGAAGCAGCAAATAGAATCTTCAGAATCCGAGAACTGACAGCCTGTTTATTTGGATAGCAGAACTGCGTCATTTTCAATCTGCGACTTAATTTTAGTTTGCTTCGTGGATAATTTATCTGTGAATATGACCTAAAATAAAAGAACTTTGCTAAGTTTACATGAGCAACATTTGAGGATTTCTAATAATGAATGCTAGTAATCTATTCATCAGAGTCACCCTCCTGTTTGAACATTTGAACTATTACAGGGTTTGCTCTCTGAGAATATTTTGTTATGCCATCAAGAGTCAGTGAAGGTCAATTCATGCCAAACCAGATCCTGGAAGGAAAGTAAATTCTTAGCAGAATTTGTGCAAGGAATGCTGGAAAGTGGTATTTTCAAGCTCTCAGATGTATCATGTGATACTCCATGTGCTGAAGCGCCTTACTGTACTACACACAATACATGTTTCTTAACTACAGTGTAGCTTGCTATCAGTAAGACTCTGCAGTACTAGAATAGGGCATGCAGATATGAAGAAAAGTGACATTTTCTTTTTTGACTGTTAAGATATATAAGAAAGAGAAATAATTATTTTAATTACTAAAGATTTTTTTCTTTTAATTCTTAAGTTGTTTCTTACTTTCCATTTGTGTTTCTGTGATTTGTACTAACATCTTTTATTCATTTTGTAACTTTCTACTTATTTAATTTAATCATTATATATTTATGGAAGAGTATTGTAAATTCTTCTAAATATAGTGCTTATTAAAAATAATCACTCTAAAAGCTTTAATAAAAACAGCCTGTAACTGAATGCAAAATATGCAATTATGTTTCTATTGAAGATCATATTAGTGTTTTGTCTTAGACTGTATCAAAAAATAGTCAATTCACAATCTCATTTAATATCAATGAATCCAAAAGCGATTTTTCTCTCTGACTCATAAATTAAGTATAGCACACTATAGTGACAAATTATTGCATATATTATCCATTTTTATGAAAAACACAATGCTTAAGGGAGTAGGACTTATACATTTTCTGTGACTTTTGTTAACACATGTAAAGCTGATATTTTTAAATTAAAGTTTCATATTAAAAATTTGTAGCATACCTACAATGTACTTTAGAAAACAATAAACCAAAAATCTTCATAAGTACCTTCCAACCAGCTAACTACAAGTTTAATTTATTAAACTATAAATTAAATGAGCCAACATTAAAGTATTAGAACTGACAGACACAGGGATCCCTTAGTGCTGTAAGCTGTAGTGCCAAAGACAAGGAGATATTGAAATGTCAGTAAAAATTCCATTTTGCAATACTCCTGCTAAACAAGAAAAGGCATTTTTCTTTGGCATCGAATTATTTAAGAGTGAAGAGGCAAGGTAGGAAAAATAATTGACTTTATAAAAAAAGTGTAATTCAATTGAGCACACTGGCTATGGGGAGAAAGGTCCTGCAGCTGCTGGTGAGTCTCTCATCAAAGACTCCTTGGTCAGATGCAAGGCGGTCGCTCATTCATCCAATAAAGCATGGATGTAGAGCATTACCTCACGTGCAGAAATTTTCATTGGTTGGCCAGAGAAGAGGAAAGAAAATTCCTGGCAAATTTAATCTCACTGACATTTCCCATGTATTTCAGTGGAGATGGTTTCAGACTTATTGTTAAGAAAGTCTTGTTAACTCTCTGCTCTGGACAATGTCAATTACTTTTTTCGACCCTCTGGTTTGATTTAGTCCCATGAACAAGGCAGCTCTTGCCATAAATATTCCCCTCAATCAGTGTAAGGAAAAGAGAGGCCTGCATTACGTTGGGTTATTAAGATGATGGAAACGACCAAATCTGTTTTAAATAATATGTAACATAATGTATAAATACCCATCAAAATACACAATTGAACACTTATTAGTTTTGCAGCATGTGGGTAGCATAATTATATATATGTTATGCATATATGTGGCATGGTCATATGTACTACATGGTTAAGAAGTCCTTGAATATTTTAAGTTTGTTGTTTTGATTAAACTCTTTTTTTCTATGAAAAGATTCTTTTGTTAGATGTTATTTGCTTTTGCCAGGATTTCCAACTTAAAGCTATCAATTATTCACGCTAAAAAATTAAACTTAAGTGGTCTCTAAAACTTCATTTTAATTTCAGAAAGTTCTGACATTTCCTGAATCCACAGATAACGGGTACATTTACACCCAGAGGAGATGCCTTAAATCATTTACATATGCCAATAATGACGTATTTCTTTACTGAACAACCAAATTTGGATCAGGGACCCTGCTGGTATTCTGGGGTACTGTGTTTTCTATGCACCAGTGGCATTTCAGAGCTCAATACTGTTTTCCCTGGGGAAAGGTGCTACAAATCTGTCATTCAATATCCTGCAAGCCTTCAGCTTTGCAGTGATTGCCAGCTCCCAAAGAGCAGAAAGAACAGAACCAGTCAATACCTTATAAAAGTATACAAATTAATAAGTGAGAATCAGAGGATCAGTGTGCCATATATGATCATCATAACATGAACCAAAGAGGAGATGATATATATACATACATATATATATATATATATTTGATTCAGTGGTTTCTCAAGCTTTTCAGGGCTCTTAATATGACAAATTTGTTACTATCTTTGCTTAAGTATCAAGAGGTGGGCGTTGTGGTGTAATGGGTGAAGCCTCCGCCTGTAATGCCAGCATTCCATCTAGATGCCCATCCAAGTCCCGGCTGCTCCACTTCCTATCTAGCTTCCTGCTAATGCATCTGGGAAAGCAGCAGAGGACAGTTCAGAAGAAGCTCCTGACTCCTAGCATTGCTCTGGCCCATCCCTGGCCATTGTGGCATTTAGGGAGTGAAATAGCACATATAAGATTTCTCTCTATCTCTCTGTCTCTGTCTCTCTCTCTCTCTCTTTCTGTAATACTGCCTTTCAAATAAATAAATCTTTTAAAATACTGTCCATCTAACAATGCCAAACTGAATTAATATTGTCATCCACATATTCACAGATACACAAATGCAAGATCTCATGTTAGAAATGTGGGAGTATCACTATGTCTCTAAATCTGTATATATGATGTACATGAAACTCATACATCTTAAATAAAAAAATTAAATGGAAAAAAAAAAGAAATGTGAAAACAGGCTAGCACTGTGGCACAGTGGGTTAAAGCTCTGGCCTGAAGCACTGGCATCCCATATGGGTGCCAGTTCTAAACCCAGCTGTGCCTCTTCCCACCCAGTTCTCTGCTATGGCTTGGGATAGCAGTAGAAGATGGCCCAAGTCCTTGGGCCCCTGCACCCATGTGGGAGACCTGGAAGAAGCTCCTGGCTCTTGGCTTCATATTGGCACAGCTCCAGCTATTGCAGCCATCTGGGGAGTGAAGCAACAGATGGAAGACCTCTCTCTCTGTCTCTACCTTTCTCTGTAACTCTGTCTTTCAAGTAAATAAAATAAATCTTAAAAAAAAGAAATGCGAAAATAATCAAAACATTGTGTATGTTCAAGGTACTATTTGAGTCATTTAAAACCTATGATTTTCTACTACCAAACTATGTGGATTTAGATATAGCATCTATGATCCATATTATCACCATTTATGAAATAAGGATGTGAAGCTGGGCTCATGGAAACTCTTATTTACTATCTAAAACCACAAATAATTCTCTGAAGTAACAAGTTCAATTAATTTTTCAATTTAAAAATTATTTAATACTTAAATTAGATATATGTATACACACACACATACATACACACACACACACACACACACACACACACATATATATATATATAGAGAGAGAGAGTGGGGGGGGGTCTCCCATCTGCTAATTCACTCTTCAAATGCCTGCAACAGCTTCTCAGGGCAAGACCAAAACCAGGAGCATGGAACTGCATCCAGGCAGCCCATGTTGGCGACAAGAACGCAAGTACTTGGATCATCTCTACCGCTTCCCTAGCTCTGTGTTAGCAGGAGGCTGAAATCTGGTTCGGAACAGCATCATACCCAGGTACTTTGATATGGGACATGGACATCTTTACTAGGCTAAATCCCTGCTCTAGAGTCAATTTACCTTTTGAAAAATAGAAATTTATGCATTTGATCTGATAAAGCAGAATTCATTGACCAATATATGTTAGGTGCTGATCTTCGGTGCACTGGCATACAGTGGTTAAGAGAACAGATGAGACCCTTCCTCTTATGAAGACATTGTGGAAAAGACAGCAAAAAACAACTACCATGACAAGAGCCTAGGGTGATTACTGAGGCCATAAACAAGAGTGTCAATCTGTTAAGTCAACAACAGGAGTCACTGTGCACTTACTCCTCATGTAGGATCTCTGTCCTTAATGTGCTGTACATTGTGACTTAATGCTATAACTAGTACTCAAACAGTACTTTACACTTTGTGTTTCTGTGTGGGTGCAAACTGTTGAAATCTTTACTTAATATATGCTAAATTGATCTTCTGTATATAAAGATAATTGAAAATGAATCTTGATGTGAATGGGATGGGAGAAGGAGCGGGCAATGGGAGGGTTGCGGGTGGGAGGGAAGTTCTGGGGTGGGAAAAGCCACTGTAATCCATAAGCTATACTTTGGAAATTTATATTTATTAAATAAAAGTTAAAAAATAAAATAAAAGTAAATACATAAGAAAAAAGAAAATAGATTAAACAGGTAATTTCAGACTGTGATAACTGCTATGAAAAAATAAAAAGGAAATTATGAAGGGGGTAAATAGAAGATCGCCACTTTACATTGAATAGTCTAGGGAGGACTCTCTGAACTTTGATTTTATGTTAATTATAATTACAAACCAAAAGCTTACTCTTCACAAAAGTGATTTTGTTTGATTTTGCTTTTCCTAAACAGCACATTCATTATCCTTGGGAGAATAGATTATACAATGTGGGTTAGAGCAAATGTGACAATGTTAGCATTGACATCTAAGCAAAAAAAAAAAAAAAAAGGAAAAGTAGAGTTGAAGAAATGTGATAGGATTTGGGAATGCTTTTGGAAGGTGATGCCAGCAGAATTAATTAATTAGTTAATTAATTAATTTTTTTTGACAGACAGAGTTAGACAGTGAGAGAGAGAGAAACAGAGAGAAAGGTATTCCTTTTCTATTGGTTCATCCCCCAACTGGCTGCTACGGCCGGCGCGCTACGCTGATCCAAAGCCAGGAGCCAGGTACTTCTCCTGGTCTCCCATGGGATGCAGGGCCCAAGCACTTGGGCCATCCTCCACTGATCTCCCTGGCCACAGCAGAGCTGGACTGGAAGAGGAGCAACTGGCACAGAATCCGGTGCCGACCGAGACTAGATCCTGGGGTGCTGGCGCCGCAGGTGGAGGATTAGCCTATTGAGCCGCGGTGCCAGCTGCCAGCAGAATTTATTGATGTATTGGAGGACATGGATGCTGAAGGAAAGAGCAAGAATAAAAATTATTTCTAGGTAGAGCAATCACTCACAATATGTTGGTGGTAGCTCCAGTCCTGGCATGGGAAAGAATGGGGAGGGATACTTGATTGAAGACAACTGACTGTAGCAATCTAGAACCCATTGGATAAGTTAGGGAAGGTATAAATATTTGAGAGTCAAGTCATTAGTTCAAAGATATCTAAAATCGTGGAGTGGCTTAGATTTTCTAGGTAAAACACAGAGCTTTAAACGAAGCAGAAAATGCAGAACTCAGCCTTGGGAAACTTTAACAAGCAGAAACGGATGTCCCAGCAAAAGACGCAGTCTGTGAGGCTGGAGAAAAACAGTGTCATGGAAGTTTATCTATTGATTATTGGGTAACAGTGCATTTCCAAACTTAGTGGTCTAAACAATAGCCATATTGTTAAAGGTTGATCATCACTGACTTGAAAATCTGAAATCTGAAGTGCTTCAAAATCTGAAAATTTTCAACATCAAAATATTGTAACAAGAGGAAAATTCCACATCTGACCACATGTGATGGGCTGCAATCTAAATGTAGTTATCTTAAAAATGTTGGATGAAATTATTTTCAGCCTGCACATGCAATTCTACAAATATCAGATATTAGTATTACTTGCATCTGTCAATCAATTGACCTATCTTCTCTATTTTTTCTGTGTCTCAATCCAGAGTGGAATAAAGTGTTCAATAAAGCAATCCAAGGTTAATCAGTGTGTTATGCAGTTGAGGTCTATTTTTATTTAGCCCTAATATTTAGCTGAGACACATACCTCATTCCCCTGGCTAAGGAGGCATCAATTTATGAAGTAAGGAAGTTTTCAGGTATTTATGGAGGGGCAGAAGTTTCTGGTGTCATTGAATTAAGAGGAAGGCTTCTGTCTTTTCAACTGAACAGAAAAAAGTCCTATTACCTTCCTTGTACTTTCATTTTTTTTTCCTAATATGAATTGTGCCTACACAGCATCTGTAAAAAAATAGATCCTCTGGGCTTGTGATGTGTATATGTGGTTGGGGGTGTCAGTAGCTCTATGTCTGTTGTATAAATCTGTGCAAACTGCAGATTGAAGTTCAATCCCTACTCTGTAGGGGGTAAGAAGAGGTGATGAATTAGTCTCTAACAAAGAAGATTATTTAGAGGGTCTTTGGAACAGGCAGAGAAGTGGGGCAGTAGGTTAGTCTTTTATTAAGTACATCATATCCACCCTCCCTGAAAAATCCTTTCTCTAGCCTATGTAAGTATAAGAAGAAAATGCCCTAAATCCAGGAAACCTACAAAATTGTATAGTTCAGACTAAGAAACAGATCACAGCAAGCTAAAAAATCCCTCTCTTTGACACAAAAATGCCACATGGCTTCATTTGCTTAAATACATACAGGGAGGGGTTGAAGAAGAATTAGGATAAAATGCATGGCAAAAGGAAATCCATGCCAGGCAGACAGTGTTGCCAATGACCTAAAACAGATGCCAGGTTAACTTGGGGGCCAATTTGTCAAACATTCCCTCTGAACTGCAAATTTTAAAACTATAAAACTTTCAACTTGAAATATGTTATAGTTGGGCAACATTCCTCAAATAATCAAAGTCATGATTACAACGGAGGTGATGAAATATGATCCATAATCTGTACTTTGGCTGATACTCTCTATTTAAGACATTTAATGGGTTTTCCCGTTTGCCCATTATTTTCCCCAAATTTTCTATAAATTTCTTAGATAAAACAGTTTGTAGTATTGCCAATGCTACCGTGTAAAAGAACATAGCCACTAGCAACCAAAGAAATTTTCATCAGGGAACTGGCAGCCTACAAATCAGTGTGACTGGTGGAAACATATTCTTGCTGTTACTAAGAAACCATGTTAAAGGCACGTACAGTGACATTCCAATATGGTAAATCCATAAATTTAATTTATCATCCCAGAGAAGATTCATGCTTGGACCTCAGCATAGGGTACACAAATCTATTTACCTGTCTCTTAAATTGTTCATTAGCCTAGGATGCTTTATTAGGAGGTTATTTATTAAGGTAGGAATGAGAAGGGATATTAAGATGAAACCAGTAGTCATCTCCAAAACACTACTGTTAGCTAAAAATATGCTCAGGGTATCTAAAAATCATAATATTTCCATGGCAAAATTTGATGAACATTTTGAATTAATGAAAAAACTGAGTTCCTGAACACACACTCTGTTCTCCATAATCAGTCCCACTTTAAAATAAGAAACACAATGCTGATCGCTTAAATCTGGGATAATTCCTCTTAATTCTTTGGTCCAGGATTGTACATTGCTGTTTCCGTTTGTCCTAAATATGGTCTACTTCAGATGAGGACAAAACTGAGGACTTTGTAGCCAAATGACATGTACATGTATCAGGTAATTCATCCAGCAGTCACTTTACAGAGCTTGTTGTAAATAAACAGGAAGATGGCAAAGAGAAAGAAATGACCATTCATTAGGAATGTTTAGGATGTAAGATATTTTATATGTGAAAACCCTTGCAGATTTTCATTTAATCACTGGTTCTTTCCTCAGACTCTGTCTTAAGTGCCTGCATGCAATAGTGAGATGAACTGTTGAAAAAAAAAGTCTGGCTTTGGTTTGGCATGTATTTTATACAGAATGGAAAAGCAATGCAATAAATATAATCACTGCAATAAATAGCTAAGATATGCAGGCTCTTATAATGCAATAGATATTCCAGGAAAAGGTACTCCAACTGGAGTGTCCTAATGGAGACAAAGACAGAGAAACTGCAACTGGAAATAGGGTGGTCAGGGCAGGCAGCCTCGACAGGATTGCATCTGAGCTAAGATCTGGGACAACGTACGTTTTGGGGAAAAGAGTTTTCAGGAGGAACATAGAGTAAAAAATTTCTTAAAAGGAGTTGTTCCATGGACATTGCAAAATGGCAGGGAGAATACAGTAGATTGTGTAGAATCTGTGTGCGGAGGTTGCAGGAACCCCCATACCACCCTGGAGCTAAGTCACAAGTAGAATAGTGGTTATCAAATGTTTTTTTCCAGAGCCCTGATGTGCTACAAAGCTTTACGAAATAACCTTCCCATTCTTTTTTCTTTTCTTTTGCTTTCTTTTTTTTTTTTTTAATTTTTGACAGGCAGAGTGGACAGTGAGAGAGAGAGACAGAGAGAAAGGTCTTCCTTTGCCGTTGGTTCACCCTCCCATGGCCACTGCGGCCGGCGCGCTGCAGCCAGTGCACCGTGCTGATCTGAAGCCAGGAGCCAGGTGCTTATTCTGGTCTACCATGGGGTGCAGGGCCCAAGCACTTGGGCCATCATCCACTGCACTCCCGGGCCACAGCAGAGAGCTGGCCTGGAAGAGGAGCAACCTGGACAGAATCCGGCGCCCTGACCAGGACTAGAACCTGGTGTGCCAGTGCCGCAGGCAGAGGATTAGCCTTGTGAGCTGCAGCGCCGGCCCCATTCTTTTGCAATGGGGCAAAGCAAGAAAAATTAGTTCTACTCATCTAGTCATAATCAGTCTCCTTTTAAAATATTATGTGTCAGGCTGGAATAAAATTGTGTTTTATAAAATGTGCACAGTGTCCTTACACTTCATTGTATGTGTTACCTAAACGTCCCTGTATTGGGTACAGCTAGCTGCAGGAACTTCCTAGAGGTTGTTTCCAAATATAAATGTTTTTCCTGACTCAGTCTTTGCCTATGGTTATAGCAAGACCTTGATGAAAAGTGAACAATTATTCAATCTCAATATTCATAGCAACAATCACTTTGGTATCTTTTGCCTCATTATACTCCCAGTGTGCTCCATTTATTAAGTAGAATGGTTTAAATGAAGAAATGATATGGCAAGGAAAATGGCTTTTCAGTAACATTTGCTTTCTAAGTTCATTGCTGTTCTGGCTTGATTCTAATATTTTATCTATTAAAAGATATATGGGGGCCGGTACTGTGGTGTAGCAGGTAAAGCTGCTGCCTGCAGTGTGGACATCCCATGTGGGTGCCAGTTGGAGTCCCGATTGCTCCACTTCCAATCCAGCTCTTTGCTATGGCCTGGGAAAGCAGTGGAAGATGGCCCAAGTGCTTGGGCCCCTGCACCTGCATGGGAGACCAAGAAGAAGCTCCTGGCTCCTGGCTTCAGATGGGTTCAGCTTCAGCCATTGCAGCCATCTGGGAAGTGAACCAGTGGATGGAAGATCTCTCTCTCTCTCTCTCTTTCTCTTTCTGCCTATCCTTCTCTCTCTGTGTAATTCTTTCAAATAAATGAATAAAAATCTTTACAAAAATATATGGAGGCAGGCAGTCTTCTTGAACTGCTTAAAAATCAGACTATTATGTTATTTGCATGCTTTGCCATGACCAGTGCTGATACAAGAAATACACTGACATAAATTAAATGTAAATAGAAGGTGCCCTTTCTACTGGTGATCCAAAGTGTGACTTCTCTGTAGCTTGATTGCACATACTACTTGCATTCAGAAGCATAATCTTTGATGTAAATTCTAAATATTACATTTCATTGGGATATTCGCCTCTGTTGTTTATCATCTAGTGCTTAAGATTATTGTGAATTACCATCTATGGCCATACCACCCTGAATGTGCCTAATCTCCCCTGATTATTGTTAATTACCTACATAACTGACATTGTGTCATAGTCTTCTCTCATCTAAAATTAGATTTCCTGCTATGCCTATGATATGGCAATTATCAATACAGTAATTCTGGTGCAGTTTTGGTAACATACTGAAAATGAAAAGGCATTCATATCCTCATGGTAAATTCTTTAAAAAAATCAGGCATAGTCCCCAAAATAAACATTGAACTTAATAATGATGGACATGAAGTTCCCTGTGATTTGTCTTCATGATGCATTCTGTCAGCCTCAGATCCCAGGCATAGGTCACCATCTAAAAGTTGAGCTCAATAAAAGGATCATCAGTGTTCTTTTATCAATGACTTAGCCTGCATCCTTTTATCCCAACATCTTCCCTTGAAAGCCATTATTTCCTCACAAAAAACCACCATTACCCAATTAATTTATTCCAAAATATATACCTGTGTATCTCCACTTTAGCTGATATGTGGCTGCAGACAGCGATTTCTCCCTTGAGAAGAAGCAGATACTTCTGTTACATCCATAAACACCTGGGCACAGAGGTTGATTCAGTGCCCAACTGACCCAGTGACCCCATTCAGATCTTCACTTCCCTTACAAAAATACCAGTCACCCAAACTCTCATCAAAAAGGAAATACGCAAACTCTGCTTCAGAAAATAATGATTCCCACATGTTTGAAGGAAAGAAATAACTATTTGAACTTCAGGGGCTCCCTTTCCACATTAGATAAAATTAGAGGAGGTCACCAGTTCCAAGAATAGACAAATTTATGAGTTGACCAAGGACAAAATATATGGGCTGGAATAAAAAAAATGAGAAAGACTAACCGAATTCCCTCTCTAAATAATTTGAATGACTCAGAGAAATTATTACAAATTCTAAGGCTAAGAAGGCAATTTAAAATGCCTCTCTCTGGAAATCTTTACCTTTAAAGTAAGTAAGTCAAGGAGAGATTGAAAGGCTTTGAAAATTATGCTTTTGTCCTATGCTAAGTACAAGAACAGTGAGAGGATGAAAGAAAAATAAAGCTAAACAGTCTGATTAAGATGCAGAGAAAGCATGGAATGCTGAGATTTGGGAAGATTTGCAGGATAAGAAAAATGAGATCTTAATAGCAAACCTAGGTGGCAACAATAGCAGAGTAAGCCAGCCGTTTGCAGATCTGGTTACCCTTGGAGAACCCCACGGGATGGAGGGAGCTGATTTAGTTATTATTAAATCAGGAATGAGACTGTGTTCGTAAAGAACTGTATCAAGAGAAAGAGAGACAAAAATCTCCATTACTTGGAATGACTGCTGCAAGGGAACCCAAATATAGGAATTGATTGAGTCATCCTCCGAACGAAATTTAAATGAAGAGCTTTCAGGAAACTACCCCGTGAAGACTGAAGTACTTGCACAACATTCGGGATGATTTGCAAGGTAAACTCTGGTAACATCAGCAAGGAAGAATTAAGGCATTAATTTGGAAGTTTCAGATACTGTATGTGGGGATGTAGCTTCTGCCCTGGTTGAATGCGACATGGAAATGTATGTGATGGGAGTTTGAAGGCAGAGGGCGGGTTCAGCCCAGTTTTTGAAGGTGAGGAGGATGGTCCATGTCAGACTGACTCAAGCCCTGTTTGGATGTCAGTCTCTGTACATTGTACTTACAGGCACGCTCATTCTCTGTGTCAGTCTTTGTGTGTTGTTTGATAAAAATGCTGACCAAAGTGTCTGGTGTTGCTGTAGGAACTGAGTCCATATTTCAGGAAGTATAAAAGTAAATGAAGATGGGCAAGGGAATAAATAGAGCATGCTTCTCTCGTCTGTCTTCTTATTGAACCTTTTTGACTTCCTACATAATATCCACATACATTGCTTTAATCAGGACTGCATCTAATGACCAGTCTCTGTGTGAGAATCTGAGGCTAACACTTCAGCAAATTGGAGTCCTATTACTAAGTGAGATGGGGATAATGGATAATGCACAGGAGTAAGCTTTGTGTGAGCTATTACTGTTTTCACAGAATTCACACTTATTTATTCCAAATGTCTCACAGCCAAGAATCACAAAGAATGATGTAGAGGGATACATTAGCAAAAGAAATATCAAAACTAGAGAAAAAAGAGAAAGAAAAAGATAAGCAGAAACGTAGATAAGGCAACAACAACAACAAAAATCCAGTTCTACAAAAAGTTAAGAAGCAGGTATAGCTATCTAAAATCAAGCTGTGCTGTCCTCAAGGGAGTAGGAAAACCCAGCAGAAAGGAGACTGTTGAGAGGTATCATGCAAAGTATGTGTAAAAAAAATCTCAGAACCTAAAACATTAAAAAATTAGTTAAAGATATTGTCCTGCAGAGCAGATAGCTGAGTTATTGGTAGTGACTTGGTCTCTAGGGGCACAAGTTTCATATACAAAAGCAGCTACCTTTAAGTAATTTACTTAGGATGCTTCTCCAGCTGTAGGAATGGGGGATGTTGCCTTGGAGGCTCAAAGCGATTATATTACCAGAATCAGGGGCTACAAAAAGCTATGCTAGACCTGGATAAAAAAATGCCTTCTAATAAAAAATATCTCTCTGTGTGTTTACTGGGATGTGGGAGTTGTTACCACATGCTTGTATATTTCCCTCTCAATGCAGGCCTAGGACAAGGGCTACTCAATATTCAAAAAGAAATCAAAAATAGAGGCACTTTTCTAGATGAAAATAAACTTGAAAAATGAGCCTACCATCACTGCAAATTTTGAACACCCCAAGCTAGCAGAATTATTTTGAGACTACATACTGAGACAGAAGACGTTTTCTCCAAGACAGAGAATTTTAATAGTGTCGTAATTAATTCCATAGTGAGATATTTCTCTTTACTGAATTTTAATTTGCAAGTCTTAAAGAAAAGACCCCTAGGATAGAATGATTGACAAAGTAGTGAGCCTCAAAGAAAGATTATTCTGGACCCTATGTATCAACTACTTACCAAGTATTGTCAAGCCTTAGGCAAGAGTAATACAGGCCTAGTTTATCTGTGTCTTTGCAAACTTCCTTTTGCTTGGAGTCATGGGTATCAGGCCTAGGGACTGGCTTATTGTCTTTATTTTTTGAATGTGTGACTTAATGCTGAAATATTCCTTTGTTCCCAATTTACACTTTAGACTTAACAAATGGGTAAACATGAGAGACTCAGCAGGATGAATCCAATTTCAGAGACACTGGAAGAACTGCATCATTTCCAATCAGAGACACACAGATTAAATGTAATGAGCTCTAATCAGTCATCTGACTTAGAGTTTTCTCTACCTGTATTTAGAAGGATGAACCAGAAAAATCCAATGACAATTTATGGACTTAATGGTTTTAGAAGTGTTTGAACTTAGTATTTGAAGAAAAGCTGTTTTGGAATTGATTTTACATAATTTTTAAAGATGGTATTTATTTATTTGAAGTGTAGAGCTACAGAATAAGGGAGAAACAGAAAAACATCTTCCATCCCCTGGTTCACTTCCCAGATGGCCGCAAAGGTCAGAGTTGGGCAGATACGAAATCAGGAGCCAAGAGCTTCCTCAGGGTCTCCCACGCAGGTGTAGGAGCCCAAGCACTTGGTCTATATTCCACTGATTTTTTCCCAGGCAATAAATAGAGAGTTGGATTGGAGGAGAAGCAGTCAGGACTCACACTGGCCCCCATACGAGATGCTGGCACCACAAGTGGAACCTGAGCCTACTATGCCACAGTGCCAGTCCCAGGTTTTACTTAAAATTTAAAAGTATTTATTTGAGAGGGAGAGAGACAGAGACAGAGAGTGAGTGAGCAAGCTCTCACCTTCTGGTTCACTCCCAAAAGCCTGCAAAAGCTGGGGGCCAGGAATGCAATCTGGGTCTCCCCTGTGGGTGGCAAGGGCCCAAGTACTTGAGCCTTCATGTAGTATCAGCTAGGGTTTGCACTGGAAGAAGCTGAGCCAGGAGCTGGAATTAGGAAGCAAACCCTGGCCATCCTATGTGAAATGGGAAGCATGTTAACTGCCAGGCTAAACATCCACTGCTATGGGAGAGGCAACCTTAGAGTTTCGGTCTTTGATTTCTACGGATTTTATTCTTGACATTTATTCAGAAATACAACAATGAGGGGTGTTAATATTTGAATTAATGGATCTCTATAAGAATGTTTTCATACTGTCTTTTTTTCCCCTTTTTTAGCTTTTATTTAATAAATATAAATTTCCAAAGTACAACTTTTGGAATATAGTGGCTTTTTCCCTCAATAACCTCCCTCCCACCCGCAACCATCCATTTCCCACTCCCTCTCCCATCTCATTCTTCATCAAGATTCACTGTCAATTATCTTTATATACAGAAGATCAACTTAGTATATATTAAGTAAAGATTTCAACAATTTACACCCACACAGACACACAAAGTATGAAGTGCTGTTTGAGTACTAGTTATACCATTAATTCACATAGTACAACACATGAAGGACAGAGATCCTACATGGGGAGTAAGTGCACAGTGACTCCTGTTGCTCATTTAACAATTGACACTCTTATTTATGATGTGAAGAGTTTTCTAACACATTGTATCTGGAAACACTTTGAGAAAAAGTAAGAGGAGAATGAGGAGCACTCACCGTCCCAGGAAATAGCACAGTGTTTGCTTCATGTGTGAGATCGACCCATTCCAGTGTTCTGTGATGGCAAAGGCTGAGTATTTCCGGGGAGCAGAAGGAATCTCAAAACAGCGGTTATGCGTAGTTAGCGGATGGACTCCTGAAAGGGAAATGGGCTGTCTTTGTAGAACGTTGCCTACCTCTTCTGAGAGCCCCACACAGCCAGTGCATATGAACCGAAGTTTAGGCAAACATAAAGCTGAAATGCAACCAAGGGAACTTCCAGATTTTTTACCTAACTTTCTGTTGGGAGGATTTCCAGGTGGGTAACACACCTGGCCTGTCTCCTTTCCCTTACTTAGTCTCTCCTTCAGTAGAAAACCAGGTTATATATTTAGAGAGTTTAGGAAAAATACCTGAGCATACTTATCCTGGTTTGTAACAGGTTAGGTAGTGCTCCCTCACCACACCAAAAAGAACCCAGGTTAACCTGGATACACAGAAGCTCCTGGCTCCTGGCCTCAGATTGGCTCAGCTGTAGCTGTTGCAGTCATCTGGGGAGTGAACCAGCAGGTGGAAGACCTCTCTCTGTCTCTCCCTCTCTCTGTCTGTAACTCCACCTCTCAAATAAATAAGTAAATCTTAAAAAGAGGCCGGCATTCTTCCCTGGTTTCTGTCCTAACTCATCTGTGGATGTCTGTCATGACTGTTGAGTATGTCTAATTCAGGAGTAGAATGTCAATGAGAATTTCAAATTGCAATCCCAAAACCTGACCTCCAATTATCATAGAGACAAACTGATATTTTGCTCTTTATCTATATGATCCAATTTAATCTATGAGTTGATTTCTAATTCAAGAAGCTATGAGGAATGTTATTTATTGCCTCATTGAATTCTCAACAAATAGTTCATTATATACAGCAAAACTCTTAACCTTGATACATGCTGTAATCTGTCTTCTCTTTTCACCTTTTAACTTACATGATCCATTGTAGTCAGTTTGGGCTGGCAGAACAAGGTTCCACAGAGTGGGTCACTTAGATAGATGCTCAACGCCTCCCTGTTCCGGAAGCTAGAACTCCACGATGAGGGTGCTAGCAGGGTGGGTTTCAGATGAGGCCACTCTTCCTGGCTTGTAGACAACTATATTCTTGCTGTGTCCTCCAATGTCTTCTTCTCTGTGAGCTGAGAGAGAGAGAGAGAGATATGATCCCCCTTTTTCTTAAAGGGCACCAATTCTATCTACTAAGGGTGCTACCCATAACATCTCAATTAACCTTAATTACCTCCTCAAGGGCCCTATCTTAAAAAAAAAAAAAAAAAAAAAAAAAAGACACAATGGAGCCTCGGGCTTGGATAAATGAATTCAGGAGAACAAAATTCAACCTATTAAAAACTCTGAAATTTAGATTTTCTAGGCTTTTTATCTACAAATGTAGCATGATCTACAGGAGCAAATCATTGTTGAACTTTTTCCTGATACTCTCCCAAACCTCCTAACAACATTCTCCTTGGGACTCATTTGAGGTCTTCTGCAGTAATTCTTGGTAGACAATGAAATTTTCCTTCCTTCCTTCTTTCCTTTCTCTCTCCCTCTTCCCCTCCCTTCCCTCCTTGCTTTCTTCCTTCCAACTTTCTCTTTTTTTTTTTTTTTTTTTTTGACAGGCAGAGTGGACAGTGAGAGAGAGAGAGACAGAGAGAAAGGTCTTCCTTTGCCGTTGGTTCACCCTCCAATGGCCGCCGCGGCCAGCGCGCTGCGGCCGGCGCACCGCGCTGATCCGATGGCAGGAGCCAGGATCCAGGTGCTTTTCCTGGTCTCCCATGGGGTGCAGGGCCCAAGCACCTGGGCCATCCTCCACTGCACTCCCTGGCCACAGCAGAGGGCTGGCCTGGAAGAGGGGCAACTGGGACAGAATCCGGCGCCCCGACCAGGACTAGAACCCGGTGTGCCGGCGCCGCTAGGCGGAGGATTTGCCTAGTGAGCCGCGGCGCCGGCCCAACTTTCTCTTTAAAGAAATTAAAGTCATTATTCGATTCTCAACCACTTGCCACATGTTTTAACTTGCCCTTGACAATCTCTGCAGCCTGGACTCTTGACTTTAAGTGACTCCTGGCAGCCCACATTAAGAAGCAACAGCTCTCAAGTTTTCTATTATATTTTATTATTTTTTATTATACCTGAGCATTCTCCTTGCTGTCTCCTTTACTAAAGTATTTTCCCCTTTCACTTTTCAATGGATGTGATAACTATACAATCTTCTTAAAAAAGAAAAAAAAAAAAAGACAACTGGTCTGTAATTTACTACCCTTCCAACCTTCATTAGTGTTCCCCTTAATAAGCTTAATCTATATTAGCAGGAGTATAATAATTACTTTCCAAAATATAATTAGTAACTAGTGCTTTATATATGAAAACCTATAACACCTAATCACAAGTATTCCAATAAAAATAAACGATGTTCATGATACAATAGATACATTTTTAGTTTTTTTAAGATTGATTTTATTTCTTTGAAAGGCAGAGTTACAGAGAGAGAGAGAGAGAGAGAGAGGTCTTACATCTGCTGGTTCACTCCCCAAACGGGTCTAGAAGCCAGGGATGGGCCAGGCTGAAGCTAGGTTCCGGAAGTTTCATCTGGGGTTTCCACATAGGTGCAGGGGTCCAAGAACTTGAGCCCGCTTCTGCTGCTTTCCTAGGCATATTAGCACGGAACTGGATCACAAGTGGAGAAGCCTGCACTCAAATCAGCACCCATATGGGATGCTGGCATTTTAGGCAGCAGCCTCACTCACTATGCCGCAGCACCGGCCCCCTGATATATTTTTCTAATAAACTTCTATTAAACAGAGAAGCGGTACCTAAATTCTCATTACAAGTTTCATTTCCATACTTTCTTTATAATGTGCAGGGCTAGCAGGCAGCACCCTTCCAATATTCACAACTTGATGATTTTGTAAGGGGAAAGTGGCAAGTAAAAGGAGGATGGGGAGAAGGGGGAGGGGAGGGGAGGGGAAGGGGGAGGAGAGGAGAGGAGAGGAGAGGAGAGGAGAGGAGAGGAGAGGAGAGGAGAGGAGAGGAGGCAAACACAGCTCTGGGTTCTACCTGCAAATATCATTCCTTTCTGCTTCCCACCTCCAAGAGAGAAGGGGGACAGTGAGAACAGGGCCGCGGAGCCACAGCACATCATAAACTGTACATTGTTGGAACTGTAAACTGACATGCTCAGTTCCTGGTCTGTGTTTTCCTCCTGCTGCTGTCTCTTCTTGTTCAATAGAAAAGAGTCTGTTCTGACTTTAGATCACGAAACAATTGGATACACTGTCTTATAAAGCAAATAGGAATACACTATTGGAAAACATAGACTCATGCAAATAAATATATTTCATTTATATAGAATATTTGCCAAAAATCATATAAAGATACTAATAGTATATTGTATGTAAAAATGATTACATCTTGCTATTTGAATCAAATGGTAAATTTCATCTTGCATTTTCTTTTATTAGCTCTGCTGAATCCAAAACTCTGGTATAACATTCTGGTTTCTGCAGTTCTGAGGAAAAGCTTCCTGCATGGTAGATGGCTCACCAAGACTCATTCTGCCACCATTTCAGCACCATCAAACTGTCTCTGTTTTATATTATTCATACTTTTCAGATTTCCTTTTCTGTAGGAAAGGTGAGGTATTTTCTTTTCTCCATAACTTATCATCATATTTAGAATCTACAACAAGGTAGGTTTGGAATAAATATTTTGCATAGTTTAGAGATAATTAATGAACTAATGGCTTCACCAATTCTGTTTATAACCATGTTGACTTTTCTGTTGATATTAAACAGTATTAAAATTTTGAAATGAAATCTACCCATTTCCCTCCACAAACTCCCTACAATTTTAACAGTAGCTGGAGACACAGGGTAAACGTGGAACATTTCAATCACGTGACAGCAATGTCCATTTAAAGAGCTGATAAATTCTGTGCTGTGGAGCAAACCACTTAATCCTGACTGTATATCAACAGGGAAGAATTCCAAAGGCTTTTATTCCCACTTACACTTTGGCTACCCACTTGCTTTGACCTAAATTGTTTTCATTTATGAGGGACAAATGAGGAAGAATAAAAATAAACTATTGCCCAGATAGAGGTTCCAACGTACAGCAAATATGTTGCTGGTTAAATAACTTTATAGGACATAACTGAGAGAAAAATAATCACTGTAAAGAAAATCCATTTCCAAAACAGACACACCTGTAAAATTAAGTACTGTCTGCACAATGGAATTATTTTCAGGAGCTGGTGCCAGGTTTATTTTAATTAATGTTTAAAACAACCAGGAATGGACTGTCAGATGACCCAGCAGGGATTGATCATTCAGTGTCTTCTCTGTAAAGCTCCAGAAATGTGCTCTTGAGAATGGCAAGGATCATGACAGGAGAAAACTGAAGGTCTGAATGCAGCATGATTCCCTTAAAGCCAGAGTAGTTCCATTGGTTATCAAATGAAGACTGTCAGATGGCCAGGGGTAACTCAGCTAAGAAAACCATAGCACATAAGTGCATCAGTATGGCTGATTATAAACCATACAGAAAGGATTGAAGAAGATGGCTGTGAAAGGCAGCTGACAATAGTTCACAGTGGCCACTAAGTTATGAGAACTGGAAGTCAACTGCCAGGCTTCAAAGTTCTGCTATTTTATACCTTACTTTTAAAAAAATAAAAAATAATAAAATGATTGAACAGACATTTCTTAAAAGAAAATGTATAAATGGCCAGCAGGTGTAGACATAAATGCTCAAAGTCATTCATTACCAGGGAAATGCACATTGAAACCATAATGAGGTATCACCTAACCACAGTTTAGAACAGTTATTATAAAAAATGCAAGAAATAACAAATGGTGGCATGGATGTGGAAAAAGGGGTACTGTCACAAGTCTATTGGTAGGAAGATAAATCAGGACAGCCGTTATGGAAAACAGTATGAAGTCTCCTCAAAAACTAAAAATAGAACTGTCATATGATCCAGCAATCTGACTTTTGAATTTATATAATAAAGAAATAAATTCAGTATGTCAAAGAGATATTGACACTTCCATGTCCATTGAAACACCATAAATGTCAGCCAAGATAATGGAATCTACCTAAGTGCCCGTTGATAAATTGATAAAGACAATGTACTATCTTTAGACAATGGATTGCTATTCCTATCGCTGTGGCTCACTTTGTTAATCCTCTGCCTGCGGCGCCAGCATCCCATATGGGTGCTGGGTTCTAGTCCTGGTTGCTCCTCTTCCAGTCCAGCTCTCTGCTGTGGCCCAGGAAGGCAGTGGAGGATGGCCCAGGTGCTTGGGCCCTGCACCCCATGGGAGACCAGGAAGAAGAACCTGGCTCCTGGCTTCAGATCGGCAGAGTTCTGGCTGTAGAGGCCATTTGGGGGGTGAATCAACGGAAGGAAGACCTTTCTCTCTGTCTCTCTCTCTCACTAATTCTGTCAAAAAAATTTTTTTTTTCTTTGAGGCAACATGAATATACTGGAATAGATTCTACACCAAAGTAAATCTGTCCCATAAATATAAGTCACACATTAGTTCACTCATTTGCGGAATATAAACAGGTTGGTTTCCTAAAAGTAGAAAGTAGCATGGTGATTATCAGAGATCGGGGCACGTAGAAAAGAGGGAAAGAAGGGGAGAGATTGGAAAATGGATATAAAGTAACCAAGGAGGGATAAGTTCTATTGTTTTATTGCCCAGAATGGTCACTATCATTAACAATAATACATTATAGATTTCAAAATAGGTAGAAGAGAGGATACTGAATGTTCTAACAATAAAGAAGTGATGAATGTCTGAGGTGATTGATATACTAGTTATTCGAATTTAAACCATTACACACGGTAACTTTGTATCAAAATAGTACATTATACCCAATAAACATATGCATTTAATTATTACATGATAATTTAAAATAAATCAATTGAATGTAAAGCATGCTGTTATTTGATTTCTAATATTTGGTTTTCTAGAAAGTTAGTTCTATATTAACTTCTTCATTTTTACAATTAAAAAGATAGATAAACCTATTGCTGTCGTTATTAGGATTAAATGAGTTAATGTACAGAAAGTACATCACACAGCGGCTAACATGTAAAGAAAATCCATGGTTATTTTAAAAGTACATACACATTACTAGCATACAGAATCTTAAATCAGGTTGCTACTAGCACAACAGATACCCAAAAATGGAGGTTCTTCAGAAAGTTAGTGGAAAATGGAATTAAAATATAAGTAAGTTGGTGCAAAATATTTTGAAATTCGCATATAGCTTCTTATGATACATTTCGATGAACTTTTTGAATACAGTCATATATATAAAGTAGAAGAAAAGAAATGTTTTGTCCCTATGACTAAGAGAACGACACAGTATGATTCCGTTTGAGATTGAGAGAGAAGCCATGTGGAAGATCAAGATTTTAAAAATGGTATAAAATCCTGGCCTCCAGTATAAAATCTACCAGATATGATGAAAAGGTTGTGTTTTGTAGTCCACCTGTAGGAATATAGCCTGAGTTCCTATGACCTAAATGTGAGGTCAATCGTCTGTGCACTATAAATCACAGATCACAAGCTGAGCAGAAGGGTTCTAAATTATGAAGTGGAAGAGACAAAATCTTGATACAGTCTCTAAACTGCTGTGGCTACATCAGCACTAAAGTTATCTTTATGTTTTCTTGCCATGCCATTTTCTTTGATCCTATCAGATCCATGGTTAGTTCAAGGGTAAGTATTTGTTGCTGAGAACATGTGATAATCTTTCACTGCAAGCATATGATCAGAGACTATTACGATGAGGTCCACCGTTCCTTGTGCTGGAGAGAAGTGTCATAATTACCTTCAATCCTTCAGCAAGCAAACCTTGAAGTCAGCATTATGGACAATATGGCCGTTGATTCTCTCCTGTGTTCTCAGTTCTGCCTTGAGTCCTTACACTGACCAACTCACTCTCCAACTTCCAATGTGTTGCTAATGTTTCATGCTTCAGAACCTGTGATTCACTTTCCAATTTTAGCTTTGTTTTGTTCCCAGATTTAACCTCAGCATCACTGCCAAAGACATCCTTTGTTTTGACCTTTATCAGGAGAATTTCTTCTTTGTAATAGCCAGCATAAGTTACTCTTTGTAAATAAACAATCCAACTGAGATTTGAGAGCTAACTCTACCATCCATGGTACTTAGAGACAATGTTTTCAATGGAACTAGACCGTAAAATAATCCCCACATGGAGACAGTTTTTGGATAGAGCTTCTAACTTTGAACCTGAACCCCACAAGTGTTATAGAAATGATAACACTGTAGGGATTCTTGTTAATGTTCTTCCTTTTATTTCATAGAAATCCCACATTCCTGCTTTAATAGAAAGATGCAGAATCCATTTAGTCTCTTCCCATCCTTGTACTAAGTGATTTCAACACATTATCTCATTTAATCGTAGCAATATCATGATCCATAATCATTTTACTCCTTATATTCAAACTGTATGCTAACATTCCTCTCCTTTTCATATCTGAATGTGGAAGTTGTTTAGTTGATAAGTTGGTTGGCCCTGTCTTTCCATACCAAGTGATAGGGTGTGATTTTACTGTTTCAGTAATTTTCTCATGTCATCATCAATATTTTTTCAGTCTCTCCAAGTGTTTAATTTCTTGAAATTTTCTACACTTGCTGTGTAAGAAATGGGGTAAGAGTTGGAAGCTAAATGCGGGGAAAGAAAAACAAATCTCAAATCATAGTTTCAATGTCACCGTGATGACACTTTTAGATCACTTGATTTTGAACTTTCTAGTGAAACCCTTGCTTTGTTTCAGATTCCTGCTAGTCAGTTCCTCCAGATTGAATTTACAATTTAAACTTTTCCTAATTTAAATGAGTTACTTTGCATTCACTATGAAGGAGATAATGGAGGAAATGAGAAGAAATGGCCAAAATTACTAGAATTCTGACATAATACCAATTGTGAGGTGAGAAGCATCACAGATTTAATATTAGCATTATATGGGAAAAATTATAGGATCTCTCATCCGCAGAAGGTTTAAAAGTGAAAACTGTCATGAAACAGATGAAATGTATTCGTACCTATGGATTGTGTATTGTGTTTCACTGGGCGTAGCACTCTGCCAGCACATATTGTTTGCATTAACTCATTTGTTTTTCTCGGTAGTCCTGTGTTGCATTCAATTTTACCCATTTTGCAAATAATGAAAGTATCTTATTCTTCATGATATTTCTCATGATTGCAGAGCTAGGAAGTGAAAGAAAAAGGCATATGTTCTTTAAACTCAGCTGCAATCTCATGCGGTCTCTGCTGTTGCTGCGGTAGATGAAACACCAACTACTGGCCCCAAGGGAACTGGATGGAATGTGAATTTAGATGACCCACCATCCAGCCATCATCTCCAATGGCCTCTCAATCACTCACTCCCAGGATTACACATCATCCAACCTGGAATCCTGTAACCCTCAAAACTTGAATCTAAAATCCCATTGAGAGCATTTTATTTGCTTACTTCTCATGTCTTCTTAATCTTAGTACTTACATCCCTACCTCCCAGTTTCTTGAAACACTGTTTTTGATATCCATGTACAGGTGTTATGTGTGTCTTTGCTGTCTTTCTGCTGAGCTTGAATCCCTGGCTCAATTCCGCAAGAGCTACTTTATTAGCAAGATTTGCTCCCTTGTTCGCCTTAACCCTCAATCTTGCCCATCTCCAATTTAGATTCAATCTGAATGTATTTTTTTTCTTTCTGCAAAGCCCTGTGTTCAGAAACTCATGCAGTGATTTCAACTGTATCTAGTGCAAATGTTCAGTGTACAGCTGAAGATTTGGTTTATTCTTTCCTGTGTTACCTTCCTCTTGAGTATCTTACAGTGACTCCTTCAAACTTTAACTTTTAATAAGTTTCTTATTCTAATCCTGTTTAGTTTTTGGTAGACGATCTTGTCTTCTACTTTCCAGAGAAGATAGAGCGCTGATATATTTCCATTCCAAAATTCCCTCCTCATAATGCCCATATGTCACTCTTCCAAGATCTCCGCAGGACTCACTCTCTCAACACTTGAATGACTTGGCTCAAACTGCCACTTTGTATTCTGGTTCCAATCACCTCATTTAATTAGAAGTCTATATTTCCTCTGCTAACTTGATTCTCTTGATTCCTCTTAAAACTATCATTATCTAATACGCTATTTTTTAACATGCTCCAATTTATTTCTACTGTTTATTATAATTACGCGTTTCCCCAGGGTGGAATGTATGTTCTATTTGGACTTTTGCCTATTTTGTCCACCTGTGCACGGAGGCATTCTAAGTATTTTAACCAGTGCTTGATTCCTGGTAGGCACCAATAGTGACTTACTGAATGAATGCGTAATCTGTAGTGCATGCGATTGCTTGCTTTCTTCCCTGTCCATGCAGAGGAACTGGTTCCTTAATCCATGTCTAGATAGGATTGATCAGGACAACATCAGCCCCAGAGATACCCGGGAGATGAGGTTATTTGCTTGTTTACAGTTGAATTGTAACTGTTGAAAATGGTGTTAAGGTTGCATGTTTGCCACCCAGTATTTGAAAGCCTTCTTTGTCACTACTCTTCTTACCTAACTAGTTCAAGGGCAAGAACTGCAGGGTGCCAACCCTCTCACCTCCTGTTATCTCTCAATAAATCTGAACAGAACACATTGTGCACTGTACTCCCTCTTTGTCATTAAATATGCTTTCCAAACAACTACCCTCCAGTCACCCAAAGGGACTGACTTCTGCTGTATTTCATTTTCTTTGATAGCCTCAGCCAAGGTTCTTTTTGTCACTGAGACTGAATTTTGTGTAGATTACGGTCTACCAGAGACTTCATTGGAAACAGCAAGTATATTTCTTTTTGGAATGCAAGTTGAACTTGAGTCACTGTCCCCAGTGAACAGGTACAGTCAAGAATAAAGCAGTAATAGAATCGACTAGACCTTTTGGCTAAAAGCCATTTGCTCAAAATCCACATACTGGAAAATACAATACAAGCATATGCTATTTATCAATTTCCTAGAATAAAACATGAATACAAAAAATAATATTTGCAAATGCTGGATATCTAGGTTTTATCAAAGAAAACCTTCTTGGAAGATCCACTGTATTTACCCTGTGTGCCTACATCCCATAGAACAAATACAGCTTTTTAATGTTTGAGAATGTTATTACTGCCTTCTTTCCTCTCGGCCTTTTGATGGAGGATAGCAGTTCCTTAAAAAATATATATTTTTTTTTCAATTTACTCTTGAAGTCATCTTTAGTTCTTGCCTTGATTCTTAGTCATACAGGAATTTGGTGTCATGTTGTTTATATCAAAACACTTTTTTGATTTTTAAGTAAAGCAGTGCATGTACCATAAACATGACTATGCTTTTATTTTATGATACTATATGATTTTTTAAAGGATGATTCAGTTTCCAAAACCCTTCTGTATTGTTTGAAAAAAATGACTGGCATCTATTTGTTTGCTATGGGGTATGGGATTGATGCAATTTGTGGTCACATAAATTAGGTGTGCAATTACATTCTTTGTTGTTTCTGCTGAAGGAACTCCCTTTTTTCCTCTTTAAAAAACTAGAGATTCCACTTCATGTAGACTCTGACAAGGCTGATGAAGCAGTCGATTTCCAAATTACACACAGACTTTGTCACTAAAATGATTTTGTTATCTATTTGTTTTGTGAGTCCCTACCAACTTTTTAGGTAGAAACAGTATTCCTATATTAGTTACTGTAGGCCCACTACTTTTCATGTAAGAAACAGATCGTGGAGAATATTTCAGAATTTCAACAGTTTCATATTTTTTATCTTTTCATATTTTCTCTTGTGCTTTCAACACACTTTCTCTTGGGCTTTCCAAGAGAAGCTTTTGCTTCCTATGTGACTCATAGTATCTTAGCCTCTTCCATGACTTCACTGCCTTTTTTTTTTTACCAAACATTGGTCTATGTTCCCATCAACTACAGAAATTTCAGTGTCTCAATCTTCTGCCACAAGCAGGACTCAAGTCATCCTTCCTGAACCTCCTGCTCTGACATATTTATGGTTTGGGTCTCCATCTGGACATGCAACACTGTTTGAAAATCCTTTTCCAAATTTTCACAATTTTTTCCTTTGTTCTTCTGCTTCATTCTCATTTTCATTCTTTCACTCTCAGCTGGAAATTTCTATTTTTTCCTTATAATGAAATTAGAAACCACTAGGCATGCATTCCCTAAACTTGCCACATACGTAGACTTTAGACCTTTTCTTATTTCTGCCTCATTCAAGGGAAAAAGTGCCTTCGTCTGACCAGTTTTAATCCTTCCATCCCTTGTTTGTTTTTTTCCTCCCCTTCTTAAACATCATTCTCCATCACTTATCTTCTCCCATAAATTTTATCTACTTCTTCACTGGACCTTTCTAAAATACATATTTAAAATATTTTCTATAAAAATAAATAAATAAAACAATTATTCCCATTTGCCTCACATGCTTTTTTTTTTTTTTTGGTACATCTTAGCCAACCTTTTGATAGGTGAGTCCAGTGGTGAATGAGTTCCAGAGAAGCCAAGGTCATGGATGTGACCTGGGGATGGGAACGTGAAGTATCGTGGGAGAGAACCGAACAGTGCAGGAAGAGGTAAAGGAATCAAGAGGCTCTCACGTCAGATGGATTGCCAAACTGAATAGGTCCAGTTTAATTATGAGGAACAAATTGTGAATAGGCACTAAGATAGAAAACAATAAGCAGAGGCCGGTGCCGCGGCTCACTAGGCTAATCCTCCGCCTTGCAGCGCCAGCACACCGGGTTCTAGTCCCACTCGGGGCCCCGGATTCTGTCCCGGTTGCCCCTCTTCCAGGCCAGCTCTCTGCTGTGGCCAGGGAGTGCAGTGGAGGATGGCCCAAGTGCTTGGGCCCTGCACCCCATGGGAGACCAGGAGAAGCACCTGGCTCCTGCTTTCGGATCAGCGCGGTGTGCCGGCTGCGGCGGCCATTGAGGGGTGAACCAATGGCAGAGGAAGACCTTTCTCTCTGTCTCTCTCTCTCTCACTGTCCACTCTACCTGTAAAAAGAAAAGAAAGAAAGAAAGAAAGAAAGAAAGAAAGAAAGAAAGAAAGAAAGAAAGAAAGAAAGAAAGAAAGAAAGAAAGAAAGAAAGAAAACAATAAGCAGAAGTCATCAATCAGAAAGTGTGTGGATGGTGAAGCAGTAGAGGCACAGCAGTTAACACCGGCTTTCAAGGAGCAGGATTTTCCTCCAAGGGGAAAGAAAAATAATGTACACATCAGAATGGAAGCCAGGAGGATGCTAGCTTTAGCTCCTAAATGTGAGGTCTGTGGGGCATTAGTGAACTTGTAGCTCCCAGATGAAAGGGCATTGAGAAAATTGGATCTTCATGGAAGAGCCAGCTCCCCAGTTAAGGTAGGGAAGGGGATATTCAAGGAAGAGTTCACAAGTGAGGGAGAAGTCGGTGGCTTTGGATTGGAGTGTCACAGAGGCACCTGAAGCGGAGCAATGACATTCGGCCAAGGAACAAGGATTCCTGGAGCAGTATGTATGCAAGCATTGAGACTGTAGATGGGTACGGATGCTCAGACTTGTGCAATAGCCGATTCCTATTCACCTGGGCTTAGATAACTGTAAATCTGTAGAGCAAAGTGTTCGATGAGAAAATCCCGAGTTTGGTTGATTGTATCGGCTTCGATGACCGACTCTGGGTGTGATTTCCTCACAGTGAAGGCTGCCTGCACTGAGTCAAGTGTACTGAAGAGCGAGGGTAGAAAACTAGTAGTCAGAGTCCTGATCACCATAGGCAAGAGAAGCTCATCATTAACCCAGGCCTCACAGATACACACTGGCCACGGACCACAAGCACTTTCAGGATTGTCTCCAATCTTGGACGAATAGTTTAGTTGTGCAATGGACCGCATTACCTGGAATCCTTTGCAGAAAATGAGAATTATGGTTGCTACCCATGCAATGATAGAAATGCAAATCATCCTTTGTTGCTCTCTTTTCCCCCAGTAGATGCAGATTTTGTTTAAAATGCAACTGTTCCATGAACATCCTTGAATCTCTTCCTGAGACATTTACTGATGGAAAGCAGAATTGGTCAACTTTGTTTCTTGAATTAATATATTTTGCAGACTTAGTAGAACTGGTGTAAAGAATCTTGGTATTCATGTTGTGGGATATATAAAAGTGCTATGTTCCATACATAGAATGAAAATTTCATAGTGGCTAATCAGAAATAAGCAAAGGGACAGGTTTAAAGCTGGGGTGATGGAAAATATAGAGGAACAAAAATGGCTCTACTTATCTAATCTAATATAGAAATACAATTAAATAAGACCATTATGTGTGCTAGGGAAACCCATTTCAAAATTTCTAGTTTACATCTGGATATTTTGCACCAAGTAGGGCCAGTCACTGGTATCTAACTTACTATAAAGCACAATGCAATCTTTCTCCTCAATAAATTATGTTCATGCAGATGTTATGTGTCTTATGATGGAAAGGCTTCCAAAGGGGAAAATGGTTTTCTTCATGTCAGATGTAATAAACTCAAACCAGGTAAGTCAGCTTTGCAAGCCTGGAATCCTATTTGTTTGCATTAGGTTGACTTTCTCATATATCTTTCACCAGTAATATCAGACTGTATATCCATTCTGAGGATGTATAAATGGAAAATTTTCAGTGTAAAATCGCCTGGGAATCACCACAAGGTCCCTTTGACATGCCTTTTCCCTTATTTTTTCCTGCTGTGATTTTGGAAGGCTGTATTTTTCTCCTGTTAAAATGATTAGTGCTTTAAGTGAATGAGATCACTTACTGAAATAAAAATCCAGCCAAGCCATATTCTCATCTCGTGATCTCATACAGGCTTAGCTTCAAGAGAGGCCCCTTTAGAGATTTTGCAAAATTGTTCATCCAATTGTTGTATGCAGCCTCTATTCAGAGAGGAAGCGTGCTTGACAACATCTAGTAAAAAGGGCCCCCGGATGCCAAAAACAATATAAGCACATCTGTGCTTTAATGGAGGCTGCTGTCTTGCAAAAATAATCTTCCTCTGTTGTACGTGTAAAACCCACGATGCATGAAACACCTGAATACCTATGTAATCCTCACTCTCCACAACAGATAAAGACCCAGGACTGTCAGCTCAGGATGTGGCTAAGTGCCTACAAGCCAGTAGGGCTTTCAGTGGGGTTGGGTGGGGGCTGTCGCTACTTCCTCTCAGCTACACTTGATTTCATGAATTTGGGAAGGCAGCTTCTCTGTCGTGTATTCTTTTTGATTTTCTAATCACCAAACACTCACAACCAGGGACAGAATATAATTTTTTTCCTAAATGAATGTGAAAATATGAGATAACATGTAATATTTTTGGTTTTTACTTCCTGCAGGATTAATGTAAAAAGCACTGCAGAGTAGTAGGCATCCCCTTACTAAATTCTGTTTCTGGGTCCTCCCCCTCCCTTGTCCCAATACCTTTTTCAGCATCTTTAACATCCCTCTCCCTCCATTTCTGTTCTTACTCCTCTAAATTATTCTTCAAAAAGTGCACTTCTGTCACCTACTAGCCAATGATTTGTTGTATTCAGGTAAAATTTACATGAAGTGAAATGCACCAACCTTAAATATATAGTTCGATATGTTTTAATAAAAAATCCTCTGTAACTCCTAACTAAGCACCTGAGAATGTTGTCCAGCATTATTGTCTATTCAACCTTCTACAAAATATCATTGCTTTGATTTTTATTGTCATATATCAGTTTGGTTTGTTTTTGAACTTCTTACAAAGTGGATCATATAGAGCCGGCGCCGTGGCTCAATAAGCTAATCCTCCACCTTGCGGCGCCGGCACACCGGGTTCTAGTCCCGGTTGGGGCGCCGGATTCTGTCCCGGTTGCCCCTCTTCCAGGCCAGCTCTCTGCTATGGCCAGGGAGTGCAGTGGAGGATGGCCCAGGTGCTTGGGCCCTGCACCCCATGGGAGACCAGGAAAAGCACCTGGATCCTGGCTCCTGCCAGGATCAGCGCGGTGCGCCGGCTGCAGCGGCGGCCATTGGAGGGTGAACCAACGGCAAAGGAAGACCTTTCTCTCTCTGTCTCTCTCTCTCACTGTCCACTCTGCCTGTCAAAAAATAAATAAAAAAAAAAAAAAAAAAAAAAAAAACAAAGTGGATCATATAGAACGTTATTCTTTCTGTCATCTTTCAAGCAACAAAATGATTTTTCTATTCATTCATGTTGTTTCATACGTCAGTATCTGCATAGTACTCCATGTCATGAATATTCTTGATTTATTACTCTATATTGATGGATACTTAGGGTGATATTATGAATAAAGTTGCTAAGAAAAAAAAATCTTGTACAAGTCCTTTGTGGAACATGTTTTCATTTATCTTAGGAAAATTATTAGCAACGAAAATGGTAAGTATGTTTAAATTTACAAGAAACTGTGAAATAGTTTTCCAAAATGGTTGTACCATTTTACACATCCATTGGAAATGTGGAAGCATTCCAATTGTTTCAGATCTTGATCAAGATTTGCTCTTTTTAGTCTGTTAATATAGTTGTTTGACTGGGTCTATGAAATTATACATTTTGTTTTTAATTAATGATATTTTTAATAATTAATTAATTAATAATTAATTATTGCACACTTTTTCCATGCTGTTGGCTACTCCTAGGCATTCTTTTGTGAAATGAGTGTCTTTGGTCTGTATTTGTTGAGAAAGAAATTATTTTTATTGATTTGTTTGTATTCCTATATATATGCTGTGGACAACTTAAATTCTTTGTTAAAATATACACATTTTTAATATGCTGTCTCAGCCTGTAGCCATCTTTGCTGATTTTCTCATAGTGTCTTGAAAAATGGAAGTTGTCATTTTTCATAAATTTCAATTTTTCATATTTTTTGCTGAATGATTTTTGTATTCTCTTTAGGAATTCTTTGCCACCACAAAGTTGATAACATATTCCTCAATGTTTTCTTCTAGAAATTTTATTGTTTTTACTTCTATACTTATATGATACATGTCAAACCAAAGTTTCTATATTCTATGAAAATGGTACCAGATTCACTGGTTGGTGAATCATTTTAATCTATTTGTTATGTAGCAATATAAAAAACATCTAGATTACATCTCCAAATTGACAATGACTTTGTGAAAAATCGCTTTTCATATTTGTCAAGGCCTTGCATTAAATTCCTTATTCTTTTTTGTTTGTCATTTCTCTATGCTACACAGCAGTCCACTTCTCTTGATAACTAATTTTATAATGTCTTAAAATTGGATGGCATAAATCCAATTGTTTTTCAGGATTGATCTTGATTTTCCATATAAATGTTAAAGTGAACCTGTCAATAATGAGCAACTGAAATTTGATTTAGATTGCCTTAAATAAATATATAGATCAATTAGGGAGAATTCACACATTAAAAGGAACCAGCAGATGTTTCTTGTTAAATGCCTGTGCTAATTTTATCAAGTTGGTTGGATAGTTATATTTCCTACATCTTGAGATCTTTTCTTTCTGTTTCTTTATTTAGCAGTTACTGAGGGTGAGAACTGAAATCTCTGATTGCATTACTGGATTTGTCTATTTCTCCTCGAACTTTTAGTTTTTGCTTCTTTAATTGTATAGTTGGATTTAATCTTGTTTCATGCTATTTTCAAAATTTTCTCCACTGCATTTTTTAGTATAAATATTCTGATTAATTTTGTTCTTTGTTGGCTTATTAGTTATAGGTATTGTTTATTTTAGTATTGGGTATAGGTTTTATCACATATATATTTAATTTATCATATTATGCCTTCAAATGATATTTAACTTCACACATAATGTAACATACAACAGTTTACTTCAATTTCTTTCCTCTAAAACTTTGTGTTATTGTCATAATTTCCCACTTCCACTCTCTTAATATATTTTATATGGCTGTAACAAATACCAAAGCTGAGTACTCTTTAAAGAAAGGAGTTTATTTGGTTCTGGAGGGTAGAAGATCCAAATAACATGGAACCCAGTGTTCTGGTGAGGGCGCCCTTGGTCGTGTCACAACATAGTACAGAGTGGAAAGGAAACAGCATGTGTACAAGGGACACATCTGTGAGCAAGGAAGCAAGAGGCCAAGGAGTGGTCAGGCTCACCATTTTGTGTGTGTGTGTGTGTGTGTGTATGACAACCCATTTTCTTGGAAACTAATCCACTCCTACAAGATCATGAGACAACATTAATCCAATAATAAGTGTGGAGGCCCCATGATCTAATAACCCTCCTACTAGGCTCCACCTCTGAAGTTCTGCCACCTCAACACCACAACACCGGGACCAAGGTCCCAGCATACAAACTCCTGGAGGATGAATTCTATACACACTACAGCATTCATATACTATCAACACCATAATTCATCCTTACTACTTTTCAAATATGCAATACTTAAAATCTTGATGAAAATTCTCCAAATAGAAGAAAATGTGAACAGTACAAAATTGTCAAAATGAAGGCCAGCGCTGTGGCGCAGTAGGTTAATCTTCGCCTGTGGCACTGGCATTCTACATGGGCACCAGTTTGAGTCCCAACTGCTCCATTTTTTGATCCAACTCTCTGCTATGGCCTGGGAGAGCAGTAGAAGATGGTCCAGGTCTTTGGGCCCCTGCACCCATGTAGGAGACCTGGAAGAAGCTCCTGGCTCCTGGCTCCTGGCTCTGAATCAGCTCAGCTCTGGCCCTTGTGGTCATTTGGAGAGTGAACCAGCGGATGGAAGACCTCTCTCTTTCTCTCTCTCTCTTTCTGGATCTACCTCTCTCTGTAACTCTGTCTTTCAAATAAATAAAATAAATCTTTAAAAAAATAAACAATAGAACAATGAAATGATGTATTGAAATATTCAAATTTAAGGATAATGTTATTTAAAGGTAGATCATGCAATTTTTTATGCTGTAAAGTATATTGAAATAAAAAAATAAAAATAAAATATAATCATACAATAGTTAATATCAAAGATAAGCAAAACCAAAGCTAAAAAAAAAGTAATAAGGAGAGAGAGAGAAAGAAATGAAAAGGAAACAATTGTGTAGACAGGAAAAATGGAAAACGATAGCAAGAAGAAAAATGTAAACTAATCATAAAGTTAATTGCATTGAGGACAAATTATATCAATAATGCAATTAGAAAAACATTGTATATTAGAAAATGCAAGATCCTGTCATATATTATGTGCAAAATCACATGAGAAATATCACCAGACACAAAATGGGATATATATAAGTGATGTAAATGTTTATGCTTCTAAAAGTCATCATAACTCTAAACAGGCATGCACACAAAATGACACCAAAATTGTAGAACAGAAAGAATAAATCTGCATTTGTTGTTAGAGTTATTAGCATTTAGTTCACTGTAATTGATAGAAAAAGTTGACAGAAAATCAGTGAAAATATAGAAGACTTGAGCAACACTATCAATAAAATTTACATTATTGTTGTTTATAAACTATTCCACCCATCAACAGATAAATTATTATTAAGTGGACTCAGAATACTCAAAGAATCATAGATGACAAGTACCATTGATTTTAAAAGGTTTGATAACAAATAGATAATATATTCTTTGACCAACAAATAATTAAAATAAAAACCAATTACTTAAAATTATTTGGGAAATTCCCATATATGTTGAAATTAAGCAATATATTTTTGAAATCCTAAAGTTCATATGCAAAATTGCATGGTAAATTAAAAGGAACCTTGAATCTAATGGAAATTAAAACATAACATTTTGAAATTTATGGTATGTAACGTGACAGTCTGCTGGTACTCTTTTCCACACACATACAGAAAATTCTAGTCCCTTATGTGATGCGATTAAGAGGTGGATCCTTGGGTAGTGAGTAGGTCACGCATGTGAAGTCCTCAAAATGGATTCGGTACCCTTGTAATAAGACTCCTAAGAGCTCTCTCACTTGTGCCACGGCACTGTACAAGCGAAAGATGGCAGCTGGCATTCAAACTGGAGCCCATGTGAGATGCTAGTGTTGAAGGCAGTGGCTTATCCTGTTGCCCCGTGATGCCCGCCTCCAAAGCTGGTGCTATGTAAGGATCAGCAAAAATGATACATTTTAATAAGTCTGACCCAGAAAAAAAAGCAAATAACTAATATGAGCAAAGAAGGGGAATCACTATAGACTCATTGACATAAATGGCTAATTTGAGAACACCAATCAACTTTACACCAATAAATTCTATAACATAGATGAGAGAGACAAATCTGCTGAAAAATACAAATTAATAAAATTCACGCAAGGCAAAATAGATAACCTCAAATAGCTCTACAGCTCTTAAAAAAATGAAGTTTGTGGGGCCGGTGCCATGGCTCACTTGGTTAATCCTCCACCTGTGGTGCTGGCATCCCATATGGGTGCGAGGTTCTAGTCCCAGTTGCTCCTCTTCTAGTCCAGCTCTCTGCTGTGGCTTGGGAGGACAGTGGAAGATGTCTCAAGTGCTTGGGCCCCTGTACCTGCATGGGAGACCAGGAAGAAGCACCTGGCTCCTGGCTTCGGATCGGCTTGGTGCCGACTATGGCAGCCATTTGGGGAGTGAACCAGCAGAAGGAAGACCTTTCTCTCTGTCTCTCTCTCTCTCACTGTCTATAACTTTACCTGTCAAATAAATAAAAGAAAAAATGAAGTTTGTGCTTTAAAATATCCTCCTATGCATTCTACCTGCCCAACAAATCCAGGTTTAGATAACTTCACAGATGATTTTTTTTTCACATTTAAGGAGAAATAACACCAAATCTACATAACATTGCTAAGAAAAAATAAAAATGAGAAAACACTATGTCTAAATTTTTAATAAATATTCATTTATTTGAAAGGTAGATTTACAGAGAAGGCAGAGGCAGAGACAGAGAGAGAGGTTTTCCATCTGCTAGTTCACTCTCCAAATGGCCTCAATTGCCAGGGCTGGGCCAGGCTGAAGCCAGGATTTGGGATTTTCTTCTGGGTCCCCCAAGTGGGGGCTATCTTCTGCTATCCTTTCAGGCACATTAGCAGGGAGCTGGATTGGAAGAAGAGCAGCTAGGACTCGAACAGCGCCCATATGGGATGCCAATCCCGCAGACAGCGGCCCACCGCACCAGCCCCTAAATTTTACTGAGACCTAGTTCTGATAATGAAAAGATAGGGAACACATAATAAGAATAAATAAATCATTGGCCCATGTAACTAATGGAAATAGATATAAATATTCTTAAAATATTAGAAAAATTGAATTATGTAATATAGAAACAGAAAAATATATTAAGACCAAATGTAGTTCATTCCGGATATGTAGGCGTCATTTCATTTTGAGACACCAGCCAATATAATTCATCATGTTTAAAAAAAACTCAAAAAAGAAAACAATGAAGTAAAACACTTGGCAAAACTGTCTCCTATTCTTGATAAAAACATACACTAAAGAACTAATGAAATGAGACTTCTTCAAAACATGATATAAATCTATATAAAATGTACTGTAGACATCACCCAGTGAAAGACTGAAATCTTTATTTAGAAGACCAGAAGCAAGGCATGGACGTGAACTGTCACTATTTCACTTGAACACTATATTTAAGTTTCTAGACATATACTAAGGAAAGACAAATAAGTATTTAGAGTTAAAGGAAGAAGAAAATTGTCTTTATTTGCATAAAACATGATTTCTTACATAAAAAACCCTAAGGAATCTACCAAAAAACAATTACTAGCAAAGACAATATGTGAGTTTAATGAGGTCTCAAGATAAATATACAAAATGTAATTATATTTGTATATATTATAATGAAACTTGGAAAATAAAACAAAAACACCCAAGGTATTTGTAATAACATCAAATATATAAAATACTTGGTGATACATTTTTAAAATACTGTGCAATATTTTTGAGTAAAAACTAGAAAACAATATTGAAGAAGCTCAGATACCAACATAAAGGAGGAATGTATGTTGCTCATGGATCAGCAGTTTCAATATTCATGCAATTATTCAAATGGTTCTATCACTTCAATACATTCAATCAAATTTCTAGCAGTTTCCATTTTGTAGGGGTGGGGTAGAATTGACAAGTTGTTTCTAAAATTATTGGGAAAATTAAAGTCCGGGGGGGGAGCCCAAATAGCTTTTAATGTTTTTATTTTTATCATTCATTTGAAAGATAGAGAAAGAGAGAAATAGGCAGACGGACAGACACACAGAGAGATGGCTCCCATATGCTGTTTCACTCTCCAAATGTCTGCAACAGTCAGAGCTGAGCAACTAGCTTCAGGAAGGTAGAATCAGAGGCAGAGCCAGAACGTGAACTCAGGCACTCTGAAATGAGATGTGAGCATCCCAACTGTAGATTAACAGCTGGGCCAAATGTTGTCCACAGTAAAATTTTTGAGAAGAACCTAATTAAAGGACTTATCTGACTGCTTGATTAATTATGAAGGTAAAATGATGATGAGACTTCAGCATTGATTTAAGTATAGGTATGTACATTAATAGAACAGAAGAGAGAGTTCAGAAAGCAATCAGTATTGAACAAAATGTCAAAGCAACTTAATAGGAAACACTGTTTTCAATACATGGTGTAAGAATGATTGAAAATCCAAATGCAAGAAAAAAAATCAAAACACAAAATCTTACCTTTCACATACACATGTTACTACTAAATGGCTCATAGACTGAAATATAAAAGATAAACAATAAAACATGTAAACACTGACTGTAGAAAAATCTTCACTAGATTGGCAGAACAGAGGGCACACAAACCCTGAAAGAACTCAGTGGATAAATTGTATTGTATTGAACGAAATATATATATAAGAAATATATATATAAGAAAAATAAAAGGAGCAGACTGTGAGAAAATATTATACCTGAAAAGGGACGAATAGCTAGAATACATAAAGAACTTGTACCATTCAATGAGAAGACTCAATTTATAAATGAACCAAATATACAAGCTGGTAATAGATACGAGGAAAAATGCTCAGCATTGCCGGCCCTCAGGACAATACAGATAAAACCACGATGTGAAACAACTGCATACCTATTGGAATGACTAAAATTAAAAAGTCTGACTGCAGTAAGAATTGTAACTAGAGCCCCTGTATGTTTCTGTTAGAAATCAAAACATGCATAATCACTTTGGTAATTTCTTATAGTCTTATCCATAGCTTTCCATAACTCATCAGTCCCACTATTAGGTATTTACCACAGTGAAATTAAACAGATATTTCCATAAAGACCTTAACATTCATGCTAGCTTTATTCATAATAGTCAAAAAGTGGAAGCAGCCCTCCCCGGACCCCAATTCCATCAACTAGCAAATGGGTACACAAATAATAGTATGTCCATGTATTGGGAGACTACTCAACAACCAAAAGAAACATGCTACTGATGCTAGGCACAGATGTAGATCCCTCCTGAACACATCATGCTAAGTAAAAGAAACCAGGCACAGATAATTACACAGTCAATGATTCTGCCTAAGAGATGTTCTAGAAAATGCTAAATTGAACTACCAGGAAGCAGATTGCACACAGAAGTGGTTGAAGGTGGGGTAGATCGACTCTAAGGTGGTACAGATGAACTTTCGGGGTGATGGAAATGTTTGATGCTGTACTTATGGTATTAGTTATCTGATATGTATTTGCCTGATTACATTTAATTGAAACCTTTAAACCTGATAAATATTATTATATATGTGCTATTTCAACAACATTGAATAAAAATATCCTAAGATATTGATTGGCAAAACAATGACACTAAGAATAAATAAAGTGAATTTTTGAGTAGTAGATTCAAATCCTAAACTGTCTCTCCAGGAGTCAGTGACATAGCGTGAGCTCAAGCACTACCTATTTCAAATGGGTATGGATTTTAAAAGGAGATCTTTATTTGCATTCAGAAAAGTGTGTGTGTGTGTGTGTGTGTGTGTGTTTGGGGCTGGAGGGCTAATGGCTCTCGATGGGACGTTGCTAAGGGTCTGCCCAGGTCAGCTTGTTGAAAGGCTGGTAAGATTTGTAGCCCTGCTTTGAAAACTCTGTACTTAGAGGTGCCCCCTTGTTTTCACTTGGGATTCCATCTCTCAGAGTTAACATACCCTCTGTGTATGCACCTTTCTTCAGGAGTAGAGAAGGAGCAGTTTCGCTTCTAATATGCAAAGTATTTCATTTCGTAATTGCTTTCAGTAGACCCATTTAAAGCTCCCCTGCTGTTAAAGAAATAGATCGGATCTATAGCTTGTTTGCTAACAGTCAATGTTCCTGCTAAATACAATCAAATGGCAACATACCGATAAAGTAAACAAATGAGTTCTTATTCCATGTAATTTTCTCCAAACAAAATTAATCCTACCACCATTTCTTGCTGCAAGTTTTCTGCAAATGACATTTTCTCCAAGTCTCCTTGGAGGCTCTGTGAAAACACAAGAGATTCCCTGGGTCCCCTATATTCTTAACTCTTTAGCAGACAAAAAAGTGACAAGAGTTGCACAAAACAGCCCTGGTTCCACACTTCACCTTACAGTGGCCACTCCTGCTTATGATTCAATCTATACTACCCTTGCTTCTACAAATAGTAGGCCACCCTAACTTACTTGGACACTCTGACCCCAGAAGAACACCTAAGCAGGGGAGGCACGGAAATGAGATAATCGAGATGCTGTTGAGAATGTTGTAGATTTTCCGGATGAACTTGGAACCTGCTTAATAGAATTCATTTGCCAGATCAATCCCAGATGCAGGCGGTGGGACAGTTTGATGAGAAGACAACGATTAGCAAGCCAGGAAGATGGTGCTCACCAGAAACCGATCTGCTAGAAACTTGATCTTGGACTTTAAGCCAGAAAAGGAAGCAAATTAATTTCTGTCTTCAAGAGATGTTGGTTTTGGTAATCCTAACTGAAAAAGCTCTATGTCATGGCTCTCAAGACACACACTCATGCTGTCTGAGCATGTGGCAGACAAGTACTTACTCAAGCATAACCATTGGAAATCTGTGTAAAAATCACCCAGGACGGCTAGGGAAATGCAGATTCCTGGACCTGACTAGAAACACGGAAGCAGGATCACTGGAGATGAGGCCTCAGGACTTCCACGGCATCATCTCCTGGTGATTCTCTGTCGGGTAGATTGAAAGCAACACAAGGGAGGGACAGTTTCCTTCCATGGCTCCTCACATGGTGGGGTGGCGTGTGGTAGGGGAGAGCTTTTTGAAATTTCTTCTCTCTCTTTTGTAAGATTTATTTTTTTATTTATTTGAAAGGCAGAATTAGAGAGAGAAAGAAAGAGAGAGAGAGAGAGGGAGAGAGAGAACCAGGGGCCAGGAGCCAGGAACTTCTTCTGGGCCTCCCATGTGGGTGGCTGGGGTCCAAGCTCTTGGGTCATCTTCTGCTACGTTCCCAGGCACATTAGCAAGGAGCTGGATCAGAAATGGAACAGTTAGGACAAGAACTGGTGCCCATATGGGATGCTGGTGCCAAAGGCCTTGGTTTAACCCTGTATGCCACAATACTGTCCCATGAAGTCTCTTCTTAAAAGGGCATCTCATCATACCAGGGCTGCACCCTGGTAATCCCAATGACACCATTGCCACACCCATCACATTAAACATGGGAAGGGCACAGTTGAGTCCCTAGAGTCATTTCCAGCACATCTAGACTTTGTCCCTTTGACCCCATTAGTATTGAACATTTAGGAACCCCACATGTGTGCGCTGAGCATTCATAATGACATTTTCAAGGTCAGATTAAACACCTCCTTGAAACTTTTAAAAATGCAAACATTTAAAAAATTAAAATTAAAAAAATTATAATTTTATAATGTTTATATAAAAAGTAGCTACTAGATGACAGTCCTGTGAACATACAACTACGAATCCTCTCCCCAGTTTGAAGTTTTCATTTGTAAACTCTCATTAGTGGACGTCCTAAGATGGTGAACTTTACATCTAAGATTTCTGCAAATATGGCCTCCATCATTCTGAATCATTGTCAAGAGGTAATTACAACCACAATACGAGGGAGTGCTGCCTGATCTACATGCCTGTGCTTTCCTGAGAAGAGCAGCTCAAATCCTCTTCCCAGCATCGGATCTTTACAGATTCAGTAGAGTATCCCACAAAACAGTGTGAAATATACAATTGTGTAGGAGCCTGAGCTAGCGGGGTGCTATGAGTATTTCTAGACTTCACACATTTCAGGTCCTCTTCTCCAATTGCCTAGGATATTGTAAAATAAACATAAAAGCAAAACAAAGTTTCTTATAAATGGAAACAGACAAGTGTTTTTTGCTTCTTTGTTGTGAGACATTATGAATTGTTACCGAAAACAAGTTCTGGTTGTTTCCTGCTCAAAAGCCAATACTTGGGACTTACAGGTTGATGCATGGAAATTAGGCTTATTCAAGAGGTTGGCAACCTGAGGAGATGGGGGCCATGCTCCCACAAAGATGATCTCAAATTCTGAAGTTAGCAGGGGGCTTCATGAAGGGGACAGACAAGGGAGGGTCTGCGGATGGGGTGAGGTCATGAAGCAAGGGAGACAAAAACCTGGCAACCGCATATGGACCTCTAGTAGGGCAGTAAGGGCCATGAGAGATTTGTAGGGGTTATTTTTAGCTTGCTATCCTAAATCCTGTCCACTAGACATGCTGACCAGAGCCAGGCTACTTTCCAACTTCATTCAGCTTTCTCCAGGCCAGTTTCCAGAATTCTCAAGCAAGCATCCTTTATATGCTAAGTTAAACTTATGTCTGATTAGTTTCACATTCCATAGTGAGCTTTTGTTAAAGAAAACAGGATCATCTGAGCTACTGCTGGAATATCATGATGCAAAATGTGCTTACTTGATTGGTGTCTAAACGCTTTGTGGTTCAAGATCTTTGCCCAAGATGACGTTCTGGCCTTGCACTCTTCGTACTCTGCTCCTTTGTCCTATCACATGTTTAAGTCAGTGCCACCCTGTTAGTCCCCATTGTCTCAGACAGCAATTTCCATCGACTACTTTTTGATTCAGTGCCCATTCCCCCTAGGAGTGCAAGTTTGTAGTTCTAGGAGAAAGCATGGACTTAGAATCCACTTGTAGTATATTTGAATACACTGCATTGATAGGTACTCCTGACAGATGTGTGGGTGTGGATTAAGAGATTCACATTCGTTTTTGCTTAGTTGTGTTTGTCTGTGTCAGAAATAGAATGCATAAAACTATTAATCTTTCCCTTTAATACCATCTGATATCATATCACTTTGAAATAATTCATTTATCACTCTTAGAAAAATGAATTTTGTTTTAAATCAAGCTCTGGTCTGTACGCATTTCCTAGTCTTAGTTTATGAGGAACGGAGAAGCCAATGGACCTGGTGCTCTTGCAAGTATTATTTTAAATGTCCTATTCTCCCCCAGTGCTAAATGGAGGGAAGAGATGTAAGTACTAACAGGCTGCTATAATGAGATTTTCTTGATAGCCACCATTTTACAGAGTAAGACAATTTTCATCCCTTTCAAACCCCAACTTAGAGCAGGTCAGTTCATCTCAAGCCAAACCCACTGATGCAAACAGAAACTATTTTGAGGTATAGAAGTTCAAAATCCAGCTCATTTTGCATCCCAGCCCCTCCCAAATTACTCTACTCTATTGTGTTTTATAGATGGGATGTAGACATCACATCTCAATGGAGAAAAAACAAAATGCGAATGTCGGCACAGCACTAGCCCTAGATACTATTATAATGGATTTTTACAGTGACCTGAAAGCAGCAATGATTTCTAGGAAATAAACAAATAAAATGTTGTCAATGCCACTTACAACCAAGGTGAATTTATCCCAGCTTTCCTACCCTAGCAAAATTAAACCAATTGCCTCTTTCTGCTCTCAAAAAGCCCTTGTTTGGAAAATAAATCATATAATCACCTTATCTATGATTTAAGAACAGCTGAAGCTTGATAAATTTAGAAATTTCAAAATTTATCTAACTAAACAGTAAAATATATTCCCTACTATTGGGTGGTTTGTTTGTTTTTGCCATTTGTCAATATATTCTGGAAAATATTTGTCCTAAAATTCAGAGTAATCATCTCAATTCTTTTTTCTTTTTTTTTCTTTTTTTTTTTTTTTTTTGACAGGCAGAGTAGACAGTGAGAGAGAGAGAGACAGAGAGAAAGGTCTTCTTTTGCCATTGGTTCACCCCCAAAATGGCCATCACAGCTGGCACACTGCGCTGATCTGAAGCCAGGAGCCAGGTGCTTCTCCTGGTCTTCCATGCGGGTGCAGGGCCCAAGCACTTGGGCCATCCTCCACTGCACTCCCTGGCCACAGCAGAGAGCTGGCCTGGAAGAGGGGCAACCAGGACAGAATCCGACGCCCCCACCGGGACTAGAACCCGGGGTGCCGGCGCCGCAGGTGGACGATTAGCCTATTGAGCTGCAGTGCCGGCCCATCTCAATTCTTATTTCCTGTATCTAACTGTGTGTGACACATGCTTTGTTATAATTATTCAGCTTATGGTGATCATAAAGAAAAAACAAACAAGCAATTTAACCTATGTGACATAAGAAACAAGAATGGCATATTTGAGGGAAAAAAAAAACAAATAAAAATAAGAAACAAGAATGGCATATTTGAGGAAAAAGAAAACAAATAAAATGACAAAAAGTCTTAAGTAAGAAATATGTATAGTGTATATGCAGATGTTTTATAAATATAGGAAAATTTTTAAATATTTATTTAATATTCCAAGAAGTTTGTAGTCACATGCTCATTTGTGTATTTTTTTATTTGAGAACACAGAGGTGCCAGTTATTTAAAATTGCTTTGAAAATACATGCCAAGTTAAATGTAGTACACTGAAATAATTATAAATTACAGAATGACTATGGAAAACATTCTGAATTTTTTCTCAGGGGACCTGGTTTCTGGTCTAGACTCTGCTATAAACTAAATTCTTGGCCTTTGGCCTTCATTTTACCTTACTAAACATACATTTCCTGGTATGTAAAAAAATGACTAAATATAATTTCCCTGCTTGTTTCACAAAATTATCAGGATGAATAACAAAACATGTGCATGGTATTATTGTCATTGTATTCCATATAAAGAGGACCTGAACTGTGGTTCAGCTAAGTAACCGGACAGGTGGTGAAATCTCCAATATTTTACAAGTCTGAAATTCATCTACACATAAATGAAAGTATCAGTAAGATGGGGTAGGTGGGGAAGTGAATTTGATTTTAAGAATTATTATGGAAACAGAAGGGTGACAACTTTTTTTGATTCTGTGTTATGTTGAGGTACTAATTGGCTTCTTCAATTCCACTATATCTTGTTATAGCCTATACTCTATCATATTGTGAATTGGTTTGTAACTATGAGGACACTTTATACAAAAATAATCATCAAAGTTAAGAAAGGAGAAGATTAGTAGCTATGAAAATCCACTGGTTGGCTTGAAGTATGTGGAAGGAGACTCAAGAGATGATCCTCCAAGATTTGGTATGGGCCAAGGAAAAAGTCAAGTAGCAAGTGTACCTCCAGTAACACATACTCCAAAATTGGCAAGGAGTTAGAGATTGCTAACCACAGTGGAAAACCTAAAAAACTCAACTACAGCTTTCAATGTTAGCCTGTTTCTCGCTTTAGAATCCAGGGGCTTCAAAGCACTTTCCTGAGATAGGCAGTGACTTCAAATTCTTACACATTTTTGGGTAAGGTGAACTGTGAGAGAACTGAGGAAAAGAGAGGAAAATTTAAACGCTGTTGCTCCATCAACATTTTACTAGAAATGTAACCTTTGTTTTGTAGTTTCTTTAAAAAGCAACCAAATGAACAAAATATATTTCAGTTTTCCTTAAATAAGGTATGAAAACTTTCATGTGTTTTTTGTTAAAAACTGATTTGTTTGAAAATTAATACGAATGGTGAAGAGACAAATATTAGTTGAAGAAGTGAGTAATTCAGGTTTTAACTTTCTGACATTCCTAAATTGACACTTATCAATCAATGTTTGCAATTTTTGGATGAGATTCTCTCACGATTTTGCCTTCTTGAATATTCACTATTATTGATATATTCTCTAAGATGGGCATAAAAAGGAAAGCATAGCTCAAATGACAGGCAAAAAATAATTGAGGCAAAAAACTATCCCCAAGTGTAAAACATTATGAAATGTGGAAAGATTACTAGTAATCAAAGAGTCTGACTTTCTCTTTATGCAAAGATTATTGAAAATCATGAATATGCAAATAAAGATGCTTCTTTATGACAGAGATTAAAGACATACAGTATAGTCATTAGTATTCTTTGTATACATTCAAATACAGCAAGATTGATATGCAAGCAAAATGAATTACAATCAGGAATAGCAGTCTGCTATTATCGTATCACTCAAAATGAGTATGAAGTAGGCAATATAACATTCAGGGAAACGTAGAAATGTGGCAAGGCATTAGCAAGAGATGGGTAGTTTTCCTTTCTATGAATATGGTTTTACATCATTCCTGTTTAAAAAACTATAGGCAACCAACAAAGTAAAATGCAATGGAAATGATATATTGTCATAATTCTTTATGAAACAAAAACAGTTTTGCATGAATTTGCAGACATTGTGCAAGAATGATCATTTTAGTTCTTAGAGCCTAAAGATGTATGCTAAACTATTCATAATTCTTGTGGCAGAAAAAATTATAACTGATTCTCTTTATTATTTTAGCCTACCAAATCCAAATTAGATACTCAATTTTTTTTTAACTTTTATTTAATGAATATAAACTTCCAAAGTACAGCTTATGGATTACAATGGTTTCCCCCCCCCATAACTTCCCTCCCACCCGCAACCCTCCCCTTTCCCGCTCCCTCTCCCCTTCCATTCACATCAAGATTCATTTTCAATTCTCTTTATATACAGAAGATCAGTTTAGCATTTACTAAGTAAAGATTTCAACAGTTTGCACCATATAGAAAAACAAAGTGAAAAATACTGTTTGAGTACTAGTTATAGCATTAAATCACAATGTACAGCACGTTAAGGACAGAAAGTGAAATGAACACTATGAGAAACGGTGACTTGATCAGCCCTTGCCCTGAGTGTTGATGAACAGCTTAATACGTTATCCCTCTTAGATACTCAATTTTTGAAAGCTATTGGGGAATCCACTCTTCCTTTAGGACAATTGCATTTAAAAAGTTATGCATATCTACCAGGAAGCATCAACAGATTTCAGATTCATGAGATATATCATATATCAACACTGAAATAAAATTTGGTCGTGTAATACTTCTTTTCAAAGACTGAACCACAATTGCAACTAAAGCAATAATAAAAATTTGTAACTAGTGATGAATAAACTATCTTATTTCTCTATGATTCACTTAGAATTTTACTTATAATAAATAAATATGGTGCCACTGGCATCCAGCTCCTATGAAATGGCATACTGTAACAAACAAGTTGGTTTTACTTAAATAAGTTGGTTTACTTAAAATCAATTGCCAAATACCTTGTTTAAAATTACCAAGACACCCATCAGTAAAGCCAATGAATATTTGAGTTATTGCATATATTGGAGCAGTTGACAAGTCTTTGCTTCTTGCACTGATCTCTAGTTGGAATTTGGAAAAGTTCAAAGTGCCACATGGAGTGGTGGAGACACAACACGAACTGTTTTACTCAACACTGACCCTCTTCTAGAGTTGTCAAAAATAAATGTAGCCTTCCAAGATAATAACACTTGTGTATGAGCTCAGAAGTTGGTCAATTAAGGAGAAAGAAGGAAAACTATAGAAGTTTTATAAAGCCAAATATATATATATATTGAAAGCAAAAAGTGAATTACTAGAACTCAGATTTCTAAATTTTGCATTATCTCCAAAGCAATTTCAAATCCAGACTGCCCAATCTGTTCAATAGGGTTGATACTTGCCACTAATTTCTTTATATACATTCAAAAATTCAACATATTTCCCTCCTGAATATCACAAATATTCGATACATAGCTTCCTATTCGTATGAAAATGATGATGATGATTGGTAAAATAGTAAAAAAAGTTGTAATTTTTATGAAATATCTTCTTTAATTTTTGCAACAGTAATGAGTTGCACAAAGTCATACCATGCCATGAATCTCAGTTGTTTGGTGAGTAAACTAATAATTACTCACCAAGGCTACATGCCAAGACCAAATGACTGGAACCTGGATATTATACTTCCAAAGTAAGTCTTCTTCAATGGGCTTCACACAGGCTCTCTCTTACTGCCTGATTCTAAAATATACACCTCATCAGTTTAAACGTTGTGGAAAATAAGAAAAATCGATGTAATACAGGATATCAGCTAACATTTCCTGGATCATGGTTCAGTTTACAATCCACATAAAAAGTGAAGTGTGCGTCTATTTAATAGGAAAGATTCTATTTTTAGGAGGACCATTTGTGAATTGTTTTATTGCATCAATGTTGTTTGAGTTTCATACTAGGAGGAAAAAAATACCAGTCACCTCCTTACAATGAAATCTGAAATAAAGTTATAAATCATTATAAAATATTAGTTTCAAAAGATTAATGCTAACTAAATATAGTAAATGTGGCTTGAAGAGTCTTAGTTTAGTTTATCGTGTTTTCTCAAGTTTTCCATCATTTACAAAAACAGAATGAAACCTTTTCAGTGTACCAATTTGTCAGGAGAAAGGGTTGTGAAGAAAAAAATCTAAATAGTAAAGCAACAGCCATCACAATCTCATTAGAGTTTCCTTAAGCAATAAAGTTGGCTACAACACTTGAATTACATAAACTTGACAGGTATTTATATTTGTTATTTGTTGTCTCCTACTTCTTTTCTTTAGGGCATATCTCCATGCTGTATGTCTTATCTGAGAGATTTTTATATTAGAGAATATTTGTATGGGCTGTTTTATGTTGAGTACCCCTAATCTGAAGATCTGAAATGCTCCTAAATCCCCTCAAAAAAGTTGAGTTATGTTGGCAATCCCAAAACTTTTGGATTTAGGAGAATTTGGATTACAGATTTTTATGTTAAGGGTGTTCTGACTGTATTGACTGCCTTAACAACTTTTATTTCTGCCTTAGCTGATTTCTACCCAACTAGCACCTCTCCTCATCCCTCTCTGAAGCTGTGAGATGTGCTACCACACAGACAGTTTAGGCAACAGTTTTTTTTCTCAGTCCTGATGTTCATGATGTATTTGTAATATTGATGTGAAATAATTTCCCACTATTCCTCAATTGAAATCTGGAGGTAGAAGAATTCAAAATATGTATGGTTAAATTGTGTCTTCAGCTTTCTGATGAAATGATTCATTCAGTCTTAATATTAAAAGATTTGTACTGTTAATTTAACTCAATTTCTTTTTTTATTTGCTGCCTAAGATTTGTTCTAAAAATAAAAAATTACAAAATGTGCTAAAAGTTGTATAAGAAGGAAAATGTATCGAGTCTTTACTAACACTGGAGTGTTTGTTCCACAGGAATCAATGAGGCTAAAACTTATTCAGAAAATCTGCAATTTGTGCTTACTTGGAATTAAAGAACAACAATTGTTCAGTTCAATTTAATTTAATTTTTATTGATTTTATTTTATTCTAAAAATTAAAATATTTATTTTTAATTCTATATTATTTAGAGAAAAGCAAAATGAATTCTCATTACATAGGAATCTTCAAAAAGTTTTTTAAAAATACATATTAAGAAAAACAGGGATCACTGTTCAGTTAAATGTAAACACCTAAGAATAATTGTGTGTTAATTAAAGAGTTCAACCAATAGTATTAAGTAGAACAAAAAAATACTAAAAGGGATAAAGCATTTAATTGTTCCTTGACAGTCAGGACAAGGGCTGATCAAGTCACTGTTTCTCATAGTGTCCATTTCACTTTAACAGGTTTCCTTTTTGGTGCTCGCTTAGTTGTCACCGAGCAGGGAGAACATATGATATTTGTCCCTGTGGGACTGGCTTATTTCACTCAGCATGATGTTTTCCAGATTCTTCCATTTTGTTGCAAATGACTGGATTTCATTGTTTTTGACTGCTGTATAGTATTCTATAGAGTACATGTCCCATAGTTTCTTTATGCAGTCTACTGTTGATGGGCATTTAGGTTGATTCCAGATCTTAGCTATTGTGAATTGAATTGCAATAAACATTAAGGTGCAGACCACTTTTTGTTTGCCAATTTCATTTCCTTTGGGTAAATTCCAAGGAGTGGGATGGCTGGGTTGTATGGTAGGGTTATATTCAGGTTTCTGAGGAATCTCCAAACTGACTTCCGTAGTGGCTTTACCCACCAAGTGGGTTAGTGTCCCTTTTTAAACTTTGCGTTTCTGTGTGGGTGTAAACTGTTGAAATCTTTACTTAATATATACTAAATTGATCTTCTCTATATAAAGATAATTAAAAATGAATCTTGATGTGAGTGTAATGGGAGAGGGAGCGGGAGATGGGAGGGTTGCGGGTAGGAGGGAAGTTATGGAGGGGAAAAGCCACTGTAATCCATAAGCTGTACTTTGGAAATTTATATTTGTTAAATAAAAGTTAAAAAAAATGCAAAAAAAGAAAAACATGTTCATGGATTCCAAAATACTTTCACTGAAACTCTTACTAACTTGTTATAATATGTCTGCATAAGATCTAGATTAAGACATTAAAAAGGATGAGGGGCCAGTACTATGGCATGGCGGGTAAAGCCACCGTCTGCTGTGCTGGCAACCCATTTAGGCGCTGGTTTGAATCCTGGCTGTTCCACTTCCATTCCAGCTCTCGGCTAATGTGCCTGGGAAAGCAGTAGAAGATGGGCCAAGTCCTTGGGCCCCTGAACTCACATAGGAGAACTGGAATAAACTCCAGGCTCCTGGCTTCCAATGGGCTCAGCTCAAGCCATTGCGGCCGTTCGGGGAGTGAACCAAAAGATGGAAGACCTCTGTTTCTCTCTGCCTCTGCCTCTCTGTTACTTGACCTTTCAAATAAATAAATAAACCTTTAAAAAAGTAAAAATAAAAAGGATGAGACATCAGTCTGAAAGAGCCTTCATCAGAACAACATGAATCCTTGTTAAATTGAAGCAAGAACAAACATTAATTTATGGTGAAATTTGAGAGGATGAATAGTGAACCAATTGACTCTTGAAGAACATTTATGAGGACAAAGTCCCAAAACAATCATCAACTTACAAATAGTAACTTGATTTAAAAAGAGGCAAGATGATGTTGAAGTTGAAGCTTGCAATAGCAGACCATCTATGCTGATTGGCAAGGAAAATCATTAATTTTATTCATGCCCTAGCTGAAGAAAACCAACAAGTCACAGCAGAAATAATCACCAGTACCATAGACATCTTACTTGGTTTGGTTTATAAAATTCTGATAGAAAATATTTAAGTGGAGCAAACTCTGCTTAACGGGTGCTAAAATCATTTTGCCCAGATCAGAGCAGACAAGAGCAGATCTTTGAGTGGAAATTATAAATTAGTTGGATGAAGATCTTGGAGAAATTCCTCAACACATTGTAAATGGAGATGAAACATGACTCTACCATTATGATCTAAACACAGCACAACAAAGCCATGACCACCACAGAGTGGTTTGGGTCCAGTCTAAACAAAAGTCGACCAAGCAAAAGCAAAGGGCATCTCACAGCAGTTTTTGGGGATGTTCAAGGCATTTTGCTTGTTGACTTTCTGGATGGCAGAAAAGGTAACATCTGCTCATTTTGAGGGGTGTTTTGAGAAAGTTAGCCAACACTTCAACAGGAGAACACCCGGAGAAGATATGCAGAGTTCGTCTCCACCTTGGCAATGTCTCGCTCATTCTTCTATGAAGGGAGATTAGCTTTGTGGGAGTTTGGTTGGGAATTCATTATGTGATATCTTACAGTCCAGATTTAGCTCCTCTGGCTTTTTTTTGTATCCTAATCATCCATTTTCTTGAGTGATTAACGTAAAGAAAGTGTGTATCTAGATGGTTAAATTCCCAGGAACTGCAGTTTTTTTTTATGGATGAAGTCCTCTCATATATTTATTATTACTGTTGCTATCTTTAATATTATCAGTATTATCTATTATAACATTGTGTTCAGTGTAAAGGTTTAGGACAAAATGGACTTCAGTGGACAGTCCAACTTCTTTTACCTCTTAGGTTTTTGGTATATCCAACACTGTTTGAAATAAATGTAACTTCAAACTATTTTCCAATGTAAAATCTAACATTGTATAACAATGCTGCATATATTCATCTAGATATTTCTTTGAATCTCAGAATTGTATATTTCAGCATTTTCAACTATCCAAGTTTGATTGTTTGAGAAATAGAGCTATTCCTCTGTGGCTGCTGTTTTTCATGTCTTTAATCATTAAGTCTTTGGTGATTCTGTTATTTCCAAGGTACTTAGGAGGTAAGAACAGATAATTAACATACAACATTTATCTTATCATTCCTGGCAATGTTTGTAGCCTCTGTTTCAATTTTTACTTTAATACATTCAACAAAGTCATCGATTGAACCTCTCACCCTGAAAAAATATTCCCTGGTTACAGTCATGGAACTGTATAAAAGAATAAGAACACTACTCATATTCTGACTGATTTTTAAATCCTATAATAATTTTTTTCTGGAGTCTTGCTTCTCATCAATATTGAATACCAATAGAAGACTAGAAGACTGTATGTATGGTTGACTTATAAAAGATATATCAGATAATTTAGCTGTATAAAACCTATATAAAACTTTTTTTTTTTCTGATGCAGTGAATTGTTCAGTCGGAAGTAAAGGGAAGAAATGACCAAAAGTGCCTGATGTGCAGATTGCATTCACAGGCAGGAGGTCACTGCAGAATCAGGAAAGTGCAATTGGTTGGAAAGAAAAGAAATCCAAACTGGCTCTATGTATGAGTAAATTGAGTCCTGTGACTCCTTAGCAGTGATTCTGTGCTGTCTGAACACTTGAACTTTGGATTTGAGAATCGGTTGCATGATTCAGCAATGGACGAGAACAAAGTCAGGCTTGATCTTTCTCTTTGCCTTAAAAGGACCCAGCAGATTCCTGGAGAATAAAATGGTTTTATTGTTCATTTGATTGCATTGCTTTTTCTGCCTTACACATCTTCATTCGGTTTGGTAATTGGGTAGTTTATAGACTTACTTGAAAAGTATTTGTTATTCGTTTTTTGTACTTTCAAAAAATGTACAATTTTTGATGAAATGATAAACCAGTAGTTTGGCTTTGTTTCTGTGTATTTTTGGTAGTATTTTTAGTTATAAAGTTTTCTAACATGTTTGGCCTTAAGATATTTGAACTTATCACATCACTGATAAACAACAGCAATAAGTAGGAAGCAAGGAAAAAGTAATAGAAAAATATAGAATCTCTTCACAACAACTCACAAGCTTACTTTGGTATTTTGAGTCAAGCCAGGCAACAAGGTCATAAAGAATATGAAGGGAATGAAAAATACTAAATGATTTGATGTTAGATTCTAAATATGTGTGCCTTACAGCACATTATAAAAATTATTCTCAAAGCAACAGAGACTCTTTAAAAAAAAAATCCAACATTTCTATCATTATTCAAAGGATTTGTATATCAAAAACTTACAAGAGGACATGCTAATGGGCTGGCACACCGGATTCTAGTCCTGGTCGGGGCGCCGGATTCTGTGCCGGTTGCCCCTCTTCCAGGCCAGCTCTCTGCTGTGGCCAGGGAGTGCAGTGGAGGATGGCCCAGGTGCTTGGGCCCTGCACCCCATGGGAGACCAGGAGAGGCACCTGGCTCCTGGCTTCGGATCAGCGCGGTGCGCTGGCTGCAGCGCACTGGCCACGGCGGCCATTGGAGGGTGAACCAACGGCAAAGGAAAACCTTTCTCTCTGTCTCTCTCTCTCACTGTCCACTCTGCCTGCAAAAAAAAAAAAAAAAAAAAAAAAAAAAAAAAAAAAAAGACATGCTAGTACATGAAATGATTATCAACATCATTGGTTAATATAGAAATGCAAGCTAAAACTAAAATGAGATGATTACTAAGCTCTCAGGATGGCTAAAATTAAAAAAAATCCTTTTTGCCTACATTTTAACAAATTTTTAATATGGAGTGGAATTCATTTAGTTCACATGTACAGTTCTAAGAAGATAACCATATTGCCATCTCTTCCTCTCTCCTTCCCTCAGTTCCCTTCCTTTCATCCTTTTTTTTCCCTTAATTTTTGTAATTTCAATCCACTGTATCACCACAGGCGTAATGCACCATTAACCAAAATATCCAACAGGTGAAAAATAGGAAGGCCAAGTATAAACAAGGGCTAAAAACAGCAATTAAATAAAAAATATTAATAATACCAAAAAACCCTAATGTTTTTTCCTAAAACCTTTTTAATCCTAAAGCAGAAAATAAAACTGAATTAAGAGCTAAGAGTGGTATTTTAGCAACAGGGAAAGTACTCAGGATTATCAAGTATATCACTTTTATGTTTGTTTTTATTAAGTTGTATTTCCTAGACTTAAAAATTTATTGTAGTAGATATTATTTTATCAGATCTGCAAAGAAATCAAGTTCAGTTTTATGATTTTAAAATTATGTTGCTTAAGCAGTTTTATATCTGTAAGAAAGTAAAATTTCTGACATTCAGTGATAAAATTGAGTTTGCTGACACTTGAATTAATATAAAGAAAATCTATACATACGCAAAGTAATTTAAATAACCATTATCAGTGCCTTTTCTCTGACTTTAAAATATAGTCACTTTCTAAGATTAATTGATCTAAAGATTAATTTGATATTTTAAATAATAATCAATCAAGTATTTAGGGAATTGGGGTGTCAGAAAAAATGTGTTGTTCCATGTTAATTAGTTAAAATATTCTGTTCACTGGTATGTGGGAGGACTTTGCCTGGGCATTGTAGTTCCTATGAACTTTAGTTATATAGGTAGCACTGATCTGCTTATCAACTTGAACTTGTGGTCCTTTGGAATTAATTTCTAATCACTTGTCAAATTCTGTCCTCAACCAATTGTCTTTAGTAAAAAACAACTTCCTGGAGTGTTCACCTTCAATTTAATTGCTTGATTAACTGAAACACAGAAGACCCTCATTCCTATTTACAGTTCTGTGATTTGAGTTCACTGTCAGTCTTCAATCTGTATTTATAGAAAACTAAAATCTCAAATGGGCTGATTCAAAAAAACTTTCTGTACAGAGATCAAGGAATTAATACAGTGTGTCAGCTGTATTATTTTCCTTTTTTCAAACTTGCAAAAAGTAAACAAAATTCTCCCAACTCATTTGAAATCTTTATTTATATTTGTTAAATTCTAGAGATTAATATTTTAATTAATAGTATTAGTATTGTGTCTTTTCAAATTACCTCTTTTTTTTTTAAATGAATTCATGACCCAATATTGGAGAAGAAACAATGATCACATGACTAATTCTTGCCAGTCTTGACTTTGAAAGCTAGGGCTTGTGAGTCCAAATAATAGAATGAATAATTACTCTTAGCTCTCAGTCTATACCCTGAGACAAGATAACTCATGAAAGAGACCACTTAAATAAATGTGTTGCTATCAGACCAAAGTGTGACATACGATAATAAAATTATTTTCAAGCCCTCAATGAAAATAGGAGTCAGACTAAAATCAGAAGATGAAACATTCCCAAAAGGTGAATGACATTTAAAAATGAGTATAAAAAAGAATTATTCAGGCATAGACTAAAAACTATTAATATCCTCAGAGGACTAAATATTGGAAAAATAAATGGATGAAGGATGCAGAAAGATCTAAACAGGGTTAAAAGAGGAAAAAAGACTAAAATGATGACTTTAAATAAATTAAATAAGTGAGATTTAGCTCAGTATAGGCTGCAAATAAAAAGCTGATAAGGAAGTGAAACTCAATAAGGAACTATAAAAGCAGGGAAAATCCTTTTTTTTTTTTTTTAAAGACATTCTGTAAGAACTAAAGATGCAAGGCTTTAACATATAATACTTCATGACTAGTTGGGAATATTTTTACCTCCCCGTGATTTTATTCAGGAAGTTTTATAGGATATTTGATTTAATTGAATGACCCATGTGAGATGAACATTTTGATGCTTAAGGTATTATTTTTAAATGAAGGCTAGGTCACGGATCCATAACAGGTCAATAACCCAATCCTAAGTCTTGTTTTTAAGTTCCCAGTTGTCAACACAACTCAATTGATTTACCCATTAGCCATGGTCCTATATAACTTTCAGAAAGAAAGTCTCTATATAATTATTTCTCATCATTTCTTGGGGCTAAAGAAAATGGCAAAGGTGCTATAGCAGCCTCTTAGAAGTAATCCATGTATTGATTATTCATTAATTTTTTTAGTGCCTATTACCTCCCAAATATTTCAGAGGACACTGTACTATGAAATCCACAGATACCGAGCAAGTGACGGTGATTTTGAACAGAGCAATATCACACAAAATGCAGTGGAGAAAAATAGCTGCCATAAAATCTGAGGTTTATTATCCTTCCAGTCGCAGGACTTGTATTTGCCTATGCTGGCAATCAGGAACAAAAGGGTAATGCGAGTGGTTCAGACATTCCATTTAATAACTAGAAAAAATTGCTCTAGAATTTACCTAAAGGAGGAATAATTCTAGGTGTTCTTTTAACCACATAAATGAATAAAAAGTAAACAATGTTTCTAATCACATTTTTAGGAAGTGTAAAGAAAAAATTCTTCCCTTCCAAGATTATTGTTCTTGTTGAAGACGTATTTATTATTCCACATCATTTCATAGCCAGTTAAATCTTTTTCTGGCTTCACATGGCCTTTAATAGTCTGCAAGATGTGATGCCTTGATGGCCATGGGCTGCTGCTGGCGCTAATCACTAATTGTGCAGATGCCCAAGCCCCCTGCAGGACTTCCTGAAGATAAACAGCTGAGGACAACAGTCCAGACACTGAACTCCAGCTGCTCCATGAGTGAATTTCTGACAGCATCTTACAGCCTTGCACACGAGCAAGTCACTCCAGTGTCCTCGTCAAGGAATGCTCTAACTTCAGGGACTGGTCCCTTGACAGCCAGTCTGCTTCCAGACTCTCATCCTGCTTGCCATGCCTGGCCACGTCCCTCCATCCTGTGAATGGGCTTATTGCTTTATCAGGAGGGCAACCTCTTCTCTGGATGGAAGGTGGAGTTTCTGTCTTACAGAATTCTGGGTTCGTTTTCTCTTCTCTGACGCTCTTGGGACCATGGCTCCATGCCACCATGGCCCGTTACATACTTACACAGCTCCTCCAACTAACATCAGATCACTATAATTTTACATGCAAGTCTTCCTCACTAAAGATTTGGTAGTCCAGTGACTGATTTGAAGTGGGAACAAATATTTGCAGTGAATTGGTAAAGATGTGTAAAATGTGTTAGAGCTGGTAACTCAAACACTTAAGTTTTTTGATAATTATTTATTTCAATGTTGCATATGTACCTTTAAAGAGGCACCCCCATCAAGCTTACCTTTTACATTAAAATGTTGTATATGAACATCTATATAACTTTCACTACTGTTAACACAATTGGTTTACGTGTTGAATGGGAGAGAATCAAAGATGCAAATGTTAATAGGTAAATATCACAAATAGAAGTAAATAAAATAGGATAAAAATATGACAGGTAAAATGTTAAAAGACAAGAATATAGTATTCGATGTGAGTGTTTTGTCCTTTGTAGAACATCAAATGTGTTAATTTGATCAGAAAAAGCAGGAAAACGGATGTCCTGAAAAGCGAGAACATGTCCTGAAAAGCTCACTTCGATGAAAAGCAGCCAGTTGTTTCTGAAAATTTTTCATATACCTCCCCAGCAACATACAGCAGAGTGCTTGTGTCAGTTTCCAATCCTTTGTTTTGATGATGAGAGCCATATTCAACTAACGTACTCTCCACTAAAGTATTTGGCAGTGGAGACACTTTAATACGAAAGGGTTGGGCCCAGTGCTGTGGCATAGTGGATAAAGCTGCTGCCTGCAGTGATGGCAATCCATATGGGTGTCGGTTCGAGTCCCGGCTGCTCCACTTCTGATCTAGCGCTCTGCTATGGCTTGGGAAAGCGGTAGACAATGGCCCAGGTCTTTGGGCCCCTGCACCCATGTGGGAGACCTGTAAGAAGCTCTGGGATCCTGGCTTTGAATTGGCCTAGCTCTGACCTTTGTGGTCAATTGAGGAGTGAACCAGCTGATGGAAGACCTCTCTGTCTCTGCCTCTCCTTCTCTCTGTGTAACTCTGACTTTCAAATAAATAAATAAATCTTTAAAAAAATACAAATATGGAGCCGGCGCCGTGGCTCAATAGGCTAATCCTCCGCCTTGCGGCGCCGGCACACCGGGTTCTAGTCCTGGTCAGGGCGCCGGATTCTGTCCCGGTTGCCCCTCTTCCAGGCCAGCTCTCTGCTATGGCCAGGGAGTGCAGTGGAGGATGGCCCAGGTGCTTGGGCCCTGCACCCCATGGGAGACCAGGAAAAGCACCTGGATCCTGGCTCCTGCCATCGGATCAGCGCGGTGCGCCGGCTGCAGTGGCGGCCATTGGAGGGTGAACCAACGGCAAAAAGGAAGACCTTTCTCTCTGTCTCTCTCTCACACTGTCCACTCTGCCTGTCAAAAAAAAAAAAAAAAAAAAAAAAAAAAAAAATACAAATATGTTCAAATGGAGCATTTGACCAAATTACTGAAGATCAATAAATATACACAGGCGTCCGAAGACCAATGTTAAGGTTTCTGCAACTAATTCTTATATAAGATCTGAACATCTAACTAGTTGTGTAAAATGTAAACAAATAACCAGTGGCATAGGCCTGACTGTCTAACAGTACAGTCTACAATAAGATTATATGATTTATACCCCTTGATTTCTGTTCTTCCCTACTTCCCTCTCCAGATTTCTGTCTGGGCTTCTGTGCTTGAATCTTATTAACTCCCTTTTCTTTGTTATCTGTAATTATAGAGCTGTCAATCTCAAAACCCACAAAAGAGGGAAATTTGAAAACATTCTGGATTTGTATTATACTATTGAATGCATTGTGGATTTTTTCATATAGCTGGAAGGAGACAGCTTTAAATGAACTTTTTACAGGGAAAAATAGGTGAGTGTTTAACAGGGAAAAAAAGGACTTGACAGATATATAATTACGTTAGTGTCTCCGTTTTGTGTCTTTCTTCCCACTGTCAGCTGCCTTCTCTCTTGCCAACATAGCCCCAAAAGTTGCTTCCTTCAGTGCGCTTTCATTACATGGACAAAGCAGACTGAACTGGCATCTGCTTGGGTTTTCGTCCTCAGGTGAATCCTGCAGAGCTGAGGTTCAGGGGCTAAAGGATTGAAACCTTCAGAATCCTAAAGGACTTGACCCAGTGCAAGGGCAATAGACTCAAAAGGTAAATGGAAGAACTACTCTGTAACTGTCAGTTTTCAACATAAAAACTATTAGTGTGGGTAAACGCCAGAACAACCACACTCCCCCAGTCAACCAAATATCTTCAATTAGAAAGGAGTCAAGAAATGTATGCAAGTGAATGGCCAGAAGTGACTTTTACTTTATACGCATATCAACGCCTGTGTAATCTTATCAGCATCTATAATAATACTAATTCAGGGGAATGAAACAAAGAGAAGCAAATGATGCTATAGCAAAAATATTTTGCAAAATAAAAAGGAAAATATAGGAGAAAAAAATCAGCTGACATTATTCTAATTTTATGAATTATGATCTTGAATCTCTTTGTATGGGAGCTGTTTCTATAATTTGAATCTACACAGCGATGTCATTAAAATCCAATAGGTCTCATAAAATACACACTTTTCAAACATTAGAAAACTGTCATTTATTTCAAGAAAATATCCAAGTGCATACATTGATCTCTCATTGTCAAAAATATGTTCATTCACTTTAAATTAATAAATTATGATGACCAAAGTAAAACACAACTTGCTATATATGAAACTATTTATTTTTAAAATTAAGTTATTTAAAAATGTAAAAGTATACAAAATCAATCCTACATAATACTAAACAATGGCGATTATAATGAAATCATGCTATTAGAATTATTAGAAATTATATTTTGCAATCATTTTATAAAATAGAAAAGGAGATTGACCAGAGAGTTGCTCTAGGTACATTATCATCTTTATTTAAAGAATTCATACCTAGTAGTATCCTTTGACATTTCTCATGCATCCTATGAATATGTATTGATATAAATCCAGATGAGATTACTTCCATAAAATCCCGTCTAATGGATTGCTGAATGGGCTTTGCTAATATATTGGCTGAAATTGGCTGAATGTTTCCCTATTAGTGGGATGTCTAACATAGTATATCTTGACACATCATTTAATTTACTATAATGGCTGCAACTATGAAATTTTTGTCTAAAATCAAAAGGAGATGAACTGATTCTGTTAGCATGTGGATTGTAACATTATCAGCTGTCCTGGATGCAGAAGAACTCAATCCTCTGGAATCTGGGCTTTAGTTTAATTAAACACAGACCATTTCTTTCCAAGGAATGTGGGCCATTTAATCTGTCCCATCCACTTTGAAAGGTTGCTGACTTCCTTCTGTTTCTATATTCTAATTATTTTTACAGTATACAAGCTAGGTTTTAAAATTAAAAATTGCTTGATTCTTCTATCTCTAATAGAATCACATTTTTATGACATAGAAAGTATCATATAACAATACATAAAAGGTAGTTCTTCATTGCAAAAGAGATTGGAATAAATGTCACATTTAGCAAAGGAAAAAAAATATGAGAGGCATTTCATATAAACCTCTTCTTCTCTCCCCAAAATGCAAATTAGCTTAATATTTGGTGGCAACTAACGAATGATAGTAAATGATTCATGACTGCTGCTCTGGTGATAACGTTGAAGCATCTCATTTTTCTGTGAAGAATAGCTCAATCAATCAAGCCATCAACAAATATATGTGATTCATAAAACTCTATTTATCTCTTCTAACTTTTATTGTATGAGTAAGATGCAGTATTAGGTGCTTGAATGGTTTCAAGGTTCTTTTTTTTTTAAGGCACAATCAGGAAAACTAAGGACTTACTTTCAAGATCCATATGGTAATTATAGCTGGGGTAATTTAAATTATTCTTTGAAAATTATTAGTTCCATGCTACTCTCTTCACTTTCAGGTGATGCTTCTCTGCTCCTGGCCTTTGGACTCAGTATGTAAGCTGCCTTGGAAAATGGAAGTTTAGCAGTCATGATGCAAACAGGGACTCCACATATTTATTGTTTGGCTGTGCATGCGCTCCTTTGCCTCTCCCAGACACTATCTGAAGAATATGCTCTGGCCAACCCACTTGCCCAAGGAAGATGACTGACCAAGGAGCAGCACAAGCAAGCCAACTCACAGACTTGCAGCTTGTTCCTAAGCTGCACAGAGACTAGATCTGGCAAACAACGTTCACTTCACAGACAAGTTAGCAAACCCCGCTGCGGTTAGCAGAACCCCTTCAGATAAATCTCAGATTCACAGGAAATAAGAAACACTTCTTGCATGCCATATTTTATTGCTTGTTACCCAGAAACAGGCTGAGACACATGCAAACATTTATTTATTGATCCCTTACTATGTGCTAGATACATTCAAGGCCCTAACTTTATCAACTTATTTAATCCCCACTAGAGTTCTATGTGACTGTTAATATCAGCCTCCCCCATTTTACTGCAGACAAGATTCAGGAACAGAGAGATTAGGAATTTGCTCAAGATGGCAACGCCAGTGAGTGCTGGAGGCTGGTTTGACAGTCTTGCTGTAGTTCTACAGCCATTCAGTGACTGGCTTTCAATAAATTTGTTACACACTCAACCAAAGCCAATATGGAACAGGTGATAGGCATAATCTACACAGGTGTTAACAAACAGGAAAATGATTTTTAAGTTCAATACTCGGGAACTTAAATTAGGAGAGAAGCAAATAGATATGCTCTTTTGGCAAATTGCTCCAAATCAGGCAGCTGCACCCCTGGTCAACTACAATCATAGGTGATCAGCTAATTGTCCAAAAGTACTCAAAAATGAGAATTCCAGGGGTACAGAAGTGTAAACATTGTGGTTTTCTCCTTCCCTACCTCTTACTGAGTCTATTCTAAGAAAGAAGAAACCATCAAGCTGGTTGGTCAGAATTCAGGGCAATTTGGGCAATTGTTATTGCTGAAATGTTTTGCCCATTCTAAAAGGTAAGGCCTCCGATCCACTGTACCAGGTAGCTTTTCACTACCACAATGAAATACCTAAAATTAGCTCCTCTCGAGGAAAGAGGTTTATTTTGGTCTAGGTTTTGGAGGTTCACAATCCAAAGTGTAGTGGGCAGCTTGCTTGCTCTCTCTCTCTCTCTCTCCATTTTTCAAATCAATCAGTCTTTTAAAATTAAAGAAAAAAATACTTTTCAAGTCCTGAGCTCCTTAAGCCAATCTGATGCTCCAGAAAAAAAATGTTTACTGATGCCTGTGCAAAAAAGAAAAAAAAAAAAGTGGAAATTCATCCTGATACAAAATCATTCATGAACTTAAGAGGTACAGAAATTTCTGAAGACTGTACCATGGGCTCTAGGGGTCTCAGTCAAAATCCTTTGCTCTAAACTCTCCTACCAAACTATGCAGAGATTTCTTTTAATGTGTATTTTATCATATCCTTCCTGTATATCAAGCACCCATCAGCAAATGTCAATCTTCAAGATAAAACCCTGATTCTTTAGTTTGAGATTAAAAGGCCTTTTATCATTTAATACCCCTCTTTGTTTAAATGTTTATTTATTTATTTTCACCTATTTTCAAGGCAGAGTGACAGAGACAGAGAAAGATCTTCCATCTTCTGGTTCACAAATGCCTGCACTAGCCAAGGGTTGGTACAGGCCAAAGCCAGCAACCTGGAACTCTGTCTGGTTCCCTGACATGGGTGGAAGGGGCTCAGATCTTTGGGGCATTATCTTCTGTTTCTTAGGATGCATTGGCAAGAAGTTAGATTGAAAGCAGAGTACTTGGGGGCGATGCTGTGGCTTAGCTGGTTAAGCTGCGACCTGCAGTGCGGATATCCCATATAGGCACCGGTTCAATTCTCAGCTGCTCCACTTCTGATCCAGCTCCCTGCTAATGTGCATGGGAAAGCAGTGGAAGATGGCCCGAGTGATTGGGCTCCTGCATCCATGTGGGAGAGCCAGATGAAGCTCCTGACTCCTGGCTTTGGATCGACTCAGGCCATTGTGGCCATTTGGGTAGAGAACCAGTGAATGGAAGCTCTCTCTCTCTCTCTCTCACCTTCTCTGCCTCTCTCCCCCTCTCTCTCCTTCTCTATCTCTGTAAGTCTGTCTTCCATATAAATAAATATGCCTTAAAAAGAACGCTGAGGACCTGGGACTTGAACCAGCACTTAAGTATGGGATGGGAGCATCCCAAGTGGTAGCTTAACTCCCTGAGTGACAATGTCTGAGCACACTCTATTTCTTCATTTGGCATTTTGAGAAAAAAAAAAAAAAAACTATTTACATCTTTTAAATCTTTCCAGTCATAAGCTGCTTTTCTCATCTTGTTCGTCAATTTTCCCCTCTTGCCACCTGACTTCTGGAAGAATTTCTGCCCTAGTTCTACCCCTTTCTTTCCTACATTCTCTTTTAGTGAACCCATCCCCTTCACATAAGTGCCCCATGGATAGTTTGTTAACCAGAATCATATCACTTGTTTCAGCAATACCCATTGTCTACTGCACTGCCTGGCAATGAACGAGTCCTCCATGAAAGTTCCTATAAAGAAGAGAGTGAGAATCAGAGAAAGTGAGAAAGAGAATGAACACAAACACAGAGAGTTTGGGAGGGAAGGGAGAGAGAGGACGGGTTGGAGGAAAACAGCGATGCAATTGGGTTGAAATAGAGACCTTAGATGGTTCATTCCCCACATGACTACATCATTCAGATTTGGGCCAAGTTGAAACCAGGAGTTGGGAAAATTCAATCTGAGTTTCCCATGTAGGGGGCAGGGAACCAACTCCTGGAGCCATCCTCTGCTGCCTCCCAGAGTGTGCATTAGCACGAAGCTGGATCAGAAGCAGAGGAGCCAAGACTCAAACAAGGCACTAGCATATGTGACGCGGATGTCTCAAGCAATTTTCTTAACAGACATACCAAATGTCTGTCCCCCAAGGGTGTTGCTTATTAAAAGGAAGTTAAAATATATGAAGTGCATTCCAAGAGGATATCACACTGGTAATAGCCTCTCGGTATAGTCACATAGTTTTTACAACAGCTTTCTCTGCTGAAGTGCATAGCAGAATTAGCGACAGCCAGGACCTGAGCTAACACACACACCATCATAGGTGGAAAGTGATGGGGCTCTGGCCTCTCTGGGTAAGCACGCCCTTTCCATCCCACTGTTTTAGCAAAAGTGAACTCAACAAAACTAGTCTTTTGATAATTTACACAATTTTCATATAGATTTAAGGAACTACAACTATAAAAATCTTGAAATACATATAGAATTGAATGATGTCTTTCCAAAAATGCTGATTTTTTTGTTTTTCCAAGTGAATGAGCTCACCTGAAAGGAGGTGGCTTCTGAGCAGATAAATCTACAGGTGTGTCCAGTTTTCCCTCTTGCATACACAGGGTTAGGTCCAGGCCTAGTAAATTGTTCCTAGCTTCTACTCCAGATGATTTTGCCTTTGGCTGACAATGAAAATCAAGTTCAAGTCAGCACTAATAGCAAATGGAAGGATAGGCAGCCTGTTGATTTCCATCTCTTTTCTTTAAAAAGTCAACATAAAAAAAAAGATTTTCTCACTCTATTTATTAAAAATTCTCAGAGAATAGAGGCCCAGTGAAACATCACAGTTGCCAAAGTATAGGGACAGAAGCACCCAGAATAAGCTTCTGCAATCCTAAGTGACCGGACACAGAGGGTGTGTAGTTCTTTCTGATTTTACAGGGATGCAGATGGGGGATGTTGCTCAGTGCAGACCCGACTGCACCTCCCTGGCCTCATGTTCATGCTCTCTGCTATCTGTTCTCCAGTTGCCTGGGGCCTCTCTCCCTTATTTGGAACCCACTCGACATGCGGTGTGGGACCAGGTCAGGTTGATGAGAGAGTGGATGGATGTGTTCTCCCCCTGGCAAAGATAGCAGAAACTGACAACTTGTCCTCTGAATTCTGATTTATAAGCCAGAGGGTAATTACTTTTGCAGCTGTTTTTGCTCTTTACTGAAAAGTGTTTGCTTCTCAAATGCCCACTTCCAAAACATGTAGTAGTATCCATCCGGCACAAGGGATGTCTTTCTCTGCAATCACTTCTCTGTTCATATTTTGCATATAAACTTGTGGTTATATTTAAATTTCGTTTCTTCTTAGAATCTTATTCAATTGAAGGGGCTGACATTCTGTCATAATGAATTAAGCCACTGCCTGCAATGCCCCCATCCCATATGGGCACCATTTTGAGTCCTGGCTGTGGCACTTCTGATTCAGCTCCCTGCTAATATGCCCGGGAAGGCAGCAGAAGATGTTCCAATTCCTTAGGTCCCTGCACCCATGTGGGAGACCCAGATGAAGCTCCTAGCTCCTAGCTCTGGCCTGGCCCATTCCTAGGCCATTGTGGCCATTTAGGGAGAGAACCAGCAGATGCAAATACCTCCTTTCCCCTCCCTTTCCCTCCCCTCCCCTCCCCTCCCCTCCCCTCCCCTCCCCTCCTCTCCCCTCTCCTCTCCTCTCCTCTCCTCTCCTCTCCTCTCCTCTCCTCTCCTCTCCTCTGTCTCTCTGTAACTCTGCCTTTCAAATAAATAATATGTCTTCAAAAACAAAAAGAATTTTATTTATTTGAGAGGCAGATGGTCAGAGGGAGTGAGACAGACAGAGAGACAAGAATCCCTACCTGCTGGTTCACTTCCCATATGCCTGCAACTGTCAAGCTAGGTTGATGCCAGAACCGGGACCTGGAAACTCTGTCTCTCACATGGGTGGCAGGGATCCAACTAAGTGAGCTACCATCACTATCTCTCTTGCTCTGCATAAGCAAAAGAGAAGAATCAGGAAAAAGAGACAGGCATTGAACACAGTTACTCTAATATGGGATGTGGGCATTTCACATGTTAGGCTAAATGCCTGCTTCTTAATTACATTTTTTAATTCTTGATCTTATCCAAATACCAAACACAGCCTTGAATTCTGAGTTTCTCTGGATCATGAAAACCTATCATATATAGGAATTCAATGGACAGCTTGAGATTTGATTGTTGTATTTAACCTTTGTTTACACTCTTGTGGAACTGTGGTCTTTCTACTTTCTACTTATTGAATACTATGGTTAGTAATGCATTACACCTGTGATTATAGAGTGGATTGAAATTATGCTTTTGCAAAAATTAAGCAAAAAAAAAAAAAAGAAAGGAACGAAGGAAGGGGATGGGAGAAGGAAGTATGATTATCTTAGAATTGTACCTATGGCACACATGAAATATGTTCTCTTTATATTAATGATTTAAAAAAAAAAAAAATCAGTCCAGTTGTCGGGGAATAGTCCGCAGCGGCATCGCTAGGCGGAGGTTTTTACTTTCGGTTTTGACCGGGGGCTTTCCATTGGGCGGGGCTCTCCAGAGGCTGAGGGATCGAGGTTGCAGTAAACAAGATGGCGCCAGGACCCCCGCAGTGAATCTGCCTGCCTGCCTGCTGCGTGACACCTCACCTGATTGGCCGAAGGACGCGTGCCCTTCACGTGAACAGAGACCGGATTGGTGTGCCCGATGCATGGACTCTAGCTTGCTCCTGATTGGTCGCATTTTGTATATAAGTGGCGGGTGTAAGGAGGAAGCTCTCTTTCTCTCCTCTCCTTTCCTCCTTCCTCTCTACCTCTGTCACATTTACTTTCTCTAATAAAAAGTCTACTGAAGACCGATAAACGTCGTTCGTTCTTTTCTCGCCCGAGAAACCGTCGTCGCGGGCCCTGGGTTGAGTCTGCTGGCCAGACTCCCCGAGACGCTCGCGGCATCCAGTCACCTTATACTTCTCTGACAAAATCAAAGAAAGAGTTATTATAGGAGCCGGAGCTGTGGAGCAGCAGGTTAACGCCCTGGCCCGAGGCGCTGGCATCCCATATGGACGCCAGTCGAGACCCGGCTGCTCCATTTCCAATCCAGCTCTCTGCCATGACCTGGGAAAACAGTAGAAGATGGCCGAAGTGCTTGGGCCCCTGCACCCGTGTGGGAGACCTGGAAGAAGCTCCTGGCTCCTGGCTTTGGATTAGCAGCTCCGGCCATTGCAGCCAACTGGGGGGGGTGAACCAGCAGATGGAGGATCTCTCTCTCTCTCTCTCTGCCTCTCCTCTCTTTGTGTAACTCTGACTTTCAGATAAATAAATAAATAAATCTTAAAAAAAGAATTATTATAAACAGCAGACATACTCCTGAATGCTGTTAAATGGACTCTTTGTTGTTGCTGTTAATTGTGATATGCATAAAGAAATGGTAACACAAGCAACATCTTAAAAGAGATCTGCTATTTGTGATATATCAACTCATTTGTTAGGCTTAGCTGTCAGATTTAACTCCTTTAGCTGAATTTCTCTTGGCTAGTGCATTTACGACCTTTGTCAAGTATTGGATAGGTCAGCAACATGCTCAGGTTTAATCCTCTTTATTTTGCTTAAGAGGATCTTAGACATAGTTCTCAAATGTTGGTGAGTTTCAGGTTCACCTGCGTCCTTGTTAAGATTTAGGCTGCTGGACCCCGGCCCTAGTGTTCTGAATCAGTAAGCCTGGTGGGGCCTGTGCTGTGGCAGAGCAGGTAAAACCACTGCCTGCAGTGCCGTCATCCCATATGGGCGCCAGTTTGAGTTCCTGTTGCTCCGCTTCCAATCCAGCTCTCTGCTATGAATGGGAAAGCAATAGAAGATGGCCCAAGTCCTTGGGCCCCTGCACCTGCATGGGAGACCAGGAAGACACTCTTGGCTCTGGCCTTGAATAGGCAGAGCTCCGTCCATTCCATTTAATTGGGGAGTGAACCAGCAGATGGAAGACCTCTCTCTCTCTTTCTCTCTCTCTGCCTCTGCCTCTGTTTCTCTCTATGTAACTCTGACTCTCAAGTAAATAAATAAATCTTTAAAAAAATAAAATAAAAGAATCTTTCTTCTTCTCTTTTTTTTTTTTTTTTTTAAAGAATTAATTCCGGCTGGGGCTGTGGCTCACTAGGTTAATCCTCCGCCTGTGGCGACGTCATCCCATTTCGGCGCCAGATTCTGTCCCGGTGGCTCCTCTTCCAGTCCAGCTCCCTGCTGTGGCCCGTGAGGGCAGTAGAGGATGGACCAAGTGCTTGCGCCTCTGCAGCCGCATGGAAGACCAGTTAGAAGCACCTGTCTCCTGGCTTCGGTGTGGCGGCCATTTTGGTAGTGAACCAACGGAAGGAAGACCTTTCTCTGTCTCTCTCTCTCTCACTGTCTATAACTCTACCTGTCAAACAACAACAACAAAAAAGAATTAAATCCAAGGAATTGACCTCTTGCTTTTTACTGTTTATTTACTTAAGTATAGTTTACCTGAAGTTGTGTGTATTTAAGGTGGTCAGGATGTTTTGATATACAAAGGGAATGGATTATTTCATTCAAGATAATTACCATATCCATCTGTTGACAGAGTCACCCTCTTTTCAAAACTCAACATCTTCTCTTTCAGCAGATTTCGAGTACAGAATACAGATTACTAGCCGTAGTCCACACGTTGCATGATAGATCTCCATTGCTTTCTTATGCTACATGACTGAAGCTTTGCACCCCATGACCAACACTGTTTCCCTCACCTTTGGAAACTCCCACTCCTTTCTCTGCTTCTATGAATTAACATTCTTAAGATTCCACATAAAATGAGATCCAGTAATCATTTTTCTGTCTATGTAAGGTTTACTTCAATTAGTATAATGTCTTCTAGGTTCACTTATGTTGCCGAAAATGGAAGAATTTACTTTTAAGGCTGAATAATATTCCATCTCATGAATATACTACTACATTTTATTCATCCATTCGTGTAGTGATGGACACTTACATGGCCTCCAGCACTTGGTTAATGTGACTGTTGTTGCTGGTTCTTGGACCATTCAGGGAGAATCACAGGCCTAATTGGTTGGCCCAAAGAACAAAGTGAGAACAGAAATGTATACCTCTTCATTTCTAAAGCAAAGTTTGTCATTATGTGAACATTCATTGTTAAGGAAACATTAAGTCCAAGAAAAATAATAATAAGTTAAAATGTTTCCTCATCTCTATCTGTCCCATTTGGGAAACTAAAAGGAGAGATTGGTTTCAGCAGTATTGACATTAGGTTTCATAAAACCTGAAATGCCTCCAAGAAGAAGGAAAGATGGAGAAAAGGGAGGGGGATCCTTCTTCCACAAATTCAACAATGACCATCACTTTCCCCCCTTAGAAAGAATTGAAATCTATGTTAGAGCATCTTTTTACTATACTAGAAAGCTACAAACGGAAGAGCCCCACATTAATATAATTAATATAAACTGTATTGCAGATTTTACTTTCTAAGGATTTTTTTCCTAGACAAGCAGAAGAATTTGCATCAAATAACAGGTAAGCAGCCATATCTAATATTTTCCAATTAGTCTTCTGTCTGAAGCCCAGCCTAGGTCTCTTTATCTCCAAATTGCAGGCCTTTCACCTTGTATCTGCTGAGCTCAGCAAGTCTCCGGCACTGTATGATATGTAATCTCACTCCACACAGCTGCTGGTCCCGTGGGAAGCTGGGATAGTAGTGAGGGTAGCTGTACTTTTGTGTGGGGAGGAGCCACAGCTGTGGTCTATTCATTTCTCTTAAGGCTCAGCTCCTTTTCAACATATCTCTGCCTCCAACTCCAAACTCCACCAAAAATAAAAAGTTTCCATTGAACAAAATCTGTCATAGTGGGTATCAACCAATGAAGGAGAAGAAGAATAAATCCTATTTATTTTATAATCTTCAAGTTGTATAATTCAGGAAATTAACCCCCAGTTTTGGGTTTTATAGTCCATTCTTTATAAGCAAATTATAAATAGACTTATTAAGTTTAACAAACAATGTAAAAGATGGATGTCAAAAAATAATTGAAAATTTTTGAAAAAAATCACCTTAGATTTAGATGTACACTTGCTCTTGGAATGTCATCTATATTCCTACTGTTGCAATGCAACACATGGGGGATTATGAGCAATGGTAGATAAATTTTTTAAGCTGCAAATATATTTTAGGAACCTGTCTATACAAAAGTAAAATTCGTGTTTTCACAATATGTGGCCATATATTGATACTTCATATTCCTTCTTTCTGGCTGCATCATTATTATTCATCTTAAATTCCCCTTCATTTCAGCTCTGGTGTGGCATATGTCCTTATAACCCAGGTTGCATTATTGCCACCAAATCTTTGTACAACATTTCTCATGTTCCTGGAATGTTCTCTTTCTCTGTTCTTATCTGTTTATATCCTTTCAGTATTTCAAAGTATTTCTAAAAGCTGCTTGTTTTGTACACTTTCCTTATTTCCCTATTGGCTTTGTTACAGATTTTGAAACACCCTGCTCTGTACAATCACAGAATCTATCTATCCACCCATCCATCTGTCTATCTATATCAGAATTTAGCACTGAAGTATTGAACTCCTTGCTTTCGCCTTGAATTTTAGGTATGAAGTTCTTATTTGGTCTAGTTGGGATACATGGTAGCTGTCAGTAAGAAGTTAATTATGGGGAGCCTGTGCTGTGGTGTAAGAAGCTCCTGGCTCCTGGCTTCAGACCAGCACAGCTCCAGCCGTTGCAGCCAACTGGAGAGTGAACCAGTGGATGGAAGACAACTCTCTCTTTCTCTCTCTCTCTCTCTCTATATATATATATGCTTCGCCTTCTCTCTCTGTGTATCTCTGACTCTCAAATAAATAAATAAATCTTTGAAAAAAATTCTCTGTGTAACTCTGACTCTCAAATAAATAAATAAATCTTTGAAAAAAAGAAGTTAATTATGGGTAGTATTCACTTTAGGATAAATTTGATATATTTGAATATTTATTTGTTTATTTCAAAGGCAGAGATACAAAGATAGAGAGCGGGAAATCTCTTCCATCTGCTGGTTTACTCCTCAAATGGCCGTAAGAGCCAGGACTGGGCCAGGCCAAAGCCAGGAGCCAGGAGCTTCATCTGGGTCTCCCACATGGGTGCAGGGGCCCAAGGACTTGGGCCATCCTCTGATGCTTTTCCATGTACGTTAGCAAGGAGCTGAATTGGAAGTGGAGTAACCAGGACATGAACTGGCACCCATATGAGATGCTGGCACTGCAGTCGGAGGTTTAGCCTTCTACACCACAGTGCCTGCCCCAATAACTTTGATCTTCCTAAAAAATCAATATGTCTGTCTTCTAAATGGCAGTCCATAACCATACACAGTGGTTGCCACCTAGGATTTAAAAGCACAAGCTTTAGATTTGGGTGCCTGAGTGTGTTCCAATTCTAACCTGGAGATCTAGCAAGTCAGGTTTTTTACCTCATGATCTTCATGTAGAATATGGGAATGATAATAATAGTACCTACCTCTTAGGGTTGTTGAGATTATTAAATAAATTAATAAAGCAATTAGAGCAATGCCAAATCCATGCAGGTACCCAACAAACATAATTAACATGATTACTACTCTTGCATAGCTCTTTATCATGAAGGTAGTTAAGTAACAGGAACAAAATTGTAATATTATTACAGTACAGTGTTCAATCCAGATTTGCAAAGCTAAGATATAATAGTAAATGTAAGCACAACATCTTCATTGAGTTTCTTTCCTTCCTTCCTTCCTTCCTTCCTTCCTTCCTTCCTTCCTTCCTTCCTTCTTTCCTTCCTTCCTCCCTCCCTCCCTCCCTCCCTTCTCTCTCTCTCTCTCTCTTCCTCTCTCAAAGTATTTTAAAATGGAATAAGCATGGTCTCCATTTCCCTAGCTAAATTAAGCAATGAAAGACCACAGACCTTTTAATAATGGTTATAACATCTATAGAACTCGCCCAATTATATTAGGAAGAGAGAGGGAAAGGATTTCGACTAATTTGAGGGCAATGCAAGGTCTTCAGTACATGACGGATTATTGCTTCTTTTATTCCCTAAGTAAATGTTATAGGAAAGTATATCATAGAAAAGGAAAAACGGAGGCCTGAATTAAAAGGGTAGCATGAAGGAACAATCACACAGTGAATGAAAGAACTGAGACAGAGAGAACCTAGGCTGAACTTGAACTCAAAATAACCAAGATACTTGCAAGAATCAACCTCTGATGTCAGAGCCCCCATGACCTAAAGACCTCCCACAGGCCCCACCTTCTTGCTGCCTCAGTTACACTGAGTCTCTACCCTTAATCTATCATCCATTAACATTAAGACATGAAAGTTTAACCATCTCAAGAGTTTTCTGGAAATAAGTCCTACTGTACCTGTGTTGCTTCAATGACATCAGCATTTTCCAAAATTGCAACTCACCTCATCTCTTTCATGAAGCTTTTCTTAAGATACCTTCATCCATCTTAGTTGGCTCTCTCATTTCCAGGCTCCTGTACCCACTGTACTAGAGATCATTGAAAGCACAATTTCCCCTTGTTTTGTCACCAGCAACTAAAGTATAACTGCTTGTCAATCTGTGATGAGTGAGTCTCTCCGCAACAACAACAACAAAAAAAATTGAAATTACTAAATGAAAATATAAAACATTTTCATATTCAAATATGCATGCCAAGAAGAGTAAAACAATTAAAACATGCTGACAATCATGATATTTGAGAACAGGTTATTTTTTTTCAAGATTTATTTATTTATTTATTTATTTATTTGAGAGAGAGAGTTACAGACAAGAGGAGAGACAGAGAGGGCTTCCATCTGCTGGTTCAGTCCCCAAATGGCTGCAATTGCCAAAGCTGGGCCTATCTGAAGCCAGGAGCCAGGAGTTTCCTCTGGGTCTCCGCACATGGATGCAGAGGCCCAAGCACTTGGGCCATCTTCTACTGCTTTCCCAGGCCATGGCAGAGAGTTGGATCGGAAGAGGAGCAGCCAGAACACAAACCTGTTCCCATATTGGATGCTGGTGCTGAATGCAGAGGCCTAGCACACTGCACCATGGTGCCAGACCCTTTCTTTCTTTCTTCTTTTTTTTAAGATTTATTTATTTATTTGGAAGTTAGAGTTTTACAGAAAGAGGGAGAGAGAGAAAAAGAGAGAGAGAGAGAGATCGATTTTCCATCCACAACCATGCAGGGCTGGGCCAGGCCGGAGCCAGGAGCCAGGAGCTTCATCTGGGTCTCCCACATGGGTACAGGTTCCCAAGCAATTGGGCCATCCTCCACTGCTTTCCCAGGCACATTAGCAAAGAGCTGGTTAGGAAGTGGAGCAGCTGGGACTCGAACCAGAACCTATACGGAAGTTGCAGACAGTGGTATCCTGATCATCAACAGAGTTGAAACTTTAATATTAATGATAATAACCTGGAAAATTCAGAAATCTTTCCCCGACCTCAGAAAATTCTGATTGGGGTCTGCTCATTTGAGACCAATCAATTACTCAAGATGACTCTGGCATACATTTAAGAAACACAAACTACATCAAATAGGAAAAGGAAGGTTGGAAATAAATGTGCTATTTTTCAGTGTTATCTAAGCAAAATTTAGTTAGGCAATTGGGGAGTTCTTGAGACCAAGCACATAGTTGCAGGAGTATCGTCTCTAACAGGAACAATCTACCTTACTGTGCTAGTAACATATAGTCTTTAGCTGCGTGCAGCCCCTGGCAAGTGTGAGAGGAGGGGCACGGTGGGAGCAAGAGGCGTGGAGTCACCACACAGACCCCCGGGAGGCGGGTGAATGTGGGCCAGAGGCGAGCAGCCCACAGACTCGTTTATTTCAGTTGGTATAACTGCCTATATAGCTGAGGTAGCCAATCCAGTAAAGGGGCGGTTTATACCCTAACCAATCACAGCCTGTTGCTAGGCAGGCTCCGTTGCCAGGTGGGTTTTGAAGCCATTCCTGAGTCACTGATGCTGGCTTGCCAGCGGCCATCTTGGCATGACCTTCTCATTCTACCACACGACCTGAACACAAATATTGCAGTGCATTTCAGAGCACAGAATCCTTAGTTTATGGTCTACAAGGGGAATTTTGCTGGCTATAATAGTACCAAAAAGAATAATTATATCATGTTATGTTTTTACAATTCAGTAACATCTCCACGAAGTAATTAAACCTCAGGTACGTCACACAGTTTTCCAGTGATCACAAGAATACTAAGTGGAGGATTGGGACCAAGGATTTCTAAACTCTAGGTCAGGATTTATTATTTCTGGTATTTGTATTATTTCTACTACAAATACAATTGGGATACACTATAGTATTGAGCCAAGCCTAAATGTAGTGAGTCCATAGGTGAGAGAGAAAACATAATTATTAGAATCATTTCTCTCTCTCTCTCTTTTTTTTTTGTTTCAACTACTAAAGGACTGTTACAACCAAGATAAACCAGGAAATGAATTCTAAAGGAAAACAACTGTCAAATATTAGTGTGGTTTCTCAGTCATATATCCTGCCACTCCGTATTCTGTTTTCTGATAATGAGTGTGGGATGCAGAAATCTTGTTTCCTCTTGACCATCTGGTCCCCTGTCAGACTTTGTCAGCAGCAAGAGCTAGAAAGGTCTACACAGTCGTGGGAAGAAGGGGCTTGCTCTGTGATGTTCATTTCCTGCGGGCTCTATTCTTCCTTACCATCCATGTTTTGTTCCTGTGAGTGTTTGCCCAGCTATGCTTGCTCACTCATCAACAGCAGTTACTTCACTCACAGCATCTGAATCAAGACTTCACAGTTCCCACGACTTGCAGCCTTGTAGCATCCACCCTCATCATACAGCAGAACCAATTGCTCCTCAATGGGGAGTCTGGAGTCAAGCCTTATTGGACTCTGCCTCTGAGCTCCGAGCCATCTTCAACTCCTCCTTTGAAGTCTGAGTTTCTGCTCCATGAGCTGCTTCTGCTCTAGGCTTCCACAAGCACATGTTGATAATTCCAGCCTCTATCTTGTATTCCCTAACCCTAGGGGTGGAGGCTACTCCCGGCAATACCACCTCTGTTCCTAATACTCTTCTTGCCTTTTGGGTTTCTAGTAAGACACTTTATATCCTGTTAATAATCTTTGATTATTGTTTATAGCCCTTGTCTATACTCCTGAGGTACAGTGGTTTTTCTACTTACTACTTGCTGAATTCTTTATTTAGTGGAGGGAAAGGCTTGTTATTATAAAGTAAATTGAAATTATGTCATCACACAAATTAAAAGAAAAATAAGAAAGGAAGGAGGGGGTGGGGACAAGAGAGGGAGGGAGGGGAAATGGAAAGTATCATTATGTTATTAAATCTGTATATATGAAATACATGATCTGTTTACTTTATATAGGCATGGTAAAAAGAAAATTTCAAAAACTAGTATTTGTGTAAATGCTAGCATGATTATATACATATATTTCTAATTATTATGTGGCATGTTTTAGTGCAGTGACTTGAAATTTTTAGTAAACTAGTCACAACAATTTTATTTATTTGTTTATTTATTTATTTATTTTGAAAGTGGGGAAGAGAAGACAGGGAGGGGGGGACACACACACACACAAAGAGAGAGAGAGAGAGAATGTCCATCTACTGGTTCACTCCACTAGTGCTTGCATCAGTAAATGATGGGTCATACCGAAGCCAGGAGCCAGGAACTCAATTCAGGTTTCCCATGTGAGTAGCAGGGACCTAAGTACTTGAGTAATCAACTAGTACCTCTTATTTTTTCATTTTTTTAATTCAAGGTAAACAAATTTCATGTATTTCAGAAATACAGATTTAGAAACATGGTGATACTTCCCACCCTGGCCTCCCTCCAGCCCATGCTCCTATCCTTCCTTCTCCTTCCTCTAATTCCATCTCTTAATTTTTACAATGGCCTACTTTCTGTTTACTTTATATTGACAAGAGTAACACTTCACTAAATGAACAGTTCAACAAATAGTAAGAAAACAAAATACTGTCCCTCAATAATAGAGACAAGAGTTGTAAACAATCATCAAATCTCAAAACATGAATTTCACTCCTATATATTATAATTTTGGTATTCTATTTGTTACCACAGATCAGAGAAAACATGGTGTTTGTCTTTTTGTGACTGGCTTATTTCACAAAGTATAATGATTTCCAGCTGTATCCATTTTGTTGCAAAAGATAGGATTTAATTCTTTTTATGGCTAAGTAGTATCTCATGATTTCTTTATCAGCTATCAGTTAATGGACATTTGGGTTGATTCCATATCTTAGCTATTATGAATTGCGCTGCAGTAAACATGAGGTTACAATGAGGTTACAGATAACTCTGCTTTTTTTTTTTTTTTTTTTTTTTTTTTTTTTACAGGCAGAGTGGACAGTGAGAGAGAGAGACAGAGAGAAAGGTCTTCCTTTTGCCGTTGGTTCACCCTCCAATGGCCGCCGCGGCCAGCGCACTGCGGCCGGCGCACCGCGCTGATCCAATGGCAGGAGCCAGGAGCCAGGTGCTTTTCCTGGTCTCCCATGGGGTGCAGGGCCCAAGCACCTGGGCCATCCTCCACTGCACTCCCGGGCCACAGCAGAGAGCTGGCCTGGAAGAGGGGCAACCGGGACAGAATCCGGCGCCCCGACCGGGACTAGAACCCGGTGTGCCGGCGCCGCTAGGCGGAGGATTAGCCTAGTGAGCCGCGGTGCCGGCCACTCTGCTGGTTTTAAAGTGCACGTTAGCAGGAAGCTGGAATCAAGAGTGGAGCTTGGGCTTGAACTCTGACACCTTCATATTGGAGGCAGGAAAGCCAAATGGTGTCTTAACTGTTGTACCTAACACCCACCCCTGTTAAAAATACTAGCATTGAGTTATTTCTGTTAAATAGATAGTCAACTGATCAGATCCTGACTGATGGGAAAAATTAAAGAACAGATAATCTCATGCATTTGTTTTTTAATAGTAAGTTACATCTGAGTTAAAATTCAAAAGCAGGATGAGGCGTGGTCTAAGTGCAAATAGGCATTAGTGGTAATCTAGGAAATAGATTTGGAAAGATTCAGAATAAAATTTTTGAATATGTGGGTACTAGTTGGCTGATGTAAAAGTTTATTTTATAGTGAAAAAGCTTTGTTGAGTGACAATTATCTTCTTCTTGTGGTGGTCTCTTTTTTCTCAGTTTAAAGCAACAATTCTCCGTATGACCTAAACCAGCCACATGTAATGGAATTGGAGTGTGATAGAAAATGGTCTTTCATTGTGTAGTTCACCAAAGACACAGAGAGTTGAGATTTAATGTCCAAATGTATCATTTTGGTTAGACTAAATTTGAAGCAGCAACAAGCAAAATTGTTATTTTTGTGGATCAGAGGTTCTATATGAAATTTATTTTCAGTTATTCATAAATCTATGCTATTTTTCCCTGACTGTAAAAGAGAATGTAGGAGGGTTTCAGTGTAGTGTTTTGGTGGTCCAACCCTTCAGAGAGATATGTCCTTTCCAATACTAGTCCATTGGCCAGATAATACGTTCACACCCTCCAGGATAACTTTAAGGTGTGGAAAATTGTAGAGGGCACACACTGTTATCCAATATAGAGTAAATGTCTCTACCACATTAGTCATCATCAATTTCTTGTACAGCTTGTGATATTCTGTTATAAGAATGCTTATAAATTTGAAGATTTGTAGAAATCTTGGGACATATACCAGTTCAATATCAAGTCAATTGTCAGGAGTAGAAGGCAGGCAGCTCAGATGTTTGTCATGAATAGGAGAGTTGATGAGAGAGAAGGGCTTTAAAACCTATGTTGCTATCTCCTATTTTGACAGTCTTAGAATGACAGATTATTTTTTTCACATCTAAATTATTAAAACTCTGGCAGATCTTGCCATTATAACAAAAGGTTTAATTTAAAGCTATAAAATACAGCTACAGCCTTGCATTAGATGTGGCAATTAAAACACATCTTGGGTGATGGAATGAAACTTTGACAATGATCTTAATGATAGCTGAGGTCATGCATGAAGCAGGATTTCTCCTATGTGCTATAATGGTACAAAATGATGTTGTGAAAAAAAAAATCCTAACTGTGGCAGTTGTTCACATGAAACAATAGTGAAATTTCAGATGTTTTATCAAAACAATAGTCATAAATAAAACACCCCACTTCTCAGCAGACGCTGTTGGCTGAATGGCTCTCACTAATGTTTTCTTGTTCTCATTTGAAGGTCATTCCTTTAAATAGTGTTATTGATAATTGCACTCATTCCAGAATATGTATAGCAAATTTAGGTCAGATTAATTTCAGAAGCCCTCTCCAGATAAGGAGCTAATGGATGGGGACTCTAGATGCCTACAAAATACAGTCAAGTGCCTGGCAATGTATTAAACAAAGCAGTATTTCTTTCGCAAAGAGCTTATACTTTGAGTTTATTGGTTGGGTTTCATAAGAGCCCTGTGTTCCCATATGTTGTTTCTAATTCTTTGTAAGGCATAAAAGCTCTGTGTGACCATAACAAACAGGTATTGTCTTGATTTGTAGCAAATTACCATTAAGATTAAAATGCAATTAATTTCCCACTTGCTCTCTGCTTATTATGCAGTTAGTTAAACCAAATGATGGAGTTACAAATTCCTCATCTCCGATTCAATATTTTTATTTAATTTATGAGAAACATTGTTCCAGAGAAGAAACTTGGCTTGCAAAATATCATATTCTTTCTTGGGGCATAAACCTATTGAATGTCCCTTAACCACATGCACCATGAACTAGGCCTGATTATAAAGTGAAAGAAAGATTTCTTTCCTGTTTACTTCTCAGAATTGTTGTAAGACAAGTCATATAATGTATGTAAATGTTTGAATATAGTAAAATAAATAATCATATTAATGATAATGATCATAAATAAAAGGTTTATTGAGTATCTATTAAGAACCAGGCACTCCAATTTACATACATCATCCCATAAACTATCACAACACTATCAGTTATCTGATAGATAAGCTAACTAAGTTATTTTGGTTTACAAATGAAGAAATTGAAGCTCAGAGATTTCTGCTAGCTGTCCTGTAATGGATGGAGCTTAGAATTAATCTAGAATTTCAACACTAACACATAACCCTAAGGATCACAGCCTGTTCAGAAACAGCTCATAATAGACCACCATTTTCTGACAGACCACAGTTTTCCCAGTTGTTAATTAGTTCCATGAAGTTCTTTGGGAAGGAAGCAGAAAAGACTAAATTTGCTTATTCCATTCTAGGCATGATTTTGATACATTCTTACCTTTAATGCCAATAAAGGAAAACTTTCTAATAGTTCATAGATGTTCCAGCACAACTCTTTGTGTCCTACTTGCAGTCTATTTTAAAAATTGATTAATAATGTGTGTATATATTTGTAGGCCACATTTCAATACATACCTACAATATGTACTGATCAACATTTCTCCTTGCTTGACATTGCTTTATGATTGCAGACCTGGGCTCCCCACTTCTGCTTCTATTTGCAGTGCATTTTGCCAACAGAGCAGCAAATTGTCCTGTGTTCTCCTATATGAATAAATCTCTCATCACTCTGTGCTTCTACTTCTTGCTGCCGTGGTAGGAAGATGTAAACTCTTCATTAGGAATCTAGACAATACCCCAATAGTCATGGCAATGGCTCTGGAGTGCGTGCTGCGTGCACCTGTCCCTGACAATGTTGAAATGCTGCCACCTTCTGTTTAGCCCATGTGCTGCCCATGCAACCCACTCTGCAGCTTCCCCTGTCCTGGAAGCTGATGTACACTGATCCAGAATTGCACATCTGCAATATATAATATGACAAGTTAAATGAAAAACCTGCCCGAAAAACCTGCCCAAAAACCTTGATGGCCTCAGCTTTTGTACTGCAGTGCTTGCAAAGCCCATCCTACTAAAACGTACTCAATATTTCTGACAGTAAACTATTTAAGCAGTGTTCATCTCTGTGTTCAGGGAGGTGTTTTAACTATTTAGAGATTCGGGAGAAGGGAGAAAAAGGGGCTGGGGCAGGGATAATTTTTCCATTGTTTACCTAGCACCTAGCGGTGGGTTACTCCAAGGGTTTCTGGATGTGCCAAGGGCAAGGTGAATTTTCTGAGATGCTCACATGAAATGTGAGCACAGGCAGGATTGCAGATTTGCAAGTGAGGAGAGATCAGTTGCACCTGCACTATGTTCCAAGCACCCAGGCAATACTGAAGGGCGAGTGTGTGCCTGACCCAGCAAGCTGGCCTGCAGCAGCTGGTTTACCAAGGACAATGGCTTCTTGCTTATCAGCATAGCTATTGTCCCCTCCAGGAAAAGAGTCCTACAGTAATCATGACACCATGGATTGATTCCTTAGATCTGACACCGGCCAGCCTGAACCCCCTCCTCTGTCTTTTGCCTACCATGTGAAGGCAGGGCTTCATTTTATCTCACTTCCACAGTCCTGAAAATTAGCTTTGTTCAGGATCATTTTAATAACTAGCCCCTGACCACCCCATCCATGTGTGTACATTTATGTCTGGGTGAGTGGGTCTTCTGATGTTAAAATACCAAGATTATTTAGTAAAGCTGGGAAGCCAGAATGGAAAGCAGTTCTAGAGGCCAAAACTCTCTAGTTAAGTATTTACTCAATGAATTTTTATTGCCTAAGAAACCTATGCCTCATACACCCATGATTATACTCAAATCTTCTTTTGTATCTAAAACTCTGGTTCATGTCTTGTAGGATAAAAGAAACAGACAGAAATACTCATATATGTTATTTCCTTCTAAGTTAAAGCCTATAGAAAAAATATCACTTAAGCCCCTGGTTTTTACTGCTAGTATAAAAAAAATAACATTCTTAATGTGCTTAATTATTTTACCTCCTTTATACATGATGTTTTAGATATTCTTCTCTATCTTTTAAGTGTTTTACATATAAGTGTCTTAACATTGCTTGGAGATGATCTTTCCCATCTTGGAGAATGCAAATCCCTGAACTCATTAATAATTTAATAGCAACCAATTTCTTATATGAATGAACAACCCCGATTCTCATTTTTTAGGGGAGAATTCTGTGTTCAAGGAAAATTGCTTTCTAAATGCAAGGAGCTCTGTAGTGGATCCCCATGCAGAGAGCAGTCCCCACCCAGGCTTGATTGAAATGACACAGGGAGTTTCTTGAGGGTTCAGCCCTTGTACTTTCCAAGAGTTAATGCCCCCCGAGTCAGGAACCTACAAAGACAGTGACCCTGACTTCGGGCATCTCAGACGGGCCTAATGTCACAACAATTCTGGTGAGTACCATGTTCCCGCCCACTTTGATATCCAGACTCCCATGTCTTTTGTTGGAATGTTTATCATCTTCAATTTCTTCAGGTCTAGTGAATACAAGCAAAACTCTCCAAGGCTCTGACTTTGTTTATATACTCTATACCAAATCTCTGCCTTCTCCAAATAATTGAACTTTGATTGTTTCCACCCCATTTTATTAACTGACCCAGAAAGAAAATCACACAGCAGTTGCTCCTTCAGAGAGAATCACAAGCCGGAGCTCCAGTACCTTCTGAACACCTACAGCATACGACAGGAAGGGAGGCAGAGAAGACATTATTTGCCAGGAAGGCATGGACACTCCATCAATCAAATTGAGAGAAACAAGATATTTTACAGTTAGAGGGGGAGCTGGATCAGATGCCACAGTTAGTGATGAAGCAATCAAGAGCTAGTTGATTAAGAAATAAACCTAGAATAATGCACTCCTCTCTCACTGGTAACATAACTTCTCAATGGTAAGAATTATTGAGGAAGGATGGGCATTTGATTCTGGGTTTTAGATGTCACTCGTGACACCTGTATTGCACACTGGAGTGCCAGAGTTTGGTAGTTGGCTCCAGCTCCTGATTCCAGTTTCTTTTTAATGCACAACCTGAGAAGCAACAAATGATTGTTCAAGTAGTTGGGTCCCCTTGTGTGGGGCCCCTGCTTTGAGTTCCCATCTCCTGGCTTCACTCTGGCCCAGCCTTCCCTGTGGTGTGAATTTCGGGAGTAGATCAGCAGATGAGAAATCTCTCTTTCTCTCCCACCCCTGCCTTTCATATAAATAAATTCATAAGTACCTCAACTGTAAAAAAATAAAATTTGCTTTAAACCGAAACAAGAAGGAAATGTAATAGGTAGGCACAAGCTCACACAAAGACAGAGGCCTTCTGTCTCAGTGGAGCCCAGCCATCTCTGTTTCTAATGAGTTCTCCAGGTGGCCTGAGCGTAGGTTTTCAGAAGCACTGCATGACTTTAGGTGCAGTAGTTTCTAAACTTAACTGAGAAACTGGTCGTAGTCTAACCAACAGGTGGCCCAAATTGGACCAACTGATATCAGAGTTATCTACTGTCCTTGCTCCTACTCCTGCACCAAGCGTGTTCAGCCTTGTGTGTGGGTGAGGGAGAACTGCGAAGAATAGCAACAACTCTCACCTCTGATTCTGACCGGCACATTCACCCACAGCCTCCTCTGGGAGGAAGAGGTATGGCCAGAGGTCTCCCAGGTCTTCAAAACTTCCAGAAAGATTACAAAGGTGTCCTTCCTACAAAGGACTCCTTTTTGAATAATCGGGCAGTGTTGTGAAGATTCCTGAAAGACACAGCTCCAGGGTTGTTCTTATCAGGAGCACACAAAAGGTGCAGATGTACAAACTGGATAAACTGGATGGATGTTCATGGAGAAGGCAGAGTCATGGTTTGAGATTTTGTCACCTCCAAAGGCTTTGGCGCTCTGTTCTCTCCCCTAAGAATTCACTAATTTATGACAACCATTACGCTCTGAGCTGCAGGTAGATCCTCTCCCATGAGCACTGGGCACCCCAGTATCAAGGGGCACACACACAACAGCAGCTCCCTCATGCTGTCCCCTCTCCCACCCCTCAGGCTGCAGACAAGAAGAATAAGAGGAAAATGGAAGCATTTTTCTCCTTTTCTGCTGCAGGCCAGGAGCTATGGGCAGCCCCTCCGCGCGAGTGGGGGAAAAGGTGGACTCGTCCTATTGATGCCGACTGTCGCCGTCACACGGTCCTTGCAATTAGTCCAGACCAGCCTTATTCAGGCCTTGGATGCTTTTCAGATGAGAAAAAGGGAACACTCGAGGCCTATTGAATCGGAGCGTGGCATCTGCCGCACACCGAGGGGGAGAGGTCGGGGGTCAGTGCTTGATTTTGATAAAGCGTGCCAGATTAATTGTCTTCGGTAATCCTGTTTGTCATGGTAGATATGCAGAGGAGTCTTTGTGGCACAGGCTGACATATGGGCCGGCCTGCTGCTTGCCTATTCAGGGCCCCGCACATGCTCTCCACAGTTGGATGGCTTCCCAGGGCCTTGTTCGCCGGAGGAGTGGGCCTCCTGCTCCATTCAGCCGGGCCCGTCTCCACCACCAGGCTTTCTAATCTTCAAGCCAGCCTGGGCTGTTGAAAGAAACTGTATTATTCACAGAGGCCTAAAGAGAGAAAGGGAGAGAAGGGGGCTGGGCTGGGCAGGAGAAAGAGAAGGGGGAGGCAGGGGGAGGGAGCCCTGGAAGCACCAGAGACAGGAGTGAAAGACTCTGCAGACTGGGGAGGGAGGGGGGCAGAGAAATATAATTACAAAAAATAGCAGCCGTGTCCTTTAGGCAGAACACTTCAGGAGGCTGATTATAGCTCCTCTCCAAATCTGAATCTATCACCAAATTACACCCTGCCTCTTTTGTAAAATAAATGTTAATAAGAGGTAATTTGGGCCCTGCTGATTGTTAAGCTCAATGGAGATAGAAATGTTTTTTCGTCCTCTGTGTGTGTGTATTTATTGTAATACCTAGAGGGCTTCCTCCCCCCCCAACCCCACCCCCTCTTCCAACCTGAATTTATATTCAACCATGAAACAGGGAGCAGACGTTCCGAGGCCGGCCACAGGTGCCCGGGAAGGGAGGATGGTTGGAGTGTTTTGATAAAGCGTGAGCGCACAGCCTGGCCACACTGCTGGTCTGCAGTTGCGGTGCCCTGCCAAGAATGCCCGCTAGAATTTGGAACCCAGGGCGCTCAGGAAGGAGGAGGGCTTGGGTTCCTCCTTCGTGGGGAGGGTGAGAGGGGGTCCCTGCTCTAAATAGCTTTGCCTTTCTTTGGTTTAAAAGCAGGAGTTTTTTTTTTTTTTTCATTTACATAATCATTATTTTGAGTTGCTGCCAATTCTTTTGGGGGCTTTTACATTTAAAAGCACAAAAAAGTGGAGGCAGTCCTGTGACAGATCTTTTGAAAACGTTCTTATGATGTGTATTTACGAATAGATCCCAAAATGGAGCAATTAGACACCGTAAGTAATAATCTTCTAAGCAGACAAAGGCACAGAGATATTAACATACGAGTCTTCTAGGCCTCATCTCCCTGAACACTTCTTCGCTACCTTTGCCTCTTTCTGTCCACACCAAGCATTGCAGAACTACAGGTCCGAGCGGGCCCGGTGTCGGAACACAGATGGCTTGGTCTCTGGTTCTTGTTGCTGCTTTCTTTTTCCTCACACAAATGCTTTGAACACTATTTATTATAAAAATTGTATATTGAGAAACAATCTCATTATCTATCACTGCTTTCAAGAGATGGCGTAAGATTGCAAAATCTAGACATTCAACCGGGAAGACATCATTAAACTACTTCTCTATGGTAGATGTAAAAAGAAAAGGTTTGGTTTTGGCCCCAACTCCAAGAAGTTGGTTACAATATATTTATATAGATTTTTTGAAATTTATTTGGTTATGTGTCCGGGTGATCATCTCTCAGCATTTATTTGTCTTGCTTCCTACCAGAAAACAGTCACTGGACTTGGAGCTGGGTGTGAAGTAGACAGAAATAGTCCTTGTTGTCATCAGCTTGATGGTACATGATGGCGAAATTGTTTCACAATCACAGAGAGCAGCACTCATCACTTCCTAGGAACTCATTACATTTTATTTATTAAAAAGATTCAAAAACACAGAATAAATAAATAGCAAAAATGTGACGGAGAACTGGCTTTAACTTATACATTACATGGCATGGCACAGGTAGGTGAAGGAAGAAAAAGAAGAGAAGGCAGAGAAATGCATTACATTTCTGAGCACATGGTCTGTGTTGGGTGTGTCCCAAGTGCCTGATAAACACTATCTCCTGTAATTTTTAAAAGAACCTCTTGGAAGGGAGGGCTGGTATTCAGTCAGTGCCCACTGGTGCCTCCGTTCCAGGTATAGGCTCAACATCATCTGAGAAGCTCTTAAAATGAGCTGCAGTTGATGTTCAGATATCACTGTGCTCTGGGGATGAGTCTTGGGCATCAGTATTTTTAACGTGTCCCACGTGTGATTCTTCTAAGCATCCGTGGTCAGGAATCACTGATGTCAGGTTGAGTTTCTCCCATGTCAGCATGTGTGCCATTCGCCTGCAGACACAGCTGTAGGTAGGGGCTTGTATTTTTTTTTTTTTTTTTGACAGACAGAGTGGACAGTGAGAGAGAGAGACAGAGAGAAAGGTCTTCCTTTGCCGTTGGTTCACCCTCCAATGGCCACCGTGGCTGGCGCACTGTGGCTGGCGCACCGTGCTGATCCAATGGCAGGAGCCAGGTACTTATCCTGATCTCCCATGGGGTGCAGGGCTCATCTCCAGGTGAGGCTGATGCTTCTGGTCTCTCAACCATCTTTTGAGTAGCAAGGACTCGAAATTTGTTCAATGGCACACATGGATTGCAAACTCCGGCTTTCCCAGCTCAAGAATGATCCCTGTAATGTTACTTTCTTTCTCCTATAGGATTAGATGAGTGCTTCTACATCCTGGTTGGACAGGAGGAGCACACATGAGCCAGTGAGGCGATCTGGGCTTAGCTATGGGTCCTTTGCCATTTCTTTCATTAGATGTTGGCTGCCTGGGTCTCACTTTTCGCTAATGTAAAATAAAGGGCTTGGAATCAGTTGTAGTTGCTATCATTGGACCCTGGAGATGTCATATATTTAAGTATCATCCTAGAAGTTGAGATCAGAATTTTTTCATATAAGGACAAATTCTACTATCTCTCTCATCTGTGCTGCATTGTCCACTTGCTAAGCTATAAAGCAGATAAATAGAAGGCGAGAGAATGGGTGTCATTCAGAGGAGTACTTGGTTCAACAACATCCCCAGAACAAACCCATAGAATAGCCTTTTCTTCATTTCCCCCCACTTCTTCAAAAAACACTGCTTGGACAATTATTCTTGGTTGAAACCAGATTAAAATGGAACTCTGTGAAGAGATGTTAATGATTTACATCACAACATGACGTGGTGCTTTCACAATACCCTGGGGCAATTTTGATGAGGGTTGGAGAAAGGGCAGACTGAAATTGTACATAAGTCAGGGTACTGTGCAGCATGAAGCACAACTCCTGTGCTTGGCTGGCTGATGCACAGACAGAAAAGAGAGACCAGGAGGGATGAACACTGAACCTTGCTTCCCCTCCAGGCTAGATTTCTGGGGAGATCCATTTCCGGGTCTTCCAGACCTTTCAGAGTTTGGCATGGAGGGGTTCCCCCTGAAGAGAATGGAAAGTAGCCAGCCCTTAGCTAGCATTTCCCCTCATCACTTTAGGATGCCCTTCGCCAACTCCTTTTAACCTGCACGATTAGGCTCAGGGGGAGCCAGGTGCCCTTTCACAAGGAAGCAGGAGGCAAATCCTCGGCGCTCGGCAGGTCCCTCTCAATTCCTGCAATACGTTTGCGTAGACTTCTGTCTTCTAACATTAGCTGTATGATTGAAATAGAAACTAAACTCAGTATTTCCAGAGAACCATAGAACCACCTATGTAAGTGAGCCACACCATCTTCATTTTATTTCTTCCCAGTTACTTTTATTTGACTTTTTATGTCTTCATTTATTTACCAATATTAGCCAAAAAGTACATGTGACTAGAAGATACTTGAATGCCATAGTACTTAAGTAGCCACCTTCTATCCCAAACATGCCCTTTCAACAAGGAGAAATAGCTAGCTGAGCCACTTTATTTCTGTTCTGACCTTGTTTGCAATACTTTTGCCAAGCATTCCAAGGTCAAAAATTGTGTGAAGGGGAACGGAGCAGCAGAGAAACAGGAGGGCTTGGTCATGTTTTATTCTGACTGTCTCTGAGAAATACATGGTTCTTCCCAGGACTGTCACTATTGTGGAAGCTTAAGGAGACTTGAGCTTTAGAGTGAAGGCTTTGCTCATCTTTTTGCCTCCCCCCAGTCGGCCAAGGACTCTTCTGCTGGTTTTAATGCTTTCTGCCAACTCAGTGCTACTCAAAGACTCCTAATGGGCACTCATGCTGTGAGTTGTCCCTGGAAACAGGTCAGGAAGACAGAGAACTGAATTCTTAGTCAATTTACTTACATAACAACCATGTGGATGGATTATCCCGAGATAACACCGAGGAGAAGTCACTGCCTCTGCCAAACATTAGCTCTGAGAGAGACTCTGCTGTTGTTTTTCCGTGGGACTCTGGAGAGGCAGATTAGGGGAGAAGTATTTCTTCTGCATCCATCTCTGGGGCAATGACGATGAATCATGATCAAGTCTCTTAACATCTCCCGGTAGCTGGCCCAATGTGCTGGAACAGAATATAGAATCTTAAGTATGTAAGCCCTCTGGAAATATGCAAGGTAACAGTCTGTCTCATTCTGTTGGACGACATTCTTTTTATTAATATTCCGGGTGATTCAGGCATTCTTGAACTATGTAATTCCAACCTTGACTCTCTTCCTCCTATGAATTCTCATTGGTCATACTTCCTATTTATCTCCAGAGCCTCACCTATTACAATTTTATTCTGTTACCATGAATACTAATAATGGTAGTATTACAGCAGTCAGTATTAACACCTGCTAAGTTTGTTATCTCAATTTATATCAACCCTACATCTCACAGGAAGGTACTACCACTACCCTCATTACAGATGAGGAGATGGAGGTTCAGAAAATGTAGGTAACTTTTCCAAGTTCCACAAGCTACCAAATTTGTCCTTTATCTTGGTGTAACATAGATACAGATAAGCAAATCATTAAGCACTTATAGAACATATACAACATGAACCACAATGCATTGGGTATTTGTAGTTGTAAAAGTTATATTATCTCTGCCCACAAAAATGTAGACTCAGGTTGCAGAGATGAAAGAATCAAGTAATACCACGAGAATTACTAAAATGTTAGAGGAGAAAAAAGATACACCCTAAATCACAAGGTTCCTCTGACAAAGGCCAGTGAATGCTGTACTGAATTTAAATGCTATGAATTAGGGGGGATAATTTAGGTGAGAGCAGAGAAAACAAGAGCAATGGAGGTTCCATTTTGTTGCATTGAAGGGTTCACTTTATTGTAGTTTTTCATATAAATATTTAAATACATCAAGTTTGAATTGATCTGGGTCCATTGGTCTTCTGGAAACCCCTAGAGGCAAAGGAGAATCTTGCTAAGTGTATTTCTAATGATATTGTTGGTAGTTTGTCCTCCTCAGTAGTAACTGAGCACAGCCTGATCTGCTTGCTTCTTTTTAGAAGCCTAACGTTTAGCATCAATTAGGAAGACATGGTGAGTGATTGACATTATGAAAAAGTGGTAATAAACAATATGAAAAATGGTTCATGGTGTAAGGCAGGATTCTAATTTTAACATGCATTAAGCTGTTAGTGCTCACAATGGTGCTGGAGTTGTATAAATCTGGCAGAGCCGAGGGAGTGTGCACCAGAATCCAGTTTTCTTTCATCTGACCAGACAGCACAGCCTACAATGCAGCCAGTCACCCATGACTTTGTGACTGACTTAGACCCATGTCATATGGGCAGGTGTGGCTTTGTCCCTTTCTGCTGCAGGTCCATGTACACCTCCCATGAACACTCCTTAAGCTCTTTTCTACATCTATCTGGCTGTAATCCACACTGTTCCCCAAACCCTTCTCCAACACACACACACACACATATACACACACACAAAGATGTCTCTGGGATCTACATACTAAAGATAATGGGACCACAAGAAAGAAAGGGGGCTCCTTGGAGGAAAAGCATCCAACTTGGGACATATGAGAGCACTTCAAAAAGTTTGTGGAAAATGGAATTAAAGGTAACTTTATTTTGCTGCAAAAAAATATGAAAAATTTTTGCAAAGTTTTTAATAATATGCAATTTCATGGAATTTTTGGGCTACCATCTTCTGTTAGCCATAAGAACAATAAGACATATTGTTCTATTTGTATAAGCCACTGACAGTTTGAGATTTATTCCTTATGACACCAAGTGTACTTTAAGATATGCATCGTCATATTGTTTGTCCTATTTTGCAGATAAGAACCTGAGGCTCAGAGAAGTTAGGTAACTTGCTTAGCACCTCTTGGGGAAAACAAGCTCATAATGGAAGCAATCTTACTCCACAGTCCAGATACCTACTTATCCACTGTGCTAAGCTGCAACTTAACTCAGCATTTGTTTTTAGATTTGAAACTAAGGAATCCAGTATTTTTTAGAAAAAACAAAGCTCTCGAGCCAGGTGAAATTTTAAGAGGCAGTTGAGAGTCCCATAAAGGGTGTTACTTTTCATTTGTCTCCCTTGTCTCATGGAGTGTTACTCTTATTATTTAATAAGTTTTAGGCTTCCACACCCGTCAGTCTCCCCAAGTCAAGGCTGGATCTTGGAGTGAAGAGAGGTAAATGCAAAGGTTGTATTCCCCCATAAAGGGTCAACTCAACTGTTGACAAAACTACAACCATTTCACGAGAATAGAAGAAAACAAATTAGCCAACCAATGCACTATCCAACCAAATGAGAAAAAGGAACAGACAATCATTAAGGCAGCATTTATTTTCTCATTCTGATGTTCAGTATTCTTGAAAGGGATGTTCACCTATGAAATAAACATGCTAGACTAGGTTTCTAAGTCACTCTGATCCAATTCACACGTATGGGATTACAGCCCAAAAACCGAAGGCCAGAGAGTGATAGGCAGAAATACTAAACTAGATGACCGATTTCAAACTTCCTGGAGGTGCCTGGAGAAGCTATAACATGCAAGCACGCCACAAATAAGAGCCTCTCTTGTGCCTCTCTCTCATCCAGGCTGCTTTCCAATCTCTGCAGTTTATTTTATTTGTTTTTCCATAGCAGTGTATCCCCTGCCATATTAAGCAAGTCCCCTGATGGCTAGGGAACTGCTTTTATGCATATTTTTATCCCTTATATTGTTTAGAGTGGTGCTTGCTCAGAACAAGCTGTTCAATAAACATCTCCTAAGTCAATGGCTATCTTAACGGTTCTTAATGTGAAATGGGATTTAATTCACCACTTGAGTACTTCACCACATATAGCAGATAGTTAGAATATTTTAGGAATCTATTTTGGTAAGCCCAATATTAGATATTGCCTCCCAAATAGCTGATTCTAAGCCTAGAGGTTCCTTCTAAGTCCATGGCAGATGCTGATTATTCATGGTATGAAAATGAAAAGATGATTTTTAAATGTTAGGGTTTCAGATTAGCAGAGTAACTGGAGAGGTTGGTGTGCCATCTCTGACAATAAAAATATTGTAAAAAGATACACAAAAATATGAGTGTGTGGAAAACCGGTACAAGCCAAGTAACAGCTGTAGACTGGTTAATTGTGCAGTGCCAATCAATTTCGTGGTTTGATAATGCACTTTAGCTATGCATGCCACTGTCGGGAGGCTACTGGGTGATAAGCAAAGAGGACATCTCTGAAAAAATGCTGGCTAATTCTTTTATACCTATTATTTTAAAAAATTTTACTTTTTAACAGATTCAATATGGATTGTAGATATAATTCTAAACACATGATGATATCCCTTCCTTTCCCCCCCCCCAACTTCTCCCTCAAACTCTCCTTTCTTCTATCTTTTTTTTCTCTTTTAGTTTTAGGGATAATATATTTTAAAGTTGTATTACAGTTAAAAGGCTTAATGCTTCACCAAATAAATTTGAAGCTTGCAACTTCTTGTGAATCTCATAGTTTCAAAATAAAAAGGTTTAAACAGATAATGTAAAACTATTTTAGTGACAAAAGATGGAACCAGAAAATATATGCATCTTTTCAGTAAATAACAGTACTTCAAAAACATCATGGGAAAATGGAATTAAAAGATGTTTATTTATGTGAAAAAATACTTTTAAATACATGCTTAGTGGATATCTTAATGCACATTTCCATGAACTTTTAAAAAAGAGAGAGGAAGAGACAGAGAAGGGGAGATCTTCCACTCTTTGATTCACTTCCCAAATGGCCACAATGGCCAGGATTGGACCAGGCTGAAGCCAGGAGCTAGGAGCTTCATCAGGGACTCCCACATGGGTGCAAAGACCCAAGGACATGGGCCATCTGCAGCTGCTTTCCCAGGCATATTAGCAGGGAGCTGGATTTGAAGTGGAGCAGTTAGAACTTGAATCGGTGCCCATATGGGATGGCAGCATCGCAGGCAGCAGCTTAACCCATTGCATACACCACAACTCCAGCCCCTCCATGAACTTGTGCAATATTCATTTTGTAGGTTAAAAAGGACATTTGGAAAGATTTTGTGTTGGGAGTCAATATTACAGCTTCTTCCTTGCACTTCTGACTACTTTAGTTCAGCCAGCCATTCTTTTAAATAACACTTAAATACTTATTGTTTCTGGCTGGCAAGTATGGATCTAAGTAAGAATAATTAATCTCTTCAGATTTGATGCAAATGATATTAATTTTATTGCCTTCAGACTTTCTGGATGTTGTCTCATTTGATATTGGGTTTACTCTACTGATGCCAGGGTTTATTGATGTATGTGTAAATGTGCCCTATCTGATTAAGGCACTGGAAATTTCTGCCCTCTCAATGCTAATGATGTAATTGCATGTTTGCAATAAAATTCATTGAAGTTATACTACACAGAGGGGATATATTAATCAAGTAAAATCCATGTCACATACACATAAGTATACACATGCACACACATACACAATACAAACATCTCATCAACTTGGATGTGTCCAATTAGCAAAAGCAACTTCCATTTAGGTGTTGAACTCTCAAATAGTCTGTTTTTCTTCTTTTTAAAATTTTTATTTATCTATTTGTGAGGCGAAATGTGTGGGAGAGAGAGATAAACACACAACAGAGAGAGACAAACAGAAAGATCTCTAATCTGCTGATTCACTTGTGAATTGCCAACAACAACCAGTCCTTTGCCAGGTGGAAGCCAAGAAGCCAGAATCTCAATCTGGATCCCCCATGCGGGTGGCAGGGACCAGCTTTTTAAGCCATCACTGCCACCTCTCCAGGTCTGCATTAACAGGAATCTGGAGTCAGGAGCCAGAGCTGGGACTGCAGTCTGGTTACTCCAATGTAGGATGCAGGTGTTTTAACAGGCATCTTGATTGACAACTTAACCTGTGGACCAGTCATCTGCTATTTCTTCTTTTGGCTTATAGTTTTATTTCCTTAGGATTTGCCAGGCCATATTCTTTTATAAACTCTAGTGTCAATCTGAGAATTGTATGAAATAGGATGTCCTCTCACAACTAGGTTTTTAAAAGCAGAAGCAACTTTAGAAATAATAAATAGAGGCTCATTTTACGGGGTCAGAAACTGACAGCCAGCATGTGGAGTGGTTTAGCAGAACAGTCTGGATTCAAAATAATAGTCTGATTTCCAGAGTGGTGCAAGCTTTACTGTTTGACTGTCGTATTACCTCAAAATAGAAAACACAGAAAATTCCAAGTCCTGAAGATGCAAAGTTCCAGTTAGATAATTCCCTCACATTAATTCCTGGTGCTGACCTGTAAAACATGTATAGACACATAAACACACAGTGTCCCACTTCTTCTCTCATTCTGATTAGTCAGAATACGAGAAAAACTGCAAACAAATGTCTAGGAATTGCTAAGTCCAGGGATGTAGTGAGAAAAAGAGATGAGGATCACATCAAGGTGCTTTTCCCCAGAGTCGTTGTTCTGTCTGGATGTGAAGAATGACGTCGCCAAAATGAATCTCCCCTCAACTGGTGGTCAAGAGCAGCCACACACTCACGTGGGCCTTCTGTGATGGTGAGATAGCCCAGTGCTTTTACGCTTCAAAGCCCTTTGCCATCTTATTTAATTACTTAATGAAGTCTGCTTTTTTTTTTTTTTTTTTTTTTTTTTTGTCCTTTCTGGACATGAATTGCACTCACTTTTGAAAAGGTACAACTAAAGCCTTTCTTAGGCTATAAGGTTTTCTCTCTTCCAATGACCCTGTTTTGAGAAAATCCTCTTGTTCTATGCTTCTGAGCTGACACCATTGCACGCTATCATAAACATTTCTCCTTGTATGCAATTTCTTTCCTATTGCAAGAGGCAACCCTGACCCAGGCTAAGCACTTTACATTTTCCTACAACACATTCCCAAATAATTTTTCACTTTTCTTTTTTATGTCATTTAAATAATCAGTATCTTATATATTTTTCCTTATATAGAGTAATTATATTTTACTTGAGTGTTTTTCACTTGCTAACATTATTCAGAAAAAATATTCTTATTTTTAATGGATGAAAGAAGAATAATGGGGCCTCAGCGGCTACTTCTCAATGCAGAATTCCAGACCAAGATTTTATAGAGATATTAAACATGTGAGAACCAATGAAACCAACTATGGACCATATGACTGAGTGGATGGGAGGGCAACTTGCGTGTGAACATTTTGAAGATGAATTAATCTCACACTCTCCCAAGTAATAAATGGAATCATTGGTTGAATTTCTGTTTGCTCTTGAGCCTACAGAAATTCGAGAATTGTCAGATAATTGAAAAATTCAAATAGGAATAAGAAGCTAGAAACAAGAAAAAGAAGAAATCTATGAGTGTCATTTTTGGGAAGCTTTTAACTTAAAAAAAGGAGACTTTCTGATGATTTTTTGGCAGGAAATCAAACATTTTAATAAAGGTTTTTGGGTACCTTAGTTGGGAGTATGTGTCCAATGTTGATCTATTAATATATCCAGGATTATATGTTGCTTGTCAGAAAAGTGAAAGAAACATAACATTTATTAAATGAATGTGAACATTTGCATGATATTTATATACATAATCCCTTAAATCATTAGAGAAGATCATAAATATTAAGGAATGCATGCAGGTACTCTATAAAACTCACAGAGAACATTTTGATGATTTCTCTTCCAGCAGGAAATAGTCTTTTGAAGAAATTGCATTTCTACTCATGCATACACATATATACCCAATGACTTCCAAGACAGCAATAAAATCAAATATTTTCTATTTTCTCAGCTGTTTATTCTTTCTATTATTGTTCATTTCTTCCTGCAAACCAGATTCCTATAAGCGCTGATTTACCTTCAGTCCAAGGAACTCCTTTTGGCATCAGTTTCACAAGGGCCTGCTGGACACCCTTCCCTCAACTCTCATCTGCTGAGAAAGAACTCATGCAGCTGTTATCTCTGCAGAATTTGTCAGGGATACAGATTCCTTGGCTTTTTCCTAAATTATTTTTAGTACTTTAAAGATGTTACTTACTACCTTCTGACTCCAACTTTCCTGGTATGATCAGCAATCAGAAATCATGTGATTTCTCTATGTAACGTGAATTGTTTACCCTTTTAACAATGGCTTTGCAGATCTGATTTCCAGCTGTTTGATTTTGATTTTGGTATCCTACTTGGTATTATTGGAACCTCATGTTCTATGTCTGCGTGAGGTGAATTCCAAGCTTCAGGGAGCCACTGTCTCTTCAAACATTCCTCCTGCCCCATTCTCTTTCTATCCTTTCCTTTTTGGGACTCCAGTGATCAGTGATGCCTATGATACTGAACCACAGAACTTGATGGTCCACTCCTTTTTCTTTGTTTGTATTATATTTCCCTTTTGGTTTAATTTTGGGTATTTTTTTAGAGATTCATTTATTTTATTTGAAAGGCAGAGTTATAGAGAGGCAGGAGTAGAGGGAGAGAGAGAGAGAGAAAGAGAGAGGTCTTTATCCACTGGTTCACTCCTCAAATGGCCACAATGGCTGGAGCTGCACTGATTCAAAGCCAAGAGCTGGGAGCTTCCTCCGGGGCTCCCACATGGGTGCAGGGGCCCAAGGATTTGGGCCATCTTCTATTGCTTTTCCAGGCCACAGCAAAGAGCTGAATTGGAAGTGGAACAGACAAGACTCGAACTGGTGACCATATGGGATGCCTGTACCCTGCAGTGGCTTTACCCACTATGCCAAAGTGCTGGCCCCAGGTGTTTTCTTTAGACCTCTTTTCATATTTTTCTGTCATTTTCTTTGCTGAGTATAGTCTTCTTGGAAGTTAAAATCTGTAATTTTTGTAATTTTCACAATATATTTTTATTTTTTTAAATGTTTTGTATTCCCGTGTCTCTGGTAAAATGGACATCACTCTACAGATGGCTACAATGGATGGGTTGGGCCACATGGAATCCAGAGGCCTAGAACTCCATCCCACGTGGGTGTTAGGGTCATACCCTTGGGCCATCTTCTGCTACTTTGTCAGAGGCATTAGCAGGGAGCTGGATGAGAGGTGGAGCAGCCAGGACTGGAACTGCTGTTCACATGGGAATGCCAGCCTTGCAGGTGGTGGCTCAAGCTGATGTGCCACAATGCAACCGCAAGACCTTTCATTTCACTCAACAATAAGAGTCGTCTTGAATTAGTTGCACTCTTTTAAAGGTTTACCACTTTATAGAGTTTAGTTCTTTTTGGCTTGTGTAGGGCCTGTTGTCTCTCCTGTGGGTTCTACAACTGTGCTGATATAACCCATCTGGCTCAGTGGAAGGATGACAGCAATGATCTAACTAAACAGAATCACACGTAATTATTTTTTGTCTTTATAGCAACCTACAGCATGCAATATGTAATGTTAAAAATGGAAGCCCAATAATTTTTTTGCTGAGTAAATGTGGATAAGAAAACAAATTCATTCTTTACAGCACAATGCCGTAGAACTAGGAGTAAGGACTAGAATTACAGAGGTAAATTTGCATTGATAGCAAAAAGAAATATCACTACTGAAAACTTGAGCAGTCATACTTGATAAGTAGCAATTTCAAAATTATTGCAAACCTTAGGTAAAGATTTTAGGGAAAAACATAGGGATAACACACCTCATGAACTGCCTGAATCCTTTCTGTTAAATTAACTAGATCTTTATAACTCAATGATTCCATATTATTGCAAGAAAAGTCAGTTTTATAATTGCAAGCCATTTAAAGAGGGCAAACATTTGTAAATACTGTTCACACCGGCAAAGAAAATGTTGCTTCTGAGACAGCATTGTGCCATTTGCTATGCTGGCATCCTGTATATGAGAGCCAGTTCAAGTCCAGTCCTCTCTCTTTCCAATCCAGCTCCCTGTTAATATGCCTGGGAAAGTTGCAGATTCGGTTCAGACACTTGGGCACTGCCACACACGTGGGAGACCTGGATGGAGTTCTTGCCGTCTGTCTCTGCCTGACCGAGCCCTGGCTGTTGCAGCCATTTGGGGAATGAATCAGCTAATGGAAGATTCTCTCCCTGGCCCCTCACCCCTTCTGCGGTCACTCTGCCTTTCACATAAATAAGTAAATCTTAAAAAAAAGAAAATGTAGCTAGTAAGTTTGTCCAGTATGATTTATTTTTATCACCTTCCATACCAGACCATCATTGCTGGTACAAAAAAAATGAAGACGGAATTGTTTGAACTTGTCCATTATTGAGAGTAATGGCTTTGTCCGTCTTGTGTAAATGCCCCCTCCCTGAGATTTCCCTCTTGTTTGAGCTTCCCCATTATGTTTGGAAAAAAGGAGGCAGAATGTTCTTGGAACATCTTTGGTGCCTTTTTTGGCAAGGTGCTTGGGTCTCACCAGCAGAGCTGTCAATGGTCCTGTAAGTGGCCATTTTGGGAATGAATTTGCTTGAAACCTTGTCTCTCTACACTGACAGCATTCTTCTGGTCTACCAACCTTCTCACGTTTTCTCTGGACCACACACAGACCCTGGGGAAGATAAACAATCCAAAAATTCATTCCCAGGCTAACCTATTCCACTGCTACATTTAGGAATTTGTTTTTTGTGGGGCTTCTGGAAGAAGTTAACTTGCAATCTTTTCAACTTCTACCATATGGGTCCATTCCCCCAAGTTCGGAGCTTTCTCCTAGAAAGGAAAAATGAGGAGTGCAGATCTGACACTTGCCTCTTAAGTCCGTGTCCAGTTTTGTCCTTTTCCATCATGGCAGGAGGAATGGATGCTGTCACGTGGGAAGTACGTGGATACAATGGTAGCACCAGGTATTTGTACCCAAGTCACGGGATAGCAAGGCTCACAAACTGAAAGGAGTAAAAATGTGGCTTGTTTAATGTAGGACACAAGGTGAGAAGCACACTGGAATTCTATTTTATGCAACATTCGCATATTTTATATCTTTCTGTACGGGTAAAGCTTTCACCAATGATTGTATGATTAAAGGGACCCAATTATATTTCCCAAGGGAATCCAGCAGATGGAAGATGTATGAGGCCAACCAAAATACTCTCATACTCCTCCTACTGGAGAGCGCCAGGGGAAGGTTTGTGTGATCAGCTCAGAGCAACAGTTTGCTATTGGCCTGCTGAGTGGCTACAGATTTTCATTTGAGCTTCTCAAGAAAGCAACATTAGGGTGAGAATCTGTATCACCAGTGGATGCCTGGTTTAAGACTTCATACATATTAAGGGTCTCATGATCCTCATGTGAATATTTAGTTTTTACTTTTTACATTCATCTCTATGTTTATCACACATATAACACATTTACTTTGTATGACAGAGTGAGGAGACGTAATTTATGGAAAATTTAAATATTTTAAAAATATTTTAGAATTTTATTTCATTTCTAATTGACACATAATCATATAAATTTGTGGAATACAATGTGATGTTTTATACGTATACACATTGTTCAATTCTACCTTGTATTTTTATACAATATTCTAATTATTCATGCAAAGACTAATTTGACCATGCTAAGTTTTCTTATCTGTTTTCAGAGACAAATAAATGATAACTAATTTATTCAATTGTTATTTATCATGAACCAGCTCTGTGTCAGCTATGATCTTTGGTATGCAAAATATGATTGTGAACTAGACTATTTCCTAAATCTTGCTTTATGATTTTAAATATAGCACTGATACTTACATAGATATTCTAGGTTATCAATGATCTACTGATTTCAACTGAAATTTTGAAACTTCCTAAATGTTACAATCTACTCCTAAAAGGATATCAGACATGGTCTTAATTTTCAAAGGGCGTACAAAACAGCAGATTTACTGAAAAAAGCAAAACATACACCTTGCTTTCATTCATGTGTCCTGAAGAATAAAATGAGGCATTGAATTTATGGTGTTTTTCAAAAGCTCTCATTTGTATTCTGCATGAATTCCTAGGTTACATAGCACTGCAGGAGTGTGGATCAAGGGATATCAATGTACAGAGGGAAATAGTTAGATTTTTTAATCAGGCAAAACCTTATCACAATTCTCGTAAGACACAAATAGTCACCTTGCAACTAACAATCTCTTCTTTAACTTTATGTGTAGATTTTAGGGAGACAGTTTGGCTGACAAGCCCATCAATCTATCTGCCAAAAGAAGGGGAAAAAAGAAGAAAGACAGGAAGGCAGGAAGGAAGGGAGGGGGAGAGGGAGGAAGGAAGGGAGGGAAGAGTAAACACAGACCTGGCATGCACATCTATAGCAGGGTGGTTTGCATGAATTACTAGGAAAGACCAGCTCTGAAGGGGAAATTCCTGATTCATTGATGAGCTGTAATGCTTTCATTACCTGCCCTATGTCTACGAGGATAAATTCACAATATCTATTTCCAGGCTACAGTGTTCTAATTTTGCACTAACATAACGAGCCACAATTTTCCATGTATCGATTATTTACATGAGGTTCAAAGATTGCAATGCTCCTAATGTTACATATTGTGGTGTCTTAAATCTTTTCAAATAAGCAGTTTCAAGCTGAAACACCTTACGTACGGCTCTGATCTTTGCTTCCATAACCATCATCAAAACATCGTGATTGGATAAAAACAGACCAATCAGATGCTGCCTCTTTTCTACTCTTCAGTTTTGGATCTTCTTAAATTTGTCAGTTCTCCTAGGCTCTTGTATTCCTCCAGTTCCCTGGGATGCCAGGTGTTTAAGAAACTCCATTGTGTTTAAATAGAGCATAACCAAGTTTTTATTACACGTTGGTGTGGATTCTCTTTCTGCTGCCACATTTATCAGGCCATTGCGTTAGATATTCTGTGTCTTACCTCGTGTTTTATGACCCTTAACCATTGCCAACACTTACACAGATGTTCTATGGTCACATGGATGATCCACTGAATTTAACTGATACCTTAGACTTCATTAAGTATTACAATCTGCTCTTAAATGGGCAAAAGTGATAATTGAGTAACTAATGGACAGCTGTTCGGTTCTCATGATGGTGTTCCATGTTGATGAGCAGAAAAAAAATCACCAGCCATTGACAGTTTAGATGCATTCAGCACCATATTGTCACTTCACCTACAGAATGGTAACTGTGCACTTCCACTAATAACTCTTGCCTCAGTTGGCTCATAATCCAATAGAGTTTGGAAAGCCAAGTGATTTAGAAGTCACTAAAAAATTCAGCGGCTGATCAGTTATACATGTTGGTATTTTAGAACATTCTGCTTCCCTGAGATAATACATGGAAAGAATGTAGAATTCAGTGCTTATGTTCACTTTTGATATTTAATGCATCATCTTGGATAAGCCTGCAGCCATCTGGAAGTGAGACTATGAGCAATGGGCACAAGGTCTTTACTAGATAAATCCTGGTGTAATCCAGGGGTACCGGAATTTCTTCTGTATGCCAATAAATCCCCACATGTAGGTACAGGAAGCTTTTGGATAATATAAAATGTAAATCCTCTTTTAAGAAAATAACTGACTTGAAACACTTTTGTATCTGTGGATCATGCTGTCAGAATTTCGGTATTCTATGCCCAAATTCTGAGTTCTTATGATTTATTCATTAAGGGGTAAATGTTTTTATATAATCACTACTTTGATGGCTAATACAGTAAGATAAGTATCCCAGCTAATTATACAATTCTGCATACATAGTATTTAGCTCTCATTATTGAACCACTGAAAAGAACTTTCTGAAAAATCATAATTGCCTCTTAAAGAAATAACTTGAAAAATTATTTCATTTTTAGGCTGAATAGCCTATATTTAAATTTGACAGAAATGTTTGTAAAGTGTAGTCTCACTTGAGGTAGATAGGAATCAATGATGAGAATGAAATAGCAGCTGTGGGTTTCACTTTGTCCATGGGTGAATGTTCATGGGTGATGACTTGAATTTGACACTGGTCATTAAGCTTCGGTGCCAAGCCTCTGTAGTTTCCCTAGAGTCTCTCTACTTATGTAATCTCTGTTTCACCTATAAAACTGTGTTTTATGATTTAAGTAGTTAAATGGCATGCTGTTTTTTTGTTACCTAATTTTGAATATATGTACCCAAATAAATAAAAATACCCATTCTTCCAATTGATTTATCTGATTAGAATGAGAGGGTCATACATAATTATAGTTAGTTTGAGCCAAGCCTTTGGACCAAGAACTAATGATTTTTTTTTTAACAGGCAGAGTGGACAGTGAGAGAGAGAGACAGAGAGAAAGGTCTTCCTTTGCCGTTGGTTCACCCTCCAATGGCCGCCACGGCCTGCACTCTGCGGCCCGCGCACCGCGCTGATTCAATGGCAGGAGCCAGGTACTTATCCTGGTCTCCCATGGGGTGCAGGGCCAAGGACTTGGGCCATCCTCCACTACACTCCCTGGCCACAGCAGGGAGCTAGCCTGGAAGAGGGGCAACCGGGAAAGAATCCAGCGCCCCAACCGGGACTAGAACCCGGTGTGCCAGTGCCGCAAGGCGGAGGATTAGCCTAGTGAGCCGCTAATGATTTCTATAACTCAGAGCTATATAACAAGTTGAAGTACTTGTAAAAATGTTGTGATTGGAATTTCTGTGAGGTTTGTCTTAGTTACCTTTTCCTGCCTTATCATTTTCTCAAGGTCAAATACTCCATAAGATGTCTGGGCAAATTTTTATTCATTTATGTAGTCGTAATCTAATATGTTCCACTGTGTAAAGGGTTTCTGAAATAACATATATATATATATATAATATATGTATGTGTGTGTATACATTAATGATCTCTATAGAAATGTTCAAATACCAATAGATGGTGTGAAAATAACTTTAGTAACTCATAAGGCATTGAATTGGTCTGCTTATTTTTAATTAGTTCAGCAGAACCTGTTTGGAGTTGCTTCCAATTTTCTATTTACTGCTGGATGAAAAGGTTGCAGGGAGGGTATACTGGGTCAGTCATAAAATTTTCTTTGGCTTTGTGCTGCTTTGATTCATCAGTGCATGTACTGTTCCTTAAGGAATGTATTAAAATATTTTATTATAAATATAATATATATGGCATAATATATGTAGCATATATATGGGTTGGTAGCATAATAATATTTTCTATAATACATGTAAATCTACTTGCACACCTGCCAGCAGATTGATAATTAGAACATCATTCATACACAGGGCTGTTCCTGACAATACACTTTATTTTACATTCCATATATAAGCAACTGAGTGACAGACAGGTATCTAGTTTATGGCCTGTGCACACTGTATCACATTGTCCATGTACTTGAAAATTTATATTATGAATACTCCTTGCTAAACAGTCAAATTTCATGGTAGGTAAATCATATATTAACAAAGTTGCTAAGAAATAACACGTAGCAAAAATAAGGATATAATGAGGCCGTTAATACTGTTGTTCAGTTTTCTATATCTTCTTCAATTTTACATATATAACCCTGTGAATAAATGAGGGAATATTTTTGAAATCTCTATCTATGGTGGCAAATATTTAAGTAGATCTCTATAGTGTTACAAGATAGTGTTCTATATATTTTAAAGTTACATTTAAGTATATCTATTTTCTGGTATGTGAAATATTCTGTCATTATATGATATTCTTTCTACTATAAAAATTATTTGTCTTAAAGCCTTTTCTGATTATAAATAGAGTTCACTAGACTTTAATTGAAATTTTGCATATGTTTTTATCTATATACATATATTAACCTTGTTTTCAATCATACTTAGGTTTAAATGTATCTATACTATAAATATGTATAAATTATTATAGCAATATTTTAAAATTCAATCTGTCTTGAAATGAATATTATATATATATGATTATTCAAATAATTCAATTTGTTTTAATTAGTTGTCTTTATGCTTCTCTACCATTCTGCTTTTTTAAAAGTGTTTCAATTAATCTTTTCCTACATTTTGTTATTTGATTTATTTGGAAAGTACACAGAAATCTCCCATTCACTGTTGACTCCCCAAATGCCTGGAAGAGTCAGGGCTGGACCTGCCTGAAGGCAAGAGCCAGGAAGTGAAGGAGACCAGGAGGAAGCACCTGGCTCCTGGCTTTGGATCGGTGCAGCACCACTGCCGTAGCTGCCATTTGGTGGGTGAATCAACTGACAGAAGACCTTTCTCCCTCTCTCCCACTGTCTATAACTCTACCTGTCAAAACAAAAACAAAAACAAATACTTGAGCCATCATCTGCTGCCTCCTAGGCAAGATCTGCATTAGCAATGGGAAGCCAGAATCAGGAGCAGAGCCAAGATGCAAGCCCAGTATTCCAATAAGAGATGCAAGTGTCGCAAGCAGCGGCTTAACTCTCTCTATCTCTCTCCCTGACTCATTCACCACCATCCCCACTCATGTGTTCTTTTACATGATTATTATTGTTGTTGTTTATCTCTTTCCTGGTTTGAACCATTTTCCTACCTGTACATCAACTGATATAAAAAATAAACTATTCTAATCTTTTAGTAGTTAATCTAAAAAACTGACTACATATCTTAGGCTATAGATTTTATTGCCCACAATGAATCTAATGCCAAACATCCAACCCCACCACTCCCACCATAAAAAAATTACAAGCACATTGCAGCACTTAAGATCATCATCTCTCAATTTAAATAACATTTGCAACTAGTCCTCAAAATTTTCTCATTTTGGAGGAGTCCAATCAATTGGACACTATTATTCAGGTGCATTTTGTTGAGTTTAATGCACAATTCTAACATAGTTGCTCATCATTTTGTTTATTTCCTTCCAACTGCCTTGGGAGACTTTTTATTTCTGTTAAAGTATTTTCATTAAAGGCAATTTTTGTAAAGACATTTTGATGATAAACTCTCAGTGTGGGAATCATCTTAAAATGTCTTCATTCTGTTATATTACTTGAAAGATGGTCCACAGTGTATTCTTGTTTGTCCACATGAAGTCTATATTAAATCCAGGAGTCTGTTCCTTATTAATGAACTAGCTGTGGGGTTTTGTTTGTGCTATTCTTTCTGCTAGCTGCTTATGAGTTTTCCATATTAAACTTGTGTTCATTTTGAATATTGGTGGGTATCATAAAATGAATCCCTTGCTATATAATACATTCCCTTGTCACAGAATATGTATGCTAGTCCTTTGGAAATGTCATGAAAAGGTATAATACGGTTGCTTAACTTGTTATACCACAATGTTAGCCAAAAATGTGTAATATGAAAAAATTGGATATAGATTTCAAAGTTTGTTTCCACCAAAATAAACACATCTTTCAATTCCATTTTCCATGCGCTTTTTGAAGTACCTTTGTAGTTAATAAAGTAGGGAGTTAATTTTGGAGGTCAATTCTTATTTTAAAGTAAAACAAGTATTTGAATCTGATAGTCTTATGGGTTCCCACTGAAATACTTTTAGCTGATCTCATTTCGTTTAATGTGAATGGTGTATCTCCTAGAAAGGGGAACCAGTTCCCATTCTATCTCAAATGTTAAAGCCAAGGTAGTTTCTCAGCTAATATGTAGTTTCAATTTTTTTTTTCATTTTCCATATATGAACTAAAATTTTGAGAGTTCATCATAAAGCAATTAAAATTACCTTGAGATCAACATGCATAATCAAGTAGTAAGGATAGAAACAGGTGCCTATTGAGAATGATTAGAGTAAAGATTTTGCCTCCTATAGTTCAGAAAATTCAGCTGAAAATATTTCCAATAATATATTTTATTGTCAGATTCATTATCACACCAGAGAGAGATTTCTAATCAACAAAATATTTATACATTCCTCTAAGTGCAAATCTTGAGTGAAGCCTAGTTAAGAAAACACGGAGGGGCTGGTGGTGTGGTGCAGTGGGTTAACGCCCTGGCCTGAAGTGCCGGCATCAAATATGGGTGCCAGTTCGAGACCCAGCTGCTCCACTTCTGATCCAGCTCTCTGCTTTGGCCTGAGGAAGCAGTAGAAGATGGCCCAAGTCCTTGGGCCCCTGCACCGGCATGGAAGACCTGGAAGAAGCTCCTGGCTCCTGGCTTCAGATTGTCTCAGCTTCAGCTGTTGTGGCCAATTAGGGAGTGAACCATCAGATGGAAGACCTCTCTCTCTTTCTGAGTAACTCTGATTTTCAAATAAATAAATAAATCTTTAAAAAAATAAAAACAGGGAGTCCACTGAACGTTTTCTGATTTATAATTTTCCTATGATGAGAAGATGCTGACAATATTCTACCTCTCATGATAAAGGTGAAAAACTGTATCTCTCATTCCTTAGGGAAGATCAGCCCAGAGTGGAGATACAATTGGGAGAGAAGTAGCCGATTCTACCACCTTATTGGTAAACTAATCATAAATTGAAAACATCATCAGTTAAAAAATGCGTTTAGTATGTCCAACATCGTAGATTAACCTCCCCTACTTTAAACCTGCTTAGAACACTTACATTTGCTATATGTTGAACAAAATCAATTAACACAAAGCCCACTTTATTTATTTTTTCAACTTTTATTTAATAAACATAAATTTCCAAAGTACAACTTTTGAATTACAGCGGCTTTTCCCCCATAATCTCTCTCCCACCCGCAACCATCCCATCTCCCACTCCCTCTCCCATCCCATTCTTCATCAAGATTCATTTTCAATTATCTTTATATACAGAAGATCAACTTAGTACACACTAAGTGAAGATTTCAACAGACTGCACCCACACAGACACACAAAGTATAGAGTACTGTTTGAGTAGTAGTTTTACCGTTAATTCACATAGTATAACACATGAAAGACAGAGGTCCTACATGGGGAGAAGGTGCACAGTGACTCCCGTTGTTGATTTAACAATTGACATCCTTATTTATGACATCAGTAATCATCCAAGGCTCTTGTCATGAGCTGTCAAGGCTATGGAAGCCTCTTGAGTTCACCAACTCCAATCTTGTTTAGAAAAGGCCATATTTAAAGTGGAACTTCTCTCCTCCCTTCAGAGAAAGGTACCTCCTTCTTCGATGGCCCGTTCTTTCTGCTGGGATCTCACTCACAGAGATCTTTCATTTAGGTAATTTTTTTTTTCGCCACAGTATCTTGGCTTTCCATGCCTGCGAAACTCTCATGGGCTTTTTAGCTGGATAAGAATGCCTTAAGAGCTGATTCTGAGGCCAGAGTGCTGTTTATGGCATTTGTCATTCTATGAGTCTGCTGTGTATCCTGCTTCCCATGTAGGATCATTATCTCCTTTTTAATTCCATCAATTATTATTTGCAGACACTGGTCTTATTTATTTAATCCCTTTGACACTTAATCTTATTATTATTATTATTATTTTTTTTGGACAGGCAGAGTAGACAGTAAGAGAGAGAGACAGAGAGAAGGGTCTTCCTTTTTCTGTTGGCTCACCCCTCAATGGCAGCTGCGGCCGGCGCACTGCAACCAGTGCCAGCGCGCTTCGGCCAGCGCACCATGCTGATCCAAAGCCAAGAGCCAGGTACTTTTCCTGGTCTCCCATGTGGGTGCAGGGCCCAAGGACCTGGGCCATCCTCCACTGCACTTCCGGGCCATAGCAGAGAGCTGGACTGGAAGAGGAGCAACCGACAGAAACCTGGTGCCCCAACCAGGACTAGAACCCAGGGTGACGGCGCCGCAGGCAAAGCATTAGCCTAGTGAGCCGAGGCATCTTTTTGATCAATTATGAACTTAAACTGATCACTTTAACAAGTAAGATGGCATTGATACATGCCACCTTGATGGGATTGAATTGGAATCCCCTGGCACATTCCTTATTCTACCTGAACTTGGGAATTTTCCCATAATTCTCCCCTGCTGGGAAGTGTGATTCATGTCCAATCTGTTGCTATAACTATACAGTGTGCCCTTCCACTCATTGTTTCACTAAATATAGCATTCTATTTTTTTTTCTGATTATCTTTATAATTATCTTCTGCTTAGAACTTTATCAGTTTGCCACATTTTCCTCAAAAGCATCCACATTTTTCAACTCTCAATCAGTGAATAGATTTCTTTTAACAAAATCTCTTACTCATTGAGTTTAGAAGAAGTTCTCTCTTGTGATTTTAAGGAGTCAAGGGACAGACTGGATGTGGCCTTTATTTGATGACTTCAGCTGGGCTTTATATATCCAGTAGTTCTCAGGAGAAAATAAAATTCAAATATAGAAAGTAATTGTTAAAAACATAGAAAATTCACATTGTACATTTGTACTCAAACAGTATTTTACACTTTGTGTTTGGGTGTGGGTACAAACTGTTGAAATCTTCACTTAATTTATACTAAATTGATCTTCTGTATATAAAGATAATTGAAAATGAATTTTGATATGAATGGAAGGGGAGAGGGAGCGGGAGATGGGAGGGTTGCGGGTGGGAGGGAAGTTATGGGGGGAAAAGCCACTGTAATCCATAAACTGTACTTTGGAAATTTATATTTATTAAATAAAAGTTAAAAAAAGAAAGTCAACAGATAACCAAAGCTGGCAAAGTTGTGGAGAAATAGGAGCCTCAGTACACTTTCGTAGGAATGGAAATTAGTACAGCCATTATGGAAGCAGTAGGGAGATTCTTCAAAAGCCTGACAGTAGACCTAGTATATGACTTAATTATCCCACATGTGTGACTATCTCCGAAAGAAATTAAGTCAGCTTATGGGGTTCTGGCACTCCCATGTTTATTGCAGCAACATTTAAAGCACAAAGAATTGGAATCAACCCAGGTGACCACCAAAATGGAATATTATTCAGTCATAAAAAAGAAAAATGAGATACTGACATTGGCAACAACATGGGTGGAAATGGAGCTCATTTTGTGAAGTGAAATAAGGCAGACACAGAAAGGTAAATATCACATTTCTCTCATTTGTGAAAATGCATTTTTGTTTATGAGTGTGTGTGTATTTTTTTCAAGTGACATTATCTGGGTATATGGATTTTTTAAATGTTGTCTTCACTGAGTTGCTCCTGTTCCCCATTTTGTGACAATTATCATGAGTTTACGTTATGTGTTATATGTGTATCTACCCTGCTTTCAAATAGTATGTATATGAATATACACAGTGTTTACAAAACAAGCAAATACGGAAAAGTTGTTGAATCTGTCTGTTCTCATTGAGCTCTTCTTTGTACATTCTGCATTATTTTAAATATTTTAAAATAAAAGTCAAAACTGCATTAAAAAGGAAGTATCAATATATTTTAATAATTGTATTTATGAACTATATTCTGTTCTCTTTATTTGAAAATGTAAAGATACACAAAAGTTCATGGAAATGCATGTTATAAAAACAAATTTGCATGGATTTCAAAAATGTTTTCATCAAAATAAAAATAAACTCTTAATTCCAATTTGCACAAAAACATAGAAAATTATAATTTCTGATTCTCCATGGCAATATCATATTTTCTTTCTTTAATTATCAAAATAAATGAGTCCAAAGAATGTAGAAATAAAACATATACAGGACTTACATAGACTTTTCTTTGATAATTAACAATGTAATTGTAGAGATTTATCTAAAGTACAAACTCCAATATTTCTAGAAGTCCAAGTTTAAGCTAACAACGCAGAGCAATTTAATATTTTTGTAAGAAGTTTTCTGGAAATAGGAGGCAGATAGTTTTACAAGGTATAACACACTAGATCTAATATATTTTTTCACAGAAAAGAACTTTTTTCTTACAGTTGAACTGCTACTATAAATCATATTACTTGTTTTTTTCCAAGAAGAAGTAATTAGAAGCTCATTATACTCATTTGACCATCAACACTTAACTGGCAAGGTGACTTTCAAATTATTAACACTATAGTTCTGTGTGTTCAATACAAAAGGGGTTTAAATATTACCTAATTCATTTATCCATCCAAATATTCATTTGTTCTTTCTTGCATTCAATATATATTTGAGAGTCTAGTTCAGAATAAATTTTGAAAATATAACAATGAGCCAGAAAGATACAGTCTCCATCACTTCAAAACTTAACTTCTGGTGTGTAAACCCAAATCTGAGAACAACTGTAGAATGTTTAAATGGCAGGGGTAAAACAGGGTGCCAATGGAGCCAGAAGAGGGGCAATGAGTTCCAAATGTCTGAGTTTTCCCAGAGACACCTTCATTGGGACCCCAAGTAGATACTTATAGGTGATATTGGGAATTAATCGTGACTATGATAAATACTTCTAGAAGCTCTGCTGAAATACACTAGCACAGCCTCAGTAAATACACTCACAGAGCACAAAGACTTGAATATGGGCACAAAAGGAGCTAACATGTATCTAACAGTAAGGGAAAGGGTAAGATTGTTTACAAATATCAATTCCACCTGTTCTCCCTTCAATCTGTATCTTTAGACTGCAGTAAACCCTGGGAATTTATGCCTGAACCTCAAAATCACACTGTTTGAGGTCAGTGGAAAAGCGAAATTAGTAGTTTCCTAACATTTTGCCAAATTAATGGTATTCACATTTTTTATATATTTAAACCAATACACATTCCTTCCAAGATTTAATCCTTAACACACAAACATCTGTGTTTATGTATGGTTTTATATATATATATATATATGTATGTATGTATACATATGCACATATATATTTCAAAGGCTTTGTGTGAAATATAAAAATAGAAATATAACCTTTATTTCTTACAGAAATTCTTTAATGTCAAGATATTTTTGTAAACAATACCAGATATTTAGCACATCCCCAAAGAACTGAGGAATTTAACCATGTCAATGTAGTTCTTTTTGTATTATTTATGTAAAAAATGGGTGTTTCTTGAAGATATTTTTAAGATTAGGAAGAAAAAGAGCTCAGAAGGAGCAAAATAGGGACTGTAAGCAAATGATCTACCATCCAAACGCTCACAAAACTGCCCATGTTGGGGCCGGCACTGTGGCGCAGTTGGTTAACACCCAGGCCTCAAGCGCTGGCATTCCATATGAGGGCCAGTTCCTGACCCAGCTGCTCCACTTCCTGTCCAGCTTTCTGCTGTGGCCTGGGTAAGCAGTAGAAGATGGCCCAAGTGCTTGGGCCCCTGCACCCACGTGGGAGACCAGGGAGAAGCGCCTGGCTCCTGGCTTCTGATCGGCATAGCTCCGGCCGTTGTGGCCAATTGGGGAGTGAACCATTGGATGGAAGACCTCTCTCTCTCTCTCTGCCTCTCTTCTCTCGGTGTAACTCTGACTTTCAGGTAAAATAAATAAATCTTAAAAAAAAAAAAAAAACTGCCCATATTTGACGATGAGCTATTATGGTTGAGAGGGACTCTGGTGAAGCTTTCATGGCTGATTTTTTCTGCTAATATTTTGCCTAACTTTCTCAGAACAAACACCTAATACAAAGACGTTCTTGTTCCTTGGTCTATCATTAAAATCAAAAGATAGATGCTTGAGAATTTCACACTCCGTTGTCGTTATCTTTGTTCTTAACTGGCCCACTTCTGCTTTGACGAGGCTACTTCCACCTCTGGGTAGCTTTTGGTTTGATTGTACTTTTTCTTCAGATTGACACTGGCAAAGCCATGCTCATCTCCTTGTACAATTATTCAAAGAAATGCTGCAAGATCTTGATCCCATTTGTTTCAAATTTCCATTGAAAGCTCTGCTCTGTTCTGCAAATTGAGATGTAAGAGTTTTAGCACGCACTAAGCAGAAAGAACGTTCCACTCTAGTTTTTCACTCCACAAATGACCACAACAGCAGAGGCTTGGTCAGGCCAAAGCCAGGAGCCAGGAGCTTCATCTGGGGCTCCCAAGAGGGATCAATGGACCAAGAACTGGTGTCCCAGAAGCATTAGCAAGGTACTGAATTGGAAGTGGAGCAGATGAAACTCAAACTGGCACCTATGTCGTTGCTGGCATCACAGGCAGTGGTTTAATCTGCTATGCCATAATACTGATACCAAGATTATTTTTTTTCTTGCAAATGGATGTTCTGGCTTCGTTTTTAACATCTACTATACCGCAGGCCAGCAGTATAGCAGGGAAAGCCGCCATCTGTATTGCAGGAATCCCATATGGGTGCTGGTTCAAGCCCCAGCAGCTCCACTTCTGATCCAGCTCTCTGCTGTGGCTTGGGAAAGCAGTAGAAGATGGCCCAAGTCCTTGGGCCCCAGGACCCACACGGGAGACTTGGAAGAAGCTCCTGGCTCCTGGCTCCTGGCTTCAGATCAGCGTGGCTCCGACCCTTGTGGCCAGTTGGGGAGTGAACCAGCGGATGGAAGACCTCTCTCCCTCTCTCTCTCTGCCTCTCCTTTTCTCTCTGTGTAACTCTGACTTTTAAATAAATAAATAAATCTTTAAAAAAGAGCAGCTATCCATTTACAAACTGCTGATTTCTTTGAGGCATTGCTCCACAGAGCACTAATGATTTCACTATTCTTCCACCGAAGCATCACCATAAAATCTGTTATTTGTTCTGGAGTCAGTTTTAGCAGAAGTTATGTTGCTCTATAGGTATGCCCTGCAAACAGTTGTCTCATCCTTCTTAGTGCCTCATACTGGATCCTATTCAAATATGTTGTAACAAGTTAGTGATGAATATATTTTAGTTCCAAAACATTTCTTCATAATATGCATTTTTGTGATCTTAAAGATATCATATGTGTGTGTTTGTGTGTGTTTGTGTGTGTGTACGTATGAGGGCACTTCAAAATGTTCCTAGAAAATGGATTAAAACCAAGCTTGTTTTAGCAAAAAATAATTTTGAAATTCATGCATATGAATGGTGTTCAAAGTGTAATTCAGATGCTTAAAGGAAATTAAACAATGATGGAAGAAAATGAAATAGCCAGGATATGCAACACTACAGATGTTATGTTCAGAAAATTACTAAGAAAGTGGGAAAATGCCCCATGCACTGTTGAGCAAAACAAAATAGAATAACACAAAGATCTTCTATAATGAATAAGAATTCTTTAATACTAAGACATATCATACATTTGCATTCTATTTTACTTCATTTTAAAATATGGACATCACTTGCACTGGCCGATTTTGCAGATATGGGGGCTATATTCATCTCCCTAATATTCTAATCTGTCCAGCTACTTCACAGTATCTATTGAATCAGTGTCATAACTTGAGAAAAGAAAATGAGCTATGTAAGTAGCTCCTAAAGTGATAGACATTTGTAGAGTTAGAATAAAAATGAATTCCTAAATTATTCAGTATTTATCCTCTGGTAGGTAGACTACTCAGAAATTTACATCTATTACCTTGTTTAATCCTTTGCAACACCAGTAACAGCTCCCTGAGCAAGATGGTGTGAGTCCCCTCTTTCTATGGAACAAGATCAGGTACTGAGATGTCGCATAACTCTCTAGGGTGAGGCATGGCCCTGAGACGGGGGTGTGTAAATCTATAACCTGAGCTGTCACAATGTCTTAACAAGCTACACTTTGTAATAATGAAGAAATAGCAGTTCTCCATCAGTAAGAAGCAGAGTCATTTCATCTAACATATAATTCTATAAACTGCTGCCGGTTGTCATACCTGTACTTTCTGATGCTGAATCTCATGTCTTCCTCCACCACCTTCATGTCTGTAGACTAGGGTTGCAACATCCTGTGTTTCCACCAACTTGCATGAAGATAGATGTTCAGAAATAAGTGTAAATGAGAGTCTGAGATAAACCATGCTTTTTCCTTTCAGACTTTTTAACTCCACAACTTCAACAAGCAAATCTTTTGTGATTGGTTTGGCCGGGGTTCTAAAGCCCAATTTTATCCATTTCAGCTTCGAGTGAGCCCTTGCTTTTCTCATCTTTACCATCTTCTGCCCCATCCCTGCACTGAGATAGTGCAATCTTGGGATTCCCAGCTTTTCTGCCCTCACAGTCTTAGGTCTAACATGAGCAATTTTTAAAAGAGCTATTTATTTAATTCAAAGGCAGAGTTGCAGAAAGAGACATGGGGAGGGAGAGACAGAGAGAGAGAGAGAGAGTTCTTCCATCTGCTGGTTCACTCCCCATTTGGCCACAATGGCTGGAGTTGGGCCTCATCCGGGTCTCCCACAGGGTGTAGGTGCCCAAGCACGTGGACCATCTTCTGGTGCTTTCCCAGGTGATTAGCAGGGTGCTGGCTCAGAAGTGTGGTGGCTGGGACTCGAACCAGTGCCCATATGGGATGCCGACCCCATAGGCATCAGCTTTGCCTGCTATGCCATAGCACACACCTCAAGCAATTTTTAAAATACATATCACAACTGACTTTTTAACAAACAAGATGAAATATATTTTAAACAATTTCTTTTTAAAAAATGAACTCCTCAAACATCATCTTGCCTAGTTGATTAGAAATGAGATAACAGTAGCAGTAGCAATAGCAACAGCAACACAGACATCACCTGCCAAGTTCTCAATTATCTTCTTACCCTGTTCACCTGGAAAAAAAAAGCTTTTGCATAGAAAGGTTGCAATAGCAAACTCCATGTAATAAATAAAAATAACTAGTTCCCTCTGCCTCTGTTGAAATGGGGGCATCTACAACTCTGTCATCACTGATGTGGAAACCAATCATGCCTCAGCGTGCATTAGTGTCATCATGTTACAACTGTGATTCACTCAGTGGCCTGTTGAAGACAGGCCATTATTTCCTATAAATAAACCCTCTCATTCAGAATGCCACAGAATGTGCTCAGGCGACTGGCAGAGGCAACATAAATATTGATCATCATCATAATAATTGCAATTTATATTGGCTTATAGTCCTCCTTATGAAGCATTTAAGTGGCTCTGAGTATTCCCCTCAAATTTGTCTAATTCAAATAGAGATGTAACTGGTGTTTGTCATTACCACAATATGAAAAAACAAATTAAAGGATCAACACAATTTGTGTCTAAGGAGGAAGATGTCTAGTTTATTTAGAAAACAAATTGATTTTATAGGTTTTATTTAAAAAAAAACCACTTAGGAATTTATAATGTGGCTGTATGCATTATGTTAGTAACAAATTACTTTCATTTTTGTATTCATGAATGTATAGTTTAGTCTCTTGGATAGTATGCCATTAATCTGTGATTTGAAGCTTAATTGCGTTTATTTGTAAGTATCATACAAAAATAAACTTTTTTTTTTGTTTTGGTTTTCTTTTGCTCATCCCAAAATACAAAATAAAATTAAACTCAAAAAGCTTTTCAAAAAGCTGTATACAATGTTCACAGTGGAGAACTATTCCATATGGATGTTCTACAAACATTCTTATATCAAGTTTTGGCTTTGGGATCCACTCTTATCCATCATTGATTTCCCTTTCTCCATTGGATCTTATCATCACACAATCCTGCTCTGGCATTTTCCACTATGAAACCAACCAAGGGGCTGGCATTGTGGTGCAGCAGATAAAGCTGCTGCTTGTAACACCAGCATTCCATATGGATACTGATTCAAGTCCCAGCTGCCCCACTTCTGATCCAGCTCTCTGCTAAAGAGCCTGGGAAAGAAGCAGAGATGACTCAAGTCATCTGCCACCCATGTGGGAGACCTGGAAGAAGCTCCTTGCTCCCGACATTACAACCAACAGTGCTGAAATACCAAAGATCATAAGAAACTACTATGAAGAACTATATGCTAAAAAACTGGAAAAACTTTAAGAAATTAATTAATCCTTGGATTCATATATCCTAACAAGATTAAATCAAAAAGATACGGACAACCTAAACAATCCATAACAGATAAAGAGATTGAAGCAGTAATCAAAAGTCTTCTATGAAAGAAAAGTCTACAACCAGATGGCTTTACTACTGAATTATTCAAAGTATTCTAAGAGGAATTAACTCTAATTCTTCTAATATTCCAAGATATTGAACAGGATGGAACTCTGTCAAACTCTTTATGAGGCCAGCATTAATTGATACCAAAATCAACCAAAGACATACACACACACACACACACACACACAAAACCCTAAAGACTTGTATTCTTAATGAATATAGATGCAGAGTCTCAAAAAACTACTAGCAAATTGAATCCAAAATCACATTAAATTAGCAAATCATAAATTCCATAAATCACATCAATATAATGAAGAACAAAAACCATATAGTCATCTCAATAGATGCACAGAAAACATTTGCTAAGATTCAACATTTCTTCATAAAAAGAACCCTCCACAAATTAGATATAGGAGAAGCATTCCTCAAAATTGTAAAGACTGTATATGACAAGCCAACAGTCAATATCATAGTGAATGGGGAAAAACTGAAAGAACTTATCCTCAGATCTGGAACAAGACAAGGATCCCCACTTTTTAAACTCTTATTCAATATAGTACTGGAAGTTTTAGCAAGAGCAATAACAGAGGAGAAATAAATAAAGGGCATCAAAATTGAAAAAGAGGGACTACATGGTGTTGTACATGGAAAAATCTAAGGGCTCCAGCAAGAACTATTAGAAATGGTAAACAAATTCAGGAAAGTTGCAAGGTACAAAATAAAAATACAAAAATACAAAAAATACAAAAAAACTAAACATGCTAATGATGAACTCACAGAAAGAAAAATCAAGAAAGAAATACCATTCACAATAGCCACACACAGAAGCATCAAATATTTAGGAATAAATTTAATCAAATAAATGAAAGATCTCTACAATGAAAACTATGGAACATTGATGAAAGAAATCATCAAGAACACAAAAAATGGAAAGGTATTCCTTGCTCATGGATCAGAAGAATCAGTATCATTAAAATGTCTATATTAGCTAAAGCAATCTACAGATCCAATGCAATCCCTATCAAAATACCAATGACATTCTTTACAGAAGTAGAAAAGCAATCCTAAAATTCATATGGAATCACGAAAGACCCAGAATAGCCAAAGCAATCCTAAACAAGAAAAATCAAGCTGGAAGCATCACAATATGAATTCAAAGCATGCTGTAGAGCTATAGTAATTAAAACAGCATGGCTCAGAAGTTAATCCAAATACATATAGTCAAGTGATTTTTGAAAAAAAATCTGAGACCATGTGGTAGGGTAAGGATAATCTCTTCAACAAATGGTGCTGGAAAAATTGGATTTATTTGCGTAGAAGAATGAAATTAGATATATCCCTCTCACCATACTCAAAAGTTAACTTAAGATGGATCAAAAGGGGGTCGGCACTGTGGCTTGGCAGATAAAGCCTCCAGCTGTGGTGCCAGCACCCAATGTGGGCGCAGGTTCCAGTCTTGGCTGCTCGACTTTCAAATAAAAAATAAATAAATCTTAAAAACATAGATCAAAGACTAAAATATAAGACCTGAAACTATGAAGTTGCTGGAAGAAAAATGTAGGGGAAACACCCCGAGATATTGGTGTAAGGGACAATTTCTTGGACAAGACCCCCAAAGTACTGGCAACAAAAGAAAAACTATATAGGACTATATTAAACGCAAATGCTTTTGCAGACAAAGGAAATGATCAATAGAGTGAAAAGAAAGCCAACAGAATAGGAGAAGTATTTGCAAACAACTATCTGAAAAAGGACTAATATCCCAAATATATCAACAACTTAAAAAACTCAACAAGAAAAACAACAAAAATAACCCAACCAGTTGACAAAGGGCAAATGACTTCAATAGACAGATCTCAAAAGAACAAAGACAAATGGCCATAAAATGTATGGAAAAAAGTTTTCAGCATCACTAGTCATAAGGGATATGCAAATCTAAACCACAATGAGAGATCAACTCACCCCAGTCAGAATGGCTGAAATCCAAAACACAGAAAGAAACAAATGTTGGCAAGGATGTGGAGAAAGGGGAACATTTATATACTGTTGATGGGAATGTAAATTAGTGCAGCCACTATGGAAAACAGTGTGGAGATTTCTTTAAAAACTAGAAATAGACTTGCCATATGATCAAGCCATCTTGGTACTGGGTATATACCCAAAAGACTTGAACACAGTGTATCAAAGAGATACTCACGCCACCATGTTTGTAGCAGCACTGTTCACAATAGCCAAAATTTGGAATCAACCGAGGTGCCCGTCATCAGGTGAATGGATAAAGAAAGCATGGTATATATGCACAATAGAGTGCTATTCAGCTATAAAAATGAAATTCTACCATTTGCAACAAAATGGATGCAACTGGAGGACATGATTTTGAGTGAAATAAGCTGGACCCAGAAAGACAAAAAAGGCATGTTCTCCCTTGTATGTGAGAGCTAAAATTTACAAACCAAACAAAAAGAAAGGAAAAATAAAGAAATGTCTGTGTGTATCAATATTGCCACAAATATAGCTTTGTAAAACTGTTTCTTACACCTTTGTGAAACCTAAGGTTAAGAATGTTATACTATTATAGTTTTAACGATCTGATTATTTTAAATTTTGCTGTGTGTAGGTGATATTGGCTATTTTTCTGTTCAATTATTGTTGTCTATAGTCCCATTAAACTAGAGTCTTTTTGCTTTTTACTTGTTATACTTCTTTTCAGTGAAGTATTAAGCCTTCTTTTTGTAATGTAAATTTAAAATATGTTATCTCAAAAACTAAAGAAAAAAAGAAATGGAGGATGAAGGAGAGTGGGAGGAAGAGAGGCGGATAGAAGGAGGGAGGAGGCCGGCGCCGTGGCTCAATAGGCTAATCCTCCACCTAGCAGCGCCGGCACACCGGGTTCTAGTCCCGGTTGGGGTGCCGGATTCTTTCCCGGTAGCCCCTCTTCCAAGCCAGCTCTCTGCTGTGGCCAGGGAGTGCAGTGGAGGATGGCCCAAGTGCTTGGGCCCTGCGCCCCATGGAAGACCAGGAGAAGCACCTGGCTCCTGGCTTCGGATCAGCGTGGTGCACCGGCTGCAGCAAGCTGGCCACAGCGGCCAGTGAGGGTGAACCAACGGCAAAGGAAGACCTTTCTCTCTGTCTCTCTCTCTCTCACTGTCCACTCTGCCTGTCAAAAAAAAAAAAAAAAAAAAAAAAGAGGGAGGAAGGGAATATCATTTTGTTCTTAGAATGGTATCTACAAAGCACACTGACCTTGTTAAAACTAATTGAAAATTTAAATTTAAAAAAAAAAAAAGAAGTCAACCAAGCTAACTTGACCCTGGTGTCCCTCTCAAATGTCGTATTTTCACAGGGAGATCAGAATTAATTTCCTCAAATTCCATCCTCTGTTCCAAGCGTTCCAGTTCCCCTTCTGTCCACATCACTCCAATGCTCTGTCCATGGACATCGCTGACTCCTAAGAGCAGTGGTGAGTAGCATGTTTCATTATGCTCACCTCTCAGCAGCCTTTGCCGGAAGGGCTGGTCCTTCCTTGTCAATTCACTGCTTTACTTGTCTTTCACAAAGGCACTTGGTCAGTCTTCATCTACGTCCAGTCTCTTTTGCAGTTTCTCTCAAAATGTATCTTGATTGCTGTTCTCCCTCAAGGAGTCTGGAGTAGATCCCCTCCTGCTTCATAATTTGTATGCATTCTTTAGGGATTCCACCTTGCCCTTGACTTTAAAAACCATCTAAGGAGGCTTTTGACTCCTGTATCTTTATTACAACTCTGAACTCTTTCCTTACTGTTCCAACAACTTGACAACTTAAATTGAATGTCTTATTAACATTATTTATTAATTCACCACACTTAACTCTTACATCTCCGATATCTGTAAATATTTTGGATGTCATTTTGGTAAACAGAAGCACTATCTACTGAAATTTCTCAAGTCAAAATTCTTCACATAATTCCCTTTAGCAAGATTGAACTATATCTCCACAAGAAAGCTCAGGGTTTCCTTCTTTCTGTTCTAAATAACTGCAAATCCCACCATCATCCACACTTAATCACAACTTTCCCCTGATCTGTTTTCATACAGCAATCACTACCAGCTTTTTAAAAAGCAAAATTCAGGACATATCATTTTCTGTCTTACACCTCTTTGATGGTTTTCCTTATCCTTAATCTACAGTACAAATTCCCAACAAGGTACTCTGTGGGTTAGAATCTCTCCTAAATTTCCTCCTGTGTTTTGCACCATACTCCTAGTTTTCCTGATATCTAGTCACACAAGATTCCTTTCTGTAAACTCCAAATACCATGGTTATTTCTTGACAGCGATTTGCAACCTGAGACCCTCTGCCCCTGGCACTTTGCTTCCTATCTTTGATCACAACCTTCCCCCTAACAAATAAACTCCCTAACTAAAATATCTGAAATATCCCATCTATAAAAATTCACTCATCCACCCAACCATTCTCCCACACATCCTTATGTCGCTTCTTTCACCTCACTTATCTTCTTTGCTCTGTAATTACGTGCATCATGCATGCACACAAGTGTGTTCAATTTTCTTATTGATTATTTAATAAGACTTCATATTATGGCCTCTGCCAACAGGGAGGTCATACCTCCTTTGAACTAAGTTGTAAAGGTCATACTGCTTCTAATCTTGAGATACCTACAACACATAATAGGCCAGAGAGTAGAAACCTGGGCTGATTAGGTGAAGTTAAGAATTTAAAAATGTGCCAGTGCCACAGCTCACTAAGCTAATCCTCCGCCTGCGGCGCAGGCACGCTGGGTTCTAGTACTGGTTGGGGCGCCGGATTCTGTCCAGGTTGCTCCTTTTCCAGTCCAGCTCTCTGCTGTGGCCCGGGAGTGCAATGGAGGATGGCCCAAGTGCTTGGGCCCTGCACCCGCATGGGAGACCTGGAGGAAGCACCTGGCTCCTGGCTTCGGATCAGCTCGGTGTGCCAGCTATAGCGACCACTGGAGGGTGAACCAACAGAAAAAGGAAGACTTTTCTCTCCGTCTCTCTCGCTCACTGTCTCACTCTGCCTGTCAAAAAAAATTAATAATAATTTAAAAATTATTACTGGATACTTGGGAGATTTAGAAGCATATTCAATGCTATATTGGGAGCATCAGGGGTAAGGCTTCATCTGGTCATGCTTATTCACAGCTTTTTGTTGGCAAGGAGTGGTCAAAAATGCTGGGCACATTGTCTAGTTTGCTGGGGCACCATGGAAAAACAACTCATTGTCTGAAATGATGAATTCCAGATTCTATTTAAATCTGGGGAGTAAAGCATATGCTGTTGCTTATTTCCTGTCCAACATACGTCCGTGTTTTCTCTCTGTTGATTCTTTTGGGGAAATGTTTCTCACATTCTATATGTGGGTACTTTGTCAGTCATAAGATCCACCCATGTCACCAGGTTGAGGACATGACACAAGATAACTTTCTCACCCCATCCTGATCTTTGAGCTTTTAGCAAAAGCTGGGAAACCACTCTTACTTAGGATTGCTGCTTGGAACATGCTAGAAAAAAATACTTTCGGTCCCACCTTTGCATTCTGTGTTGTTGCTTAATGAACCATTTCAAAGAATGGATTTAAAAAGTAAGTAATTGCTTATGATTATGTATGTTGTAGTTCAGGAAGTGTGACAGGGCAGCCTAGGCTGACTTGCCTCAGCGTCTGGATCCTCCACTTAAAGACTTGAACTATCAGATTTGGTTATAGGGCCAGGATCACCTAGAGACACCTTTACTTAATCATGTATCTGGTACAGGATTAGCATGACTGGAAGACTCAGTTCAGTTGGGACTGTTGACTGGGGAACCTGCATGTGAACTCTCCATGTGTCCTGAGATTCTCAGTACAGTGTGTTAGATCCAGAAGGAAATGGGCCCCAGGAAGAACCAAGAGTTAAGGATCATCAAAGACCCAGAAAGTGAATGGCCTTCTCTACCCTCACCTTGGAAGTTGCACAATGTTACTTCCTTGCCATTCTCTTATTTACAAGTAGTTCACCAAATCCAACCCAGATTCAGCTGTTGGAAATTGTTGGTATTGGGTGGGGGATTAGATTCTGCCTCTTGATGGGACATGATCAAGGCTACACTGCAGAAGAGCAAGTAAAACAGGGATTATGTGGGCAGACATAGTGTGGGGCTGTTTATTGTTGTATTTCCTATCAAATGGAATACATGTATGCAAACAGACAAAACAAGTGAGAATAAACAAAATTAATCAAGACAGAAAGGACCCCGAAAAAATCACTCCCGGTTATGGGTCAGCGTGGTCGAATGCCCATTCGACCCTTGAACTCCCTCCTGACATAAAGTATTTTGTCCAGAAGTGAAGCTATGATATCTGTTAACTGTGAAACAGCCAAGTTGGAAAATTTATCTCTTTTAAGAGTCACAGTAATCTGGTTTCTCTCTATATTCAAACAGATCAGTCTCCCTTACTTCATGTTTTCTGATGTTTTTAAGAACTTAAGAAATCATTAATCTTTCAAAATTAAGGAGCTATTCATTGGTTAACCATTAGAATCCATGATATGATTGACAATAACTAATTTAGAACACCACAGTTTTGCAATTTTCAATGCAATTTTTTAGTGAGTAAACATGCTCAGCAAGAAAGCTATACTGTTTGGGCAGAATATGGCCAATCCTGCTTCACTTCATCCCGGAGCAAACACAATGATATACTGGAAGCCAAAACATGGGAGTCCCCAAGCTCCATAACTGGCACAACAAAAATAAAATCTTAGGGGTAATGACCCTAATTTGGGAGCATATTTTATTTTATAGGAGGAGATAAAAATTTGGAAAACATTTTCCAACCATGACAAATTCTAGGTCTGAATTCTCTAACTTTTCTTCAAATCTGAAAATTCTATTTTATGTGGCCAAACTCTCGCTACTGAAGTAAATGGAATAGATATTATTTGGAAGGAGTTGAGGACATATGTGCAAAAAAAAAAAAAAACCACAAAAGCATTTTATGTTATGAAAAGTTTTGCAGTTATACCAGTGGATTTTCTGGTAGAATGAGTTTCACTTTATGAAGATGAGCATCTTAAGAACTATATATAACACATGATGCACTGTGGAAATGATTCAATCATGTGTGTGTGTGTGTGTGTGTGTGTGTCCCAAGATGGCACCTATATAGACCTCATAAAATGCAAGAGTGTTTTAAGTTACATATGAGGGTGCATCAAACCATTTGTGGAAAAACTGAATCAAATTAGAAGGTGGGTTTATTACAGTATGATAAGTTTTTGAAATCCATGCATAGTTTTCCCCAAAGATGGATTTCCCATCAGCTTCTTGAAGACCCCCACCCCCCTCCCCCCGTACATAGTGCTACAGCCTCTGAGCAACTAAGAAGACAGCTTATGACAGTGCACATAATAAGATGGTGGTGGGGAAAGTGCTGTAAATGCAAAGAAAGCTCGAAACACATACAAAGAAACCCACATGCACACAAGGGCAGAGAATTAGCACGAGCAATTGTACTCAAGAGATCTGAGATATGCTTTCTGAAGAAGCAGCTTAAAGGAGAGGAGAGTGGGAGATTCTGTTGAGTGAGGGCATTGAGGCCTGAAACACAGTACTATGAATGCAGAGCTGAGATGTTTGAATTAAATGCATTACCCATTTGCCCAGACATAATTGCAGCCCAAGTGAGTCATGGATTTTCATTTACTTCTTTGACCCAGAGGGCCTCCAATACTAGAACTTCATTGATCCAGATCATCAATTTACAATTTTTCATTTCAGGACCCCTTCACCCCTTTATTCTAGCCACTGCCATAAGAGATTATGTGGAATTGAGTGGCTTAAACAATAGACATTTATGTTTTTGTAGTTCTGGGGGCAAGAGGTCTATGAAAAAAGTGCCAGCTTGGTCAAGTTGGTGAGGCTTGTTTCTTAGTGTGCCATCCCATGGCTTTCCTCTGCACTGAGAGAGGAAAGAGAGAGAGAGAGAGAGAGAGAGAGAGAGCGCTTCTCCACTTCTCATAAGACCACCAATTCTACTGAATTACAACCTCATCTTTATGACCTCATCTAACGCTAGTATCTCCTCCTAAAACTGTCTCCAGATACAGTCACATTAGTTTTAGGGCTTCAACATAAGGATCGGGTGAGGGCACAGGGCACAATTCAGTCCTTGGCAACACTCTTTAGAATTATCAGGGACCTCAAAGAACTTTTGTTTTATTGAAAATTCATACTGAGGAGTTTTAAAGACACAATATACACTGCACATTTCATCATTTGTCTGGAAAGCTCCAGTTTCATGGTAAGCTGAATAAAGTTGAATAAGCTGAATAAAGGTAAGTAGTACTTGAGAATTATGAAAAAGTTTTGATCCCACAGATATTCCCAGCTCTCTCCAAACACTTTGCATACTACTCCTACAGAAAAATTTGAGTTACCTGAATATTTTAATAGAAGAAATTCATCCAAAAAGGAGCCATTGTGTGCACTTTTCTTCTAGCAGCTATCTCAATGTGTAAAGCTATTTTGTTTTCTTTTTTTTTTTTTCTTCTAACATTAGGACAATACACAAAAATCACAGGACTGGTTTCTTTGTTGCTGTCTGCCACCATAGTATTTGTTAGTAAAATGGCGCAGTCCCAACACCATCCAAGGCTCTAGCCCCTCCACCGTTGCTGGAATCCAGGTAGCCACGTGGCTCAACCACTGGTGTCAGCCCCACCTCCATCCTAATGGGATTCCCTGCTCCTACTTCCCTGCACCCTTCAACCTGGCAAAGTTTTAAAAGGACTTATTCCTGAACATGTGGCTCGCTCTCTCTTTCTGACCTCTTCCTCTCTCTCTTGCTCTCTCTCTGTCTCTTGATTTCTCTCTTTCCTTCTCTCTCTTTTTCCTTCTTTGCCCCTTCCCTCCATTCTGTTGGGTTTCCTCACAATAAACCCTTTCTCTTACTCTGGTGTTTGGTGTGTTTTGTGGCAGCCTTGCAATATTTGTGCATGAATCTCAAGGCTAGTGTATGTTTTGCTTATCTTTATACCAACCTATTCTTACCTTAGACAAATCAGTTTCAGCATGGTGCTCAAGAGCCAGACAAGATAGGCAGATGCTGCTATGACCAGAAACGTCAGAACGCTTATGTCCCCAAATTCTCTTTTTACTTCAAACTCTTGTCACACACACACACATGCATACCCACATATGCATGCATACCCACACACAAGCACGTATACAGTCCCCAGGTATGCATACATTCTAGATCTTCAAACATATGAAGCATTTACTGAGGCCATTTTCATATGAAAGGATTACTATAGTGCTGAAATCTGAATTCTTAAAAACATGCTGGTCTGCATAATAGCTTGTTTCTTCTAATACTGTCTTTAAAATGAGTTTTCTTATTAAATATCATTGAATGTTTTGCCAACCAAATTTAGTCTTATCTTAGATTATCTTCTGTGTTTCTCTCACTATCAGCAACTGAAGTACTTGAGACACAGCTTTCATCAGGAATTTTATTCATTCTCTTCTTAGAAATATATGAATATTTTAAACGATTATTAGTAGTAGTACTCTAAGACACTAAACACTGTCTTGGCAATTTGGTATGCATGGAAAAACCACCACACTTGTGCTTCAGAATGTGAATATTATGCTGACTTTTTAAAAGAGCTACTAATGAGAATATAGTTTGCATTTTGACAACTTGAGTCAAAATTAATCTAAAGAGGACAATGAGGTCAGGGTCCTTGTAGAGCAGGTTAAGCCCTGCATGAGATGCCTGCATCCCATACCTGACTGCCAATCTGAGTCCTGGCTACCCTGCTTCTGTTCCAGGTCCCTGCCACTGCACCTGGGAAGACAGCAGATGTTGGTCCAAGCACTTGTGCCCCTGCCATCCACATGAGAGACCAGGATGGAGTTCCAGGTTCCTGGATTTGGCCTTCCCTAGATCTGACTGTTAGAGTCATTTGGGGAGTAAACCAATGGATGGAGATCTCTCTCCCTCTCTCTCTGTCACTCCCTCTCTCTGTGTCACTCTGCCTTTCAAATAAGTCAAATAACTAAATCTTAAAAAAGAGAGAGAGTACATTTGGGCTAGTTGAGATGTCCACATCCCATTTTGGAGTGTCCGGGTATGAGGAACACCTCTGGGTCCCAATCCTAACCTCCTGCCACCTTGGCTCTCAGGAGACCATGGTGATGGCTGTAGTTGGGTTCCTCCCACTCTCAGTGGGGTGGAGGAGTGGACTTGGATAGAAGTCTGCCTCTAGGCTTTGTCCCAACTCAGCCCAGCAACTTTGGGCATTTGGAGAGTGGACCAGCAGATGTGTCTGCTTTTCTCTCTGTGTGTCTCGGTATCAGTCTCTCAAATAAGTAACTACATAAAGTACCTGTGGTGAATGTTGTTCGGTAAGTAAATTGCAGAACTTAGGTTGGGGGAGATATTAATTCTCAGTGTAAAGAACCCCGCATATGTGTTCATGATCGTTTCTAGTCCCCTGTTTGAAGGAGATATTAAAGTAAGGGAGCTGGGAGTCAGCACTGTGGCACAGTGGGTTAAAGCCCAGTCCTGCAGCCCTGGCATCCCATATAGGTGCCGGTTTGAGTCCCGGCTGCTTCACTTCTGATCCAGATCCCTGCTAATAAACTCTCTCTCTCTCTCTCTCTCTCTCCCTCTCTCCCTCTCTCCCTCTCTCCCTCTCTCCCTCTCTCCCTCTCTCTCCCTGTAACTTTCTTTCAAACAAATAAAACAAATCATAAAAAAAGATAAGTGAGTTGGCTCCCAAAACACTTTTATGATTGTGTCTTTAACAAATAATTTCTGTGCTAGATATTTGAATACCAACAAGAAATGTTTACTATCTTGAAAAAAAATATTAGAAATGGAAATTGTAAATTTTCAGTAATAAGATAAATTATTCTGTTTAAAGTTAGGAATGTGTAGGTACGTTTGCCTTATTCAAGTTAAGAAGTATAGCTGCTGTAGTCAGAGAGTGACAGTAATTGTGTAAAACTAAAAGCACACTTTTAGAAGTTTTGAGTGTATTTAATAATATGTACATTGATTTAAGGTTTTTTTTTTTTTTAAAGGATAAGTGCTGCATTAAGAAAATAGGACACTTCACTACACAGTGTGTGGTTGGAGAATGAGAAATTTTGGATGAAAGTGTTAGCCATTCCTCTTTATTTCCCTCAATCAGATCTGGCCTTTTACATTTCTGCCTAATAACAATAAGAAGACAATCTATTTTTTTCTTTGTAGTATGCATTCTGACCAATAGCAAAAATAAAACAAAAGAATGAATGAATAGCTCTGTTTCTTTTTTGCCTCACTTAAGAATATTTTTAAAATTACAAGAATCTTTTCATTACAAGCATGTACTTCCTAGCACCTTGAGAGAACAAATAATTTATTATATTCTGGAATATTCCACTGAGCAATATTTTATGCCCCAAATGTCTATCTAAAGCATTATTTTTAATGACAGAATGAGGAAAATAAATAAACAGAAAGTCATTTGCCTCATGGTTGCAAAAGAATATTGAGTTTGGAGAGATCTGATCTATCAATAGCAGAAGGCAGTTCTGAATGCTAAATCAAATTACACCTTTTCCTTTTGGGATTTCAACATCTGCCTCCATGTGGATTGATTAGAATAAAGCAGGCCATCAGAGGCCCTTTGTCTGTGTTTGACTGGCTGAAACAGCTGACAAGTGGCCATCGGAGTTCCCACAGGGGCAGCTGGAGAGAGGAGTTTGACAGCTGACTTCATTATAATTCCTGGGCTGCAGACTGCAATGGATTTGTCCTTTAATTGAGCTGGGCCAGAAAACTGCCCAGAGAGGAAATGGGAGGGGAAGTGGTTGGACACTGATAACGTAACAGCCAAGGTAGCAGGTGAATCCCACTCTACGGCAGAACAGATAGTGTCAAGACAGCCCTGGAAAGATACATTTTGGTATGTAGGGCATTTCAATCACTTTAATTGAAATCGTTCTAACTTGGCTGTTGGAATGCCTTAGAAACTTGTTTTATAAAGATTTTGCCCTTAATAGGTAATTTCCTGCTAAAGAAGAAGAAATATATAAAAAGAAAATATTTGCCTATCCATTTCTTTGCCACATACTTTTGAATGCTATGCATCAAGAGAAGATTCTTCAAAAGTACATCAGCAATTAAGAAATTCATCCATAAAAACGGAAATGTTCTCCATGGTTTACTAAGATTTTAGAGAAATTTGTGACAAAAAGCCCCACAAATCTGATTGTCAGTTTATATGGTTTACTGTGATTCAGTACATACAGATAAACTCAGGAACATAAAATAGCATAAGGTCAAGTATTCCTTAGTGAAACCTTGATATCTGAAATGTCAAAGACAATTGGAATTTAAAGAACATGTATGTCAAATAATCTACTTTATCACATTCAAACAAAGACAATTTAAAACTGTATGCAATGTGAAAAAGTATTATGGATTTTTACTTTGGGGAAATAACTGCATAATAGACTTTGACTTTTAAATATGTGTGGTTCTGTAATTTGTCTTCATTTGCTTCTGGTAGATTTTTCTCTTGTTGACAATAATAGTATGAAATAATCAGTAAAAATTCACATTGATTATAAATAAAGTAATTCATACTCAGTGTCACTGTTACAAATCCTCTTGAAAATTTTTTCATTTATATTATACTTTTGCTTTATATACTGAAAATTTTGTCACTCACAAATATAGGATTAATTGAATGCATTAACCAATGATATTACAAACATTTTTGTTAATATCTTTAGCTCCCTTTCCTACAAAATTTCTGTGCATTTATTGCAAGAAAATTATTGGGGCTTATTATTATTTCTGTCTCTTTTTATGAGATCAAAAATGTAAAACTGTTTAACAATAAGCAATGAAAAGAAAACCTGGATAATGCTACATTGATAATTGTTTTCAGAATCAGAATTTTACATACTGATGTATTTGATCATTTCCTCAAGAAAGTCATTTCTTTTTGGAAGTAAAAATCAATGTGGAGGTGGGACTGGTCCTGAGACTCACAGCAGTTAACATAGATTTCTGAATAGAGGAATCTCAGATCTGCCTTCTTTGAGGTCAGTGGTTGACTGTTATTCTTAGGCTCTTCGCAGAATGTCTGCTTAATTCAGGCAGGGCATTTGCTTCATGCAATATAGTATTTAAGAATACAGGTTCTGATCTAAACTGTTCAAGAGGAAATGCCGGCTCTACCACCTACTATTCATGAGCGGTGCTGTCAGGCATTTTAAATCTATTGGAGCCTCTGTTTTCCCTTCTGCAAATCAGGACAGCTAATACTGTCTGCCTTTCATATATTATAGGCTTTATGTCGCATGTGTGTGCGTGTGCGTGTGTGTGTGTGTGTGTGTGTGGTGACTGGGTAACGCATGTCTAACCCTCAGAACAGATAGAATGAGCCTAAACTTAAAGAGGGTATTAAATATGATCCACTTTCCATTCCTACTCCAGTTAGTCCTTGCATTTCAGTTTAAACTCTGACAATGCATAAATAATAATGCAAAAAATGAATGCTCAGTTATGAAAGTGCATGTTGTACTACATTTCCCAAAAGCATATACATGTGTTTTTTAAGCAAATAAGCATGCAAAAAAAATCAAATTCCCAAGTCAGGGACAAATCTAAAAGCAATTTCTGAATTATTCTCCTTGAGAGTTTGCTTCAATAGTCACACCCTTTTCATGCCATGGTTTCCACAAACACCTTCCCATGCAGAGGAAAAAGTTTACTACAATACAAAGGTATGACTGTGGTATGACCATATTAAGTATAGTGTCTGGAAAAAAAAAAAAAAAGCCTGCATCAACTTTACATCCTTAATTGAATTTGGTCATGATGGGCAGATGCCAGCTCGTTTTCTGTTCTTTAGAATCTACTCTTCATAGGCATCTCCTGGATCAACTGTTTGTTGAAGCAACTACTTGGTTTTCCCCTCATATACCTTGATTTCTTGATTTCTTAGCTACGTTCAGGTTTTCATTGTGAGAGAGACATGCTATTAACATTGCTTTGTAAGGCAATGGCTATTGATACATTTAATACCAGGAAATCATTTAGCCTGGAGAAGCCTAAATCTTTTCATTCCTCTCCCTCAGACAGGGCAGGGATCTAAAAGACCTCCCCAAACAGGTAGCAGGCTAAGTTGCAACTTGGGGCACAGGTATCCTATATTGAATTACTTGGGAACTGGTCCTGCCTCTGCTTCTGATCCAGCTTCCTGCTATTGTACATCCCGGGAGGCAGAAGATGATGGCTCAAGTAGTTGGACTCCTGCCATCCACATGGAAGAACTGAATAAATTTTTTGGCTCTTGGCCACAGCCTGACCCAACCCCAGCTGTTGTGTGAATTTAGTGAGTGAACCAATGGATGGTCAATATTGGTGGTCAGTGCATTCTACTACTAATTCAAATTATACCTTTTCCTTTTGGGATTTTTGGGATGAGTATAGAAATACAGTATAAGGCATACATATAATCTAATTTAGTGACCATTGTACAACAGGTATATTTACTATGTAAAAATGTTATAGTTTAAAGTTTTTGAAAAAACATACCTCATTTTTCAAAGATTTATTTTATTTACTTGAAAGGAAGAGTTACAGCTTTAGAGAGAGGGGGAGAGATATATAGAGAGATCGTCCATCTGCTGGTTCACTCCCCAAAAGGCCACAGTGGCCAGGCTTGGCCAGGCCAAAGGCAGGAGCCAGGTCTCCTATACGGATGCAGGGGCTCAAGTTGTTGGGTTATCCTCCACTGTTTTCTCAGGCACATTAACAGGAGCTGGACTGGAAGCTTGATGGTGTACACCAAATATCTATGGGTAGAGAACAACACTTTACATGGTACATGATTTGCCTTTATATGGTAGAGAAAAAAAAAACAGTAGATGAAAACCGAAATGTTATCAGATTTAGGCACAACTTTCTCACTGCTTGTACTGTGCTTTGCTAAATTAAGATAAATCCATTATAAACTTGTTAATTTTTTCACTCTGAAAACACCTTATTTTTTTTGTCTATAAGAGTTTGGTACTGTAATTTGGGAATATCCTTTTCTTTATCACATCAACCTTGGTCCCCTTGCTGGGATGTCAGTACTTCATCTGAGGATCACCCAAGTTCTTTCTCATTCTGAATGAATCAAACCCCGGCATTGAAATGAACCACATATGAAAGTATCCTGCTTGCCTTATAATTTCCCTTAAAGGATGTCTGTGACCCAGGTATGTATTTTTATAGTTACTCCTCAAGGTGAAGTTTGGCTTTGGTTAAGTATTGCATGTAGGAATAGCCTACCTCAAGCCTTCAGAGTTACTACATTTTAATCTTTACAAAATTCTACTAGTCTGATATTTTGATATCAGTTCTAGTATAGATATTAGACTCAAGGGTCCATCGAATGAGACTGAGTATGTATTTGGCCTCATATACTTAGGGACCACCATTCAAGTGCCATGGCCAGTGATGAGGAGTAGAAATGTGAAAAGGAAATGGAAAAAGCAGGTACACTAAATCTAAATATGGTTGGCTAACTACATATTGAGACTTTCTTGAACATAGGAAAAAAGAAAAAAGAATAAAAGTTCTAATTTTTATAAAAGATTCATTTGTTTATTTGAAAGTCAGAGAAAGAGAGAGGGAGAGAGAGAGAGAGATCGTCCATCCACAGGTTAACTCTCAAAATGGCCATAATGGCCTGAGCTGGGCCAGTCCAAAGCCAGGAGCCAGGAGCTTCTTCCAAGTCTCCCATATGGGTGTAAGTGTCCAAGCACTTGGGCTATTCTCTGCTGCTTTCCCAGGCACATTAGCAGGGAGCAGGATTTGAAATGGAGCAGCCGGGGCTTGAATCAGCCCCCATATGGGATGCCAGCACTACAGACCATGGCTTAACCCGCTTTGTCACAGCGCCGGCCTTGAAAATTTCTAAATTTTAAAAACAGTAATTTTTCCCAAAACATCAAGTTACCTGTTTAACTGAAATAAATTTAAAATTCATCTCATTAATTTTTAGTATATGTGCTGCTAAAGTGAGTACATCTTATTTTTTTTTATCTGTGGTATAAAGTGATCATTATTTCATCTATGATCTATGATTAATTAAAAGTTGTGGTTTTGCTCTTTTTGTTGATGAATCACCAATTTTAATAGCCTAAATCATTGCTATCATTCACTTGAAATTTTTATTTAATTTCATTTGTGATTTTCTATTTGTGGGAAATTTAGAGGAATTTGATTTGATTTGAAAATACTTGTGGTTATTCCAGGTGTTCACAGTTTATGATTTGCAATATTATTCATACATAGAGAACATATTCTGTGATTTTAATAATTTTCAGTTTGGTGGTACTTGCTTTATATTTTTACATATGGTCTGTTTTGGTGAATTACCATATGCTCATGAAAACAATGCATTTTCTCTAGTTATTGCATGTAGTAGTCTTTAAATATCAATTAAGTCAAGGTGATTAATATTGTGATTTAAATAATCTGTAAATTCTTTTTTTCCAGGTATTCCATCAACTAACAAGAGAGTGATAGTAAAATCTCTATGTGTAATTATGAAATTCCACTACTGTCAGTTTTTGCTTTATATGTTTTAAAGTTTTATTCAATACATAAATGTGTATTTTATCTTTTTTCTAGATAAATGAACATTTTGGCATTATAAACATCTCCTTTTTACCTCTGAAAAAATTTTTCTTTTAAAGACTAGGTAGCCAGATATTAGCATAGCCAGTCTTAGTGTACACACAATAAGCTTTTCCATTTGATTTGCTTTCAACTTATCTATGTCTTTTTAATTTAAAAGGAATCTCTTATCAATAATAGATAGCAGATAGTTGGGTCTTTTGTTTTTTATCCATTCTGATAATCAGGAACTTTTAATTGGAGTGCTTAGCCCATTCATATTTAATTTAATTACTGACATTATTGTTATTTAGGTCTTCCTTTTTACTATTTTCTGTTTGTTATTTCCATTTTAACTTATTTTTTACATTCTTTTCAAGTATATCAATGACATTAAAATTCCATTTTAATGTTCCTTCTGAATTGGCTTTTTTAGCTTGACCTTTTACATTAATTATTAGGGGTCCCTCAAGGGGTACAATGTACAATATACATTCTTGATAGTTCTGTTTACTTCATGTTAATATTGTACCATTTCACATTAAGTGTATAAAAGTACAATGTTGTAATTGTCCTACAGGATGATGTAATAATGTTTTCTTTAAACCATTCCACATTTTTGAAAAGAATTTAAGAGGAAAGAATTATTTTTTACTTATCTGGATATTTATTATTTATCTAATGCTCTGCGCATCTTCCTTAATATATGAATTTCTATTGCGTATCATTTCCTGTAGTCAGATGTGTTTACTTTAGCATTTCTAGGTCTCTTGGAAATGAATTACTTAAGTCTTTCTTTTTCATTTAAAAATGCTGTCTTTCACCGTTGTTCTTAAAAGGTTTATTTTGAATTTCACTTTCAAGATATTGGTTAGCTGCTTTCTCACCTGTAGATTTCCTGATGAGAAATCAGTATAAATTCAATTGTGCTGTTTTTCTTTGACTGTTTCCAAGCTTTTTAAAAACAATCTTTAGCATTTGTAATTTTGACTAACATGCCTTAGGTATGATTATGGCTTTCTTTATATTTTTCCTGCTTGATACTTAAAAATTGTCATGAATTTTAGACTTTATATATTTCACCAATTCATAAGAATGTTGATTCTCTCAAATATATATATGTATGTAATAAAAGACTTACTTATTTATTTGAAAGGCAGACTTGCAGGGAGAATGAGAAACAAAGAGAGAAATCTTCTATCCGCTGACTTACTCCCCAAATACCCGCAAGGGCCAGGGCTGTGCCTGGCCAAAGCCAGGAGCCAGGAGCTTCTTCCGGGTCTCCTGCATGAGTGCAGGGGCACAAGTAGTTGAGCCATTCTCTGCTGCTTTCCCAGGAGCATGAGCAGGGCACTGGGTAGGAAAGTAGAGCAGCTGGGACTCAAAGCAGCACCCATATGGGATGCCATCCTGGCGGGCCAAGGCGTTAACCTGCTGCACCAGAGCACCGGCCGTTCAAAGATAATTTTATAAGACATTCTATCTCTTTTCTTCTGGAATAGCAATGACATGTACATTAGATATTTTAATAGAGTTCCACATATTCTTTTATTTTTTGAAAATCTAAAATATTTTTCATTTTATTTGAAAGGCAGAGCCATAAAGACAGAGAAACAGAGCCAGAGAAAGATTTTGTGCCTGCTGGTTCACTTCCCAAATGCCCACAACAGCCAGCATACACAGGGGCTAACGCTCCCTTCCAGTCTCCCCTGCGAGTGGCAGGAACCCTAGTACTTGAGCTGTCACGTGCTGCCTCCCCAGGCGTACACAGGTTGCAGGAGAAGGAACCAGGATGAAAACTTGGCACTCTGATATGGGCTATGGATGGCTGAATGGCTACCTAACCACTGTGCCAGCCACAAACCCCAGCTTCTACCCACTATTGAGGCTCTGGTCTGCTTGATTTTTTTTCTGCTGCTTTACTGATGTATCTTCAGTTTGACTGACATTCCCTTATGCCTGATATTTGTTTTGCATTTTTTTTTAGTTTCAGATATTATGTTTTTACTTACATAAATCAGGTTTGTTCCTTTCTGTACTTTCTATTTCCTTGCTATGTTTCCTATAATTTTATTCATTGTAAGCACAATCTCTCTTTTTTTTTTTTTTTTTTTTTTTTTTTTGACAGGCAGAGTTAGACAGTGAGAGAGAGAGAGACAGAGAGAACGGTCTTCCTTCCATTGGTTCATCCCCCAAATGGCTGCCAAGGCTGGCGCGCTGTGCCAGTCTGAAGCCAGGAGCCAGGTGCTTCCTCCTGGCCTCCCATGCGAGTGCAAGGCCCAAGCACTTGAGCCATCCTCCGCTGCCTTCCCAGGCCACAGCGGAGAGCTAGACTGGAAGAGAAGCAACGGGGGAATGAATCCAGCGCTCCAACCGGGACTAGAACCCCGGGGTGCCAGCGCTGCAGGTGGAGGATTAGCCAAGTGAGCCGCAGCGCCAGCCTAGCACAATCTCTGTTAGATCCTTTCATATTTTAATAATTGAAATTATTATTGAAATACTCAAACTTTTCTGCTCATGGTAGTATGGGTTATTTCAGTATTTCAGGATTTTTTTTTTTTTTAAGATTTTTGTTTATTTATTTGAGAGGTAGAGCCACAGACAGTGAGAGGGAGAGACAGAAATGTCTTCTGTCCATTGGTTCACTCCTCAAATGGCCTCAACAGCTTAGCTGGGCTGATCCAAAGCCAGGAGCCAGGAGCTTCTTCCAGGTCTCCCACACGGGTGCAGGGGCCCAAGGACTTGGACCATCTTCTACTGCTTTCCGAGGCCATAGTAGAAAGCTGGATTAAAAGTGGAGCATCTGAGACTGGAATCAGCACCCATGTGGGATGCCAGGGCCTCAGACAGAGGCTTAACATACTACGCAGCAGCGCTGGGCCCTCAGGATTTTGTTTTGTATTTGAAGTGAGCCAAATCTTTTTGATTCTCCATATGTAGCATGATTTGGGATTGCATTTTGAGCATTATGTTACAGAGGCTTAGGACTCTGCCTTCTTAATTTGTAAAATTTTTAATTTTTAAATTTTTTCACTATTTTGGCAGGCTTGTATGAATTCAACTTAAAAGTCTATATCTCAAATCTATTTAGGTTCATCTGTTAATTCCAACCATGAGCATGTGTGGTTCAGCTGTGAAACATACTTTCAACCATAATACAAGGAATTTGGACCTGTTTTCCTCTGATCTCACCTAGACTAGATCATGCCTCCCTTTCAAGCAACTGTCAGTTACTACAGATTCTGTTCTCTGACACTTCAGGGCACAATGCAAATTTTCTATTAAAGTTTTAGATGCTGTGTTTGCAGCTAACTTTGACTAAAAGCCTCAAAAAAGATAGTTCAAGCTATGCTTTCTTCTGAGTTCTTGCCACTGCCTGATTTTTCCAATTGTTGTGCATGTTTAGTGTCATTGTATATTTGAAAGCATTGTCTAGAGTTCACTCTTCCCTGCACAAGGAGGAGGTGGGAAATTATTTGGCTATTCTGGAAATAAAAGCCAATCATTATTTAATAAAACACAAGAAGTTTCAGCTTCCCAGGAATGTTTGTATTTATTGTGCTGGAGACTTAGCTGCCTAAATGATTAGGAGTCTTTTTCCCCAAATGTCTATCAATAAATGGAGTCTGAGAAAGAACAGAGGGGATGCCTTCTGTCACAGGTACAGGTCCAAGAAACCAGACAAGTTGCAATGCGCACCCTTGTTTTAATTCCAAAAATAACAGTGACACACCCTAGAAATATGAACAGTGAAGTAGAGGATATTCGTGTAGTTAAGGGTATTTCTGAATTAAACTCCTTACTCTCCACCCACCTGCCAATTTTGTTCAGTAAATATTGTGAGGTTCTAACTGTAAAAGGAATGGTGCAGCCTTTCTTACACAAATATTGAATTCTCCATAAAGAATATAATTAGATTCCTATTTTTTGATAGTAGAGATGCTCTGAGTCACTCATCCCCAGCACCTTAATAGCAATTTCACTGATAATAGAATTTGCAGAATGGATTGCTCAGAGTGGAGACTGAACATACAATCACAGAAAAAAAAGTAGAAGGTAAGGGATAAAAAAAGGAATTAATTCAAACTATAAGATTTTATTAAATACTTGAGAGAGTAAGTGGTTATGGAGGCATATAAATCTTTATGGCATCTTTATTCTATAACTTTTATCAAATATATAAGCTACCCAAGACTTACAGATTGATTTTAAAAGTTAGAGTTCTGATTTGTCAAATACTAGACACAAAATTTATGCAAACAATACTTGGGATTCTGAGAAAGTGTATGTACGTGTGTGTGTGTGAATATGTACATGCATGAATTTAATCATATTTTAAAGCATTTTTTTCTACTAGAAACAATATAGCTGATGCCATTTTTTTTCTTTGGTTTGTGTCTTATTGACAACATTCTAATTTATCAATCTTGTTGAAAAGCTTAATGACCAAGATTTAGTTTCTCAGTGGATATCATTTCAAGTTTTATTGTCTGATTCAATGAGAATTTTTATTAGACTTACTGAATTTTAACATCAGCTTCTCTACATTCCCTAATAAGTTTTCATTATAGCGGGGCATTGAGTATTCCTATCAGATTAGTAGGTGGAGCACATGTTGGTTATTAGATTTCCCATAAATAATGCATGTTCACTTATGCAGTTTCAATCAATACTGAAATTATTTCTTAAGGAGAGTAGAAATTATCAAGTTAAAGAATAAGAGAAAGCAAGTTATTGAAGAGGAAGGTGATGAATTCCTGATCTATATAGGTTAAGAATATCTACTAAAGGTTGGAAACTCTAAGTAAATATTTTTATTATACTTTGATGTATAAACACAGAATTTCATATTCAAAATCTAGTCAATTGGAGATGTTTTCCTGGAAGCAGTAGTGAGGAGACACATGGCCAAGCAGTCTGGTAACTTAATTCTCTGGATTTATTTTACATAAATTAAAGAGAAGTTTAAAAAAATGAAAATTTCCATATCAGTTAGAGTTGAATGTGACTGATTTCTCACTACCATTAATGACACATCAATTCATACAAGTTAAACAATATATAGCTAAAACCACAAAACCCGTGTACCATATATATGAACAATTAAGACAGTAAGGAAATGATTTCTAAATTATAAATTTCACTATATAGAGAGATTTTATGTATAGAAATAAGTAATTCTATCTACAGAAATAAGCATTTCTTTGTAACCCAGGAAAACAATCAAAAATCTGGTTAGGCATTAGACATATATTCATTGAACTGTTGTTCATTATCAATAAATATGAGAACCAATGTAAATGTCCAAATTCATTATTTTGGAAAAATAATAGCAGACAAAGATCACAAAATAGTATTACATTAAACTGAGTTACAGAGATTGGTACTGTATTATGGGTCCATTTTATAATAGAGTTATATCATGAGTAACATGTTCTATTCATGTAAAGAGTAAAAGTCATTTTTAAATATTTTATTTTTTGCAGGATACTTTGTGAGGGATATTATGTTAATGTTTTACTTTTGATGAATGATTCAAAAATAATTTACCAGCTTTACTTTTTAGCACTTAGTTTTACAGAACAATTTAGCACATAGTACATGGAGTTTCATATACTCAAGGCACTGCTATATCTGATATTCAGATGAACAGATTTCCCTACTACCAATGTCCTACATTCATTTGGTACATTCATTATAATTAATGAACCAATACTGATGAATTATTCAGAACCATCATTCATAGTTTTAAATTTTAATAAAGTCCAATTTATCAATATTTTCTACCATAGATAATGCTTTCACAGATCATATTGTATCTAAAAACCCATTTGAATGTCCAACGTCATATAGATTTTTACTTATGTTATCTTCTAGAAGTTTTATGTCTCACATTTTGGCTTAAACCCTATTCATGAATATGGAATATCATTCCATTGACTTGGTTCTTTTTTGATGTCTTTCCTTCCTCTTTTCCTTCCTTCCTTCCTTCCTTCCTTCCTTCCTTCCTTCCTTCCTTCCTTCCTTCCTTTCTCTTTCTTTCTTTCTTTCTTTCTTTCTTTCTTTCTTTCTTTCTTTCTTTCCTCTCTTCCTTCTCCTTTTCCTTCTTCCTCTAAAGATTTATTTATTTCAAGGAAAGGCAGAGTTACAGGGAGAGAAAGAAAGGTATGTAGAGAGAAAAAGAGAGATCTTTCATTTGCTGGCTCACTCCCCAAAAGGCCATAATGGCCAAGGCTGGGACAGGCCTAAACCAGACATAGACTTCCATTCATGCCTTCCTTGTGTGTGGCAGGATCCCAAGCAATCAGGCCATTCTCCATTGCCCTCTCTGGCACATTAACAGGGAGCCGGATCGGATGTAGAGCAGCTGGAACACAAAGCAGCGCTCATATGGGATGCTGGCATTGCAGGTGGCATCTTATCACACTGCACCACAAAGATGACCCTCTCTGATTTCTTTCATCAGGATTTTGTGATTTCTTCTATGCATCAAATCCTCTTTATATATATTATATATGTATCTATCTCTCTACTTTGATGCTAATACAAATATTTTGTGGTTTAAATTTTAAATCCCAATTGTGCAGTGCTGCAATATAAGAAAGAAATTCAGTTTTTCATTTAAGTCTGTGTCCTGCAATCTTGATTTAAACAACTATTCATTATAGGAGGTTCTGTGAGAGATGGTTCTGAGGTATTTTCCCACATGAGCACTCATGCCATCTATGAACAAAGACTGTCCAGTTCCAGGCACACATGGGAATAATACCATACTGATTCAGGGATAGCACAGATATAATACATTAGGATATTCCATAGTTTTCCCTCCCATCTCACAGAGGTTATAATTTACAGAAACCAGGAAATATTTAAATTTTAGAGCTATGAAACAACACCAGAATCTGAAATTCTTTCAAAATTCAAACCAGCTGTCAAAAGTTCTCTGACCTGGTAGATTAAGGGTCAGTCTGAGGATTCAGGGAAAATAGTTTCTTGGCAGGATATCCATGGACTTGCTGGTTCGTTGAAGGAGCAAATATATTGTGCTCAGTCATTGGGTGCCACAAAACACTGATTTAAAAGAATACAGAAATGTTTCAGGCAATATCATAATGTTTGTAATGGAGGCAATGGCAACGTGCTATATGAAAGAGCCCAAAGTTTAAGAAAACGATGCAGTTTAGATAAGGTTTTACAAGAACAAAGATTCTTAGGTAAACATAAGGGGAACATGTGCCCTTTAGTTCAATAACAGAGAAACTTTGCTAATGACATTTTTCTGCTAACACTTCACTCAATTATACCCAGTAATGGAAGGACAAATAATAACCTCAAAAATGCCAATCTGGTTGCTACATCCTAAATGTCTACAGTACCCAAGACAGAAAAGCTTAATTTTTTATTGCACTGAGAGTATTTGTACTGTATAAATGCAAACATTTTTCCTATTATCCTACTTACGCTAAATCTTATTTGTGTAGTGTTAACCTAGGCATAGGATTCTCAGAGTACAATTTGAAATTTTGCATCCTAAATCCCATAGGTAGATTTTATGCTTTGGCTATTTTTCTTCCACCTCTTTTTTTGACTAAACATCTTTTACAAGAAACCTGACACAATATATCAATTGATCTTATGTAGAGAAGTTGAAAAAATTATATGCCAATTCCTTCAAGCTTTTCAGAGTTGCTTAGAAATGACCTATGTGATACTGTGACAGATATTTATTTTACTCCTGTACTCCTGTTCTCACTCATGCACAATTGCCTGTCTCAGCTCACAGCTATGTCTTTTCATAACAAGTAACCTAAGGAAGCAGGAAAAATGCTATTTTGGTTAATGAGTGGATAAGTTTGTTAAGTGAGTAAAAACCAAAAACGTGTGACAGCAGAATTATAGCCTAACTCGGAGATAAACTTGGAAGACAAGGATAACAAGAAATCTTTCCATTTGGTGGAGGTATAAGATGTGCCACCCCATCCACTTTATGTAGAAAAAGAAGTGAACTGAGGGTTGAAATACACACATGCACACACGCATGCACACACACATGCACACACACACACACCCCTACAGATATATGGTTGCTAATGGCATAGAAGACTAAATGAGACCTGGGGGGCGGGAAATGATTGAAAAATAATTGGCAATAAGTAGAGTAGAGACAAATAGGGAATGAGGATGACGTCTGTGGACTTTTGTAGAAGATATTAACACCCACAAAAGAATATTTACCACAGAGGACAGACTGAATGATCAGGTAGGAAATACAGTGCAGCCAGTTGACATCAGCAGATGCAATGATGCACCAGGACTGGCTCAGAAAACACATGACTGCAGTAGAAACAAGAGCAGAGGTAAATGCTACACTGGGGCCCACCAGCAAGAACTCTCAAGAACCAAGTTCATCTCCTACTCCTCAAGTTCAATATCCAGTCTTTCAGCAGCAAAAGCCAGCTTAGAGCCCAAGATATGACATCATAACTCAAAGAGATCAATTGGCTCCTTGATGGAAATTGACTACATTTCATTCCTTCAGTTGTGAAAGAGAAAGCATTTCATTCTTGGAGTTCATTTCTAAGGTCTGAATTGATTTCTCAGCACTACTATTTGGCATGAGATCACACATGATATCATGTTAGACTAGGGAACTCACTGGACAGCAAAGGAAGTATGAGAGTGGACCCAAACTTGAGAATTCATTGATGATATCATGTACTGAACAACCCAGAAGCTGGCTGGGCGGAGCCTGGAAGTGGGCTGTGAAGGGATAACTGAGTGTCACCCTGCAGGAGATGGTACACAGATGAATCAAAACATCCACATGACTGTGCCACAGATAGAAAGCTTACATAGGACAGGAAACCAAGAAATCTAAGCAGTGGTGAACCCATTTACTATAACCCACAAAGAGTCATGGGAGAACTGGATTCAGGTATGATAAGCAAGGATTCAGACTGCTTGGGGATGTGCATCTGTGTCACACTGGTTGATAATTCTCCAAGGCCAGCAGAGGCAGTATCTTATAGCGAGAAGTATCTAGAATGGATAGTGGAGGTGGGAAATTGTAGTGGTGATTGTGGCCATGAGATCGACTGTCACAATGGTGGCTGTGATTCCTTCTGCAAACCTCCTCTTCGTTTCTCCCCATGGATAGAGGCCCTCTAAATCCTTGAGGAAATTCTTCCCAAATGTATAAAGAAAAATAGATCAAGTTAACGATTTCAGACTTAGGTACAGAGATGTGTCGGTGATCACCACATGGCCTGAATTTGGTTAATGGCCTAGATTTCTGGGACCACTGCACGTCCTGAATTCTGCTGAAGGCATGCCTGCTCAGGTTGCAAAGGTGATCAGTCAAGTTATGTTCGTGATGGCAAAAGTATTTTCACATGATGCTGGAGCAGCTAAGGAAATGCCGTGGGCTCCAGTAAACAGCAGGTGCAATGTTTGCCCCAGCTAGTAATTAGTCCCCCTCAAGACCCCTCCACAAAAGAAGTGGCCATCAAAGAAGGATGTACTTTTTTTCTACAGGGAGGAGAGAACTTACACTTTGCTTATGGCCTTGTCTAAATACTGACGGAGTTTGTGGATTCAAAAGGCTTCCACAGCCTTGGCAGCTCATGTCAAGAGCCTCGGTTGTTCACTTACATTGTGCTAATTGTTAAATTAACAACAGGAATCACTGTGCACTAACTCCCCATGCAGGACCTCTGTCCTCAATGAGTTGTATTATGAGAATAAACAGTAAAACTTGTTCTCAGTTTCTCTCTCTGTGTGTGTGTGTGTGCAAATTGTTGAAATCTTTACATAGTATAGAGTTGGTCTTCTGTGTATAAAATTAATTGAAAATGAATCTTAATGGAAATGGGACTGGAAATGGGAGAGGGAGGAGGAGCTGAGCTGAGAGTGGTGGTGAGAGGGAGCTATGATGGGAAAAATCACTATATCCCTAAAGTTGTACTTATGAAATTTGTACCTATTAAATAAAAGTTTTCTTTGGAGAAAAAATTAATAAATAAATAATTTTTTGAGAAGCAAACTCCCCATTGTTCCCTGTTTCACTATGCTTAAACTTCCTCATTGTGAAATCCTGTTTTCATGAAACTGCACTTTTTTATGATTACTCTATCACATCACCATTGATAATAAATACCTGGAGTAACCAGACATCTGGACCTCTGCCTCTGTCTCCACTTTGGGTCCCCTGGTTTCCCCACATTAAAATCTCTAATCTGAGTCTGCTTCCTTAATCTGTGCAACATGGTTAACCTGACACCCTGGTTTCTGGTTAACCTGACACCCCGCTGTGCTGGGCTCAGCAGAGACCCACCATCCAGATTTCCTTTCAGGAAAAGCTGCTGCTGAGCTATGGGGAGTAAGATGAACAGGCAGGCTTAGCTCCAGACAGGGCTGACTTCACCCACAATCAGCCGCCTTCCCAAGTCCTGTTTTTTTTCCAGAAGAGCCCACCTGTTGCTACCAAGCAATATCAAGGCACAAAAGCTCAACTGTTTTACAGCGGGAAACACTGATGGGCAGTCTTTGCTCTAGAGCTCCCAAAAGAATGACCAAGGTTTTGCTTGCTCTGAGTTTCTTTGTCCAATTTTGACTCTTTCTTCCACTCACAGGTGTTGAGCCCTAAAAAATATGGCACATTCCAAGCTGCATCTCAGCATCTGCTTTATGATAAATCAGCTTACAAAAACCACGAATTCTAAGTGGGGCATTCAGAAAAAGAAGGTACTCCAGAATGTTCAGCCAGTGCCTAAACCTACACTGTGACTTGGGCCGTGTGACGAAGCAGATCCAGCAACATTAGGAGTATCAAAACTAAATAAAAATTCCAGATGGTGTCTCTAGGGATCTCCAATGGATTCATAGCAGGGAATCCCATAGAGTTCTAGAGAAAGACCATTAACAATACAGCAGAAAATTTCTTGCTACTGGGCAGCATCTAGGGTGCTGTGACTCTCATAGACAAAGAGCACCTGACCTTGACCTACAAGGTAGGTCTTTTCATTGAAAACTGATCGATAATAGATCTACTGATTCAATACATGGGCAGACAGGTCAATATGTCATCATTTGATAAAAATATATTTGGGATCAAGTCCAAACAAACCCTGAGGGTACAACACAATAAAGTTATACCAACACATGGCCTAGTTTGCAATGTTGACTGTTTTTTCTTTGCTGATTCTTCCCTCTTCATTTACATCTACAGCCTCATAACAGTTATTGCACAGCCAACTAATTGGTGAAAAACTAAATTGTTGATTGATGCTTGTTTGTAAAGAATGGATCACCAGTCACTTTGCAACCACCCCTTCATGCTGGCTTTGAAGAGGCATTGCAAAGGAAAATCTCCCAGTGATTATAACTGAAATCAGTGCACTTGACTTTTTACTTTGCATAGGAAGAGAGATGCACAGAGGTAGAGGAAGACATAAATCCAAGGACTGTATTATATTGGTCCAAGGGATCCAAAGGATAATATATGGGACAGTTTGTCAGACTTCTGGAAAGAGCAAGATTGGGAGACTGGAAACAACGTAGTTTGGGTAAAAAATATGTGTATGTGGTTAAGCAGCTTCCATCTGAAAACCAGTGAGTTATTTGGTGTCAGGTAGATTGTACACAATGACCTGTATCTTTGAAGGGGCAATGATTCATGTTCCAGATATTTCCTGCCCCTTAAATGTTTGCAGTCAGCACCATTTGAAACTTACATAAACTAAATTTAACAGCATGGGATCCCATGTAACATTGCTTTATACTAAGATCAATAAATACGGTAATGGGCATGTCACTACAGCAATCAGTGGTTCCGCTATAAGCAGCGGTATCCAGGGCATCCATACCCTGGAGTCAGCCCATGGTGCCAGTTGAGAACAAAGCTTTACAGAGTCGGGGTACTGCCATAGTATGTGCAATACATAAGTCTGACCTTTTGCATAACCCTGTCACTTAGAGTACTGCATCCCCAATAGCTAGAATATGAAAACTAATGGTATGAGAGCTAAGAAATAGATGTAAGAGCGATCTCACTCATCATCAATTATACTGACTTGTTTGTGTAGTCAGCACTTCCTATTGTGCTAAGTACATTCTGCAGAAGTAAAAGTTTGGTTCCTTGAAGCATTACTATAATGTTAAGGAATGCTTGTGTCAGGTACTGCTAAGAGAATACTACGATACGCATTTGCCACAATGGTTAAGATGCTGCTTGGGTCACCTGCATACCATTTTAGACTGCTTGGTTCAGGTCGTTCCAAATCTTCCTGCTAATGCATAACTTGGAAGGCAGAAGATGGCGGCTCAAGTACTTTGGCCCCTGCCACCCATGGGGGAGACCTGGACGGGCTTCCAGGATCCTGACTGCAGCCTATTCCACCTCTGGCTGTGGCAAGCATACGGGGAGGAAATCAAACCAGGGATCGGCACACCTTCTCTCTCTGTTTCTGTCTCTACAGCTTTCAAATAAATTGAAAAAAATGTATGAGAAACAGAATTTTAAGGAATGAAACATGAAAAAAATTTGAAAAATAAAAGAAAACCACTAAAATTGATGACACAAGAAGCTACCTGCTTGTTTTGGACTTCTTTTGCTTGTGTACAAACAGGCAAACAAATAATTTTAAATATTTGTGATTACCTGATTACCATGACAACTTGACAATTGTTGACTATGATTCCAAAGAAGGGTAGGGCTTTTCCAGTGTGAATATAAGAGATGTGCTATGTATTCTTGAGGTTTGTGTGCCTGGTAATAACTGGAATCCAATGTTTGTCAAAACAGCCTGACAAGTGTAACCGAACTAAATGTTCCAATTAGGCAATCCCTAAGTCCAAAGTACTGGATGAAAGTGAAAAAAGTATAATAAGTGATGGAGACCAATGATGATGTTAATTATGACATAGGTGCACTTTTAGCAGAAGAGACTGAATCTCTGTCCAGTAAAACTTTTCTAATTGTGATGAGCAGAGATCAAGTCACTGACATCCTCAAGACTCTAGGGTAGGCTGTGCATTTAGGAGTGAAGACTTAGCTGTGATGGAGTGCAGTGAAAACCTCTTGTACTCTACCTTGTACATCTGTGGTTAGATATTTTTTTGCTCTGTTTTTTTTTTTATTATTTTGTTTTGCTATTTGTCACTTTAAGAATTTTGGAAAAAAAGAAGCAGCAACACTGCTGTGTACAATTAGAGATTTATTTCCATGATTTTCTGTGCAAAGATTTGACTTTCTCAAATTGTGAACAAGTTCTTTGTTTATAACTTGTTGGACAATGATTTGATCTAAAGAATCAAATATAAAGATTCATAAAGTCAGAAAACTTACACTACACAATGATGTTTGAGTGACCAAATTGATTTAATTTCTAAAATGTAAAATGTAGAAATATAGCAGGATAGACAATGACTTCTGAGAAGTTTTTCTCTTTGTCTGGTCCTATCTATTGTGGGCTAGATAGTTGTACATCTCCAGGGGCAATTTTATGATTGTGTTCTGTGTGAATTTTCTGCCTGAAGCTGTACAGTGAGATGAGCCCTCTACTAGCATCTGTTTTGCAGAATCTGTAGCTTTTATTCAATTTATTTCATTATCTTTCTAGCAAAAACAGAGCATTTCAAGACTATTAAATTTTTAGCTTTAAATACATCAAGCAACTATGATTTAAGGTCTGCTGCAAGCCCATGTATTAGAGGAGAAAAACCAGTGGGGAAAATAATTGGCTCAAGTCTTCTAGCTGAGATCATGGTCAGAGGTGTGAGGCTTGCCAGAACCTTGGAAAAACATCATATCCACATGCCACTCCACCCTTCACCACAAGGAAAAAAAAAAAAAAAACAAGGCTATACAAGGCTAACATCTTCCCACCTTTCCCAAAATTCAGGGCAGTAACAAGCACTCTGTGCAGAATAGGTTGTTAAGTTTCATGTCTGAAGGCAGGAAGAGACAGAGTGGGTCATAGGTGAGACGCCGCGTGCTGTAACCCATTTTAAAGTGATTTTTCATGTGGCATTCTCTCTATGCTGCAGTTGACTATTATTAAATTCAAAAAAAACTGCCAAAATACTTAAAAGCATATCCTTGAGGAAACTGGAGTCATCTTTCTCTTGAATTTAAAATTTGAAATAGAGTTAGAAATAGTCTTCCATTCCAAGATACGGTAGAGCTCAATTTGTTGCTATGATTTACTGTAAATCCCTAACCACATTCGAGTAGATTCTGTAAAATTATTATTGTGATGTTGATGGTCATTAAGTTTGGGGGAAGACAGGTGTAGAAAATTAGATTATTAAACATTACAATCATTGCTTTAAAGCGCATTGTTGGGCCAGGGCTGTGGTGTAGCAGCTAAGGCTGTTGCCTATGGCATTGACATCCCATGTGGGCGCTGGTTCTAGTCCTAGTTCTTCACTTCAGATCCAGGTCTCTGCTAACGTGCCTGGGAAAACAGTGTAGTATGTAGTATGACTCACACTCTTGGACCCCCACACTCATGTGGGAGACCTGGAAGAAGCCCCTGGCTCCTGGCTTCTGGCTTCAGATAGGCCTACCTCCAGCTGTTGAGGTCATTTGGGAAGTGAACCAGTGGGTGGAAGTCCTCTCTCTATCTCTCCCTCTCTTTCTCTGTAACTCAGGCTTTCAAATAAATAAACAAACCTTTTAAAAAACTCACATTGTCATAATTGGATCATTCTTCTCAAATTTAATTTCAACATTTTATTATTTAAAAAGTAGAGGAGATGTATTTGGCCAGTGGTTAAGATGCCTATTGTCATGCTCATGTCCCACATTTGGAGTGTCTGAGTTCAATTCTCAGCTCCAAGTCTGAACTCCAGCTGCCTCCTAAGGCCAACTCTGGAAGATATCATGATGGTTCAAGAAGCTCGGTTCCTGCAACCCAGTGGGAGACCTGGATTGAGTTTCCGGCTCCTGGCTTTGACCCAGTCCTCCCCAAGCTATTTTGGGCCCTTGAAAAATGAACCAGTAAATGGGAGCACTTGCTCTCTTTCCCCTCCCCCACCACTGACTCTTTTACAGCCTCTCAACAAGGTGAATAAATGAAGTTAATAAACATAGTAAACACTTGTGAACACACCACTGAACATAAAAATTAGTCTGTTAACAACTAACCATAAGGTCTTCTCACAATGTATACCTCTCACAGCCTCTACTGGGATAAATATCATTTGGAATATATACTTATACTTTATTGATTTAATTTTTTTTATTTGTTTTGATAGGCAGAGTGGACAGTGAGAGAGAGAGACAGAGAGAAAGGTCTTCCTTTTGCCATTGGTTCACCCTCCAATGGCCGCCACAGATGGCACGCTGCGGCCAGCGCACCGCGCTTATCCGAAGCCAGGAGCCGGGTGCTTCTCCTGGTCTCCCATGGGGTGCAGGGCCCAAGCACGTGGGCCATCCTCCACTGCACTCCTGGCCACAGCAGAGAGCTGGCCTTAAAGAGGGGCAACCAGGACAGAATCCAGCGCCCTGACCGGGACTAGAACCCGGTGTGCCGGCGCCGCAAGGCGGAGGATTAGCCTAGTGAGCCACAGCTCTGGCCTCTTGATTTAATTTTTTAAAGTTTTATTTGGGCTTAATTGACATAAAGAAAACTGTACAAAGTATAAAATTCGATGAGCTCTGGCATTTATTTATATATGTACATGCATACATACAAGACTACCTCAAAAATTCATGGAAAATAGAATTAAAATGTTTATTTTACAACAACTTAAGAAACTTACGCATAGTTTTTCATAACATTTCCCACAAATTTTGGAAAGTCCCGTCTATGCATAGATTTCAGCATTATTCACACCACCTCATAGAAGCTTTTAATTCCATTTTCCAAGAATTTTTAAACACACTCACACATGCAGAATTATCAATCAAGACCATGATTATAGCCATCACTATAAAAGTCTCTCATGCCCCATATAATTTTGTAATCCCATCTTCATGTTCCCCATTGGACTCCTCTTCAATCCTCAGGCAATCACTGATCTGCTTTCTGTCACTATAGACTAGCTTGCATTTTCTAGTTTTTAATGTAAATAGAAACATAAAAGATCGATTGTTTTTTGCCTCTGGTTTCTTTCACTCAGAATGAGGCTTGTGGGATTCGTCTATATTGTGTAGATCAGTGTTATTTCTGTTACTGAATACTATTCCAATGTATGGACAGGCCACAATCTGTTTATCCTTTCACTTGCTGAAGAACATTTGAGTTGTTCTGAGTTTTTGACTACTAAAACTGAAGCCACTATGACATTTGTGTACAAGTTGCCATTTTCTTTCAATTCTCTTGGGTCTTTTTCTTTAGGAGCGTACCTACATTGTTCTGTAAGGAAAACCTTTAAACAAATTGTCAAACTGAACATTTTCCAACATGTGCAAATCATTTTATATTCCCAGCAGTAGTGGATGAGACTTCCATTTAATACGCATCCAAACCAGCTGATGTTACGCTGTGTGTCTCTTAATAAATTCTGGTGATCTTAATTTGTAGTTAGTGGTATCTCGTGGTTTGAATGTGGTTTTTCTTAAGAAATAAGGAATACCTTTTCATGTCCTTTGGCCATCCTTGTCTTTGGTGAAATGTCAAAAAATGTCCAAATGTTTGTGAATTTCTTTGTCTAGAATGATCCTGTTCTTTTTCTCTTTAATTATTTATTTTATTTGAAAGAGAGAGAGGGAGGGGCCAGCACTGTGACCTAGCAGGTAAAGCCACCGCCTGCAGTGTTGAAATCCCATATGGGCGCCAGTTCAGATCCTGGTTGCTCCACTTCCAATCCAGCTCTCTTCTGTGGCCTGCAAAAGCAGTAGAAGATGGCCCAAGTTCCCAAGCCCCTGCACCTGCGTGGGAGACCTGGAGGAAGCTCCTGGCTCCCAACTTCAGATTGGCACAGCTCCGGCACTTAAGGCCATCTGGGAAGTGAACCAGCAGATGGAAGACCCCCCCCCCCCTCTGATTCTCTGTAACTCTGCCTTTCAAATAAATAAATATTTAAAAAAGAAAGAAAGAAAGAGAGGGAGAAACCTGGATATTAATTCCACTGGTTTACTCCCTAGGTGCCCCGAACAGCTCTATTTTAATTTGACGTGTTAATACCTTTATTATTGACCCTTTCAACCCATGAATATAACATGTCTATGCATTTGTTTAAATCTTTTTTTTTATGTCCTTTCATTGGCATTTTTAATTGTTAATATGTGAATTCCGTACACGTTTTGTAATGTGTATGCTTAAATGCTTCATTTTGAATGATTACAATGATATTGAGTTAATTTTGGTGTGAAAATGGCTACTGCTATTGTATAGACATGCAATCGGTATAGAAATACATTTAGTATGTATAGAAATGAAGAAGATATGGTCCATCTTAGTATGGAGGCTTTAAAAACTTCATGGAATATGTGTATCATGCAAAACTATGCGCGTTTTCAAAAAGTTTATGCTTCAAAATAAGCTTATACTCTTTTTAAAAGACTTATTTGTTTTGGCCAGTGCCGCGGCTCACAAGGCTAATCCTCCGCCTTCCGGCGCTGGCACACTGGGTTCTAGTCCCGCTCGGGGCGCCGGATTCTGTCCCGGTTGCCCCTCTTCCAGGCCAGCTCTCTGCTGTGGCCCGGGAGTGCAGTGGAGGATGGCCCAAGTGCTTGGGGCCTGCACCCCATGGGAGACCAGGAGAAGCACCTGGCTCCTGCCATCAGATCAGCACGGTGCACCGGCCGCAGCGGCCATTGGAGGGTGAACCAACGGCAAAGGAAGACCTTTCTCTCTGTCTCTCTCTCACTGTCCACTCTGCCTGTCAAAAAAAAAAAAAAAAAAAAAAAAAAAAAAAAAAAAAAAACAAACAAAAAAACTTATTTGTTTGAAATACAGATTGACACAGAGAAAGGGAGAAACAAAGAAATGGGGGAGCAGAGAAGAAAAAGACAGGGAGAGAGAGAGAGAGAGAGAGAGAGAGAGAGAATCTTCTGAATGCTGGTTTGCTCCCCAAATGCAACAATGGCTGGGACAGGCACAGGCTGAAGACAGGAGCCAGCTACGCCATCATGGTCTCCCATGTGGGTGTCGGGGTCCGAGCAGCTACACCATCTTCCACTGCTTTCCCACGTGCATTCACAGGGAGCTGGCTTTGAAGTGGATCATCCTGGACTCAAACTAGCACATGTAAGGGATGCCAGCACTGTAGGCAGGGACTTAACCCTCTGTGCCACAATGCTGCCCTCAAAATAAACCTATCTCCTACTTCAGTTTTTCCACAAACATTTTAGCTACCCTTCTACATCTATTATGGATATTTGGAATGAAAATGTATTCTGTTGTGGTTTGGTAGAATATTCTATAAATATCAGTTACTGCTAGTGGATACTATTGTTAATTTCCCCTATATCCTTGTTAATTTTATTTTTGTCCAGTAGTCTAGAGAAAGAATAATTGAAATAGTCAAGTACAAATTTGACTTGGATATTTCTCCTTTCATTTTCATCAATTTTTACTTCATATATTTTGCAACACTGTTGCTTGAACATTGAGAATTGCCAATACATTTCAATTTTTTAGTGTTTAATATTGTCCCTCTCTGTCTCTGGTTATCATCTATGTTCTGAACTCTAATTATATGATATTAACATAACTATCTTTTTTAAATTAATGGCATTTATTTTTCCATCCTTTTAATTTAAGTTCAACTGAGTAATTTATTAAGTCTCTTTTGGTGTCATATTTGTTATTCTACTTTATCTTAGATAATTGACATCTGATATAATTAGTGAAATGCTCTGATACCGTTTTTATTCAGCTTCAAAAACTCCCTTTAATATTTCTTCTCATTCACAATTGCTTCTGATGAAGTTTTTCAGATCTTGTATTTCTGAAACACTTTTTATTTGATTTTCCTTTTTAGAAATATGTTTTAGATTAAGAAAGAATTTTATATTTCTGGTATTTCTTCATTCAGTACTTTAAACATATTGCTTTACTATATTCTAATTTATGTTATTTCCAACAACGTATCAGCTGTTAGCCTCATGACTGTCTTTCTGTAATTATTTTAAGAATTCTGCTTGATCTGTGGTTTGAAGTAAATTGATTATATTGCGCCTTGGTTAAATTTGCATTATGATTTTGTGTATGTACTTTGGGAGTTGGATGAGAGTTTTAGATTCTCTGTGGATTTGCATCAACATTTTCATCAACATTGGAACTTTTAGCTATTATTTTTTTCAAATGCCACCATATTTCCTTTTGGGACAATGATTTCCTATGTATCTGGCTGCATGAAATTTTCCCACAGTTCATAGATTCTATGTTCACTTTGTTTTCTTTTTTTTTTTAACTTTTTTTTTAACTTTTATTTAATGAATATAAATTTCCAAAGTACGGCTTATGGATTACAATGGTTTCCCCCCATAACGTCCCTCCCACCCGCATCCCTCCCCTTTCCCACTCCCTCTCCCCTTCCATTCACATGAGGATTCATTTTCGATTCTCTTTATATACAGAAGATCAGTTTAGTATACATTAAGTAAAGATTTCAACAGTTTGCACCCCCATAGAAACACAAAGTGAAATATATTGTTTGAGTACTCGTTATAGCATTAAGTCTCAATGTATTTGATTCATGTAGGATGTTTTCTTTTCCCTTGCAATCTTTCATCTGCAATATTTCCTGCACATATTGTCATCCAATGTGCTTTTTTATGCAGACATTGCTGCTTTCATCTCTTGAAGTTCAATATGTTTATTTTTATGCTTATTTACTTCTGTTTATTTGAAAGAGAAAGAGAGGGAGATAGAAAGAAGGAGCGATACCTCCCATCCTCTGGTTCACTCCCCCAAATACCCTTGGATCTCCCATGTGGTTGGAGAGATCCAAGTACTTGAGCCATCATCTGTTACATCACAAAGTGTGCATTAGCAGGGAGCAGGATCAGAAGCAGAGTTGAAACTTGATCCTAAGCACTCCTATATGGGGTGTGGGCATTGCAAGTGGCAGCTTAACCTGCTCCAATACAATGCATGTCCCAGTGATTGTCCATTTAACCTTACATAACTTTTCTATATATGTTCAATTTTTCTAAGCATCTTGGAAATACAGAATTTGGTTTTCTTCATCCATTGTCTAATGCTGTAATAAATTACCAGAGTCTAGGTACATTTTATTTAGAGAGATTTTTTTAACTCACAATTTTGGGGGTTCAAAGTGTTCCATGACTCAGGCTTCTGGGGAGAGCCCCACTGAATGCTACACAATATAACAGAGGGGCAAAAGGGACCCAGTACATGGTGTGATCTCTCTTTATAACAACCCACTCTCATGAGAACTAACCTAATACACAAGACCATCTTTAGCCCTTCTCTGGGTGATATTCTACTGCGTCTCATCTCTTAAAAGGTCTACTGCCTCCCACATTGCCACACTGATGACTACTTTCCTAGCACACAGACTGAACGGGACACAAGGAAAACACATCTCAATCATACTAGCATTAATAATTGTTTTATAAGCTTATATACAAATTCTGCTTCAGTTTTATGGCTCTGTTTTAATTTACTGTTTTACTACTTCATATTATTTACATGTGTATTTTGTTATTTTTTGTGATTTTTCATTGGATGTCAGGTAACATAGATTTTACATTATTATTAAAAATTTCATTTCTACAGATAATATCAGGTTTTATTCTTGGACACATTTAAATTATAATCTTCCTTATTACCCAAGGTGTAGCAGATTTCATTACTATTCATCATTAGTTGCTTCCTCTTCCTATGAGAGAATTATAGCTCCCTGAATTGTGGTGGTCAGATTTGTGTTTCTGTCTTATTTTGTCCAGGGAAATGTGAACACAAACAACTGTCCACCACAAGCCCTAGTAACAATTGTGTACGTTCATCCTTTTTGTTTTCTTTCTCCATAAAACCTGTATGACCTCCTGAGGCTTAGCCTTATAGATTGTGAACAGACAATCTGTGGAGTAGAAGCTCATTCAACCCATGATGGAAAAGTATTGTTGCCAGGAAATAAATTACTGCTATTCTAAGCTATTGCTATTGAGATTTGGGGGTCTTTTTTTTACTATAGAACAACAGTGAAATTTAACCAATAGAGAGAATTACATATTTTCTTTACATTGCTGTATGACAGTACTTTATAAGGCTCTTGAAAAATTTCATTGAAAGATATTTATTTGAGTGCAAAAACATTGAAATTATGTCTAGTTTTCTTTTCATAATATGTTTTTTTCATGAACTTTTGAAGACTCCTCATATTTGTCAGGGTTCTCCAAAGAAACAGAACCAATAGGATAGATAAATTGTACATGAGTACATTGGCAGATAGAGATATTTATTATAAGGAATTGGCTCATACAACTATGAAGCTGAGACTTCCAGATCCATGCAAGCAATGACATCGTCCCACTCCAACCTTGAAGCTGTGAGAATCAGAGAACCAACAGTTCTGTCTGAATCTGAGTCTGAAGCAAGAGAACATCAACGTCCCAACCCCAAGAGAGTCAGGCAGACGGAAGAAGTTTTCCTCATTGAGCCCTTCACTCTCTCCAGGTCTTAACGATTTGATGGAACCCATGTGCATTAGGTGGGACAATCTACTTTGTGGAGGCTGATGATTAAAATGTTTGTCTCATCCAGAGAAATGCTCACAGACGCTTAAATACAACGTTGAACCACATATATGAGTTTCTATGCCCAGTAAAACTGATACATAAAACAAATCATTGCCAATTATCTTGATACATCTTTCCAAGGCAGTAATGTTCACACTGCTCATCATATAAATGGTTGAAATTTGTGTATTAGTGGGGAATTCTGTTAGTAAAGTGTTAATCTTCCTGATTCATGGAAAAACTGAATGAATAAAATTATTTTCCATCATAGTTTTCATCCCAGATGTTTGGCAGTATAAAGACAGAATATAATGTAAATGACTGTGGATTGAAATTAGGCCAGAATCATACTCTTATGAGGGAAAACTATTTTAAATTAGAAGGAATAGAGATTGTCTTCCTGAGGGTAGCTCTTATTTATTAAGGAATTTCTTATTTGTCATGTGATCTGAGGACAGGTTCAGTCAATCAATGTTAACTGGACAGATTTTTGGAAGTATTGCTCACATAATAACCGCCAAGAAGATATATTTTGGGGCTTTTGAAACTAAGTATTCTTTAATTCAAAAAGCATGCTGAATATAGTATTGGTAAAAGATCTTTAAATATGAATGTGTATAATTACTTCATGGAAAATAATAATCATCAGAAAGAAACAGGACATTCTTCTGTCCAATGGAAGTAAATCTTCAAAAAACAGAATCTGTGACCTTTTCCATTTCATTTTATTTTTGGTAGCACACTTGATGGAAATAGGTAGGGCTGGACATCGGGTACATAACAGGGACGTCAAATGCCATTTTGTAATAGTAGTTCCTAACGTGAGTATTAGTTACATGGCTATTAAATCTCTTTTCTATCTGTTCTCCAATCTCTTTGATGTTTAACAAATTTTTAAAGAAGACAACCAGTAGGTTGAAAACTGGAAAGTACATGTTTAATTTTTGGCATGGAAATTGTGACAGTGCAGCAGGAGCCGCTGCAACTGAGTGACGAGTGACTGCAGATGGTTGAGAAAGATCCAGAAGTGATAAAATGAAGTCACAGTGCATAAACAACTTATTTTCAAGAAGAAGGATGGTTGTAAGTAGAGGAGGATGTAGGGTATAAAGAAGAATTTATTTTACTTTGCAATAATGGAAGGATTGACATGTAATTAAAGTCTAAGTGGGAAATATCTGCTGCAGGAAAGAGAATACACAATAGCATAGGCTACTTGAGAAGAAAAAAAAGGCTGGAATGCATACTGTGCACAGAGGACGTTCTCTTGCACTGGAAAAAAAAATGCATTCATTGCAAAAAGAAAGGCAGAGGTAACAATTCTCCTTTTTTCCAGAAAGCTGGAAGAGAGATATGTGCTTTCTGTATCAGAGAAATAGCAAAAATAGAGGGAAAAAATGTAATAAAAAATTAGTAAATTCTCATAGGATTTTGCTGTGGATTAGGTGTTTTGAGAGTCATAGACATAAATGGAGAAATAATGCAGGAGTAGGTGCATGTATTGGAATGGCATTTCTTAGCATCGGAGATGTGTAGATTGGAGGCTTGTCTCAAATGAAGATCAGACTCGGGCTAAAAATTCCCCCAGTAGATTAGAACAGCTACACTGTGGGTGAGGCCATTGCTGGTGGAAAGAATCAGGAGCCAGGGCCAGGAGGCTGTATTACTACAGTTGCATTGATTTGTGTGCAGTGGTTGACCTCACTTGCCACTGGCTTCACTGTCCTCCTTTTTTTTTTTTTTTTTTTTTTGTCCTTTGGGACGGTCATTATGGAGCAGGAAGTTAAGCTGCCACTTGGATGCCTGTGCCCCATAGAAGAGTGCTGGTTCCAGGCCTGGAAGCTTTGTATGTGATCTAGTTCTCTGATAATGTGCCTGAGAAGACTGTGGAAGATGGCCGGAGTGCCTGTGACCCTTCTACCCTTGTGGGAGACTAAGATGGAGTTTCAGGCTCCTGGCTTTGCCTGTCCTAGATCTGGTGTTGTGGCCATTTGGGGAGTGAATCAGCAAATGGAATATGTCTCTCTGTTTCTCTTGCTCTGTTGTTTGTTTTCAAATAAATAAATAAATCTTTAAAAAATTTGTACTTTGCAAGATTTTATGAGTTAAACTGAGAAAGTGTTTTTAAGAACATTTTCAAAAAAATCCAAGTTTCTTGGCATTTCTTCTAGAAGTGCATGGTATTGTTTTGTTTTGAACTTGTTTATAGTAAAATAATGTCCAAAACATCTATTGCTTTTGAAGATTATTATTTCAATTTTCACATAATCATTAATAAAAAACTTTGAACCCCTACTATCTTAAAGCCAAGTGCAGTTTTAAATATTTAAAATTGGTAAGTGAAGACTGAAAAAAGTTATGCCTTCAGGAAGCTCACAGTTCTGCTGAGAGGAAAAAAGTAATGGTGAGCAAAGAAAATGCAACTATGAAACAGTATGTTTGAGGGTGACAGCCACTATCCTGTGCTGAAGAAAATTTAAATAGCAGTGAAAGAAAGAGCAGACATGGGAATGAAGGTTTATATGTTATTGAAATAGGACATTTTAGCATCAACCACATGAACAAAGTACCAGCTGAGGAACCACGAGATGTCTGAGGGAAAAGGGAATGGCTGGTGCAGAGGTCCTGTGTCCAGAGAGTGCCTGACGTAGGCAGGACCACAAGGCTGGCTGAGTCTGGCAGACGGAGCGATGGGGGAAGGCTCGGGGACAGTCGGGGCAGGCAGTTCGCTGCTTTCTGCATCTGAGCAAAAAGAGGGAAACTGGGGGAACTTAAGCAGATGAGACACGTGAACGGATAGGCTTTGACTGTTGTGCCGGAACAAGTACTGTTTTGCCAGATAGGGGAGGAAGGCAAGGAACCTGGGAAAGTGACTGCAGTATAGGTGAGCGATAAGAGAAACATGGAACAAAAATTGTTGACGCATAAGATTTTTGACTTGAGCAGCTGGGAAAAATGAATTCTGTCAATTGAGTGGGGAAACTGTGGGGAGAGTTCATAGCAGATCTGCTCTAAAGACCCAAGCTTGCAAAGTTGATTCCACATACCAGAGAGTTGGTGGCTTGGATCCTGTCTACTCCCTCCTACTATAATTCTTCATAAGTATATTAAAAAACACACAGGGTAAAATATTTGTGCAGAGAATGTCATGCATTTGACTTGCTAATTTACAAATTCTTGAGATAAATCCTACATTGTTTTTGTTTGTTTGAACATTCATTGGTGGAAGAGAAATAGCTTACAACATCCAAGAAGCTGACTCAGATGGAATGGAAATAGCTTAGAATAGTCAAACAGTGAATCGCTTCTTTCGCAATGGGTAAAGTGCTCAACTCTTGTTAGAAGGAGCTTCCATGTTTTAAAAACTCTACTTCAGATCTGAATGCTGCTCTGAAGTCGCTATCAATATTTATACGCCAAATTTGCTTGTGTTCTACATAGCAAATTTCTAAAGTAATTATTCTGTCATTTTGTAGTCAAGAAGATTATTTCAGTGTGCCACAATATAATCATAAACCAGCTAAAGACAAGGTCTGGCCCATGTTTCTCTTACTCTGGGAGAGGTTCAGGTTATTACTGATGAGAAGATTAATTTCACATATTCAAGCCAGCAATGATTTCCAGACAAGTTTATGAGGTATGAATGCTCACAGACCACGCAGGGACCCTGATTATAGGGTAATGTGAAATACCTTTGCAATATTTTCTCTTAGTTGTTTTTATCCTCTAGGCTTATAGACCTGTAAACAAAGGTAGCAGATTTCCCTCCAGACTTCCATTTCAGCTGTGGGTTTACTTTATAGACCCCTGTTTCACCTGTAGAAGTACTTCAGAGTGGTAACACAGGAAAATATAATGCAACATTCTATTTTATTTTATTAGTGTATTTTACAACAATTCTGCAGATACACAAGCTTCAGAGATCATAAACACCAAGGTCCTGAAGACTTTCCCTTCCTGTAAAGTGCATTTTGAAAAGGGGAGCTCGCTTCCAACCTATAAATACACTGCTACCCTTGAGCGAAAGAGTTATCTCTTCTCAATTTACAAGTAAATCCATTGTTAACCTGTCTCACCTCTTCACCAATAAAGGGCTGATTTATGACTGATGGCCAATGAGTCCGTGTGAGACAATTTCTACTAAGGTTAAGGAAAGAAAGTACAAGATCACCTGGTAAATTGTGCCCAATTTAATGCAGATTAAATGAAGTGGATCGTATTATACTGCACAGCACCAGTCTTAAAGAAGGCATTGGCTGTTGAGTATAGTTACTTCCATGATGAGAACAAGGATACAAGTCAGTGATCTTTCCTCCAGTAACACACTGTTCATGATTCTTGGGGATTGGTGGCTGTGCCACAGCACTTTCTCAAAAAAATTCTCGTTAATTCCAGTTGATAGATAGTAACTTCTCCATTGTTGCCTGCATTTCCTTCCATTCTGATGTTCACATGAATATATTATTCCATGATAGAAAAACCCTACTGGCCAAAACACAGCAAAATGAAGATCATATTGCTGTCAATTGAATGTCTGGGTCTCTCCAAAGTTTGAAAGTTTAAGCCTAATAGCCAAAGTGATAGTATTAGGAGGTGTGGGTGTAGAGGAGATGGTTAGGTCATGAATGGGACGCGTGTCTTCTAAAAGAGACTCCCAAGGAACTCTCCTGCCCTTAAAGGATATACCTTTAAGGCACCGTCTGTAAACTAGATAGCAGTGGGTCATCACCAAATACCAAATCTGGCAGGTTTGTAGTCTTGGACTTTTTAGCCTCTGTAAGTATGAGAAAATAATTTCTGTTGCTCAAAAAACCCTAAGTATAGTGCTCTTTTTAAGAGAAGCCAAGAAAGACTACAATGCACATTATTTGTTAGTTTATAAAAGAAGAATGCTAAAGCCAGTTGATCAAAATAGAGATCCAAGTGACTAATAGAAAAAGTTACTTAAGAACTCAAAGTATAGTATATGGAGTTAGAGGATTATGTGTCCAATCTGCCACCAACACTTCCTAAAAATACATTTTCACTGGGACATATAGCACAGTTGTATGTTCTTAAAATATCTTTTCTGGGTCAACCTCCTCAATATCCCTCATTATTCCTCTATCCTAGAGAATATACAGTCAAAGATCCATGTGGAGTGTGCTTTATTTGACCCTAATATACATGGCCAAAGCAACTTAGAGTTCGGGACCTGGTTTGACCCACAGTGGGCAGTAATCTCTTTTTAGGATTACTTTATTCTGTACTGTTTGCTCTATCCTCTTGGAATTTTTAAAATATTTATTTATTTATTTGAAATTCAGAGTTACACAGAGAGAAGAAGATTGCATGTGTGTGTGAGTGAGAGAGACACAGAGAGAGAGAGAGAGAGAATCTTCCATCCACTGCTTCACTTCTAAAATAGTCACAATGCCCAGAGCTGGGCCAGGCTGAAGCCAAGAGCCAGGAGCTTCTTCCAGGTCTCCCAGCTGGTTGCAGAGGCCCAAGAACTTGGGCCATTTTCTGCTGCTTTCCAAGGCACATTAGCAGGGAGTTGGATTGGAAGTAAAGCATCTGGGTCTTGAACCGGTGTCCTCTTGGTGGTGGTGGGGGTGTGTGTTGGGGAAAGACAGACAGAGAGAGAGAGAGAGAGAGATCCTCTATTCTCTGCTTCACTCCCAGATGGCTACAACAGCCAGAGCTGTTCCAGGCTGACACAGGGAGCCAGGAGCTCCACCCAAGTCTACCATGTGGGTGGAAGTAGCCTAAGCACTTGGGCCATCTTCCTGGGTGCATTAAGCCAGCATTGGGAGCAGCAGCTCAATCTGCATTGCCACAAAGCCAGCCCCGTCAGGGAACATTCTTATTTCATCTCTATTCACTCAGTTCTCCCCCAGCTTGGTCCTTTTTCTCTTGTCCCTAAATTTTCTATGTGTATTTATTAAACTGGAGTTTCAGAAGAAGACTCAACAGCCATCTCAGATTTTCACTACTTTCAACCTCCATAGACCGTATTTTCCTGCACAGAACACATTTTCATGCATACTGTGTGTTTAGTGAACATAGGTTATGCTTCAAATACATTGAAACAAAAAAGGGAGATATGGAATATATAGACTGACCATCAAATAATTTAAGTTGAATTTGTTTACTTTCTTGACAGCATTTACATCATACTTGTTACCATGTAACTCCAATGATGACTAACATCTGGATATTATTTTCAGATGCGTACTTTTTGTTGCTCCTCATGATCATTTAGCAAAGTAAGATGCAGGCATAAGTAGTTGTAGGCTTTGGCCAAGATCACACAGCTAATAAGTCGTTGAACCAAATTTGAACCTGTTTTTAAACCCAAATTCATCCATCCATTCACTCAACATCAACTGCATGCCAGACTTTTGTATTTCAACATAGAAAAAAGAGGCGCCAGCTCTATCTTTGCAGAGAATCAAATGCTACAGACATATAGACATGAATATGGCCATTAAAAACAGACTCTAGATGTTCAGTCCTTATAAGTGCTGATTACAGAGGCACAGGGTGCAGAGACAACTAGTAATAGGCAGCTTGCCTTCCTTGAGAAGGGTTACAGATATTGCAATCCCACATGTTTTATATAAACTAGGCTATGCCTATGTGGAAATTTGACTAGCCACTCAATTAACCTATTTGTAGTGCTGAATAATCCAAAACCTAATTAATAAATCAGCACAGCCTCTAGAGACAGACAAACATATACAAAAACAAGATGACAAGGGCTCCAGTTTTTACTATAAACATATGTTTCAGATAGAGCAGAGCAAACTCCCTACAAAACTTAGAATAAACCTTGGCCCATAAACCCTGGAGGAAAGACAGGCACATACCACAGGATCGGTAGGGGTTCCAACCAAGGCTGTGATTGGTCAAGACACTTTTTCACACAGAATCAAGAGAGAGTTCAGAATAAAAGTATGCAGACAACAAACCCAGTCAAATGAGAGAAGAGTTATCTGATTCACTGAGGGAGGGTCTGGGAGTGGTGCAACAGACAGGGAAAACAACAACAACAACAACAACAGAGGTTAGCTTGAGGCAAATATCAGAGATAAGAGAACAGGACTATGACTGAAGATTATTGGGAATATTTTCTTATCCTTTTTATCAAGAGTCATTGCAATGAAAACTGATTCTAACATGCTTCTGATTTCCAAAATGAACTACTGTGATTTAAAATATATTTTAATTTTTGTTAAGAATTATTCTGTGGTTCAATCTAAAGATCTAAGGAGTGGCTGACTGAGTCTAGCTAGTTGGCTTCATTGCAAATGTTGATGTCTGGTATCAAAGCTGCTAATGTGTGTGTGTGACTGTGAACACTACCCCACCGTTTTACAGAGTTGAAGAAACACCTGAACTTTCCCTGTGAGCTCACTACTCACAGTTCTAGGTAACAACTGCATCATGTTAAATATGTTTCTATTCACTGTACTTTGGGGTAAAACATTCCTCATTTCATTGCTTATTTAATATTGTAGTATTTTTTATTTTATAGCTATCTACTGTAAATGTCAAAGGACACTCTTTTCTATGCAGCAATAACATTTGGGATACAAATATTTATTTGTTATCTATATGCCATTCATGTTTATAGATATATCAATAACATGAGTGTTTACGCATATAAGAGAAATCTTTGTTTTATTTTTCCCATGATTTACCTAACGGTAGATCTATTATTGTCTTTTAGATATAGTTCTATGTTCAGCATTTTATGATGGCTTGATAGAAAAAGTCTCTGCTCTTTTCATAATAATAATAATATTCCAATCTTTTCAAAGCATCTATTCAATATGATACTATGTACCCACTATAGGCCATCAATTTATTAATCATATCAACATGTTGGTTTTCCTCTCTTTTAAGGGAGATTTATTTTGTCTTGACATAAAGAAATTCAGAAAAATTAAAAGCCCATGCATGAAAGTAAGTGGTTACCAGAAAGCTTTTTAGGATACATGATCCTAACATGCCAGAAGAAAATTACATTTAAAAGGATATAGCCTAATAAGAAATATATTTGAAATTAAAAATTAAATATACTTTTGCATATCCTGATATGCTACTTCACTTGCTTCATTTGTATGCAAATAAGGGTTCCATAACTATTTTAATTGCTATATTCCCCCCAAAACTAAAGAAAGAGATTCAAAATATATGTATTGTTTTGTATGGGAAAGAATGTTAATATTCACCAAATAATTACCTAATTTGCATAATGATTAGACTCATCTGCAATAAGGTATCTTTTATAAACATACAGAGGGAACATGAGACATTGTGAAATTTGACAAGTGAGATAACAAGCAAATGTAATAAGGAAAATTATATGCAGGTGAAAGACTTCTAGTACGTTATTTTTAATATAACTTTATTCCTAATGTCAGAATAATAAGTTCTTAAGGTTCTGTGCATCATTTTGGTGAGAGAGAGGTGAAAAGCAAATATATTTTTAAAGTATTGAACATGATCAAATACATCTGAAAGAGATAAATTCCTCAGGGAAGAATTTCCACCTACATAATTTCAAGTGGAGTAATCTATTTTCTAATTAGCAAGGAAAAAAATCCCCCGTATATGACCTTGAATTCTAAAATATTAGCTCAGAGGGAATATTTACAATCCAAAGGCTCAGATGCATAATGAAAATACGGACATGACTTTTACTGTTGTTAAGGTTCTTTTTAAATCATTCTTACGAATAATCAGCCTATGTTGACTGACATTTATGGTATGGAAATTGGCTGGAATACAAATGCAATAGTATTTGAAATGCAAGAACACATTACTGAGGGGGTAGTTTAAATATTTGTGGTGTTCAAAGCCAGTTTTTCTAAGAGAACTGATAACCTTTGTTCATTTTGATCAAGCTTCTGTTCTAAATGAGCTTTACATAGTTGAGATTATTTTAGTTTTCTAATGCTACTCCTCCCATCACTGTAGATGTGGTTGTTATTCTTTTCTGGAATATGTATTTTTTGGGGGGGATTTCAAAATGTTATGTATGCTAAAGGAAACTGAACTTTTGGATTTAGGCTTGGAGAATTTGTCAAGTAGAAAGATTTGTTAAGTGACTGAGAAGTACTTGAATCCATGAATGAATGAGCTGACTGTCCTGATAATAAATAGTACATTTCATCTGATTGTTCATTTATTTGTGTGGTTATAGTGGTTGAGAAACAATAAGATAAATATGACCAATGGAGAGGAGCAATGGGGTTGAAGAGAGAAGGACCTTGATAAGAATTTCCAGCTGATGATACTAGTCCACAGCATCTCAGGACAAGATAGTGCAGAGCCAACTATGCTACTTTGAGAACAAAATTGTAGGGGAGAGGACACGACCGGGGAAGTGTCTGAATTTTGAAGTCAGCCCACCTGAGTTGGAAGCCTGATGCTGCACTACTCTCTGACCCTAGGAAATGATCATTCACAAACTCAATTACATGTAAAGTGGGGAAGGAAAATAATTTCTTTCAGGATTATTATGAGAATTAAGCAAAATAATCAATAAGCATAAAGTCTATGGAACATGGACAATTTAATAAACAATGGCATAAATGATGTTGAGAACAGCTCAGGAGCATAGAATCCTGGAATATTCTCCCTGCAGCATTGGACACTCTGTAGCCTCTGGGCTGCATGGACTGTGCACCTGTAGAGGCTCCTGTACAGCTGGAGAGCAGTCATTTCACATCCATGAAGGCACAGATTAGACATTCGTGCAATTTCAAATTACTTGCTGCAATAATGGAACTACAACTCAATGCGATTATACTTTACTACACATGATACACACTAAGCATTTCTCTTAATAGTCACTCAAAGTGTTCATTGTCCATTCTGTGATGCTAACACCTGATATAAAGTTTTATTGCACCTGACACCTAGTAGCAACTGAAATTTTATAGCAATGCAACTTCTATGAAAGTGCTCTACAACATTGGAGCCATGCCTGTGTTAGGCTAAGTCCAAAAAGAGGTGGCATTTAGGAAGACAATCTTATACAAACTCATCTAGGGAAGGATAGCTATAAAAATTCATCCAAATAATTCTACAAAGTTTTTGTAACCTTGACATATAAACTGAAAAGTTATGTCATCAGCCAACCAAAACACTGGCAAGCTGAATAGAGCAGTACGCAGAGTGTGACCAAGTCAATTTTTTCCAAAGAATGCAAGGATGCCTTTGAAAATCTACAAATCTGACTCTCCATATTAAAACATCAAAGGAGAAAACAGATACAGGAAAGTATGTGATGCAACTCAACGCCCTTTCATAATCAGAATTCTTTGCATACTAACATTAAATGAGAATTTTCTTAACTTAATAACTAGCGTCTACAAAAACCTCGATAAAGAAGGGATCGTTCAAAGCACAATGTTAGGGCAATTGTTTATTTTAGAAAACTACATTTTGAAAGGCCTGTTTATTCTTTATGATGTATTTGTCATGAAATCAGAGCAAATGTCATAAATTTCCTGTGCTACAGAATCATCATCTCTATAAAGGGGACGTTGCCTGACCCCTACCTAACTTAACGAGATGAATTCAATTAAAGGAGAGAGAAGCTAATCTATCCCTGTGTGAGTAGTCAATGTAAAAAGCTGAAAGGATTGTTGTTTCATGTACTTATGCTGATACTCGCTCTATGATCTTGCACCTTAATTACTCCTGCTGTCAAAGTAGATGATATTGCTTTAGCCCTGGGCACTCTGACTGGGGTGGGAGAACTGGCAGCCCCTCACCTCACATGGGAGCTTATTAAATATGTAGACTCTTAATCAGACCCCACCCTAGACCTACTGAATCACTAAATGCTTTTTAACAAGATAGCGCACTGTTTACATGCACGGGACGCTGCAGGCCACTGATCTTCCTGCCTTCAGAAACCCACAGTGGATCACCAAACCCCTAAAACGATTGCACTTCTGGAAAAGGTATAAGGTATTTGCAAATGCCTTTTGATTTTTTTGTTCTTTTATCTGAAAGTATGGAATTTTGTTGGTAGCTTTTCCATAATGGAAATAATCATACTAACAATTATTAAACAATACAATTGGCCAGGGTACTGTCCTAGCATTTTGGGTGCATTTATTCATGTAACTTCCCAAAAGTCACATTACCCTATGAGTTATGTTTTCCCCTTGTGCAGAAGGAAAAACTAGAGATTTTGGGTAAATTTCCCAGGATGAAAGCTAGTGTCAATTTTGGAGCAGGAGTCTAATTCCCTATCAAACCCATTCTGTTTTAAAAGTTTTATTTGTTTAAATGTTTACTGCGTATTTATTTATTAGAATGACACATGCAAAGAGAAATATAGACAGTCAGTTTACCATCTACTGGCTCATTCATCAAATGTCCCCAAAGGCCAGGACTGAGGCAGGCTGAAGCCATGAACTGAGAACTAAATCCAGGTCTCCCAAGTGGGTGGCAGAGACCGAACTACTTGAACCATGACTGTTGCCTCCTAGAGTCTGCACTAGCAGGAAACAGAAAGGAGCTAATATTCAAAACCGAGACTCCAATATGGGATGCAAACACTGAAACCAGCCAGCCTGCTTAACTGCTAGGCCAGTTACCTGCCCCTTCCAGGCCTCTAGAGTAACCTTTCTCCTAGGCTATCTGCTGTGATCAACACATTCTTTACTTTTTTTTTTAATTATTTATTTATTTGAAAGACAGAGTTAAAGAGAGGCAGAAGCAGAGAGAGAGAGAGGGAGACTTCTTCTATCTGCTAGTTCCCTCCCCAGATGGCTGCAACAGCCAGAGCTGCATCCATTGGAAGCCGGGAGCCAGGAGCTTCTTTCGGGTCTACCAAGTGGATTCAGGGGCCCAGCAACTTGGACCATCTTATACTACTTTCCCAGGCCATAGCAGAGAGCTGGGTTGGAAGTGGAGTGCTGGGACTTGAACCATTGCTCATATGGGATGCCGGCACTGCAAGCAGCGGTTTACCTGCTATACCACAACACTGGCCCCATCAACACATTTTTAATTTTAAGTTTCACTTTTTCCCCATGTAGTCATATAATTGAGAACATTTAATAGATATTTTACATTAATGTTTTAACTATGTCCTAGGCACTAGTTTAACTATTCATATTCATGTACTTACTTAATTTTCACAATACTGCCATGAATCCTACTGTTTTATTTCACAAATGAAGAACTTTTTATTCATCTTAAGATGAAAAGGAACTCAATAGACTCAATAGGCTAATCCTCCGCCTGCAGCGCCAGCACACCGGGTTCTAGTCCCGGTCGGGGCGCCGGATTCTGTCCTGGTTGCTCCTCTTCCAGTCCAGCTCTCTGCTGTGGCCCGGGAGTTCAGCTCTCTGCTATGGCCCGGGAGTGCCATGGAGGATGGCCCAAGTGCTTGGGCCCTGCACCCCATGGGAGACCAGGAGAAGCACCTGGCTCCTGGCTTTGGATCAGCGCGGTGCGCCAGCCACAGTGCACCAGCCGCAGAGGCCATGGCGGGGGTCAACCAACGGAAAAAGGAAGACCTTTCTCTCTCTCTCTCACTATCCACTCTGCCTGTCAAAAAAAAAAAAAAAAAAAAAAGGAAAAGGAAAAGGAACTGAGAACCAGAGACATTATGATTCGCCCAGACAACGGGTTAGATTAGATTTTTTCAAAATATTTATTTATTTATTTGAAAGGCAGAGTTACAGAGAGAAAAGGAGAGCCAGAGAGAGAGGTCTTCCATCCGCTGGTTCACTCCCCAATTGGCCACAACGGCCAGAGCTGTGCTGATCTGAAGCCAGGAGCCAGGGGCTTCCTCCAGGTCCCTCACATGGGTGCAGGGGCCCAAGGACTTGGGCCATCCTCCACTGTCTTCCCAGGCCACATCACAGAGCCGGACTGGAAGTAGAGCAGCTGGGACCCGAACCGGTGCCTAAAAGGGAATCAGGCACTGCAGGCTGTGGCTTTACATGCCACGCCACAGTGCTGGCCCAACAGGTTAGATATTAAAAAATAAATTATGGGCAAGCGGCTGGCCTAGCAGTTACAACACAGGGTTTTATCAGCATGTCCAGCTCTTGACTTTAGGTTTCTGCTAATGCGGACCATGGGAGATGCTTAATGATGGCTCAGATACTTGTATTTCTTCCCGTTCCTACATGGGAGACCTGCATTAAGTTTTGGCATGCAACTTTGGCTGGGCCCAGTCCTGGCTGTTATGGGCATTTGGGAAGAGAACCTTCCGATGGGGACTCTCACTCCTTCTACCTTTCTCTCTCTGTCTCTGTCTGCATTCCACATAAACAAATGTATTACTTTTTAAAAAGGAAAGTCTAACAAAATTTAACAAGAAGAGGAAAAACTTTTAAATAAGCAGAGCTGGTCCCTGCAGGAGTCTAATCATTGCTATACCTCTGCTCCAGGATGTCTCATCAGAATACTTTTGGGTAACTTCATGAACTATTTCCTGTTACTCAGATCAGGGTAACAACTCCTCAAAAGTCATTTGAATTTAAAACTCTTGCGTTCTCTGCTCATTATGTCTATTGGCTCAACTGTAGAACTTACCCTGACACAAAAGAGATCAGTAGAACAGAAGTTCATCACAAGACATCATCATTCTGTAACGGTGACAGCCCCTGGATAGAAACCATATAGGTAGTTTTACATTTTCTGGTAGTATAATGGAGAAAGAAAAAAGAAACAAGTGAAGTTAATAGTAATGATACATTTTATTTAACTTCTATGTAAACTATACTGTCACTTTTCCTACTCAAGTTAAAATTAAGAGTTACTTTGAATTTTTACTGTGGGTCTTTGAAATTTTTTATTAGATATATAATATCCTTCCTTTGCTTCTCCAGTCCATGGACCTTTGCCATGAGAAGAGTCCCAGTCTACTCCTCAATTCAATTCTGTTTTGAATAAATGGGTCTCGAATAAATGCTTTAAAACTCCTTTTGGAGTTTTGGATTTCCCTGTTTTCATTTCAAAGGTTTTTCTAAAATACATTTTTACATCACATTGATACAGGATTTGAAAATCTGTGTGAGAAAGTTCAATGCCTGTTACTCGGTTTTCACATTCACTAAACGATAGGATATCATTTTGTTAATACGTAACTATTTACCATTTACTTGTGCTAAATGCACGTGTGTCACAAAACAGTACAGAACGTGTCCCGAGCACACATCCATCACGACATTTGCAGGTGTTATTCCAATAGCATCGAAAGGGCAAACACGTGAGTATTGTGTCACGTGCTACCAGCACTATCCCAAGCAGAAAGGAGAATGGGGCATTATATGGAGCATCTTGCTTGCCTACGTGGAAGGCATAGGCTTTCACTGTCAGTGGCTATGCGTTTGCACATATTTTTAGTAAAGTGATGTAAACCTTCATTTAAAAAGCCAGTTGATGGAGTACTATTGGATTTTATTGAGACTATAATGATGAAAAAAGCCATTCTGTCTCAGCGCCATCCCTGGGGTTATGCAGCACACCTCTCTTCCAATAATTGCATATGGCAATAACAAGCCAGTGGCTCCATAGGATAATTGGCTCCTCCTTTCTGTGTTTGTGGGTAGTCAATCTGAGAATTACTGAGATCGAACAAAAGCCATGGAGGCTACAAGACTGAGGCCCATATTGATCTAGAAAGAATGGGATGCATCTGTCAGGCCAGGAAGAATACATCATGTTCCTGGTGAGAAAATTCTTTTCGAAGAAAAGGGAAATAATTATTCACTCCAGTGGAACACTTGAAGCAACAGCACACACACTCACAAAAGGCTCTAATAGAACCCTTATAGGTGGAAAAGAAAGAGCATTTTTCTTCATTCTTTGCTTTTCTGCTGATAATTCCTACTTGAGAAAACATTATGGTGAGTCTCTTTCTAACTTTCTGAGTTTTTTACTTGTCTAGCTGGACTTAGTTTTTAATTTGTAATCTGTGTTTTCACATTTCAAACCCTGGTTTGAAAGTTGCAGTTGAAACGGAAAGAAGCAGATCTATTTGGTGTATACGAAGTAGGCAATAATTGCATTGGAAAACCCCAAAACACGCAAACCAGAAACAGCTGTAACCAAACCTATACGGAAAACAGCGTTCAGAATTTTCCATGGCCTGCAGCAGTGATGTTATATAAACAGTCCCTGAGGTGTCTCAGCTGCTACACAGGCATTGGAAAGAAATTAGATATCAATGCTAAAACTTACCAGACGGATATGCAATCAGTGCTTTGTGCAAAATGCTCTATCTAAATTGAATATTGAAAAAAATCGCTGCACAGAACTTGTAACATGCACATTGTTGTTTGCTGGTATCCTTTGCCATGCCTGTTCGGCACCAAGCAGACTGAGGAAGCAGTGCGTTATATGTGGTTACAGGATGCAGGGGAATAAGCACCAGGGATAACTCAGAAATAATTGGCTGAAAGCAACTAGGACATGAATTATGAGAAAAGGTACAAAATAATACTTATTGCAAATGTTCTTAATTTGAGATTTGAGATAACAAATTGCCTTTTTAATAGAAAACAGGTTTTTTTGTTTAAATCAATATCTTCTTACAGAAAGCTGCAATTATTATACAATGCCACGATGTTGCACTCCAGGTCAAAATTCCCAAACTTTGCTCTATCTTGTTTCATTAAATCCTGACATTTCTCTTTTTTCTGTTAAGTCTTTTTATATTGAGTCTTCTTCCCCTTACCTGGATAAACATGTATCGTCTCTTCATTGACATAGAACTTCTTCCCATCCATCTATTTCTCAAAGAACACATGTGTGCTGTCAACAGTACTGCTATATATCATTTCCCTAGTTGCCTTATCTTTGTCCTCAACATGCTCAGCTCGCCCAGTCTTAGATGCACAGTCAATGTTCTCTCTCTTCCAAGGCTACTCCAAGTCTCAATTATTTCTTATCTGAATGCCCCCTGCTCCTCCCCAACCATAGTGACACTATTGATGTACATTAGGGCTGGGACGTATTAGATATGTGAGTTGGCAGAGATTGAGGAAATGCAATTCAAAATGAGCAAATAAAAATCTGGGAATGGATTTCATATAGGTGCCATGTTAAAGGAACTACAGAAGATTTGGGACAAAGGAAAAGTTCTAAGGATCTGTAGTTTGTTGAAATTGGAAGAATAGGTTTTAAGGAAGTGTTGAATTCAGTTTTCAAAAATTAATCTATGGGAGACTATGCTCAAAATTTCTTGACTGGGGCCACAACTGTGGTGCAGCGGGTTAACACCCAGGCCTGAAGCACCAGCATCCCACATGTGTGCCAGCTCACGTTCCAGGTGCTCCACTTGTGATCCATCTCCCTGCTAATTGCCTGGGAAAGCAGCTGAAGATGGCCCAAGTCCTTGGGCCCCTGCACCTGTGTGGGAGACCCAGAAGAAGCTCCTGGATCCTGGCTTTGGATCGGCCCAACTCTGGCCATTGTAGCCATCTGGGGAATGAACGAGTGGATGGAAGACCTTTCTCTCTCTCTCTCTCTCTCTCTCTCTCTGTAACTCTGTCTTTCAAATAAACAAAATAAATCTTTAAAAAAAATTTATTGACTGGAGAAGGTTGTTTGGGCTCATCGATCTTTCATGTGACCATCTACTGGAATTTGCTATGATGCCCAATGGGCTTTGAGAACTTATCCACTTACCATAAATGCAGATATGTGTTTGGGATTAAGGTTGAGATTATGTTATATCAGACATAAGAGGGACATTGGAAGAGACAAAGACTCCTAAGGATGGGGATTGTGGGTAGAATACAATAGAGGTGAAGTTTTCTACGACCTCAATGACCCCAAATCAATATAGTCTTTTAGGACAAGTTTCACTGGCAAACAATTCAATAATACAATCATTTACACCCATTTCTATTGAAAAAGAAAATAGGCTTTAGGAGATGTGACCGACCTAATTTGACTCAGAGGAGCTGAATCATACACACTACATCATGAAACCTGATTTTTTAGATAAAATGTCTCCTTAATAGGTGTGGCCACATCTCTTCATTTGTTCTGCGTGGTCCATTTTATACATGAAATCCCTTTGTATAATTAGAAGTATCCCTGTACTCTCAAAGTTACTTCTATTTGCATAATAATGTAACTATTTATCTCTCTCTGTTGGGTACTTATTATTTAACTAGCAACTTTTTCAATACATTATTTATAAGACAGATAATCATTTTCATTTCTCAAAGACCAAAGATTAACTTTCAGATGGTTGCATAAGTGTGAAAGTTAAGGCAGGTGTCCAGGGTACCTACTAAAGAATTTGGATAGATTTTTTATGTATTCTAATAGTATTAAAATGAATGTGATATATTTAATGGAGGAGTCAGACTGTTTTGAGATATTTCCTCAACTTAAACATATCTAAATATTTAACTAAACAACATCCAATGTTTTCTAAAGAAACTTCTGTGATAGAAAGACCACAGCCACCTGGGGCAGGAATAGGCTCACCTACTAAAAGGATGGAGTCTCGAGGCCACTGTTCCTTGGTATACATGAGAGTGTCATAACAAACTTAAGAATCCTACAAGTAGTAGGATTCTTTCCAAATTTCAGAAGAGTTATATCCTTCTGTGCATAGTTGAAAATATAACTGCTTTGAAGTGTTGTGTCTTATACAAAGAAATAATTAAATCTATACACTCCTGAGTGGTTGTTAACTTCAATGAGTCTAGGATAGGTCGAATATTCCTCAGTATCCCTGGGATCAGGGATGTTCCAGTTTTCAGACTTGTATACCCCAAATGAAATACTTTGGAGGCAGGACACAAGTTTAAGCACAAAGTTCATTTAGGTTTAGCTATACCTCATACACATCACCTGAAGACAACTTTTAGTAATTTAGTGTTTAGTGTTTTGATTATGAGATTGCATTTATAAGGGCAAATGTGAGATTTTCCATTTTCAACATCATGTCAGAACTGAAAAATGTTCATATTTTTGAGCATTTTGGATTTTGGATTTTTGTATGAGAGATGCTGAATTAATAAATATTTCTAAGATATTATTAGTGGGGGCCGGTGCTGTGACTCAGTAGGTTGGTTCTCTGCCTGCAGCACTGGCATCCCATGAGGGTGCTGGGTCTAGTCCCAGTTGTTCCTCTTCCCATCCAGCTCTCTGCCATGGCCTGGGAAATCAGTGGAGAATGGCCCAAGTCTTTGGGCCCCTGTGCCTGCATGGGAGACTAGGAGGATGCACCTGGCTCCTGGCTTCGGATTGGCATAGCTCTGGCTGTTGTGGCCATTTGGGGAGTGAACCAGTGGAAGGAAGAGCTTTCTCTCTGTCTCTCCTCTCACCATCTGTAACTCTTTCTCTCAAACAAATAAATGAAAATTTTTTAAAAAGATATTATCAGTGGAATGATTCCTCTAAGTATAGAAATTGACTTTTTTAAAAAAGATTTTTTATTATTTATTTCAAATAAATAAAAATCTTTTTATTATTTATTTGAAAGGCAGAGTTACAAAGAGGCAGAAGCAAAGAGACAGAGGGAGAGAGAGAGAGAGGTCTCCCATCCACTGGTTAACTCCCAGATAGTCATGATGACTGGAGCTACACCAATCTAAATTCAGGATTCAGTAGCTTCTTCTGGGTCTCCCACGTGGCTGCAGGGACCCAAGGACCTGGGCTATCTTCTGCTGCTTTCCCAGGCTATAGCAGAGAATTGGATAGGACGTGAAGTAGCCAGGAGTTGAACCTCTGCCCATATGGGATGCTGGCACTGCAGGCAGCATCTTTTCCCACTAAGCCACAGCGCTGGCCCCAAAAATTGACTTTTAAATCTACTTATGTGATATGTGTTCATAGGTGCTCATTAAATTCTTTGTTGGAATGACTTTTGGAATTAAGTGCATTTATAGACATGTATACATGAATAATCTTTCCACAACAAATTTATTACAAAAACATAAAAATCAGGCAGTTCAAGTTTAATGAGTATCACATTGAGAATAATTACATTGGTTAAAATAATAGTCTATGATATGTGATCATCTGGAGTCCCCAAACCATCACGGTTGTATAGAAGATTGTTCTTATCCGTGGGGCCTTCAGTTTTCCATGTCACAATCCTATTGCATTTACATTCTATTCTCAATCTTTGATAATGAGTAAGTTCAAAGTTTACGTCATAATTAAATTTCTCAGGAAGTTTTGTTTTCCCTCTAGAATGGATTATTTGTTGGCTGTCTGCTTTGCTTTGTGCCTGAGAAAAGATTTCTGTGTCTCTATCTCACGCTGCTTCTTCAACTATCTAAACTCAATGCTCTCTGCCTGTTTGTTTTTAAACTAATATTTCTACATTCTGCCCCTGGAGCTCAAATGACAGTAATTTTCTGAATGGGTGAAAAAATAGATTTCCATAATAGAGAGAACATAAATGACATTGTATTTTCTGTGTAACAGCATAAACATTAATCTTGTTATAAAGAATTCAGGAACACTCATAACAATCTAGGTGTCTTCATTAACAATTACTTTCTCTTCTGTGCCTCATAGTGGTTATAAATGGGCATTTATAAATATCAATCAATACATTTTATTTGGAGATACTTGCAGTTTTTCTGTTAATACCATTGCATCTATTTTGTAATACATAAAGTAAAAATAATGTATTTGCTTCTTCATCTCTAGCATCAGTAACATACTTCCTAATTCATCAACTCTATAATATGAAGAGACACGCAACTATAGTACTTTTATGAGAAATTATTGCCATACTTCATGTCTTAACATCTGAAAGTACTCCAACTTTCCCTCACATATCATTTCTCATTCATGAAGTACATTTGCTTCAGGAAAAGTGAGCCCTGCCCTCTTTGTCACAGGTATGCTCTGATTCAGTCAAGCAAATGTGAGAAATTTAAAATTCATGATCATCACAGTTCTTTTAAGGTGGTAGTATCAATATAACCACTAAGAAGTTTGTTTGGAAACCTAAAGGAAGGAAATAGCCTGAAATTTATTCAAGAAATCCTGTGCACATTCATTGCCATTACCTTACTAACCACAGATAAAATATAATATTTTAGACATAATAATTATGTATGGATATGAAATATAGAGATGTAGATATATACATATACATATTTGATGCATGATATATAAATATCTTTGTACACATATATAAAATAGCTATATATTCCCTCTATGGTTAATGAAATTTCTTCCTCTCACATTCCTTCTGTGTGGTCATAATCACCTTAATTACAAAGCTATAAAACGATGCAACAAAAAAAAAGGACTGTAGACCAATATCCCTTATGAACATAGAATGTAAAAATAATCAAAAAAATATTAGCTAATTGAATACAACAACACATCAGAAAGACTATTCACCTGGATAAAGTGGGATTTATCTCTGGTATATAACAGTGGTTCAAAATACACAAATCAATAAATGTGATACATCACATTAATAAACTGAAGAATGAAAACCATATGATTATCTCAATACAAGCAGAAAAAGCATTGATAAAATACAGCATGCTTTTATGATAAGAATTTTAAGCAAATTGGATATACAAGAAATATAGCTCAACACAACACAATCAAGGTAATGCATTACAAACCCACAGCCAAAATCTTATTGAATGGGGAAATGCTAGAAGCATTTCCATTCACATTCAGAACCAGAGAATGATGCCCCCTCTCATATTTGCTTTTCAGTGTAGTCTTGGAAGTTTCAGCCAGAGCCATAAGACAAGAAAAGGAAATCAAAGGGATACGAGTGGGAAAGAAAGAAGTAAAATTATAACTATTTGTAGATTATATGATCCTACACATAGAAGAAATGGAAGACTCCAGTGAGTGATTATTGGAATTGATAAGAGGGCTTGGTAAAGTTATAAGATATAAAATCAACATACAAAAATCAATACCTTTTGTATATAAAAATGCTATAATGGAGAAAGAACTTGTAAGATCAGTACCATTCACAAAAGTTAAAAAATTTTAAATGCATTGGGATAAATTTGGTCAAGGTAGTGAAAGATCTCTAAAATGGGAATTACATAACATTAAAGAAATAAATAGAAGAAGATAAAAAAAGGAAAGATCTTCCATGTTCATTGATTTCAAGAATTAATATCATCAAAATGTTTGTACTACCCAAAGCACTTTGCATATTCAATGTGATCCCAATCAAATTACTGAAGGCATTCTTCTCAGATCTGGAATTCACAAGAGATCCTGAATAGCTAAAATACTCAAAGACAATAAAAATAAAGCTGGAGGCACAACAATACCCAATTTTAAGACACAGTACAGGACAGTTACAATCAAAGCAGCTTGGTACTGGCAGAAGAATAAGCATGTCAACCAATGGAACAGATTGGAGATCTAAGAAATTAATCCATGATCTACAAACACCTAATTTTTGACAAGTGAGCTAAAAATCACTCCCTGGAGAGAGGTCAATATCTTCAACAAATGGTGCTGAGAAATGTGGATCTCTATAAGCAGAAGTATGAAATAAGACCCCTGCCTTATACCCTTTTACAGAAATCAACTCACAATGGATGCCAGATCTAAATCTAAGACCTGAAGCCATCAAATTACTAGATGAAAATGTACATGAAACACTGCAAGACATTGGCATAGGCAAAGAATTCTTGGATAAGACTCCAGAAGCATGGGCACTAAAGGCAAAAATAGGCAAATAGGATTGCATAAAGCTAAGAAGTTTCTGCACAGCAAAGGAAGCAGAAAAGAGACAACTGACAGAGTTGGAGAAAATATTTGCAAAGTATACATCTGATAAAAGATTGATATCCAGGTAATACAAGGCATTCAAGAACGTTAGCAACAAAAAAACATGTAATCCAGTTAAGAAATGAGCTAAGGATATGAACAGGCATTTTTCAAATGGCCAATAGAAACAGGATAAGATTCTCAGGATCACTAGGCATCAGGAAAATACAAAGACCACAGTGAGGTTTCATGTTACTCCAGTTAGAATGGCTCTCATCCAAAAATCAGAAAGTTGCAAATGCTGGCGAGGATATGGGGGAAAAGGTATCCTAATACACTGTTGATGGGAATGTAAATGAGTGTAACCATTATGGAAAACAGTATGGAGAGTCCTCAAAAATAGGAAAATAGATCTGCCATATGACCCAGTCATTCCACTCCTGGGAATTGCCCTAAAAGAAATTAAATCAGCATGTGAAAAAATTATCTGTACTCTCATGTTTATAACAGCTCAGTTTGCAGCAAAAAGATATGGCATCAACCCAGATGTCCATCAGCTGGTGACTGGATAAAGAAGTTGTGGTATTTGTACACAATAGAATACTATTTAGCCTTAAAAATGAAACCCTCTCTTTTGCAACAAAATGGATGCCACTCAAGACCATTATGCTTAGTGAAATAAGCCAGTCCACAAATGACAAATATCATCTGTTTTCCCTAATTTGTGGTAATTAAAATACAGAGTACTAAAAAATATAATGTGTAAGAGTGAAATGGACATTTTGAAATATGATTATTCTTCACAGCCCTTGTCTTTATACTCTTGAGGAGCAGTGGTTTTTCTACTTTTAAATGCTTTATTTGGTGGAAATTTAAATTTGTGATTATAAAGAAAATTGATGGGTTGGTATTCTGGTGTAATGGGTTTGGCTGCCACCTGTGAAGCTGGCATCCCATCTGGGCACTGGATCAAGTCCTGGCTGCTTCACTTCCAGTCCAGTTCCCTGCTAATTTGCCTGGTGGAAGGGGAGGGGCAGCAGAAATTGACTCAAGTGCTAGGGCCCCTGCACTCAAGTGGGAGACCCAGAGGAAGCTCTCAGCTTCAGTCTGGTCCAGCCCTGACTGTTGCTAACATTTGGAGAGTAAACCAGTTGATGGAAGGATTTTCTCCCTCTCTGTCTCTCCCCCTCCCTCTGTAACTCTGCCTTTCAAATAAATAAAACTATCTTTTAAAAAAGAGGAAAAAACTGAAAGTATGTTAGTGTAAAAATTAAAAGAAAAGAAAAGGAGGAGACAGGGTGGGAATGAGGGAAGGAGGGAGAATGTGGTGAGAAGTGTCGTAAGATTCTCAAAACTGCCTATAAAAATACAAAAAAGAGTTATCGCAAAAATTGAAAGAAGGGAGAAGGAAAGAAGGAGGGTGGTTAAGGGAGGAATGACAGGAGGAAAGTATGGTTACCTTCTTAGCATTGTATCCATGAAAACTGCCACCTTATACTACTAAATTAAAAAAAAATAACGAAAAATGAAAGTGTATCTTGTTTCTTTTATTTATTAAAATTATTAACAACTTAAGGAAAAATAGCATTATATTAAAGGGTTTATAATACATGTAGCCCTGAAATAATACATTTGAATAGTGAAAATAAATTAGGGCAAATGGAATTATATCATTGGTAGACTCTTGCATGATTTTCTAAATGGTTCAATACTTAACCTTAAGTAGGTTTTTATAAGTAAACAGTGATGTCTAATCTCTGAAGGATTTTTAATACATAAAAGAAGGAGTGTAATTTAAAGGGAGTGGGAATTTATAAAGTAGTGTCTTGAAAAAAATGAGTTAAGCCTAATAAGCAAAGAGGAAGAATGAATATAAGAAAAAGAGTAAAGTGGTGGGACAACAAGAAAAAATATATTGGTGAACTTACCATATCACTAATTACATTGAGATAAATGGGATAATTTCAAGTAATTAATCCATTTTATTTAGATAGCCATTTATTATTATAAGGTTGTTCCTTATAACTCTAAAGACAGTAAAATAAGTGATAAGTATCTTTTAATTTTGAGGTTGGTAATTTCCTTTCTTATAACTGCTTGCAAACACTACTACTCGATGTTATTCATTTCAATAGTTATTTCAAAGGCTTCAATTGGCATTTCTATTAGTGACCTTGTAAGTGACACATTCCTTTAACTTTTGCATGTTTGAATATATATACATATGTATATGTATATATTTATTTTAAAAGTTTGGGCTTTATTGATTTCTATTATTTGTCAGGTTTCTATTCTGTTGATTTCCATTTTTTCCCTACCAAAATAAACTTTTCTTTAAATTCCAGAACTTTTTGAAGTCCTCAAGAGTGTGTGTGTGTGTGTGTGTATGTGTGTGTTTATGGTGTCTGACAGAGAGAGAAAGAGAAAGAATGAGGCTTTGAAAAGTTTAGAGACAGGCATATTATGAAAAAAACTATGCAGATTTCAAAAATATTTTACCAAAATAAACTTATCTTTTAATTCCATTTTCCATAATCTTTAAAACATTATTACTAATTTTAAATTTATAAAAGCAAAATTGTGAAACAGTACTATAACAAATTCCCATACACTTCTTAGCATATTTCCCCTATTAGTATTTCATATTAGTTTCAGCATTTGCTCACAATTAATGAACCACATCCAACTTCCCCTATTTTTTAACGTTTATTTATTTATTTGAAAGTCAGAGTTACACAGAGAGAGAAGGAGAGGCAGAGAGAGAGAGAGGTCTTCCATCTGCTGGTTCACTCCCGAGTTGGCCGCAACCGAGCTGCGCTCATCTGAAGCCAAGAGCCAGGAGCTTCTTCCAGGTCTCCCACTTGGTGCAGAGGCCCAAAGACTTGAGCCATCCTCTGCTGCTTTCCCAAGCCATAGCAGAGAGCTTGGAGCAGCCAGGACTTGAATCAGCACACATATGGGATGCCAGCACTGGAAGCAGCGGCTTTACCTGCTACACCACAGTGCCAGTATCCTTCCCTATTTTTTTATTCTACACTCTTTTTATTCCTCCTGCTCTTCCCAGTCTCCTATAATTGACATCCTGAGGTCAAATTGAGATTTTTTGTTGTTTGCTTTTGTTTTTGATTTTTTAATTTTAGCTCCCCCATTAAGGGAGAACACGCTGCATTTGTCATTCTATGTCTGACTCGTTTCATTCAACATTATGTCCTCCTGTTTCAACCACCTTGCTGCAAATGATAGGATCTCATCCATTTTAATAGCCGAGTAATATTCCATTGTGTATATATACCACCATGTTCTTCACCCATTCATCTGACAATGCACACTTCGGTTGTTTTCATATTTTGACTGTTGTGCATAGCGTTGCTCAAAGCAGGCCAGAGCAGGTAGCTCTTTGTTTCCTTTTAGATATAAACAACGTCTTCCTGCTCCAGCATCATCTCTTTCTTTACAGGTGCTCTTTCTATCTCCATGATAATGCATTGGAAAATTCTATTTCCTTTATGTAAAATAATAGTAATAATAATAATAATGACCTTTTGAGGGGACACCAACAACAGCAGTTTCTAATTGCTCTGAGATTATAATGCTTTAATTCCATGGAATCCGTCAATACTGAAAGATATTTGGGTATATTTTTCTTTGTTTCTTTTTGTATTACCAAGTAAATTCCTTAATGTATAGAATGAGTGTTTTTTTGTGTGTTTACGCCATTACTGTATTTCCATGCATTGAACAGTGTCTACATATAGAAGATATGAAAGAATACCACTGGAATCAATTAAGAAATGAATGGAAGGCATGTTTTTAAATGCTAAGACTATAAAGTAGAAAGAGAAAATTAGGAGCCTCCCAAGATAGTGTAGTGTCTGTAGCTTTGCACTCAAAGCATGCACTTTATTAATTATCATTGTTTTCAAGAGATAACAAAGTTTGTATTTTCTCAAAGACCTCACGATGACTGCAGTCTCAGTATCGGTAACACCTTTAATAGAAAACAGCTTAGCATGAGTTAGTCAGCACCAATGGAAAACTTTGTTCAGCACCTACAAAGGGTTATATAGTACCCCAAAGGTGATGAAAATAGCCAAAAGGGGAACACAGGAAAATATCCAAGATAAACACCTTATAATTTTTCCCAGGGCTAACTATGGAAGAGAATATGATGAAATCTAAAGCCATTAGAATTTTATTGAAACATCTAAATCCTCTTTCTCTCAGCCCTAAGACTACTGTATTATGCAATGACAGTTTCTTAAAATAAAAAAGATCAATCCCACAAATTTTTTTAAATCAATTATCCAATGGGAAAGAGATGGATTACCATTGATTGCATCCTGCCTGTGTTACAGATGATGGATGGCTGCGGCCGTGGCATTGATCTTCAGGAACAGGCTCTCGCTGGTCTTGCATGGCTGATTATGGGCCACCCACTCAGAGGATGCGTGCACACAAGACCCAATGCACACTTTACATTCTCTCAAATCCTTTGACTGCTCGTTTCTTCATATGGCTTTGACTCTGTTTCTAAAGTCAAGCGTTGTTACTCTCCCTAAAAATTTGTTCAGTAGCAACAGATTAAAAAAAAAAAAAAAAACCTCCCTATCAGACCATGCACTAACAGAATGTGAGGGCAGCCATATAAATGATCTCTGCCAGCGACTACAGTTTGTTGCTAAGTGAAGCGCCTGAGTGCTCATCTTGTAACTCATACAAATCTTTCACATTTTCAAATAACCAGGGAACGTGTGAAATATTACAGGTTTATCTCAACCTGCAGCATTTCAGGATGATAAATATTTGCAGTTCTGCTTCAATTTACACACTCTGTGAAATACTACACACACGATTTTCTTTTTGCCAGTGATGACTTGTTTGTTAAGTGTCATGCATCGTAACTTCAAGAAGACTATTTTTAATTAAATTGATTTTAATTGTCCATTCTTCCTTGCAAGGCATGTTAACTTGAGCCTCACCTAATACACCTAATATTCCAGGAATCACAGGTACTCAGGACAGATAAGCAGAGCCATTTCAGGTTCTACAACACATTTACTGGTCCTTTGATATGCTCACTGAATACAGCAGTAAACCTACATGCCACCTCTTCCACTCGCTGACTCACTGGCTGATGAGCAAAACTGCAAGGTGCACATTTATAGGGATGCTGGTGGGGCCTGTTTAAGCACTGTGGGGTCAGTTAGCAGGACAAAGACTAGCACTTTTAACACAGAATAAATAGGATAAAAACCTGATTTGTAATCACAGCTAGGAAAGCAGAAATTTATCTCTGCTGCAAATGAACCTAAATGAATGTGTCTGTTCAGCCTATATCAGGGCTTTATTCTTTCATTTTGTTTGTTTTGGCGTATACTACTAAGTTCCCTGGAGTTGAAGAAACATGAAGGAACATGCTATAAAGAAAAGAATTCTCATTAAAAAAATAACCAAACCTGGGGCCAGTGTTGTGGCATAGCAGGTTAAGCCTCTGCCTGAGATGGAGGCATAACGGTGCCAATTTGAGACCTGGCTGCTCCACTTCTGATACAGCTGCCCACTAATGCTTCTGGGAAAGCAGTAGAGGGCGGCCCGAATGCTTTGGCCCCTGTACCTCTGCGGGAGACTCAGAAGAAGCTCCTGACTCCTGGCTTCAGTCCAGCCCAGTCCCAGCCATTGTAGCCATGTAGGGAGTGAACCAGCAGATGCAGGTTCTCTCTGTCTCTCCTCCTCTCTCTGTGACTCTACCTTCCAAATCAATTTAAAAAATTAAAAAAAATACCAAATGAAGATGATCTGTACCCCCATGTATATTGCAGCTTAATTCACAAAAGGTAAGATATAGAATCAACCCGAATATCAGTCAACTGAAGACTGGATAAAGAAATTGTGGGATGTGCACACCATAGAATATTGCACAGCAGTAAAACAAATGAAATCCTGTCATTTGCAACAAAATGGATGAAACTGGAAAACATCATACTTAGTAAAATAAGCCAGTCCCAAATGGACAAATGCTGTATGTTCTCCCTGATCTGTGATAAGTAATAGAACACCTAAAAGGTAATCTAGAGAAGTGAAATTGATACTTTGGGATGCAAAATTTTGAAGAGCCCTTGTCTCAACTGTTGAGGAAAAGTTTTTTTTTTTTTCATACTATTAGTTGAACTCTTTACTTAGTATAATCACAGGTTTATAAAGTTAATTTGAAATATTTCTTAGTGAAAAATAGGAATGAGAATAGGAAATGGAGGAGGAAGAGGGATTGGAGGGTATGAGGGAGGGTGGGTGGGGTGAGAAGAATCCCTATGTTCCTAAAGCTATATTTAAGAAATGTATGAATTTTGTATTCCTTAAATAAAAGTTTTCCAAGAAAAAATAAATTTAAAAAATAAAAAAGACATTTAAAAATTACCAAATATAGCAACATTTATTGGTAAATAAGTACAAAATCGTCATGCAAACTGCTCTGCCAATCAATTAATCTTTTTTTAAGTTTTTTTTAAAGTTTACACATTATTTTTGTTATTTTTGTTTGTATATTTTTTAATTCTTATTTAATGTATACAAATTTCATGCATTTCATGTATACAGACCGGCTAGTCTTTTGACTACATGCATGGGACTGCATATTAAGTGAATGATTATTCTTCAGATACAACACTGGCAGCTATGAGTAACTGATAACTGACTCTTTAGAACATATTAGTGTTAACTAACACACATATTTAGCACGTTGATTTGATATAACTTTAGACAGTGACATTTAATGCTCACCATTTCAATCTGAATTATCAAGTGGACATGATAGTTTCAAATTGAAAATATCCATTTGGAGGCATAGTAAAGCAACACAGGCAGGCATATCATTTAGTCTGTGAAAAGCATGCTAATATGGAAATAAAAAGAAACATCCCCAAGGCACAATGAAAGTCTTCACATTTTCTTTGTCAACACTGGGAAGACAAAATACCATTCATATTTTTTAATCAACTCAATAACCCTGATACAGCACGAGAAAAGAGCGCAAAGCTAGAGTGTCAGCCACTCTCTGAGGCTGGGACCTGAATCTAGGTGATTGCCACAAAATGCTATGCAGGCAGTATCCCAAGTTAGCTATTTTGCAGCATCATGAACTTAATTTCTGAGGATTGTACAATGCTCATAGAAGAGGGCAGTAGGCATCTGTATCAAGTGAAAGTATGAGAACAGAGCTTATTTGCTGAAAAACATCAAGGCCGGTTCCAGACATTGGAAAGGACAGCTTTTTGTTGATTCTTTTACAATAAGAATTTCTGGGGCAAGTATTCAGGTGGATTCAGAGTTCTTGCAGAGATAATGCAAATATATAAACACTGCAATAGAGGCTGGTCAATCATGAATTTTTAACACTTGTTAGTATTAAAATGTTAATTTTATATCTAAATTTGATATGGGCAGATGTAACTTATTTTTATTTTTATTCTAGGTCCTTGCCCCCAAAGAGATAAAAATTTGAAGCTGAAGCATGTATATGTATATGTATATGAATATATGTGTTTGCATGTGTGTGTGTGTGTGTTACACAAGTGAATAAGATTTACAGTTTAACAATGAGAGAACAGACTCACATTCACATGTGAGTGAGGGCCAGTCAACAGGGAGAAATACCATCATGAGTGTACCAGAGGGTTGCCTGTGAGACAGAACAAGAAATCCAAACATGATCTGCATGAAACTAGTTCTCTCCCTATTCTCAGCCTCATTTATAAGATGGAGGAGTATCTTAATCAGACAAACAAATGAAGTGATATCTTAGCATGCCTCCTGTCCTCTGATGAGACGCATGTGCACCATAGGAAGGTGGGCTGATCAAATCAACAGCTAAAGACACAAGATTAGATTGCACGGTTACAAGAGTTGAGCTTGCCTACAAGCAACTAACTGTCTGGTTACACCATATCATATTGGTCATATCTAGGGAATTTAGAAAATACATGCCAAGTAATGACATCTCTACGAGCTGCTATACAATATTTGGGCGATTAGAGGACAGACAAGTAGATCATGTTAGCTATTTTTATAGAAAAATTGTCATGGCAAACTAGCAATCCAAGCAAGCACATCTGTTCTAAGGGAATGTACAGAGATTGGATGTCAATGTTACAGGCATTATACTAGTTATAGGCATTGTACTAGTTACAGACATTGTACTAGTTGTGTTCACGTATATTGTCTGTGACTATCTCTTTCAGTAGAGAATGTTACTCTCATGTATTTGAATGATGAAATTCTCTGAACCAAGCTAGATAGAGCTATTTAAACAGTATCCAACAACAATCTCATGAAGTTCAACTTTAAAATTTTGACCCATGGTATATGATACATCTGTATTTCTCAGTGAAAATATGATTTTTTTACTGACTTTATATCAATATCAATTCATTTGTACCTCACCTCTCAAATGCTATATGACTAAATTGGCATCACTTTTACAGAGGGTTCTGCCATATTTTTTTTCTTTCTTGAACAAAATCTAGCCACTTTATAATGTTTGTTTTATTTTTGTGTCCTTGAAGGATGTAAAGACGGTGTTTTCCTGAGAATGAATACATCCTTGTCTTTAACTCAGATGACTGAGTGAGATGCCACATGATCCCTGCATGGAAAACTTATCCATGGAGGCACTGAGTGTTTAGTGGAACCCAGAGAAGGCACAGCCCCTACCTCGAAGGAGCTTCTCTTTGCTTGAATATTAAGTCAAAGCTTCTTCTACATTAGCAGCTTTTATAAATATTGTAGACTTCAAGCTCATCAATCTCATATTACAAGGCTACCTTGTAAGACTGCCTGTAAGCCAAGAGAGTTTCCACGTTAAGTTTCATCCTCATTGGCAGAGACAGGCTCATCAGGAGAAGCACGCTACCAGAGCAGAAGGCTGGTGAGTGCTAACGTTTACCAACACACAGCAGCCTTTGAGATGGGCTTATGGGGAGAAACAGATTGGCAACTTAATGCTCTGACTCGCCTCTCTCTTGAAATATTGATACTTGTCCCACAGTCGCTTCTAACCCTCTGTTGTGGTTAATTGGAAGCACTTAGTCCCACGGCTAACTCCTTGCTGTGATAAATATTTAATCAAAGATGGGAAAACTCCATTTGGAGAACACACATCAGTCTGCAACTCTTGAAAATAGAACAAAGGGCACTGTGAACCTGGAAGAAGTCTTTGCTTCGTAGCTCAGGTTGGGAAAGTTCCACCTAATTACCTTGACCAGGCAAACAGCAGTCTCCATCCCAGTGACTGCCTGACATTTGCACGTTTCTCCCTTCACCTCTTGCCGTTGGTGAGAAAGAGAACTGAATGCAAAATGATAGACCACTTTGCCAGCACAGTTCTTCCCCGTCACAATGTTAGGCCAGGGATGTGGGGCATGTCACTCTAACTGTGTCATTTTTCTCTCCAATTAAAAATAATGGATGATATTGGCCTGTCAGCCTGCACAGTATTCCTGCTGGAAGAAAATTAGTATCTCCATGGAACCATTGTCTGCTAATTTGGAGTTTGAAGTCCGACTGCGATCCATCTCCATGTCTTTCACATATCAGGGTGTCACAGAGAATCAACACTTCCCATGGGAATACTCTGACAGACACCATCACAAGGGAGCCCATTTCTCCTGGAACAATTTTCATGCAAACTGAGAGTGAAGAAAGATGATCATATCTTCCAGTTACTCAATTGTGTTTTGTAGAACAAAGCCTTCTGAATTTGTCAGTGGCTGTTTTATCGCTGGGATGTTGATACGTCCTGTTGGCCAGTATTTGGAGAATATCAACAAATTTGAGTCTTTTACTGTATGAAGTATTAGAAGAGCATAAAGGATATACTTCCACTCTGGGTCAAACCAAAAACAGATTTTACTTGTGTATATAACCCCTTCATGTTTTGACACCCCGATATGTCACATATCTTGTCCCTGAATGCTTTTGGGAAAAGATAAACACAATTTTCCTTGTCCCCCTCGGAACAAATGGGTTGTCAATTGTTAGTAGAGTAAATGCTGACAATCTGAATGTTGGATAGAAACAATTGAAGAGGTCCAAGTGACATTTAATTAAATCTTGAAAGCCAGAAGGAAATGTTGATAGTTCAAAACATTTCATTCTTCTTCAATTACTCCTACTCAGCCTTCAGGGTCTTCCCTTCAAAGGGATGCTATTGCTAAAAGAAACAACCTTCCTCAACAGGAATTTGGTTCTGAGTAAAAATGGATTAGATTTTAACTGCTGTTTTTAAATCAGCACTACGCATTTATCTCTAAAGACAGCAAAACATATGTAACAGAAGTGTGAAAGGAAGAAAATAATAATAAAAAACATTCAAAGGATAAAATTAAAATTATTTCACAATACCATCATTAACTACATACTCACCAGTATTCCCACTGCTAGGATATTGCTAAGATGGGGAACATTCTACAGCAAAGATATCGGGGCTACTTCGCTCCCTATACAGAGATGCCTCAATTTCAGTTCATGTAGTATTTTCTCATTAGGGTTCTTCAGGAATTTGTAGCAGTTCCTCCAGGTTATGAGATACAGCAATTTTACACACATAACAAGATTAAAGGCAAATTTGCAAGAAGAAAAATGTTATTCTCCACTTCACTTCATTATTTTTTCTTTTCATATTCAACACATATATTGAACATTTATGAAGTTGCAGGAACATTTCTAATTTGTTTTAATTTATCTGAAGATTATATATAAACATTCATTTTTATTCCTAAGTATTTATCAAATTTATCTTAAGGATTGTATGACATTTCACCTTGTACAACAATAGATTGCTTTCTATTTTTTCATGAGTATAGATAATTTTACAATGAAAATTTGGGCATATGTACCACAGAACTTATTGAGCAGCTTATAGAAGGTCAGGTAGTATCCCTATATAAAAACATTAAAATCAAAATCTACCTGTAAGGCACAACAACAAAACCTTGGAAGATAGGGACTTGTCACCTTAACTGTTATGCCTGAGAAAATATTGGGGGAAAAACATGAAATGATTAGAAGATGATAATTTATAGAACCATTGCTTTGTGAATTTTCTCACTGGTTTCACAATTTTTAACAAATCAGCAAAAATATTTGTGTGAAAACAAAATCAAGTAGTACTTCATAGCAAAGAGTGGAATATTTTTTGTTCATGAATTTCTTATTAATTTCATATCAATTAACCTAAAAATATCCCATGGGCAGGAACATTGGACAGCCAGTCTCTCTGGTAATTTTACAGAATAAACTGAGACCCAACTAGGACAAATTCCTTGTGAAAAATTTGTTCCCTGGTTTTCAATACAATATTCTTTAGCTTATTGCTCTATATGTCCTCCAATAGAAAACAGATAAACTAATTTCTGGATAGAATACACTTTGATTTTAATTGTGCCAAGAAAAGCAGGCTATGGAGGCCATGGACTGAAAGTGAATGCTTAATGTAGTATTTTTATGAGAACCAGGACACTGACACAGAAATGAGCAACTGAGATGCCTTCTATCACTTAATTTATTTACAATCACAATTACATTCCTAGCTGCTCCCTTGTATGGGTTCCATAATTAACCTATGGGGCATATCCAAGAACGAATGATGAAAAGCACCTAATTGTTGAGCTTTTCTTACCATTTGGAAAACCACTTTAGCCTCTGTTCCCCGTGGAAATCACATAAGCTTGGCTGAGTGACAGTGATTCCTAAGTGTAAAAAGGAGAATGATTCATCAGATGGAGAGCTGCATGTCACTACGAAGAGAAGAATAAGAAGAGAATTTAAAACAGATCAAGAGGAACTTATGTGAGATACAACAAAACAGAGTGTAATGGATTTGCAATACAACTTCACATTATTTTAATGTGCTATGAAAATGTCTTCCCAGGAGAACAGGCAAAAGTGAAATTAAAATATAAAGATAATATCTGTCTGGAACATTAATGTAGATGTCTACATAAAGAGAAGTTAGTGAATTCTGAATTCCCTTCCAAACCTATAATTCAGATTTTCAGTGACTAAACATGCAAAGTCTCCAGAGTAAGCACATCTCTCTTCAGATAAGACTTCATGTATTTAAACCAAGAGCAGCAAATCGTATGCAGAATCCATACAAAGTCAGTTAACTCAAAAATAGAAACACAGGGGTCTCTACTCGTTTAGAAATCTGTAGGAGCAAAAATGGAAAGATCTTAATGTATAAAGTGAAAGATGGTTATGAAGAAAATGGCTTGTGACATATAAATGAAGATCTTTAAGAGACACATTCAGTAGATAGACTTGTAACAAAGAAAGAGTTTGGGATGGCATTTAATCTTATTTTCGTTAAAATGAATACAGAAATACAGTATTTTACAGAAAAAAACTACTGAGATAATGTATTTGGAATCAGACTATTTTTATATTAAAATTAGATAATGTTTTTGATGGTACCAGTCTACTGCCATTGTTAACATTACAAAGGGATATAAAAGTAGGAGAATTTCAGAGAGACAATGTCCCAGTGACGTGAGTTTCTTCCAGGCTAATAGAGCCTTTCATAGGGAGACCCACTCCCCACTCCCTACACTGTACCATCACTCGAACCTCCCTGACATCCCCTGCACCAACAATGTAGAGCACACTTATTTAACACCACTGTAGATAGGAACTCTGGGAAGTTGTTTATTTTCCCATTGCTCTTGTAGAAATCACCACAGTCTTAGTGGCTCAAAACAACATGATTCATTAACTTGTAGTTCAGGAAGTCAGCAGTTTGAAATAGTCACATAGAATGAAAATCAAGGTGCTGTCTTTTCTGGAGAAAAACCAATGTCCTTGCTTTATTGCAGTTTCTGAAAGCTACTCAGATTCCTTGTCTTACACCTCCCCTAAAATGGTGTGGGCTTAGTCCTTCTCACATTGTACTACTCTCTCCATTTCTACTTTTTTTTTTTTTTTTTTTTTTTTTTGGACAGGCAGAGTGGACAGTGAGAGAGAGAGAGACAGAGAGAAAGGTCTTCCTTCCTTTGCCGTTGGTTCACCCGCCAATGACCGTCGCGGCCGGCGCACCGCGCTGATCTGATGGCAGGAGCCAGGTACTTATCCTGGTCTCCCAAGCAGGTGCAGGGCCCAAGGACTTGGGCCATCCTCCACTGCACTCCTGGGCCATAGCAGAGAGCTGGCTTGGAAGAGGGGCAACCGGGACAGAATCCGGCACCCCAACCAGGGCTAGAACCCGGTGTGCTGGTGCCGCAGGCGGAGGATTAGCCTATTGAACCTCGGCGCCAGCCTCCATTTCTACTATTAAATACACTTGTGGTTATATTAGACTCACCTGGCTAGCCCAGGAGAGTCTTCCATCTCAAGGTTAGTGATCAGAAATTTCAATTCCAACTGCAGCCATAAAACGTCCTTTCTAAACTGGTCCAACATAGACTGTGAAATAAAATATGGGTATCATTGGAAAGGAGATATTTTATTCAGCTTACAGCAGATCTAAAATGGCACACGTGTAAACATAACACACACACACATGCACACACATGCTTGCACATACATTTATACAGGCACAAAGAAAATTGAATCCCAGTATCTGTGGATAAACATGGAAACCTTTTGCTTCAATTTTTGACAAAATTGAAGTTCCTTTATTCAAAATTTCTTGTCCCAACTAGAGCCATAGACCTGTTTTTAAGCTAATTCACAAGTGGTAGTGTGAAAGGAATCCTTGATTCAACATACTACAAAGTCGCCCTATATGAAGTAAAAAGGCAGGAATGTCACAGAATTAATGTATCCTATCAATTATTTCAAGGGACCTATTCAGAAGTACAAATACATTTGTACAGAAGACATTTGGGTTCGCTTAGATTAGCTAGGTAGCAGTACTAAGGGAGCTAATCTTTGTGTAAGTGACTGAGGATTTGATTCAAGGGAAGGGCTCCGTATACATAGAAATATTTGGGTGGAGATAAAATTACTAAGTCCATTTTCCTTGGGAATCTCATCCATACTGTCACAGGGATGAAAAGCAAGTGCCCTTCATGACACCCTGGAGGACGGGTAGCTTGGATCTTTCATGACTGAGGGATATTCACTAATTCTAATTCCGGGGATCTAGCAAAGGCAAGCTACATCCCTGATTCTCTTGACAGAGATTTTACCAAATATTAAAACAGTGGTTTCCTTTAATAGTTGGCTAAAAGTGGCTTTTATGGAGAAAATGGAATGTCGTGTTCAGTAATTTCTGTAGTCTGTACTGAACATTCTGGTTAGGACCATTTGTTAGCACTCTGTCTCAGCATCCTTCCTTCCCTCCCTCCCTGCCTCCCTCCCTCCTTCTTTCCTTTCTTCCTTCTTCCCTCCCTCTCTCCCTCCTTCCTTCTGTCCTTTCTTCTTTTCCTCAGTCTCTTTTTCTCTTTCTTTTCTCTTTCGAGCACAGAACTTGAGAACTCCCACCTGCTGGTTTGCTCTCCAAATGCCAGCAATGGCCAGGGCTGGGCTGAGTCAAAGCCAGTTCCAATAACTCAATCCAGGATTCCCCTGTAGGCAGCAGGAACTTCTTGAGCCATCACTGTTACCTATGGCGGTCTGCAGTTGAAGGAAGCTAGAATCAGGAGCTGGAGCTGTAAATATGATCTCAGCACTTTGATGCATAGGACACGGCCGTCCTAAAATGCATCCCAATAGCCAGGGCACATGCCTGTCTTAGCATTCTTAAATCTGGAAACTCTCCCTTGTCGAGGATTTTCCTTTGAAAACTCTGCTGCAATGAAGACAATTTTGTGTGTTCTGTGAAATCAAATAGATTCAGGGCTCTTTTATCCCTATCCAAAGATTTAGTTACGCAAAATGGCTCAGAAGACATTGGCCTTTCTGACATGCGTGAGAGTAGATATTTTTAGCACTATCTACAATTATTGTGGAGTGTACGGTATTAGATTCTGCTCACCTGGTTTTCTTATATTCAGTGTATTTATAAAACATAGATTATTTTAAAGTATGATCCACAAAAATTAATGGTTAAAGTGATTTTTGTATACAGTCAAAGTAACAATGAGGATTACTCAGTGGAGATGAAAGTCACAGTTCTGCACTGTGGATAGTAACTTTTGTACAGGATTTATTTTTCTACTTATAAAGTCCAAATCCTTGGTTGAGCATTAAAATCCGACGAATAGTGTGCCTTCATTAACCCTACAAATTCATCCCTTGACGTGCTCTTAGATGAAGAATGGATGTCAGGGCTTTTTAATAAAGAAGAGCTTTGAGCTGCGAAGACGATCAGGAGCATAGCAATTTTTATTCACATAATTTTATTTTGTTTTCTTTAGCATAAAATGAAAATGTCTTGCCATTTAAATCCAAGACAGATTGATAGAATTATGACGAGTGCCTTGAAGTCGCTTTGTAAGGTTGAGCATCTGCTAAAGCTGTGGAGTCTGTACTCAGAAGATGCTTGTATTTCCCCAGACAGGAGTTCACTTCTTCTGAAATGTGTCCCACCAACAAGGCAGAAAACTCACCTTGTTTTCAGAAAACATGCATTGGACCTTCCTGAAAGTTAGCAATTGGACAAAATAAATTCCATGTGTCCTTTTCTTCATTGCAAATTACTCATTAGAGTCATGCACTGCATAACGACATTTAGTCAACCATGAGCCATAAATAGGACAGTAAATGCCATGTAGCCTAAGTGTGTCATAGGCTGCATACCATGTAGATTTGTGTGAGCACACTGTGGTATTTGCACAATGACAGAACCACTTCACAATATACTTCCCAGAGCGTGTCCCCATTGTTAAGTGATGCATGAATGCACTCTCGTCTGTGTGCAGGAAGTCATTTCACAATCACATGGGCTGAAGGTAGGCTTCGGTCTTATCTACATGATCACCATTTTGCATTGAGAGGAGCACAGGTCATTAGCATACTTGACATCCCTTACCTAGATGAGTTCTGGTCAAGTAGATTGGGCCAGTGAGAACTAAGAGGACAAGGACTCAGAGCGTGTCCATTGACTAGCAGAACAGTTTCGCTACATAAGGAAAATCAAAAACACTCTGAACCAAGAGAACATTTGAAGGAGCTATAAATGGCAGCAAAAATTATTGTCCAGATATCAAAGGTCAGTTGGTTGGTATATTCCTATAACTAAATTGGGCTGAAGCACCTACTGTTCAAACATGTTTCTCAAACGTTTCTTGGGGAACATAGAAGGGTTGCTCTTGCCATGTTCTAGTTTTGAGATATTGGAGAGCAGGAAAGGTAAAAAAAAAAAAATGCAAGCAAAATGAGACAGAGAGAACACAGATGCAAATGTCAGTTTGTATTATATTTTTGAGTATAAACAACAAATGTGGATAATTTGGTTGTTTACCTTGCCTGAATAATTTCCACATAACTTACTGACAGTCTGTCAGTCCTTATCAACACAACACATAAGAAAAAAAATGTCTTGAGGAATCACACCGATGCCCGAACACTGTAAGTTGTACTTTGCACAAAGATCTTTTACCCATTAAGCCTCAGGCCTTCTTATAGAGTTATGGTTGGCTAAAGATTGCTCTTTCTTTGAAATACAGGAGTGGCTGCCTTTTGCATATCATATCTTTTCTAAAATACAGGTGTGCTTGCCTTCAGGATATTTAATATGTGCAAACTAAGTTTAAAAAAAATGTCTAAATTTTGAATGGAAAACTGTGAGCATTAATTTAACAATGCTATTGACAGTGCATTAAAGTTATCCTTTTTTATTTTTAGAAGATTTATTAATTTATATATTTGAAAGTCAGAGTTATACAGAGAAAGGGAGAGACAGAGAGAGAGAGAGGGAGAGAGAGAGAGAGAGAGAGATCTTCCATTCTCTGCTTCACTCCCCAGATAGCCTCAATGGCTGGGGCTGGGCCAGGCCGAAGCCAGGAGCCTGGAGCTTCATCTGGGTCTCCTACATGGGTGCAGGGGCTCAAGCACTTGGACCATCTTCAGCTGATTTCCCAGGCCATAGCAGAGAGATGGATCACAAGTGGAGCATCTGGAACATGAACTGGCACCCACATGGATACCGGTGAGCAGGAAGTGGCTTTCCCTGCTATGCCACAATGCCAGCACTGAGTTTATATAATGAATCAAATAGTTAAAATTTTAGTATCAAAAATGCTGTAGCCACTGGTATATAGTCCCTTATTTGCTCATATATTTTGTTGTCTTTGTATTTATCTACATCTATATGTATACATATATCTTTATATGTATGTATATATTTATTTATCTTCTAACATCATCTACATCTATCCATTTTAGTTCTTTGATGCTTAGTTGATATAGGTTCTAAGCATTGTGTTCTAGAATAGGTTAATTTATAAAATAATATATTAGTTTGTTGTCGTTCCCCCTCTTCGTGGAGGAACGACACTAAACCCTGCCTAGGTTTCCTATCCGAGTCACGGCACCATTATATCGCTCCCCGTCTTCGTGGAGGAACGACACAGGACCCTGCGCTGTTCTTTCGTCTGCTCGGCCCTTCCCGGGTTTGCTGCTGGTTCTTCCCGGGTTGGCTACCGTCCCTTCCACCTCCGTGGAAGGGCAGTTCCCCCTGCCACCTTCCCCACTTCCGCGGGGGAGCGGCACACCGCCGGCCGGCTCTCTCGGGGGCTGCACAGGTGTTCCTTCAGATAGATGTTCCTGGTGCATGTTGTCTCTCTCCTCCTTTATAGTCCTCTTCCACCAATCCCAACTCTGCTACCCACAACGCCAAGTACACTGCTCTCCTCCAATCAGGAGCAGGTCCTACAGTTTATTGGTTAAACTGGAGGCAGCTGTGTAGAAGCTGTTTCCTCCTCTCCCAGCGCCATATTGTGGGAGAGCAGATGCATAAAATAAGTCTTAATTCGAGTAACAGTCTAGTCCCAGTTGCTCCCCACAGTTTGTAAGATAACATCATAAATCAGATCGAAGCTTCGCAACAATCTGATAAGATCATTCTATTTTCTTCATAGAGAAACTGAATCTCAAAGAAGACAAGCAACTTCCTGATAATGAGCACATGACTCAGTGCACTTGCCAAGAAAGGTTCAAAGCAGCCCTCCTTCCAAGGGGAAGCCTTGTCTGAATCAAAGGAAAAGAAAGGTAACACTTTCCCAAAATTTACCTATACTTCAATTCTATTAGGGAAATTCTATGTTTTATCTCAGTTCCAATCAGTTTTATGTAAAAAACAAAACTCCAGGTATGCTTGTCTACTAATTCCTATTTTTAGTGCTCTGAGAGGCCTTATGACATAAAAATACTGTATTATTAAATTACATCTATTAAATACATTTTCCTCTCCTCCAAGTCAAGAAAATTGATGTGCTATCAGTATTGACATACTCTTACTATTCTATTGCTCCTGACCCACCTTCAAAGAAGGAGACAATGAAGGTTCATTTGTTATATTCCTACAACAATAGATAAACTTCAATGGCTTTTCCCTATTATTGCGTTCACAGCAGATTTCTTATTGGGTAATATAACGTGATTATCAAAGCAAATAGAAAATTTCTAATCTGACTTATCTGTCTTCTGTAATGTGAAGTAGTATTAGGCTTTACTACTTGTCCTTATTTCTTTTTGCTTTGATACACTTTGTTGAAAATTGATCATTCACTACATTGAAAAAATCTTTACTCCATAAAAAGCAGGATGATCATTTGTCTGCTATATCAGGATCTCTCAGCTCATTTCTAATGCATTTAAGACATTTATCTATTTCCATATGGTATATGTTTGTGGCTTGTTTCTCTGGATATTTAATGTATAAATTTAACTCTAAAAACAAATCATTTACTGCAGAAATCAATTAGGAAAACTGTATGTGTGTCATTGAAATTATTACTATTCTTAAAACTAAAGCAACATAGATTATCAAATGGCATAATTTATGCTTAGTGAAATCATGTTTGCATGCTGATTTTCTGCTGTCAATTTTCTTTCCAGAAACTGTGATGTTAATTATTGTTAAAAGCACATTTACTTTAAAGTAGAATAGGCCAAGTAGAGCTTGAGAAACGTTCAGATGAAGCTGATCAATAAGGCAATCTTCCATACAAGGTAAACAGAAGTCCTATGCTTTTAATGGTATATTCTTAAACTTCAATTATTATTTTCATTTCCCATCTAATTTTATTGTGTAAGAATGGAAGCAGTAGTGGTAATAACAGTATAGGCTGTGTCTACTGCAGCGTGTTCTGACAATGGGTTTGCTTATATAAATAAGTCCAGACACACTAGGCTCAGGGGGATGGCCACACGTAAGTGATCAGTCTTCAAGTGGAAAGAGCTGACAAGGAATACCAGCCTTGCTCTCCAATATTGTTGAGTAGAAAGTTAAAATTCCACTACTCTGCCTAGGAAAAACTCTGCAGCCAAAGCTTAGCAGTTGAAAATGATGAAGTAGGAGCTTGCAACATTCACACATACAAGCATTTTTCATTTTCAAGGGATCATAAAATGTAGTTTGTGATTTTCAGCAACTGGTACTGGGAATTCATTCAAGTGAACTGAATACACTGATGTGCTGGAAGTAAAACAGAGTTTGAAGAACACTGATCAAAGTACAGTATCCCCATCCTTCCCTTGACCCCAAACCAAATGTCTTCAAACATTGCAGTAACATCAGCATCATCAAAGGATAAAACTGAAGTTAATCATACTGGCAGCAAAATGAGTATATATTTCCCTGATTGATGACTGCTGGTCAAAGAGATCACTTGGCCAAGTGTTCCAGATCCTTCAAGGAAAGGATTGGAAAAGTCTGTGTTTTAAATCAATTAGAAGAAGAAAAACTCTCACAGTTTGAGGAATAGTGATCAAAACTAAATTAAAGTTAGCATAATGGTTGCTAAGTTATAGTTAAATAAGAATAAGATGTGGTGTCCTATTGCATAGTACAAGGACTGGCAATAATGATAATGTACTGTATGTTTCATTTAAAACCAAAAGAAGAATTTTTAATGTTTCACCATGAAGAATGTTACACATTTGAGGAGATAGATCTGTTTGCCTGACTGGACAATATGCAATATATACAGGTATAGAAAAATCACATATTACCCATAAAACATATAATTTTATATGTTAGTTTAAAATGAAACGATTAAAAATAATTCAATAGGCAGGGAGTTAAAACAACAGCCAAAACAAAAGAAGTTTCAGTAGTAGACAAGGAAAACAGAGATCAAAGTCTGCGAAATGGCCACAACAAATGGCTGTTCCTAGTGTCTACTGCACAAGAGAGAGCCATGCATACTACAGACAAAATTGTGTATGAGGTAGTGGAGGGCATAGAGCCTGGTGGTTTCAAGTCCCCAGTCAAGTTCTGTGAAGGAAGGGGAGAAGCACACTTGGTCATACATGGAAGAGGATGCACGTATATTCACCCTGGAAGTTTTATGCCATGTACTCTCACATACTCTTACTGTCTTCTGCTATCATCTATCATTCTCTAAGGCCCAATCTCTACTGAATTCTCAACTTGAAACTATGGCCAGGGGAGAGTGAAGAGAGAGAAAAACCAGGGAATTCTACGGCCAATAGCTTGAGCACTGTGGTATTCAAGGCAAGATCATTTGTGAGAATTGAGTTTCATCATAGTGCCCACAACAAAGAGCTGCTGAGGTTAGTGTACTAGCAGATACATTTATTATTTGAGGAAAAGATGCCTTGTGATAATGTAAACTAGTGAGAATGTGAGTCCAGTTCATGGTCTTGTTATCCAGAAACAGGCCATAAATCCAGTTACCAACAGAAAATGTGGTGGTAAATGGAGTATTAGGCATTTCTTGAAAGGAGTAACTCACAGATGAGGACACCATTTTTAAGGGCTTTGTGTCCCAGCTCTGAACAGTGTACAACTCTTTGTATGTGTATTTATTTATATGGTCTCTCTCACTCCTAGGATTTTCATGATCTTCCTTCTATCTGGAGGTCCATGTTCCCAACCCCTGTTTCCTGCTTCCCAACATATTTCCTTCTCTTTCTGCCATACACTTGTACTTCCTTTGGCCTTCAGCCTAAGCACCAGTTCATGAGGCTAACCTCCCCATTATAACCATGTGTGGTCCTAATCCTTTCTTATAAGAATACAAAATCCTTTCCCTTTCTTTCATATCAGTTTGTAGACACATTTGCATTGAATGTGTTGTTCTCAACAGTAACAAAGTCAAGGCAAGACCAGAATGAGTGGATAGGATCCAAGATATTTGGAAGTCAAGAAGTGAAAGGTCAGCCTATAGTAAGAGTCATGAATATTCAAATCACTCAGAAGTATCATTCTTTTTGGATAGTCATGGTGAGTCAAGAGCTGAAATCTTCCAAGAATGAAAAAGTTCAATGACTTAAAATAAGTATCTGCAAAATTAGAAGGGTAGTTGGTATTCTTCTTTTTTAAAAAAGATCTCTTCATTTATTTGAAAGGTAGAATTACAGAGAAAGAAAAAAGTGAGAGTCAGAAAGAGAGAGAGAGAATCTTTTATCCTCTGGTTCATTCCCCAAATGGCCACAATAGCTAGGGCTGGGCAAGGCTGAAGCCAGGAGCCAGGAAATCCATCTGCATATCTCACACTCCTGGCAGGGGCCAAAGTACTTGGACCATCTTCTGCTGCTTTCCCAAGCACATTAGCAGGGAGCTATATTAGAAGTGGAGCAGTATGGACTTGATGCAGTGCTCCTATGGGATGCAGGTGTCGCAAGCAGTGGCTTAACCTTCTGAGACGGAATACTGGCCCCTATTTTTCATCTTTTATTTTTGGTTAGGGTTCCTGACTGAAAGGCTATACTTCCTCCCAATGGATCTGCTGGATTGATCCATGAGTGCTCTCTCTATCCCACAGAGAGTACAGTAATGGAACACATTCTTCCTGCCCACGGACGTTAGCCTGGCCCTGCTCGGCTGTAATGCAAAGTAGGATATTTTATTCAACCACAAAAGTTTTCTTAAATAGTACAGATACCTCTGCTGAGTGCAATGCAATCTATTTGTTTTCCTGATTTATATACACCAAAGCAACAACAGCAAAACAACAACAAAAACACCTATGAGATTATTTTTGTCTGGTTATTCACTTTGAGTCATTTCTTGTCTTATCCCTGTTGAGTTTTCTATCCCATCAAAAATATATTGACTTGAGATCGAAATCAAATATTTCCAAATTCTAATCTTCATTTTTGAGAGCATGATGAGTTGTTCAGCTTACTCGCTTCTACTGGTGACTTAATTGTATACATGACAACATGAGATGTAATCAAAATAGCTGTAGACAACTTACTATAAACTGTGTATCAAAGTTATATAAATCCATTTTCAGATAATGTTTACTAAATCTGGGATTAGAAGTAAAATGTGTTTATGTGGGTTTTATTTTTATTTTTTTTATTCTTAGACACAAGCTTCTAGGGCCTTCAAATCTAGTTTCAAGAACCACTTCCAATTTTCCTGAATTATCCAATTGGCTAGGTTGAGCAGTCAATGCTAGAAACTTTAAAGATTAAAATATGATAAGAAAAGAACTTTGTTGCATGGTATTACAGATAAAATAAGAAGTGACGGGTTGAGGCCAGTGCCATGCCTCAATAGGCTAATCCTCCACGTGCAGCGCTGGCACCCCGGGTTTTGGTCCTGGTCAGGGCACCGGATTCTGTCCTGGTTGCTCCTCTTCCAGTCCAGCTTTCTGCTGTGGCCCTGGAGGGCAGTGGAGGATGGCCCAGGTCCTTGGGCCCTGCACCCGCATGGGAGACCAGGAGAAGCACCTGGCTCCTGGCCAGTGCAGTGTGCCAGCCACAGCGCACCAGCTACAGTGGCCATTGGGAGGTGAACCAATGGAAAAGGATGACCTTTCTCTCTGTCTCTCTCTCTCACTGTCCACTCTACCTGTCAAAAAAAAAAAAAAAAGTGAGGGGTTGGTGTTTGGTGGTTAAAGTTCCATTTTTTTATTTATTTACGTTTTAGTAGAAAACTTATATTTAATAAATATAAATTTCAAAAGTACAACTTTTAGATTATAGTGGTTCTTCCCCCCCATAACTGCCCTCCCACCCACAAACCATCCCATCTCCTACTCCCTCTCCCATCCCATTCTTCATTAAGATTCATTTTTATTTATTTTTATATACAGAAGGTCAATTCTATACTAAGTAAAGATTTCAACAGTTTGCACCCACACAGACACACAAAGTATAAAATACTGTTTGAAGATTAGTTTTACCATTAATTCTCATAGTACAACACGTTAAGGACAGAGATCCTTCATGGGGAATAAGTGCACAGTGACCCCTGTTGTTGATTTAACAACTGACACTCTTATTTATGACGTCAGTAATCACTCGAGGCTCATGTCATGAGCTGCCAAGGCTATGGAAGCCTCTTGGGTTCACAAACTCTGACCTTATTTAGACAGGGCCATATTCAGAGTGAAAGTACTCTCCTCCCTTCAGAGAAAGGTACCTCCTTCTTCGATGGCCCGTTCTTTCCACTGGGATCTCACTCACAGGGATCTTTCATTTAGGTCATAAAATTTCATTTGGGACTCCCCCATCCCACGGTGGAGAGCCTGGTTTCAAGTCTAAGTTCAACTTCCAGTTTTAGTTTCCTATTAATGCACACTCAGGAAGGCATCAGGTGGGGGCTCAAGTAGCCTTCTCTCCATGTGCGAGACTGAATTCCAGGCTCCTGACTTTAGCCTTGCCTACCCTGTTTGCAGGCATTTGGGGACTGAATCAACAGATGGAAAGAAGATCCTTCTGTCTGTGGCTCTATGTCTCTCTTTGCCTCTGCTACTCAAGTAAAATATGTTGTTAAAGAAGTAAAAAGGCAACGAAGTTCTATGAAACACCCTCACCTGCATTGTCCCTACCTTAGCTGACCTCCGGAGAGCAGGCATGCTGCTTCTCCAGGTGTAAGTGATTCATAAGGAAGGTGGAGTTACTGGTTCTTTCAGAATTGTGACTGGATTCTGTCTTCTCCGTGCCTTCTGCTGGGAGGTGTGGGGTGGGGGCAGAGGCAGTGCACAATGGTGATCAGAAAGGACCTTGTGCACACACACTATTGCTGTTATAAAAACACTAAACTTCCCTTCCGAAAAAGAGAACATTTATTACTGCCACAGGACTGTGGGAGAAAGAGTCAGGTCATGTCAAGGCCCAAATCAATCTGTCCGTACAGAAATGGGTTTGGGAATTTACGAAGTTCAGATAATTGAGGCAGAAGTAACTGAAGCAAAGCAATAGAACATGATAGGTCGAGAGGAAGGGGGTGGGGAAAGTGCTTTGAGTGTGTACCCTGACAAATAATGTCTTCATGTACACCATATGTTCAAAGATAGCTGCTGAAACATCATCAGAGGGGTGTTGTTTAACAGTGTAATGAATCATAGGTAACTCTCTGGTCAGGCTGAATTGATCTACACAGGCTCCAATTCAAAAGCTGGCTCCAGCCAGTGCTGTCCACTTTTATCAGAGACTCTGCAAAGATAGCTCAGTAGACTGTTTTGCAAAAAGCAGCTATTATATGATTGCAAGTTACTACGTGACAGATAGGCAGATAACCATTGTGGGCTGTTAGTATGTGAGGTAGCCATGGGAAGCTTGCTGTTAAGCATGGGGAGAGGGGCCCTTTGGTATCCATGGTTTTACAATGAAAGAAATTGCTTAAGTCAGCAGTTCTACTTCTTTATCAGGACCAAATTCATTCAACAAATATGTATTGAACACCAGCATACATTCGTTCATTCAACAAAAGCTTAGTGGGTGTTGGCCAAGTACCAGTCACTCTCCTGGCGTTAGGAATATAATAATGCATCAACACAGATGTGGATCCTCCTCACAAGTATCTCTAAGTCTAGTACAGGACACAGGGAAAGAAAAATAAATGAAGCAATACAGTATGTGGTAAAAGTTACAAACACAAGTTGAGCTTTTCTATTAGATCATCTGGATGACTAACTCCTCCTAGCCTTGCACAAAGGCGAGGGAAGGTGAGCAAACTCTCGCCTGAGGAAATGATGTTGAACGAAGATGTAAAGGGTCGGTGATGATTGACCAGGGGGCATGCAAATGATAACCATAAGCATCTTGCAGGGGGAGCATGGTGTGATGATAGGGGAAAAGAGGAATTTGGCTAGAGAGTAGAAAACCTGTGAAATGGTGAGACTAGGAGGCTAGCATAGAACTGAATTGTGTCCCCTAAAAGGGGGTGAAGCCTTAAATCCCAACATGATCCAGGAGAAAGAGCCTTTCAGAGATAATTAAGGTAAAATGAGGTTGTAAGGATGATAACTTAATCCAGTTAGATTGATTTGGATTTATATATACATAAATATATAAATATAAATGTATAAAATGAATATATTATAAATATATGTATACGACTTATAGATTTATAAATATGTAGCATAAATATAATATATAATTATATGTTATATATAATATAAATATATTTATATATAGAGAAAAATATATAAATATGTATATTGATATATATATAAAAAAGGGGGAAAGAGAGAGAAACTGTGAGAATGCAGTTAGGGAAAGAGCCCTAATCAGAACCCAAACACATTGGCACGCTGTCTCAGACTTCTCATTTTTAGAACTGTGAAAAAATAAATTTATGACTTAAGCCACCCAATCTATGGTATTTTGTTGCCAAAGCCCAAGCAGATGACACATGAGACAGAGTCAGACCCTGTAATGCTTTATAGACGATCCCTCTAGGAGCAGGGAGAAACCATGTAGGCTTTTGAATGTGACGGGCATAGGGCCTTAGAGGGAGCTGGTGGAATATAAGTGACATGAAAGATTTTACTTTGAAAACATTATTTTCATGGGCATATGAAGAAATCATTGGAAAGGAGGTGAGTGAATACAGGGAGACCAGTTAGGAGGGTGTTTTGTGATTTTGAAGAACCCCATGGCTTGGAGGGGGAAATGCAGATTCGTGTATGAATTAGAGAAATAGTAAGAATAGTAATCAATAGTAATATTAATATAGTTTTAATTGATGTAATATCAGTAGTAAGAATTTGGCAGTGGATTGTAAAATAAAGCACTGGAAAGGCACCTCTGTCCTGCTCAATGGGAGGTGATGGTGTTCACTACCCTAAGGGACAATGCAGGAGGGACAAGCTGAGTACCCGGATGGGAGAAATACTATTTTATTTTAGATGTTGACTTGAAACATCTGTGAACAGAGATCCTCAGGCTTCCACACCCTCACCTGCCTTATTTCCAGCTTCCATCCTCTCTCATATTAAGCTCAAACTCCATCACTGTTGATTCAAGTGACATTTTGCCATGGATTTCTACCTCCAGGTCCATCATACCACGGCCCGACAGCAGCATCCTTTCTTGCTTGCTCGTCTAGATAGAACAAGAGTCTTCCTAAGAACCCTGATGTCTCCGTTTCACTGAACTTCCTTCTATGAAGATTTCTACTTCGAGTCAGCTCCGAGATACCCTTGTCCTGTGTGCCTGTTACATCTTTTAGTCTCACCATTCTAATCCTTATCACACTGGAGTTAAATTGGTTTATTTACTTTCCTGCCTTTCCACAAGTCCCTAGCAACATAAGGGCATGAATCAGGCCTTCCTTATTCTTTGCATCTCTAAGACTCAACATTTTTATTTGCGTATTATATGCTCCATTACCCTTTAAAACTTATCTGATAAAAAAAATACACTGTAGAGTTGGAAAGATCATTTGGTTTATGGTGTGCCTTTGAGTTTATAAACATCTGAAGTCATCAAAGGTTGAAATGAAATTTTTTTCTTAAGGAAAAAAATGCATATTTTTGTTTTTTGACAGAGCAGAAAGTGAGTGAGAGAGAGAGAGAGAGAAAGAAAGGTCTTTCTTTTGCCATTGGTTCACCCTCCATTGGCCGCCGCGGCCGGCGCGCTGTGGCCGGCGCACCGCGCTGATCTGAAGCCAGGAGCCAGGTGCTTCCTCCTGGTCTCCCATGGGGTGCAGGGCCCAAGCACTTGGGCCATCCTCCACTGCACTCCCGGGCCACAGCAGAGAGCTGGTCTGGAAGAGGGGCAACCAGGACAGAATCTGGTGCTGCTAGGCAGAGGATTAGCCTAGTGAGCCGTGGCGCAGGCAGAAAAAAATGCATAAATTTTAATTCATTGTCTAGAGTAAATATGAAAATGAGAACAAGCATTTGTTCACTCACTCCATCTATATTTATTTAGTGTGTACTATGTACTAGGCATTGGACTGGGCTCTCAAAAATGTAAAATTACAAAACAAAAAAGAGAAACATAGCTTGTAGTCTCATGGGACTTAGTGAGAAAGACATAAATCTATGAGAGAATTATGCAAATGCATGGGAAATCACGAACATACGAGCTCTGTAGGGTAGCTGACAGAAAAGCATAGGGTGCTATGGAAGTGTTTAATAGAATTGACAGACTTGATCAAAGAAGAGTGATGTGGTGGGTTTTTGGGAAAGGCATGTTGAGCAGATGCGGCAGAGGACAAGCACGGTAGAGGTTGTGGATAGGGAGAAAGGCCACCATTTGGGCAGACCTGGGTAGCAACAGTGAGGTTTTGGCTCTTTATCCTCTGAGCAACCACAAGCTGTTACAGCCACATCTTAAAAATGTGATCTCAAGAGCCAAGATTTACCTGTAGTACAAATCTATTTAATGGAAGTTACAATGGTGAAACAGTTCAAATTTTCCTGGTTCCAGCACTGTGCTGTGCACGAGAGACAGGAAGATGAAGAAACTAACATTGCCCTGACTTTCAGAGTCTCATACTCTGGTCAAAGAAAATACGAACACACAACATTTGTGAGCATTTTTAATAATAGAAGCATGTGTAGAATCCAGATTGAACAACAATGTCTGGGGTTCTGGAAAATCAGGAAAACCTATTGTGAACACTTAGTGTCTCATAGGGGGACTTTGAAGAATAAACATAGTTTGTATTTGCCTTTTTTTTTTTTTTTTTTGGACAGGCAGAGTGTACAGTGAGAGAGAGAGAGAGACAGAGAGAAAGGAGAAAGGTCTTCCTTTGCCATTGGTTCACCTCCCAGTGGCCGCTGTGGCCGGCGCGCTGTGGCTGGCACACTGCTCTGATCTGAAGCCAGGAGCCAGGTACTTATCCTGGTCTCCCATGGGGTGCAGGGCCCAAGGACTTGGGCCATCCTCCACTGCACTCCCTGGCCACAGCAGAGAGCTGGCCTGGAAGAGGGGCAACCGGGACAGAATCTGGCGCCCTGACCGGGACTAGAACCCCGTGTGCCGGCGCTGCAAGGCGGAGGATTAACCTAGTGAGCCGCGGCACCGGCCTGTATTTGCTTTTGCTATTTTGAGACAGACATCTTCATCCAGGCACAGAGAAGAATGTGACTGAAGGAATGATAGTATGGAAGAGCAAGATGTGCCTATGGGATTCTAGAGGGAGTGGCTGTAAGTGGTTCAATACAGATGCTACTTGGCTTATAATGGAATTACATCCTGATAGACCTATCTTTTTTTTTTTTAAGATTTATTTGTTTATTTGAAAGTTAGAGTTACACAGAAAGAGGGGAGGCAGAGAGAGAAAGAGAAAGGTCTTCCATCCGATGGTTCACTCCCCAATTGGATGCAACGGACGGAGCTAAACTTATCCAAAGCCAGGAGCCAGGAGCTTCTTCTGGGTCTCCCACGTGGGTGCCGGGGCCCAAGGACTTGGGCCATCTTCTACAGATTTTCCAGGCCATAGCAGAGAGCTGGATCAGAAGTGGAGCAGCCAGGTCTTGACCTGGTGCCCATATGGGATGCTGACACTTCAGGCCAGGGCGTTAACCCGCTGTGCCACAGCACTGGCCACATAGACCTCCCTTACGTTGAAAATATTATAAGTGAAAAATGCACTGAGGGTCAGTCATTTGGCCTAGTGGTTAAGATGTCATTTGGGACACCTGCATCCTTTATCAGGGTGCGTAAGTTTGCACCCTGACTCCACTTCTGAGTGTAGTTTTTCTGGTTATCGCGCGTCCCAGGAGGCAGCAGTGGCGGCTCAAGTCATTGGGTTTCTGCCAGTGATAAAAGGGATCCGGGTTGTATTCTTGGCTCCTGCCTTCATCCTGGCCTTGTCTCATTTGCGATGCAAACCAGTGAATGGGAGAGCTCCCTGTCTCCACCCCCACCCCCATCCTTCTCTCTCTTCTCTTTGTCTTTCAAATAAATACATAAAAATTTAAAAATGCATTGACTACACCTAACCTATTGAACATTACAGTTTAGCAATACAGCGCATTGTAGAGCTTTGGCAGTTTTTCCTTAAATGTGGAGCTGACTGCCCAGCATCACACAAGAGGATTGGACTACATTTTGCTAGCCTGGGAGATGATACAAACTGAAAATTGCAACTATAGTTTCTATGGAATGTGTATCACTTTTGCACTATCATAAAGCCCAAAAAATCAAGATAAACCATTGTGAGCGGGAACGGCTTATGTTTCAAAAGAATAAAGCACACAGAGGATGATGGAGGAAGATACTGCAGCATTAGATGTGGGCAGGCAGTGATGGGTATGGTTTGTCCAAACATGAAACTTTTTCTAAAAGAAAAGAAAAACCTTTGTTTTCCAGAGACCCAGCTGGAAGTGAGGCAAGTCAAGCAAGATGATCAGAATGAACATGAAACAAAGTAGACAATAGACTGCCTCTTGCCCTTTGGCAAATCCAGACAAAGTCACCTCTGTGTTGAGGGAGCTACAGAGCCATTGTTGGCCCTATTTTGCTTCTCTATCTGTATACACTCCTGCCCTTCTTTCAAAACCTGGAGCTTTCTGGGGCTTTGGGAAAGAGGTATGCAGTTGGAGGATGGTCAGAATCTCCTCCTGCATTTCTTTACCCCCTGAATGCTAATGTCACATTCCTAGTTTGTTCACAGAACACCTGACATTCTTCCACCATGCTAGAAATTTCTCCTATATCAAACCACCTATGAGGACTTTCTTGGCCATAGGACACACAAACAAAAATATTTTTGACTATCTAACAAATGAGGGTAAGTAAATGGTCAAAACTCTTTCCAACAGATAGATGGCAGACCTGTATGAGAGAACAAGAACTTCAGCTCAATAGGGAACTCCTGCCATTTTAACAGGCATATAAAACACATTTTAAAAAAATAAAATGCAATCTTTCTTTCGTGTTATGTATAATTTCTTCAGTTCTCAGTTAGCTTCATACCTTCAGGCAGGAAGGAAGAAATGCAATATTGGCAAGAAATCCACTCGAACTGGCTCGAAATGATGTGTTTCTGGCACTCTAAGATACTTAACACCTTTCAGAATGCAGGAAAAAGTTGCTTTGAAAATGTTTCAGCAAGACACACATGCGGGATATTCTTGATCAAGACAGGCTGTCAGCACTGTATTTTGCCACCTCTGCTCCTCCCATCCAATTCCATCATTAAATGTGCTGTGTGATTCTTTCATTCGGGGTCAAAAGTGTAAAAATTGGTCAGGGTTTCTTCCTAGTCTCAAGAAATCTTGTTTGCCAACAGCCTAGGAAAATGGTTTCTTTCAAAACAGGCACATATATGCAGATACACACGGCCTGGTATCAGATCCATGCATAATTTTTCACACTTCATGTTTCTCATGAACGTTTTGAAGATGCCTAATATGCATAGATTTCAAAACCTTTTACACAGATATACTTATCTTCTGATTTCATTTTCCAAGAACTTTTTGAAGTGCTCTCCTATTAAATTAGATAGGTGAATTTGGTACTATATAGACAATGATCCAAGACATGCACATGAGTTTAAAAAGTGTGTTCAGATAAAATGAAACATTTGTGCAGCCTCAATTAGGTTAATAGTACTTCTGTTTCAGAAAATTGTCCTGTGATACTTTATTTGATCTCTTAATTATGTTGTGATTTTTCTTCAACAATTGTGTTCCTCAATACCAAGATTCAAAGCTGAAATCTAGTGTATTGCATTTTTTTTTTTTTTTTGACAGGACAGAGTGGACAGTGAGAGAGAGAGAGACAGAGAGACAGGTCTTCCTTTGCTGCTGGTTCACCTCCCAATGACTGCCATGGCCGGCATACTGCGACCAGCGCACCACGCTGATCCGAAGCCAGGAGCCTGGTGCTTCTGGTCTCCCATGGGGTGCAGCGCCCAAGCACTTGGGCCATCCTCCACTGCACCCCCGGGCCACAGCAGAGAGCTGGACTGGAAGAGGAGCAACCGGGACAGAATCCAGTGCCCCGACCAGGACTAGAACCTGGTGTGCCAGCGCCACAGGCACAGGATTAGCCTAGTAAGCCGTGGCGCCGGCCGTGTATTGCATTCTATCAATTGAACTGGGACATACTTGCCACAATTATCTGTCCATAGTGTGGTAGGCAGCATTTCAAATCTGATCAGATATATTTAGTAGAAACCTTTAATGTCAAACTCTGGAAAGCGACAAACAGATAGGAGTAATCAAATAAGACTGGGCACAACTTGAAATTTGTTTTGATGAGCAGTTGTGATGTACAGTGAAAAGAATGTCGGACGGAGTTAGTCGATCCAGGTTTGAACGTGAGTTTAAAATCTAGTTGACTTCTTAGATGTTTGGTTTTGAGGAATTCACTTAGCCTCTCTGAGCTGCAGTATTACTGACTGTAAAATGGTGTAAATTGTCCCAATCTCAGAAATTTCAGGTCTTGTAGGATTAAATAACTTTAACATATTAAAGTACCTACCAAAGCCTTGAGTGTAGTAAAATTTCAATAATTAATTATTGAATCAAAAATGAATAAATTCTACCTGAATTTTGGAAAGCATGTTTTCTCCACACAAACCAAAGAGACTTTGATTTGCAAAATGTGAAAGGCAATGGTTGAGAGGAAGCCTGTGTGAAAAACAATGTGTTTTGGCTGGCACCGCGGCTCAGTAGGCTAATCCTCTGCTTAGCGGCGCCGGCACACCGGGTTCTAGTCCTGGTCGGGGCGCCTGATTCTGTCCCGGTTGCCCCTCTTCCAGGCCAGCTCTCTGCTGTGGCCCGGGAGTGCAGTGGAGGATGGCCCAAGTGCTTGGGCCCTGCACCCCATGGGAGACCAGGGTAAGCACCTGGCTCCTGCCATCAGATCAGCGCGATGCGCCGGCTGCAGAAAGCTGGCCGCAGCGGCCATTGGAGGGTGAACCAACGGTAAAAGAAGACCTTTCTCTCTGTCTCTCTCTGTCACTGTCCACTCTGCCTGTCAAAAAAATGAAAAAAAAGAAAAAAAAAAGAAAAAAAAAGAAAAACAATGTGTTTCTAGAGTACCTACACTGTTTCAGGGTAAGATGTGTCCCGATCCCACCTTGGATTCTCAGTGTCACTCTGGGCCACTCGGAGCCTGAGTAAACTCCGAAGTTATTTGTTTCAATAAGCGTGAGATGAGTTCCTGTGGAAAAGAGAAAGTGCACACTGTTTCTCTAGCTTGGTTAAATATAATCCAATCTCACTAAAATGACTGAAAGCTTGCTGTGTATCAAGATGATCCAAAAATGATTCACCACATCACTAGATGCATATCATAATACTACATAAGGCAAAGAATAAAGTATATATGGTAGAACTGTAAATAAAGCACTATTTACTCAAAGAGATTAAGAATTAAAGAGGAATGCTGAGCTTTTTCTTTGATAGCTTTTCCTTTGATCAGCAGAGACTCACATATATGGAGATAAATAAAAGGCTTAGCACTGGTATCTGGAGCGAGTGAGCAGAGCCGTGCAATCAGAGGGAAGAACTTGTCCTAAGCATAAATTCTCAATGAGGATTTGGTGCTTTCCACCCTTTCTCTTTCCCCTTTATTATTTTTCACCTTTTCACCAAGAAAGCCAATGCATGCATTTGTACCTTTCCCTGGTCTCTCCAGTTGTAATAACTATTCCCTAAAGTTCATTCAACTAGAGACAGCACTGGGAGGGTTTGCTGTCTGTAAGAGGAACAACTGAAATGTAAAATAAATTCAATAATGCTCCATTAAATTATCTCAAACCCAGTGGCTCTGCTTGAAGAACATCTGGGTCTGGTGACATCAAGGTTGTGGAATAGGACAGCAGGTTTCTCAGACTGGATTCTTCAGAAGTAGACTGAGAAACAAGTGGGCAAATGAAACAACTGAACAATCAACGAAATTTGCTTCTACTGTTTGTATACGGCATGATTCCTGGTGGATCTGGCAGCCCGCATTGTGAAGAAGGTTCTGGAAGGAATCTGGAAGAAGGGTGCTGGTTGTGCCTGCAGGTGCAATGGGACTTGAGGGAGGCAGAAGAGAATCCTCTTTGAAGGCAAATTTCACAGTTCCAATTTGTTCCCAGAACACTTTATGGAGCAATATTCTCACATTTCTATCATAACAGGTTGAGGACCAAATGAGCCTTTACCTCCTGCCTGTCATTGTAGTGTCCATGTGCTTCATTTAAGTCACATCCACCTCTGCCCCTAGCGATGACTCTTTGCAGTTCTGGGTGAAGTCACAGCTAAATAGAATGGGGCATAAATCATTCCACACACAACTGCTCTGGGGACCTAGGACAGGAAGGTGCAGGGAGTATGAAACCTATGTGAACCCTCTGTAGCAAGAATGAACTTACCAGGGAGCTCCTCTCATGATTTAGAGAGCACCATACGTGGAACCATCAGGGTAAATCTGCCTCTGTAGTGTCAGGAGTTTGAATCTTTGCATGAGGAAATATTTTATTAAAGTTTTCTAGTAGAAGTAACCTTGTGTTTTGAGTAAAAGAGCCTAACCTAAAACATATGTTAGTAATACTAGTCACAGAAGGATAAATTATTAAAAATGTGTTCAAACACAACCTTGGTTCTGCTAAGAAAATTATTAGAGGAGACTGTGTGAGATGATAGCCTAAGCTGAAAACACAAATCTCACTGTTCTATATTTTTCTCTTACTTTTCACTTTCTTCCCTGTCTTTTTCTATCTCTTCCTATTTATCTCTGAGTTTAGAAAAAGTTAATGTCAGTGCTTTAGAAACTATAACTCTCAAGAAGGGTTTATACTCATTTTTCAGTGGCACTAATAAAACTATTATGCATTTCATTTCTATTTCATTCCATCAGTATGCTAAAAAAATTCAGTCTCTAAGCACTGCAGACTTTTTGAGTTATTGAAGTTAAATACGCATCCACAGGAAAACTGAGAACAATGTAATACATTGTAGCACACCTGATTGAGGTGTGCAAATCAGATGACTTAGGCACACTGTTTTACAGACTGCAGGGGGAAGAAGTCATCAGGGTTTCTGCTCAGAAATATGGAGGCAATTCGGAAGGGGCCTTTTCTCTAGAGCATGCATTTTATGTTTGTTTCCCTAAATCTTGCCAATTGTGGCTATAGGCCTTAGGATGAATTGCCAATATAATTTTCTCTCCTACTAGAAAATCAAACTGGCAAAGCTCTTGGGTAGTAGACAAGGTTCAGGGAGTTCCCAGTCTTGGATTTGGAAATGCCTTTGCTGTACACACATGTTATTATTTACTTTAAAATAAGGGCTATTCCAATGTTATAAAGGAGAGAGAGAGAGAGTAAAAATCTGTCCTGCAGGACAGATATCACAAGTCAAAAGCCAGAGATTTGTTTCTCATTCCCACTATTTCACAGTGATCACTGCTTCTGTGCTCATCGTCGTCCTGTGTGTGCAGCAGGCCTGGTAGGAGCTCAGATTGGGGAAATTGACATGGGTTCAAATCCAGTGCTGTGGAGTGCTGAACAAGTCACTTGTTCTCTGATTCTTCATGTAGAAAACCTATTGGCGTGATTTTCTGATGATTCAACATACACCTAGTGATGTTCTGACCTAATGTGACCATCAGTTTTATGGTGAGTTCTTATCTCTTTAAAAGAAATTGGTCATAATTGTTCTCTAGTCACAAAAAGAGAACTGTTCAGCTAGCACTCGTTGAACACTCACTATGGATTAGGAAATGTATGATATGCAGATGATAAAACTGTGAAGAAAATACAATAAGGATAATTAACATTTATCTAACAGTGCAAGACACTAATCTAGGTACTTTATAATAATAAGTCCCTGTATTGCAGAATCTTGTATTTTAATGGGCATACAGATGAGCACATGGGCAGGTGCAGTACAGTATGATGAGGGCTTAGTGAGAGTTTGCTCAAGGGCTTAAGGGATTCTATCTGTATGGCCAATGGATCGGAAGTTGGAAAGAGTAAGAAGGTTTGTTAGAGAAGATGGTGTCACCGGGACCTGCTAATGGGAAGATATCATTTCCTTCTGAATTTTTGAGTGGTTAAGTAAAGGCCTTAGCATGAGAGACTGCACACTGCACCCAGACGAATGATAATCAAATCATTAGAGTAATAACTGTGCGTGTGTGTGCGTGTGTGTATGTGTGTGTGTGTGTTGGAACAAGGGTAGGGATGAAAATATCAAATATTCAGGACTGGCATGCAATGGTATGGCTTCATATAGAGAAAATGCATAACCAAAAATAATAACCAAAAAGATAAGAGAAGCCCAAGTGAACACAGAGCTATTAGAATTAAAATTTTAGATCAGGAAAAGGAATTCGAAGAAAGCCTGGCTGTCCTGGAAGCAAGCTCTGTAAAGTCATTTACACTTCATAAATAAGACCATAAATTAACATTCTTGGTGGGCAGCATTAGTTGTCCCCAAATCTTGGTTCACTCTCCACCCTTGGCATGATTTTTCTGCCTCATTGGTTTTGATCTTGAACATGATTTATTTTGGTCAAAGGAACAACAAGGTGTTTAGCCATGAACACAGGCTTGAGGTGTGCTAATGTGATTTGGCTTGGCAATTGTACTTCTGCTGCCTACATGGAAACAGTGTTCCCCGTGTAGCTCCTGATACCAGGGTGACTCACATGAGGAAGCATCCAGAGCTTACCTGAAGTAGAGCTAACTCTGCCAGCCAACAGACGTGCCCATTGGTAGAAAACACATCACTACAATCCATGGGGTTTTAGGAATTGTTTATTGGGAGGTTCAATGGTGGAAAAGAAAGTGACTAATGACATACCCACATGGAGGGATATTCTTTATTTTTTGTAGTTTATGATTTCTCTGAAAGAGAGGTTGAGTGTTAGGTCAGAGTAGAGCACAGATGAGTTCTATTGGTGGCAATGATGCTGCTTAGATATTCCACTTAGTAGGTCAGCTAAGTCATCAGATGTTAAGACTGAGTTTAGAAGCTGGTGTTTTGGCATAGCAGGTAAAGCTGCCACCCGCAGTGCTGACATCCTATATGCGTGCCAGTTCAAGCCCCGGCTACTCCACTTCCAATACAGCTCTCTGAGGTGGACTGGGAAAGCAGCAGAAGATGAGCTAAGTACATGGGCCCCTGCCATCTATATGGGAGACCCAGATGAAGCTCCTGGCTCTTGGCTTCAGCCTGGCCAAGCACTGGCCATTGCACCCATCTTGGGGGTGAATCATCAGATGGAAGATTTCCCTATCTCTGTCTCTTCCTCTCTCTCTAATTCTGACTTCTAATATAAATACATAATAAATAAATAGTTTTTTACATGTTAGCTTTGGTGATAGCCTTCCTTAGATAGAATCTTAATTCTGCCACTTTCCAGACAGGTGATCCAGGGAAAAATTCCTTGACTTCTTTTGACTTGCCTTGTTTTTCTCATTGACTTCAACAATACAGGTTGAACATTCATAACACAAAAATTCAAAGCCTTTCAATAAATGGAAAATGAAGTCACGAGAGGCACACTGATTGTGTCTCTTCTACTGTTATTTCAGGTGGATGTGCTAGAACATCTAATCCTAGCCTCTGCTTCAGTCATTTATGTTTTTTGTGGTATTTCAGTGCCACTATGACCTTTTAATATGCCTGGGGTCGTAGCACCCTGAGCTTTTCACTCTTTGGTGAAAATAACGTGCCCTCAGTACCCTCCTTGATCCTTTCAACTTAATAAACAATGCTAAATATCAAAGGACAGTTATGTAGACACTCGAGGATGCCCTGGTCTCTGAGATCAGTTCTGTATTGGTGCTGCCGTAGAAGCTCTGGAAAGGAGAAAATGTGGCGGTCATTCCTGGTCGTTCCTCGGGAGGAAAACTAACCTCTCGAAAATTTACTGTTGCATTCCATAGCAGTTTAATTCACAAAGTGTCGGAGAGAAATAGCGTTGGAACATTCGGCCCTCCGTGGGAAAGTGCTTTTTCTCAGATCAGCTAACTCCATGTTTGAGACTTCTTATTAGTATATATCCCTACGCGGCCACAAATAGCCACAGCGTAGGGAGGTAATATTTCAGAAACCCAGCTGTCTTATAATAAAGATGTTTTCTACATGAGGTAATATTCCTGAAACCTACACTGGGTGATCCATGATCCACGACATCCATGAGGTAATGGGTCTCAATATGGGCCCTAAACCACAGCAGTTCCTTGATGAGAAAACTGGGCAGGCATGATTACATTTCTCTGAATGTTGGGGCTGCTTTAAGGATGACTAAAGCTGATTTTTTTTTTCCCACCTCTACCCTTTCCTTTCACGAAGATAGATAAAGTTAACAGCAGTCATTTCAGAAGAAAAAATTCTTTATAAAAAGTCTGCCTGCAAAAAAAGGAGCAACAGTAACAGTTCCATAGTTTTTAATGAAGCAAAACATGTTGTGACAACCCTTCCACACACATTTAAACAATTAATAGGAGTTCTTGCCTTATAATTCCATTACAGAAATGAGAAAAATTCTTCACTTTGGTGGGAAAAGGCAATGAGTATAAAAGCAAGACCATAGATTTTGGAGCCTGTGTTGTGGCATAACCAGTAAAGCTGCCACCTGCGACATCAGCATCCCATATGGGCACAGGTTGTTGACCCAGCTGCTGCACTTGCAATCCAGCTCTCTGCTAATGGCCTGGGAAACGCAGCGGAAGATTGCCTAAGTGCTTGGTCCTCTGTACCCCCACCAGAGACTCTGAAGAAACTTCTGGTGCAGCCGAGATGGTCAGGAGGAGGAAGAAGGAGCAGGGAAAGAGAGTGGATCAGGCAGAGCTTTCTTTGTGTTCTCCATAGAACGGCAAGGCAGGGCACCAGGGTATTTCAAAATCACATGGAAGATAGAATTAGAGGTGCAGATCAGGACTGGTCAATCTTGCTGATGCTGGTGTGTTCTGGGCTGTGGGATGTTCTCTGTTTGTGACACTTACCTGACCCTGAACTGATTTAGGGCATGGAAATCTGGGTTTGTTGCATAAGCCTGATTGCTTCCCATACAATATGTGTGTTTATGTCCACAGGTCAGTTTTTTACTAGAAAGTAGCGAGCCCTAGGGTATGTTTATCCCTGGCCAGTTAGCCCCATGAAGATGTCAAAATACCTTGAAATAGTGTGTGTGTGTGTGTGTGTGTGTGTGTGAAATGATTGCCATGGTATCTTAGCTGAGTGGTTCTATATCAGAGTCTCTCATGGGGTCCTTGTTAATATGTCAGCCAGGCTAGCTATCTCAGAGTGCTAACCTGGGGTTGGAGGATCCACTTCCAAGAAGGCTCATTCATATGGTACTGGTTGTTGGCAGGAGGCCTTAATTTCCTTCTGTATAATTTTCCACTGCTGTATAACAAATTACTACCAATGTCATGACTAACGCAGCTTCCACGGGTCAGAAGTCGGGCATGGGTTAGATGCAGTCTTATCCCCAGGGTTTCTTCTAAGCCTGAATCCAAGATGTTAGCTGAACTGTGTTCTCATTTGTAGCTCATGATCTTTCTCCAAGCTCATTTAGGTTGTTTTTCAAAATCAGCTCCTGATGGCTGTAGGGATGAGAATCTGCTTCCTGTGAAATGTTGGCCAGGCATCCCTTTCAGCTCCTAGAGGCTGTCTCCAGACTCCCAGCATGCAGTACTCTCACAGCAGGGCAGCTTACTTATTCAGAATCACCAGGAGGATGTTTTCCTTTAACATCAGTCTCACTGTCCTCATCATTAAATTGAAGTGACCTGGGGTGAAGGAGTGGTGGCATAGAGGGTAAAGCCACTGTCTTGGGGATGCCAGCTTCCAATATGAGCTTTGGTTTTGGTCCTGGCTGCTCCACTTCTGATCCAGCTCCCTGCTAATGGTCTGGGAAAAGCAGTGCTTGAGCTACTGCCATCCATGTGGGAGACCTGGATGAAGCCCTGGCTTCAGCCTGGCCCAGTGCTGCTGGTCTTTGCATCCATCTGGAGAGTAAACCAACAGATGGAGAATTCTCTTTCTCTTTTTCTAACCCTAAATAAATAAATAAACAAATAAATACAAATAATGGGTACTTTGTACAAGTTAAGATAGTGCTTGAGATGCCTGAATTCCATATGGGAGATTCTGGCTTCCATCTCTGATGTTGCTGATTCCAGCTTCCTGTTTATATTCACACTGGGAGGCAGCAGATAATGAGTCAACTAGTTGGGTTTCAGCCAACTACGCGGGGGACCCAGATTGAGTTCCAGGCTCCTGACTTCAGCTTGGACCAGTCTTAGTATTTCAGGCATTTGGGGGGTGTGAACCAGAGGATAGATGAGCTCTCTTTGTCTGACTCTCTATTTCTCAAGTATGAATAAATAAATAAATAAATAAATAAAGCAATACCTCAATCATTAGTGTTTTATGAGATGCTTCTGAACTAAACAAGATAAAGCTTATGGAGGATTTTACTTTACCATATTAGAGTTAAGTAAATATTAGGTATTTTTTTTTAACCTTGTGTTTTCCTCACTGTCATTATACCAACAAAGCTAATAATCAGTTGACCATCACCATCATCTGGAAAAATTTTCTGCACCCTCTTAGGTGTTTCCCTTGTTGTTTTTACCCTTGGCTGTTGCGGTGAAGGGAGACCCGTGGTTCAGAGCCTGAGCACCCCACTGCCTGCACGAGGCTGCCCCAAGGAGAAAAGGAGGCAAGTGCGTTGCTCCTGCTTTGCCCACACCTCTCATCTACTGCTAGGAGACCAGGCCTCTGCTCCTATCTTTGCAGTGATATGCTCTCTTTTGAGAGATGTTATATGACGATAAGAGGAAAAAAGCCGATTATCTGCTTGTGTACTTCTTCATCTCGTAAACACGTCAGCAAGTTCATATCAAAGATGGCTCTCAGGTTTAAACCAGGGTATTTCAAAATCATGTGGAAAACAGAATTAAAAGATGTTTATTTGGTGCAAAAATGTTTGAAATCCGTGCAGTTTTTTCATAATATGAAATTTCCACCAACCTTTTGAAGACCTCTCATACCTAAGTTGAGAAAGAGGTTGAAACATAAGTGTGTATAAAAGTAAAATTAAAACTCAGGAGGTAAAGGTAGACAATTAGGCCTCACCTTTTTTTTTTTTTTTTTTTTTGACAGGCAGAGTGGACAGTGAGAGAGAGAGACAGAGAGAAAGGTCTTCCTTTGCCATTGGTTCACCCTCCAATGGCTGCCGCGGCTGGCGCACCGTGCTGATTCTATGGCAGGAGCCAGGTACTTGTCCTGGTCTCCCATAGCGTGCAGGGCCCAAGCGCTTGGGCCATCCTCCACTGCACTCCCTGGCCACAGCAGAGAGCTGGCCTGGAAGAGGGGCAACAGGGACAGAATCCGGCACCCCGAGTGGGACTAGAACCCGGTGTGCCGGCGCCACAAGGCGGAGGATTAGCCTATTGAGCCGTGGCGCCGGCCCTCACCTTAATTATTAAATCCCAAATGTCTGCCTCACTTCTGATGCATTGAGATGGGCTTTACTCCAACATCTTCATAAAATAAAACTTTTGAAAAAAATTTAAACTATAGTGAGAATTTTTACACATATTTTCTTCATGGGAAAAATAGGGAAATAAGGAAACTTCATCCTAACCTTCAAAACAAAATAGGAGAGATAATTGTTTAACCAAATGACAAACATGTTTTCTTCTGTGAATTATAGGAGTTTTATAGTTTTAAGTTTAATGATTAGGCCTAGCACCCATTTGTTTCTATTTTTTGTATATAATCTAAAGTAGGAGCATCCAATTGTATCAACACTATTTGTAGAAAAGCTATCCTTTCCTCATTGATTTACCTGGACAATGTTGTCACAAATCAAATGACAATATATTTGGAGGTCTGTTTTTGAATGTACTCTTTTTTTCCACCTATCTGCATGTGCATCCTTATATCCATATGGTCTTGATAACAGTAGTTTTATGGTAAGTCTTGAAGTTGTGTACAAAAGTTGTTCCATTTCCAAATTTATTCTTCTCCTTAAAAAATCATTTTGAATACTCTATATTCACTTGGTGGTATCATGTAAACTTGAGAATCAGATGATAAATTAACTGACACAAAAATTGTCTTACAATGTTGGTTGTGATTTTTTTGATGTATATATTTCATTGCACAGAGAACAGACACATTAACAACACAGAGACTTCAAACCCATAACCAAGGTATATATATGTCTTTAGTGGCTTAGGCTTTCTTTAATGTCCCCTAGCATCATTTCATAATTGCAAAGTACTTGTACTATTCTTGTGGTATTAAACATATCCTAAATTTTCACAGTACAATGCGGTCATAAAAATTATTTTGAATTTTAGTTTCTAATTTTTCATTATTAGTATATAGAAATGAAACTGACTTGTAGACCTCATATAAGTCACAGCAAAAATTACTTAGTTCTGGTAGCTTTTCTTTACTAGATTGATCACATCCTTTGAAAATAAATGAAACTTTATTCTTTAAAATATACATGCCATTATTTCATTTTCTTTACTTATTGCCTTTTCTAGACCCTAAGCACATTTTTTTAAAAAAGTTTATTTTATTTATTTGAAAGACAAAGTTACAGGGAGAGAAGCAGAGACAGAGAGAGAGGTTTTCCATCTAATGGTTCACTCCCCAAATGGCCAAAATGGCCAGAGCTGAGTTGATCCAAAGCCAGGAGCAAGGAGCTTCTTCCGGGTCTCCCACATGCATGCAGGGACCCAAGGACTTGGGTCATCCTCCACTGCTTTCTCAAGCACATTAGCAGGGAGTTGAATCGGAAGTAGAATAGGCTCACTCAAATTGGGGCCCAGATGGGATGCTGGCCCTGCAGGCCAGGGCTTTAACCTGCTACACCACAGCATTGGCCCACAGGCACAATGTTAACAGAAATATTTGGAGTAGATGAGCACACACGCTTCTGTCAGGGTGGGGGCACAAGTTTTTTCATCTTTGAGTATGATGTTAGTTTTGTATTTTCCATCAATACACTTTAGCACGCTGAAAACTTTCCTATTGTTTGTATACTGATATATGTGTGTATTTAAACATAAATGGTTGTTTAATTTTACCAAATCATGGCCGGTGCTGCGGCTCACTAGGCTAATCCTCCACCTTGCGGCGCCGGCACACCGGGTTCTAGTCCCGGTTGGGGCATCGGATTCTGTCCCGGTTGCCTCTCTTCCAGGCCAGTGCTCTGCTGTGGCCAGGGAGTGCAGTGGAGGATGGCCCAAGTGCTTGGGCCCTGCACCCCATGGGAGACCAGGAGAAGCACCTGGCTCCTGCCATCGGATCGGCGTGGTGTGCTGGCCGCAGCGCGCCGGCCGCGGCAGCCATTGGAGGGTGAACCAACAGCAAAAGGAAGACCTTTCTCTCTGTCTCTCTCTCTCACTGTCCACTCTGCCCGTCAGAAAAAAAAAATTACCAAATCCTTTTGGTATGGTTATTAAAATAATCATATGATTTTAAAGTCAAGTCTGTTGACATGAACTATATTTGCTGATTTTTTTCAAATATTGAACAAATTAGCTGATCTTGAGACAAACATTTGATTATATTATTCTTTAATAGTTTTTATGTGCACAATTTGATTATATTTTATTAAAATTGTATTTATTTATTTATGAGAGATCCTTTGAGTTTTGTTGGTATATAAATTTTATGAGAGTAATGCTGGCTTATAAAATGATTTAAGAAATTGTCTCTTTTGTTTCATTTTTTGGAAGTGTTTATTTAGAAGTATTATTATGTCTTCCTTAAATTTCTTGTTAGGAATTATCAGTGAGGCCATCTCTCCCTGATTTTTTTCTAGAAAGACATTTGCTTATTTAAATTATGACTTATATGTCATTATAGCTATGAGACTATTCAAATCATCTACTTCTTCTCACACTATATTTGAAAGTTTAATCTGTTTATTATATAAAGTTGTTTATAATATTCTCTTGTCGTCCTTTTGATGTCCCTGGGATCTATTGTGATATCTTCCCTTTCATTCCTAATACTGCTCATTTTTGTGTTATCTCTTATTCTGCTTATCTACTTGGCCATAGTCTGATCAGTTTCATTGCTCATTTCAGGGATCAGTTTTGCTTTCACTGATTTACTGTATCTGGTTTATTCTGTTTGATTATTTTCCTACCATCTTTATTATTTTATCCTTCTAGTTGTTTGGGGTCAAATCATGCATTCATTTCTAGTTCTTAAGGTATCTTTGCCTTTCAAATAAATAAATAAATGGTAAACATTGAAAGATACGTGTATGCAACAGGGGCACCTGTGGTCAAGGGGGCTTTTCTTTTACAGACGTGCCAAGGAATTTCCGCTATGGTGCAGCCTCTGGAAAGGAAAGGTTGCTAATACACAGGCACTGAGAGGCTCTGCCCTGATCTACTATAACCCTCGGGCTCCAGAGGCTGTCTTCTTATTTCCCCCTTCAGCCAACTTCCATGTGCAGTGGGGCAGGTGGATAAGAGTCCGTGTAGTGACTCCTGGTGAAGATGACCAGAACAGGCACTGTCGCATCCTTTCAATATGTACATATTCTGCTTGAGGATGTTTTAGACATTTGGGAAGATAGGACAAAAATCTCCTCTAACTCTTTATTCTTTACATACCTCCACAATGTACCCAAGACAGAGCAGTTCATCTTCCTATGGATAAAAACATTTCCTTACTGATTTTTCATAGTTTTCCTCTGAAGAGGGAATGAGCACAAGATTGTAACTCATGGGAAATGCAATATGATCATGTTTATGCCACTCAGATAGAAATCTTAGAAAAGTCACTCACTCTATCATTTCTCCATTTCATCTATGTATTTGGACCTGTCTCCTTACCTTACATCAAAATATTTAGAAGTACTGATAAAAACTAGAAACTTACTATTATAAGAGAAGCTGCTCTCCGCTGTCTACCAGAGGTATACACAAGGATTCTTCAAAAAGCTCTTGAAATTCTTCAAGTCTGGCAGCCTTGTAACCTTTGCAAGGTTAGGGGGAAGAGAAATTAAACATGACAATAGGTCTGATCTGATTTCATCATCATTTAAAAAAAATCATCTATTATTTTTCACTTTATGTTTCTGTGTGGGAACAAACTGTTGAAATCCTTACTTAAGGTATAATAAGCTGATCTTCTGTATACTAAGATAATCGAAAATGAATCTTGATGTGAATGGAAGGGGAGAGGGAGTGGGAAAGGGGAGGGTGGTGGGTGGGAGGGACGGTATCGGGGGGAAAGCCATTGTAACCCATGAGACGTACTTTGGAAATTTATATTCATTAAATAAAAGATAAAAAAAAATAATAATATAGTTCCACGCAAAATATCATCTGCATAGAGACTGCAGAAAGAAAGAAAATTTTAAAAAGCAATTTTAGGATATGAGCCTTCATTGATAAGGTATTACATTGATTTGTTACTAAAAGTTATTGCAGAAACAAACATTTTCTAGCAATGTCAGCTCAAAATCTTATGCCTCTCATTTTATTTTCCTTTGAATTTTAAATTAAAGAATATTGTAGTGTGTTTTAAAAAAAAAAAAAGCTCTTGAAAAATGCATCATTTCAGAGAATTATACATACATTTCAAAGGCTTTGCACTGTAATGAATTTATCTTTTAATTCCGTTTCCATGAACTGTTCAGAGTGTCCCCACGCATTTGCTCAGAGCTGGTTGGATTGAGAAATATGTGGTTACTGCTAGTTGTAGTTCTGGTTGTACACACACACAAAAAATGCAGCCCTGCTGGTCATGGCCTCATGTGATTCTGTGTCTCAGGAATGAGGCTCTGACTGCTGGTCTCCATATGGCCTCTGGATTAGAGCCTGAGAGGACAACTGGTTCCCTGCTGTCTTAGGATAAGGCAATCAGTCACGTGTTTCTACCCACCAGACCTGACTTGATCATGGAGTAAAGTGATTTCTGTCATTACAGTTTTAATATGCACTGTTTGATGTTTATAATCTTTACTCCTCGCATCCTTCTCCAATGCCCTAACACATGTTTGCAGACAATTTTATAAATTATCAAAAGCTGGTAAAAAGAATAAAGACAATTGTTATTACATCAAGATTGTGAAGAAAAACCAGATGGTTTAATAAACAGTGTTGAAAGCAGATTACCAACACACAATTATATAACTTGAATCCTGTAGTTTAAAAGGATACATAATTAGAGGCAACATGCTACAAAAAGCTAACTGGTTGACAATGATCTTTGTTTTGCAAGCTTGGCCAGACACATAGTGCATTAAAAGAGACAAAAGTTTGAGGACTATTTGCAAAACCTCAAATGAATCATAATTGAAATTCATAGGAAGCCCATGTTTCCTTTTCTGCTATACTCTTTCCTAGAATTCTTAGTCCTAAAAAGTAGAACTGACACAGTAGAATTTTATCTAATTTTGTATACTCACACATTTTGTGGGCAATGAGGACCTTTAAGACATCTTCAGAAGATGAGAGGAGAAAAAGGAAGAAAAATAATCAAGAAATGATTAATCGGTATTAAACTAATTAACAGAAATGGGATGCCAGGTGCTTATATCTGTTGTTCCTTCTGAAGAAAATCTCTATCAGTCTTTGCATCTAAAAGACTTACATTAGTAACCTGCTGCTTGGAACCAACAGGGAAAATGAGATTTGCACATACAGGAATAAAAATGTGTTTCTCATATTATGGAAGTCCATAACTTTATGAAGGAAGAGAAAAAGAAATTATCTGTTCACCTACTTGTAGCTAGATAGCTAGATCTAGACCTGGTTAGATGGTAACTAGATATGGATCAATAAATAAAGGATGACAATTAAATATATATATATATATATATATACAGATCATTAGATTAGCTACATGGATGGATATATTTAGACAGAATAAACATACACATTTCTTCTGAAATAATTAATCCCCTTAAATATACAGTATGCCTCAAATAGAAATAAGTGTATGTGGATGCTTCAAAGAGTTTGTGGGGGGCCAGCATTGTGGTGTAGTAGGTTAAACCTCTGCTAGTAGCACTGGCATCCCATATGGGCACCCGTTCGAGTCCTGGCTGCTGCACTTCCAATCCAACTCCTTGTTAATGTGCCTGGAGAAGCAGCAGAAGATGGTTCAAATGCTGGGGCCTCTGCATCCAGGGAAACCCAGAAGAAACTCCTCGCTCTTGGCTTCTGCCTGGCTTAGTCCTAGCTGTTGTGGACATTTGGGGAGTGAACTATCTGATGAAGGTTCTTTCTCTGCCTCTCATTCTCTCTATATATAACTCTGTCTTTCAGATAAATAAATCTTCTTTTAAAAAATGTGGAAAATTAAATGAAATTAATTTTGGTGTAAAAACATTTAAAAATCATTAATAGCTTTTTCATAACTTTGAATTTTCCACAAATTTTTTGAAGTAGCCTTGCATGTATGGGCCTAGTCTGTGTCCAGTGATAGAAGGTAAACAATTTCCTTTCTGTAAGGTTAAAATATATTTTTAATATTAAAATCATCTAGATTCCTCAGTCATAGAAAACCAAGGCACTCATTATGGCTTCTTGCTGAAATTTGATGAGAGCCAATCAAACGCAGCAAGGCTTGCCCTAACTTCTTTTTTTTAAAACTTTTATTTAGTAAATATAAATTTCCAAAGTACAGTTTATGGATTACAATGGCTCCCCCCCCCATAACTTCCCTCACACTCGCACCCCTCCCATCTCCCACTCCCTCTCCCATTCCATTCACATCAAGATTCATTTTAATTATCTTTATATAAAGAAGATCAAACACAGCAAGGCTTGCCCTAATTCCAACAGCAAGCTAGCACCTCTGCCGTTGACAATGTACTGCCAGCTCAGAAACCCGATAGGTCTTTATGAAATGGTTTTGAATGATGGTTCACATTACTTAATATAGAAGCATACCTAAAAACAATTGCACAGAGCTTCAAATCAATAAGAAACAAGGACAAAATATACACAACGAATTGAGGTGGATAAACTGATGAAAGCCATCACTGGAGTGCAACAAAAATAATACAACATAATACAACAGAAAAGTTCCCTGAATATTATGAAAGAGAGATTTAATTTGTTTTGGTAAAATTGACTTTACAGCAGGCACAAACACAGGTACAGTGTGACTGTAACTCTAAAGTGATTGTATATACCCAACCAGTCTCACATTCTAGCGTGCCTCTATTCAGATGCTCCAAGCTGAGAAGGACCAACCTTGCTATGGAGCATCACGGTCTCTCTGTAAACACACATCTTACCAGAGGTGCCCTTGTCCCTTCTGGTTTCCAGAGGAACTAGTGTGCATTTTCCAACCAACCTTGAAACAGGCCAGACTGAACATCCAAGGAGAGCTCTTCTCACAAGGAATTTTTCCCTAAAGGCTCGAGGCAACATTTCCAACCAAAGAACAGGGTTTATATTTATATCCCAGTATTCAGATTCATTTTCTTAACAAATCAGTTATCTAGACATTCATCCCCATGTGAATCCAAATATTTGGATGTTACCAATTTTTCTTTATGCTTTGATTCATGTAAATAAAAATAATTTCCTATGCTAGTGGATGGCTATAGATTTTGAGCCTAACATGGTTTAAATTCACTTTTGGGTTTTTCCTCCAGAAGTGAGGTTTAATAGTTCTAACATTAAGTTCATTTAAATTTCGTGATGTCTTTGAAACTTGATTAAATTTTATGTAAAGAAAATGATGGGAACCTATATTTTTATCAGTTGCTTCTGAGTAATTGACAAAGGAATTATCCTTGGGAATTTTAGCACAAGAAAATCATGTTTAATCACATATGATTACATTCAGGAAGTCTGGAATTTAAATAGTTTGAAAACTAATGTCTGCAATCAAATGATTTGGCCAATTAACAATATCCTCTAAATTACCTCCTCAAGTAATTGTAACATTTATAATCAGATGAATTTGTAAAGATAGTTTCCCGAGTTTGTTTTTTAATATCCATCCACAGTCAAGGCTCACCTGCTCATGCAACTAGGGACTCCTCTTGGTCTATTAATTCTTTCCAACTCTTTGGTTTTCAATGGTAGGTATCAAAGCTTGAGGATTTCAATTTTTGTCTGTATATTTTGTATCATTATTGCTTATTTTATTATCTCAATAAACTAAAGGTAAGAATATTATATACAAAGGGAATGATTACAGGAAAGAATTATGAAGACTTATTTCACTAGAGTCATCCCTGAAGACTATTGACCATTCCTCCGATCTTTGCTTACATTTAGTTGGATACTTTTCCTGACCTTTGCTTCTGAATGCATTATATATTTCAGAAGTAGTATGGAGCTATTATCAGGATGTGAGGATTCGTCTCCTTCGGTGTTGCAGACATTTCTGTGGTAAAGTACAAAGCAATCTGCAGGGTCGTAGATGAAGAGAGACAGGGGACTTTTTCTTCTTTAGGGAGGAAACTATTAACTACTGAAGGGTCAGCAATTTTGGCCAAAATTTCCAACTACATCATTCGTATGCATCCTGGAAATTAATTCAAGTAGTAATACCCTGAAGATCTATTGGACTGTTTCCTGACACATAGCACCTCCGTTAGTAAACTTGAGCCTCATGGCAACTAAACTAGAATGGCTATTGCTTTAGAGTTTGGAATATGCATTACTTCCCACTTTATAGTTTAAATTTCTAATCCAAAATTTACTAATTTGTGACCTTATGCAAGTTAGCACAGCTCTCTGTGCTTGTCTCCTCAGCTATAAAATGAACTATAATATCCATTTTGCTAAAATGATTATATTAGATAATGTGTGTCTTAGTGCCTTAGTGATGAGAACCAAATGCAATCTTCCTATTCGATCTTCAACATGGTAAGCACACAGCAGAGTCTTCAGCGGGAGGCTCCCCACTGCTTTGAGAGTAAAAGTGCTTCCAGGGACCTAGGAGGTCCTGTATGGTCCGTCATTGTCCCTGGTTTGCTTTCTCTTGAAATTCATTTGCTGCAATAACTCCTCCGCATGCCCTATCCTATGTGATTCTTCAAAAATGTCATAGCCATGCCTCTGCCTCAGGGCTTTTGCATCATCTGTTTTCCTACATGGGGTAGGCTTCTTCCAAACAGCCACACGGTGCACTCCCTCTCCTTCAACTCCTAAGCATGACACTGCCTCTTTGAATGAGTCCTCCTAGTGCCAGCGCTGTGGCTCTGTAGGTTCAGCCTCCACCTGTGGCCCTGGTATCCCATATGGGCACCAGTTTGAGTCTTGGCTGCTCCTCTTCTGATCTAGCTCTCTGCTATGGCCTGGGAAAGTGGTAGAAGATGGCCCAAGTACTTGGGCCCCTGAATCCATGGGGGAGACCAGAAAGAAGCTCCTGAATCTTGGCTTCAGATCGGCCCAGCTCTGGTCAATGCAGCCATTTGGGGAGTGAACCAGCGGATGGAAGACCTTTACCTCTGTTTCTTCCTCTCTCTGTAACTCTGCCTCTCAAATACACAAATAAGATAGTTTTTTTTTTAAATCAATCCTCCTGATTCCTTTCATCTTTTTCTGTTTGTTTCTATAATACCTGACATACCTCACATAGCACGTTATTGATTTTTTATGTTTATAATTCATTGTGTTATTCTACATTAGTATTATAATGGTGGATATTTTTGTTGTTACCATTTTTTACTTAGTTCACTAATTTATAGAAGAGGTGCTCAAAATATTTGATGAATAAATAAATGGTAGTCAGCTTCATATTATTATTTGGTCCAATTTGCTTTCTGTTGATTTGGTCACTGTAACCTCTCCATTTCTTCTTTTCCAGGGAACTGCATATGGCAAGTTAATCGGTTTTCCCAAGGAGGTGTAGCCTGGTCGTACGCCCAGTAGGCTCCAACTTCCTCCAAACATGAACATCCCCCATTTCTCAGTTTTTACAACATAGCCGTATGCCATTGAGTGAGCATTCAGGAGTCTCCAAAGAACACTCCATTCGTTGTAGTCTTGCTGTAGGGGAAAACATCTCTCCACAAAACCCAATCTTGTCAAGTGCCACGATTTCTCTCTTTTCCATGCCCTGCAATATAAAGTCGGCCCAGAATGCACTTTTCAGCCACAGCTCATACGCCTGAGTCCCTGTGTCTCCACCAGACATTGGGCCCCTTGGCTGTAAGGGAAGTCTCTGGCAGACTGTGTCCAGCTTATCTGCTGCTATTGAGAGAAGAGTCATCCCAATCAAACAGAATGCTTCTGGGGCCCACCGCTGTGGCATACTAGGTTAAGCCTCTGTCTGCAGCACCAGCATCCCAGATGGGCACTGGTTCATGTCCTGGCTGCGTCTCTTCTGATCCAGCGCTCTCTAATGGCCTGGGAAAGCAGTGGAAGATGGCCCAAGTGCTTGGGTCACTGCACCCGGTTTCAGATCCACGCAATGGTGTGAACCGTGAGATGGAAGACCTTTATCTCTGTCTCTCCCTCTCTCAGTTTGTAACTCTTCCTCAAATAAAAAACTAAAATCTTAAAAAAAAAAAAAACCAGAATGTTTTGGGATGTACCTAAGAACAAAACATAGTGGAGTGTGGGGGTAAATAGTGAAGAGTTAACAAATTACTTTTTTTCTTTTTTTTTTGACAGGCAGAGTGGACAGTGAGAGATAAAGAGACAGAGAGAAAGGTCTTCCTTTGCCGTTGGTTCACCCTCCAATGGCGGCTGCAGCCGGCATGCTGCAGCCAGCACACCGTGCTGATCAGAAGTCAGGAGCCAGGTGCTTCTCCTGGTCTCCCATGGGGTGCAGGGCCCAAGCACTTGGGCCATCCTCCACTGCACTCCCTGGCCACAGCAGAGAGCTGGCCTGGAAGAGGGGCAACCGGGACAGAATCCGGCGCCCTGACCGGGACTAGAACCCGGTGTGCCGGCGCCACAGGCGGAAGATTAGCCTAGTGAGCCGCGGCGCCAGCCCAAATCGCTTTCTTTTGAAAGTATCTTATCCTCTTTCTTTCTCCTGTAAATATAAGGAGCATAAACTGGGTTGACAGAGCAGACAGCATGTTAGGGCAGGTATGGTTGCTGAGGAACAATTTACAATATTCCAATAAGCTTCTGTTGTATTAAAAATAGATGCCTTCACGTGGGAACTCTATGGCTCTACTCTTAAAGAAAATTGAGAATAAACAAAAATACCTTACCTAGCACCTGAGTTAGAGAGTATACATCCCTAACTAAGCGCTTCAGCAACTCTGAAATTTGAGAAGTGAACATTATTCTGTATGAATACTAATAAATGAAATTATTCCAATCAAATAATTCCTGTGAGTAGGTGGGAATATAAGAAAGCCTAATAATGGTACAGCTCATTGATTTGCATGCTGACTTTGCAAGTCAGTAATGTACTGAATTCATTCATGATGGCAAACAGTTCATTAAATGTTTCCTATGTGTAGCATACTCACATGCTAAACATTGGGGGAAAAGGTAATGAAAAGAGTTCTTTCCTTCAAACAAGTTGCAAGTGAATATAGGAGATAGATACAAAATACGAGGTTGTATCATATAATACGGTCACAGTTGATGACAAGGTTGGTCTCAAAGTGTTAAGAGACACTGGGTACATCAATCCCAAGAGCAAAAGCAAGGAATGTTCTATTCATAGTCATCAAGAAGCTATTTCCTTGATATCTGGAATAATAAACTGAAATTAACTAGACAGAGAAGGGAGGTAGAGAGGACATGGTTAGCAAAAGTGTTAGCAAGGAAGTGTGTCCTGCAAGGCACACAAAAAGGCAGGCAGAAGATGATGGAAGGCTTTCCCTGCTATCCTAGGGAGTTTGACTTAACCTCCTCGTATGGAGAGCTAATAAGAGAACTAAGGCGAAGAAAAGACATAACAAATAATTACATTTTAGAAAAATCACACCACTGCCAATGCAGAAACTTTTCAAAATTTAAGTAAGTGGGTGCAAAACAGTTCAAATCTTTGAGAAAGAGAATTTTAAGAAAATTTCTGAGGGGATGGCAGGCAGAGGCCAATTCTTGACTAATTCAGTTTGGACCATTTTGAGCTAAATACTCAAGAAATATAGGACAGTTGAACAGATGGGATTTTTTTTTTAAAGATTTATTTACTTCTTTGAAAGTCAGAATTACACAGAGAGAGAAGGAGAGGCAGAGAGAGAGAGAGAGAGAGAGGTCTTCCATCGCTGGTTCACTCCCCAGATGGCTGCATCGGCCAGAGCTGAGGCTATCTGAAGCCAGGAGCCAAGATCTTCTTCTGGGTCTCCCACTTGGGTGCAGGGGCCCAAGGACTTAGGCTTCCATTGCTTTCCCAGGCCATAGCAGAGCTGGATTGAAAGTGGGGCAGCCAGTACTTGAACCAGCGACCATATGGAATACTGGCACTGCAGGCAGCAGCTTTACCTGCCATGCCACAGCGCTGGCCAAACAGATAGAGTCTGACCTTAAGAGAGGGATTAAAGTTTGAGCAAAAGTTGAGATCATGGGCCGGCACCGCGCCTCAATAGGCTAATCCTCCACCTAGCGGCGCCGGCACACCGGGTTCTAGTCCTGGTCGGGGCGCCGGATTCTGTCCCGGTTGCCCCTCTTCCAGGCCAGCTCTCTGCTGTGGCCAGGAAGTGCAGTGGAGGATGGCCCAAGTGCTTGGGCCCTGCACCCGCATGGGAGACCAGGAGAAGCACCTGGCTCCTGCCTTTGGATCAGCGTGGTGCGCCAGCCGCAGTGTGCCAGCCGTGGCGGCCATTGCAGAGCAAACCAACGGCAAAAGAAGACCTTTCTCTCTGTCTCTCTCTCTCTCACTATCCACTCTGCCTGTAACAAAAAAAAAAAAAAAAAAAAAAAAAAAGTTGAGATCATGAAGCAAGTGCCTCATCATAGCACATGTGGTAACTGGACATATTCTTTATTTCCTGTATTCCTTGACTGCAACAGAACTCGAAGAAGCTGAGCACATAGATTACTTATTTCCAGATTCCCAGAATCTAGAACTCTGCTTGGATTCCAGTGGGCACTCAGAAAATATTACTGAAAAGATAAATTGTTAAGAATTGTCATTGAGAAAGCTGTGTTCAAGTAAGTTTGCTCCTTATAAGGGAGGGAAATGAAAGAAGGCAAAGAATGGAATTTTAGGAGAATCACTGGGTGAGTGAGGTCAGTTGATGCCAAGAAGGAAGCATCAAAGAATTAGGAGGAAGAAGAGATGATGAGTTCTTAGGAGGTAATGGAAACATTGGTGGGTATTTAGCCAAGAAGTTAACATACCAGGTTAAGCTGCCTACATCACTTGTCAGAAGTTTTGGTTCTGCTCCCAATTCTGGCTTTTTGCTAATGCAGTCCCTGGAAGGCAGTCAGTGATCACTTGAGTAATTGGGTTCATGCCATTCATGTGAAGGACCTCTTTTGGGTTCCTGGTTTCTGGCTTTCACCTGTCTCAGCCCTGCCTCTTTCAGGCATTTGGAGAGTGAACCAGCAGATGGAAGCCCACCGCCTCACCCCAGACACACACATTGCCACTCTTCTGTGTTGTGTGTATCTCTGCCTTTTAAATAATCATAATAATAATAATAATAAATGTCATGGAGCACTAAGAAGGAATGCATTCATGACCTTGAGTTTCTTGCAACACTGAGGACCTAGTAGGCATTCAATAAATCCTCAGATGAATGAATCCTGTATATTTTTAATGAAGTGATGCAATAAGTGAATATCTGAGGGACAGCTTCAGAAGGTGGGGGGTAGGAGAGTAGCTTTGGATAGGAGTAGATGTATCTGTGTCCTGGTCTTTCTTCTTCCAGTAAACATAGCTTGACTTCCATGTACATTTATTCTTCTTTTCTGGATATTAAGAGGTTAATGGCTTTCTGGGTTCTGTTTCCCTTTCTTCTTCTAAAGTACACCTCTGGCATTTTTCTCTCCGCACTCTGTACAACTAGACATTATGCAATCACATATGTCTTCCCTTCCCCTCCTTTCCTTGCCAACCCCCCACCCTGCTCCTGCTTAAGTTCTTCAGCTCCACTTGGCTCCACCTTGAGTTGCATCACTCAGCTTATTTTATTTATAGTGCACATTTGCAGCTCTAGCTAGACAAAGCATCCCTTTAAACATGTCACCCACATTCTGCCTGGCCTCCCTATCCCACCCCTGAGCATAGCGTGGATTATCTGAGATTTCTAAGCAACCCTTCTGGTTGTTTTGCAATCAAACTCACTCCCAATCTCTTGTAAATGCATGAGAAAACCTCTCCTCCTTTGTGAATTTGTCAGAGACTCCTCACAAAGTAGTAACTTAATAGTATAACTCATCTGCTATTTTATGAGTGGATTATCTTCCAATAGTTCTCCATGGAGACACACAGGATGCGTGGCATTGCCAGCACGGAGTGCTCCTCACAGGGACACCTGGGAGTGCTGAGCATTCCCCTGACACCAGATGTAACATCTCCTTTCTCCTACTCATAATGGGTGTGAATAGAAATTATGTTACAAGGAGAACACCAAATCATTTCTAATTAAATACTTCTATACACTCCAAGGCAGCTGTTAGCAATAAAGATTTTTGAAAAATCACACTTGTATCCAAGACTCTCTGAATAGGTTAAAACAAAACAAGGTGGGCTTAGGTACTATACAGGATAGATCCTTCATCCTGTGTGGCTGTAGACTGTACCTAAGTACTGTCCAGGCACCTTATCAATTTAAATATCTATTTAGACAGAGTCCTCTCAATAAATCCATCATCAATCCAAGGAGGAGCAAGTTAAAGCTTATGCCTTCTTCTTAACCGAAGTGCAATTGGATATTTTTTTTTTTTTTTTTTTTTTTTTTTTTTTTTTTTGACAGGCAGAGTGGACAGTGAGAGAGAGAGACAGAGAGAGAAAGGTCTTCCTTTTGCCGCTGGTTCACCCTCCAATGGCCGCCGCTGCAGCCGGCGCACCGCGCTGATCCTGGCAGGAGCCAGGAGCCAGGTGCTTTTCCTGGTCTCCCATGGGGTGCAGGGCCCAAGCACCTGGGCCATCCTCCACTGCACTCCCTGGCCATAGCAGAGAGCTGGCCTGGAAGAGGGGCAACCGGGACAGAATCCGGCGCCCCAACCGGGACTAGAACCCGGTGTGCCGGCGCCGCAAGGTGGAGGATTAGCCTATTGAGCCACGGCGCCGGCTAGTGCAATTGGATATTGTCAATTACATTACAGAAGTTGTATTAGCTATCAATTGCTACATAAGAAATTACCCCAAGACACAGAGATTGTATCTAAATTTATATACATCCCTCTGTGTGTGTGTGTGTGTGATTATGCCAGTTTCTGAACTCATACATATCATCATTTTTGCAACATCTTGTGAATTAGCTGGTGAGCCCTATTCAATGTGGGAGGGGACTACACAAAAGCACAAGGTACTTACCTTAGCTGAGTATGGCTCTGGTTTAGCATCTCTCAAGAAGTTTTAGACAAGATACCAGCAGGGGGTACAGTTGTCACCAGTTATCAGGGGCTGAGGGTGCGTTTCAAGGTGGCTGGCTCTCAGTTTCTCAATGAGGCTACTGGAGTGTCCTCACGTCACAGCAGCTGGCTTTCTATGGAGCTGGTGCTACAGAGTTTTTGATGTCTGTTACATTCAGCCTGAGCTCACATCCCATCCCATCTTTTCTGCAGTGTCTTGCAAGTTAGCCTTACTCAATGAGCCAATGGATGACACAAAATCATGAACACGGGGACCTGAAATAACCTGGGGATCCCCTTCAAGATAGTAGAAAGCCATGGGTTTGTAGACCTTACAGGAGAGACATGTCCAAGGCATGCAAACAGAGGTACACCAGTGTTTTGTGATGGATAATTTTATGCGTCAAGGCCTTAAGAGGTCTATGGCATACCCAGAGTGGATGCTCTTTCTGGTACTGTCTAGAGGGTGTTTGGGATGAAATAAGAATTTTAATGGGGACACTCAGTAAAACAGACAGCCCTCCTCAGTGTGGGTGATAATCATTCAATATAGTGGGTCTAAACAGAACAGAAAGATGGTGGGTGGAAGAATTTGCCTCCTTTTCTTCCTGCCTACCCACTTGAGCTGGACCATGGGTCTCCTACTTGGGGATAGGGATTTACATTGTCAGTGACTGACCAAGGTTCCCTTGCATGTCCAACTTGATCACTGCTGTTCTGTGATCGCTCAGCCTCTGTGATCAAGCAAACAAATTCTTCATCATAAAGCTCAAACATATGCATACATATAGTTCTGGTTTATATACAGTTATATAGCTCTTGACTGTGGTTATATATCTAGATCCGCTTATAGGATTCCACTTGCATTAAAGAAGCCTTATTTACCTCAAACTCTACACATTTTTGAAAATAATAATTTATTTTTCCCTCTATTGAGGATGAGGTACAGAAAGAGAGGGAGAGAGAGAGATTGAGAGATTTTCCATCCACTGGTTCACTCCACAAATGGGCTAAACCTAGACACCTAAAACTCCATCCAGGTTCCCACATTGGTGGCAGAGGCCTAAGCACTCTGGCCATCTTCTGCTCTTTTCCAGGTGCAGGAGCAGGGAGCTGGGTTGGAAGTGGAACAGCAGGGACTCAAAATCAGTTCTCCTAAGGGATGTAGGCATCACAGGGCCTTTGCATTCTTTTGTTCCTTATTTTAGTGACTTTACTGCAATTAGCACTTTAGAAAGATTCATCAGTAATGAAGCATAGACAGTAGTAGACTGAGTGTTTCAGGGACAGCTGAAGTCCAGACCAGTTTCCATCACAGCCAAGTCAGTTGGCTCATTTTCTCCAAATGCCCATGCAGGGGTTAAGGGCATAATGGATATTGCAGGAACTCTCAGTCATCCTCCAAGAAAACTGGAACCCCTACTGGGATGTGGATAGCAGCTGTGTAGTCCTGACAACAGGGTCTGTGTTGTATTTCTGGATTAGATGTTCATTAAGGGAAAGTGGTGTATATGAACTTTTTTACTCAGGATTTACCACTAATGCTTTCCAGGCCCACAGGAATTTTCTGGTCTTGTTTTTCTATGCTAACGTTAAGAGGCTTCAAATCAGCCCTGAGAAGTCTGGGACAAGTCCTGCTTCACAGAGATGTGGAGATTTTGTCATATAATCTTCTGACTTGCAGTAGAAGAATGGCCTAACAAAGCTCGGCTCATGTTACATGTGTCATTTGCCCTAAACACAGACATGTAATCCAAAAAAATGACTGCAAGCATATTGGAGCAAGACTCAGTACACCCCACTGCGGGCCAACACGGTGACACTGCACTGTAGCTGGCTGCAAGAACTCGGGGCCCAGGGGCAAATCATAAAAATAGAGAGATGACGGCTGACACATCTTGCAGGGCTCTTGTGACAAATGGCTAATAAAACGCCTAGCAATAGCGCTCCCCAAATAGGAATGGGTACTATACAAGGCGTGCTGTGACATACGACACAGCTTAAGAGTCAGAATGCTCTCATGATAATTAGCAGGTGTTGCCAACATCTTCTCCATCACTACAGTCTGAGTAACCCTGTCTTCAAGAAATCCTTTCTGTGGCTGTGCTGACTTAGGTGCAAGACTCCTGCAGCTTATGAGAATCCACCTTACCACTCTTTTATGGTGACACAAGTGTGGTTTCTTTGGATCAGTTCACATGGTGTTAATGCCAATGAAACGTGAGCAGTTGGGCAAATCCAAAAACTTATCCGGACCAACATGGCCGGACTAATGAGTTTTGGCCTGTATATTGCTTTCCTCTGTCTACCTGATCTCTTTGAATTCTGTCTTATGGATAATGACTCTGACTCTGGCTCTTAATTAGAATGTTTTTCATATTCTACTTTGTACAAGCTGCTGATTTCCATGACCATGGCAGATTTCTTTAGTGAAGATATCAAAGCAACTTCTCTTGAGGAAGCAGAATGAAGGTGGAAAACTGTCATGGAACTTGATTTTGTTAATACCCTAACCCTTCCTTAAAAACATATCTTTTTTCCCCTTTTTAAAAGATTTATGAATTTATTTGAAAGGCAGAGTTACAGAGAGAAGGAGAGAGGGAGAGAGAGAGGGAGAGATGGAGAGAGGGAGAGAAGGGAGGGAGAGAATGAGAGAAAGAGAGAAAGAGAGAGAGAATCTTCAATCCACTAGTTTGCTCCCCAAATGGCTGCAATGGCTGAAGCAGGGCCAATCCAAACCCTAAAAGCCAGGAGCCACAAGCTTCTTCCAGGTCCCCCACGTGGGTGCAAGGGCCCAAGCTCTTGGGCCATCTTTCACTGCTTTCCCAGGCACATTAACAGGGAGTTGGATCAGACGTATGCGGAGCAACTGGGGACTCTAACCTGTGCCCCTATGGGATGTCAGCAGCTTTACCTGCTACACCACAGTGCTGGACCCCAAATTTGTCTGTTGATCACACAATTGTGTTAATTTGAAATTTACTTTATTCTGAAGGGTTTGAAGAGGTTGGGGGAAATTAGTAGGAATCATGTTGTGTTTTCTATGATGAGTAACATTTTATGGAAATTAACCCAACCATGTGGAAATATACTAGAGCTGGAATCCCCAATTTTGTGTATTAACTGGGTAAAATGAATAATTAAAGGCAGACATTTGGGTTACAGCAGTTAGGATGTTACTTAGGAGGCCTGCATCCCATATTTAAGTGCCTGGGATAATGTTTGGCTCTGCTTCTGATTCCAGCTTCTGGCTCAAATGAACCCTGGGAGGTAGCAAGGGATGGCCCAAGTAATTGTGTCCAGTTACCCTCATGGGAGGCCAAGATTGAGTTTCCAGGCCCTGGCTTCGATCTGGGATGGTCCTGGATGTTGTTAGCATTTGATTAATGAACTACAAATGGGAGATCTATCTTTCTATCTCTATTGCCCTGCCTTTCAAATAAATAAAATTTGAAAAAATGGAAAAGTGGCTTATTAATTCAAACTTCATAGTTGAGAAAAATGAGACATAAATATTAATACCTACCTGTGGAGATTAAGTGAGATATATTTGAGTCTCTGTTTTGAATGTTTTGAGCACAGTAACAGATCAGAGCTTTTAAAAATATTAAATGAGTCTATCTAATGTATAATTAAAATTTTTGGAGGTTTATTTTGTAGTATTAACAGCAAGAGGAGAATCCATTCTAAATTGTTCCCTGATCATATTTTCATTCCTTAAAAAAATCTTCTGCCTCATTTTCTCTGTGGTAATAACTATAATTGTATCCATCTCTCATTCTAAGGTTCTCCTTTTTCTGACTTGACATTCTGCCTTCATTGACTAATGGTGGCAAACCTATTCCTGAGATTATTTATAAAATTCAGGAGGTTGAGAACGAATATTACATGTAGTCTACATTACTATGTACATTATTCTAAATTTCTCATGCACAAAATTGCCAGAATTATCATTTCCTGAATGAGCCAAGTACCTATTTTAATTTGTCTGAATTCCTGACAATCAAGTCAGAGCTGTACTGTCCAGCTTTGGCCAATATGACACCATCATGTCCTTTACATATAAGGTAAATTTTGCAGCCTCTCCTCTCTCTTCCTCTCCCTCAAGTGCCTATTCACTTTTTGAGTTTTTCCTGGGCCATTCAGAAGCTTCTCCATTTGATGTAATCCTGTTTGCCTAGGACAGATTTCTGTATTTCAGATATACATTTCAAAAAATGTAACAATATTTTTTGTCCCTCCTTCCTCCTTTGCTTTTAAGTTTGTGATAACATACATTGAATTTATTTTATAACTAAATATAGTGGTCAACAAGTAAAATGTAGAAAGAACACTGTCACATAGGAATACATACAATAATCAAACATGAAAAATAAACAAATCATAAGAAGTAAATTTCTCTCTATAACATTCAGGGTTTTATTGTATTCTATATGATAGCTATGACAAAACAGAGAAAATATATGATATTAGTCCTTTAGAGTCTGACTTATTTCACTAAGCATAATGGTCTCCAGTTACATCCATTTTACTGCAAAAGATGAGATTCCATTTTTTAAATGCTCAGTAATTCCATGGACTATACATACCACATATTCTTTATCCAGTTATCAGTTGATGAACACTGCAGGCAGTGGCCTTCCTCTATGGCACAGCACTGGCCACTGTCCATTTCTTAATAGAATTCTTTGCTTTGTTATTGAATTTATTGTGATTAAGTATTCTGAATAGCAAACCTTTACCAAATACATAGTTTACAAGTGCTTTATCTCATTCTATCAGTTGCCCATTCACTTTGTTGAGCATTCCCTCGGCTGTTCAGAAACGTCTGAGCTTGATGTAATCATAATTGTCTATTTTTTTCTTTTTATTTCTGTGATAGCCATTGTAACATCTCATTTTTCATTAGGGATTTATTAATTTTTGTATTTTGGCTAAATGAGCCAATGGTTAATTGATTTTGTTTTATTATTTCAAAAAATAAGCTCTTGAATTCACTGATGCTTTGTACTTTTTTATTTATATTTTGTTTATTTTTCTGTAATTTTTATTGTTTCTTTCTTCCACTAATTCTGGGTTTGGTTGTTCTTGCTTTCTTAGATCCTTGAGATGTATATTTAGTTCATTTATTTGATGCCTTTCCAGGTTTTTGATGTAGACACTAATTGCTATAAACTTCCATCATAACATTGCTTGTGCTCTATACTATAAGTTTTGGTATGTTGTGTTGTCAACTGTCAACATTTGCTTCTAGAATTTTTTATTTCTTCTAGGACCTACTGTTCATTATGGAGTGTGTTGTTCAGTTTCCATATGTTTGTATATTTTCTAGAATTTCTTATGTTGTTAATTTCCAGCTTCACTACATTAGGCTCAGAAAAGATGCACAGTATTATTTCACTTTTTTTTCTAACTTTTTGAGACTTGTTTTAGGGCATAGCATGTGGTCTGTCCTAGATAAAGTTCCACATACTGTTGAAAACAGTGTGTATTTTGTAGCTGTGGAATGAAATGCTTTGCAGATATTAATTAGATCCATTTGGTTGATTGTGTAGATTAGCTCTGTAGTTTCTTGGTTGATTTTGTTTTGTCTAGTTGATCTGCCTATTGATGAAAGTAAGGTGTTGAATTCCCCCATTTTACTGTATTGTAGCATATGTCTCCCTTTAGATCCATTAATATTTGTTTTAAACAGCTGAGTTCCCTGACATTTAGTTCATATACATTAATGATAGTTACAGCTTCCTGTTAAATTGATCATTACATTCTTAATGTAATTAATTGTTACATTAATAATTACATTTTGACCATTTTGGCCCTTTTAACAGTCTTGGTCTCAAAGTCTATTTTGTCTGATATTAGCAAGGCTACTCCTTGTTTTTGATTTCTATTTTCAAGGAATATCCTTTTTTAACCTTTCATTTCAGTCTGTGTGTATATTTGTGGGTGATATATGTTTCTTGCAGGCAGCATATAGATGTGTCTTGTTTTTCTTTAAGATTTATTACTTTATATGAAATGTAGAGATACAAAGAGAGGAGAAGGATGGGGAGAGACAGAGAGAGAGAGAGAGAGAGAGAGAGAGTGAGCCTCCATCTGCTTGTTCATTTCCCAAATGTCTGGAATTGCCAGCGGTGGGCCAGGCCAAAGCCAGAAGTCAGGAACTTCCTCAGGGACTCCTGTGTGAGTACAGGGCCCCAAGCATTTGGGCCATCCTCCACTGCTTTTCCCAGGCACATCAAGCAGGGAGCTGGACCAGAAGTGAAACAGCCAGGACTCAAACCGGCACCCATACAAGTTGCCTACACTGCAGGCAGAGGCTTAACCTTCTATATCACAGTGGCAACCCCCAAGATGAGTCTTGTTTTTAAATCTACTCAGTCATACTATGTATTTTAATTGGAGAATTCAGTCCATGTACATTCAAGGTTATTATTGATAAGCAATGACTTGGTCCTCCCATTTTTCCATAACTATTTCCCTTGTTTCTTTTGGATCACTTTTGTACTGTTACTAGGAGGTTTTCTGTCTTCACATTCTTTCATGATGCTGATTATTGTACTCTGTTTCTATGTGAAGCACATCCTTAATTGTCATATGTAAGACCGACTGGATGCAAATAAAGTACTTAATTTTTGTTTGTTTTGGAAGGTCTTATTTAACCTTAATTCATACTTGAGAGCTTCCCTGGGTACAGTATTCGTGGTTGAGTTTTTTTATTATTATTATTATTTTAGGACTTGGACTACTTATCTCCATTCTCTCCTATCCCATAGGGTTTCTGGTGAAAAATCTTCTGTCACTCTAATTGGAGATCCTTCAAAGGTAATCAGACATTTCTCTCCTGCATAGTTTAGGATCTGTTCTTTATGCCTTACATTTGAAAGCTTGACTATAATGTGTCATAGTGAAAACCTTTTCTGATCATGTCTATTTGGGCTCTATGTATTTCTTATAATTCCTATAATATATTTATTTCAAAGGGAAAATATCTAATATAACTTTTACAGATTCAAAAAACATGATCATGAAAATCTTCCCTCCTGTTTCACATTACTTCCCATGGCTCTCACTTTCTGAATGTTCTTACATTTTAGCATCTTTGTCTAGTAGGTAGGTCTCAAGTGTTTGTCTGGTATGTTCCGTATAGTAAATGCACATTCCTTGAGGATTTGCAGACTCTTATTTGACTCTATGTTAGTACAATAAATATAAGTTACTGTAATATGTATAAATATGTCCATAAATTTTTAAACTTGATCCTAGCCAAAAGGCCAAAAATTATTGTTATTTTTTATTTACATTCTAAGTTTAATTATTGCCATCACTACCTTTACCAAATCTCATTTTTATTCAGTTTTGTCTTTAATTAGCATCAACAAAAACATAGCAATAATCAACTCATCTTTCAACTAATACAGAATTCCTGGACAATTTTCCCTGAAAACTTCTAATTCTTTTCAAATTCAAAGCATTTTTTTCTGTACTCTCTAATAGGGTCTTCCCAAAGAAGATTTTAAACTAGTTGTTTGTCAGCTTTCTATCTGGTTATCTTTAAGACTCCTTTTTATTTTTTTTTTTATTTTTATTTTTTTTGACAGGCAGAGTGGACAGTGAGAGAGAGAGACAGAGAGAAAGGTCTTCCTTTGCCGTTGGTTCACCCTCCAATGGCCGCCGCGGCCGGCGCGCTGCGGCCGGCGCACCGCACCGATCCGATGGCAGGAGCCAGGAGCCAGGTGCTTTTCCTGGTCTCCCATGGGGTGCAGGGCCCAAGCACCTGGGCCATCCTCCACTGCACTCCCGGGCCACAGCAGAGGGCTGGCCTGGAAGAGGGGCAACCGGGACAGAATCCGGCGCCCCGACCGGGACTAGAACCCGGTGTGCCGGCGCCGCTAGGCGGAGGATTAGCCTAGTGAGCCGCGGCGCCGGCCAAGACTCCTTTTTAAAAAGAACATTTATTTGAAAGTCAGAGTTAAAGAGAGAAAGGGAGAGACAGAGTGATCTTTCATCTGCTGACTTACTCCGTACATGGCCACAGCAGCCACGCCTGAGCCAGGCTGAAGTCAGGAGCCAGGAGCTTCTTCCAGGTCTAACACATGGGTGGCAGGGGCCCAAGCACTTGGGCAATCTTCTGCTACTTTTCCCAGGTCATCAGCAGGGAGCTGGATTGGAAGTGGAGCAGCCAGGACAGAAACCGGCAGTCTTAGGGGATGCTGAATTGCCGACCCAATATAAGAGACTTTTTAAATACCGGTACCAAAGCATAAAATTCTACCTTTTAAAGGTACTTTACAATTCATTCAGATCATTCTTTTAAAAATTGGGAATGAAAAACATTTTAATAGATTGATATTTATGCACATAAGAAAGAAAAATAAAATATTACTTATTTTTCTGCATTCCAAAGAGAAAATGTGAAATAAAACTACAACACAACTGAGTTCTCAGAACTGAGTTCACACTTATAAGGCTGAGCCATTTGGGCCATGGTATAGTTTAGTGGTGATATATTAAATCTAGATAACAAGTTTCAGTGACTCACAACACTGAATATTTGCTTCTGTTCACAAAGATCTGATGCATTTGGTAGGGGCTCTATTCTGTTCATGTACCAAGGGATTCAGGCTCCAATTCAATGTACATCATCTGGCATGGAGACAGGAGACAGCTCTCCTGCACCTGCAACAAAACATGTCACCCTCTATACTAGTTGACTAAAATGAGCCAAAAAGTACTGCCAAACCCTGCCATTTCCCATGTCCACTAAGTTGTTCCTCTTTATCATCCAATGTGCAAATACACTCTCCTTCCCATACTGTAAGTAAAAAAGACTGACCTCTCTCCAAGCCATGCCAACACAAAGGTCAGAAATGGGAATTCACAGGCAGGTAGTTTGACGGACTGTTCTACATTAAATACCTTTCACAATCGTAACACTGTACGAGAGACAATCAAATGTTCATATATCACAGTTCAACTATATGTAGAGATTAAATATAGCAAACAAAAACAACCAGGACCTTGTTTTTTAAATAAATTATCACAGAAAATACTGCATTGCTAGTTTGTATCCTTGGAAAGGCTACATTTGGTCAGCTGAGATTAACATCCATCCAGTTAGAAGCTTTGGCTTCCTGAACTTTTTTTTCTTCCTCAGGAAAAACGAAATATGCCCTTTTTTGTGAGGTCATTTTACCAGCCATGATCACTACATCTCCCCATGCAACTCCCGTTATCCAAAATAAGAGAAAGAATGAAGAAAATTAAAATGCGTAACTTTTTCATGGAGATTTTTAACTGATGAGATTTAAAAGGTAAACTGGAGATAATTTGCTGTATGGTTTTTGCTTTCTTACATATCCATTCAGATCCTCCTGGTATCTGTGAAAAACCACAGGCTGCAGATTGTGGCAAGAAATGGCCCACAGTGGTTCGTTTAGAAGTTTATCTGTTCTGCGCTCTTTGAGAACTATAAACCACAAACATGGTTAGTAATGTGATACTCCTGTTTCTGAGCTCATATCTGAGTAAACCATAGGCTCAAACCAATTAGCAAAAATCATCTACCCAGGAGTGGGATTTCGGAAATGAATATTTTTGGGCCACTTGATGCCTCTTTAGGAAAACAGAAGCTAATAAACCAAATCCATCACTTAGAACTTTTCTAAAAAAAACATGTAGCAGCAAATAGTTCAGTCTGAATCTGCAGTCTCAGTTTCTTTTCCTTTTGTTTTAAAGATCTATTATTTATTTTAAAGGCAGAGTTGAGACACACAGAGAGAGAGAGAGAGGAGAGAGAGAGAGAGAGAGAGAGAGAGATGTTCCATCTGCTGCATCTGCTGGTTCAGTATCCAAAAAGTTAACAGTGGCCAGGACTTGGCCAGGCCAAAGCCAGGAGCCAGGAGAGTCTTCCAGGTCTCCCATAGGGTGCGGGGCCCCAGGTACTCTGAACCATCTTCTACTGCTTTCCCAGACACAATAGGAGGGAGCTGAATCAGAAGTGGAGCAGCCAGGACTCTAAATGGCACCTATACAGGATGCTGGCATCACAGTACACCACGATGCTCGTTCCTCATTGTTTCTTATCTAAGGCATAAACTATACTTTGAATCCAAATTGGACTATAGCATTGAGTTGAGAAGGTGTGTAGTTTCCTCAGCTAATATTAGTGAATTTGTGTAAGATGCAGAACATTTTGTTCATTTAAAAAATTTGTTTATTTGAAAGTCAAAGTTATAGAGAGAGGAGAAACACAACCACAACTCCTCCCCCTCACGCACACACACAGAAACACATCAGACATACACACAGAGAGAGAGAGAGAGAGAGAATCTTCCATCTGACAGTTTACTCATACCCAAATGGCTGCAACAGCCAGAGCTGGGCCAGGACAAAGCCAGGAGCCAGGAGGGTCATCTGTGTCTCCCACATGGTAGCAGGGGCTCAAGGACTCGGGCCATTTTCCACTGCTTTTCTCAGTTGCATTACCATGGAGCTGAATCAGAAGTGGAGCAGCCAAGACACGAGCCGGCATCCATATGGGATGACGGCGTCATAAGCATCAGCTTTACCCACTGTGCCACAATGCCAACCCCAGCACATTTTATTTTTGTCTCTGTCTTTGCTTATCAATTTCTATAAATAAATTTTCATAGTGTAATTTGGAAAAGTATATAGGATCTACTTTATAATATCACAAATTTCTAAAGACTTTAAAGTAATAATGGACTCAGAAATTTATGCATTATTTCATTCCTCAAAAGTAATCAAATAAAAATAGAAATGAGAGATCTCGTGGAGCAACATTCAGAACCAAAAACATAACAAAATGAGGGTAGGAAATGGGCATCCAGACTAAGAGTTCAGTCATCCATGCTCCACATGCGAGTGCCTCAGTACAACATCTGACTCTGGTGTCCAACTCAAGCTTCTCACTAAAGCAGACCCTGGGAGGAAGAAGTGGTGGCTTAAGTAGTTTGACTCCTTCCATTCATGTGGTAGAACTGAATTGCATTCCTGGCTCCAGACTTCAGCCTTGGCCAAATCCTACTGCTGGGAGCATTTGGGGAGTGAACCAGCAGTTAAGAGCTCTCTCTCTCCCTCTCCCTCTCTCTCTCTCTCTCTCTCTGTCACCATCTCTGCTTCTCAAATAAATGTTTAAACATTTTTAAAAAAGGACAAAAATAAAATATGATATATCTAGGAGTTTAGTTATGGATTAAATTCATATTTATCTCTGTGCTTCAGAAAAGTATCCAGAAAAAAAGGAAATGTATTAAGTTAGTGCATATTAACTAACTAATTAATCAATTAATCAAAGTGAAGGCTTTTAAAAGTAAAGAGGATGGGGCCGGTGCCGCGGCTCACTAGGCTAATCCTCTGCCTAGCGGCACCGGCACACCGGGTTCTAGTCCCGGTCGGGGCGCCGGATTCTGTCCCGGTTGCCCCTCTTCCAGGCCAGCCCTCTGCTGTGGCCAGGGAGTGCAGTGGAGGATGGCCCAGGTGCTTGGGCCCTGCACCCCATGGGAGACCAGGAAAAGCACCTGGCTCCTGGCTCCTGCCATCGGATCAGCGCGGTGCGCCGGCCGCAGCGCGCCGGCCGCGGCGGCCATTGGAGGGTGAACCAACGGCAAAAGGAAGACCTTTCTCTCTGTCTCTCTCTCTCGCTGTCCACTCTGCCTGTCAAAAATTAAAAAAAAAAAAAAGTAAAGAGGATGTTTATATAAGTAAAGAATAAATGAAAGCACATAGTTTCTCAGTCCTGAAATATTTTATGGAAATATGAACTCTAAAATTAAGTCTTTAAACCATCCTAATAATAAACATGACCTTTAGTTTCTGATGTCTTTTTCTAATGTTCCCTGACTATAACTATAATGTCTTATAAAAACCTTGACCCATTTATTCCATGAGTGTTGGTCGCATACACAACAGTGCTGGATGTTAGAAAGCAGCAGTGAGTGAGACACCCCATTTCTTCTCTCGCATTGCCCACACCCTAGTGGAGATGTGGAAATAAAGGCAAGTGAGTAGTATGGGCCAACGAGAAAGGCAAAGGGGAGAGGATGATGGAAAAGTCTTGTGAGCACAAGGACAAAGACTACAAAGACCCTCAAGGCAGCAAGTCCCGGCTGAGAGGCTGAAGTCTGCACAGTGCACAGAGAGCAGGAAGCCAGGGCGGGGAGGGGTGAGACCATGATGTGTGCAGGTAATCAGATTATAAAAGGACTTCACAATTGTGCATCTTTCTAGGCTTTTTTCTGTTTATGTGTGTTTACAATTCTTATTGCAATCATGTGATTATACACTATGTTTTTAAACAGAAAATTATATGCTAGACACTTCCCATGTTGCTAATTATATCAGTCATTAAACGCATATGGAACAATAAAAAAAAAAAAGAAAGAATGTAGCCCTCATCATGAGGACAATGCCTCGATATGATGTTTAAAGAAAATAATTCTGGAGTTTACTAGAAAACAAAGCAAGACGACCCAAAACTTTCCCCAACAAAACCACTGAACTCCAATCAATCAGCAAATGCAGTCTAACCTGGTGATCAGGGGGATTTACTGCCTGTTCCATGCGACCCTGCTGCCAGTCTCTCTAATACAGCAGTTGATTCCACCTCCAAGAGTGACCAGACTGCAATGGACACAGCTCCTTCCCTTGAGTCTCAGCTCTCTCACCACAGATTTACATTCCACCTTCTACCATCTTAGCAAGGTCACACATCCGGATTGGCTGATTTATCAGCAATAAGGATAAAGAAGCCTCAAGGGCCAAGGAGAATCTGTGGATGTTGACAGCTTGGGATGGTATCAGCTGACCCATGTTTTGTGACTTTTGGTGAAGGACAGTTTCTGTTCTCAAGATTCAAGCAACAACTGTATGGTCTCAGCAAGTTCTTTGTTACAGTTATGTCTTCAGAAACTGAGGACTGATAGTTTTTTCTACATAAAGCTGAGGACCCACAGGATTCTTTCCCTTGAGTGTCACAAGAAAGGAAAGCTCAGGTCTTCTTAGTGCAAGACTACCTTTTGCAGTGATGCACCCAGGTCTCCTCCACACAGAAACTCATCCAGACCAGACAATCCACCCCGGAGACATTGCTATTCCATAGAGCTGGGATTTAATTTATTTACCTAATGAAAAATTAAAATACTTGTGTAATAACATCCAGTCACTTTGTCTGTTTTTTAATGCTCTGAAATAGGGCAATTATGCTTTGCCCAGGGTAGTGGATGAGGCCACTTCACATCTCAGCCATTATCTAATAACATCCTCACCCATGTCTCAGAGCCTTGTTGTAATTATTAGCCATAAAGAAGTTTCTGGCTCCTGGATTCAGCCTGGCAAGCCCCAGCTGTTGAAGTTATTTGGGGAGAGAACCAGAAGATGGCAAAGCTCTCTCTCTCTCTCTCTTTCTCTCTCTCTCTCTCCCCCCTCCTCTTCTCTCCTCTCTCTGTAACTTTTCCTTTCAAATAAATAAATAAAAATCAATTTGTAAAGGAAGTTGGGGTGTATGTGCAGGGAAAGTAGTTTAAATAATTTAGTTTGATGATATAATACCATCATCTTGCTATTGCTGTTATACAAATTCACACCTAACAGGAGCATGCCACACTTCCATCACTGGTATCTCTGCATGGATTCTAAGTTAAACTGAGGAAAGTGAAGAAAGTAAAGAAAGCTTTCGAGTGCAATCACCATCAAGGATATAGTAAAGTAAAAATAAGAACGCACTGAGGGACACAGAGAAGATTATGACATATTGAGTGAGGGGACTGCATTAGGAATTTCAGTGCCTGAATTATTCAGATTACCTATGTTGGAAGCTTTCTTTTCTTTATAGACACAGTACTTAGAGTTAAGTCTCAATTTAGGGAAGTGTTCATCTTTAATTAGGGAGCCATCTGGGCTAAGAAGACATGGAATTGTCTTAGAGCATTTGACTTGGAAACCGCTAAGTGCAGCTCAGACCCTAACACAATTTCTCCATGACCTCACAAGTCACAAGACTTCAGAACACTTCTTCAAGACACTGAATTTCAAAGGACGGTCAGCATCACAGATCTGTGAGGTTAAGCTCTTTGGCTCAATGAAAAGAATTGGAAATAACAAAGCTGTGTGTGTGTGTGTTAATCTCAGAAAAGAGGATTCAGGAGGACATCATTGTTGTCTTCTACTGTCTGCCAGGTATGCCAAAAAAGAAATCAAGATTTGATTTATTGGTTTTCATTGATCCAGTGCACAAAATATGTCCAAAAGGTAAAAGATCTAGAAAGGCAATTTTTGCTGAATACATTTTTTTTTGGAAAAAAAGATGAGTCTGTGATAATCATTTGTCATAACTGTTTTGTAGAGGGTTTTTTTTTTCCCCCCTGGATGGGACATAGCTTACAACATTGCCAGGGTTCCTTTCAATTTTATTCAATCCAAGGTTTCAGGGAAAGAATTGGGCACCGAGAGAAAGGATAGTGTTCAAAGTCCGTTAGTAAGTTCAAGTCTATTTCATTGAAATGGGTCTCTGAAGGATAGGAACTCCGCTTCCCCGTCTATAACTCCAGCCCCTCCTCCCATAGCACACCCCACTAATGGTTTCCAGTGGCAGAAGTCCAAGATACAGTAATCCTGTTTGTTTGATGACTAAACATCCTTTTATGCCTGGAGGATCAACTCTAACAGTGGAGCAAACTGAATTAGTGCCTAATGCAGAAACCAGAGCCCTCTCTGGACTTTAAGGAGTGGCCCAAATTGCCAATATTTCCAGCATGATTAGTGTCTCCCTAGAGGAAAAACTACTTTGCTTCAGTTCAGTTGATTATGGCAAAATTCGGGGATATAATTGACCAAGAGGCACTGAATTTAAAATGCATGTTGAAGTTCTTGAATAGCACTAATAATCTACACCTAGTTTCCTTCGAGGCCCCAAACTGACATATGGTTTTCACTTCCTTTAAAAGCAAACGTTTCGATTTGACTTGATGTGCATTTAGGGTAAGTAAAGTTGAAACAGAGATGAATGCATAAGCTATTTGGAAGGAAGGACTTAGGTTTGATCCGATTTTTCTTCATGTATGTTAGCCTTTAGGGAGAATGATTTTGTGTTATGTATTTGTCCTGGCTGTAGCCTGGTTGGAGCTTCTGATTGCCAGCACAAACTTGTTTTATGAAATCTTCTTTTTACTATATGAAAATCTTTCTTTGTTATTGTTGTTCAGATCACTTGGCCTCCCAGATCTAGAGGAGATAATCTGTTTTTCTGGGAATGGCTTTTAGTGAATTCCTGGCGCCAGGGACTCTGATGCTGTGAGCTGTATATTCCTAGGAAGGAATTTCAGTCTCCTGGTCGTCTGCAGCTGCAGTAGCTGAAAACAGAAAGTGGATGAGAGATGGAGAAGAGAGAGTCAGAGGGAGCCCAAGACAGACGATATGCGCTTCATAGCAGTTTCACACTGACTTTTCTGAATCCTAATCTCCTAATGGGGAGATTTGATTAACATCCTTTCTGTCACTCTTCTAATGCTTTCCAAATTCCAGAAACTGCAGCATCCATTGGCTTTTTAAATGATGAAGACCATAGAGACAGAGATTATATCACCCTGGCTATTAGCAAAGTAGACCAATATTTAAGAGAAGAGTTTTATCTCACGTGACACATTTTATTTTTAGACAAGAAAACAAGAGCAAAGCAAAGAAAAAGAATGCCTGTAATGAATAGTTATTTTCATTGGATACTTACAGATGTGCAATGTTGTTGGGCCCCATAATTATTCCTGTCTGCAGACTACACACCCTAATTCCCAATTCTTGATCTTGTCTTGAGTAGAGAAGAGGAAATAAAGAAAAAAATGAAAAGAGCCATATTATGACATGATTTCAGATTTTAGAAAAGTTCCAATAGTACAAATATTCCCAAATACCTTTTACAATGTATTAACTGAACTACTTGATAAATCAGTTGAAGATATGATGCCTCTTTACTCCTCAACATGTCAACAGTCATTCCCAAAAAACTTGTTTATATAAATGTATAATTAGTGAGTTATATTTATATAAATGTTTAATTAGTGAGTTATAATATATTCCTATTATATTTAGTAATCATACAGTATGGTCTTTTTGTAATGTGTTATTATCATGTCTTGATGTTTTACTTAAGTTGCTTGCACTGTGTCATCATCTTAGATTTTCACAGAATTATCTAATGATCAACTTATAACATCACCTCTTTCATTAACACATGAGATTTGATCAATTTTTTTCCAATAATTCTTCCCAATAAACTTTTCCTTTTTTAAAAAAAATTGGCATAATGTGTAATGAACAAGTCTCCATAAATATTTATAATTTATTTTGTTGGAAACCTTCACACTCCTTTCTTACAATTCTTTATAAAACAACTAATAGATTGTTGTGAACTGTAGTCACTCTATGCGCCATAGAACACTTGGATTTATTCCTGCTGTGTAGTTGCCTTTCTGTAGCAGTTATCCAACTCCTTTCTCTCTCCTTCCCTTTTCTAGCCTCCATTGACCACTATTCTACTCTCTAGTTCTATGAAATCAACATTTGTATCTTCCACAAATGAATAAGAACATGTAATACATGTTTTTCTGTTTCTGGTTTATTACATGGCATGGTTTGCTCCAGTTTCACCCACAAATGACAGAATTTCCTTCATTTTTATAGTTGGATAGTATTCCACTGTGTGTGCATGTCAGATTTTCTTTGTCCATTCATCCACTAATAGTCACTTGCATTGATTTTTCATTTCTTGGTCATTGTGAATTGTGCTGCAATGAACATGGAGATATGGGTATCTCTATTTTAATTTTTTTAAAAAGATCATTTATTTGGAAGGGAAAGATAGGGAGGGGAGAGGGGGAGAGAGAGAGAGAGAGAGAGAGAGAGAATCTTTGATTTGCTGTTTCACACTCCAAATGGTCACAACATTCAGGGCTGGGTCAGGCTGAAGCCAAGAGCCAGGATCTCCATCAAGATGGTCCACATGTGTGGCAAAAACTCAAGTGCTTGAGCCATCGTCTTCTCCTTCCAGGCATACTAGAGGGAGCTGGGTAGGAAGCAGATTATCCAGGACATGAACCCGTTTGGTGATAGGGGATACAGGCATTCTAAGCAGTGTCTTCTTAACCCACTGGCTCACAACTCCTACCCCATGAGTATCTCTTTGACATACTGATTTCATTTCCTTTGGATATAAACTCAGAAAGAGGAATGCTGGATCATATGGTAATTCTGTTTTTTGAAGAACCTTTCATAGAGTTTTTAATAAATGCACTAATGCACATTCCTACCAGCAGTGTATGAAAGATCACCTTTCCATATCTTTGCCAGAATTTATTAATTTCTGTCTTTTTGATGATAGCCATTCTACCTTGGGTGAGATGACAAAATTCGTTGTGGCTTTGATTTGCAATTCTCTGATGATTAGTGGTGGTGAGCATTTTTCATATACTTGTTGGCCAATTGTATGTCTTCTTTTGAGAAATGTCTATTCAGACCCTTTGTTCATTTTAAAATCAAATTGTTTTTTGAGCTGATGCAGATGCTGTTGAGAAAAACAAAAGAGAGGAGTACTAATTTCACTTTCTTCAGCAAATTCTAAAAGACAACATATATCTTTACACGATAAGTAGATTGCTTATATTAAAAATCACCAACCAAATGTAGTTTAGGGAGAAACTGAAGAGCCAGGAAGGGAGAGTTTAGATATTGTCATTCTCTGCAAGTTCTCTTTATAATTATTCATCAATAAATATAACTTAATTAATTTTGAAATTATTTTTGAATGTTGAACTTTGTTTCTTGAATGTGATACAGTGATGAACATGATAGACCACATTTAGTACTATAGCCATTGAAAAAGTTCCTGGGGCTGGCACCGTGGCTCACTTGGTTAATCCTCCATCTGCGGCGCCAGCATCCCATATGGGCATTGAGTTCTAGTCCTGGTTGCTCCTCTTCCAGTCCAGTTCTCTGCTGTGGCCCGGGAAGGCAGTGGAGGATGGCCCAAGTGCTTGGGCCCCAGCACCCGCATGGAAGACCAGGAGGAAGCACCTGGCTCCTGGTTTTGGATCTGCACAGCCCCAGCAGTGGCGGTGATATGGGGGGTTAACGAACAGAAGGAAGACCTTTCTCTCTCTCTCTCTCTCTCTCTCTCACTTTCTAACTCTACCTGTCAAATAAAAAAAAAATAAAGAAAATAAAATAAAGAAAAATTTTCTGATAATGTCTATCATCTAGTAAATTTTCCAGCTCCTTTGTTATATGGCACACATTTATTTTTAATAAATGTTTTTGTTATTTATTATGTAATTGTTTTTCATTCAATCTTTTTCTTAAGATTTATTTTATTTATTTGACAGGCAGAGTTACAGAGAGAGGTAGAGAGGGAGAGAGAGGTCTTCCATCTGCTCGTTCACTCCCCAGATGGCTGCAACGGCCAGAACTGAGCCGACCGAAGCCAGGAGCCAGGAGCTTCTTCCAGGTCTCCCACGTGGGTGCAGGGTCCAAAGGACTTGGGCCATCTTCTACTGCTTTCCCAGGCCATAGCAGAGAGCTGGATCAGAAGAGGAGCAGCCAGGACTAGAACCGGCATCCATATAGGATGCTGGCACTTCAGGCCAGGGCGTTAACCCACTGAACCACAGCGCTGGCCCCCATTCAATCTTTTTTTTTAAGATTTTATTTATTTGAAAAGTAGAGTTACAGACAGAGAGAAGGAGAGACAGAAATGTCTTTCAGTTCCCAAATGGCCACAAGGATAGAGCTGAGCTGTTCCAAAGCAAGGAGTCTGGAACTTCTTCCAGGTCTCCCAAATAGGTGCAGGGTCCCAAGGACTTGGGTCATCTTCTACTGTTTTCCAAGGTCATAGCAGGGAGCTGGATGAGAAGTGGAACAGCCGGAACATGAACTGGTATAGCGAGAACATGAACTGGAGCCCATATGGGATGCCATTGCCACAGGAGGAGGCTTAGCCGAATATGCCAACAGCACCAGCTCCTTCATGCAACCTTTTAAACGTTTTTGTTTGAATACCTGCACAGTGTTTTACAAAAACATCTAATAATTATTTACTCAATTTTAACTCATTTTTAACTTATAAAGCTAAAAAAGCCAGTTATAAACCTGAGTAAGTCATCTTATCTTCCATTAAAATGCACATAACTTAAATCTGTTTTCCCCATTTACATAAAACAAAAAATAAAAGCCAGTGTTGTGTGTTGTTAGTTTTTGTTTGGTTTGCTCTCCATCCAAGTTTGCCCTTGTTTTTAAGCCAATAAAGATTTTTAAGAGGGAGAGACTAAATTATTTTACAAAAGACATCTGTAGGTCCAATTCGAATTATATTAAATAAACCGACATATGTTGAGTATCTTACTTACACACACAATAACATTTCGAGTTTCATTACTATTAAAGGAAATATGTGCTCTTAGGAAATATTGTACTTAATAAAACAAATCACTTCAGATATGACATTGTATGGTTCTACATATTTTACATGAGATCTAGCATTTTTAGGTTTGTTTCATGTGTTGGGATTATAAACCACTTAGAAATGTGAATACACACACATATATAAACAAACACGATGTATTTGTAAATATGTATGATTTAGCACCATATTGAAAATTAAATAATCTGTCAAATGAAATATTTTTTAAAAATCTGTGCTGTAAAACTGTTATTGGTCTGCTAGGTGCTCATCTACATAAATTGCATAAAACAAAAGACTTGATCTGACACATTTTTTTCCATGTAAGCTGGTGTAATAACTGAGCTGTGAAAGCCTAGAACCACTTGGTCTACTCTATTTACTATCTGTTATTTATACTTTGACACTGTCTTTTGTTTGAGTGAGAGTTCTATTGAAATTCTTTCTTTGAAAATATCTTGGCATCTTAGAAGCAGGTTCCACAAGAAAATTTTTTTATTGCTGTCTGTATTTTTTTTAAATATCAACAATTACATAAAGAAAACTCTCAGTGATTGAAATGAAATAAGCTGTAATTGTCCTTGGCTTTTATGTTTTGGAAAAAGCCACATAAATAAATACCTTAGAGATTTTCTTAGACCTTGGTTTGTGTTTCTCTCCACTTTAAGAATCTGAAGTTAAAAGAACCACAATGAAAGTCAAGGGCAACTGCAGAAGTAAACTCATAAACCATAAAAAACGAGTACAAAGAACACCTGGAATTGATGATAAAAAGTGAAAATATCAACCGGCTCTATCGTGCATAATGCTGACTACCCACCAACCTTTCACAAATTGGAATGACAATCAACTACCAAACATGAATGAAATTTTGACTGCGTGTTTTAAATGTGCAGATATTTGATATTATACAAACATGAACTATACTTTTCACCAAAGCGTGTTGGAGTTCATCATTGTGTTGTGAAACTTCCCATTAACTTGACTACATTGAATGCAAAGTGCTTTGCACTTAGAGGGTTTTAGTTAGAAACAGTGCAATTATAGAATCATTTAAGAGCACTATTAAAGTGGCTTTTAAACTAATGAAGCTCATGTCCAAACAGTAGCTCTTGGTCCTTCTCATACCTATTCCTGTCACCTGCATTAACTTATAACTTTCCAAAACTCACTGAAGTAAGGATCTGATACAACTTCATTTACCCTATTTACTTCTTAGTACTGCATGAACATCAACTGGTGTATGTGAATTCTAATTTTGAAAATACATTTAAACTTGAGCTCAGTTGTAGGTGCTAAATAATGATTTTAAACAAATTTCCTACTTTTTAAAAGTTATTTTTGCATCCAGCATATAATTTTAGAAAGAATAACAGTTCATGTATACACTATAGAAAATTAAGCAATCATAAGAAAATACTTGCATTTGATGGGATATTGATTCAACTGGTCAAAAAAATAAATCACTCCATTCTATAGCAGAACAAACTTCAAGGCTCTATGCTACTAATGACCATGCAAATATTTCTAGATGCTGAGAGGGTACTGTAAGGGCAAGGAGAGAGGGATGGAGACAGGACCAAACAACTTGAGACCAACTAAGGTATAAGGTGTATAGTTTTTCTTGATCCTCTAGTGTTTTGATAAACATGGCTATAAATATGAATTCCTATTTTCTGTAAGTGTCCTTTATATTGGGAAAAATGCAGAAGATTTATCTCAGTGCTTGGTTTCATGGAAAACATCTCAACGACTTCTGCCAGGCCGTGGACTGCTCCGCAGGGATCATTGTACCTGTTATGCACTGGACTGTGGTTCTTACCATCCATGTTTATATGTTGAAGCACTAACTCCCAAGACCTCAAAATGTGACTGTATTTTAAGGAAGGAGTTTTACAGAGGTGATTAATTTAAAATGAGATCACTCGGGTGTATCCTAATCCAATATAACTGCTGTCCTTGCAATAAGAGGAGTTAAGGATATAGACACCCACAGAGGTCCAACCATGTGACGATGCAGAGAGAGATGACAGCTACAAACCAAGAAAGAGGCCTCAGAAGAAATCACTCTGTTCACATCTTGATCTGGGACTTCCAACCTCCAGAACTGTGAGAAAGCAAGTGTCTGTCGCTTAAGTCTCCCAGACATTGCCACAGCAGTGCTCCCGAACTAACACATGTCCAATGCCAAATCTAAATGAAGGCAGGAGGGTTTGTGTGAGAAGGACAAGAGTATAATCTTAATAAAACAGTCACTGGGATCGAAGTTCTTTGCAAGTTAAGACATGAATAATCTTTCTTTCAACTTAGGCTATGTCTGTTCCAGGATACCTAGATGAAATGGTGAACTTGGAGCTCTACTATTTCTCCTAAGGTATTCATTTACTTGAGTATTAAGCTTGTGTTACTTCTATGGAATTGGAAATGCCCTGGTATTAATCGATTACTTTGCACTACGATAGCCTCAAAACTTGGAATTCTGCTCAATATGTTTTCTTTCCTGGTTCCACTTTAATGCATAACAAATAGGAATACCTGCCATGAAATCAAAGGAAGACATTGATTTATGCTCTGGGAAGAATGAATTGAAAATTGAATAAAGACAAGAGAAAATAAAATTTCCTAGACCCAGAACAAATGGGAATTGATTTAATTTACTGAAAAGAAATCACCTCTTTGAGTAGTCAGGCAAGGCATTAGGATCTTGCTGACTACCAGGAAAGGATAAATTAGAATTAGAAGAATTTCTGAGTATGTGGACTCCAAATTACTATAGTACCTTTCTGGTAAATTTCCCCACTTTACTCAAAACTGTATGTAACATTTCAGGGAATCATGATGTTTCTCCACTAGTAAAGTATAATCATATTAAAATACTTTCCTTGCCTTGACTTTTAAAGAAAGATTAAATTATATTCTATCTTGCAGGCACACACCACATACAATTTTGATAGTGGTGTTTGAAGTATATAAACATCTCAGCTGTCTATTATTTTCCTAATCATTTTTGACTCTCCTTAAATATACATTTTTTCCAGACCTATGGATTGGAGTCCTTGGTCAGGGAGAAGTAAATATGTTCACATGTGTGTTTCTGGCTTTGTCCTGCACCCAAGCCACACTTTTAGGAACAGAAGAGAACCTGGTTCTCTTCAGTCTCTGTTCAGTTGACAATAATATAATTCCTTAAATATAATCTGGAACAGTAATGCTTCAATCTAAGGAGAAGTTACGTAAGGACAATGAAATCAATAAACAGAAAAAAGGTAGAAAAGGCCTTAGAGATTAAGACTATCAGTGAGAAAAAAAAGTATTTGGAGTTACAAAATTAAATATATATCTCTGTAGCAGAAGTGCTCAGACAGATCAAAACTTTATACAGTCTCATTTTCTTTTTTCTTAAATATTTATTTTACTTTATTTTTTGAAAGGCAGAGTGACCGAAATGGAGAGAGGGAGAGACAGAGAGAAACAGATTTCCTATCCATTGGTTTACTTTCCAAATTTCTGCAATTGCCAAAGCCGAAGTAGGCAGAGCCAGGAGTCCTGAACTCTATTAGGGTCACCCATGTGGATGGCAGGGGTCCAAGTGCCTGGACCATCTGCTGCTGCTTTCCCAGGCACATTAGCATTGAGCTGGATTAGAAGTGGAGTGGCTGGAACAGAAAAGGACACTCCAAGATGAGATGCCAAAAAGTGTAGGAAGTGGTGGCTTAACCACAACGCCAGCTCTCCACATTACATTTCCAGGAAAAGTTACATTAACTATAATGGAACTAATACTAAAAAAAAAAAATCTCTATTTTAATAGTTTTGTGAGCCAACATAAACTTTCTCCCTCTTTTTTCAGTATCCCCTCCACATTTTTTTTAAAATTTATTTATTTGAAAGGCAGAATTACAGAGGCAGAGGCAGAGAGAGAAAGAGATCTTCCATCCACTGGTTCACTCCCCAAATGGCTGTAATAGCCAGAGCTGGGATGATCCAAAGCCGGGAGCCAGGAGCTTCTTCCAGGTCTCCCATGCAGGTGTGGGGGCCCAAGAATCTGGGCCATCCTCTACTGCTTTCCCAGGCCATAGCAGAGAGCTGGATAAGAAGTGGAACAGCTGGGATTTGAACTGGCACCCATATGGGATGCTGGCACTGCAGACGGTGTCTTTACCCACTACACAAGAGTGCCCGCCCCAAGTATTCCCTTTTTAAGCTCCCATTTTCTTCAAAATACACTTTAGTCTTCCACAGCAACGTTGCTAATAGGCTCAAGGGAGTAAGTAGTAAGGGTTTCCTCTACTCTCCAGCTTCTAGGTAAGACACTTCAATGACATGGCTTGAGACTCAATATTGGGTTAAGCAAGAGACATCATCAGAAATGGGATGTGGGGGCTGGTGCTGCAGCCTAGAGGTAAAGCCGCTGCCTGCAGTGCTGGCATCCCACATGGCAGCTGCTGTTGGGGTTCGAGTCCTGGATGCTACACTTACAATCCAGTTCTCTGCTATGGCCTGGGGCAGCAGTGGAAGATGGCTCAAGTCCCTGGGCCCCTACAACCACATGGGAGACCCAGAAGAAGCTCCTGGCTCCTGGCTTCAGATCGGCCCAGCTCTGATGTTGCAGCCATCTGGGGAATGAACGAGCAGATGGAAGATACCTCTCTCTCTCTCTCTCTCTCTCTCTCTCTCTCTGTCTCTCTCCCTCTGCCTCTCTGTAGCTCTGCCTTTCAAATAAATAAATAAATCTTAAAAAGAGAGAGAGAGAAATGGAATGTGGGCCGTTTTTCCATACCATCATAGATCAGTACCATAACACACGGGAATATGTACTTTTGTTGAAGGACAGACTACTGATTATCTTTCTCTTCAAAATCTGTTAGGCAGGAAATAGGCATTTCTGGGGTGCACCTGTGGCACAAATTTGTCCAAGACAGCGAAGTCGGGTTACTGATGTCTAACCAAAAATGAAGCTGATGGCATATGGCCTATTTTCACAGGACACCTTTCATATTCAGTGATGTGAGATGAGCTCAGTTTAACAGATAGTGAGCATGAATTGAGCCTCAGAGGCTGCCATCTAAGTATATAAATAATCTGTACTTCCTGTTTTAGGAAGGTTCAGTAAGCATTCCTTTGGATGGCCAGTTGTCACATACTGAATCCAATGCAAAGTTTATGGTCAGTGCAGGTCACCTCACTCCTTCCCCCTCTTTCATTTAAAAGGCCCAGTGATTCCTATCTCAAGTGGCCAAAGGTCTACACATGTAGCAGAGTAGAAAGCTGTCTCTTCTTCCATGTGTGACCTCACACTGTAAAACATTGGCTACCACCTGGCCCAAAGGCACTCCCAGTGAATTCATGTGAATACCCCGATGTGGTGTCAAGAATATTGCTTTTGAAGTTAAAAGATGTGGGATGGAGCCTTTATTCTAGCATTGTACAGTTCTCTGTCCATGATTGCCTTTGTTCTGGGACTGTCATGATAAGAGACTAAGCAGAAGCTGTTTTATATAAGCTATAAAGCACTTTGCTAACAATGATACTTTTTGTGGACGATATTATTTATGGCAGAACTAGATTATATCCTGCAAATCCTACAAAGCTTAGTCTCCGGGGCTGGAAGGCTCCTAGGAATACTGAATATCTGTCCTTCTTCTTTTCCTCCCAGCAGGTGTTTTAAGTCCATGCCATGACGTCCTTGAAAATCATCTTTGAGCATAACCTTAGCATATCCAATTCCAGGAAACATCTCATCTCCAATGTAGTCCGTTTCCTCTCCAGACTAGTCCTGAAGAATAGGAGGTCCCCAGTATTGAAAGCAACTCTGGCTCCTGCTCCTAATTTCCCAAGCCATTCCAGGCTGGCTCATGTTCTCATCATCTCTCCGCGCTGACCACCTATGACTCTCATGACAATAAATGCACTTGGTCCTTGCCAGGTTTATCATTTCCTCTCAGCAGTCTTTGATCCAGCTGGCAAAAAAATGACTTCTGAAGGGGGTTTCTGTTTTCAACTCCCATGATGTCACTTTCTTTTTGTCATCGGCCTGTGGCTTTGGGTATGGCTTCTCAGCCCCCTTTGCCAATAGAAGCACCTCATTTAAAAAAAAAAGTCATAATTTTGGGACAGGCACTGTTACCATCTGCAGTGCCAGCATCCCACATGGGTGCCGGTTCAAATCCCAGCTGCTCCACTTCTGATCCAGCTCTCTGCTATGGCCTGGGAAAGCAGTGGAAGATGGCCCATGTACTTAGGCCCCTGCTCCCACATGGAAAACCCAGAAGAAGCTCCTTGTTCCCTGGTTTGGATCAGCGCAGCTCTGGTCATTGCAGCCATTTGGGGAGTAAACCAGCGATAGAAGATCTCTCTCTCTGACTTCCTCTCTTTCTCTTTCTGTGTAACTCTGCCTTTCAAATAAATATTAAAAAAATTGTAATTTCCAGAAATGTTTTATCCCACACAAAGGATGTACTGAAATGTTAACATTTTCACTAGGTTTACAGTTACTTTGCTTAGATTATCACATAGTACTATATCTGGGAATGAATGAAATTAATAAATAGAACATATTTTGAAGAGCAATAATTACAATGAATTTTTCATTAAAATTGGCACATCAGCCAAAGCTGTTATTGATGATCTCACTTTCTATCTTGTCAATGGAAATGACTTTGTTAAATTTAATATCCGAAAAATTCCAAAGTTTTTATTTTTAATGCTTATTCTAAGATATCATTGATAATCATACATTTCAGTAGATTCAAGATGTGCATGCTTAATTATTTTTTCTGTTTTCATCTACTCTCATTCTTTGATTCAGCTGTATCATTTCAAAAGGAAAATTGTCCTAAAAAGAAGAAAACTTAATAAATGCTTTACAATCCACAACTCTGTCATTTTTGCTGTATGTCCTGAGAAGAAAGCTTAATGCAGATATGTGAAAGATTCAAAAGTGGAACAAATTTCCTCATCCTTTCCTTTAATAAACACCATCACAACTGACCTTTAAAGCCGAGAAAGCTATAAGGGAAGACAAGAGCAGAAGCCATGTTCCACCGGACCTGTTCCAGTATAGTTAGCATATGGCCAATTCTTTCTTCAAAGAAATTTCTAGTTGATTTTAATGTCTGCCTGGGTACTTTGTAATATCAAGGTGTTTCTTATAAAATTAATTGAAACAGGAAGTTAACTGGAAAAAAAGTGCCTGTTCTTTGGCTGATCTTAAGGGGGTTTGAGATAATGAGGACTAGTTTCCAGTGGTGTAAAGAGGTGAAATATATCCACAGGCATCTGTGTTTGCTAATTCTGTGTTGTAGCAAGGAATGATCTCAGGACTATTCACAGAGGTGTGGGTATTGGGTTGCCTTTTATTTGACCTCAACATTTTTTATTTGTTATATTGTCATTTAGTCTCTGAAACTGCTCAAACTAATATTTCTAGCCTCTTGTAATCAACCAGAAAGGTATTGATCTGCCTATCATTCTCTCATACACCTTTGAAAATCATGTGTGAGAATGTACACACTTCAGTAGATGATCTAAACCTACTCAATATGCTCTTAATTATAAATGAGCCTTGCTAAATTTACTATGGCTATAAACATCACTTACTGATACATGCTTATATAGTCTGTCTCTTACCCACATTTGTGCATTTATATTCATACTTTCAGAGTCACATATGCCACAAATTTCTCTCCCAGATGTCTCACCATGATATCTATTCAGAAATCGCCCTCAAAACAATCTAAAACCATTAATAGACACCTAACAGTGAGGGAATTGCACAACACACAGTTCTCCAAGTAACCGTGGAACGAAAACACGCTTCTTCGAGCCGGCTTCAGTTTCCTTGTTTTCAAACCTTTCAGCTAAGGATAGAAGAGGTTCCCTTCAGAAAATAGTAAACACAACAAGCAGTCACATTAACTATGTGGAAGGGCATGATTCCTTTTATACCTTTTGAGAAATCAGGGTGTTACTCTAAAAATAGAAATATTTAAAGGAAATGAGGGGTCGGCACTGTGGCACAGCAGGTTAAAGCCCTGGTCTGAAGCACCGGCATCCCATAGGGGAACCGGTTTTAGTTCCAGCTACTCCTCTGCTCCAGCTCTCTGCTGTGGCCTGGGAAAGCAGTAGAAGATGGCCCAAGTCCTTGGGCCCCTGAACCCCTGTGGGAGACCCAGAAGAAGCTCCTGGCTCCTGGCTTCGGATCAGCAGAGCCCCAGCTGTTGTGGCCATCTGGGGAGTGAACCAGTGGATGGAAGACCTCTCTCTGTCTCTAGCTCTTTCTGTAACTCTTTCAAATAAATAAATAAATATTTTAAAAAAAAGAAATGAAACTTTAGGGCTCTGAGCAACTTTATTCATACGATAGCTTTCTAATGTGTAGGGCTGTTCTTTTATTCCTCTCAAATCCCATCATTTTGTTTAGAAAGCTTTCAAATTTAAACAAAAGCTGAAGTACAACACAACTGGAACTCATCTACCCCCTTTTTTTGTTTCACTTTTTTTTTTTTTTTGCCTTTTCACTTTTTATTTGTTGAATTCTTTATTTAGTGAATCATTAATCCTTTGGCTATAACAAAAACAAAGAATATGATATCTAAAAAATCATACGTAAAATGTTAATTCAAAAAGAAAGTAAAATATCCTTAACTATACATCATTATAAAAACGTATTGGATATAATTGTTGAAAGAGCATGATAAAAAATATATCTTTCTGTCTACAGATTTTTTTCTTTTTTTAACTTTTATTTAATGAATATAAATTTCCAAACTTTCTTTAATTCTCTATATTTCTTTTCTTAATTTTAATTTAATCAATTTTAAACAGATTCAATATGATTTGTAGATTCAAGTCTAAGAACATAATGGTATTCCCTCCTTCTCACCCACCTTTCTTCTAACTTTCTGTCTTTTTTGTTTGTTTTTGAGTAACATATTTTAAATTTGGATTACAGTAAAAAAGGCATAATACTTGCATAATACTTCACTTAATAAGAAGTTTAATTTCTCACTACTGCTTTGCTTCTTCCTGTATATTTGACTGCCTGTGTTGTTAATAGCAGTGCGTGTATAGTTCCATTGGCTGCTGGACTCATACAAACCTTTAAACCACAAAGTCATAAATTGGTAGTGCATGGAGAGTGGAAACTTTGCCCAACCAGTGTTGAGGAAGTGGGTCTGGCGGGAGGTCTTTGGGTCGCTGGGAGAAGTTTTCAGGGGAGGGTTGCTTATAAAAGCTGAGTTGAGCCTAACCCCCCGTATGCTTCCTGTCTCATGATATGTTTGCTCCTTCAGATATCGAGCCTTGGACTGTGAACCTCCAAAACAGCGAGCTAAAATAGCCCTCCTTCCTTCGTAAGTAGCTTGCTTTAGGTATTTCACTGTAGTAATAAAAAGTTACCAACCATTTTGAAATCACATTTCAGACATCACAGCCTTTCACCCCAGATGCTTAGTCTTGTATTTCTTGAGAATAGCATCATCTTCCACATAACCACAATAAAACCATTGTACATGTAAAATTAATTTAATTGTACTAAGCTTACATTTACTATATTAAAATTAATTTAATTATAGTAATGTCTAGTCCATGACATAATGATGAATCATAGCACAAATTCTTTGAAGATTTCCAAAGTTTGTATAGAGATTGTCTCACAATATGACTCTTTTTGATTGTTTCCTCATGACTGACCATGTTTATATTAACTTTTCCCCAAAACTATCACATAATGGGTATTGTGTGCTAATCTTATTGCCTCACATGAAAGGATGCTTAACTTCAGTCTTATCTCACTATTGGCGTTGCTCAATTTGCTGATTTGGTTAAGGTGGCACTGCAACATCTGTCCATCATAAAGGTATCCATTTCATTATAATAAATAATATGGAGGTGAGTGACTATTTAAACCCAGCGAACATGTAGTATTCCAACAATTCTCTCCAATAGTTTTATTATCACTTGGCAACTGGTAGTTCTATTTTTTCTTTTGTCAAAAGAAAGCTCAAGTTACAAACTTAATTCCTATTCTCATATGGGAGGCTCAGTCTCAAAGAGGTGGCCTAACCACTGCACCACAACATCTGTCCTCAAGACCTGCTTTTTTTACATCCAGTTCTGGGCCACAGCCAGGGCCTGCACAGAGACCTTGCACCGTACACAGCCTTGCAACTGCACCTTAGAGGTGAGTGGTGGAACAGTACCACCACCGTGGATTCCACACTCATATCTCCTTCCTTCTGCCTGGGAAAACGGGCCAAGCCCTTTTACACATCTTGGGATATTTGGGGTGAGTGGCCTGGGAGGGAGATCTTTGCCAACCTGCTGATAAGGCTCAGTGGTTAAGGGTGAAAAACAGACACAAACCTGCAAACAATCCCCTTGAACTTTATGCTCTATCTAGTGAGACAGATTACACAATTTTCCTTGGCAGGAGGGAGCGTCTGTAAAGGTAATGGTCCTACACAGCTGCCTTTGTCCAGGTTACTACTGCCCTCAGGACGGAGGAATCTGCCCAGGTGGAGTCACATAGCACCATGAATGACGTACCCATTCCCCACTGACATTAACCATTTTTTTATTTTTTTTTATTTTTTGTGTGTACACACTTACTGTTATTATAACAAAGGAACTTGAAAACTTTTAATATTTTCAATGTAAAGAAATGCTATCTTTTCAATATAAGGAAATGTTAAATGGTTGAAGGGATAAATAGATTTACCCAAATTGGACATTAAACAGTGCATATTTATAACAGCACTGCACATAATACCACACAGATATGTACATCTTATATATCTGTAAAATTTTTAAATAAAATTTAAAAAATAAAAAGCTGCAATACAATAAGAAAATAAAATGGAGCATCGTCTTTCCTTTCCAGTTAAACAAGAAGAAAATTTAAAAATAAACAAGAAAAAAATTACAATAAAGAATGTAAATACCAAACAAGATCCCACAGCTTCTGCTGATTCTCCAACTAAGTGCCTGGGCTCCAATAATTACAAAATATTTTATTTTTAAATGTGCTATCTTGGGGCTGGTGCTGTGGCATAGCAGGTAAAGCTGCTGCCTGCAGTGCCAGCATCTCACATGGGCACTAGTTCTAGTCCCGGCTGCTCTTCTTCCGATCCAGCTCTCTGCTCTGGCTTGCAAAAGCAGTGGAAGATGGCTCAAGTCGTTGGGTCTCTGCACCTGCGTGGGAAGACCCAGAAGAAGCTCATGGCTCCTGGCTTCAGATAGGCCCAGCTCTGGCTGTTGCGGCCATCTGGGGAGTGAACCAGTGGATGGAAGACCTCTCTCTCTCTGCCTCTGCCTCTTTGTAACTATGCCTTCAAATAAATAAATAAATCTTATCAGAAATTATCTTAAACTGCAAAGATATCCTTTCAACATCATAATTAAGCAGGCCAAATGAGAAGGCCTATGACCAAAATGCCTACAACCAACACAACTATCTCAAACCCACCACTTTGCTGACCCTCTATAATCTCCACTTTAAAAGTTTGTGTTTCTTTTTTTAAAAAAAGAGAAAGTAGACAGATACAGTTTTGTTAATGCTAACTGGCCATATTCATATAGAGACACAGCGTGATCTCCCTGCCCAATACACAGAGAATGGAAGAAAGGCAGAATCCTGTGTCTTGCCTCCTGGGGGCACTGCACCTTCCAGCTTCCAGCAGACTGAATGGACCAGAAGTGTTCTTCATTTTTTTTTTCCAGTGTTCACAATGATGCTGATTCCAAACAGAATTTTCTTGAGACACAAAGGCATAACATTGAATTTGGAACACAAAATAGTAGATTCTTTTCCCCATTGTGTTTTCCTCAAAGTATTTTCCATCATAGTTCTTGAGAACCGTGGTATAGGGAAAAGACCTCAAGAGCTATGTGAGTGAGCACAAAAGGGAAAAACATAAAGATACAGACTGCAACTTGCTCCAGAACAATGGACAAAAAAAAAAAAAAAAAAAAAAAAAAAAGATTTCCACGTAGGTGGTAGGCATCAGTGATCTGGTCACCGCAGACTCCTGTATCCTCCTTCTCTCTCCCTCCTCCTCCTCATCTTCATTGTCTTCACTTGCATCCTCATGCTCTTCTTCATCGGTGTCTTCCCATCCTTATTCTTCAACACTGTCATCCCCCCCCATCATCCATAAGCACTACTGTGGTGGATTCAGCTTCAACATCACATCTGTTGACCTCTCTTGACTCACCTGCACCTGCAGCAGAACGGTCAGTAAGCCAGGTAAAGAAGCTCTCTCATCCCTCACTGCCTCTTCCTGGTGGCTTTGCTCTAGGTTTGACGTGAATGTTTCCTCAAATCTCTTCCAGATCTCCATTCGATTTCATTGGGCTTTGAATATGGATCACCAGTCTCATTCCAATGAAATTCTCTCGAGAGAACTTTATTTTGTACTTTCAAATCATATCACTTCCCCCTCTGGTCAGATAATGCAGTGCCTTTTCATCCTTCTCCCCAAGAAGCGTAGTCATTCATGAAAAAATGTTTGGCTAAGTTTGTTGTATTTGTGTGCTACTTTCCAAATCTCATCAGCTTGTTTATTTTGAGTCTGTTTCATTTTGGACTTCATCAATAAGTTCAGTTGCTTATTGTTAATTTTTTCCCTTAGGCAAACCCAGAGGGACCCACGTGTCTGCTGACCTCAGGGCAGGAGGGGGTTTCAGTTTCATTTGAGGAGGGAACAAAGATGACCTTTGGGGCCATGCTTAAGAGACAGCCAAGAACCAGACCCAAGGGCCTCCTTGACTAACAGGAAGAAATTTGGAGAACCTTAATCATTTTTATAATCCTGACTTTCGGAAAACAGAATTTTAATCACTAAATACACATGGAATTAGGTTGTCTTTCAGTTTTGTTTTCTAGCATTGTCAGCTAATTGATTTAATGCTATGAGGGGGTCTTCAAACGGTTCATGGAGAATACACATTATGAAAAATGTATGCATGGATTTTAAATTTTCTGCACAAATTTAACTTATCTTTCCATTTCATTTTCCACCAACTTTTTAAAGTCCCCTGTATGGGTTGGTAAAACGGCACAGTTTCATCTGTGGTGTGATCTCTGCCCCATCTCCATACTCAGCTCCAGCCCCTGCCACCATTGCTAGAAGCCAGGTGACCAAATGGTTCAATCACAGGTGTCAGCTCCTGTTTCCTGTGCACGTGCACTCTCTCCAGATCTCTCTCTCTCTCTCTCTTCTTCACCCTCTTGATCTCTCTCTCAACTCCCCTCCTTACTCTCTCACATCCCCCTCCCCGCCCCAGCCTGTTGGGCTTCTTCCACTTGACAATAAGTCTTTGCTCTAACTCCGGTGTGTGGTGTGTTTTGTGGTGGCCTTACAGTATATAAGGAATAATGCCTAGTATTGAGACTTTTAAAATCATTTATTTATTTTCCTTTTGTTTGAAAGACAGGCAGAGAGAGGTCTTCTTTCCACTGAGTCACTCCCCAGACGTCTGCAACAACTGGAGCTCAAACAGGTCTACCAGGATGGTGGCTGGGAAGCAAGAATTGGAGATATCACCTGCCAGGATGCACACTAGCGGGAAACTGGATTGGAAAAGGAGGATCTGGGACTCAAACCAGGCAGTCCAATATGCAAGGTAGGCAATGGTGACAAGTGCTATGCCAAACACTCACCCCAGGTATGGCACTTTTTAAGTGCATAAGCAAGCACTGCTACTGTGTTCTTCATGTCTACTTAAAAACATATATTCACCCAAATCTGTTCCCTGTTCATTCTGAATCTTTACTTGACTGGTTCACAGAAAATTGGTCTTAGTGAAGCCAAGAATCTATTTATGCTTTATTTAAGGGTGGAATTATAACCTTCTATCCCATTATTACCTTTGTTTACTGATTTTCTCTTTTCAGACAATTAAACAGATATTTTCAGAAATGGACCATTTGCCCAATAGATAAAGCTTTGCATGCTAACTAAATTTTAGCCATTACAAGTAAAAGACTAATATGTTCCTGTATTCCTTTTCACCCTATCTTCTTATTCTGTGTGGATAATTCTTTTTTAAGGAAAAAGAAAAGAAACCCCTCCACACTTAATCAGGTTAGACTAGGCTATTTGGTAGCTGTCACTTGAAATGGATGTGGTGTCAGCTTTTCTTGATTGGATGAAAACATATCCCCTAAATAATTGATAAATAGGAACCAGCAGCCACAGAGTATAAGGAAAGGGTGAGAGAGTGACACATAATAAACAAACAAACAAACAAGCATACAGGATTTTACAAAGTTTAAGGCTAAATCTCTCTGGGATACTCTTTTTGGACTTATTTGAAAGAGCAGAACATCATTTGGGTGCTCCTTGAGGCTTTTTATCTTTACCTGTTCACAGTGAGACAATTGCATTTTTGCTGCAGTGACAAAAAATGGAAGGAAAAACATGAAAAAAAGAGCCAATAAAAAAAAAAGAACTCACAAACTTGAGTTACTGTAAACATCAGAATGATGTCCCTTTCAGTTCATCTGTCTACCAGAATGAGGTCCACAAAAGAATAACCTTGTGGAATTTTCTGTACAGTTCTTCTTCAATGTTTAAAACATTGTTTAAAGGTAAAACCTTGTGGAATTTTCTGCACAGTACTTCTTTAATGTTTAAAACATTTTTGAAGTTAAAACAGTTAAGTAGGGTTACCACCTGGACAGAAAAAAGGCAAAAATTGAAAATCACTGAAAACTGCAAAACCTACTAATTACATTGGGTCCTATCAGCTCTTTTCCAGCTATAACTCTGGGAGTGAAGTTGATTGGTTAAAAGGGGTAACACAATAAAAATACTTTAGAGAAATGAAAATATTTATGGAGAAAGTGTTAGAATCACATTTGGAGAGAATCACATTTGGAGAGAGGTCTCTTCAATTGAGAAAATAATAAAATTAAAAATATGTTTCTTAATTTCCAGAATAAGAATACATCGAGAGCATTAATCTCATTTTATTTACTTTATTATAGTGTACCGTTGAGCCAAGAGGAAACTGCTTATAGGCAGCAGAATAGAGAATATATCACACTGGAAGCCTAGCCCTGGTTCTATCAAAGAATGTCTTTTCCACTGGGCCATACCTGCACGTCCATCCTTCTAACACCATCAAAACATGAAGTACTATGAGATAGCATCAACACCACAGAATCTTCTTAGTTCTTGTTGCTAACTGGGCTGTGACTGGACCAGCACAGCACATACTCTCCATCTCTCCACCCATGGCCTTTCCAACTGGGCTATCAGTTGGTCCCCAAAATGCTGCCACATATTTAGGTGTGAGGGTTTTGTTGTTGTTGTTGTTATTGTTTGTTCCTTTGTTTTATTTGAAAGACAGAGTTAGAGAGAGTGAGGGAGAGACAGAGACAGAGGTCTTCAATCTGCTAGTTCACGTCCCCAAATGGCCCCACCGGGGCTATAGCTGGGTGAACCTAGGAGCCAGGAGCTTCTTCCGGGTCTCTGAGGTATGTGCAGGGGCCCAGGCACTTGGGCCATCTTTTATTGCTTTCCCAGGCACATTGAAATGGAACTGGATTGGATGTGAAGCAGCTGGGTGCTCAAACCACCAACCATACGGGATGCAGGCTTTACGCTCTAGCCCAGAGCATTGCCCCCACAACTCATCTAGCATCAAAATATCTTCAGTTACTACGGCTGTGTAACAAATCATCCAAAGACTTATGGGATAAAGGCATCCTTTTATGCTCATGGGTGGTATGGTTAAGGTATTTGGTCCATATACTTCCATGTTCATTCTAAATCAGTACATGATGTGTCCTGGAGCCTCCATCAGTGGAAGACTCAAAGTCTGTTACTAGAATCATCTGGTGGCTCATTCACTCATGCTTGGCTCTCGACACTGACTATGGGCTGGGAGCCTGTTCCCCCCTCTACAGGTCTATCCCATTGACCTCTCTCAAGTCAGCTACCCTGGGCTTCCCTTCATCATGGTGGCAGAGTTCCAAGAGAAAACCACCCAAGAGAAAGAAAGACAGCCAAGAAGGAGCTGTACTGTCTTGCTAATCTGGTTGTGCCTTGCACTGGGAAAGCCAGAAAACTGGCCAGGTTCAAGCAGGAAAAGGGAAGGTATGAAGAAGCTTAGATTCCTGATAGGGTGTGACAAAGTTCTAGGAGAGTATGGGGGGCTAGAACATTGCCGTGCCTTTGAGGAAATACAATCTGTGGCAATGGTGAAACCAAAGTGCAGAGTAGTTAAGAGGCTTACTCAACAAACCCAAAGTTGGCAGATTCTGAGGACCAGAGCCAATCCATCTCTCTCCCCTACTCCAAAATTCTTCCAATGATATAACAGCGAGGAAGTACTAACCCCAGCTGAGCTGGAGGTGCCTTCAAGGGGAGGTGACATCTTCAGGGAAATAAAACTTCGCAAAGAAACAAAATAAAAACAAACTGGGCTGCTTCACTAAACCGGCACTAAACCATGCTGGCCCACGGTAGTTAAATATTGTTAAAAATGACTTTGTAAGATATTTGGCCATGAAGAATCTTCCCAATTTAAAAACTCTGAGTTTTTAATTGATATGTGTATTGGCTAACAAAAATTGAAGAAGAGATCTTTGCTATTGATTTTTATATGTAGATGTGAAAGAGAATCTCAGCATGTGTGGAACAACACATCAGGGCCACAACAATGTAACACAATAGGACATGAAAGGATGCCACTGGAAAAAACATTCCTGCTGTTCAAACTTGTTAATATACAAAACAAGTCCAATTAAATTTGACCTTTAAATATCTTTGTAGTGCTTTCTAATTATAGTTGTTTGCATTTATAAATCTGTGAGGCATACATGAGTTTAAATCTAGTATACGTACATATTACACCATGATGGTAATCTCTATATTAAAAATATCACAGCTACAGAAGAGTCAGTGGTAGGTGATGTATAAAGACACTACCATGGAAGGGGAGTTACATTTAATATGGCATCTCAGCCCACCTTTTTCCCTCAGCAAACAGAAGACAAATTTTGGTATTTTGGTATTTGGCTAATTTATGTGGGCACATGCTCAAAGGAGAGTGGAATAAGAACTAACAGGGCAAAGCAAGAGCGCATAGTTGAGTTTTTGCATTAGCCATTCCATTCCAGCAGAAGCATGAGAGTATATAACAGGGTGGATCTCAAATCTCATCCTCTACCCTCATTGGACAATTGTGGTTACATAGGTAATAACACCCAGAGCCTGCTAGGTGATACCTTCCTGAGAGCACAGTTAAGTGTCCACGGCATGCCCCTTGGCACTTCAGAGAGCTACAACAGAGAATGGGAGGTGTGTAGCCCAGACCTGAGGCAGTGTCCTGGCCATGTGCACCTGTCAACACTGCAGTAAGTTCTCCCTTTGATTGTGGTATTATCAGGGCCAAATTTATATGAAAGGAAATGAACAGATCTAAAGTATCTGGGTCAAGTAGTGTCAGTTACTGTGCACACAAGTGAAAACATCACCTGATCTAAGATAGGATCATTGCCATTACCCTGATGAGGGTATCTAAAGTCTCTTCAGTTCTTCCCAACTTCAAGGCCATTACTTTTTGATCCCTGTCACTGTAAATTGGGGTTTAACTTAATTTAATGCATCTGTTCTGTAATAATATAATGAGAATATAATGCATGGGTTTCAAAAATATTTGCACCAAAATAAAGAATAAAGATGCACTTCCTTGAACACCTTAGTTTAGGTGCTTCGTGACCAGTCTGATCCTTGGAGGAGTATCTGTTTAAGTCTTTGGATATTTTTAACTGGGTTGTGTACTGACATTTCAGTTACTATTATGACAAATTCCCACAGATGTGGTGGTTTAAACAGCACAATTTGCTTGTTTGTTGGAGTTCTGTAGGTGAGGAGTCCAATACACTGCTCAGAGGCCAGAATCGAGGGATTGCAGGGCAGCATTCCTTTCTGGGGACTCAAGGGGAGAGACCCATTTCTTCATGATTTCCAGCTTCTACTACACTGCTTCCTGGACTCCTGGGTCCCTCTTTTATCTTCAAACCCAGAAACATCGCACCCTTCTGAGCATTCTACCGTAGTCATATCTCCAAATGCAGCAGGGAATGGCTCTGCAGTTTCAAGAACCCTTGTGATTATATTCCAAGACAATCTCTCCATTTCAAAATCTGTATTTTAATCACACCTGCAAGTCTCTTTCGCCATGCAGGGTCATGCATTTACAGATGCTGGAGGCTCTGTGGTCATCATTTAGGGTTGGGGGGCCATTGTTCTGTCAACAATGATCATTTTTTGGGTTGTTGATCTGTAGGACTTTAATTTTTCTTGGCACAAATACACACACACACACACATACTTTCCCAATTTGTAGTTAGTGAATGGAGATTTTTAATTTTAATTAAGTCCAATTTGTTGTATTTTCTTTCACATCATGTACTTGTATCCTGTAAGGAATGTTTATCTACTCCAATGCTGTAAAGGTATTCTTCTATGTTTCCGTCCAGGAGCTTCACTGTTCGAGCTGTTAGGCTTAGGTTTGCCATCTTTCCTGAATCAAACATGTCCCTGAAATATGATCTGATTCAGAGGCCTTGTCTTTAATAAAAATTCCTAGCTACTTGAGGGCTATTTGTTAAAAGATATCTCCACTAAACTAAATTGATGCTATAGCCATAAATTAGTCCTGTGGGTATATTTGTGGTTGCTTGCACATCCCTATTTGTCCATGATCCATTACCACACACTCATGACTATCGTGGCAGTGTGGTGAATTACAGAATCAAGCATGGTAAATCTTTTATTTTGTTTCTTTTTTAAAAGTTGATTTAGCTAGGTTATTCACATTGTGATGTAAATTTTAAAATAATTTTTTTTTCAATTTTCCCCAACCGTGTCCTGAAATTTTGAAAATTTATAGAGAATGTATTGGCAAGAGTGCAAGGTAAGCTTATTTTGGTGAAAATGCTTTTTCACACTTACAATTTTTTTTCAAAAAGCACATTTTCTTTTTTCTTTATTTGGCAGGTAGAGTTACAGACAGTGAGAAAGGTTTTCCTTCTGTTGATTCACTCCCCAAATGGCTGCAATGGCTGGAGCTGCGCCTATCCAAAGCCAGGAGCCAGTGCTCTTCCTGATCTCCCATGCAGGTGCAGGAGCCCAAGGACTTGGGCCATCTTCTACTGCTTTCCCAGGCCACAGCAGAGAGCTGGACTGGAAGAGGAGCAGCCGGGACAAGAACCGGCGTTCATATGGGATGCTGGTGCCGCAGGTGGAGAATTAACCTACTGTGCCATAGTGCTGACCCCCAAAAAACACATTTTCGATAACCTTTTGAAGGTCCTTCATGTTGCAAGTACTGACTGGCCGGGTACGTCTGAGTGCTTGTTGCCTTTATTTGGGTCTTTCTTATGGCCAAAGTTGGAAGAACCTTTCAGGCTTCCTTATTATGCTCTTAGGAGTAGGATTTTCATAGATAATCTTCTTTATACTAAGGAAGTTTCTCTATTTTTCTAGTGTGCTGAGCAGATTTACTACAAATCAATGGTGACTTTCAAGGCCTTTTATTTTCAGCATCACTTGAGATAGCTACAATACTTCTTTTTTCTGTTCATATGATAAATTATGTTGTTTTTGCTAGTGTTACACCACATAACCAATGATATCTAATTATTTTTATGTGTTGACTGGTATGATTTGCTAATGTTTATTACAGAATTTTGCATACGAATCATTAGAATTTCTGACCTGAAATTCGCATTTCTGAGTTATCATTAGATTTTGTTTCACAGCATACTAGCCTCATAACGTGAAGCTGGTAACTTTCCTGTCTCCTCCTGAAATTGGTATTGTTATAACTCATTCGTTGAGTTATAAACCAAGAGAATTACTTCTACATTATTCTTTCCTAAGCAATAAACTTAAAACCATATATTTCCTTCAAAGCATTGCTTTATCATCGTTCTAAAATTTTTAATCTGTTTTGCTCTCATGTTTATTCAATTGCAAATAATTTTAATATCCTTTGTGATGTTTTCTTTGAAAATAAGTTGTTTAGAAATAATTTTACTTAGTTTCCAAATATTTCAGTATTTAACCTAAGTTTTCAAATACTCACACAAAAATTAAAATAGGAGTAGGCACTTGGTCCAAAAGTGGTTGTTGCATCAACATTCCATATTGGAGCACCTGGGTTTGAGAATTGGCTCTATTACAAATTCTAACTGACTGGTAACACACACACTGGAACACAGCAAATTATGGCTCAAGTTAATTGGGTCCTACCACCCATATAATTGAACTGATTTGAATTCCAGGCTCCTGGCTTCAACCCCAGGTCAGCCTACCAGCTTAGGTTCATTGAGGGTATTTAGGGAGTAAACAAGTGAATAGCAGATTTCCCCCTAACCATATCCCCTTTTTGAAAGATTAATTGATATAGCTGGGAAAGTAGTGTATATGTGCACATCTTTGTATCTACCCAGAAAATACAAAGTCCTACAAATCGATAATATTATAACTTGTTATGAAATTTCCCTTACAATACATCTGATTTTGGTTTATCCATTTTTCACGTACTCAACCACGTGTGGTTGCCATATTGGATAGTGTAGTCCTAGAAAGTTGAGGGGCTGGCACTGTGGCAGAGTGGGCAAAACCGTTGCCTGCAGTGCTGGCATTCCGTTTGGGCACCAGTTCAAGTCCCAGCTGCTCCACTTCCGATTCAGCTCTCTTCTATGGTCTGGGAAAGCAGTAGAAGATGGCCCAAGTCCTTGGGATCCTGCACCCGCTTGGGAGATCCAGAGAAAGCTCCTGGCTCCTGGCTTCAGAATGGTGCAGCTCCAGCTTTTGCGGCCATCTGAAGAGTGAACCAGTGGATGGAAGAGCTCTCTCTCTTTCTCCTCTGCCTCTCTGTAACCCTGCCTTTCAAATAAATAAATAAATCTTCAAAAAAAGAAAGTTGAAATTCTACTTGTTTCTGAGAATTCACATCTGAGGTATGGTTACTATCTTTGTGTATATTCTTGATTTAGAAATTTCAAAAAGAGGAATAGGAAAATAGTCAATCTCTACCAGAAGCAAGAGTAAGATATTCCTATCTGAATGATGTTTCTATTTTTCCAAAATTAAGGCAAAAATTCTTGCCATTTTTAAATAATAGAATATAAAATCAGGATCTTCAACTCACTTGATAGTAGAAAATGAAGCCATTGCCCTGTAAATGAGCTTGGATTTATCACAGCACATTAAAAATTTTCAGATAAAGAAGCTCATTCTCTGTCAACTCTATTATGAAGAGTAATTCAGTTTTCCTGAGATTCCACCCCAGCCAATGCTCCCAATAATCCTTAATTAAGGAGCAAGGGGACATTCTCTTTGATGTCACCCATCCTCCAAGCAGAGAAAGTAGAATTATATGCAAAAATACCTTTGTTATATTTTGAGTTACACCAATGGTCATTCCCTTTGAAGTATTTCCTGGCTACTTTAACAACTATTTCCTTACATTTTCCAAAGTTCTTATTGACCTCTCCATACTTTAAAATAATTTATTAGATGGGGCTGGCGCTGCGGTGCAGTGGGTTAAAGCCCTGACCTGAAGCACCGGCATCCCATATGAGCGCTGGTTCTAGTCCCGACTGCTCCTCTTCTGATCCAGCTCTCTGCTGTGGTCTGTGAATGCAGTAGTAGATGGCCCAAGTCCTTGGGCCCCTGCACCTGCATGGGAGACCCAGAGGAACTCCTGCCTCCTGGCTTCGGATCGGTGCAGCCCCAGCAGTTGTGGCCATCTGGCGAGTGAACCAGTGTATGGAAGACCTCTCTCTCTGTCTCTACCTCTCTCTGTAACTCTGTCTTTCAAATAAATAAAAATAAATCTTTAAAAAAATAACTTATAAGAGCAGTTTTGGTTATTAACCTATTTCTGTCTCTCCGTATATAAGCATACATTCACATACACATGTAGGTATGCACATGTATGTGATTACACATATAACAACCTTATATATTGTATGCACATATAATGGAAATATATATGTTTGTATATCTATATGTACATACAACATCCTTATATTATCTATATAACATATATAATGAGAATATATATTTATTTGTGTATAATATATATATATATATCAAGTGGGCATTACCTGCATATGCCTGCATGTGTGTGTGCATCTGTGTGTGTGTATGTGTGTGTGTGTGTAAGAATTCTCAGGCTCATCCACCTAAATACTAAATACAGTCATCCCAAGTCACAAGGCAGCATTCTTTTCTTTTCAGAGCCTGGTTCCTACCCTAGTTTCTCTGTACGGAGAGTTACTTGCAAGATGTCCCACTCACAGACTCTGAACCTTATTTCCTGCACAGTGAGCCCCTGCATGTAGGAGATGAGAACTTCCATAAACACCAGAAGTGCTCTGGCTTTGAAGGTAGCATTAAACATTAACATCCTTGGTTTATTGTTTTATTGTTTCTGGGCTTCCAAAACAGCAAGAAAAGCCATGTTCCCAATCCTCTATTTGTGAATGGCTTCAGAGTACGGAATTGCCACAACTGTCACATTACTTAGTGCCTCTCAAATTGGATTTTGTATCAGAATTCCCTGAAGGGCTTCTTAGAACACATGCAGCAAGACTGGACTCTCCGAGTTTCTGGTTCTGTAGGTTGAATGGGACACAATCATTTGCATTTGGAGCAAGAACTCAGGGTATGTCGATGCTTATTGTTCAAGGACCATGCTTTGAGAACCGCTGATACAATAATGCTTCATCTTGCAACCTTCCCTTCTCCCAATCTTCCCTACATGAGAGGATTTGTAATTGCGACACCACTTAGACATTTCTGAAGTGCAGCATTAAATGGATCATGGACCTATCAGAGAAGAAGAACCATGTATGCATTAGTTCCTCTACCCCATTGATCCAGGGCATTAACATTTCTGACCTGTAGACTGCTCAAGATGAATGCAGAATAGTTACTGTTGATTTCCTAGTATGTCCCAGGGCAACAAACATGAGGTGTGTGGCATTGACCTGAGAGGTAGCATTGTCTAATTGCACCCGTGACAGTTGTTTAGGATCTGTGTGAGACTGGTTGTGGCAACAAGGTGTGGAGATAAGAAGCAAGGGAGAGAATTCTGAATGAAGAAAAGGAGTTGAGTACAATTGCATTTGTGCAAACAAGATACTTTTTATTTGATTAAGTCCGAGTATAGTTTTCTAAGAGTGTTCTAGTATATGTGCTGCTGAAGCGAGCATTCTAAGAGTATTCTAAATATTTTGACAATGTAGTCCACTGAGGATATTGATTGAATAGAACTTTCTCATAAAGAAAGGAAGTGACAAAAATCTCACAATGAGGACATTGGAAATGTTTTCTTTAGAGAATTTTCAAAAACAGAGGAAATATATGGAATTATTTTTAAATTGTTATAATATACCAAATGAATTTTTTAACTTTAAAGTGCCTCAGTACAGCAATAAATATAATTGGTTAGATTTTGTATGACAAGAAAACACAGGATGAAGAAGACACAATCTTCCATATTGTACAAACTAGAATACTAGCGATTTTTGATAATTGTGATATTTTTCTGTTAGTGTGTTTAAAACTTCGGATGATTTTAGCTATATTTATTTGTTAAGTTTAAGTATGTTAATAATCCTATGTGAGATACACTGGCATCTATTCATTCATTTTTTTCTAGTACGTCTTTAATCAACTTGTATATTGGTGAAAGCCTATATCTGTAATTGGAAAAATATCACAATAGTTTTCCAAGATTTATTTTGTAAGTTTCTCAAATGTGAACACTGAGCTTAATTCAGTCTATAGTGAAAGAAATACAGATGCTATCTAATATTGTTATAAAAAAGAGATTAGACTGTTAACTTATGTAACTACTGATCTGTTCTTTTTTTAAAGATTTATTTATTTATTTGAAAGTCAGAATTACACAGAGAGAAGGACAGGCAGAGAGAGAGAGAGGTCTTCCACCTCTTGTTTCACTCTCCAATTAGCCACAATGGCCAGAGCAGCGCATAGCATATCTGAAGCCAGGTGCCAGGAGTATCCTCTGGGTCTTCCCACCCAGGTGCAGCAGCCCAAGGACTTGGGCCATCTTCTACTGCTTTCCTAGGCCATAGGGATGGCGCTGGATCATAAGTGGAGCAGCCGGGACTCGAACCGGCACTCATATGGGATGCTGGCACTGCAGGCGGTGGCTTTATTCAGCGCTGGCCCCAATATTGCTCTTTCCTATTAATAAATGGCATATCTTGGTTTAGTAAGTTAACATCATTGATCACCTGTCAGTAAATGTAAGATTTGAGGAATTTTACTAATTGTAGTATTTGCTTTTTTATTTCACTGTACTATAAACTGATTCTCCAGAACCTAGAACCAAACTTGCATGCATATTAATAGACTTCTATCCATATACCCTAAAAGAGAGGAAACATAGTGAGAGTGAGATTATGATTTCTAATGATGTAATTCACTGGTACTGAAGTATGCTGAAACTACAGCTCTGTTAGTATGTTCCCTGTAATCACCTAAGTGATTGCACCAAACAGCTACCATTTGTTAATTTATAGATGAATTTATCAACAGGTTTTACATTTTTATTTGACACACACACACACACACACACACACACACAAAGGGATCTCCCATCCACTGGTTCACTGCTCTAATAACCCAGTAGCCATGACAGGACCAAGAGTCAAAGTCAAGAGCCAGTAACTCAACCCAGGTCTTTTATGTGGGTGGCAGGAACCCAATCACTGGAAATATCACTAGACACCACTGCTGCCTCCCAGATCCTAACAGCAGTCAGAAAGCCGGAGACAGATATCAAACCCAGGAACTCCAATATTGGATACAGTCATCTTACCTGGCATCTTCACCGCTGGTCTAACTGCCTGCCCCACAGCTATTTTTAACAGCTGCCAGGGCACCTTGCTGTGTGCTGAAACTGCCAAAAAAGAATTAACATCATCTCTGCCCTCTCAGAGGTCACTCTAGAGCAGGTGGCATACCCATTAACAGCTAATTGTGAAACAATAGTGACAAGTGCAAAGACAAGTACATGCCCAGCAATTTCTAGAGACTCAGGAAGGGCCTGTCATCTAGGTCTGTTGAGGGTGTCGTGGACAATTACTATGGAGTGAGCTGTACAAGGTGCATCATGAAAAGTAATTAGACAACAGCTAGGCAAGTGGGTGAAGGCAGGAGAGAAAGGAGGAGAGAACTTTCCACGAAGTGGTGGACTCAAGATATGTGAGTAGTTAATTATACAGGAGAAACTACAAATGGTTTAGTTCTGCGTTCTAAGATGTGGCGCAGGAGTACCAGCTAATTAGGCTGGCGATGCCAAGAGTGGTTCGATGCTTCATGTAGGAGCACAGACTTTATCCTGGAGGTGAGGGGCTCCCCTGAAAAGTCTGAAGCATCCCAAAGGCCTATATTTGCATTGCCATCTGCATTAGATGTATAAACCCCTAATGGTAACATCCAAATTTCCTTTTAAAAAGACTCGTTCATCACACAGTTTAATAACTCATAGTCTAGAGTTCTAGTTGAGACATGGTCACTAATTAAATGGTAACAAAGTAGTTGTTTTCTTTGTTTTGTCTTTCCAAAGACTGCAATTTAAGTGAAATAGTAGCTGTGAAAGCCATTTTTGAATTTATAAAGATATCATATAGTCACTCCACATGTATTAATAACATTACAAGTTCTTAGAAGATGCATGTTTGATGGCCCAAATCAACACTCTTCCATGCGAATTTCTGTCTGTGTGGATAAAGTCTGTAATGACGTACAGGTAGCAGAGTGAGAAAGTGCTGACCAAAGATGTGCACCTTACGTTTGGGGCTAAAGGGCATTTGTGCTTTGTTTCATTTCAATTGAACTAAATATTCAGTATGCATTTCAATCATCTGTTGTCTTTGCATCATAGTGTAAATAAACATATATCCCCATATCTATGAGAGTAATATAAAAAGTTCATGAACTCTGTGGATTTCAAGTTTTCGCACCAAAATAAACTTATCTTTTAGTTTCCTCTTCCCATGAACTTTTTTGTATAATTTATCTTATTTATATAAAGGGAACAAATTTCACATATACCATATATATAGTGTTAAGAACATAATGATACTTCTGGCCCTTCCCTCCCTCCTTCAGTCCTACTCTCCATCCTCCTTCCTTTTTTCCTTTTAATTTTTACGATGACATTACATTTTAATTCACTTTATAATCACTAGCTTCATCCTCCACTAAATAAAGATTCCAACAAGTAGTAAGCAGAAAACCCAGTATTTGTCAGGACTTCATCTAAGGGCTATAAACAATAATCTAATTTCAAATGTCAATTTCATTCATATACATTATATTTTTTGTACTCTGTGTATCAGTTACCACAAGTCATAGAATACATGTTCATGTCTTTGTGTATGGATGGCTGAATATGTATCAGGAGACTTGATAAAGTTTATGGAAAAGCAGAAATACATGTGAATATGCATTTCCCATGAACTTTATGAGGTACACTTTTATAGGTATAAGTAGTTCTTTGAATATATCTATGTATTTATTTATATCTACTACACATTCTCATTAAATATACATAACTTATAAGGTCTAATTACTGGTACATAATTATCAGTGAGGCTGAATCTTAAATGACTATTTGAAATGAGCTACTTTCTCATTCTAAGAGAGGATAAGGCATGGGAAAGCTCATATGTAATATTTGGGCATGATTAAAACCAATTCTTTACTTCTTTAGGCTTCATGACTGCTTCATGACTTCCAGCCAATTGCTCTCCCATTTTTCGTGTGTCTTTATGCTAGACAAGAAAGAGTTTGCAGCTCCCATGGTTTGATATCGTTTTCAAAGATCTCCCTCCTTTGCCCAGCGCCCTATCTGGATTGCAGCTTAAAGGTCTTGTTGACTCATTTGCCTGTGTAAGGTCTTAGTGGCACAAACAAGTCACATTCGCAAGTCACATGCGTGTAGTTCTGGGTACAGCCTTCATCTGCTTCAACCCCCTCACCTTCCACTCCGCCTTCCTCTTAGCTATACAGCCCTTGGCTTCTATTGAGCCTAATGAACACTCAAATGTTCTGGGAAACATAGTGGAGCTGGGGAAAATATGCCATAAAAAATATGCCTGTGAAAAGGCATTGTCACCATCGCCGCTCCAGCACAGCTCATGGGCACAGTGGCCTCCGTGTGAGTCCTTTCTGCCCAGTAAAAATGAAAACAACATTGTAATAAATTAGCTGGAACTGCGCGTCCCTAGGTGTTCAGTGACACAATGATAAATAACCCTAAGCATGCCCAATTTGGCTCCCCTCTGCCTAGGTTTTCTACCATAATATTTTCAGACTTTAAGTCATGGTCATCAACACCTGATTAACACAGGGAGGGAAGGAGAAGATAGCACAAAGGATATATATTCTGGGAACAGTACAACCCATCTACAGTATAATATTTTATCGGGGTTAAGTTGTAATCGATCATTGCAAAGATGAACATTTCTGTATATAATTAGTAATCGTAATGTCTCAACTCTCCCCATAAAATAAATACTTTGAATAACCCTAGAGGTACATCCTAGATTTGTTTGTTTCTGATTATTGAGGCATATTTCCTTTTCTTCTCACTTTCTGAATTTATGAAGGGGGTACTTGAACCTCACAGCATTACTTTTGTCTGCTAAATTTATTCCTCAGTACATTTTCCATTATATATGTATGCATATATACACACACATACCCATATACATACACTTATTTTATTTTATATATATATAAATTATGCATGTAACACAATTGTATTTTATAAATATTTATATCAGATTCACTTACCCTCAATCTATCAAATAAATTCAGTTATATTTGTGTAACTTTCACAGGGAAGGAATAACTTAGCATACAACTTTTCTAGCTAAACCACTACTGTTGGAAATAAATCTGTATTTACCCAGTCCTCTTTATTCTCTGATGAAGAAAAAGGTAAGCATAAACATTCATCTGCCATTAATTATTGCACCAGAGAAAATGAATGCTCAAGTAAATAGCGATAACATCGATTTTTACTGAATAGAAAAGGTGGATAAAGGAAGCGTGAATGATACACTTTCACTTTTTGAGGGGTGGCTTGCATAATTTCCTTGTCTCTAAGGCACTGTCCATAATGTAGAGAGTATCCCTACACGTATTTATTGCAGGCCTCCTCCTCCTTCCAGCCCTCCAGCACACATGATGAGCTTAGAACCTGTGCTTCCCTGCACTGGACTGAGTCTGTTTGTGTGGCTGTGTACTCCTGGGCTGTGTTTACTATTTACTCAAATAGAAAGAGAGTAATAATAACAGCTATTCTGCACTCCACACCTAATACAGCTTTTACCAGGAATTATTGTAAGGGTTTTCCATTTTTATCTCATTGAATGTACAAAATGACTATATTGGATAGGTGGGATTACACTCCCTACGGAAAGACCAGAAGGCAAGTATTTGAGTGAGCTGAAATTATCCAGACTGGAATTTGAAACTTCTAAGTCTGTTCATTAATTTCAGCTTCTCACCAAGAAGCTAAAATTCACAATGAGGGGCTCAGCATCACAGGTAGAGAAAAATCTCACAGGTCCTTTCCCTTCCATTACATGTTCTTTATTTTTTTTTTATTTTATTATTTGACAGATAGAGTTAGACAGTAAGAGAGACAGAGACAGAGAGAAAGATCTTCCTTCCATTGGTTCACCCCCCAAATGGCTGCCACGGCTGGAACTACGTCTATCTGAAGCCAGGAGCCAGGCGTCTCCTCCTTTGTTTACTTGTTACTGAGGAAAAATAAAACTTAGTTTGTTTACTTGTTACTGAGGAAAAATAAAACTTAGTTTGTAGTGAAATCAGGCACAATGAAGATGCTAACACAATGACAATGAAAAGGTTGGGCAAAGGATAATGGCGGAACAAGGGACAAGAATGCAAAGTGACATTGGGACCACTGAGCACTGCCACAGGGCTGAGCTGTCCAGAAGCCTGGCCAGGAGAAACGGAATTGTCCCCTCATCTCCCTGGTCGGAAGCCATGGCAGACTGCATGATGGCTCCCAACTCGGGCCCTGTGAGGGTGTCAGTTCACATGGCAAAAGGGATGTTATGATTAGGGTTAAGGACCTGCAGAGGGGGCTTGTCTGAGTGGATCTGTTCCATTCACAGGGGTCGTTAAAATTGTGAGGTTCACCTGCAGAGCACCAGAGGGTGCAGCTTGAGGATTTAACTGCTGCGCAGTCTGAAAGTAAGGAGCTCCGTGGAAGGACCAGAAGGAAGTCTCTAGAGACTGGAAAAGGCATGTAAATAGATTCTCTCCTAGAGTATCTGGAAGGGAAGGAACCACGCTAGAACCATGATTTTAGGATTTTTACTTCAAAATGCTAATATAATACATTTATGTCTCTTAAGTCACTAACCTGGCAGAAATGGGAAACTATTAATATAGATTTAATGATAAAAATCAATCTTGGAAAAAAAATTGATTCCCCTTGTCTTGACCTGTTATAGAAAATTTTACTCATAGAAACCTTATAAAAGCATAATTAATCAGTCTAATAAACATTGATCCCCTACTTCAAATTTGCATAACAATAAAACAAGTAACCAAACAAAAAATTGTACAGGGATTCTTCATATGGCTGGCTTATTCATTTCCTTTTATTTGTTAATTTTATTATTTTTAACAATTTTTAGAATTCATTTAATTATTTCAAGGAGACAGAGAGAGAGGGACAGAGAAATTGTCTATCTGCTGGTCCATTCCCCAAATGGCTACAACGGCCAGGGCTGGGCCAAGAGGAAGCCAAGAGCCTGGGACTCTATCCAGGTCTCCCACATAGGTGGCAGGGATCCAAATACTTGAGCCATCTTCTGTTACTTTCCTGGGCACATTAGCAGGCAGGTGATGTGAAGTGGAGATGCTGAGACCAGAACTGGCACTCTAATATGGGATGCCGGCATTGCAGGTGGTGGATTAACCTGCTGTGCCACAAATTTGGTCTCTTTTTTCAAAATATTTTTAAAGATTTAGTTATGTACCTAAAATTCAGAGTGACAGAGGTAAGGGAGAGTCAGATAGAAAGAGGGAGATAGGAGAGCAGAGAGAGAGAGAGTCTTCCATCCACTGGTTCACTCCCTGAATGGTCACAATGGCCAGTCTTAATCCAGGAGCCAGGAACTTCATCTGGGTCTCCCATGAGGGTGGTAGGAGCCCAAACAACTGCACCATCTTCTGCAGCTTTTCCCAGGCCATTAGCAGGAAGCTAGATCAGAAGTGGAGCAGCTGGGACACAAATTGGCAACCAACCATATGGTTGTTGATTTTAGTTTTAATAAGTTCTTAGCAAAAAGACAACAAACCACAGTATGAAGATGGGGGAATGTGTTTCACGGACAAAATCCAGAGAACTTTTAGTAACAGTTAACATATTTCTAACTCTTTAAAAAAAATCTTAGACATTAAAAAATGCCATCATTTGCGATGAACAAACTAGTTGAACAATAATAGAAACAGTTTACTGAACACTGGGGTCATTATTTTGGTGTCTGGAGAATGCATTTCTCAAAGTCAACTCTCTGGAGTGTCAATTATGTAGAACACAGTCGCAGAAGACCCTCTGAGCAAATCTACCCTGACTCAGAAAAGTCAGTGTGTTGTGAAATACAGCAAGCATTTTCAGTGGTGTAAGGCTTTTCATCCAAGAGACTGCATTGACAGAACTCCAACCTGCCTAAATTTTAAACTTCTAAAGACAGGCAGTTCTCACCTGACGATTAGCAGGATGCTGTCAAAGCAACCATGCAAGGCAAATTCATGCCATCTGATCGTGGGAGTCAAAGGGAACAAAGTTCTCTGTGCCCTTTAAAAATGTTAATTTTTTAAGTCTCACTGTCAATTATACATGTACTGCAGAAACTTATATGTGATAATGTAGCGCATCATACATCGACTCCGTAAAATCATTGAAAATGACTGTTTTTGCTGTTTGTAAAATGCTTATCCGGAATCCCTTGGAAAGGGCTGATGTTCTTGTGGCAGAAATTACAAAAAAGAAGTAACTGTTCTTCACCTTTGTGATACGTCCTCTTCCTTTCTAGATGTGAGTCAGCTTTCAACATTGTATCCTTTGCTTTTCCAATGACGTTCAATATCTATGAGAGTGTTTTTTATTGGACATTTGGTGACCTGCTCAGGGACACCTATTTCATATGTATTATTGCCATGTTCTTTATTTATGTTGACAAGTTGCCTTCACAAAGATCTTCTGTTTGCCATCCATAGCCTGGGGCAGCAGGGGCAGCATTTCTGGGATTAGCTATTGTTTCAATGATTCAATGATTGCATGTACGTTCAATTTTGCTTCCAGTGTTACTGTGCCTTTTTTTTTTTTTCTTTCCTTTTGGTACAGCGTTTACATCTTGATGGTCCATTTAGAGCCCCAAGTATCTATTTTTGGACAGTGGCCCACGGTTTTTGCACTAAGACAAGGAGGAAACACAACTACATACTTTGCTGCCTGTGTGTGAATTAAATAACCACTGTGCAGGGCCCATTCACCTACAGACTTTGAGAGATGTGAAGTGATTGGTCAGGGGTTGTGAAGCTTGGCTGTTATTTGTGGGCTGAACTTTGGACTGAAAATCTAGTAGCCAAGTGTGTACTATGTGCAATTAAACTTAACATGCTGTCATAGCTGAAGTTTGAGTGTGTCATTATTAAATCAGCTGGAACAACTGAGGTCTGCCTGTGCCACAAGCGGTCAAAGCAATAGCTATCTTTACTGGGACTGGAGTACAACAGCATTTAATAATGAAGATTGTCAACTTTAAAGAGAGAGACAGAGGCCGGCGCCACGGCTCACTAGGCTAATACTCCGCCTTGCGGCGCTGGCACACTGGGTTCTAGTCCCGGTCGGGGCGCCGGATTCTGTCCCGGTTGCCCCTCTTTCAGGCCAGCTCTCTGCTGTGGCCCAGGAGTGCAGTGGAGGATGGGCCAAGTGCTTGGGCCCTGCACCCTATGGGAGACCAGGAGAAGTACCTGGCTCCTGCCATTGGATCAGCGTGGTGCACCGGCTGCAGCGTGCCGGCCGTGGCGGCCATTGGAGGGTGAACCAACGGCAAAGGAAGACCTTTCTCTCTCTCTCTCTCTCTCACTGTCCACTCTGCCTGTAAATAAAAAAAAAAAAAAAAAAAAAAAAAAAAAAAAGAAGAGAGAGACAGAGGCAGATGGGGAGGTGGAGAGGGAGAGAGAGAGAGAGAGAGAGAGACAGAGGCGGATGGGGTGGTGGAGAGGGAGAGAGAAAGATGAGAGAGAGAGAGAGAGGAAAGAGAGAGAGAGAAACTAAGATTTACAAAACACCTTAAAGGAAGTGAAAATGTTACCGAACACACTTTTTTTATAAATTCCATGCACTATGGGATTGAGAAATACTAGAAAATAAGTAGATAATATAAAAGAAATATTCTACTTATCTTGGATATTAGTGAAAAAAAAAAAAGAATCCCTTAAAAGAAATAAATACAGAAGATTAGAGAGAGGGAACAGGGAAAAAGCCAGCCAACAGAAACACATAGAACATAAAGACAGTTTTATAAAGGGAAATCATTCTAGAATTTTTCCAATAAAGCCCTTGAATTATGATAAATGTGGGTGCTATGTATATATATTTGGAAAACCAACTTGCCTTCTGTTTAGTTGCCTTTTTTTTTGCACCAATAATTTCTTAAACAATATTCTATTTCTACAGCATAACTCTGTCACTGTAGTGTAGCCAAGCTTTTCTTTGACAAATCAAGTACTAAATAATTCATCACTGCACTGAGGGGAAAAATATCCACAGCACACTGCTACTGAAAGCTCCCCTTCCTCATAAACAGGCGGCTTAATGTGATGTGCAGAGGCACACATCCCTTCCGTGTGCAAGCGCCTTGCAGATGACCCAGTCTGGGGCACTAGTAGGAGTGGAACCTAGCAGTCACCGGTTCACCTATTTTGCTGCCTTGATTATTTAACTAAGGTTAATAGCATTATATTGGTTTACACTGATGAGCATGAAATGTATTCTTTGACTAAGGAAAAATAGAATAGCTTTATTTCAGTAAGAATTGACAGCAATTTATAGGGTTTATTTTATGTATTACCAACCCCTTTATTTCAGGTAGTTTTCCTATACTTTCTTGAAAGCAGGAGATTCCAGGAGGGAGAACTGAGAACAGATGTGTTTACAAAGAAGATAGTAATGTTGAGGTGTAATGGTTTGATGCTTATTATTTCCAAGAACTCATCTGGTATTAATATGGATATCAAGTTAATCATTGATGAGGATACAAAGAGGTAAAATCATTTATTTTTATAAATATTTTTCAATTCGAAAGAGTGAAATCTAATTTTATTTTAAAAGAAGTATCACCAAGTTTGCTGGATAAATGCATGTACCTTCCTCTCCCATTTACCAGGCACTAAACAAGTGGAAGGAATAATGCATACAATCATAAGATATTTATGTTGCATATCTCTGGGGGTCTTGAAGGGCTTGCAAAATTCATACCATTAATTCTTATTCTATCCCTGTGAGAGAGGAGGCAAGCAAATATTATTAGACAATCACATAACGTATGTGCACATGTAGAAGCAGCCAGGCTCGGCAGTCTTAGGGGGAGTCCCATCAGCAGGTCTGTGCCACTGAGGAAGGAGAATGGCTACAGGGAATCTGCTCTCCCCCGATCTAACAGCCTTTCCCCACACTGGGAGGTTTTGCCTCCAGTTTTTCAATAGCTAAATTTATTTAAGGAATTCCCTGAACTGAATACCGAAATGAATTTCCATGCAAGTGAATTTTCTGACTCTCTTCTACTCACTTTCTCTTAACTTCCTAAGAGCAGATTGTCCTATAGTTCAACTTCTTATGTCCAGAAGGACTTTCTAAGTGAACAATGGTACTAAATGGTGTGTCTCCAGCAACACTGGGGGTGTTCAAAAAGTTCACGGAAAATGTCTATTATGAAAAGAGAATAAGGCATGGATTTAAAACACTTTTTGCATCAAAATAAACTTGTCTTTTAATTCTAGGTTTCTACAAACGTTTTGAAATGTTGTATTACCACAGGCTGGAAAGAAATCCAGGCCTTCTCTAGTTTCATATCCAGTGGTTCTGTAGATCCACACAAGTTTTCACTCTCATGTTGATTCCTTGCAAATTCAAGATCTTTCCAGGTTCTGTTGAAGAACCCTTTAAGAGCCTTTGAATAGACACTGTTGCTCTGTGGTAGCTTGGCCAGGACAAAGGGGCCCCTCAATGTCATGTCCTGTTCAAAATCATCCCTACCCTGACCGAGGCCTTGGAGGAAGGGAGGCATTCATTATCTTGACAAGTACCTCTCTGTGATAATGATCTCAAAATAAATTTACATCTAGCACACGATTTACAACATGGTAAACACTTTACAATGATCACCACACAAAACATTTCTGCTGTGAGATCAATAACTTTATTAAACATATTCAGAATATAACTTGTCCTTAACCTCACAAAAGCAGATGTGGAACAGTACTTAAACCCAGGATCCTTTAACTTTAAAAAATCATATGTTTTTCATACATACTTCTAAAAATTGTGTGTGTCAAGTGATGGTGACCTACACATTGTTATGGTTAACACGAGGGCAGGAGAGAGATTAAAGTTGGAGCGGGGTTTTGGCACAATGGTTAGATTACCACCTGGCGTGCTCATAGCCCATATCAGAGTGCCTTTGTGAGGTTCTGGCCACTGGGCTTTCAATCTGATATCCTGCTAATGAGTGTCCTGAGATAGAAGATGACATGTTGGGCACTTGGGTCCCTGCCAACCATGTGGGAGACACGGATTGAATTCCGGGCCCTCGGCTTTGACGTGGCTTAGTCCTTGCTGCTATAGGTACTTGGGAAGTTCCCTCTCTGTTTCCATCTCTGCCTTTCAGGTAAAATGAAAATAAACAAATATAAATTTAAAAATGTTGAAAAGTTCAGGTTAGTTAAACATGATGAATTTCCTCATGGTTTTTTTTTTTGATCTTTATGAAAAAACTCATTTTTCTTATTTATTTATTTTCTTATATATGGGTGGACTTGACTCATCTCATGGTTTGTATAGCTGATGGCACATACAAGGAGTATTCGTAAAGTTTGTTAATGGCATACTCTGACAGACTCTGTATGAATTCAGAATTTTCATGACAAACTAAGCATCTTTTTTTTTTTGAATTTTTTTTTTTTTTTTTGACAGGTGGAGTGAAGAGTGAGAGAGAGGCAGAGAGAAAGGTCTTCCTTTTGCCGTTGGTTCACCCTCCAATGGCCGCCGCGGCCGGCACGCTGAGGCCGGCGCACCGCGCTGATCTGAAGCCAGGAGCCAGGTACTTGTCCTGGTCTCCCATGGGGTGCAGGGCCCAAGCACTTGGGCCATCCTCCACTGCACTCCCTGGCCACAGCAGAGAGCTGGCCTGGAAGAGGGGCAACCGGGACAGAATCCGGCGCCCCGACCGGGACTAGAACCCGGTGTGCCAGAGTCGCAAGGCGGAGGATTAGCCTAGTGAGCCGCGTCGCCGGCCCCAAACTAAGCATCTTTTAATTTCACTTTCCATGAACTTCCTGAGTTCCTCATGTGTGCTGCTAGCCTAATCATATTCCCAGCAAATACATCTGCCACCCGCGCCAACTGCATTTTGAGATTTGCAAGATAGAAACAAGCTTCACTTCATCACATTGTATAAGAGATGACAGAGGGCGCATGACAAAAAGTGGAACTCGGAACACGACCCCAGCTTCTGGACATTTTGAAGAGGACATAGTATGTGCCTATTGCTTTTATCCGGGGAAAAATGCACCTGCTTTGGATACTTGGGTCCAACAAATATATGCTGGCAAGTGTTGCTTTGTTCTTTTCTTTCAGGACTGAAATTGAAGATTTAGGTAAATTATGAGCACAATATTATTGTTATGTCAGTAAAAAATAATATACTTGATATCAAGGTCTCTCTCACCATTTAAGTAGTGAACAGAATATAAGCATGGTGAATTTTGACTGTACCCTGTAATTTATTTAAATATGCTTTCACTATTCTGCAAGTCTTAGGGATTATTTTCAGAATTATTGTTTTGCAATATACAGGTAATGCTAGGGTATTAAGAACTCTTCTTTTAGAACCTTTCACTAGTTTACTTTCATATAACAGTAATATGAATGATCACAAGCCTGTTGGTTCCTAGGTTTCAGCTGCACGATACAATAAATCAAACCAAGGATGGGAAAAGTGGGCCACAGGGGTTTGTCAACATACCTACATTCATTTTTCAAACAGTGTGAGTTTAGTCATAGTATAAATTTCCTTTTTTATTATTAATGTTAACAGATACATAAAAATTGCATATGAGAGATTTTTTGAAAAGTTCATGAAATTCAAATCATTAAAAAACAGCATGGAGCTGAATAAAATAAACTTAATTTTTGATTTCATTAACTTGTTGAAGGACCTTTATATGTATGGAGATATTATGTCAAGCTTCAATACAAGTATATATTTTATCATGCTCAGTTCAGGGTAAACATATCTATCTCCTCAATTATCATTTCTTTACGGTGAAAAAATTCAAGATCCTATCTTCTAGGGTATATATATGTATATATTTGTATATATACACACACATATACTATACACAAACATATATATGTTTTATATATATATACACATATATATAGTATGTTACACACATATATAGTATGTTATTCTTATCCTTATTCACATGCTACACTGAAATATCAGAACACTTTTTTCTCCTAACTAAACTTAATACCCACAAATCAAAATGTTCTCCTCCCTCTCTCCCTCCCATACTCCCTATTCTACTCACAACTTGTATGAGATCAACTCTTTCAGATTTCAAGTATGAGCAAGACCTTCTGGTACTTGTATTTATGTGCCTGGTTATTTCACTTAACAGAGTGACCCCCAGTCCTCCCATGTTCCTGCAAGTGATAAGATTTCATCCTTTTAAAAAAAAAAGATTTATTTTATTTATTTGAAAGGCAGAATTACAGAGAGAGAGAAATGCACACACACACACACACACACACGGCAGGGGGAAGGGAGAGGGAGAGAGGTCTTCCATATGCTAGTTCACTTTCCAAATGGCCACAATGGCTGGAAGTGGGCCAGGCTGAATCTAGGAACCAGGATCTTCTTCCAGATCTCCAACATGGGTGCAGGGGCCCAAGGACTTTCCCAGGAGCATTAGCGGGGAGTTGGACGGGAAGTGGAACAGTCGGGACTTGAACTGGTGCCCATAAGAATGCCACAGGCCCAAGATTTCATCCTTTATATGGTTGAGTAGCATTCTGTTATGTATATGCACACATTTTCTTTACCCATTCATCACTAAACAGACAGGTTGTTTGCACTTTTGGGCCACTGTGAATAGTGCTGAAATAAACATGGGAATGCAGAAGTCTCTTCGACAAATTGATGTCATTTCCTTTGGACACAAACAGCAGTGGCATTGCTGGACCCCAAGATAGCTATATTTTAATTTTTTGAGGAATTTTCACACACATTTCTACAATGCTATACCCCTATTTCCTTTCATCTCTACCTGTTTTGCTGGTTCTTTTTTACTTCATTCATCACAATTAGGCTTGTTTGTTTAATATTATTTAAGATCTCATTTTTGGGGCTGGTACTGTGGCATGGAAGGTTAAGACTCCACCTGCAGCACCGGCATCCCATATATGGGCCATTCAAGTACCAGTAGCTCCACTTCCAATCCAGTTCCCTGCTAATGTGCCTGGGAAAGCAGCAGCAGATGGCCCCTGCACTCACCTGGGAAACCTCCAAGAAGCTCCTGGCTCCTGTCTCCTGGCTTTGGCCTCACTCAGACCTGGCTTTTGCAGCCATTTAGGAGTAAACCAGGAGATAGAAGATCTTCTCTCTCTCTTTCCTTCTCTTTACCTCTGCCTTTCAAATAAATAAACAAATCTTTTTAAAAATCTCATTTTTTTCTTCAGAAATGACAAATCATCTTTTGCCTAAAACATTATTTCACACAATCAAATGAGTAGTTTTTATGGTGTTTCCTTTCATATGAATTATATAATTAATTATTTTCTTATTTAAGGCTGAATAATATTTCACTGCAGATGTATGTCCTGCTTCTTAACCCATTCATATACTGGTAAGGATTTAGATACTTTTATTCTCATGTTTTGGCTATTGGGAATAATGCTACAATGAATCTGGGAGTGCTAATATCATTTTGATATCCAAATTTTTTAAAAAAGAAGGAAGTTCTGCAACATGTGACAACATGAATGAATCTGGGGGACATTATGCAAGGTGAAATAACAGAAGGACAAATGCTATACAGTTCCACCTACATAAGCTAAGTAGAAGAGTAAGGTCATGGAAACAAAGAATATAACTGTTGTTCCGGGCTAAGAATTACACAGAAACTAGGAGTTGCTAATCAACGGTATAAAATTTCACTTGTAAAGATGAACAAATTCTAGAGATCTTCTGTCCAATACTGTGTCTTTTAATAACAATGCTAGAAGTATTATACACTTAATCTGTCAAGAGGGTACATCTCATTTTAAGTGTTCTTTCTCCAGTGAATTTTTAAAAAACATTTTATAACATTGCACTTCATTTATTTCAATAATAACTGTACAACAGCATATGCTCTGCAAGTTGTTTTCTGCCAGTCTACACTCCTTAGCAAGATAAATCAATTTAAAAAAGGAAAAAAAAATGAAAAATAGTTTTAATCATAACAATATCTAACATATGCAACAATGCTGTTAGGCATGCTATATCATTTTAGAAACCCATTGACCAACTCCCCCAAGTTACTTAAAAAATGCATTTTTCAGCATCTAATATTACCAGCCAATTGTCACAGATATCAGAATATGAAGAGCAGGCTATGAGGCCAGACTAATCTACCAACTACTAATAAAAAATTAATTACTAAGAAGCATGGTTGACTTTAAAACAGAGGTAATTTCATATTTATTAAAGTAATTTTACTGACAATTTCATGTTAAGTTCTTTATAAGACATTGGAAACAGGACAATAAAAAGCTAGAATCGTTGTTTTGAAAAGTTGAAGTTGAAGCACAAATCACAGTAGATATTCAAAGGACTAGGTCATACACTATGCTTGCATTGGGATCAGTGAAGGAAAACAGAGCTGTCGACAACTGACTCTTAAAAAGTAAAGAATATATCATCAGATAAAAAAGGAATGAGCAGATGAAGAGATTTCCAGGCCAATTAAAGATACCTCCAAAGGCTGGAAGTGATGACCCAATTAGGAGTCTGCCGTGACTTGGTGTGCTGGGAGCAGATGTAGTGGGGTCAGCAGGGAGGGAGCGTGGTGCAGACAATGACAGGCTCCCAGAAAGGAGTCTCATGGGAACACGGTGGACCCGAGTTTGATGAGGCAAGCCAAGAATTTAATATTTAATCTGTGGTGACTCAAAGACACAGAAAGATTAAAACTTGAGTATGCTAGATTGACATTTTTCCCTTGGGAATAAAATTATGGCAGCAAACTACAACGTGGAGAGATGGGCGAGTTAAAAAGACCAGTTTCGGGTGATCTTTGAAATAGAGCAGACAAAAAGCTCAAATGAAAGCCACAGGAGTAGAAGTGGATAGGAGAGAGAAATAAGAACTAGTCAATAACATTACTTAAATGAATTAATCAACTGTATGATACAAATAATATGATGTAATATGATATAAATACCATGTAATATAAATCGAAATGATATGATATAATGTAATATGATGTAATTAGTGTAGTTCTTCAAAAAGATCCTGGAAAATGGAATTAGGAGAATTTATTTTGGAGTAAAAATCTTTGACACTCATACATGCAAAGATTTCAAAAGCTCATCGAAAATGTATGCTATGAAAAACTATGCATGAATTTCAAAACTTTTCTACATCAAAAGAAACCTGTCTTTTAATTTAATTTTTCCCATGGACTTTTTGAAACGCATTATACCACACCTATACTAGGTCAGACTGCATTACGACATAATCATTTAGAGAGTACCATTCTGAGAAAGAACCCTGATGGCAGGGAATGGAGTAAATGCAGGGGCATCTGGTGAGAAGTCTAAGAGGAGCTGAAATGTAGATTTGGCAGGAATGGATGGGGAGAGGATGAGGCCTGTGTTTCAGCACCTGCTTCATGTGTGGAGTGCGTTCCTGCCTACAGGCCCCTCGTCTATGTGCAGGGAGTTTCCAGGGTGTCATTGGGAGAAAATCCTTGATGAGAATGATTAAGATGTAGAACGGTTACTGGGAGAAAATATGAGAAAATGTAAGAAGGATGTATGGGAAGCTTGGCTAAGATTTGATTTAATGAACATTCAGGGATATTAATTCATTTACATATGTATGCAGCAGATATGGACTGGATGAAACAGTCAGTAATTAGGTCAGGGGTTGTCTGGGAATTGAGGAATTGATAATGAACAAAAACAGATATCCTCACTCCCTTGAAGGTGGGGGAGCCAACGAGAATGACAGTAAGTATACAACATACCATTACTCTGTCCTTGTCTCAGGCTCAGTCCTAATGGAGACCACACTTTGATCTTCACAGATGGAAGTTAGCTCTAAGTGAGCAGCACATTTATTTTGAAAGCATTTTTTTAAACTACAAGGGTTCCACAAGGGATGACTCATGACCCAGATCTTGAAAACAAATGCTGCAGTTCACAAGTGCAATATATGAACACAAGAAAAATAAGGAATACATCAAAATGCATTTTCACCATAGGGTAGACAGCTATAAAAAGTATATTGATGTTAACAGAGCACTCTTTGGGTGCCCTCTACATTTATAGTCAATACAAGCCTTCTCAGGTAATCCTATGAAGGCTGATGGGTACAACAGGAGGTATTTCACAGAGAAGAGGCAAGCCAAGACCCAACAGGAACACAAGGAGTCTTCAAAACCTTTGTGGAAAATGTATATTGTGAGAAAAAAATAACTGAATGGATTTCAGAATTTTTGAACCAAAATAAATGTATTAATTCCATTTTCTATAAACTTTTTGAAGTATACTGCTGACAGGCCACATTCTCCATTTTCATGATTTTTTATGCTAAGACAGGACATTAAAGTCTTGCACACTGAAATGGGTTTCTCCTTTAGCCAGGAGAAAAATGCAGTGGTAGTGCATGTCAGGACCTATGGCCAGCACAGGGATGTTAGCGCCCTATGGTGCTCCAAAGCAGGGAGAGGACCAAATAAAACTAGATGAACAGCCATCCATCAAGAATAAAGATCTGTATTAAGACAATTTTTGATTGAATTTTCTCAATAGACTACCGAGGTCTTCTTAGGGTATTTAATTTAAATTACTATTAAATTGAAATTAAGTTGGTATTAACCTTGTCTATTCAAATGATGCCTCTGAAAGAGAAACGCATGGTTCTGACATGCACGAAAATAAAATGATAAATTGGTACCCGCCACTCTCGAAATGGATGGAGTCCTTCTAATGAGCGATTACCTGTGGTATAACTATATTGATTGTGTTTGTACATGTCAAATGGGGCTGGGAAGGATGAACTAGAAGAAATCAATCTTGCAACCTGCTAGGACAGCAGCCTCCGATTTTTAAAGCTATGAAATCATGAACTTATAAAATTTCTTTTAAAAGACACAAAAAAGTAAGGTACCCATCCCTTGGTGTGGGAAAGGTTTTCTTGTCAACGTAAAGGACAAACAGATACTCAGATAGTCATTTGTGCAAGAAAAAATATTTGTAAGCATACCTTTATAAGTACACATGCTTACATCTTTTCTCTCCTCACAATGAAGACATTTTTCTTTCTGTTCCTTTGCATTTTTTTTTTCGGGCTTACAAAAACATATTTGGAGACTTACATGTTCCTGTCTTGTACCTTCTCAGATTAAGTTGGAGGAGTCATTTCTATGCTTCTTTGTATAATGCTGGGCTGTAGATTTATAAGAAGGAATGAGTGAAAGCAAAGGAAGAAACATTCATAGTTTTGTATTTTTGCTGGGGATAGCTCCAGGGTAAGCAGGGACATGCAGGCACATGCACACATACACACATTCCTGCGGTCAGCTGGCAGCATGGAGTGTAACTCCTTGCTTGTCTTCTTTTGATACTGGATTTCACACTAAAAGGCATTGAGGAGTGGAGCTGTCCTCCGCTTAAGAAAACTGATGTGAATCTGTTTTGGAGGGAGACTTCCTGAGGCAGATGTGGAGTGAGGATTGCTATCTGAGCGGATGGGGTAATGTCAAGCCCACCCTAGCAACTTTGTTTTGCCCCCTTGACAGAAGCGTGTCACACCCTTGGTATCTGAAAAGGGGCTTATGGAAACCGGCTGGAATGTCCAGGTAGGAATGTGTTCAGCCAATTCCTTCCCATCTGGCAGCTAATGAGTTTTTCTTTTTTTTTTTTTCTTTTTCTATTTTTTTTCAATTCCCATGTCAATGTAATAGTAACACAAAAGGGAACAGATTCAAAGTAGTTCATAGACACAGTTCTAAGCATATGATTCTTCCCTCTCTTCTTCCTCTATTTCTCTTTTAAGGACATGCACAATGTCTAGATGATCCTGACATAGCAAGTTTGAAGAGCAATTCACTTCCAAGTGTGCCCAGTGATATTTCTTCCACATAGTAAAACAATAGGCGGGTTCAAGGATGCATAGACCTTACAGTAGCAACAGAATATCACCTACTTCATTGCTTTTGATGCATGCTTTTAGACACTTTTAAGGAAAAAAAAATAAAGAAAACACCTCATCTCATGGATCTCTGGCCAAAAACAACAATAAAAAAATTCCTCCCTTTAACCACTTACACATTTAACTATAGCAGTAGTTACATACAAAAAAAAATTAAAGATGTGTTTATTTCTTATTTCAAAGTCATAGTAACAAAGGCAGAAGAGAGACAGAGAGATCTTCCGTCCACTGTTAAGATTTACATTTCTCCATCTTTGCTCTGAAACAGAGAAAGAGAGGGGTCAGGCTGGAGTGGGCATCTTCTCCCACAGTGCTGCAGTGTCTCAGCCTCAGGGGTTGCATTGTGATGTTTTAACTCAACTTATGTACAGATGGCCTCTAGCCAAGGATGTGCTGCTAAAGGAAAATTACAATAAAGGAACCTTGAATTTACTCTCTCAAATATTGTCTATGTTGAATGCAGCTGAAATGAAACTTGAGAGCTTTGTTAAAATAAAGGGGAAATTAACAAAGAGATTTCTGCTGCATATCTGAGGGCACAGGGAGTACAAATCTCTCACCCAGAGGAAAGAATTCTTGCAATATTATGCCTTAACTGATTTAGTTAAAAAAAATGGAAGTCTACGATTTGGTTTACAAGTTGAAAGAATATTAAACAATCTTGCATTCATTATTACATAGTATGACAATGTGAAAAACCGGACTGATACTCAGAGACGTTCTGCCTCTCCTTTTCTCTTTCTCTGTAATGAGTGTCATAAAAGTGCTAAGATGCTAACCCTTCCCAACTCAAGTGCCGCCCCATGTGTTAGAAATCAGGCAGCTTTTCATCTTTGCAAATTTCAGCTGAACCACAGTTGCCTGGTCCAATTCTTGGATCAATCAAGGTATAAAGCTGTGTTTTGTTTTTCAGAAGAATTTATTAATTAAATTATACTGCATGTGGATTTTCGATTTGACCTACATGTTGGCATACTCATAATGAAGCTGGCTTATTTTTTTAAGTTATTGGGATTATAGTTGCAAGAAATAGTATGTGTGTTTGCTTCCATACACATTTTGTAAGTAAATTATTCACAGAAGCATGATCGTCTTGAAGGCTGTGAGGTGACACTGACCCTTGGAGGTACCGTTGAGTCCATCTAGAAGACAAATTTGAGGGGTATGCATTGGGACAGAGTGGATTGAGCCACTACTTGGGATGAACACCCTGGGGGAGGGGGAGCAGCAGATGATGGCTCAAATACCTGGGTCCTTGCAACACAGGTAGGAGACCCAGACTGTTGATTTCTAGGCTCCTCACTTCAGCCTGGCCCACCCCTGGCTTAGGTGCACATTGGATGGGAATGAATCAGTGGATAGAAAATCTCTCTCTCTCTCTCTCTCTCTCTCTCTGCCTCTCAAATAAAAGCAAGCAAATAAACTGTAAAAAAAGGACAAAGTAATGGTCTAGATAAAATAAAGGAAAAATAAAGAAAGACTCAATAGTGTTTAAAGAACCCTGAGAAGTGGTCACTGTGCCACAAAATACAGGTGTCACTTTCATTCCTACTTGTGTAGGTGTGGGGAGCAACTCGGACTAGACTAAGTTACTGGAATTAAGACTTATTCTATGCATCTGCTTTCCCACAATATGGCGCTGAGAAGGGAAACAGCTTCTACGCAGCTGCCTCCAGTTCAACCAATAAACTGTAGGAGCTGCTCCTGATTGGAGGAGAGCAGCATACTCGGCGTGTGGGTAGCAGAGCATGGATTGGTGGAAAAGGACTATAAAGGAGGAGAGAGACAACATGCACCAGGAACATCTAACGGGAACACCTGAGGAACACCTGTGCAGCCCCTGAGAGAGCCAGCTGGCGGTGCGCCGCTCCCCCGCGGAAGTGGGGAATGTGGCTAGGGGGAACCGCCCTTCCACAGAGGTGGAAGGGTCGTAGCCAACCCGGGAAGAACCAGCAGCAAACCCGGGGAGGGCCGAGCAGACAAAAGAACAGCGCAGGGTCCTGTGTCGTTCCTCCACGAAGACGGGGAGCGACAGTAGGAATAATGCCATCAACACATTCTCATTGAAGAATAAACTTAGCACAAGTAATGAGGGTAAATTAGGAAATTTTTTTTGCAGAAAATTTGGAAAATTCACAGAATCATTTGGAAAATTCATAGAATCATTGAGAAAATAAGATGGAAGTCATCTCTAGTTCATTGCCTCCAGACAGCCAATGATAACTTTAAACATTCCGATTCCAATGTGTTTAAGTGTATTAACTAACTCTACAGAACTCTGCTTTTTGTTGTAGTCCTTGTTTTTGTTTTTGTTTTGTTTTGTTTTGTTTTCTTTTTGCTAAAATTATTGGAAAGCATTGCCCTTGCCTTTGAAAATTAGATAATGGGATGTGGAAAACAAAGACAGAGACAGAGAGAGGTGAGTCTGGGTACTGCTTCATTTAGTTATTAATTTTGCTTGTGTGTGTGTGTGTGTGTGTGTGTCTGCTCATCTGCACATGAGGTTGTGCCTGAGATAGGAAGGTGTCATATTCAAGGTACTTTTTCTGTGGATCCTGTATTTTGGTCAAATGTGAGAGTTAACTTAAAAACAGAATTTAGGAAGCTAGTCAGCTGGCACCTAGGATAATGTTTTCATGAACAGATATCCCAGAATAAGTTATTTCACAATTACATGATACTTCATCTAAGTTCACAACAGTGTGCCAAGAAATTTCCAGTGCTACCTCTGTGCTCTATTTGTCCGTCTCTGAGGTTCTGTCTACACATGGGTTGGTGTCTGCTTTCTCACCTCACCTCACTGTCCTGCACTCCGTTCCTCACATCAAACTTTATTTTATTTTTACTTTTGTTAAGCTTATTTATTTGAGAGTTTGAGAGACAGTAAGAGAAAAAGAGAGAGAGAGAAAGGAAAGAGAGAGAGGGAGAAAGAAGGGAGAGAGAGAGGTACAGAGAGAACAAGAACACGTTCCGATTCATTTGTTTCCAAAATGCCAGCAATGGCTGGCACTGGGCCAGGCTGAAGCTGGCAGCTGGGAACTCCATCCAGGTCTCTCTTGCGGGTGGCAGAAACTCAATCACTAGAGCTGTGCCACTGCTTTCTAAGGTAGCATTAGCAAGAATTTGGAGCCAGGAGCCAGAATCAAGCTTCAGATTCAGGCACTCCAGTATGATATGCAGGGGTCCCATCTGGTGTTTTAATAACCAGGCTAATCACTCATTCCATCCTCCCCCCCAAGAAATGTTAATCTATAGAAAATGAGATGTGGATTTTCCAAGAAAGTAAAAGTCCGATTGTTTCTCCTAAAACTCAGAGTTGATAATGAATACCCATTTCCCTCACATCATTTTCAATAATGATATATAATGATATCTATTTTGATAGCTATCCATAAAATAGTATTTCTGTTGAAAATTTGAATTCTGAAAGTCAGTGAAATTATACTTGAATCTAAAAGATCCCCTACTTAAACGCTCTGATTTAGTTCTCTTGTTTAATTCCTCCCTTTGTTCTCTCCTCTCTATTTCTCTAAACATTTATTTCTCTGGCCTACCTTTCTTTTTCCTTCATTCTTTCTTAATTCCTTTTTCTCTTTCCATTTCTGTACCTCTATTCCATAAACTTATCAGAACCTGTGGAATTATTGAAAATAAGTTTGTGATAGTAACTCAACTACCTATCATCATCTTATGCCTTTCACTGCAACCTGCAGGCATATGCTAGTGTCTTCCCATTTGAAGACACAACTTGATATCAGGAGTGAACATTCAAGTGGACTGAAGCCTCTAGCATAGGCTCACTTGCTCTGATGTAGACAGAACAACAAATGAACTGAAAACGCCACCAACCTTGGAGAGCCCTCGAGGTGCTAATGCTTGATGGTTGGGATTCTATGCAAGCTGCTGCCAAAGCAATAAAACACATAAATGGTTTGGGGACCACCAGTCCCTGCTTTGTAAAGTATTCATGAAGTAGAATTGCGATGACCTACTACCTTGATGTGATTTCCAGTTGCCTCAAGCTCTCTCTGCATTCAGTTTGACCCCCTTTGCTACCTTTGACATTGATCTATTCTGGAGATTGTAGCTATAGGCTTTTTGTTTGAACCTGAGATTGGAGTGAAAATAAAAGCCACCATAACGTCTCTGCCTGTGTGCTGATGGGCTCATACTGCAGTCCTTGGTAGTAATCAGGATGGTCACTGTGGACTCTGGAAAACAAGCTCTTCAGGGACTTAGCTATGATGAAACTACTGCAGAAGGCTGAGGCAAAGGAGGAAGAAAGGGTACAGTGTGACACTAAAGACTGCTCCTGAATTATAGAAGGAAATCAGAGGGAGTTGCTAGAAATGGCCATGAGCACTTTGTATTTGATATTGGCTCATCCAATACATTCAGCTGAAAATGACAAAGTCATTCCTTTTGCTTCGCCTTGTGGGACTTGCTAAGAAGCCTCGCTGTGTTTCGTTTCCATTCGTCTTTCCAGTCTACTTGCTTTACTACCAGCTTTGTGTTTCTTCTGTGCCCCACACCAACGTGGTCCGGAGGATGTCTATTTTGCTGCACTTAGTGCTAATTTTCTAAACTTACCTGGGCCCTTAGTGGCTTTTCATCACGATCAGCAGTGTGCAAAATGCAATGAATTTCTGCTGTTTCTCTCCTTCTCTGTCTCTCTGTCTCTCTGTCTCTCTGTCTCTCTCTCTCTCTCTGATTTGTCTTTATCTCTACTCCACCCCCTCTTTTTTTTCCTGGAACTATCCTTGAGTTATTCAGAATAAAAGGAAAATAGTGTAATCAGAATGCAATTCCAAAAGGAAAATGCAATTGTACTTTCCATATAGGAAAATAAGGAGCAGGAAGAGAGAGAAGACAGCACAGCAGGCTGATAACAGGGGTGCTCTGCTTTCTGGGAGAAGCAGCCCTTTTTATTCAAACTAATTTATACCTAGAAACAAAAGGTTTTTCAGAGAATGGGAAAAGAGAGGAGACTGAAGGATGGTCCAATTTGCATTTCTGTTCACACAATATACGTGTTCAATTGACTAGAGAAAGGTTCTTTTTATTTCTTGTTACAAATGGAAGCACCTGTTTAAAAATACTTGAATCAAATTTTATTCACAATTACTATTTTTCTCAAACTTGTCTTTGATAGACAAAGAAATAAAGGCTGAAACCTATTGGGTTTATTTTAACTCTGCACTCAATAACTTGAGGTAGCATGGCATGGTAAGAAAGAACATTGTTTCAAGACCCTGAAGATGTAGTTATAATCTAAGCTCTATCATTAGCTGTGCATTATTAAGTAAATCATGTGAAGTTCTTAGTCTATGTTTCTTTTCTTTTAAAATTAGGAGTTTGTATCAGATCATCGGTAATTTTACTTCCACCAGTTTAAAATTTACAGAAAGAAAAATCTGGTGTTCTTTCACTTTTACAATTCAGAATCCCTGAGTCTGAAGCAGGTAGTGTAGGTGACAGGTCTGTGCTGGGAGAACCACTTGGACCGCCCCCCCCCCTCCCCCCCGCCCCGCAAGGTGTGCACCTGCTGTACCTTCACAACTTCCTCACAGCTGCTCTTGGTTTTCAGGGAACTAAGAGTTGCAATAGGAGGGGCTTCGGACCTGTAGCCACATTAAGCACCATAGTCTGCCAACCTCATTTCCAAATCCATGTCTTTTGGACTCCTTTCTCCACCATCTGTTGTGGTCAAAAGAAGCCGGAAACACTCTCTGCAGCTCACTGCTTCCTTCCTGGAGGAGCTGCTAGAGAGATAGACCACCACAGGGGAAAGGTGTTCCTAATGCTGTTTCAGAAAAGGAAATGCATTTTTAATAACAACCAATGAAAGTGGTGGTTCCTCATCAATTGAGACTCTAGACTCCCTGAGGGCATGAAAATAATTTTGTCTTCTGTATTTCCTAACAGGTAAATTCAGGGACAAGCACTTGAACATCATCACAGGCAGCTCACTTATGTTAGACTGATGACTAGAATGATTCTGGTATTTGTGAAACAATTCAGAGTAGTGGGGCTTTGAAAGACATGGTGCACTTTTGAATTGAAAGATACTCAGGATGTGGCTAGGACAATATATGATGCCCTCATCCCATATAGGTGCCTGGGTTCTAGTCGCAGCTCCACTCCTAATTCCAATGTCCTGCTAATGCATGCCTTGAGCAGTAGATGATGGCTTAAGTACGCAGGTTCCTACCACCTACAAGGGAGATTTAGATTGAGTTCTGGGTTGCTGACTTCAGCCTGGACTTGTCCCAGCCAGCTACTGCAGGCACTTTGGGGCACAAACCAGCAAATAGGAGCTCCCTCTAGCTCTCTCTCTCCCAAAAAGATTTATTTATTTTTTTAAATTTAATAGATAATATAAAATCCTCAACACTGTTAATTCTGTGGAAAAGAATGAATGTGGTCTGCTAAGCATTTACTTTTTTACTTTTACTTAACTTTCCTCTCTTTTTCACCTCCTCTCTCATTTTTTATTCCTTCTGCCTTGAGTCTGCCATTACGAAAAGACTGAGGGCTGATGCACGTGACCTGGACAAGTTGCCTCTCCCCTCTGTCTGGGACCTTGCACTGTCCGCCAGGTTTCTACCCGCAGCAGCCCCTGTGCTTGCAGTCCTGACTCCCTCCTGGCCTCTGCTCAGTACTGGGCCTGGACACCTTTCTTGGTAGCAGCAGCCTGCTGCGAGGACTTCCTGCGTGGAGTCTGTGCCCACGAAATAAAACAGTACAAAAACAAAATTATCTCACCAGGTGCTTTAGGTATGCACTGGTTTACATGAGGACATAAAGCTAATTTTTAAGCTATTTTAATTTATTCTTGCACACTAAACAGCTCATATTCCACTTTTGAATCCTCTGAAAGCTAATTCTGCCACGATGAAGGACACAGCTGGGAGAAAACATTTATATATGAAACTGGAAGATCTCCGCTAATTCAAGTCATGTGGGACTTCATAACTAATTCATTTTCAAGTACTCTAACATTGAGTCATCACATGCACCTGTAATACAGATTAAAAACATTTATAAAAAGATATACATAGCATGGACCCTTTGGCATTGCAAATAAAATAAAGGTACATATTTGTGACAACTTTAACTGGTGGATATACAAACCATGTATTTTCCTGTATGTATTCATTACTGCACTATGAATAGCCATTAATGGATGGCAGAGTGCTCCGCAGATGTTAAGTCTGTGCAAGTACACGCTCATCCTATGAATTCTACAAACCCAGTAGCCAAAAGCAGAGAGAGAAAAAAATCAGAGTCCAACTATAATTATTTCAACCAAAGAGTAAAAAAAATATGCATTTCCTATGAAGTACAAAAAAGAATATGCTTTATTGAATCTATGGAGACTATGGTAATACAGGTATCTAATATGGCAAATTGCCTTTAATTTACAAAATATGGGGGCCTTGCCTGTTGAAGCATTTTGTCAAGAAAGGCAAGTTGGTAAATATATGTTGTGTGAAAAGTGACATAGTTTGGACATTTGTGAAATATGTATTAAGATCATGGAATGCTATGAAAAGCAAACATCTATTTGCCTATAAAATATTTCCAAGTTATTTTAATCTTTTCTTTGATATTCCAGGGGATTTTAAGTCAATTGAACTATATAAGCTATGGTAAAGCAGAAACATTTCTCTTTTGAGTACTCCCTATGCCAATTTTATACCCCATAGGTGAATTGATGAAACTCAAACTCTCTCTCTTTCTCTCTCTCTCTCTCTTTTTCTCTCTCATTCTGTAGCCAGCTATCAAGTCTCTATTTTCTCTTAGCTCTGAAGCAGTACTATTTTTCTCAGTATCACAGAGGAAGACAGCACCTAGGGTCCACAAATCCTGTCAAAATGATCATAGCAAATTTGGATCTTACACCCACACCTGCTAACACCCAGGTTAATATCTCATAGGGTGCCTTCTGTGATGATGGGTTTGTTGAGGGTGATGAACACAATAGATCACAATGGCATTTTTTATATTAAGTATCAATTATGGGTTCTTTTTTATTTTTAAGATGGCTAAGTGACCCAAGTTGCTTATTTTTGTTTATTTGTTTTCAGTTTGTTTGAAAGGGAAAGAGAGAGAGAAAAAGAATCTTCCAAAATGCCTACAATAGCCATGCTGGGCCAAGCTGAAACCGGGAGGCTAGAGCCTCCCACGTGGACAGCAGGAACCTGTGTAGCTGAGCCATCATCTGCTCTCTCACAGGGCTTACATTAGTAGGAAGCTGAAGAGCTGGGACTCTAACCCAGGCACTCCAATACGAGATGTTGGTGTCCCAAGCAGCTACTTAAGTCATCTGGACAAAGATTCTTAATTGCCAAGATAATAATGTGGGTATTATTATAACCAAAACTACTAGCCACAAGTCTGACACACAGTAGATCCTTAGTAGATATGTATTGAACTGAACTAAAAAGATGTGCCTTGTTTTGGTTTAGTTACATCGTGGATGTGGAAATGTTAACAGCCAAAATCTTATAAAACTCCACCAAAATGGAGAGGATGACCTTGTGGTTCCAGAATCTCCTATCAGAAAGCAAGTTGGAGTCCTGTCTACTCCCTGCTAAAGCTATTGGGAAAGCAATGAAAGAAAGGAAACACAGCACCTACCACCCATGTGTGAGACCTGATGAAGTTCCGGGCTCCTGGCCTCTGCCTGGCACAGTTCAGGCTACTGTGGCTATTTGGAGAGGGAAAGAATGGATGCAAGATCCCCTCCGCCCTCTGTCTTTGAAATACATAAAATAAATATATTTTTCAAAACAAAATACAGTGAAATGGACACAGGGCTGGTTCTTTTCCAATGTCCTCACTGTTAAGTCAAACATCACCTGCTATGAACTCAATTCACATGAAAACAAAGGGAACTTTCACCTCATTTCTTTTCTTTTTTTTTTTTTTGGCAGGTGTAGTTTCCATGTCCTTTTTTTCCATCCAAATATTTATTTCCCCAACTCTCAGGAAAATTTTATTTCTCCTGTTTTTAGAACAATGGACCTTACTGAATCTGCTTGTTATATTTTTATGTCTTCAGAGTGTGCCAGTATGCCTGAAATTCAATACAAAGTAAATAAATTCTATTAGCAGGAGGTAGTTATTTTTGCCATCCTGGTCATACATGTACGGAATTGTTACAATTCACAGTGAATGTTGCTGGCATGCATGCAGAGACCAGAGTAGAGAGATGTGTATTTAAAGTGACAAGTGCTTTATGCCTTAAGCTTTATTTATCAGGACATACGGGGGAAAGTCCCCTTGTTACTAGAGTTCACTCTCCTGACATGTGCAATAATAATTTTCCCTATAGCTACCCCTGCAGGTCACCAAGGTGAAAACTCAGCTCAAGTGAAATGATGATCAAGACCTTTGAGTCCTGCAATGCTTGTTCCTGTGGGTCAGCAGTCTATGTACTGCTGGATTACACAGCAGGGAGAGCAGCAGAAAGACAAAATACTGGAAACAAGTGCATTTTCTCTTCCCTTGACCTCTTTAACAGCCCCACTTTTGCAACATAACGAGAGGCTATTAAGCTGATAGTTTTTATGCCTGGTAATAATTATTTCTTTAAAAATCCCATTACACCTTTTGGGACCCAAGCCTAAAGAATGACTTTATCTCTAAAATGAGTGGAGAATCTTAAGCTGAAGTGTGTAAACTATGGCTTCCACTCAATTCCAGCCCTATGCCTCCTCTTCTGGGGCTCACAACATTGTGTGTGTGTGTGTGTGTGTGTGTGTTTTAATGGCTTTGTAAGAGAAAGAAAATAGAAAATAGCATGTGACTTCAGGCTTTTAGGGGATCACATTTCATTCGACCTTAGGGATAAGCCCCAGATCAGAGTTTGGAATTTTTTTCTGAAAATGGTCAGATATCAAATATGCATAGTTTTTCAAATATGAGAGAACACTTCAAAAAGTTCATGAAAATGGAATTAAGTCATAAGACTTTTGGTGCAATTTTTTTAGTTAATGCATACATTCTACATAATGTACTTTTCCATGAGCATTTTGAAGACATATTATGAGCATGGATTTCAGATTTTTTTGCACCAAAATAAACTTATCTTTTAATTCTTTTTTTCATAAGCTGTCAGGTGTACCTTCATTCTTTGCATATTATTCCTCTCCCAATTTTTTTAATAATGTATACCAAAAAAAGATGCTATGGTGCTACATAAAAATTAAAAATTGATATGTGGGCCATATTTGGTTTGAAGGCAGAAGTGTGTCAGTTCCTACCCTAGGGAATGTTTGACCCACAAGTATATTTTATCATCACATGGACGTGCTACATTACAGTTAAATACAATCTAGCTTTCAGGATGCAGGTGAATGAGATCCCCCTCTAATCTATATTCTTTGTAGTACCACTCTTTCAACAATTTCATTACATAGCTTAATGTTGTATTCGTAGCACTTGTTTCCTTTTCTAATTTGTTTATTCATTGACAAAGGGAAAGCTTTTTAAAAAGTTTTGTGATATGTATTGTTCATAGTACAACCAATGCATAATGAGGTAGACTTAGGTTAATCTATAATCAGTATGATGTATTCCTAAGGTTCTAAACTTATGAAAGACAATGGGTCCTCAAAAAGTTCATATAAAATGTGAATTACAAAAAAACCTATGCATGGATATCAAAAATTTTGCTTTGAAAATAAGCTTAGCTTTAAATTACATTTTCCATGAACTTTTAGAAGTCCTCTTTTTTGGTAATCATCCAGTGTTTCCATCCTGAAATATAAAGTATTTTTATTTTAGTTTTTAGATTTTTAAAAATATTTATTTATTTATTTATTTGAGAATCAGCATTACAGACAGAGAGAGGGACAGACCAGGAGAAAGATCTTCAGTCCTCTGGGTCATTCCCCAAATAGATTGCACCTGCTGGAGTTGGGCTGATCCGAAGCCAGAAACCAGGAGCTTCTTCTGGGTCTCTCACATGGGTGCAGGGACCCAAGCACTTGGGCCATCTTCCACTGCTTTCCCAGGCCATAGCAGAGAGCTGGATCAGAAGAGGAGCAGCCAGGACTAGAACCGGCGTCCATATGGGGTGCTGACATGACAGACAGAGGCTTAACCTACTATAATGCAGTGCTACTATCCCCTGTCCCCACACCTTTTTTTTTTTAAAAAAAGATTAAAGTGTTTTTTAAAAAGAGGGAAGAACTAAGACCTTAGGCAAGAATGAATAGTGTATGTCTAAAAACTTAACAATTTCTTTGAGTAGTTGGAATGGTAACTAAAGTGTAAGAACTTTGCTATATAATTTTCACTACAATGTTAAATTTTTGTGAAAATGAAAAAAAGATTGTATTTAATATTCATGTTTCATGGGAAGTGCCATCAATTAAGCATTTTATTCGCTCCTCCACAACTGAGATCTATTTGTGAAGGTTAAGTACATTTAAATATCAAAAAAGATTTTCAATTTTATTATTTTACAAGAAAAAAATAACAAAAAAAAGATAATCTCACTATGATACCTAAGGGTCTTGGTATCTGCAGAAACAGTCTAGAATATATTTATTTTATCATCAGGACTACACCGTTGCTGTGTTTCACAAATGAATTATAGGTAATAGCTCTCCTTAGGAAAATAAATTATAACATAGCAAATGATATATGTGAATTCTAAAATGCATTTTTTCTTGCTTCCTAATGAGCACAGTCAGGGACCTTCAAGCAATGTGGCATTTGGTGCTATTTACACCTGCTAGTATGCTGTGCTGGAAATGAAACTTCATTTTTAAATAGATTAAGGAGTAAGACAGGATCTTTTGCAGGTTAAAGCAATTACTTAGTTTTCTTGACTATGACAGGTTTTCTTTGTTCCTCTGCCTGGCCATCTACACACAAGGGAGGTGAATGTGTATTTCCTTTTCAGCTTCAACAACTGGTTTATTTTTCTTTTCTTCACCCTCCAAAACCATCAAAAGCACATGCTCATCCCCTCTCTCCACCTCACGAACACACACACACAAAATCCAAACAACACACAAATTAGCCATTTTCAAATTTGTTTGTAGTTTGCAGTTTTGGAATGTTTTTATTGTAACCTTAAAAAATCATTGCTTATACGTGAATGTTCTTAATTTGCAGACCCAGTCATCACATCGGAAAGGGATCTCAATGATTTCATGTCAAATAGAAATTCCACCAATTCGTTCATAGTCCTAGATTTAAAATAAATGATACCAGTAGGTTTGGCACAAAATTTTGTTCTATTTTACTTCTAACATGCTGAAGTTTCACAATCATCTACCCTGATGAGAGGTACTTGGAATTTAAAAAGAAAAACAAATGCATAAAGGAAGATAATAGCAAAAACAACGGAAAGAAATAAAAAAGAGAGGAACAGAACCACAAATTGAATATAAAAATCCAAAAATATGACAGATTGCTCAAGAAATTGCTTCCTCAATCTTGTCTAAATTGAGTTCCAAAAATTATTTTTTCTTCATTTTCAGTGGTATGGGCAAAACTTAATGAAGGAAGGACATTTCACTCCTTTGACTTGGCTGCATCGGTTTGAGACAAGGCAAAGGGGGAAGAACCTAACACATATAAAATAACCATCCTCAGTTCCCTTTCAGGATACTAGATGGGTAGGAAAAATAAGGGATCAGAATGACAGAGATGACATTTGGCTAGAGGATGCCTCATTGCCCAACTGCTGCTGTTTGAAACTGGAAGATGACCAGGTTAGTATTTTCCAGAATTTGTTTTAGTGACTAAGAAGGTGTGACCAACAGTTGGGTCAATTTTGCCTCTAAAGTTAACAATAAATCTCATTCTTTTTCAGAAACACAAATTTCAAACATGGTGACTAATTAACTGTGATCTTTCCAGTCTACACTTTAAACATAAGAAAGAGTAGGGACACCTACCAAAAAATGAGTACCATTCATGGGCATTAGTTATGTTGAAATAATGGCCATAACACTAGATATGATAAGACTTTTTTTTTTCTGTTAACTCAACCTGGATAGGTATCGATCCAAATCCCCTTGAAAGCAGGCAGTGCATTTAAAAGTATGAGGAAATGCTTGTAAACAATAATTTTCTTCACTCATATTAAAATGAATCTGGGGGATTTAGCAGCCACTTTACCTATGCTTGTCTAGAATGCAGTGGGCAAGAAAACAGAAACCAGTTACGCGATTATATTTGAACAACATATATTTTGACCCCAGATTCTGCCTTTCAATCTAATAGTAACTCTGATAGAATAACAACGCAAAGATATCCATGCAAATTACTGGTAGGAAAATTAGAAATTCTTCTCACCTCAGTTCATCAAAGAATATAAAAATCATTTTTTCAAATATTAAGCACAAAATGTGTCACTGATTCCCCAAACATTTGAGAACTTTGAAATATAATCAACAAAGATATAAAATAGCAGGCAAGTTTTCTCTTTCATTTGTAATTAAATGTATAATGATTTAATTTTTGCTCATTCCATGCTCATATCACTTGGCCAACAGTATGACTCTATCACAATGAAGAAAACTCCTGTTCCCCTTCATGGTACCTCACAATCATCTTTATTTCCTGGTCAATTCACGCATTTATCTTTAGGTAATAACAATGATTAATACCAGCCTCCTAAGCATCTCTACACCCTGTCCACTCCCTATTACCAATAAAATCTTTGTCTCCTTAACCAAGGAAAACAACTAATCAAGTGAACCTTTAAGTCCTAAATTCAAAATCCGCCTAGAAGGATCTGTACTCATTCTAAACTCATTCATACCACACTCATGTATTCAGATGTTTGACATTGCCTTTTGAATGAGGGAGAAATGTCCTCAATTTCAAATGTTTCTGTAAACTGATAAAATCCAACTGATATTATTTATGGTCTTGGCCCCATTGTCAGAATTGCAGGAACACCTCAATGATAAAATGGTTCAAAGAAAAATTGTGAACACTTATCACAATAACAATAAATTGTGTTATTATTGATTTATTTTTCGTCTAAGTTCTGGAGTTGGAGTGAAACTTTGAAATTTCTATAAAAAGTGAAACCTCTGAAAATTTAGCTTAAAAGTTCCTCATTGAAGATAAATTTATTTAAGTGGGTAGTGTGGGGAGCAACCCGGACTAGACTAAGTTACTGGAATTAAGACTTATTCTATGCATCTGCTCTCCCACAATATGGCGCTGGGAGAGAAGAAAACAGTTTCTACACAGCTGCCTCCAGTTCAGCCAATAAACTGTAGGACCTGCTCCTGATTGGAGGAGAGCAGCGTACTCGGCGGGTGGGCAGCCGAGCACGGATTGGCGGAGGAGGACTATAAAGGAGGAGAGAGACGGCATGCACCAGGAACATCTAAGGGGAACATCTAAGGGGAACATCCGAATAACATCTGAGCAGCCCCTGAGAGAGCCGGCCGGCGGTGTGCCGCTCCCCTGCGGAAGTGGGGAAAGCGGCCAGGGGGAACCGCCCTTCCACGGAGGTGGAAGGGACAGTAGCCAACCCGGGAAGAACCAGCAGCAAACCCGGGGAGGGCCGAGCAGATGAAAGAACAGCGCAGGGTCCTGTGTCGTTCCTCCACGAAGAGGGGGAGCGACATAATGGTGCCGTGACTCGGATATGAAGCCTAGGCAGGGTTTAGTGTCATTCCTCCATGAAGAGGGGGAGCGACAGGTGGTAATATGAATATGATGTTGTGAATGTGAAGAATACCACAGTTATAAGAAATAGATACATATATGCTTACCACGACCCCAATGGAGGAAAATTTGCTTAAAATAGATAGGGTAGACAACATGTGGCTACATATTTTCGTATTCTATTGAGAGTTGAACTCTTTTCTGCTCCCCTCTTGAATGTAAACTGATTTCAGTGGCTTGTTTGACCTATAACATATAGCAGAACTGAAATTTTGTACTTGTGAAGTTAGTTTTTAAGAAGTTTTGTGGCTTCTGCCTTAGCCCCTTGGAGGAAACATTCTTGAAAAAGCCAGAAGTTGTGTGCAAACCTGTGAAATCAACCTGAACCATGCCAGCCATCTTTAAACAGGCACAGAGTAGACCACCAGACAGACTGAAAAAGAAAGAACACATTCCTAGTAAGAGATGAGCCCACGTTCTAGTCATGTTGCCACACTTAAGACCCCAAGTATTGTGGAGGCAGAAATTATGATTCTTGTTATGCCCTGCTTGAATCCTTACCCAGAAAATACTCCTTTACCTTTCCCTGGCCATAGAGGCCGTTGCAAACCCTCATTAAATCAACAGACAGTGTAATGGGTGCCAAAATGTGACTATCATGTCACTCTTCCTTTCCACATGTATTCTCTGGCATTCTACTTCAGGAATAGCTTTTCTCTGTCCTCCCACTTCATATAGTTATTCATTTCTCAGTATCAATATTTCATTCATTAAGTTTCAGTCTGGAAGACTTGTTATTTGCATTGATTCTCATTTTCCTGGATTTGATCCTTCAAGTTGATCACTGTGTCCTGTTTGTGTCTCCATAAAGGATGAGGCTCTGGGTTCACTTAACTTCCCTTTCTGAGCTCTGGAAGTCAATACATCTCAAAGGACCCCTGGTTCTGTTTCGTTGCAGAATGATATTTAAAAAGAAAATTCTGGGTGCTTGGTGTGTTCACTGCTATTGGGCATCACTATTCCTATGTCCAGTTAGTGGGCAGAAGAGAAAAATGGATATATATGCTTAGAAATCACTCAAAAATTATTTTATCTATTTATGGATTTATATTTTAAAATGAGTCCATATCAATATTTCCAATTCCAACCTATCATCCCTGAGCTGTTGCAATCTTCCCAATTAGCACACCTATTGGAAATATTGGAATAATCCCTTTATTATCACTATATTTGGCCACTCTGTTACTGTGTTTGCTCAATATTACTGATCATATAACCAGTCTGGCCACTTCCTCCACATATGCCCTTCTTTTTTCATTTCATTTCTTCGAACCTGTGTCTCTATCTTGGGAAGGAAAGAGGATGAAGCAAAATAATTATAAATAACCCTGAATCCATATATAATATGGATAAATTTCAAGAGAAATTTTAAATATTCTAACATAAGTAAAATAAGGCAAGCAAAAAAAGACAAGTGTCACCTCTACTCTCTCACTTGTAAAATTTATTTTAAAAAAAATGTGATCCCATAGAAGTTAAAAATATATTTGTGGTAACTAGAGGACCTACAGTGAAAATGATAAGGGCAGGTTGATTAATGGGTACTTAGCTATAGCTAGATATGCATAAACAACTCTAAGATTCAGTTGCATAAAGGAGTGATTGTAAATAAAGCTAATACATTGCATATTTCTCTATAGAAATTAAAAATCTAAAGAAGACAAGATTTTGGATATTTTCAGCATAAACCATGTTAAAGGTTTTAGCATATTTATCCGGATTGGACATTAGACATTTATACATGTGTTGAAACATTGCATGGCAAATCATGAATATGTACAAGTTTTATACGTCTGTTAAATAAATTATAGCCGCTTTCTAAAAAGTACAATGGTAGAGGTTGGCTTTGTTACTCAGTGGCTTAAACCTGGCCGAGCCTTGGCTATTGCAATCATTTGGGGGAGTGAGCCAATGGATGGAAGAGCTCTCTCTCTCCTTGTGTGTGCGTGTGTCTCGCTCTCTGTAACTCTGCTTTTCAAATAAATACATAAATATTTTTTAAAAAGAGCAATGTTAAAAATATTCTAACATGAGTATTAGAATGATAGGACCAAATGATAATGAAGATATGAAATACCAAAACTTATGAAATGCAAGTAAAATATAATGATCCATAAAAAGAAAGTCCAATGAAGGCAGTGGTGATTTCAAATTCGTTAATCATAAAACAACTTTGGAAAATATTCAGGCAATTTTTCTGAAAAATACTAAAATAATAAGTCTACTGAAAAGACATTTAAAACACTCTTATTATATAAAAAATGAATATGGCCAAGAAAGGAAACAAAGTATTTTAATATATATAAAAAGCAACTATTCTGCATATGCCACTTTTAAGATTAACATTATAAAAAGTATATTAATTTTATATCATGCTTTACATGTACACAAAATCCAAAAACATATTTAGCAATAATTTTATTTTTTTAAAGATTTAATTTATATATTTGAAAGGAAGAGTTACAGAGAGAGACAAAGAAAGTGAAAGAGAAATCTTCCTTCCGCTGATTCACTCCCCAAATGGCCACAACAGCTAGGGAAGGGCCCGACAGAAGCCAAGGGCCTGGAACTCCAGCCTGGAAATCCAAGTGAATGGCCTGGGCCCAGATATTTAGTCCATCCTCTGCTGCTTTTCCAGGCACATTAGCAGAGAGCAGGATCAGAAGTGGAGCAGCTGGGACTAGAACTGGTGCTCATATGGGATGCCAATGTTGCTGGCAGTGCCCCAACCTGCCACTCCATAATGGGGGCTCCAATAATTTTATTTCTGGAAATAGCTTTTGATTGGAACTATTTTTTATGTTCATCCAAACAATAAAAGTTGTTTGTCCTTAGTAAATCTTACTTACTAAGATTTGTGTGTGTGTGTGTGTGTGTTTATTTTTTCTTTTTTTATTTCTTACCATTCTTTTTTTTTTTTTTTTTTTTTTTTTTTTTTGGACAGGCAGAGTGGACAGTGAGAGAGAGAGACAGAGAGGAAGGTCTTCCTTTGCCGTTGGTTCACCCTCCAATGGCCGCCGCGGCCGGCACACTGCGGCCAGCACACCACGCTGATCCGAAGCCAGGAGCCAGGTACTTCTCCTGGTCTCCATGGGGTGCAGGGCCCAAGTACTTGGACCATCCTCCACTGCACTCCCTGGCCACAGCAGAGAGCTGGTCTGGAAGAGGGGCAACCGGAACAGAATCCGGCGCCCCGACCGGGACTAGAACCCGGAGTGCCGGCGCCGCAAGGCAGAGGATTAGCCTAATGAGCCGCGTCGCAGGCCCTTGTGTTCACCATTGTAATCTGAGCAATTCAGGATAATGTTTGGAAAGCATTCCTTCCTTAAGCCCCATTCTTCTCTCAAAGGTTCTTAGCTTCTCAATCTGGCCCCCTCCTGTTCCTTCATGTTTGGCTAACTCCCCCCTACAGCAACTGTTACTGCATTTATACGCTTTTTTGGCAGCTGGAATTTTATAGGTATTCATGTGATTATGTGTACCACACCATAAAGTCATTTGTAAAAGGGGAGAAAAACATATGTTCTTTTTCTTCTCATTGGATTACAATAGTGTTTGGTACTTCATCTTTGGTCAGGGATGCAATGCCATGACACAGGACACAGATATGCCAATTTTAAATGGTGCTTTGGAATGAAGAATATCTTTTAAGAAGCTTTTTGAGCTAAATATTGATTTGTTAAGCAAATCTAGTATTTTAAACAATCCTTTTATAAAGTTTGCAGGTAGGATTCCCTGAAGAGCTGACTCTGAGCCAGAGCTGCATGAATCTTACTCATAGAGGAATGAAATGGGCATTAGTCTGACCCTCTGGGACAAGGGGAAAGGATTAGGTGTGGGCAGAGGTAGCAGCTGGGCTGAGAGAAGGCCAGCTAGTCTCAATCAGCCCCACTGGCAACTCTGGAGTCGGTCATGTGGTGATGCTTTGGACCTAAAAGGCTAGACTGTTGAACCAAGCCTCGAACTGCCGTGCAAATGGTGGAATCTGAAAAGAGACGTCTGTGCAGCTTAAGCCATCTCCAGCGGTGCACGCAGTCCAACACTGAAGATGCTTCCAGCAGCCGCGTCCGCAAGTCCTTCCTTGAAGGAGATCTGAGAACGTATATACCACTATCAGCATTTTATCTTATTGTTTTCCCTTGATGTCTACCACCAGCTATTTATTATTGTGTTTGTCTTTCTTGATTTTTTTCAAATAAAAGTGGTCACCATTTTTTATTGAATGCCAACTGTGATCCAAATACTGTCATAAATGTTCAACATGCATTATCCCACCTAATACCTATAAAGCCGCAATGATCTTCCAATATTTTAGCTCCATTTTAAGGGTCACATAGATTTAAAATGCCCTAGGAATAAAATTTGAGCCTAGAGACTATTGTTGAAAATGCAGAATTTTTTTTTTTATTTGAAAGGCAGAAACACATAAGAGGAGGAGAGGCAGAGAGAGACAAAGAGATTTTCCATCCATTGTTTTATTCCCCTAAATGGCCACCACAGCCAGGACTGGGAGCTGCTTCTGTGTCTCCCATGTACTTGTAGGCACCCCATCTTCCACTGCTTTCCCAGGCACATTAGCAGGGAGCTGGATCAGAAATGGAGCAGCCGGGACTTGAACTGGGGTACCCATATGGGATGCCAGCATTGCAGGCAGAGGACTAATCTGCTATGCCACAATGCTGGCCCCGGAAATGCAGAACTTTTTAACCCTACTGTATAGCCACCTTGTACAAAGAAAGCAAAACAGAATATAAGGCAATAAATCATCTTGAATGTCTCAAATTCAGTTTTGGCTCAATGTACCTGTTTCCACTTAGATTTTATTAAGGTGTGTTACTTGTATAAAAATTATGCTATTCAACAAAAGAGGGTGACCTTTGTAGTGATTAATGTTTGATGCCAAAAAGGAAAAAAAATACAAACAAATACATCAGCCCCAGAGGATAAAAATCAAATAAGCCCACATCTTCTTCTGAAAGCCAAGCTGTGTATGCAGGAATAGAACAAGTTTGAAATGTGGATAGGCCCTGAAATAATCCTTTATACTTCTGATGCAAAACATGAAGCACACTGTAACAAATATGGAACAATCAATTTGACTTTTAAAGATTTAATTCTTAGTGAAATTTCAAATGTTAATGAAGCAATTTAAAACACATTGTCTTGGATTTGGCAGTCACTTAGAAATAGCTTGCATATCTGTAAAAGTACTATGCATTTATTTCCCTAGAAATTGTTCTATACAAATTTCAGCCAACACTTTTATTACGTACATTAAGGGTCAATTTCTAACATTATTAGAAAAGAAAACTTCTAAACAGCTATAAGGTTGTGGAGTACTTCCCCACTGGGAGTGATAACAGATGCACTAACACTGGAGCCATTGAATCCAAAAATGAATGAAGTATATACATTGTGTATAGAAAGAGCAGAGACTGCTTCCTTAATAGCTCATTTCTAATTCTGAATTTCTAAAGAGAATGGTTATAAATGACTTATTAAATACATAAAGAGAATAGATTAATAAGCAGCATATTAAACATTTTAATCCATCAACATCCAGCAAAATGTATTTATTTTATGGGTTAATTATCATATTACTAAAGCTTTATGAATTTGCCTAAGGAATTTATAATATGGCTAATCTTTAAAAATAGAGTAAATACATTTAAAACAGTTGGATATATTATAATTCTTATACCTCAAAATAAATTATTTCTACAATACTTATGTACGGTTATATTACACTTTCACCATCATTATAAATATATTATCATATCCTCATAACGCCATTCATTTTAGCACAGTAAAATAAATAATACAACCACTCCACAGAAAGTAAAAGTGAAGACTGAAGGAGAAGAGACACATAGGGCCGGTGCCACAGCTCAATAGGCTAATCCTCTGCCTGTGGCATCAGCACACCGGGTTCTAGTCCCGGTCAGGGTGCCAGACTCTGTCCCAGTTGCCCCTCTTCCAGGCCAGCTCTCTGCTGTGGCCCGGGAGTGCCATGGAGGATGGCCCAAGTGCTTGGGCCCTGCACCCACATGGGAGAAGCACCTGGCTCCTGGCTTTGGATCAGTGCAGTGTGCCAGATGCAGCGTGCTGGCCGCGGTGGCCATTGGAGGGTGAACCAACGGCAAAGGAAGACCTCTCTCTCTGTCTCTCTCTCACTGTCCACTCTGCCTGTCAAAAAAAAAAAAAAAAAAAGAGAGAGAGAGAGACACATAACCAGATTGTGTGTTGCCTGTGTGTGTGTGTCTTGCAGTTTTCTTTTGGCACCTACAAACACTGCTGTTCTCAAATGGTTCATGACAGGGGACAGCATTATGGTGTAACGGGTAAAGCCTGTGATAAAGACCTGTGATACTGGTCTCCCTTATGGGCTCCAGTTCATGTCCTGGATGTTCCACTTCTGATTCAGCTCCCTGCTGGTGGCCTGGGAAAAGCAGCAGCAGGTGGCCCAAGTGTTAGTGTCCCAGGCACCTGTGTGGGAGACCTGGAGAAAGCTCCCAGCTCCTGGCTTGAGTCTGGCCCTGCCCTGGCAGTTGCGGCTATCTGTGGAGTAAACCAGTGGATGGAAGATCTCAGTCTTTCTCTGTCTCTTTGCCTCTCTCTCTCTTTCTCTGTAACTCTGACCTTTAAGTAAATAAATAAATAAACAAATAAATAACATGTTTCAGTAAAAACACACACACACACATCAAAAAACAGTGTGTTATCTCCCAGATACTAAGTATACTGAGAAATCAAAAGTGATCAGTAAATAGTGACCTTGAAAAGCCGTTTCTCTATCCAAGCAGTTTTAAAGAGAGCATGTGAATTTTGCTTTAAAACATTCTGCCAAGATTGGCTCCAAATATTTTCAGTGCATTTCCTTGTACTCCTCCTTCAAACGTTTAATAAACACATCATAAAGACATTATTCTAATACACAGTAGAGAAAATTGGATACCTTTATCTTTTTTGTGCACATTCATATTTTCCCTTCATCATTTTCCAATCACTGCTTGCTATCTTCTGAGCTCCCTTCTGCCTCCACCCTAACCCTGTGATGCCCACTCTCCCCCTGTGAACCAGATTTGCATCCTCATACATCGCGGTGTCTCTTGGATTCCTTCCAGATCAAATTTTATCATGGAAGGATTTGGCAATCTCCCAGGAGCCAGTCCATCCGACCACACCATGACAACTTGCTCTCTCCCTGGAGTATCCACATAACAAGTAACATGCTCTCCTTCCTGTTTCTTTCCGCATCTGTCTCCTTCATCATAAGTTTCTGGAGGTCTCAAGCTTTTTTAAAAAAAGTAATTCATTTTCCATTGCATTGATCTCAGTGACATGCACGGTCTGGTGCTAATTCTCACTGTGAATAATAGAAAATACACCGAAATTCTATTTCCTAAAAGATCTCAATTTGGATTTGTTTTCTCAGCAATATATAAATTTTTAACAGAAATTCAATAATGAGCTAAAGAACTGCTTTGAGTTTGGAAATGTGCCATTTGTCAATTCAAAGTAAAGTACCTAGGCTTTCTTTTTTTATTTTTCCTTGTGATCTCATATTTTCTCCTGCATGGTATGCGTCCAATTTGCAGCCTGGCCTGTGAAAATGCCACATTCATATTTCTAAACACACCCAAAGATTAGAATAGAAGAGATTTGTGGTTGACAGAACACTGCTGTCTGGGTTAAGCTCTGTGGGCATGACTGCACGGAAGCCTGTGCAGCTGATAAGAGTGGAAATTTAATTTTGGCCTAAAAGGAACCTTAGTGTGAGACCGCATATCTCGGAGAACTTCAGAGGCAAAAAAAAAAAAAAAAAAAAGTTGGTGATCATAATTTTACACAGGTGGCCTTAGTTATTTATTCATTTATTTGTGCATATCCTATAAGTGCAGAGTAAAAAATACTTAAATGAATGATTCTCATTATCAGCGTTGCATGCAGAAATGCTCAGACTTCTCTAACATTGGTATGAGTTACTGAACGAAATTCCCAATTATCTTAGAAACACCCTTTTCCATCATTTGACCACAGGAGGCTGCAGAAAAGAAAGTTGTGAGTAGGTGGCTGGCAGTCAGACTTTCCTCTGCAGAGTGTCATCTGCTACATCACCACCATGACTGTCCATTAGCAGTGGGTGGTTGTCTTACTCCCTAGGTCTAAGGGTAAGGTATTTGAACAGTGAGTAGGTAAACATAGAAGGAGTGTGCTTGCTTTATTCCCCTCCTCACAGATTTCAGCTTACATGGAAATAATTTAATGCCATAAAAATAATTTTACGCCATAGATGTTTGGCATAATTGTTAAGATGCATCTTGGGAATCCTGAATCCTTTTTGGAGTCGTTGGGTTCGGTACCTGGCTGCACTCCCAATTCTGGTCTTTGATCATGTGGACCCTGGGAGGCGCAGGTGACAGCCTAGTGGTTGGGTTCCTGCCACCTTCAAGGAGACCTAAATTAAATTCCTGGCTCTTGGCTTCAGTATGGCCCAGTCCCTAGCTGCTAGCTGTTGCAGGTTTTTGTGTAGTGAACCAGCTGATGAGAGAGCTCTATTTCTCATTCTCTCTCTCCCTTTTCTTTCTCTCTTCAAATAACTAAAACTTAGGAAAAATAAAAACACAATTTCCCTCTGATGTATAATGATGCATATGTGATGACACATCTGATTTCAACATCATAGTAAATGTAGCAAAAAGAACAGGTGAATGGATAGGATTGAAAGATGCAGAAAGTCTAGGCTGAGTTTAGCTATTTATTTATATGTGCACAGTGTGAGATCAATGAAGTCACTTTTGGTGGCTGAGATTTCTATTACTTTGGAAGACTGCAATGTAGGTAAGTATACAAGAGTGTGTTTTAAACACTATTACTAGAATCCATGTCTTGTCTTTTCAGGAAATAAATTCAGATTTACTTGTTTCATTAATGAGAAACCTTATTTCATTTGAGATTATGCAAAAGGCACTCCATTGATAAGTCCTATATGGCAGTTTTGCCCCATAGACATTTAATTCCACTTCTTAAATGGAACAATACTTGAAATGTAATCGTTCCAAAATTTCTTGGCAAACAGTTCCTCAAGCATTGGCCTGATTTCTTCATCACTGTATTTAAGTAAGCTCCCAACTTTATTAAGACTTCAGGCTCTTTGTTGCCAAGAAAAAAAAAACTGTAAAAGCAAACAATAAGAGTTAGGTTTTCAAATAAGTTTAGGTTTGCTTAGGCTGTTGAAAATTTGGTTTGGAAGAAATCAAACATTATTCAAGCTTCGAGAGAGATGAATTGTGTAGAATATCTCTTTTATGAGCTTTGCAATTCGACTGTTGCCTTTGGACTAGAAAAATATATTTCCCAAAATCATGGTATTAACCATTCCTTGAACTAGTCTTTAATAAGTAAATTTCAAAATTCAGCTGTTTACTTCAGTGTTTTTCTATGTAAACTCTTTGAAGTTGCTAAACGTAAGTCATAATCCCTGAAGAAGTAACTTATACTGGTAGTCTGGCTTCATAGACCAGAGAACTATATATCATCTCCAATAAACAGTGAGATATATCCTAAAGAAAGCTAACAACGTGATGTTGTGATATTTTGGTGTGCCTGGTTATACAAGGATATAAAACTCCAGGCACGTATAATATTAGTACATAGACATAATTAATATTTATAAGAATTAAAGATGAGAGAAAAAGGTACAGAGTTTCCTACTACAAATCAACACAAAGTTTATCATGGAAGTTAGGCAATGCCAATTAAGGTCCGTGGATCATCCCCTGAAGATATTTAGAGAAGTCGTCTAGTGCTACAGGCTTTAGAAATGACCTGTTTTCAATCTCTGATTTTGGATCTATTTTGAATCTATGAATCCATTACCTTTTAAAAATATTAAATAAACCAAAAAGAAAATACTTTTTTTTTTTTGCTTTAAACATCCATTGTTTCTTCGGTCTACACTAACTTCCCCTTAACACAGGTTTAACTCAAATCTCTCAGGTCACATATTTTGTCCATTTCTTCTCATTGTGGAGAATAGCTGGTCACCACCAACAATTAAATAACAGAACATATTTTCTAAATATATTATGAAACCGCTTTTTAATCACCTCATTTCCAAATTAAATCATCTCAATTCTTTTAACCTATCCTCAGAGGTCCCATTTTATAGCTCTTTAATCATCTCTGTGGCTCTACTCTGTATTCCTCACAAAGTCCCTAAGAGGCTCTGGAGCCCAAAACTCAGTACCAATTTATTTCTGTTTCATCTTTTCTTGAGGTGGAGGTTGTAGGTTTGGTTTTGCTGATGACCTAGATTACAGACAATTTAAACGTAAGCATTATGCTTGTTTGCTTATGAAGTGCTTTTGCTGCTAATTATTTCCTAGACAATTAGGTGTATCCTAGAGGTTTACCCATTTGTTTTATTCCTTCCTGTAATGCTCTCATTGTCACTGAGTATTAAGGAAGCATCTCTCGGCTGTATATATGTAGGCATGTACTCCGCATTACTTTCTTATTTTGATTTGTCAAAGGTGGAACTTTCTGTATATTTGACTTTCAACACAAGTTCTATAGGGTGTAACAGTTTTTCAGTTACGACCTTAAGTTTGATACTTGTCTTTGAATTATCTAAAAAGAAAGCAGAGTACATGTTAGTAAATGCTTGCCAATTTGTTTTCAGAAAGGAAATGAGTGATCCATTTCCAATCTGGGGCAAAGACATGGGATGGGGGAGTCAGAAAATCAATTTCTCTTTTATGTCAATGTATTTGTATTAAAACTAGTTGTTTGGAACACATGGCAAAAACCAGAACACACATTGAAGTAGCATGTCTTAGATTTGGGGAAAGACTAAGGAAGAAATAAGCCTATTGAGAATGGCGCATAGGCCCTCAAAATAATATCAATAAATCATAGAAGATAAAATATTAGTAATGTATTTTAGGACATGTCATAGAAGAACTGTGAAGAACTGGACCAAAAATTGTCTTATGTTAAACACCTGAAAAATAATATTACTATTTTACAAGCCTAAATTACTTATTAAAAGTGCTTTGAAAACATATATTCATAGAAGGCAGAGCTTTGTTGATTTATTAAGTGTATTTTTAGATACTGAATTGGACATCTAGGCTGTACTTTTATTAAATTCATTTATTAGCACTTATGTTGAGCACCTATGATATGAAGATAATAGCAATACACAAAATGATAAAATATTTGCCATCACAGAAGTTAAATTCTATTTATGGAACACCTCAATAAAGGGAATAATATACAATTAATTAGAGGATTTTATGTGTAAAAAGAGAGGAAGAACATAGCAGACAGCAAATAGGGAATGCCAAGGAGAGGCAGATTGCTTTTATAATGCCCAGTCGGGAAAGTTGTCTTTCATTTTCTGCCACATCAGTACAGACCAGAAGGAAGAGAGAGAATAAGTCTCTGATCTGTGGAGCAAGACTGTAGCACATGAAACAGGAAGTGTAAACAGTATGGGGTTGGAATATATCTGTTATGTTCAAGGACTATCAAGGAGGCCAGTATGACAGCAGGAGAGAGGGAGAGGGGGAATGGGAGGAGAGAGAGAGTGAGAAAGAGAGAGAGAGAGAGGGACAGAGACAGAGAGAGAAAAAATGTGATTTGAGAACACAGTGATGATGGGGACCACATATGATCAGGCAGAATCATGGCCATGACTTAGATTTACTCTGAATGAGATGAGAAGACACTGAAGACTTGAATCAGGGATTGATAGTGAAATTTTGCTTTTCGTTGATTCATAATATATGGAAAATATTGATTGATTTTTAAAATATTGATATACCCTGTCTTTCTAGATTAAACCTCTTTTGATATTGTTTTGTGTATTGTTAGATTAAATTTGCCAAATTTTTGAGAAATTTTGCCCATGAGGAATATGTTTCTTATGTTTACACTCTATGTCCACTGTTTGTATCAGAATTATAATGAACCTATATATAAATTGGGAACTGGACCCTTCTTTCTATCTTCTGAGAAACACCATACAGATTGTGTTATTCTTTCTTTAAATATTTGGCACGAATATGCTTTAAAATATCACTTTGACAAAAAGAATTGAATTAAGAAAAGCAGAAAGAGAGAGGAGGCAATAAAGGTATCTTGAACAAGTGGTTAATAACAGAGATGGAAGTTGCTAATTCTGTGATACATGCAATGGGTATTCAAAAACATCGTGGAAAATGCATATCATGGAAAAATCTATGGCTTGCTTTCAAAACACTTTTGTGCCCCCAAAAATCTAACTTTTAATTTTGCATTCCTTGCCCTTTATGAAGTACACTGATGTACACATATGTATCTGTGTATATATGTATATTATGTATTATATATGTATATTATACACATATGTATATAATTGTCTTATACATTATATTATATATGCCTACACATATATGTATATAATATACATACACATATGTGTATATTGTATCTCTATTGCACACAACACTTCCTGGAACACAGGAGATAATCAGTGTGGTTTCTTCTCCATTTCCCCTTAGCTTCATGTCCCTGGAACAAGCAAAAATAAATCAGACAAACCCCCCCAGAGCAGATGGTGAATTATAGGGTGTGTTCTGTCTGCATATTTTTGTAGATAAAATTGATTGGGAAACAGCCATGTCTACTGTACCCATATTTCCTATGATTGATTTGGCACCTCCACAGTAGAGAAGAGTCACGGAGGCCATAGCCCCCACAAGACTGAAGTGCTCACTATCTAAAATGAGCCCCACTGCTCCGGTAGGTAACTGCCTGCCTGTGAATGACATAATGTAGGTCATGTCTGTGCAGCAGCCCAGAAGAAATGACCCCTCACTATAAAGTCAATGTCTTTACAATTCTCTTCCACGACCTCCACCAACCCCCCACACCACTCCTGCCCCCGCCACTTGGATACCTACCACTCTCATTACTTGTTATTCTCTCAGCACCGACCCAATGGCAGTGTCTTCCTCTTCTCCAGTCAGATGCAGGTTCCTTGCGGGACCTTCCTCTGCAGATTTTCTGTCCAGAATTTTCTTCTCTCAAGCCTTTCCTCAAGGCATATCACTCACTTCTTTCAATTTTCTGCTTAAATCACTTCCTTTGTGAGGTTCACATCGACTGTCCCATTTTCATTAGATGGAGAAAATTCTAAAATAATGTCTGAAACTTTAGGATTTCCATAATCCCTAGTGATTTAATTTTTCAAATCTCCTTTATAAGCTTGAATAAAAAGACTCTCTCCACTGAAGTCCAGATTCGATCATTTCCCAGGTTACGTCTAGCCATTTCTTGTTGTGTAAACTTCCCCTTTGCTGCACAAAACCTAACTTATGCAAATGGTTTGAAACCCTTTCAGTGGGAATTGATAACAATAAGAAATCAATCAAGTCATGGTCTTCAATTTTCCTGGTCATTTTGTCTAAAACTCTTCTATTGGTCACTCTAAATTACAAATTGGATTGATACTGAAGGGAAAAACTTAGGGCCCAAGGGCAGTGGAGTCAGAAATATATGTGTGTAACAAAGGCTGTTCAGTCCTTTGATGCCCAGCACAGTCTCTGCTCTCCTTAACAATTAGCTCTTCTCCTGGAAAAATCAGCACTTCAGGAAAAGTGTCACTCCCAGCCCTCATTCATCTCTGCGTTATAGACTTCCACGGTCCCTTCAGCTGAATGTCAGCTGTGTTCTGGGAAGTAGAGAAATAAATGACCATGGTGTTTCTGAGAACACCAGATGAAGAATGACAAGAAGGAGAAGGCAAGGTTGCCGAAGAATCTTAATTTTACGATGATCTCAGTTTGGGCTTCAGGTTCGGGGCAGGGGGCATTTTTCCTGTTCTCCGATTTCACCAAAGCACCATGACAATGGCAGCCTCAGACGCTGAGACTGAATTGCATTACTTTTACGAGAAGATGGAATTCTCTAAGACCTAGTCTATTTTGTTTAAATTGCATTTTACGATATTCAGAAAAAAATCCTGACCCATTTAAGAAAGAGAGACACTGTGAGATCTCTAGAAGGGCCATATTGTAACATTCAGGGCACGGTGCCTAGATTTATGTAGCTAGCCTGTATCAACTGACTTGCACTTCTTGGAAGAGAAGGAGGAGGAGGAGAGAAGCTCGTTGCCAGGGTAACTGTATCCTGATTGGGAAAAAGATGGACATGGGGGTTAATATTTTCTCTTTCATCTGCTTGGAAACAAGGGGAAGGCAAAGTCAGAGAAGGACCGAGAGATGATTATCTAAAGCAGACCACAGCAGAGGGGATGACATGTGGCAGGGCAGCAGGAGGTCAAGTGTGTGTGTGTATATGCATATATATATATATATATATATTATTTATTTGAAATGCAGAGAGGAAGAGACAGAACTCATCCACTGCTTCACTCCCAAATGTCCACAATAGCCAAATGTACACGAGTCTGCACCAGCTAATGTCAGGAGCCTAGAACTCAGTATAGGCAGGGACTCAAGTACCTGAACCATCACCTGCTGCCTCCCAGGGTGCACGTTAGCAGGAAGCTGCAATCAGAGTGGAGCTGGAAAAACTTGAGTGCTTATGGGAAGGGGCATATGGGATGGGACCTGGGCGTTCCAAGTGATGCGTCAGCTGCTGCACCAAGAAAACACCTGCCCAAGTACTCTTTTTGAAGACCCCTGTGGATAGGGAGAATAATACAGTACTTAATGTGCTATAATTAGCACATTGCAGACTACAAACAGTTCAGAGCTTCTTATGACTGCAACCTCCTAAGTAATTGCTAATGTTTCCTCTCTAGAAGCTCTTCTTCCTGGTCAACTTCCAGGTGAAGCCATTGTTCCCCTCCTAACCATCCACACTCTCCTTCCTTTCTATTCCCACTCCCTTTTTGTTTTTTGTTTGTTTGTTTGTTTGTTTACAGGCAGAGTGGACAGTGAGAGAGAGAGAGACGGAGAGAAAGGTCTTCCTTTGCTGTTGGTTCACCCTCCAATGGCCGCTGGCCCACCACGCTGATTGGAAGGCAGGAGCCAGGTGCTTCTCCTGGTCTCCCATGGGGTGCAGGGCCCAAGCACTTGGGCCATCCTCCACTGCCTTCCCGGGCCACAACAGAGAGCTGGTCTGGAAGAGGGGCAACCGGGACAGAATCCGGCGCCCCGACCAGGACTAGAACCCGGTGTGCCAGCGCTGCTAGGCAGAGGATTAGCCTATTGAGCCGGGGCGCCGGCCCCCACTCCCTTTTACCACACTCCAGAGCTTGCTGCTTCAACTCAATCATTTTGGCTACAATTTGCAGGTTTCCTTCAACCCAGTCCACTTTTCACCTCAACTGTAATCTCTATCTTCTGCTTCCATTAGGTCTAAATTCAATTAGGTAACAGACATGAAGTGTTTGGGACAGTACCTGGGTTGAATAAATGTTATTTATTATTTTTACCATTGAGTTTAGCAAACATAATGGACATTATTTCCTATAAGATCAGTCACTTTTTTGAATATGTGTACAGTCATGCAGAATAACAATGCTTTAGTCAATGACAGAACACATATGTGATGGTGGTGCCATAAAATTATAATGGAGCAGAAAAATTCTTTTTGCTTAGTGACACCACAGCCATGGTGACAGCATAGCACAGTGTGTTACACGTATATATGTGTTTGTAGTGATGTTAGTCTGAATGCATTGTACTGCAAGTTGTGTAAAAGTGTATCACATGCAATTATGTACAGTATGTAACATTTGACAGCGATAATAAATGGCTGTCATTGGTTTATGTATTTATTCTTTATCCTTTTTAATAATTACTTTAGTGTGTCCTCCTACTTAAAAAGAAGAGTTCCTGTAAAGTAGTCTGTAATGGGATGAAGCCTCAGGTGTCTCTTGCTACTGCTGCTCTTCATTGCATCAAGGGACCATATGGAGTGAGGTTGGCCTACACTATCTTGGTATCTAGGTTTGTCGGCTGTACTCTGTGACATTCACAAAATGATGGAATCATTTAAACATGTCTTTCTCAAAATGTGCCTGCATCAGTAAGGGGCACAGGGCTGTATGTGTATATGTATAATACACTCATATGTATATGTGAGTATATATATGTTTATATACATATTATACACACACACATATATGCACATACACACAGGAGTATGTAGAGAAAGATAGAAGCTTTTTATTTTTGGACAGGCAGAGTTAGACAGTGAGAGGGAGAGAGACAGAGAGAAAGGTATTCCTTCCGTGGGTTCACCCTTCCAAACGGCCACTACTGCCGGCGCACTGCACTGATCCACAGCCAGGAGCCAGGTGCTTCTTCTTGGTCTCCCATGCGGGTACAGGGACCTTCCCAGGCCACAGCAGAGAGCTGGACTGGGAGAGAAGTAACTGAGACAGAATCCAGCACCCCGACTGGGACTAGAACCCAGGGTGTCGGCGCTGCAAGCGGAGGATTAGCCTAGTGAGCCGCAGCACCAGGCAAATAGCTCTTAAATAGAAATTATTCTCAAGGGGTTTGAATCTTCCAAAATACATGCATCCATACACTTACACATTTCTCTTTTACATGTGAATGGCCCCCAAATTCAATTCTAACTTCGGCCTTGGTTTAAAACCCTAACTGGAACTCAAGATTCAACTACAGCCATAGCTCTGTCCCTACATCTCAGCCCCAGATCCCAAGTGAGTTCTCGCTTTATGTCAACACAGCTCTCTGTGATCAGCCTTGCCCACATCTGCAGCTTGACCTCAGATTGCTCTTGATGGTTCTGTCTCTCAATTGCTCTGCTTCTGCCCTTCCTCCAGCCCCAAGTGGGACCCAGCTTCCTAGCCTCACACCTGACACCCACTCTATTCCTGGAGGCTGAGTTCAAATCATTACCCCCTCCCATGGAAACTTCTCTGACTTCAGTCCATACTGATTGGCTTTTTGTCTTTTTCCTGGTAAAAATTCACCACTCATGTTGGCAGCATAGTTCTATGGGTTTTTAATATTTATTTATTTTTTAAAGGGAGAGAAAAAGAGAGATTTTTCCATCTACTGGTTCACTTCTCAGATATCTGTAACAGCCAAGGCCAGACTGAAGTTGGAATCTGAGAACTCAAGTCCAGGTCTCCCACTTGGGTGGCAGGGATCCAAGTACTTGAACTATCACCTGCTGCCTCCCAGGGTATGCATTACACAGAAGCTAGAACTGGAAGTAGAGCCAGGACTAGAAACCCAGGCTGGATCTTGAATCTTGGGATGTGACTCCAAAGTGGCGTCTTGCCCATTATGCCAAACACCCACTCCTACAAAATTGAAATTATTTCTGCACTGGTGGGAGGACCCAGGGCGGCTTTTAAATAACTGACACTGGACTACACGCATAGGACTGAAATGTGAGAAAGGGAACAATGACAGAAGGATTGGATGAAGTGCTTACACGACCCTGTGTGCAAAGCCTTGTGATCCTGCTGAGGACTGGCCGGCAACTTAGCCGAGCCAGGCAGAACTGACTGTGCATTTTGAACCCATGTGGAATCAAACAGCTCAGAAGCACTGGAACTGTTCTTTTTGCTAAGAACTGAGGTAAGAATTTACCTACATTTAACATCGTAAACCTAATGGCAACCCCATAATGTTCTATCGCTAACACTGTGCACCAAATTACAAGGATAAGAAAATCGAGTCTTGCTCTGCCTTTAGTAAGTACCAACAGAACCAAAGCCTTAAGCTCTTTGACTTCAAAATATGTGCTTTTAATCCTGGATCATGTTTATATGCTTTCTTGGTTGCAGGGTTGATAACAACTCTGTTTTCCATTCATAAATTGGTTTTACTATAAATTCCATCATTGGCCTTTTTAATTGTCCTCAGAATATCTTCATGCAGAGGTGTTGAATTGAAACAGAGATGTCCTGAGGCTGGCGCCGTGGCACACTAGGTTAATCCTCCGCCTGTGGCTCCAGCATCCTACATGGGCACCGGTTCTAGTCCGGGTTGCTCCTCTTCCAGTCCAGCTCTCTGCTGTGGCCCTGGAAGGCAATGGAGGATGGCCCAAGTGCTTGGGCCCCTGCACCTGCATGGGAGACCAGGAGGAAGCACCTGGCTCCTGGCTTCGGATAGGCGGTGCACCGGCCTTAGCGGCCATTTGGGGAGTGAACCAATGGAAGAAAGACCTTTCTCTCTGTCTCTCTCTCACTGTCTGTAACTCTACCTGTCAAATAAATAAAGAAAATTTTAAAAAAAGGAAACAGAGATGTCCTGAGGTAAATGTTCAAGGGCTGTCCTAATTCATATCAACTTCAGAGATAAATTCACGCCAATTGTCCTGTGTCAAATGCTTTCTGCTGCCTTCTACCCTCCTGAAATCCATTTCCTATTAAGTAGAGACTTCTTTCTGAATGTTTTGATTTTATAGTAATTTGTACAAATGAAGGATTTCTGTTAACATTTTCTGACTTCAGACTCATGACCCTGGTTGTAGAGAAAGATCCAAAGGGATGAATGTGGTCCCGATGTTTTATATAAAGGTCAAACCAACATAGAAATATTTAGCATTCACACCAATTGATCCTTCCCCCAAATCCTCAGCACTCACAAGAATACTATGGGAAACCTCCAAGACAGAAATGTGACAAATAGAGCAGACTATACATGGGACAAATTATATAATTTCAAGATATGAGGTTTTTTTGTGTGTGTTTTTGTTTTATCACATAGAAGCTTAGTGGTAAAACACAGCCCCTTTGAGCCAGGACAAGGGATCAAGAGCTTTCTCTTTTGAGCAGCTTCAAGGCGGGGCAGGAATGGGAACACTGGCAGGAGGGACTGTTTACAATTGCTGGTGCATGACTGCAATAAAAACTAGACCTATTTTTAGTTGGGTTTGCTATTATTTTTTAAATCTTTACAAACTATACACCTCCTTTTTGCCTCCATTGGAGTGGCCCATTTCCCAGTCTCCTACCACAGGGTCTGCCTATTTAATGCTGGAAGAGTTCAGGACCTCAATATCATTTCCAGTGATTACTTGAACAAACAAGTGATCATCTTCTGTATGAAAGAGAAGAATGCACGGAAAACAAATTCAACAAAAAGGCCCCAGTATGGGTGACAACTTAGAGATATGAAATTTTGCAATATTGCATATATATGTTCATGTTAATTTTGATAATCATTCAGAAAACATTTCCTCTAAAACTTCTAAATTAAATATCTCAGGATTCGAATCTTTCCTACTAAATCACACTATTATTGAGTCTGCTGTAGTCTGGACCCTGGTATAAATGGATACACTGGCAAGGGATAGAAGGCAAGGAACAGTTGTTGTAGACAAAGGTTAATGGGAGAGTTTAGAGAGAATCCGAACATAGCAACTCCAGTATCCCAGGCACTATTTCTGATCAAAATTAAGGAGTTGTGATCAAGTTGGATGAATGAGTAGCTAACTAATTAGAAAAAAGGGGGAGTGGGAGTTCACTGCTCCCTCCAAGTTGGAAAGTACATCTACTTAGAGCACACCAACACCATCCAAGAAACTGTCAGCAGGGATTATCAGGACGGCCTCTCCGGACTTGAGCCATTGCCCAGGAGTCCACGGATGACCTTGATCTCCCTGGTAAAACAATATCTATAAATAATTCAGTAAGCATTTTACCATGCAGCTAAGTAACATTCCTCATATTTGCTCAGGAACTCACATTGTTTCTTATGCCTCTGCTTCAGTTTTCTGTGTAGTAACCTATAAGAGGTGAGCCCATGCTTTCCTTTAAAACAAGAACATTGCACTTGTGAAACCCAATGTAAAGCCTATGGCTGTGAACTGGGAAAGGAAAAATATGACATTCTTGCACCATCAAGCTAAGTGTTTGACAAGTTTGATTAAAAAATCGTTTTTAACCATACATGCAAGAGGAATGACTGCGTGTCAGGGTGGAGCCATGTTTTACAGATCATTCTCTGGCGGTTCCCACCTAGGAGGGTGCTCTGAGGGTCTGGATTTGCTGCCCAATAATATGTTGCAGAAACAGAATTTGTCCCCCTCGGAATCAAGAACAGATTTACACAAACACGCTTGTATCAAGAGCTTCTAGTCTGCTCTGGTTTTCCTTCCAACCATCCTACACCCATTCATGGGTGATAATCACACCCACGAGGCTCTGAGCCTGCATCTGAAGCTCTCTGTCCTGGAAACCCAGGTCAGTGTTGCACAAAGGAGAGCCAACCTGCTGGAAGAAGCTTAGGATTCGAGGAAGCACAAGCCTGGGACGGCTGAGTATCTTTCTCTTCTCAGAAAGACACTTTCACCTTCTCATTTAAATGTAAACTTTTGGTCTTAGCAAATTTCCTTCTCTAAGGAAACCACACCTGACACACTACAGTAAGACACAAAGAAACAAACCAGAACCTGTACTCTCCTCCCAGAAAAATTACAACACCTGAGTTTTTTTTTTTTTAATATCATTTAACGTATTTTTTTTCCTTACCAGCTTTAATTGTACATCAGCTTTTCTGAATGAACCTTGTACAAAATGAAGGGATTTTATTTGCATGTTTTATTCCATGTTGCTTTGGACAAGAAAAGACTCCATGTAGGGGGAGGGGAGACATACAGGGACTCACAAACTGGGGTATTACTGCCATCTAGTGTGAAGGGCTGTCGCCCAGAAGGGAGGGAGCCGAGAATCCCTGAGACAACCAGATTGGAAATCTCAGAGGTTAGAGGGAGGGGGGACAGCACTTCTGGCAGAAGCACCCAGCCCACTTGCGTATTCCCCGTGTAATGAATTCTCCCACTACTGAAGCATTCGCATGTGGTCCAACAAGACAAAGCCGTCTATTTCTTCCAGCGAAAATGGAGAAACCCCGGTCAATCCTAAAGCAAGTTCTTTATGAGGGGGCACGTCCCAATTGTAAAGGCAGCGAGGCAGTGGCAATGATTTATTCAAGGGAGGGATGTCTGTATCCTTTGAAAACAGTCCAGACAGCCCCGTGTTCCCCGCTCTCTGTAAGGACGGCCGTGTCTGTGCAGACAGACAGGCAGTTCCCATGGCACCTTGGCTTCCTGTCAAACTGGGGATTACATGTGGTGATAATAATATTTATCATTCATGTGGATAGAAATATTGCATGGGCGAAGACTCATCATATAGATTCTAAAAATTAAAACTAATCATAAAATACAGGGAAAAGCACATGAAATCCTCCCTGGTCAAATACATTTAATTTTTTTGTTGTTGTTGTTCCATGTAGCACAGGACTAGACAGAAAAGAACAGAATGACCAGGGCAACATCTTCCTTCTGCAGCCTCTATATAATGGCCAGGGCCTTTGTGGCTGACATCCATCGCCATTCCTTCCACTGAGCAGAGAGCCCGCCATGCTTCACTTCTTTATTTCTCTATCAGCCCCACCACACCTGCCAACGTACACGCACACACACACACACACACATACACATACTCCAGGGGTTTATGATTTAGGAGCTCAGGATGTTGGTGCCTGGGTTCTATTAGAAATCCACCGTACCAAGAGCTCAAAAAGCAGAAATCTTCAGGGATAATGAGAGCTAATTCAGAGAATCGCAAGTGCACAATCTAAGCCTGGAAGAATTTTAAGTCATTACCTATGTCAAAGTAACCTCAAACTGCAGGCTATTTTTGGCTGGTTTCAAAAGTGACCTGTAGCTCCAGGTACCTTAAATGAAAAATTCACTTCTAGCCTGCCCCAGGCCTGGACACACTGCAAAAGGAAACATTTTTCCAGCAGAGCTCCTGGAGCAGGAAAAAATGCACCTGGGAGGCAGCACTGCAAGACAGGCCAGCCTGGTAGATCTTCCAGCTTCTCGGGGAAGGTTGTGGATGGGAAGAGTAAACAGGGTGGTCACTGTTATCCTTCTCAGGTTTTTGCAGCTGATTTCAGGTGAGCTTGCTGCTTTTCTCTTTGCCTATGAACCAGGAAAGCAATAGCAATAGTTTAACATATATTTGATAACAAGGATAAGAAACGGGGATCAGATTTTACTGGTGCTGAATATTATTTATACGTATGTTATAAAGATTAAGCTCCTTTTCATCTGGCAAAGAGAGAGAAAAACAAATAGAATGGTGAGTCTTGGGCCCATGTAATCTAACGACGTGCCCGTTGTTTAGATTCAACACACCATGCTGTCAAAGATAAAGGCGTATCTATCAATTCATCATTAAACATGGATCAGAAATAAATAACTTTTTCATCCAAGTTACTGCAGGATGGAAGTCTACCCGCCTCATAAGAGACCCTGGAATTGAAAAGGGAGCTCGTCTGAAAACATTTTACCCCTGTGTCTCCAGTTCTCAAACCCACACTCCCACATTTCTTTGCCTCATTTTTCCTGGCGCCCTGGATTTGTCTGTTTGCTTCTGACATGAGTAACGCTACAACCTGGAGAAATTGCAACCCACTGGTAAGGCACTCACCCAGCTTTTCTAGGATTAATCACGGCCTAAAACACTAAATAACATACTGATATATTAACTCCATTTAAATCTAATTCAGTGGCAATAACTTGTAGAAAGCCAACAAAGGGCTTATGAAGAACAAAGTGAGAAAAGCCCCAAAAAGGTAAATCAATGCATGGACTGAAAGTAAATCAGAATTGAAGACAAGAGTATGAATTAAGAGTCCAGGCTAGCTTGCTCCAAGCTCATATATTCTTGTGAGGTTTACCCATGTAATCAAGCAAGGCTGATGGGTTCGTAATTGATGATACTTTCAAATGTTAGATGGTCCAATTCAAAAGAGTTTAGCAATGTAATGTCACCAAGGAGATTTTTGTTTCTGCTTTCACAGAATACTGCTCAGGAGTTCCATTGTGGATATTCATTAGTCCAAGTCTTGAAACCCTTGGGCATGGAGGAACTCTTAGTTTGAGTCACAAAGAAGCGAAGAAAACAAGAACATGTTCCAGCTCTCCTAGAACGTGTAAGGGTGAAGATCATAAAGTACACTACGTAAAATCCAGGGGCAGCGGGAGACAGGGTATGCATGGAAGAGGATGTTGAGACAGAGGAGGCAGAAGGCCCTTGGCAAGCCAGGGCGAAGGGCTTGGCACAGATCCTTCCATTACAGTCTCAGGAGCCAAACATGCCCATCACCTTGACCTCAGATTTCCAACCTCTGCAAATGTGAGACAATACATTTCTGCGGCTTTAAGCCCCAAGTGCAAGTCACTTCATTATAGCAGACAGAGTATAGGATATTCAGCCCTCCCTATTCACGGGGATTCAACTGGCAGATTCAACCAACCATGATTGAAAATATCTGGAAAAAAAATACAATGGTGCTGCAAACCTACTATTTTTGCTTGTTATTATTCCCTAAACAATACAGTGCAAAAACCATGACCACAGCATCCACACTGTCTTATATATTGTAACTAATATAGACTTGAAGTACAAGAGGGTGTGTGTATAGCTAGTGTGTAAACACTGTGTCTTTTGATGTAGGGGATGGATTGAGCATCCCAGGATTTTGGTACCCATGGGGGATTCTGGATTCAATTCCCTGAGGATACCATGGGACAACAGTGCAGAATCTGAGTCTCTGTTATTGGCTCAATCTGGTATCTGGTGCACACAAAGAGGACTAGACTCAAACCAACTGTCTGGAAAAAGGCAGGCCAGGGGGCTTCGGCCATGTCGGCAATGAGATCAGGTGAGACGTCACTGGAGACTGTTGCACACAGAACTGAGATGACCAGAGGCGCTCTGTGCTGCCCTGCATGCCCAAGTTGCCAGTCCCATAGCTTCAATCTCAGTTTTACACAACATGGAAAGCCTCTATTCCTACATTGTTTTCCACTGGAAATTCTCCCCAGATTTGCCATTTGGTAGAAATTTAGTCCCAAAAGAAAGCCAAGATGAGAAAAGAGGTGGGGAGGGGTAACAAGATATTTCTGACAAGTGTTCTCTCCTTCACTGTGCATGGCATTTGAAAGACCTAGCTAATGCCCAGCTCCTAGATTCAAAATTGGCAGATTCAGTAAGATTCAGGCAGCTTTGATTTCATTTAACTGCTGTCTCTTCTAGTATCTCACCAACAAACAGAAGCTGATACAAATATTAAATCTAGCAAATGTGAAACACTGGAAGAGGCGGAATATTGCACATCAATTTCTGTCTCAAAAATAACTTGTGTGTGTGTTTGTGTGTGTGAGTGTATTGGTGTGTGTGTGAGTGTGTGTGTGTGTGCGTGTGTTCTGGTCTGCACTTTGCTGCCCAGGTCTAGGTTACTGCAAAGGATCCCTAGTAAAGCTGCAGCGAAGTGCATAGGGAGAGCACTGGGGTGAGCCCCCTCCATGGCACTTCAGGTTCTCATTGTACCATTCATTGATATTGTGGCCATGGACCAGTTCTTCCTTCTGAACTTCAGTTACTTCATCAATGCAAGCGTGAATTTGAAACGTACACCCTGCTTATCTTAAAATGCTATTGTGAGATCCAGATGGAATTCTGTAATGGAAAATGTGTGGCAATAGCAGTATGATATTGATAGCAGGTCACTGGGTCACAATGCTTCAGAAACATATTAAAAATTCTGCAGGTTTCCATTTTCAAGGAGCAGTGAATTTCCATCTTTTTTTGGTTGATGGTATCAAAACTGTTGTTAGTCTTGAGCTCTGCTTGTATTAAGAAATATGATGATGTAAAATAGAAAAATAGCCTTGACACATTCAGTGCTCAGTGCTATTCAGGGTTGTTTCAGTAGCTTTTGGTAAATCCAAGAAAACTACATATTTGACCTAAAGCAAAGAAATATCCATGTATTTTATATACTCAAGAACACCAGTTACCTGTTGCAACTCTGCTATGCCAGCTCATTTGCATATTGGGGAAAATAAGTCTGAAATGTGTGATTTGAATCGATAAATGGTAACTAAAATATGCTTTGTGTGGTCCTTTGAAACTATACTGGAGGTTCTAGAGAAGGAAATAAACACATTACCTGGATTGGATAGGTCCGTCTCAGTCTCCTTCATTCTCCACTTCTCCCTTACCACCTCACAGTCTGTTAGATGAATGGTACCTTCATTGCTGCTTGTCAGGATGCAGAACATAACTTCCCTTAAGAACAATCTTTGTTATTTAATCTGACAATTATTACTTGAGAATAAACTGTTAACAGAACAACATAGTAAGAACTATTTAAAGAATTAGAGACTGATACGTGTGCTGGTACATATCCTGGAAGCTCAGCTCCCTGTTAATGGTCTGGGAAAGCAGTGGAAGATAGTCCAAGTGTTTGGGCCCCTGCAGCCCACAGAGGAGACTCAGATGAAAATCATGGTTCCTGGTTTTGGCCTGGCTCAGCCCTGGCATTGTGGCCATCTGGGGAGTGAACCAGTGGCTGCAATATTTCTCTATTTCTCTGTCCTTCTCTCTGTAACTATGACTTTCAAATAAATAAATACATTTTAAACATGGAGAGACAGAATAGTTAGCATCCCATGGAAGCTATATATAAACACAAACACTATCATGAAATGTTTGTAGTATACATCATGTTTTACTATAGTATTTAAGGAGATAAATTATCTCCATCTAGGGATGTCTGTAGGAAAATATTCAGTTTTACTGGTGGTATTGAGGCTGGATCTTATAGACGTAAATCTTTCAGAAAGTCAGCTCTTAGATTAAGAGAATAGCATGAAGAAGCCGTGGAGACAGGGCAGTACAAAGTGGTGTCCAGAAATTTAAAAAAAAATAAATAAATAAAAAAGAATTTTTTTTCTTTGTTTCATTTTGTTCTTCAGAGCTTAAATGGGGATGGGGGGACACTGCTAGGGCTAACTTATGGGTTATCTAATGCGGTTTGACTTCTTTCTTTTAGCCGAAACCATTGAAAGTTATTGATAAATGAATGGCCAGTCAACATCCTCTACATGGGAAGAGGCTGCAGGTTGCTCGTCACGGTTTCCACTGATAAGTCACGAGAATCTGCGCTTAGAGCATGACAAGAAAGGGGAGGTACAAGAGAGCTATGACAGGCAGAATCAGCACGGCTGATGGATTGAATGAAAGTGACAAAGGAAGCGAAGGTTCACGAAATTCCAATCTGTGTGCTCTTGCCCATGAACGTTCTAATCAATGAGGTCCCTCTCCTCAGGGAGGAGTGGCAGAGAAAAGTCAATAGTATCAGTCTAACTAGAAGTTCCTCCACTTGGCTCCAACTTTCCCAACAACAATCACAATGTTAATTTGCAATGGATACAGCGAAGGAGTAGGACTGAGGTGGAATCGTTTGTGAGCACTCAGATTTGTGTCTTCCCTAGGTTCCCCATCTCTGTCTTTGTTACCTCTGCAACCTCATCAATCGAGTCAGAAACCTCATTCTAGCACTCTCTTCCTTTACTTGAGAGTTTCAGCCTACTCCCCAGACTTTTGAATTACTTTTCAAATGGCAGCTCAAAGGATTCCTTTTGTCCATTTCCATGCTACTGTAGGGGCCCAGGTCCCAGCCACCATTATGTTTCACTCGTACAGCGGAAGCAGCCTCCTACTTTGCCTTCCTGCTTCCAAACCTGCGTCTCTACAATCAGTTCACCCACAACAAGAAGAGTGGTTTCTGAACATACAAATCAGATTGCTTACTTATTTTTAAAATCCTCCCAGGACAGCCTTCAGATCCTAAATTCAGCTCAAGGGCTTCAGGCTTTCTGGGCCCAGCACTGCCGGTCTCTGTCTTGCACTCCCTACACTTGTTCACTCTTCCTGGCTCTCTAAGACAAAACCACACTGGCCTGTCTTCTTAGCACCAGGCTCTGCCTGGCTGTAACCATCCGGTACTGTTAGGGAACTTCATGAAGCATGATCTCACCTGTGGTTCCTAGTATGTGTTCGTATGCCACCTCCTTTTCAATCTCAGGTGGTTTCTCCATGCCATTTTTCATTCACTTTCTATGATAGCAGCTAATTTTATTGCCTTAGAAGTATCTGTCCTCAAGAAAGTATTGTGTTTATATACATGTTTATCATTTGGCTCTGTAATCTCCCCCTCCCTACCTTCCCATCACACTAGAAATTAAATCGCATGGGAGCAAATATCTTTTCTGTCCTATTCATTTTGTTCCTCACATGTGGGTGCACAAATGAACAAAAGAACACCATATGATCGATCTATATGGAGTTGTCAGAGTGCAGGTGTCATCAAGGGAGAGTTGGACATAAACACATATTTGGGGAGGAATCTCATGGAGAAAAGCATAGATTCACAGAAAAGAGGGTTCCTTGATGGAGTGAGGCCCCACCATCTCCTCCAGAGAGGACAGAGCCCAGTTCTTCTCCCACTACATCCCCTTAAGAGTCTATATTCCAACAGGAAACGGTCTTAACTGATTTTGGTGCAATTGAGAGACAACACTTTTGCCAAAGGGAACTTGCCTCTTGAGTGGTCCTATATCTTTAGATGCCCCTGACATGAGCCCCTGCATTATCAGTGTCTGGCTGGTCTCATCTCATCTGTAACAACATCTTTAAGTGCATCACAGGACTGGAGAAGAACTGGGGTGGGGCGCAGCTCACTAGTTTAGTCCAGCTATAAAGTCTAGACGGTGAGGTTAATAGGTGGATTATAGAATTCTAGAAGGAACTTAAACCTTTATACAACCTTTTGCAAAGCCCAAGAGCTTGACTAGAATCCTTCTTTCTGATTACTCAGGTAAGTCTCTTCCCTCTTCCCATTTTTCCTGCCATGAGGAAAAGCCCAAAGTCTTGCTCCTGTCTACTCTTCCGCATTCTCTCCTGAAGAAAGCTCCAAAATGTGATGTACGTCGGTTCCTGGGCTTGTAGAAATCATTTTTGTGGAGGCCTCCAGAATGGACTTCTCAAATTCAGCAAACCAAGGAAAATTTTTTTAAAGGCAGAGTTACAGAGAGGCAGGTGCAGAGAGAGAGAGGTCTTCCACCCACTTGTTCACTCACTCCCCCAGATGGTCACAACAGCTGTACAGCTGTAGCTATGCTGATCCAAAGCCAGGAGCCAGGAACCTCCTCTGGGTCTCCCATGTGGGTGCAGGGGCCCAAGGACTTGGGCCATCTTTTACTGCTTTCCCAGGCCACAGCAGAGAGATGGATCGGAAGTGGAGCAGCTGGGGCTCAAACCTGCACCCATATGGAATGCTAGCACTGCAGGGGGCAGCCTCATCCACTATGCCACAGCAGCCAAGGAAATTCTTTACAAAGTGTATAAGGCCTCCGTTTTTCTGTTGACTGAGTATGAGTCCCACAGTCTTACCAGAACTGATCAGAATACACCCCTCATTGCAGGCAGGAAACAATGGAAGTGGTATACCCAATCTTTCCATTATGCGCACAGCAGGCATGACACCCTCTGCTTCCTTTTTCATTCTTAATCCAGCTTATAGGGATTGCAAGTACAATGACTACCCTTTGTTCTCGGTAGTTGTGATTGCATGTATGATAGACACAGCATTAAAAAATATCTTTCGTACATTTCCTTCGTCACCTGCACAGGATCCTTGGGAGATCAAGGCTTTGTGAGCCCGGGGAAATGTCTCCTTCCCTCCAAGGAAGCACATCAAAAACAAAATCTCCTTCCTTCGCGAATAATCAAAGAAATACGAATATAAGCGGGACATGAAATGGATGTGAGATGCTGCTAAACGCATCAGTCACAAGTCTGCCTGCAGCTCACTCCTTCCCTCGCACGGACTACACCCACGCTGGCTTCCACGAGGTTGACACTGGAGTGTGATGTAGTGGGCATGCAATTTGTCACCTTTCAGTTGCCTTGTAGGAAAGCAGTTGTTTGTCCCCTCACCACTCCCTCATCCTTTCTGCTGCTATGCTACTCAGAAAAGAAGAATCACTTATCATACAGATCCTTGCTGCTGCTTAATGCTGATGTTTTGTCTGCTAGAATCTGATTGAAAAGTGCGTCTGTTCCTCCTCCGATCGTCTCCCCCGGAAAACTGGCAGTCCTGACACATTCTGACATTTCTAAACAACTTAGGCTCTTCCTGCCGAATCCCAGTTGCTCTCTAAACCCTTTGAATCCTGTAGAATGCAAACTAATCTACTGAGAGAAAGGCGCCAGGCCTGGCCTGGCAGCTGGTGCTAGGAATGTCAGAGTAGGGACATGATAAATACACCTGCCATGGAGAGAGGGAAGCCCGGGCCAGCGTAGCAGCACAATGAGGCTATTTAATGTACAGAGATAGGCGGGACACTCTCCAGTACCCTCAAGTACAAACTGCATGGAGGTGATTTGTTCAGAAAGAGAAATGACAGCTATTAATAATGTGCGCAGTCTGGAGATAAGGAGCAGAAATCCTCCCGTGTCCCCGCAGACCACGTTCAGCTTTCCTCTGCTTGTTCCAGGGTTAGCAAAGTCACCTGTGCCTTGTAATCTGCACCTATGTGCCTTGGAAGCAGGGGAATGGCTGCCACCTACATGGAGGCCATGGCTGGTCCTGAAACAATAGAGTGGCATTGGGAAACACATGAAATTTGTTCCTTTTATAAATCCTTTTTTTTTTAAAGTAAAAAAAGATGTCTTTATTTCTGTGATCTCAACTTCTCTCTGGTTAGGTGTGGTGTGCCAGGCAAAGCATGGAGTTTAGTTAGTGAGAACTGGAATACTGTCAATCATATCAGGTCTGTGGCATAATAAAAGGCCTTTATCTAATTAAGATATGAGTACATCCTTTGTGTGCATGTGCATATGTGTGCACACATGAACACACTGCTATAAATGTTTTACTCTTTCAATGCAAGACAGTGTTTCTGGTGATAGGATCTTGAGGAAAAGGCTATGGAAAAAAATTGCAGGGTAAGCAAAATGAATGGAGGCTTGCAAATTTGTCTTAACAAAATTTTTTTAAGATTATGAACTCCTAGATGGCAGAGACCATATCGCTTTACTTAAATCGAAACTAGAAAATGTGGAACTATATAGAGATAGATAGTTGAGAAATTATTTGGGTGACAATGATACTAGTGAGAAGATAGCTTAAATTTTTAAACCCAAATGAATTGATGACTTAGGCAATTTAGTCATTTTCCCAGAGCAAAATGAGATTGGTTGATACGTAAATGGATGATGACAGAATATTGTGAACTACTGTGCTACAGGAACCCCGAACTTGAACAAAAATCCACTCTTTCCTCTTCTATCAACAGACACAAAACTATCAATTACTTCATGTGAAATCAGAGACTCCTGATCATTCTTATTTTTTTATAGTGGGGACATGGCCACAATTGTATCAATTTCATCTAGATTGAACACACTGTAGGAGCAGGTGTTTGGCACACTGGGAAGGACTCCTCTTGGAATGCGGCATTCCCATGTTAGAAGGCCTTGTTTCAAGTCCCAGTTCCACTCTTGATTCCAGCTTCCTGCTGATGCACCCTGAGAGGCAGCAGAAGAGGTTCAAATACCTGGGTCCCTTTCACCCAAGTGGAAGATCCCTGCTGAATTAGCTGGCCCGCCCTGGCTGTTGCAAGCATTTGGAGTAAATCAGTGACTGAAATCTCGCTGTTTGTCTCTCTCTGCCTTTCAAATAAATCAATGAATAAATATTTTAAAAATAATATAGCCTAATGCAAAATACACATCAACTTTCTTTAAAGGATTGGCCTTGTAAGAAGGAAACAAAAAAAGTGGAATCTGGGGATAGCGCTGAGGCGTAGCCGGTAAAGTTGCCGCCTGCAGTGCTGGCTTCCCACATGGCCGCTAGTTCGAGTCCCAGCTGCTCCACTTTTGGTCCAGTTCTCTGCCATGGCCTGGGAAAGCAGTAGAAGATGGCCCAAGTCCTTGGGCCCCTGCACCAGTGTGGGAGACTCAGAAGAAGCTCCAGGCTCCTGGCTTCGGGTTGGCACAGCTCCGACTATTGTGGCAAATTGGAGAGTGAACCAGTGGATGGAAGACTGACCTCACTCTCTCTCTCTATCTCTCCCTCTCTCCCTCTCTCTCTCTGCCTCTCCTCTTTCTGTGTAACTCTTTAAAATAAATAAATAAATGTGTTTTTTTAAAAAAAGAAAGTAAAATCTGATTTCCAAGATTATTTTTTGATTGAAAAATCACAAGTATATCCTCAGGTACAAAAAATATAATTGCAAACTTTTCTGAAGCTTATACTATAACCTTAAAAATTCGATTTTACAGAGCACTTGGTAATATAAATATTAACCAAAGATATATTTTCTTCCTATTTTTTTCTAACATTGAAGTCATTATTTTTCAATGTTATGATCACAAATATCAAAGGAAATACTTTTGCACTACTTACATTTCCCTAATAAGGTCAACATAAGTTAAAATCTGATGCAGAATATTAATAACTGTTACAAATTCTAAGACCAAGCATTACTGGGTTTATATCAATGTCCAAAGAACAGACAATTGAGTGCACTCTTTTTAGATCTAGCTTTTGCTGGGAAAGATAAATCACACTGACTTCACACAGGGGACAGAAAATCATGGACATATGAACATATAGAGAAAATTATAGTTGAAAATGATTTGTGGTGGTCCCAGAGCAGCCTTGGTTTTTAGTTTCCGAATAAGAAGTATGACCTTGAGTATGCAGCAAGAAGCACCATCTTATATAACATTTCATTTCCTATAATTCAGAGAAGGTGAAGTATGTCACATTCAGGATTCTGCCTTCCGAAGACCATGACAGTCCCTGAGAATTTCATGCCAGAGATCAATGTGTGAGAATTCTAAGGCATGCCTCAGACTTCAACAAACATGAGCTGGATAAATACCATGGAGTTCATCGATCCTCGCCTGTGTCACTGAGCACTTATTAATCACACAGAACACCTAACTGGATGTTAGGAAAGAAAATAGACCAAAATAGTTTTGAATCATCATGATACCTCAGGCACATCTTACATGTTAGTAAGATAATAGTTAAGTATAAAATTAATACCACCCTTACATGAACTTATGGCAGCAATATTACTTAAAAAGTAACCAGAAAGGATTCTTATCTCTTGAGGTCATCTGAACATCTCAGTAGCCTCAGATAAATTTTGTAAAGTCATTAATCAAAATGTCTGATGGAGGTGGGTCTTTGCTGCAGGAATGATATGTACACCAGAAACCCAAAACAGACATGAGGAGTATCAAATCTTAGGTCCTGATTTATGAATGAGTGGCATATTCTCGACGGAAATGTGTTATTATTCACCTATATGCTTTTTATTTTCATATATCTTGCTGACTCTTTAATTGAAATGTTTCTAATCAATGAGATATTTTATGCAAAAGAAGAGGGCAAATCATGGTGAAGCAAAGTGACATCTTAAAGTAGATGCTTCCTTTTAACAACATGTGAATTAAGTATAAAATGATTTATCCAGAGGCTGGCATTGTGGCACAATGGGTTAAACCTCCACTGCTTGTGACAACAGCCTCCCTTGTTAGAGAACCAGATGGGTCCTAGATGCTCTGCTCCCCACTGAACTTCTTGCTAATGTGCCTGGCCACCTGCCACTCCTACGGGTGTCCTTGATGGAGTTCCTGGCTCCCGGCTTCAGCCTGGCTCCAGCCCTGGTTGCTGCCTCCACCTAGGAAATGAATCAGTGGGTGGAAGAGCTTTCTCGCTCTATCCTCCTCCCTTTTAAACAAACAAATAAACTACTTATCCAAAATTGAATTAAAGCAAATCATCGTCATGTAAGAAGAGTTTAAGTAAAAGCAACAACAATCCATAAAATCTATTTGAAATTGATGAAACTTTGATCTCACAGTATCCACAGCAATACCAAGGATTGCTCATATATGATTTTGGTTGAAGTTCATTTGAATTCATAAGACATGGATCTGTGAAAGCTGAGATTACACTGAAATAGTCAATTCAACTCAGCCTGGCATCAGACTCTCCGAGAAAATGCATTGTCATTACTAACATATTGTAGAAAGCAATATTAACCATCTGTATGAAATTTGTAATTTTATAAGATCCAGAATGTAATGATAATCATTGCCTGACACACACACAAGTCAACAACTCAAAGGCCATTTTCCATATCCAGATAATACTACACTTGCATCAATTATTGGCCTTGATCACTGCCTGATTTTTAAGCTGGGGTTATTTATCGCTCATTGACTTCCCACTCTTACATTTCAAAAATATGCTATACTAAATGTACAAAAGACCACTTTAAAGCTTTTATTTACAACACATTCAAATGTTACTCTCAAGGGCTGCTTCCCACTTGTAGGCATGAAATCATTTCTCAGGTAGCATTGTTATTGACTGGAATGACCTTGAAATGGACTGCTAAGGATCAAAGAAGATTTAAGAGAAAACAACATGGGAAGATGCCTTTGGCTTAATACTAAGTCTTGGGAGCGGAGGGCACAATTTGCACAAATGATGGTTATAACATGCTAAACCCTAGGCATGGAGAAGTGCCTGAGAACTGCCTCACTGTGCTGAGTGGGTGGAGCTGTAACGCTCTCCTATTCTACATTCTGCTTCTCAATACTGTCACTTTTCATTATTACAGTGTCTACACTCTTATGCATTTATTCCCTTTCTTGGAAAAGTCTACCATATTCTAATTACATATCTTTTATATTAGCAAATGTTAACTTATAGCAGTATATATTAATTTAATGCCATACATTAAATCACACTATATTTACCATGTTTGAGGTTTACTAGTTTTCTGGATGATTTTATTTTAACCCTAAAAAGAGCTTTCACTTGCAGTGTAAGCAGCCGGTTTAAAAAAAAAAAAAAAAAAAAAAAAAAAAAAAAAAAAAAAGAACGCTGGCATTTCCATAGGGTAACCTAGAACCACCCGGCAGTGAGGCCAACTGTCCACTTTGCCTTGGAAACAGTTAACAAGCACTCACAGCAGTGCTGTGTAGAGCCAGTTATGTGTTTTGAAATCTATAGTGTATAATGCTAATTCAATATGAAAATCTTCCCAATTAGCCATTTCCATAAAATGGCAAATTAACTAATCTCTTATTATAAAAATGAGCCATTTTAACAACTTAATAAAACACAAATCCATTATGGCAAATAAGGTTAATGTGAAAAAATGCCATAGAAAGTTTTAAAAAATGAGACTATAATAACATGCTAATGAGTCTGCCTAAAAAGTGGGTCATTTTGGTTCTGCTGTGCCATTACCCTGAAACTACCCGATAAAATAATGTGGAGTAATAATATCTGAAATACAGATGCACACACTAATTTGTGAATTTATTTAGACTTATGGTTTCTCTCTCTCTATGTGTGTGTGTGTGTGTGTGTGTATTTGTGTGTGTGTATTCATTCAAAAATATAAAAAGCTGTTCAAATCCCAAGGTTTAGAAGTAGGAACAAAGGAAAAATCAAAGATCATTGCCTCCTCTGTATTGATGGGATCAGATAGCCGCTGCTGGGCCCCACTGTCTTATCAGCTTGCCATTTGTTACGTAGGAGCCCCTAGGACACTTTTCTTTGTTACCACAGAGGCAAAGCAAAGGTAGCTTATTTCACTGAGCATAGTGTTCTGCAGGTTGCAAATGCCAGATTGCAAATCCACACTGTTGCAAATGCCAGTTATCTCCTTGTTCTAGGTTGAGAGGTATTTCAACACCTAAATAGTCCATAATTTCTTTATCCATTCATCCACTAATGGACATTTAGGTTGTTTCCATATCATGGCTATTGTTAATAGTTTCTGCAAAAATCATGGGTGTGTAGATATCTCCACAAGGTGCTAATTCCATTTCTGTTGTATATATTCCCAACCATGAGACTGCTGGGTCATATGGTAGTTATATTTGCAAATTTTTGAGGTGCCTCTGTACTGTTTTCTGTTATTTTTTTTGCTACTTTACATTCCTCCCAACAGTATGCAGGGGTTTCCCTTTCTCCCCATGCTTGCCATCCCATGGTATCTCTTGTCATTTAATAATAACCACCCTAAGAAGTGCAAGGTGACATCTCACTATGGTTTGATTTATATTTTCCTGATACTCAGTAATGGGAGCATCTTTCCTTATACCACCTGGCTATTTTTATGTCTTTGAGAAAGTGGTCAGATCTTTCATTCATTTTTGGTTGGGCTGTTTGTATTTTTGCTTCTTAGGTGTGTGAGTTCTATGTTTTGCATGCGAACCTCCTATCAGATGCACGGTTTGAAAGCATTTTGTACCAGTTGTTAGGCTCCATTTTGTTTTCTTATTTGTTCTCTTGTTATGCAGAAGCTTTTTAGTTTAATGTAATCTCATTCCTTTATTTTTGCTTTTGTGGCCCAAGGTTTAGGTTTAATTTAAAAAAAAAAAATCATTGTCAAAGTCAATATTCAGGACCCTTGCTCTTATATTTTCTTCTATGAATTTTATAATTTAAGGCCTTACATGTAGGTCTTAATCCATTGTGAATTTGTTTTTGTTCATGGAGTAAGATAAAGGCATCTAGCTTTCCCAATCAGTCATTGAAAAGATTGTCATTGCCTCATTGTATCTTCTTGGTGAGCTAACCAAAAGTTAGTTGACTGTATATGCTTGGATTTATTTCTGGGTTCTTTGTTTTCTTCTGTTTGGTCTTTCTGTTGGTCTATGTATCTATCTTGATGCCAGTGCTGTATTGCTGTAAGATCACTATAACTTTGTAACATAACTTAAAATCATGAAATGTTATATCTTCAATATTTTTTCTTCTTTCTCAAGACTATTTTGAATATTTGGAGTCATTTGTGGTTCTGTACAAATTTTAGAATTTTTTGTGTTTCTATAAAAATGCCTTCAGAATTTCGATAGAGAAGATGCTGAATCTATATATCATTTTGTATGATGTGGATATTTTAACAATATTAATTTGTTCAACCCTCAAACATGGGAACACTCCTCACTTATTTGAGTCTTCTTCCTCATCCACGTTTTATAGTTGTTATATACTTATTTTCAATGTCCTTGTTTAAATTCATTTTTAAGTATTTTCTTCATTTTCATGTCATCTATTCTAAAAATTTATAATTTATTTATTCAGAAGGTAGAGTTTCAGAGATAATGGGGGAGGGAGAAATAGATCTTCCCTCTACTGCTTCTCTACCCAAAGAGCCAGAACAGCCAGGGCCAGGCCAGGCTGAAGACAGGAGCCAAGATCTCCTCCATCCTGGTCTCCCATATGGGTGACAGGAGCCCAAGAACTTCAGTTATCTTCTATTGCCTTCCTAAGCACATTAACAGGAAGCTGGATTGGAAGCTGAGCTGTCAGGACTCAAAACCCCACACACTCCATTATGGGATGCAGGCTTCACAAACTGGGTTTTAACCCACTGCACTGCAACACCAGCTCCTTAGAGGAAAACCTGTTTTTCTCCCCATTCATTTTTTTTTTTTGATGTCAGCTTTGTATCCCTTATTTACAGTTTTTATCATGTTGAAGAAATTTCTTTCCATGTCTGTTCATGTCCAGGATGCTTCTCCTCCAATCCAGCTCTCTGACACGGTCTGGGAAAGCAATAGAAGATGGCCCAAGTGCTTGGGCCCCTGCCCTGTGTGGGTGACCTGAATGAAGCTCCTGGCTTTTGATTGGCTCAGTTCCAGCCATTGAGGCCTTTGGGGGAGTGAACCACCTGATGGAAGACCTTTTTCCTCTGTTTCCCCATCCCCCTCTGTAACTCTACCTCTCAAATTTTTATTTATTTGAAGGCACAGTTATATACACATACACGAGAGAGAGAGAGAGAGAGAGAGAATATGTCTTCCATTTGCTGGAAAATGCCCCAAATGACTGCAACTGCCAGAGTTGGGCTGATCCATAGCCAGGAGCCAAGAGCTTCACCCAGATCTTCCAATGGATGCAGGGGCCCAAGCACTTGGGCCATTCTCTGCTGCTTTCCCAGGCACATTAACAGAGAGCTGGACTAGAAGTGGAACAGCTGGGACTCAAACCGGTGCACATACTGGATACCAGCATCACAGGCAGCAGCTTTATCTGCCATGCCACAACACCAGCCCCAATTGTGTGGTTTCTACATTTCATAGTTAATGGCTTACTAACAGTGACTCATGTTAGAATCTTGGTTTTAAAATTATTTTATTTATATAAATGGAACAGGTTTCTTGTATTTCATATATACAGTTTTAAGAACATAATGATACTGCCTATCCTAGCCTACTCACTCACCTTCCCTCATTCCTGCCCTCCCTCCTTCTTCCTTTCTTAATTTTTTTTTTTTTGCAGTGATATACTTTTAATTTACTTTATAATCACAAGCTTGGGTCATTGGCACCCATGTAAGTGGACCAGATTAACTTCTAGGCTCTTAGTTTCAGCCTGGACAAGACTTGACATGCTGGCATTTAGGGAGTCAACCAATGAATGCAAATTCCCTGTTCTTCTGTCTCTTCCTGGAAGAGAATCAAAAACACGTGGGAGCAACTGGCCCACCAACAGACTGAGACTGGTTCCAAAGACTATAAAGTTCCCTTGTCTCCACCCCACACCCTATCACTACAGCTGCAAGTCTCCAGTGTAATAAGAGTGGATTATAGCTGAGAGAGATAGTTCTATTTGGAAGCCTCAACATCCTTCTGTCAGTAATTGAAAGACCAAGCAGGCAGAAAATCAGTAAGCTAATAGATGACCTGAACAGCACATCAATCTACTTGATCTAATTGATATTTATAGAACACTCCATCCAACAATGGTCAATTATACACTCTTCGCAAGCCCACATGAAACATTCATTGAGATGGACCACATTCTGACCCACAAAGGCAGCTTAATATATTTAAAAGAACATAAATCATACTGATTATTTTCTCAGACCATAAAACAATTAAACTCAAAATCAAGAATAAAGATAGCTAGAATATTCCCAGATAATTTGGAAATTTAACAATATACATATAAATAATCATGCAGTGATTAAAAAGTCTCAAGACAATATTAAAAGTATTTTACTTAACTGGAAATGAAAATATAACTAAAATTCATGGAATGCATGAATTCATGGAATGCAGCTAGCAATACATTAAAAATAGTAATATATACTAAAAAAGAAGAAATACCTAAAATTCATAATGTCAACCTCCATCCTAGAAACTAGAGAAAAAGAACAAAGCAGAACTTGAGAAATTAAATGAAATATAATAATAAAATTAAGAACAAAAGTAAATTAAATTGAAAACAGAAAGGGAATAGGGAATGTCAAGAAACCCAAGTTCTGCCTCTGAGAAAACATGAATAACAATGATAAACTTCTAGCTAGGCTAACCAAGAAAAACACAGAGGAAGCATTTCACCCCATCAGGAGTTAATGAGGATAATATTCACTTCTGACCCCAGGGGTATTGAAAGAATAAGAAGGGAATACTCCCAAGTAATTTTATATTCACAGATTTGATAACATAGATGGACTGAATCATTGATTAGAAAGCTACCAAATTCAGTAAAAAGGAAATCGAAACCTGAATAGATTCATATCTATAAGGCAAAAGAAGTTGTAATTTAAAAGATTCCAAAAAAGAAAATGATTGGTCCAGGTGATTTCATTTTTGAATTTTAGCAAACATTTACAATTGGTCTGCTGTATATAAATTGGATTACAAACAAATCTTAATGAAAAATGGAATGGGAGAAGGGTAAGAGATTGGTTGGGAGTGGGGGTGGGAGGGTGTGAATGGGATAAGAAAGCCTATATTCCTAAAAGCTGCACATATGGAATTTGTATTAATTAAATAAAAACCTTCAAAAATAAATAAATAAATAAAAATAATAAAAAGACATAAATTAACTCTACAATATCTTTTTCCCATAAATTAAAAGAGAGACTCTCAATTCATTTTATGAGGATAGTATTACACAAATATCAAAAATAAATAAAAATATTACAAGAAAATAAAACTGTGGGCTGCTCTCTAATGAGGATAAAAAATGCCTTAACAAAATAAGAGCTAATTTATTTCCTCAATATATAAATAATATAATGAACAAATTCCAAATTCCAAGTGGAATTTGTTACAGGAATGCAAGGCTGGTTCAACATTATAAAATTAATCAACATAATTCAACATATGAACAGACTAAAAATATGACCATACCAATATATTCATAAAGAACTTTTGACAAAATAAAATGCAGATTCATATTAAAATTCTTGAAAAGGTAGGAATAGAAAGGAATGTTCTCAGCCAATCAAAATATACATACAAAATACGTACAATCTGAGATTGAGTTCTTTTCCACTAACATCAGGAACAAGACAACAATATCCTGTCTTATCATTTCTCTTGAAATTTATAACAAAAGTCAGAATTTTTGCAATAAGACAAGAAACAAAGCTGTCCTCTCTTACAGATGACATGATTGTGTAATAACTGTAGGGCAAAAACATAATGATGAGTGAATGAGAGGTCTTTAAAAAGCTCACAAAAATAGGTATTATGAGAAACTATTATGGATTTCAAAATTTTACACCAATATCAATTTATCTTTTAAATACACTTTTCCACCAACTTTTTGAAATACCTTCTTTTACCAAAGGAACATACAAAATGTTTCAGTGGCCAAAGTAGTAACAAGCACATATTGATGATAACAAAATAACACAGTACTGGATTATAGCCCAAAGTATACAGTAAGTGCCCATGAGTCTAGATATCAGCCATACAGTAGATAAATGTAAGAGTATAATGAAATCTCCTATACAGAGAAATTCCAAATAATTCTATAGATGCTGGCTCCTGAAGCAGTGGTGCCCAACTGTCCACTCCTTAGAGGATAGTTAGGGGTGTGGGGGAGGGGGGTAGGGGAGAGACTTTACAGTGAGAAATCTGCCAAGCAATACTCAGTAATATGATCAAGATGAGCATGAAAAGCAGTAAGCCATTTTGACGATGGGACCATTGCTGATGTGGTGAGAACATAGTCCTAATATGGACTGATTTTCCCCTGGAATCTTCCACCCCCAATGCCATCACTTCAAACCCATAAACTATGAGAAAAACATCAGAAAGAAACAATAGAGAGACATTCTACAAAATATCTAACCAGTAATGCTAAAAACTGAAAAAATCTTCAAACACAATTAAAACTTGACAATTTTGACTCAAAGGAGCTTGAGGAAACTTGATGGCTAAAACTGACATGGTGACCTGGATGGGGTCCTGGCACAGAGAAAGGACATGACAGAAAATACAGTAATATCTAAACAAAGTGTAGATTTAGTTATAATAATATGTTCACATATTATTTAGCTGTGACAGGTGAGCCATAACTCTGACAGGTATACTGGTGACTGGTATATAGGGATTCTGTAATATTCCTACAAATTTATCAAAAAAATTGAAAGTAGGGCCTAATTGTCTGACTTGGTCTACTTGCTCATTAGAAGATATCCCACTTAGCCTGTCTCAATTCATCGATTTGTTTTTCCATTGTGTCAGTGTAACATTCTATGTTTGCTGGATATTAAATTTTATTCTTTCTGGATTGCCAGGCACATGGTAGTCAGTCTATAAATATTTCCTCAATGCTGCAAGAATGCCTTCCCTTAAGCTCCCAGACAAAAATATTATTTTAAGCTACAGAGATGAACAACATGAAACCTCCACATCACTGTATTAATTTGAAAGCAAGCTTTAAGGTTCGACTTACTTGAAAACAGAGAAAGAACAACTGTCTCCAATAATTTTGCAAAACACAGTAGAGAGGCCAGAAACTCTGTTCTTTCAGGAATCTTTTATTTCAGTTCTCTCAGAATCACAACAAAAGACATGAGGCATTTTAAAATGAGAGAAAGCAAAAGAATAGTGTAAGAAAGTTTACAATTTTGCTGAGTAGAAGGGCTAATGAAGGTCTCTCAATTATGAAAGTAATCCTGGAGTGGAAGAGAATTCCAGATTCTTGGAGCTCATGTCTGAGACGTGTCTTTTTCCGTGGAGCCTCGCCTATTTGAACTAAGTGAATTCTGTGACTGCAGTGCAGGCAGGAGTTACAGGTTTCACCTGCCTCCACAAAGACCCAATTCACCAGAGGTCTTAAAGCCTTAGGATTTCAGTGTATATAACCACAAAGTCAATGAATAATTCAAGTCATGAAGCTCGAAATGCAGATAAATTCAGAAACATTTGTCCCCATATCCGCATGAATAACAGGATCAAATAATACTGTTCAGCATTTCTGAGTAATGGTAAACTCATTATGGATTTCTATGTTACAAGTCTGGAAACAATTAGATAATGAAAATACAAATGGCCTCCTTGTCTTTCATCTGCAATAAAGAGTGAGAGGTAAGGGGCTGCTTTTGTTTCCTGTCTTTAGAACAGCTGGCTTCCCGTCTAGAACAGGGGGATTTCGGGCAAGGGTCTCTCACGGCTCACCTCACTTTAAATCATTGTTTCCTTGAGAGTGAGATACCCATACACTGAATGAAAACAAACACCGAAGACACTTTTCTAAATGGATTAGGACATTCGGTGTATTGTGTTTTTCACTTGCTAGTTATATACTTCAGATGCTTACATTTCAACACATTATAACTTCCTCTTTTAAAAGTGTCTCCTTTTCAGTGGTTAAGTACTTTGAAGCCAAGATGGTACATTAAAGTAGAATCTAATTAGGCCTTTCAATTCAGAGAGGTTGCTGGACCCTTTAGCTCCATTATAGAAATGTACAGTAAAACTTTCCCTCCCCTCAGTGGTGAAAATAGCAGTTATCTTCAAGAAAAAAAGAAAAGACACGAATTATTCGACCTCAATTTAAGCACCAGGCACAGGCATCTGACCCTGTCTTCTTGTCTTCCCTCATGAGACAGGTAGTTTCAAATTTTCAGAGAGCGACTGGGAGTGGGAATGTGGAGCGAGAGCATTGCCATTGCTTTTAAATACACCAAATCTAAAATGCATCCACATTGAAAGCATGAAAATTGCAGTAACTACTTCAATAAGCAAGTAGTTTAAATATAATTTCTGGCACCATGTATATATTCATAGGGAAAATGAGTTAAGAAAGATGGAATGTAGTTTTATAAAAAGGGAAGCATAAAATTCTAAATATCCTTGTCTGTGTGTATTCATGAACGTAATGTCATTAAAAAAAGAGCTCACCATTAACTGGGATTTACATTGCTCCCTAACCAACCTTGAGAGAAGAGCTACCCTTGAGAAAGGAAGCACAGAGACACTGCAACAGAAATGGCTCCATCAATAGCAAGTGGCCAGCTCATGACCAGGAGGTAGGAACATTGAGACGGAAAGGAGCTGGGGGGCAGTTTTAATGGGGTTAAATCAGAATGCCAGCATGGCTTCTGAATGAAATACACGTGAGGATAGTCTCCTAAAACTGACTGGCTGCTTCACAGAGAATAGGAACACTGGCCTCTAGTCCTCACAGAGCTCTGCAGCTACCTCAAGATTGAGCACCTTGCTCTGAGACCCTGCCCATTATTTAAGTAAAAAAAAAAAAAAAAAAAAGGCTAGACTCTACCCAGGTGCCTAATGTTAGACGCTCATTGACGAGCCAGCTCATGCATGCTTCTGTAGTGATCAGCTCACTTAGTGCAATGGGCCGTGCTTGCATGGCAGCACACGTGCAGGATAGGGTTCTCTTCCCCATGCACTTGAACGCTTGCAAGTTATGCTTTCCAAAGTTACTCATAATTGTTTCAAAGCAATGGCTTACTTTAAAAGAGAAGAGCTACCGCTTTCATTATCTAACCCAGATACTTATGCAATTCTCAAAATCAAATTGAGTTCAGTGTTTGATGACTGCTTATCAAAATGATATGCCTTTGTATTTAAAAACCCCATCCTTGGCAAATTTCACCTGGATTTTCTCATCTCCCTAGAAACTGAGAGCAGGAGCGGAAAGATATAAAAGGTGCAAGTATTGAGCACGGACTATATATGTGAAGTCCAAGCAGGAAGTCCAAGCAGGAAGACACGAAGAATTCTTTTTTTTTTTTTTTTTTTTTTTTTTTTTACAGGCAGAGTGGACAGTGAGAGAGACAGAGAGAAAGGTCTTCCTTTGCCGTTGGTTCACCCTCCAATGGCCGCCGCGGCCGGCGCACTGCGGCCGGCGCACCGCGCTGATCCGATGGCAGGAGCCAGGAGCCAGGTGCTTTTCCTGGTCTCCCGTGGGGTGCAGGGCCCAAGCACCTGGGCCATCCTCCACTGCACTCCCTGGCCACAGCAGAGAGCTGGCCTGGAAGAGGGGCAACCGGGACAGAATCCGGCGCCCCAACCGGGACTAGAACCCGGTGTGCCAGCGCCGCAAGGCGGAGGATTAGCCTAGTGAGCCGCAGCGCCGGCTACGAGGAATTCTTCAGTCACACTTGCCACCCTCCTCAACCATCCTCCCTCAGTTCAGAACATTTTGTTTTGTCAGAGACCATTTTTATAAAGCAAATCTTTATGGAAGTCTGCTATCCATGCAGAATAACGAACACGAAATGCCTATGGTTGAGGGGGGCTGGAACATCGAGTAGGGGTTCTGGAGTGGGGAAGATCTTCTGAAGGCTGTAGACTCAAAGGAAGCTTATCTAAAACCCCATCCCCAGCGCCACCCTGCCAACTCCCCTCAGCCTTTCTATTCCCTGCTGGAAATTAGCACTTAAAACTGATCCCGACTTTCCTCATTATACCATAGCTTATGCAAGAAGGTGCAGTGACAACAAAATACCAAATATTCCCAAACTGTCCTGTTTTGATGGTAAAAGGCATTGAAATCCTAAAACAAGATTCTTAATATTGTAGATTATACTAATGTAGACAATTAGCTTTGCCCAGTATAGCCATCTTCTCTGTTGGGGCTTTTAAATCTGTAATGAACACATGACTTGAACCATGTTGTGGATATTTGGGTCAAATTAAAAAAAAAAAAAAACACCAAGAGAAAGAGACAATGGTTATTTCTAGAGCTTGAGGTGGGCTAAAATATACCTGATTTTTTTAAACTATTAGAATGTAATAGAAAGCATGGGATTTAGTCAAGACCTAATGTCAATAACTAATGGCTGGATGATTTTGTAGAAGTTGTTTACCCACTCTGATTGCAGAGTACCCCTCCACAAAATGAATGTATTCTCAACAAGAAGAACCTAGACTATAGAAAGATTATAACACTCAATGCAAGATATTCATTCTTGAGAAATTTTCACCCTTCATGTCTCACATAATATAAGACCAGCACTGACAAAAGTGGTCTCCATTTCTGGCTTCCTACTAATTTGTTAACATATTTTGACGAGGTTATCAATCATAGCTAGAAATTCTCTTGGTTCAAGTCTCTGTAGTGTCCTGACACTTAAGGAAGTTTTAATTCGGAAAGATTTGCTCAATTTCAATACTGGTACATAAATCTTAGTGTTAGCAATTATTCATATTGTTACAATGTCATTTCTCACAAAAATTCAACCATGCTGAACCTAAAAGTTCTTTGTGAATTGAGAAGGTGATGAAGGTGAATTGTAAATTGAGATGGTGATCACTATCATGATTGCTACTTCTGCCTGTTCATGATTTCTCATATTGTGGAAAAACAGGATTGAGCAAGTTGGGGTGGCTTATTGACAAATACTATTGGTTGAGGACATGGCATTTCTTTCATAAACCAGTTTTCTTTAACTCTTTCAAAAGCCATATTTATCTACACAGCCACCAAATGAGCATGCTGATGTTGATGGGATCAACATCATCAGTAAGATGAAGATCACACAGATGAAGGGGCTCCTCAGTGTGCCACAGTCTTGTTGCAAAGCGAAGAATTCCATTGGCTGCTTTTGCTGTAAGTTTGAAAAACCACCTGTGGAAGACCTTGACTTAAGCAGGGAATCTTTAAAAAAAATTTTTTTTAAACATTTTGCTTACTTTTGTATCTGTTTTTCATTTGTTTGCTTTTATTATTGTTTTGATTATTTCTCTCCACAGTTATAAATGATGCAACAAGACTCTTCAAGAATGGAAGAAGGTATAATAGAGATGTATACATATTTAATAGGACTTGCAGTTTTTCAGAAGCAAAATGTTAACAAGAATTCTTTGCTATCTGACCAAAATTAAAGTGACACTAAGCCTGTTCTAGTTAGTAACTTATTTGGTAAAGATCAAAAACATGAAAATACCTATATCCAATAAGAAAATATTACAAAAACAACACTCAGGTGTGCTATGATAGTATTCTTAAATATGTCACCTATTTTTTCTAAAGTTAGAAAGAATAATCTTTCACATTCATTCAGACAACACAAGTTATTGCCTCAAAAATGCCGACATGACCCTTGCAAGAAATTATTACCATATTCATGCAAGAAACAACTCTACCATTTCATCCACAACAAAGCCCACATGCATTACAATGGAATTTGACCCAATCCAATTTCTTTCTTCTTTCAAATGAGAAAATTGATTTTTTTTATACTATAAAGCAGAGCCTTGACAATGCCACATGAGGATTATGGTTCAGGCAGAAGGTCTGGTAAGAAGAGGAGAAAGAGGGTGTGGTGAAATTGTAAACATATTGTGGTTAATATCAGTAGAAATATTTAGTATTTTTCTGCCAATTTTCCAATTTTGCATAACATATATCTTTACTCCTTTCAGGTTTGGATTATAAGGCCAACACTAAGGAAAATGATTATATACCCTGAGGATATATAGGATATAATTTTATTTTTTAAAACTGACTATAATAGGACCAGCTAACTTATTATTAATGGAAAAATACATGCTGTATGCTGTAAGGTGTCCCTCTATCCCAAATGTTCAAACCTCTTTTCTTAGTACTCTAGCCACATCGCCCTCCTTTCTTTTATACCAACACTCATGTGTGTGTCTTTTTAAAATGCTTTCATTGGTTCTTCCCTCATCCAGGAATGTTTTTCTATTAAAAAATATGCAGGACAAACTCTGTAAAACATCATCATGTATTTTGCTTAGTGCCACTTTTCAATGAGGTCTGAACTGAGTACTCCATACAAAATTGCAACACCCATCCACAGGTCAGTTCTTAGTCAACTGTATCCATTTTCCATGTCAGTTTCTATTTATCTATGCAGTTGAGAAACAGTGAGAAAGAGACATACACACACACACATGGAAAGAGAGAGAAAGAGAGAGAGCGCGCGCACTCATGGTCCCATCTGCTCGTCTACTCCCCAACAGCTGGGACCAAGCTGAAGCTGAGAGCTGAGAACTCAATGCAGGTCTCCTGTGTAGTTGACACACAATTATTTGAGCTGTCACCTGCTATCTCTCAAAGTCTGAATTAACAGGAATCTGCAGTCAGGAGCCAGAGGTAGATATCAAACCCAGGTACTGCAACATGGGTGCCAGGGTCTTAACTGACATCTTAACCCCTGTGGTAACTGTTCATCCTTGTTGTTTCTTTTTTCCACCTAGCATTTCTAACCTTCTGATATCCTGTGCTTCGTGTTTCTTTCTAATCGTCTAGTTTCCTAATCTGGAATGTAAGGTTCATGAAAAAAATCAAAGGTCTCAAATCAATGACATTATCTTGCACACAACAAACAAAACAGTAGACAAGTTGAAATAAATTAAGCCCAAAATAAGGAGGAAAGATTGAAGTAATAAACATCAGAGCACAAATCAATGTGATAGAAAACACAAAAATAATAAATAATAAAAATTTTAAAGACATTAATAAAACTCTACTAAGATTATGAGAAAGAAGAAAATAGACAAATTACAAATATCAGGAAAGTGGTGTCATCCTTACAGATTCTATGGATTTAAAATGATAACAATATTATATACGACTTTATAGCTATGAATTTAACATCTTAGATGAAATGGACAATTTCCATGAAATTCAAAAAGCCTCATGCAACAAGATAGATAGATAATATGAATAGCTTTATATCTTTTAAAGGAATTTTATTTGCATTTAAAATCCTTCCTACTTAGAAACCTGTAGATTAGAGTGGCTTACCAGGTAAACAAACACTGAAGGAAGGAATTTGACCAATTACACATAAAATGTGAGAAAAACTGGAGTTTATACTCTCTAACTTTTTTCACGATGCTTGTATTACCATGAGACAGAAAACAGAATGATATTACAAGAAAATTAAACTACACATTAATATTCCTGATGAATGTGGATGTAAAAATTCTAAATGAAGTTTAGCAAATTTAACCCAAGAGTATATTAAAGTATAAAATGCCATAGTTAAGTAGATTTTATTAGAAATTTGAGTCATCTAACCTTAGTAAATCAATTATTGTAATTAAACATTGAAAAAGAAGAAAAGTGACATGATGATTCAGCTAGAAACAATAACAACAATATTTGACAGGAGCTGGCTTAGGTCCTGCTTCCAGCACCAGTGTTCCGTATCAGAGTGCTGAGTCCAGTCCTTGCTACTCCTCTCCCAATCCAGCTTCCTGAGAACGAGCTTGAGAAGGTAACAGAAAATGGCTTACGTGCTTGGGGCTCTTTCACTCACATAGGCGAGCATCATGGAGTCCCTGAGTTCAGTCTTCAGCCTGGCCCAGCCATTAGAAGAATGAAACAGCAGATGGAAGATCTGTGTTTTCCTCCCACCTCACCTCCTCCAACCACTTTGCCTTTAAAATATATATACGTATATATTTTATATATATATATAAGTATATATATTTTATTATGGCTTTTATATATATAATGAGTGCTAGTTTAAGTCCTGGCTGCACCACTTCTGAACCAGCTCCATGCTATGCGCCTGGGGAAGCAGCAGAAGTTGGCTCAAGTACTTGAGCCTCTTCACCCACCTGGGAGACAAGAAGAGGCTCCTGGCTCCAGGTTTCCTCCTGGCCCAGCACTGGCCATTGAAGCCATTTGGGGAATTAACCAGTGAATGGAAGATTCTCTCTCTCTCTCTCTCTCTCTCTCTCTCTCTCTCTCCCCATCTCCCTTGTATCTCTGTATTTGACTTTCAAATACATAAATAAATCTTAAAAAATAAAAATAAATTTATTTAACCAAAATCAACATCTATAGATCACACATACAGATACTACAGTCCGTTTTATGGAAGGCCAGGCATTTGGCCTAGGGGTTCAGTTGCTGGCTGGGATGTCCACATCCTATATCTGAGTACTTGGATTTGAGTCCTGGTTCCAAGTCTTGGTTCCAGTTTTTGTTTTGTTTTTCCTTTTCCCTGCTGCAAGCATTAGGAGGAAGAAGTGATGGCTCAAATAATTTTGTTTCTATTACCCATATGAGAGCTAGATTGAGTTCCTTGCTCCTAGCTTTGGCCTTGCCCACTTCCTGCCATCAGAGGCATTTGGGGAATGGATCAGCAGATGAGAGATCTCTATCCAACTCTCATTCTTTCTCTTTATCTATGCCACTCAAATACATAAATGTGTTTCTTTAAAAATAAAAAAGTGAACGTAAAATGCATTTTCAGATATGGAAACTAAGAATATATTGCCAGCAGCTCAAACTACACCAAGGGGTAAAGGAAATTCTCATGACTGAAGAAAAATAATAACAGATGGACAGTTAGATTGCTGTGAGAAATTAAGACTGGAAGAAATGATAAGTAAATGACAAATATGAAGTATGATTGTTTGCTTTCCCTTCAAAGTGTATATTCAGATTCTGCTTGTATTTTCCTGGATTGCCTCTTGGATCCTCTGCACAGCCACTCTGTCAGGAGTAGCAGGTGGCACTGTCAACACCTTTACTTGAAAAAGTCTATTCCTAGGCACCACTCATGATGATATTTGCTTGGGAGTAAATCCCAATAAAACAAACAAGTGAACTACTTTACTTGTAGTTTAATATTTAGTATATACTGAGCACTACATCATTATTTATCTCTGCATATGCTCATTTGTTGATATCTCTTTGGCAACAGTTTTCCCAGATATGCTTTAAGACTTTTTTATGGACTATAAAAGAAAGATTATAGGTCTAAAGGGACAAAGGTGTATGTCTCTAGTATTTGGTAATTTATAATACTGAATGCTATAATAGGTATTGATCTTACATCCCATGCCCTGACTCAGTATTGGTTACTTCTTAGTCATTTAGGGTCGGGTTGGTTAGGACAGAGAAGTTCTAGCCAAACTGTCAGTAATACAGGCCAACAATAGTGGAAAGCTTCTAAGGTTACTCTTTGCCTTCATGTCTAGCTAGAAAATTGCATGATGAAGACAGGATAGTTCTTCTAAAATCTCCATACAGTGAGGATTTTTTGTTTGATGAGACTACGGAGAAGGAAAGAAAAAGGCCTAAAGGAGTTTATAATAAAGGATGGAGAATGTCAAATTTATAAGCTGGAATTTCGTAACAACTCATTGCATTCACATTCTTTAGTGCCAACAATGTTTTCTCAGTCCCACCAGCCTACATCATTGAAATGCTCGTATATATTATTATATATTATGCTCGTATATTAGGTAAGCAGAAAATTGATGGATGATGGGGGCGGGGAGGCAGAATGATTGAAAGGAAGGACACACATAACACAAACATAGCAATAAATGAAAGACAAATTGGGCCAAGTCTCAGGTATGGAAGCAAATAATAGATGGGATAAAGAGTAAAACAAAGCACATGTTCAGGGAGCAGGGAGGTTGCAGGGAAGGCTCAGCTAGGTCTTTGAGACTTAAGATCTAGATTTTTTTTTTTGTTTTGAAATGTAAAACGATTGGTCTACATCAGCGAGGTTCAGTCTTCAAACTCTCTTTTAAACTCTCCTTCCCTTTAGGCATTGCCCTTCTGATAGCCCTTGAATCTTCAGGGGGAATTTAAGCCTTGAAGGTCTCTGTTTAAAGACCACTGGCTAATAAGTAGCCTGAGGTCATCACTATTAACAGCACCTTCATTGGAATTCTATTGTCACCAGTAGTCATTTTATTCTTGGTAAAATGCTACTCATTTTACAAGTCATACCTCCAAAATCACTCCATCTTTGAAATCTTCTCTGACCCTGCTACAAATCCCAAGCATAATTAATCATTTTTTCTTTGTCCCATTGTACTGTTTCTGACCCACCAGTATCAAAACAATATTTTGTGTTTCTGCGCATGGCCTAAAAGACTTTTAGCAACTTTACTTTCTCAGTGGTAAGCCCAACACCCAGTCTATAGCATTTACACTGGACGTGGGAACTGAATATCTACAACTTAACTGAATGGATATTACTGACTTGAGTAACACAGGGTAGAGCTGAGTTGAACAAATGGAAGAGAAATTTAAAAAAAAAAATGAGTTGTTTATGAAGAGCTGAAGCTCAGTCAGACCAGATATGGTATAGAATTGCATTCAGTTCAGGTCCTGGATATTTTTTTTATTAGTATAGTAATGAAGAAGAGAAAATGGAAAGAACTAGTGTCCAACTGGACTCACTGTGAATAGTTTAAGCTATTGATGGGGTATATTTATGTTCAAACTTTGTGTAGGAAAAACCTCATAATGAGAACTAAAATAGGCTCTGTGCTTTCAGAATTATGGTTCTAAGAATATGGTAAGATTAGGGCCAGCCCTGTGTCATACCAAATAAAGCCTCTGCCTGCAGGGCCAGCATCCTACACAAGTACAGGTTCATGCCCCAGTTGCTCCACTTATGATCCAGCTCCATGCTAGTGCACCTGGGACAGCAACAGAAATTGGCTGAAGTGCTTGCATCCTTGCACTCATGTGGGAAACCTGAAGAAGTGTGCTCTCTATCACTCTCTCTAACTCTGCCTGTCAAATAAACAAATAAACCCCCCCAAAATAATAATATGGTAAGACTGGATAAATAAACGAAGGGAGAGTGATGAGAAATTTGTGCCAAAATGGAGTAAGATCCATATTCCCAACACTGGAACAGGAGAAGGAATATACAAGGTTATGTATTATATCAACAAAAACAGCAGATATGGAAGATAAAACAATCAAAGAACATTTTTAGACACCCAGTATGCCAGGAACTCTTGCTGGATACTTTTAACACATCATCCCATTTTTTCCAATAATCTTGTGATTTTACAGCCCCAAATCCTAAGTTTTCTGCATGTTGTTCTCCATAAAGAAGAACTAGGACCACCCTGGAGAGACGACTGACTGCTGAGCTGGCAGCAAAACATCAGATGATCCTGGAGTATCTTATGATATTAGCAATTAATGATGTACTCAAAAAACTTGAAGATTTTTTAAATAAAAAAAGAGCTGGAATAGCTTAAGTTATAAATTATAGCAGTATTATATTTTAATCCATAAACTTTAAAATATATAATAAATGAATATATAGGAGAGAAGGGATGATTTTTTTTCTCCGAGAATCCCATTTAATACATAAAAACGCAATGAGGAAACATAAATTCACCACTAGTACACACCAGAGAAATAATTGTCATAAACATTATCTACTCATGAGAGCTAACTTCAGTGAGCCAAACTTTGAGGGGAAACAGAATATGTATTGTCTCAAATGTACTATTTCAAGTTAGCTGTTAACTATGAAGAGTAGGACAGTAACTTTACAGTGAAGAGGATCAGTAGAAAGTGTCTTTACCAAGTAATCAATGTCAGTGTAACCAGTATTAGGATGTGCAAATACCATGAATCCCATAATGTAACCCTCTGAGAATAGCAGTGCAGTGAATATAATTTTTGGAATATTCTTGCCAAAGATGTCGAACTTCAGCCCACTGATTAGAAAATATTAAACAAATAGGAACCCAAAGAAAATAAAAAAGGACGTTGTACATTTTTGCCATGCAATGGAAAACTTATATAAACAACTTGAGGAATAACTGGCCAATGACATGGGATAGTCATGAAAGACATAGGTTGAAGAACTCTTAGAAATTGCAGGAGACTAAAGAGAAAGAATGACTTATTACAACATAAAATTGAGATAGGACTCTGGAATATTAGAGGAAAAACTGATAAAACCCCAAAATAGTAGTCAGTTTCATTAATAGTATTGTACCAATGCTAATTTCCTTGTTCTGATAAGTGTACTATGGTTAAAGTATTGGCATTAGTGGAAGCTGGTGAGGGAAACATTTTAAAGTCTTGATTTAATTCAAAATTAAATATTTAATAACGAATAAGCCTAGAAAATAGATGAAAATAATAAGTAGAGTACACAGTCAGTTTAAGAACACACCCAGAGATAATGCTACCAACAATGTCAGACTGTCAGGGCCTCCACCATTTCTTCCTTGTTCATTGCCTCTGTCTCTGTCTCTCACTCTCTCTGTCTCTGTGTCTCTCTCTCACTGTCTCTCAACTTTCTTTTCCTACTTCGTGAGGAAACACATCCAAGAGCAGTGTTTATACAATCTTGTGGTTCCAGAACACTTTCAAAGCCCTTATTAGAAGGATTCAAGAAACGATTCTCTGATTCAGATCAAGCCTGGAAGTAATTTGTTTCCATTTGACAAATGCAATCTTTTTTTATTCTGGGCCAGGTTTAGCTCCACGTCTCAGACTGTTTGGGACAACTGTAATCAATAGCTATTTACTTCCACTAAGCAGAGCAAAATAGGAAAGAACATAAGAATTCGGAGAGTGTTGGAGTAGGGGCAGATTTTCCAGAATGGAAGCTCCAATATTTGCTTATCAAAAAAGGACAATTTGTGATGATTATCACAGATTGAGAGCTTTGTTTTGGTTTTGTTTTAGTCTTTCAATTGGGCAAGGGAGGAAATGAATACCAAGAACTACATTTTTAACTTATTTAACTTAGAAAATGTAGGACAAGATACAATATCCCTTCTGTGGGTGGGTGCATTTTTGCTTTGTGGGAATGGGAACAGATGTCACACCCTTTGTAAAATTTTCCAACCACTTGACCATCACCATCGTCATAAAGAGAGTTCTGTATATGTCATTGCCCTACTGCCCACACAGAGCTAGCCACAGCCAGATAAGCAGGACAATGATATGTCCTGAATAAATATAACTCTTTGCAAATGCAATATTAACTAAGGAGTAATCTATCATATCAGATAATTATGGGGTAACCTTGGGCATTTTTCATGAGTGGAGCAGAGCAGATACAGGGACTAATGGAAAATGATTCATGGGCCGTGGGCCTGGCAGCACAGGGAAGGCATTGTGCATTGAACAAGAGCATCTGGGAGAGCGAGTCCTTAGACAAGTTAAATTGTCAGATTATTCTCCCTCTCCAAAGTTAGGAAGTTTCATTGTCTTGCTATATTTTTCAAGACCTAGACGTGTCTACAATTTCACTAAGTCTGTTGAGCTTGACTCTGTGTTTAGTGATGATGTACTCATGGACTCAATACTTCCAGGAAGCCTTTCCCATGGCTGTGATCCAGTTGACATGTCTTTCTCTATCCTCAATAATCAGATGAGAAATTATACACACACACACACACACACACACACACACACACACAGGACACGTGTTATATGCAAGTTTGCCTAAATACTCTAAAGATTACAAGTTATAAATTTAGAGCTAGGTTCTTGCAGATCAGAAACTACAGTGTATGGTGATGGATAGCAGGGAAAACTGACATGCATAGATAATTGCTCACCTGGCTTTGCATCCTATCCCTCTCATGAAATAAGCATTAAAGTCATTCACGATAATCTCATTTAAATAAATCAATACAGACTTTTTAAGGCAGATTTTACCTGATGCTGTTAACAAGTATTTTTACTTGGATATATTAATAGTAAATAGGCCTAGCTGTCCTGGTCTTTTCCTGTGTTTAGCTCTGTGCCCTGGTGCTCCAGTGCCCTTTCCCTCCCCAGGCTTCAACCTTGGACACACATTTGCTTCTTGGTGACTGCTTTCAACTTTTACACCTGAAGGCTGCTGCTGTGGCGCAGCGGGCTAAGCCTCCACCTGAGGTACCAGCATCCCATATGGGTGCCAGTTCAAGTCTCGGCTGCTCCTCTTCTGACCTAGTTCTCCACTTATAGCCTGGGAAAGCAGTGGAAAATGGCCCAAGTGCTTTGGCCCCTGCACCCACATGGGAGACCCCAAGGAAACTCCTGGCTCCTGGCTTCCAATAGGCACAGCTCTGATCTTTTTCGCCATTTGGGGAAGGAATGAACCAGCGGATGGAAGACCTCTCTCTCTATCTCATCTTATCTTTTTGGAACTCTGCTTCTGAAATAAATAAATATTTTAAAAAATTATACTTTGGGTTTGTTTTAATCAGGTGTGGTAAGGTTCAGGCACGGAGACAACTGCCTTTGAAAAGATAACTTATTTCTCATATTTCCCAGGAGTAGGGACATGCTACATCATGAAAGCCACTGGGAGGCACTTGGTTTGGTTATTTAGGAAAAACCTCAGCCAGAGCATTGATGGAGATGTCCCCATGGGAAAGGCTAGAAAGGATCAGACAGCAGCTCAGCTCAGCATTGGTGATGTGAAGAATGCTGGAGTACCATAGGGCCCTAGGGTTGTCTCTAGTTGTCTGGCACCTGGCCCAGTGTTTATTTAGGGCAGGAGAACACTTGTTTGATGTCTGAAGTTTAGGAAAGGAAGTAGTTCAGCCTACCAGCTTTGATTCACAGAAACAACTCTGGCCGTTAGTTTGGCCTTTAATGAATGGATAGACAAACACAGAATTCATGAAAACAAAATCAGAATCTTGCTATCTAAGTTGAATTTTCAGATGTTTTAACAACATTACATCCAGGCCTCAGTGGGTCCTGCATGTTTCCAATACACATCTGCTAAGAGGTAACTGCTTATGAATGTAAACCAACGCCACAGGGTACAGACATTCAACCCCAAAGTTATTGCCTGCACCTTGCACCCTGGGCTTTGTCCTCCACTCCCTCCTTTGGTTGCTGCCGTCATTGGACATCCAATTCAGCAGAGCCATAAATCCGAAAGACAGTCTTGCCTTCTCAATTTTCCTTATATGCAATGAGAAATCATAAATCCCTCCTGTCTTTATTTGCTAAACATTTTTTTGAATCTGGACCCTGCTTTCCATTTATGATCCCTTAATTTATTGGGCAAAGAATCCTGCAAGACCTTGTCAAACATCTGTCTCCTGAGTCCACAGGACTTCACTACTTCCCTCCCATTTTTCGTGGTTTCTCATGGTCTCCTGGGCAAAGTCCAAACTGCCTGAACAAAACCCATAGCCTTTCGTGGAAACAGATGCAATTATTTATCTTCCCAAGCCTTGTATTTAACTAACTTCCCTCCAAACTGTACTCCCACACTAAAATACTCATGACTCCTTTTTAAAAAGTTACGTTATTTTATATCTCTATTATCCGTTCTGTTCCTCCTGTTTGAAAAAGCCACTATTCACACCTATCAGTTTGGAAACTTGCTTTTATGTAACTGATCTTCAGATCCAGTGCAGGCCTTAATTCCTTTTGGGACCCTCCTCAATCCTGTCCTTGGCTCTGAACTACTTCACTACATTCTGCCTGTTTACTGTACTTCTCCTAACGTGTGTGTGTGTGTGTGTGTGTTATTTATTTATTTGAGAGATAGAGTTAATAGAGTTACAGACAGAGAGAGGGAGACACAGAGAGGCCTTCCATCTGCTGGTTCACTCCCCAAATGATGACAAGGACCAGAGCTGGGTCTAGCCCACTACCCCACAGCACTGGCCCCCCTATTGTATGTTAAAATGTCTTGGCTGCTGTAGCACTTGGAGAACAAGGTTGTGGCACCCTTCTGTATATCACTGCTCCTCTCCATAATCTGACACCCTGGTAGGCAATAAAGAAATGTTTCATGCATTAACCTGAACTAAATTTGAAAAAATTCAAAACACTCTTAATTCAGGGACCACAAGAAAAGTTATGGAGCAGTTTTGTTCCTTATAGAGAAGTACTTTATCTGAGAAAACTATTGTTAGCAGTAGAGTTCAAGTATTATTTTTATCTCAAAGGTTGTGTTTTTTTCCTTTCTTTTTGATTCCACTATTAGGCAGTAGTGGACCAATTCTGTCTTTCAAATAAAATGAATATAAATTAAAATTTAAAAAATAAATACCTCTCTCTCTCTCTCTCTCTCCTTTTTCTGCCTTTCAAATAAATAAATAAAACACAAAAATCCACTTGCTGGGCCAGATTGTGGCACAGTGGGTTAAACCATGGCTTGAGATGCTGGCCTTTCAATAGATAGATAGCTAAATAAATAAATACATAAATGTTAAGAAATGTACTTCCTAAATGATAAGTCCACACTTCTGGGAATATAATCAACACAATTAGAAGCCAAGATTTACAGAGATTTTGCACACAATATTCATAGCAGCATTATTTATAATTGCCAAAAGTTGGAAGCAACCCAAGATGAATGGGTACCCGAGAGAGGTATATACATCCAAAGAAATATTATTGAGCCTTTCGAAGGAAATTCTGACTCATCCTAAAATGTGGATGAATCTTTAGAACATGTATTTAGTGAAATAAGCCAGTCCACAAAGTGACAGAACCGTACTGTTCCTCTTATATGAGGTACACTGAATAGTCAGACTTTTGCAGATGGCAGGGCCAGGGGAGCAGGAGTAGGGAGTTCCTGGTTGAAAGTATGGAGTTTACTTGCAGGATGGATGAGTTCTATATGTAGAGAGTGGTCGTGGCAGCACAGTGATGTGAATGTACTTCATGACACTATACTATACACTTTCCCATATTTCTAGTTGGGAGTGGGCGTTTAGTTTAGCAGTTACCTGGGCCCCACATCAGAGTGCTTAGGTTCAGTACCCAACTTGGCTTCTCACTCCAGCTTCCTGCTAATAAAGTCTCTGGGAAACAGCAGTGTTGCCTCAAGTAAAATTGGATTCCTGCCAGTTGTATGTGAAACTTGCATTGAGTTGCCAGCTCCCAGCTTCATCCCTGGCCTAGCTCTGGTCATTACAGGCATTTGTGGATTCAACCATAGGGCTGAAGCTCTCTTAGTCTCTCTGTCCTCCTCTTCCCCTTCTCCTCCTCCTCCTCCCCTGCCCTGTCTCACTGCCTCTCAAATAAGTAAATAAATATTAACAAATTTGAAATGGCTGTAGTTGGATAAGAGAAAGTACCGGTGCTCTATTGCTCAGTTGGCTGACTAAAGATAATGACAATCTACTGTACATTTTTCTAAAAGAACAAGCTAAGAGAAATAATTTTGAATGCTTTCACCATAAAGAAATTATAAATACTTGAGGAAGCACATTATGCCTTGGTTTGAACATTATACAGTATATGCATGCATTGAAATATTACATGATACCTCATAAATATACACAATTTTATATATCAGTTAAAGTTAAAAAAAAATGAATTGTGCTTGCTTTGGCAGCACATATACTGAAAAGAATAAATGAAATGAAAATAAGTAAGGTGGTAAATATTATGTGGGTTTCATCACAATTAAAATTTTAAAGCAGAGGCTATAAAAATATACAAACAAAAAGCATCTGAATAACTAAAGCAACACATTCCAAGTGAGGTATTATTATCTAGTTGCATCATTTAAAATGTATCTATTTTTCCTGACATTAAAAGTCCATTTAATAAAGCAGTGAAATTTTATAATAAATTCAAAGTACAGTCTAGATATCATCACCAACATCGAAAGGAGCTTTTAGTGTGTCTAGGATAGCAGCCTTTAAAATAATATGAGGAATTTCATGACTGAGAGGTAAAATTCCGGTGCTTGACTTTCTTATCTCTCTGAGATGCAACTCAAGAGTTAAGAAGCCATTATATTATCTTTTTATGTTTAGAGGAGGCATACAAATTCTAAGATTAAAGAAAAATATTGCTAATCTCTAATTTCTTTCTTAGTGTGTTTTATGCAAGTACATTTTTTCTCCTAGCCCAAGGCCTCCCAATAGAATAAAAAGGCTATAGCATGCAATCTTGAACAAAATAGACCTGCTTTAAAATTTTACTCAGTTTCTTACCACTCAAAGGAATCAGGCATAAGGCTTACCTGCTGATGAATCTTCTGCTGGTGAGATGGGTGTCACAAAGACATTGTGTAGTGTTGTCAGGATAGTTTCATAGCTCTCATATGAAAGATGGCTCCATTTGCAAGCACCTCTTAGCTTAACTAAAAACTAAAAGTTTAATGTCTCAGAAGAGGAGTGTGGCCATGACCACACATTTGAATATGGGGAGAATCTAGTTGTACAGGATCAATGATCCTCAGAGGAGCCCAAACTGTATAAATTCCAGGAAAATTGGGTTGGGAGAAACATATTAAGACATCCACTTAGTACAGTTACAAGGTAATGCACAAATTGTTTAAGTAGGTGAAAATAATTTTAGAAATAACTGCCAGAATTTAAAAAAAGATGTTTATGCTTTTATTATTTATCTTAACAATGTCCCATTCCAGTGAATATGAAGAACTACAGCAATTTCTTATTAGAGCTACAGCAATTTCATATTAGAAATTTTGGGTCTTACATGGAAAAAGCTATAACTAGAAGAGAACACCAATGCCATTTAAAAATATCCTGCATGTAGGCTTGTACGAAACACTTCCCCAGACGGCTGATTGTGTTTATGTGGAGGGCAGCCTTGTAAAGTGGAAATCCCTGTGCCTGGGAGCTAGGATTTTCTGCTTTGGAACCAGCAGAAATTACTTCTCAAAATGTTAATCTCTCTGAACATCAGTCTCTTCATGGGTAAGATAAGTGGTGAACACAATAATTTCTAAATTTCTTTGTCTGGCAGAAATTAACATCTCTATTCTTAGGTAGACTCTGATCTGTATATCTGGTAGATTTTGTAGCTGAGCTGGTGAATATTGTCACCTGCTGAGGAGTGGCACTTTGTGGATTCTAATCCTAACTTTTTCCCCTACTATTTGTGAGGCTTAGAGCAAACGCTATAGGCATAATAATACAAGGCCAGCAAAACCAACCACAGTACTATCTTCTGCATTTGCTTTATTGTATTAACTAGTATGGCTATGTTTAAATAAATTATCAAAGAGTCAGCGAAAATGAAGAATCAGTTGAAAATCAATTTAGCAGAATTATGGAAAATTTTGACATTATTATATTTAATATGAAGAAAAAGGAAAATTAGTAAATTAATATAAAATGACAGACTTAAAAATTAAGATCAAATTAAGTCTATACAAATAAGTTTACTCCATTCCAAAAACTTATTACAAACATATTTCTTTGTTTATACATAAATACCTAACAAAAATAAGAACACAAGAAATATAATAGCAATAACTATTGAAATCTAGACTATATGTTGATAGGTAGTAAGTACCCAAACAAACTTAAAAAGTCTAATTTACGTTCTAAAATTTTCAGAAGACTCAGAAACTTACAGGGTTCCATCCTAGAATCAGACACATTTTTCAGTCAATAGGAGTCTAATTAATCCTCTAAAAAGGATCTATAGATTCCAGGAATAGGAAGGTAGGCTAGTGGTTAAGAATCCTGTATCCCATATCAGAATGCTTGGATTTGGTTCTTAGTTGATTCCCAACTTCAGATTTCTGCCAGTGCAGACTGTGAGAGAAAGCATTGATGGGTTTATACCTGTGTGGAAGGCCTGGATTGACTTCCTGACTTCTGGCTTTAGCCCCGGCCCTACCCCAGCCATTGAAGGCATTTAGGGAGTGAATCACAAGATGGAGTTCTCTCTCTCTCCCTTGGTGTCTGTCTCTCACTCAAATAAAAATAATAAATAAAACGATTAAAAATCTAATTGTAAGTTCATTTAAGCTAACAAATTACCCTATAGCAAACCTCAAATTTGAGAAGCCCCAAGGTAAACACACTTTTTCTCATTAGCCTTTTATCATTTTTAATAACATATTTATTTATTTAAAAAGCAGAATCCTCTGCCTGCGGCACCGGCACACCGGGTTCTATCCTGGTCGGGGCGCCGGATTCTGTCCCAGTTGCCCCTCTTCCAGTCCACCTCTCTGCGGTGGCCCAGGAGTGCAGTGGAGGATGGCCCAAGTGCTTGGGCCCTGCACCCATATGGGAGACCAGGAGAAGCACCTGGCTCCTGGCTTCGGATTAGCACGGTGCGCTGGTCGCAGTGCACCAGCCGTGGCAGCCATTGGAGGGTGAACCAACGGAAAAGGAAGACCTTTCTCTCTGTCTCTCTCTCTCACTGTCCACTCTGCCTGTCAAAAATAAATAAATAAATAAAACAAAACAAACAAACAAACAAAAAAAAAACAGAGTGACAGAGGCAGAGGTAGTGGGAGAGATGATAGAGATAAAGAGAGCTTCCATCCACTGGTTCACTTCCCAAGAGGCTGCAACAGACAGGTCCTAACCAGGCCTAAGCAGGAACCATGAGTCACACACTCTATTCTGATCTGCCATGTGGATGACTTGGATCATCTTCTACTGCCTTCCCTGGCACATTAATGGGAAGCTGGATGATAAGCACAACATTAGGGACTCCAAATGGCCCTGAGATATGAGATGCCAGGATTGCAAGTGGTGGCTTAACCCACTGCACCACAATTCAGGCCCATATTTACCCTTTTCAATTCCATATCCTCTACATTCACATACATTAATCTTAAGCATTAGCCTCATAAATGAGAATATCTGTATTTCTGAATATATTTATATGAAAAATATTTCTCATATAGAAGCTAAAGGCTCAAATCAGTAAATAGGAAAAAAAATGAACATGACTTTTAAAAAAAAGAGTTGATTTATATAAAGAGGAAAAAACTTGTAAAATATTCTGTATCATTCAAGAAATAGAAAGAACAATTGTGTCAATGAAACAAGAAGAGGATGAAACCAAAACAGGAATACTGAGAGGTTGATAAAAAGCTTTAGAATTTAAACATGAGTATTATTCTGAGAACTATTTCTGGTCATAGAAGAGGCAGAAATTACCATTGAGCAACTCTCCCCAAAATAACCAAGAAACAAAAAAAAAGACGACAAAACACAAAACTGGAAAACTACCCCAAATGTTTAAGAGGGAGCATAGAAAAAGAAGAGGAAAATCATCCAACTTTTCTCACCAATAGCCTGCGGATGTGAGATTTTAGAATGCTAGGCGTAAAGAGAACAGATTCCATAAAGGTTTAGGGGAAAAAAAAGTCATTAATTAATGGTCAAAAATGACTGGGTTTCATTGGCAAGAAAAAAACATCATGAATTCCTGATGGAATTTCTCTGGAAGTTACTGGATGACATTGTCTCTCAAAATGAGGTAGTTGACAAGAATCAGGTAAAAGACACAAAAGAAGGGAAAGAAAGGAACTTGAAATAAGAAGAAAGAGAACATTTGGATAGCGATGGGGGAAGCCAAGGTGTGCACTGTACCCTAGGTTTGGAGGCCACAAGCATACAGCATCATGATGCCTTATGCTTATATCATCTCTCTTTCTAAAAACTGCTGGCAAATGGCTTCAGTCAAACTAGAGGAATTAGCCAATCAAGCCCAAGTGATATGATATGAGAATTATTATTCAGAGACCCTACCTCGAAGTGCTGCAAAGGATGACATAAAGTAAGTATCATGTGATGCTGTACAGTAGTAGTCCTGGAGAGCATCTGGCCCAAGTGGAAAAAATATAAAATCCTAGTTTACTAACATGGTTAATATTATGATAAATTATATAGAGAGGCAAAGATGTGAAAAGATAAATAGCAACACTTAATACTGGAAGGCAAAGGTGTAGTGTCTCCCAAGCAATTGATCCAATAACAGTAATAATCATAGACAAGCAATAAGCAAACATTCTCAAATAAGAAAGCTCACAGGGGCTATTATAGCTTATGTAAGTCTCGGCAGACAGGTGGGAAAGGAAAGATTCTGACATTCATCCAAGCAATAGCTAAATCAAAACTAAAGGATGCAGGATTTGAGAAGATGGTAGGGAATATTAATCGCCTTTTGAATGACAGAATCCATACTATACAAGTGTAAGAATTATAATTACAGACTAGAATGTAAATTTTACAAATAGAAATTGAAAAATTATTTTTAAAAAGTTCTGATATCCTCATCCATTACTATCCTTAAATTCTAAGAATGGAAATTGAAAATACAGTTGGAAAAAAGCATGAATTCAATTGATTAATCGTTTTATAGCATTTTAACCTAGACTTTATAGAAATGATGTTTCTTGTTACAAAAAATAAAGTAAAAGACTATAATTTTTTAAAGTGTGTGTAGTATTATTTGTTTGTATGATTATTTATACTTGTCTATACCTCTATCTAGTTATATAGCAAAGCTTTCTCTCTTGGGAATCACATGTTAACAGTGGTTACATCTAGAAATATTGAGTCATAATTGTTTTCTTCTTTGCATTTCTATATATTTAATGCAATGATCATATGGCATTAAACTGATAATGATGAACACAGGTCATTGTCATTGGAAATTAAGTCATTTATTTACATTTTATTTTAAATGCGTACACATGAAGAATATAGGGTAGGAAGTAATCTCTTCAAATTTAAAACCTCTCGTATCACCTTTTCCATGAAACACTGATAAGGCTGTGTGAGGCAGGACCAGGAGAGGCTAGTGCAGAGTTCCCCAGTAAGTGATTGCTATAGGAAAGATGTCTCTGTAATGAGGCAGGACTTGGAGGCAGTACACAGAAATGGTTGACATGTAGATTTTTCTCCGGGCAAGCTTCTGTGGAGGGTCCACCTTGTGTTATGTTCTGATATATGCAGAGGTGGATAGCAACTAATTGAATAGGTCCCCACTGACACCAGGAGCTGTCAACACAAAACCTATTCACTAGTGAGAGAGAATGTTTTGACCTTCTCTCTAGAGAATGAAATGTTTCTGGAATGGCAAAAGGGCACCTATTTTTAGAGAAACCCTGTCAATTAGAGTCTTCCTTTGACAGTATTCAGAATATGTGAAATTCAAGAAAGTTACCTTCCTTTATCCTGAGTAAGTGTGTCCATATGGTGAGGTCACCTCAGTCACATAGATAAGAGCCACGGCTCCTCGTTTCCATATGTTCTCTCTGAAAGAGAGAAAAAATTAGCAACAGCCACTGAAATCTTTACATGTCATTAATTTGAAACAAATTCCACTTGAGTTGTTGAGTAATGAGAGATGTTGGACAACATTGCACATCCCTGAGCAGGAATTTGTAGGTGTTTCTGATACGGCAGTATTCCCAACTATGAACACACTGATACTTAGCTGGTTTGCCTGGCCCAGAGCCTTCTACGTAGGACCAGCCTCCACAGTTCCCTGCCCCATCTCAAAGCATCACACGCACATTGCTCAGAACATCATTCTGTTCTCCCCACATGCAATACACTCCCCCTTCCGGCTGCCATCTAAATCCTTCCGACCAACATGACTCTGCTTAAGTTCTATGCACTTTGGCCATTTCTACAAGTCCAGGTTAGACTCATATCTCCCGTCACCAACCCTGCATTATACCAACTTTCAGGAACCAACGTGGTTTAAGTACGTGGGTTCTGCATTCCAATGGCCTGCACCTGAATTGCAGCACCATCATTTTTCAGCTTTGTGCCCTCCGCAAGTCCTATAATGTGTTTGTGTTCTCATTTGTTTAATGCAGCTAATAACTGTATGCACCACTCAAACTTGTTAGGACTACATGAGATTACCCCCTAAAGTGTCAGTATAGTGACCCCCAGCTCATGATATTCACACTTAGTATAGAGTTTTCCAAATATGGTTGCAAAAGCCCTGATGTACCAATCTACGTCTGATGTCTTAAGCAGTCATGGGTACTGAATAGACAGCGAGTATATCCTGATTCATCTATTTCCTCATGATTCTGAAATAAAGAAAAAAAAAACGAGGCTTCTTTTCCCTCTAGGTTCCAACCAAGAATCTGTGATCTTGAGAAAGTCGCTGACCTCTCTAGCCTTCAAAGTCCGCACTGATTAAAAAGAAAAAAATGGAACAAGTATAAATCTGTCAGATTTGTATGCATAGCAGGTTCCCTATCTATGGGAAGAATTAAATAAGTGACAGTTTATATATGAAGAGGAGATGATAGAAATTATTTTATGGTCTCTTTTGTCTAAATTAAAAAGTATACCTTTCTTTCTTTCTTACAGTTAGGAGAAGAGTAAACAGTCTTTACCTACTTACCAGCAAGGGAAACCTGCCTCCAAAAGTCAATTCCTTCTCACCAAGGAGAGTTGAGTGCTAAAAAATTTAACATATGTCAAAACACGTCTTGGAGCCTGTCCAGGGCAGTCTGTAAAATGCTCGGAGCTTTCTGGCTCCAGGCAGCAGCCTCTCGCATACAGTATTCTGGCTACATGTGTCTCATGCATTTTTAAAGGTTCTGTTTTAAATGCAGGTTTATCAATAAAAATGCCACCAGAAAACAGCTTTGAAATTTTAATCTCTTCCTGAAATAAAAGGTTTCCTCAATCCAGGTCTGGAATTGGTGGTGTCTAAACACCATCTACTTTCATTATACAAGGGATTTTCCTACAGCTGCTAAATCCTAATTCTGCAAGATGTAAAAAATTAAAAATGCAGCTCTACACCTCTCCTCATCAAAAGCGCATAATTTAAGCCTTTATTGTGTCACTCATGAATTGTCTCTCCTGTAAGCTCATGGTGTCATAATATTCTTTTAGATTAATGAGGATCCCTACAATTACAGAGCAGAAACCATCAGGGTGCACAGCAGAGCCTGTCTAATGGCAGAAATTACCGTGAATGCTAATGCATTAGCCAAGAGTTACAAGAGGAATTACTGCTGCCACCTAATCCAAACGGTCTACATATGAAGGAAGGGCAGCCAGCTTTGCCATCTCTCAAAATCACATTGAGTAGAAGGTAAACTACCAGCGGGGACATTTTTATTCCTTTTTTTACACGTTACATATAATACAACTGCCTAGGAAATTAGGGCTGTATTTTTTTAAAGATTTATTTTTATTTATTCAAAAGGCAGAGTTGCAGAGAGGCAGAGGCAGAGAGAGAGGGAGGGAGGGAGGGAGAGAGAGAGAAGTCTTCCATCTGCTGGTTCACTCCCTGGATGACCACAACAGCTGGAGCTGCACTGATCCGAATCCAGGAGGCAGGACTTTCTTTAGGGTCTCCCACATGGGTGCAGGGGACCAAGGACTTGGGCCAGCAGAAAGCTGGATCAGAAGTGGAGCAGCTGGGACTCGAACCAGCACCCATATGGGATGCTAGCACTGCAGGAGGCGGCTTATTACACCACAGTGTCAGTCCCTGAGATGAGATTTTTTTTTTTTTTGGAAAAGGTTTTAATGTTCTGCAGAATGCAATTCCTATATTAACTAGCTGGTGCACACAGAATAGAAATATGCACATGGTTCCCTTAAGTAAAAACCCCTGTGTTCTCATCCCCCATACTTGGCTCACTGTAGCACTTGCCTTACACACAGTTGACTTGAATGGTTTGTTGGATCACTCCAATCTCTGCCTTCACAAGGCCTTTTCTTCTGTTCTATGTTTCAACTCTCTCCTCTCTCTTAAAGCACATTAGTCACTGGACAAGGGACCCACCCTTGTCAGGGTACAGTGAATAGAGGACTAGAACAGGAAACTTTGTCCAGGTCTTTTCCTGCTCCAACTCTGCCTCCATTTTGCTCTAGGAAGAGGTCATTTATACAATGATAAGATGACCATTTTGTTTCCTTTTTTCACATGCACGGACAGAGTTCAGATTCTCTGGCATGATCGCCGAGTTATCTACATCTCACCTCTGCAGGCTCACCTCTCCCAGACTCTGTGTTCTGAATGTTGTGTAGCATTTCCTTCTCCCCGCAGTGCCTTTGTGCCAGCTGTGTTGATTTCTGAAGCCTTTCCTGTTAAGAGAACTCCCTTTGCAGGCCATTGCTTTGGGGATTTCATCACTTACTTCAGTTATCCTGAAGCATCCACTCTTGTGACGCTGATGACATTGAATTAAAGTGATTGTTGTCTGCCAACTTTTTCTTATACATTTGTTCTGTCCAATGCAATAGCTCCAAGATGCATGGAACTAGCAGTGAAAATGAAATAAATGTAAAAAAAAAAAAAGTTCCTCCATTGTGCTTACCACATTGTACACACTTAACAGCTACACATGGCTGATGGTGACCAAATTAAACAGTGTGGTATGAAGCATTTGCATTAAAGTAGAATGTTCCACTGGACAATGCTGATTTTGAAAGTGAGGTCAGAAACCTCAGAATATTGTGTCTATTAGTATCTAAACCATCAAATCTACTACAGTGAATTGATAGATGTCTTCAAAAGGAATATGCAAGTCATAAATGCTAGTATCTATAAACTGATTCTATTTGCAAATAGGGTCTTCGGAGAATTAAGTAAGTTAAAGAATTTTCAGATGAGATCATCCTGGATTTAGGGTGGGTCCCTTCTCCAGTGACTAATATGATTTAAGAGAAAGGAGAGAGTTAAAGTATAGACACAGAAGAAAAGGCTGCGTGAAGTTAGAGACTGGAGTGATCCAACAGACCAGAGAATATCGAGGATTATTGGTGACCATCAGAAGTGGGGAGAGAAGCGTGGACCAACAGATCAACCTACTGGCATCCACAAGATGCCTCAATTTCAGACTCCTGGCTTCCTGTACAGTGAAAGAATGAATGCTCTTTTTAACCACCCAGTTTACAACAATTTATCACAACAGCCCTAGGAAATGCATATGTTTCTCTCTTTATAGCAAAGGAATATTTTATGGCTGGCGCCGTGACTCAATAGGCTAATCCTCCGCCTAGCGGCGCCGGCACACCAGGTTCTAGTCCCGGTCGGGGCACCAGATTCTGTCCCGGTTGCCCCTCTTCCAGTCCAGCTCTCTGCTGTGGCCCAGGAGTGCAGTGGAGGATGGCCCAAGTGCTTGGGCCCTGCACCCACATGGGAGACCAGGAAAAGCACCTGGATCCTGGCTCCTGGCTCCTGCCTTCGGATAGGCGCAGTGTGCCCGCCGCAGTGCACCAGCCACAGCAGCCATTGGAGGGTGAACCAACGGCAAAAGGAAGACCTTTCTCTCTCTCTCTCACTGTCCACTCTGCCTGTAAAAAAAAAAAAAGGAATATTTTAAGGACATTGTGATTACCCAGAAGGAATTGAATGAAGGGAATCAGTGATTCAGGTGATAAGAGTTGTTGAGTGTCAAATGGAATGGCAAGGTCAGGAGATGAACAGGACAGGGAGGACACGCTGGATGCAAGCAGGCAGGGAGTTATCAAGAAGATTCTGAAGCCCAGCAGAAGGAACATTTCCCTTGAGTGGGTCCATGGCAAGCTCAAAGACAGAAGAGACAGATAAATGTTATTGAAATAACAGAAACTCTTGGCAAATTTACATATTTACACACTTTTTCAGTTGGCTTGATACAAAGTATATGATCACAATAAAGCATTATAAGATATTTTTCTTTCTTTGCTTTTCCTACTTACTTTCTCAATAATTGAGGTTGGAATATCTTTATTTTTCATACTGATCTCTCCAGTTATTTTCCCATGTTGAAATCAGTGCACATTTACTACCAATTGCAAATATTTGGAGTGTGCATTCAGAGTATAGGGCACTTCCAAACTTCTTGCCAAATAAATAGCTTAGAATACAGAAACAAAAAGAATACTTTCTTGTCCTGCACATACAGTATATATTTGGGTCTCTTTTTTTGGCCTGCCTGACTTTGCAGCTTTGGAATTTGCAGTTTATGGACCACCGCTGCCTTTCTAATTCCAGAAAAGTCCCTCCAGCCTGTCTTAGGTCACCTTACAATTTCATCCTCCGTGGTGCCCTTTACCTCCCTTTATGTTATCATTTTCACACATGAAAAGTCTTTGCACACTTCCCTGGTAGGGGTTTGTGTCTGACTTCTGAGATATTCTCCTCCTTACTGGCCTCCACTTGCAACTTTAAATTCCCCAGTCGACTACAGACTGGGGCTTCTTTGGGTAAATGTGCTTTTTTATGAGGCAAAGTGATTTTCTTCTACATTTCTATTACCCTAACCTATTTTACCTAATTTGAGTATAATCTGTATCTCAAACTCAGGGGATGGTGTGACATCATGAATTCTCTCAGACCAATGACAAGAGAAGTTAGTGGATGAACACAGTTACGAAGAGGTAGGGGGTAGAGAGAGACTACCTGGGTTGAAAAACAGCTGTGGCATTTAAATGTTCCAGATTCTTAGGCAACTCCCTCTCTATGTCCTGTATCCTAGTTTTCTTATCATTAAAGTATGATTAAAGTAATTATATAATAGGTTATTTGGATTAAATAGAGAAAGAAAGAGAGAGAGATCTTCAACCTGCTGGTTCACTCCCCAGTGGCCTCTATGGCCAGGGTTGGGCTGGAGTGAGCCAGGAGCCAAGAGCTTCATCCAGGTCTCCCATGGGGTTGTTGGAGTGCAAGAACTTGAGCCATCTTCCTCTTCTTTCCCAGACATGTTAACAGGGAGCTGGATCGGAAGTGGAGCAGCTGGGACTCGAACTGGCACCATTATGGGATACCTGAGTCATGGGCAGCAGCTTAATATGCTATACCACAATGCTGCCACAATATTTATAAAAACATATAAAACACAATAAGTGTTCAACTAATATAGTCTATATTACTATTGGGAATTTAGATAAGAATAGCGGATGGTTATGGCCAGAAGTTAGTTGTAGAAACATGATCAGAGATACATTTTTAAAACAGGAAATTCATGAAAGGCATGAAGGACAATAGCCAAAACCTGGCTTGATCTTGAAAAGCAGACATCAGGGGACTGACATAATATTGTGGAATAACCTGCACCAGCCACTTTCTTATACATTAGCACTTGCAATCCTTACTGCAAACCAAGGTGACAGGCCTTCTCACCTTTGTTCCACACATGAAGAGGAGGAGGCCAAGAAAAATAAAATATGACCCAGCAGAAAGCAGAAGGTCTTTGGATCTGAGTTGACAGATGCTTGAATGCCAGCTCTGCCACATGCCAGTCATGCTGAGTAGTAGGTGTCCAGTTACCTTCCAATCCACATGCTTTTCATCTGCAAAATGACAATATTAATACCTATACTGTAGTTTTGTAGGATTTACGATGTAGTTGTAGGACCATGCACAATGCTCTGTGTGTTACAGGCTTTCAACAAGTGGAATTTGCACCACTGTACTGGAAGCAATGGCATATGTCGCTCCCCCTCTTCGTGGAGGAACGACACTGAACCCTGCGCTGTTCTTTCGTCTGCTCGGCCCTCCCCGGGTTTGCTGCTGGTTCTTCCCGGGTTGGCTACTATCCCTTCCACCTCCGTGGAAGGGCAGTTCCCCCTGGCCACATTCCCCACTTCCGCAGGGGAGCGGCACACCGCCGGCCGGCTTTCTCGGGGGCTGCACGGGTTCCCTTAGATGTTCCCCATAGATGTTCCCGGTGCATGCCGTCTCTCTCCTCCTTTATAGTCCTCCTCCGCCAATCCCAACTCGGCTGCCCACACGCCGAGTACGCTGCTCTCCAATCAGGAGCAAGTCCTACAGTTAATTGGTTGAACTGGAGGCAGCTGTGCGGAAGCTGTTTACTTCTCTCCCAGCGCCATATTGTGGGAGAGCAGATGCATAGAATAAGTCTTAATTCCAGTAACAGTCTAGTCCGGTTTGCTCCCCACAGGCATACAAGCTGGTGTGCTGGTTAACAGGAAGTCCCCCACCTGTAGGTTGTCATGGTGTTCTGAGGTTCATCTTCCTTGGCTCACGCTTAAGATCAGGCATTATCCTCTGGGCTAGAGGAAAGGTTTCCTGAAGACAGGACAGCACCCTATCCTCACTGTTGACCTGGCATGTGTAGGCGCTGATTTTGGGGGTATCTGACAGCTGTAGTTCGGAGCAGTGGTCTGGGCAGTGTTTTTGAGGAACACCGGCTGATCTGTGATCATGCACCAAGCCAAGCACAGACAAGGCTCACACTGAGTACTGGCGCCCTTGGGAATCATTATACATCTTCCATCATGAGTAAAATGAAGAGATTTCAGAGAGGAGAACTGTGGACATAACTGTCAAGGAAATTGGCCCTCTGAGACCCATCTGGCAGTGTCACTGTATACTCTGTGGTGAGTTTGTTTACAAGGGCTTGATTTCTTCCATCTTTCATTTCTTTATGCATAGGTCTAGCTCAAAAGTTTTATCATTTTCTGAATTATGTTTCTACTCTCAGGGAGGTCTTCTGTTCCCTTAGGCAAAATTTGCAATCCCACATAGGAAATGTCTGTTACATAACAAAGGCTGTATCTTGTGTGTGTCTGTACGGAGCTAAGAAAGAAGTAAAATTAGGGCCTGTGCTGTGGCATAGCAGGTAAAGCTGCTACCTGTGATGCAGGCATCCTATATGGGCACTGGCTCACGTTCCAGCTGCTCTACTTCCAATCCAGCTTCCTGTTAATGCCATGGGAAAAGCAGCAGATGGCCCAAGTGTTTGGAGCCCTGCCATCCACATGGGAGACCTGGAAGAAGCTCTTGGCTCATGGCTTCTGGCTTTAGCATGGCCCAGCCACAGCCAATGTGGGCATTTGGTAGTGACCCAGAGAATGGAACATCTCTCTCTTTCTCTTTCTTCCTCTCTCCTTGTCTCCTTGTCTCTGTAACTCTGGCTTTCAAAAAAATAAATATTTCTTTAAAAAATCGAAAGAAAATTAACAGTTAGCATATTCAAGTAGTCCCCACTAACGTTACCTACCTCAAGACTAAAATTTCTACCTAAAAATTGAAATTCCTACCTATAGCCATTCATTACTTTCCACTTATTCAAGGAAAAGAAGTTCACTCCTTGTAAGCAAGTAATTATGAACCCCAGTTTAACTGGGTGGTTTCAGTTTTCCTGAGGTGGTGCAGGTTGTACCTGTGTCCTAGACTAGTTATTCATGGTTCCCTTTTTACTCTTAAGAGTATTTCAGGGTGCCAGCACCATGGCTCACTTGGTTAATCCTTTGCCAGCGGTGCTGGCATCCCATATGGGTGCCGGTTCTAGTCCCAGTTGCTCCTTTTCCAGTCCAGCTCTCTGCTGTGGCCCAGGAAGGCAGTGGAGGATGGCCCAAGTGCTTGCGCCCTGCACCCGCATGGGAGATCAGGAGGAAGTACCGGATCAGTGAAACAGCAGCCGTAGTGGCCATTTTGGGGGTGAACCAACAGAAGGAAGACCTTTCTCTCTGTCTCTCTCTCTCTCACTGTCTATAACTCTATCTGTTAAAAAAGTGTTTTAAAAAAAGAGTATTTCAGTTACAATGGCAAAATGTATGGTCCCCTTATATACAAGGGGATTAATAATCAGGTACTTTCCAATCCACTCTAATTTATTTGCCCTGTACCCTGATACCAGACCTCATGAATGCCCAACTTTTGGCCTCTGTCCTGGTTTGAACTCTTCCTTTACTTTTTCTCCCGGTCTGCACACACAGGAACCCTTTCTGCACAGTCTTCATCCTATGTCCTCTCCCTCCATGTTCCCCAACATTTCTCCCATTTCCTCTCCATTGTCTCTCTTTGACAATGTACTATTAGGGTCCTTTCTGTTGCTAGTATAGAATTTGATTTTGATCACTCATAGTTTTTCATTGTTCTTGAATCACATATTCCAAGTTTGCAAGTCTCTAAACAATGTAGAATGATGCACACATTGCAATTAAATCTATTTATTTCCTTACACAGTGGTGGTTATGTGGAACAAAAACAAGTTAAAGATTCAGAATTAGGGTATTTGAGATTAACCTAGCTCTCGCATTTAAAGGGGAGAATTTATTCAGATATGCTGAGAAATGAGCTCACAGTCTTAGAGTTTATCAAGAAAAGAGTTTATGTGGAATCCTACTCTCTCAGTTTAAGTTCAATACTTTTTCCATTTTCCTATTCCCTTTTAATGTTGTTAACTAATTTAATGATTACATATTTTTAAAATGAAGTATGTTTCTCACAGAGAGCCTCAATGCATCAAACCACATCCAATGGGACAAAAAAGTCAGGTAATAAATAAACTAATAACAACAATACATGATGTAAAGTCAAGATTTCCAGCTCACAACACATAATCCAAGCACATTTTCAATGATTCACTGGAACTTAGGGTTTTGAAATTTGTAGAAATCATATTTTAATGTCAGTATTACTATGCTGTTAAGATGCCCATGAGAAAAATAGCTAATTAATGCAACCCTGCACGCACATATATCAATTTTGATTTGTTATATTCACAAAAATTTAGAGCGATTAGAGAAGGAAGAAATCAAAATAAAAGCAGGCTTCCGTGAGAGTAGAAGAAAAAGAACTCATGAGGAGTCAGAAGTACACCATATTTGGGGATGGGCAAATGTGCACAGGGATAAAAATGCAAGGAATTTATGACTGGTCCATCTCTGAAGATAATAATCCACAATATCAAAAGGGAAACCTTGTGCATTGATTTCTAGGGTGAGCAGATTTTTCTTTTGTTAGAATGGATTTTCTTATTTTTATAACTCTTCCTAAAAAGGAAAACTGCATCCATTTGATGCATCTTTTAGACCAATTTAGAATTAACAAAGGGATGACCCAATAGCAAAATGCCTGGAGTTAAGAAAATAAACAAACATTTTACACTTCCATTTTTGGAAAGGCCTACAAAGCAACTACTTGGGAAATGACACAGGAAAGATTAATACACTTTGGGAACAGAAGATTTCTGTGGTTTTTAATAAACCATGAAACACTATCCAAAGCCACACAATCAGGATGTGGGAAAACATGAGAAGAGGAAGGGCATAAGCAACAGGCAACATCTGTTTGTAGCTTTTTCCTTTTATGGAAAGTGTTGGGGTTCTGAGTCATTTTCCTTTTTTCTTCATTTGTTCAGTAATACTGACCTCTCTTTACATTAATGGCACATATTGCCAGGTGCCTGCTTACTCCATGCCTTTTCAGGGAATAGCTTCCAAACTCAGTTCAAGTATCAGAAGGTAATGGGAGACTGTGTTAGGTAAAGTAGGCTCAGCCATGAGAGTCGAATCACATTCAGCCTAAGTCAGTCATTGGAGTCCTTTCTCCTGCCAGGGACAGAGGTGGGGTAGGCTCATGGCTACTGTCCACCAATGGGACCTGAGGGGATATTGAATATAGGAAACGTAAAGGAGAAAACACTCTCCTCTTCTTCTTGCCTTTGGACTTTGCCATGAAAGGCTGTGATGCTTGTGCTACAATGACCATCTTGTAATTTTTGAGGCGAGAAAGCCAAGAGCTTGACAATCAAATTCTGACTTGGAATAAAGTAAATTTGGCTCAACCTGGCTAGCTCTTGTTTAGGAAAAGGCAATGCAAACCCTGGAACTGTAAATGACATTAGGCAAACATCACACCTCTGCATAGACACTTCAGTGATCTCCAGTCTCAACTGGAGTCAAAACTGAAGCTTTGCAATCACCTGCAAGACCCCCCACGATCTGCCCAGTTGTCAGTATGATCACAGCGCCCATTTGCCTTTCTCCTGCTCACTCTGGCTTGGCCACACTGGGTTCCTTGCAGCTGCAGAAAGCAAATCTTCATGGTCTATTGTTGATGCTGCAGACACCTGCATGACTCCTTCCTCCCTCCTGTGGTGCCTTCCCCAATTTCTCATACTTACTTGACTAACTAAATAATTGATTTTTTATTTTCACATCCTGAAAATCCTGATATCTCTTTTTTAAACTCATCAATTGACATCTTATAAGAATACTTCAAAATTTCTGTGAAAATATGGAACAAAAACTCATTTGGGGGACTGACATTGTGACATAGCTTGTTGAGTCACCACTTGCCAATGCTGGCTTCCCAAATGGGCACCAGTTCGAGTCCCCACTGCTCCACTTCCAGTCTAGCTCTCTGCTAGTGTGCCTAGGAAAGCAGTGAAAGACAGCCCAAATACTTTGGCTCCTGCATATAAGGAGGAGACCCAGATGAAGCTCCTGGCATCAACCTGGCCCAGACTCAGCTGTTGTGGTGACTGGGGAGTGAAACAGCATATGGAAGATCTTGATCTCTCTGTATCTCTCCCTCTCTCTCTCTCTATATATATATATAACACGGCAATGCAAAAAATAAAATAAATCTTTAAAAAAATGAGCTTGAGGCAAGTGCTTGGCTTAGTGGGTAAGCTAATTCTTGGGGTGCCCGTAACTTATATTAGAGTGGCTAGGTTTGAGGCTTGGCTCTACTCCCAATTCAGGCTTTCTGCTAACACACCCCCTGGGAGTTAAGGCACATGATGGCTCAAATGGTTGGGTTCTGCCACCCACATGGAGACCCAGATTGAGTTCTAGGCTCCTGGCATTAGTCTGGCCCAGCCCCAGTTATTGCAGGCATTTGGGAAGTGAACCATTGGATGGAAGATCTCTAGTTTGTCTGTCTGTCTGTCTCTGTGTCAGACTCCGAATTTATTCAGACTCTGAATCTCTAATAAATAAAATAAGTGAATAAAGAACATTTTAAGGGTGAGTTTGGGAGAAAATAGTTAATGCCCAATGCATAGTTTATCTCCCAATACATGGATTAGATACATGAATGAATAAATTTATGAGCATTCTTTCGCCACTCATTAACTGACCCGATTCTAGATCCCCAGAGACCATTCTCCGATCGCTGAGTACTCCTCTGGCCAGCTGAAACCAGATCAATAAAAACAGTCTCCCATTCCATCACCACCCTCCTTTCTGTTTTCCAGATCTCAGATGTAGGTGGGGGAGAAAGGAACCATAAAGCCACTTAACTAATGAGCCTCGGATATCTGCATAATCTTCCTTTTGATTCCATTAGTGACTGGTTTTTGATGAGTGAAAAGAATGAACACCAAGAAAATCTAAGCAAATTTAACTGATGCTTTGCAGTGCCGTCCTGAAGCCACAAACTTTTGCCACTTCCCCCAGACAATTTCTGGCCCTGTGAAATGGCCACCCTGGGAGAGTGTATCTCTGTGGTCGCACACAAGGGCCCAAATCCTAAGGAAAGACAACTTTAATAAGTCATCCTTGTCAAAGGTCACAGGTCTAAGTCCTCATTGTTACAGAGAAAATTCAGAAAAGCAGTTACTTCAAGTTTCCCTCATACTCAGTAGGTTCCCGAAGGGCTGAACAAAACTTATTCAATACTTACCACCTGGATTCAAAGAAGAAAGTGAAAACATCTTGGATCAGTCATCTCAGAATCAGCAGGATTCTCTGATTCTGTCCTTCTAATAATTGAATCAAAAGTGGGTAACTGGACTTTATCTTGTCTGATGCTTCTGAGTCTCATATATATAAGATCTCTGGGTCTGGTTGGTCAGTCTTATTTCCATGACATAACCACACATCCCCAATATTAAAGTGAAATCAAAAGTAACTCTTAGGAAAGGACAGTTCCTACTAGGATATGCCAAAGCCTCTTGAATTCGAAACCATTCTCTGGGCAAACATCAGAAAGTTTTACAATAATTTTGAGTAGTTAGTGACAGCATGGCTCCATTATGGTGGAAATGCATCTAAAAACTTAATCAGCACATCCAAGATGAACTCTCTGATTAGCCAAGCTCTGAGAACTCCTAAAAGTAAATTAAATCTGGGTCTTGTTTAATTTCATGTCTCCCCAACACAATTGACCGCCAAATGCTTTTTTCCTGTCACACAAGGGAAATAGATTTAGTCCATCTCGTTACATTAATGAGCACAATAAAAATAATTTAATCATCCTCTGACCACTTAGGAAAATATGACTGTAGAATTTTTATTTGTAGGCACTGATAATTATACTATTATTATATATTTAATATGATATTACATACTATTATTATATTATTGTTATTTTAAAGTTAGGGATAATAAACAGAATCCATTTATATTCATTTCAGAGATTCTTTTGGCTATTAACTTTTTAAAATATAATGCCTAAAACCAGTTTTCATTTTGAGATCGTGCTCATGCTGTTAAAATTCAGTCACATACACACACACAAAGATTTAAAATAAGCTGGATTCCTACTAAGCAAGATTGCTTTTCAATGATACCTTAGCATTCCTGCTCCACTGAATGTAAAGAAGTAGGTTAATACATGGACAAAGTAACTTCTATTTGCAAGATGTTAGAGTGCATAGGGAAATCAAGCATATTTATAGATCCCCAAGGATCTATGAAAATCTTGCCATAATGGGAGAAAAAGTCTGATGAGGCAAGCATTTCATAAAGGAAACAACAACAGGTCAGGATCTAGCTGGTCATTCTTATTATATCAGTTCTTGCTTCAAAAATAGCCTGAGACCAGTAATGACTGGACACTGCTGATTCTATTAGTATACTCTAGCAGAAAGTTTAATTGTCTGCCTCCAAACTACCTGTCTTTGTACTAGTTTAGCCCCTTGCTTCTTTCCCATAAGTGCTCAGAAACACTATTTCTGAAAACTCAATGTATATCCCTGGAGCCACTTTCCCTGAAATTTCACACACTTGAATGCTACTGAATGATCTAATCTTGTAAAGTAGAACAGATAGATAAACTCCAGAGGGACATGATAGATGTTGTTCATTACACAGAGGTGGGTTTGGGCAGAAAGCATTGATTTTGAAATGCCAAGACTTTTTCTGTGGTACCCCAAGGAACTTTTCCAGAGCCAATAGACAATGTACAGGTGGAAAAACAAGTCAAAGAGTCTACCCATTTCTATGAGGAGGTTCAGGACCAAATTTTCAGTGCACCTTGAATAATCATGCCAGATTTTCTGATATTTCTCTTGATTATTAAGTTTATTTTATTTGCTATCCTTTTAACCGTTATATAGATACCGTTTCTTGTTTCAGTCTATCATATTTAATGCATTTTATATCAAACTTCCCACATCATTTTTATGTGACTAGGATCATAAGAGTAGTTGTGTTCTTATTCACACAAGGCCCAGCCATATTCGGCTTTTGCTAAGTGACACGATTTAAAATAATTTTTTACAATGTATTCTCCTCTGTTAAAAAAAAAAAAAAAGAAATTATCAACTCCCAACTTGACTCTCACTGGGATTAAACATGACAATAGGTCTGATCTGATTTCATCATCATTTAAAAAAATCATCTATTATTTTTCACTTTATGTTTCTGTGTGGGAGCAAACTGTTGAAATCCTTACTTAATGTATACTAAGCTGATCTTCTGTATATTAAGATAATCGAAAATGAATCTTGATGTGAATGGAAGGGGAGAGGGAGTGGGAAAGGGGAGAGTTGTGGGTGGGAGGGACGGTATGCGGGGGAAGCCATTGTAATCCATAAATCGTACTTTGGAAATTTATATTCATTAAATAAAAGTTAAAAAAATGAAAAAAATGCAAAAAAAATTAAAAAATATTTTTTTACAATGTATTCAACACTTAATGATGGAAATTTGTTAAATAATCATCCCTGTTTCAAATGATTTGTGTTATTCTGGGGTGGCGTAGATTTCTATAAATTCAGTTCAACAAACATTTCTTTTTGATAATATAGTAGGCAATGAGGAAAACAAATATCTATTAAACACATAACATACATCAAATACTTAACATGATTCTTTTATTTAGTAGTCAGAAAACATGGAGCTATATAACATGGTTTCTTTTTTTTTATTTAGGAAATAGAGAAGTTAAATAACTTGTCCAAATCACTGAGCTCATTATCTGTCTACAAACAATTAGGATGTGAACTGGGTATATGAATTCCCCCATCTAAGCTCTTTGCCTTACATCCACTGAAAACAACACAAGGTGCCCTGTCATTAGATGTGAGGCTATTTTTAAATAAGTAATTTCAGAAGAGTGTGGGGTGGCATATTAGGGACAGACTTTATGTGAAAAGGTGGGATTGGAGCTGAGCTTTGAAAGATGGAAGCATATCTGGATAGACGGAAAAACATCAAAGAGGACTGAGGTAAGTAGATGTGTTTGGGCAGAGATGTGGAAGCAGAAAAAGGCATAGTATATTCAAAGGACACTGCGGGCTCTGTCTTTGTAGAGGAAATGATTCAGCTTTGAAATCAACATAAGTGAAATCTAGGATTAATTTAATACCAGGTTAATGGATCATCAATTATAGATGACAGAGATGAAAGAAATAAGAAAATGATGATAATAATAGTTTCAATCACTCATTAAGGATTTATTCGTAGCCACGTAGTATACTAAGCACATGCACCCTTTTATGGAATCTTTACAATAGGAAAAGACTGCTATCTACACATTTTACAGTTAGGGAAACCAAGGTTCACAATTCCAGTTCTAATCAGGTCACAAGGAGAAAAGGTCACCAAGCTTATGTGCCATGTAGCACTGCCTCACAGTGTGAGCAGAGATGGAACCAGGCACACTGAAATTCTAGTCATCAAATTATTATTTACAAATAATACTATGTCCCAACTGCTCCACTTCCCATTGAGCTTCCTGTCAATACACTTGGGAAAGCAGCAAAGATGGCACACGTGCTGAGGCCTCTGCCACCTCTGTGGGATACCCAGCTAAAGCTTCTGGCTCCTATATTTGGATTGGCCCAGCCTAGGCCATTTCAGCCATTAGGGGAGTGAACAGTGAATGAGATTTCTCTCTCTACTGAAGAGAATTTTAGCAATCTTTGGTGACAACATGGTAAATGAAATTTAATCTTTTATGTATAAAAAATTTGAGGTGCAAAAAGGATAATTATCCATACAATAGACTAAAGCAAGCTTATAATACTTGCCAGCCATTGGGCTTCCAGTCTAATGTTCTTTCCACTGTTTTATGCTGAGTCAAAGCAGAGTTGGTTCCCTGCATCTGTGAGTTCCACCTCTGTGGATTCAACCAGCTGAAGACAGAAAATGGTTGAAGAAAAACAATTAAGTCTGCAAGAAAGTGCATAGACTTCTTCCATCTCATTATTTGCTAACTAACACAGTATGACCATGACTGACATAGAATTACATTTTATTGGGTATCAAACAACATTTGGAATTATGTTTTATTGGGTATCAAACATCATTTGGCAATGATGGTACAAAGGAGGTCCCATTCAAATACTCTGCCATTTTATAGAAGGAAGTTGAGCACCCACAGATTTCAGTATCCTCAGAGGGTCTTGAACAAATACTCCAGAGATATAGAGGGACAGCATTACTGCTATGAAAACATTGTCTTCCCCACCTCCCCAAATTTAAATTTGCTCTTTTTCCAGTCCAAAATTACAGAGTACCACGATATTGCAGGTGACTCTTTCCAAAATCAATGTATATTCCAATATGGAGCTGTGACCTTTCTACAGGCAAAAAAATATTACATTTATTTGATTATCTGTGTTTATGAAGCAAATCTTAGTAAAATATAGGTGGTTGTTCCCCAGAAAGATAAGCTACACAAAATGTAGCACTGAGACATATTTTGCTAATTTTATGTTTAATATTTTTAGTTAAAATAGAGTTGCCTGATAAATTTGTCTCAAATCAGAGAATCAATTTATTCTTGGATGATGTGATTAAATGTAATATATGGTTTAGGGAGTAAAATGACCCAGGGTTAAAACATCTCTCTCACTGGAAACTTTTCAGCCAATTTCCCAGAAAGCTATTTGGAAGTGAATAAAACATAAACTAATGTAAAAGACAAATATGCCTCATGCAGATGGATTAAACCATTATAGATTATTACCTGAAATTTTAAATATTGTCTAGGGAAAAGAAAAGCAAAGTAAGAAGGGAAAAGAGTAGAGAGAACAAGTAAACAAACAAACAAACAAAGATAAAATGAAGAATCTAAATGCCCTTTTTTTTCTGAACCCTGGGCACATAACTTATTTGTAGGTAGGCCATGATTCCTTTTTGCCTAGGGAAATGCCTTTTCTACATATTATCTTTTAGTAATTATTAATGACACCTTATTTAACCTTCCAGAGTATAAGTTTATGAAATTATGCTAATCCTTCTTGTTTTTCATGAACTCCAGTGACGCATTTACTTGATAACCCAAGAGTCTGGAATTTCAAAGGAGTCTGGTCACCACCCTTGGGATAGAGAGGCGAGATACAAACAAGGAAGCAAACAGAAACCAGTGCTGTAGTTTGACATGTGTGTCGCCTCCAAAACTCACATTGAAATTTAGCTGCCATTCTGACAGTATGAAGAGGCAGGAGGCATAAGAGATGATCAGGTTTTACCTTCAGGGATGAGATAGGTGCTGTTATATAAGGACACGTTCGGCTCTCCTGTCCTCCCGAACTCTCTCAGCCTTCTGCTCTTCCACCATCTGCTGATGCAGCAAAATATCATTGTCAGATGCCACTACCTCAATAAGGGATTTTCCTGGACCTCCAGAACTGTGAGACAGTAAGTTTTCTTTGGTTGTAAATTGCCCATTCCCAGCTATTCTGTTATAGCAGCACAAAATAGACTAGGACAGATGGAAGATCTATAGTCCTCACAGCTCATGGAGACGGTGTTTACCTGGAGGAATATCACAGTCCCATCGTCAGGATTAATGTCATCATAAGTGGAGGAGAATGGTTTTGTTTGGGGTCCATAAGTTTAATAAGTAGCTATCTTAGTTCTATTTTAAGGATGAGAAAAATGCCACCAGACTTCAGTCATTACAATGGGTTAGAGGAGAGTTTGAGCTAAAAATAAAAAGAAAAATTAATTAGGGCCTTGCAATGGCATTTAGGAGAAAGGACAGTGATCAGTTCTAGGAAGTGGGCAAAGATTTAGGAAGTGATCAGATTAGAAAAGGAAAGAACTGAGGTAAAACAGTAGAGTAAGCAGATAAAGACTTAGGTTAGGGGGCTGGTGCTGTGGCATTAGTGGTTAAAGCTGCCACCTCTGCTGCTGCATTCCATTCGGATGCCAGTTCTAGACCCAGCTGCTCCACTTCCAATCCAGCTCCCTACTAATGTGCCTGGGAAAGCAGCGGAAGATGGCCCAAGTGCTTGGGTACCTGCACCCACGTGGGAGACCCTGAAAAAACTCCTGGCTCCTGTCTTTGGGTCAGCTGAGCTCTGGCCATTGTGGCTATTTGGGGAGTGAATCAGCAGTTGGAAGATCTCTCTGTCTCTGTCTCTCTCCCTCCTGCAACTTGACCTTTCAAATAAAATAAATAATTTTTTTTTAAAAAAAGACTTAGATTAAAGAATAAATAATACAGGGCCCATGCCAGAAGGGCTAACATTTCAAACATTCATCAAGTCGCTAGAGTAATTTAAGAGCACAGATCATATTGCATTAAGAATGAATTATCTACTAGGAGGTCCTGTTCCTAGAGTGTCCTTTGGACAAGCAGAGAAGTACTGGCTAATGTGGAAGAAAAGGTCATGATGAACCATTTTTAGATGTGAATCTCTCCCCCTCCCCGTTTTTTTTTTTAATCTAGAGTGAGAGGGTAACTGAAAAATCGTGAAAACAAGCTAGCAAGCTGGGAACCAGCTGGGCAGTCCCATTCAGGGTAGCCCTGGAGGTGCCATTTAATTACAGATCATTAAACAAATAAATGCTAAGTGGAGGGAGCGGTTCATTTTTTCTCAGTTAACCACACCAAATGGTGTGAACAGCTGGAAGGTGACTGTCATCCAGGAGGGACCCTTTTACTTAGCCTTTAAATACTACCACAGAGGGTTGCTCAAGTAACAACCACCAGCCACTGTTCTAGAAAATTCCCAGGCAGCAGTACACAGTGCCTGACTCTCCCACCTCCTGTGCCATATCCTCATGGCCTAATTAGATACCTTAGAAAGTCAATTAGCAGACTACTGAAGAGTGTGAGCTTCAGAGATAGAAACCTACGCTCTAATTTCAGCTCTATTCAGCATAAATACCCAGATTTTCTTTCTCCTTTTAGGAAATGATTCTGTGGTTGTGGTGAATTACATATAGATAATGACCCTTAGCCCTAAGTCTACTATATAATAAATGCTTCAGATCTGATAGCTAGTGCCATAAAAACTGAGCTCAGTTATGACAGTTTACTATGTCAGACAACAGTATAACAACATACTATAGTTGGGAAATGCCTAAGATCTTCAAAAGTTTGCCAGCCCATGTGCCTACCGTGCCAGCCGTCCATCGTGCCTCTGTCTCCCTTATAAGAGCCACATTTGTGCTCTGATTTTTTTTTTTAAGAATAAGTTGTTTCCCCATTTCAGAGTCTGCTATTTTCTTCTCCCCAGGCAAATTCCTCGCCAAGGCTCTTCTGGAAAGCTGGTGGTCATGCTTCAATTCTTATCTAAACATCATTTCCCCAAGAGGCTTTGACTTCCCCGCCACAGGGGGACCCGTCACACATCAGAGTTCTCCTTCACAGCAGCTATCAATTTGTAACAATGAGTGTTTTATGGTAGGATTATCTTTTTCATACCTACCTCTCCCGCCAGGCCCTATGCTCCAAAAAATACAGCACTTGGTTTCTCTGTATCTCCATATATGCTGTTAATTCCACAAGCTAACTGATTCAGGTCACTGGCACACAATCCAGGTAGACACTTAGTTCTGACTTTTCCACTCAAAAAGAGGAATATTTCCATGTGCTTGGGTGTATTCTGTAGGCTCAGGAAAAAGTACATGGACTTGTGTCTCAGACAAAGCACAGTCCAAGCCTTCCGGCTCTGGGCAATTTGGCTTTTGTGTCTTCATAAATATATCAATTTTATTACTTATGACTCAGAAAATACAACAAATATTTTTTACTTTCATATTTACTTTTCTCTCTGAATGGTATGGAATGTCTCCTTTCTGCCACATTCTACTGACAGCACACTGTGTTCCTCCACACACACTTTTTCATTAGCCACAGGATCTTATGGTGTGATCCATTAGACTCATTAGGATCTTTTGTAATCACGCATATGCATTTTCCATAAGTATTTGAACACTCCTCATTCGAATGGGTTTCAAAAGGTTTTTGTAGCAAATTACTTTTCAATTCCGTTTCCTTCAAACTTGGTGAAGTAGTCATGCGTATCTGGGTGTATTTAACAAATTTAGTATTCACTGGGCTTTGGATATTAAGTTCAGAGTTCCTCGAAGGCCCTTGTGTTACAGGTTTGGCCCCAGGGTGGCGCTATGGAGCGATGACGGAGACATTATCCTCCAATCACGGTGCTTAGGAGGTAGCTTGGTCGCAGGTCCTGAGGTCCCTGGGAGGATGCCATTTGGAAGGGAGTTCTGAGAAGATGTGTTATTTAAGCATGAGTCAGGCCCAGTTATTCTCTCCCTGCTTCTCGGTTCGCCATCCAATCTTTTCTCTGCTCACATTCAGTGTTCCTGCGCCCTCATTAGACATCAGACGGGTGGGAACACTTTTTGAACTGTGAACTCCCAAAACATGAGCTGAAATAAGCTTTGCCTCTTAAGTAGCCGGAGTTGGGTAGTATAGAAACAAAAAGTTGACTAGTAAGCTATCTTCCATTTCTGCTTTCGAGAAAGACATTTGTAAGATCATCAGAAAAACTGGAATCGGCATATTTACCTGCAGAGTTGTGGCGGTGGTTTAAACTTAAACGGTTAAGAGTAGAGACTTGATCTGAGGACAGCATCTGGGAGGTGCGGCCGGTGGGAGGTGTTTGGGTTGTAGCGAGAGTGCCTTGGATGGGGTTCTCTTGAGAGGTTTGCTGTTCACATTCAAGTTGGACCTAGGTTTGCTCTCTTTTTCCTGGCTTACCAAGAGATCACTGCTGCCTCATTCGCCGTAGCCACTCTCCACCAGACACCCAAATCTCCACCAGAAGCCCAAATCTTGTACCTTAATCTGTAAGATGAAATAAACCTTTTCTTTCCCCCCCAAAACTCGTCTCAGGTATTTTTGTAAAGTGACAAAAAGCTCACAGATTCGGGGTATGGTGATTACTTTATTTGAGGTGAGATTCTGTGACGTAGGCAGTGGCAAGTTTATGCACATTTTATAACAAAGAACGCAGGATGACACGTCCTAATACAGGACCAAGATGCTCTGACTGTAGTTCCACTTCTGTTCCTGTTCTAATTGATTCCTTCATTGAAAAGACCTCTTTTAAGAAGTGGGGACAAACTGACAGTACAACATACCTTCTCCTTACCAAATCCCTATGCAAGTATAAGCTCCAATGCTTTGCAATTGTCCCTGTAGCTCTTACTGTAAGATGGAAAAAAGTAAATATCAGCCAGAAAATTGTGCTTCATGACATTTCCCCAGCAGCATAGCAAAATTAATACACATGATATGTAAGAAATTATCATTTAAGTGTGCAGAGAGAGAAAAGGCAAGTGGAACAAAAAAGGAAGCAAAGAAACACAGCTGCACATCATACGAACATTTGAAATAGAATAGAAGAGAAATTAAAAAGCAGTGTGAAAAAGATATGGGTTGCTAGGACAATTGGTCATACAGATGTAAAAATTAAAATCAGTTTCCTCATACCAAACAAAAATAAAATGGACATAGAGCTAAAACTTAAATGCAAAAATCATCCAAATTTAATTTAAAAACAGAAAATAACGTACACATACAACAAAGAAAGAGAAATTATTTTGTCTTCAAACATGATAAAAGGTAATAATTTGAAGAATGCATTAAAAATAAAATCATCTATGAGTTTAAAGATAGTAGAAATGATAAGCTACTATAAGAAGACCTTTCTTCAGCTACCTAAGCAACAAAGGACTAGCATTCAGCACATGCCATCCTCTCTAGATCTACATTAAACAGACGATCACCAAAATATGAAAAAGTAAAACATTAAGAACAAGAAATATCTGAGTGAAGAAATTCAAATAGCCATTATAAATACAAAATATCCAACTCCACAAGTATCAGATTCATGGCAGTTAGAATACTGAAGCATACTCTAGCAAACAGCAACAAGTACATACCTATTGAGAAGACGTAAACAAGTCCCAAATTGTAATAATGGGAATATGTGTGCTAGGTTGAGTTCCTTGGTCAAGAATTTTAGAATATTCAGTGAAATTAAGGAAGTGCATAATCTTTGGTCATACAGTTATGGGTCATCATACATATATTAGAGAAAACATATAAGCATAAATATGTATGTATATAAGAATATTTACGGTAGTATTGTTTGTGACATGGAAATTAGTGAAAATAACAAAATAGTGCAATGATAAGTTTTAAGTATAATTCAGTGACAATAGGTGTTTGATTAAACTTTAGTTAGGGTTCAGAACCTTCTAGAATTATCTGCATACTTCCTTACAGAATCCAGTTTAGGCAAAAAAAATAAAATAAAATAAAAACCTTATCATTGAAATCTAATCATCTTTGATATCTGGTGAAGTTACCCATCTTTCATTATTTGCAGATGATGTCTGGTCCGCCTGGCCTTTCTTAAGCAAGAAGCTTAAGATTTATTTATTTATTTGAAAGACAGAAATATAGAGAGAAGGAGAAAGTCAGATTATCTTCCATCCACTGGTTCACTCCCTAGATGGCTGCAACAGCCAGGGCAGGGCCAGGGCAAAGCCAGGAACCAGGAGCTTCTTCCAGGTCTCTCACGTGGGTGCAGAGGCCAAAGTACTTGGGCCATTTCCAGCTGCTTTCCCAGGCACATGAGCAGGGAGCTGGACAGGAAATGGAGCAGCCACATGGGGTGCCAGCACTGCCGGCAGAGGCTTAACCTTCTCCGCCATAATGCTGACCTTGGCAAGAATATTAATAGGGTGCTTAAGCCAGAATCTCCCTCACCCTTGCCTGAGGTTTCCTCTTAGCCATTCTCCATCCACTAGCCCAGCCCTGTTCCTTGGCTATAAATTCCCACTTGCGCATAATGTATTCACAGTTTTCCCTAAACTTTACCCTACTGTAAAATTGCTGTGGTCCCTATACCTATTGTGATGGTCCTGATTAAAATGCCTTAGTAAATATCATTATACACACACACATATACACAAGCACACACACACAAACAGAGAGAGAGAGAGAGAGAGAGAGAGAGAGAGAGAGAAGCCAAATAAAAGTTAAATTTATTGGAATAGAAACTCATATATTAACATCAATGAGATCAAAATGTAATGTTGAGTAAAGAAAGATCCATAGAATGCTTACAGTATATACTTGTGTGTGCAATTGTATAAATATTATAAGTTTGGAAACCAATACTGTATATTTATATAATAATAGTTTGGGAAAATGTGGCAATAAGGAGCAGCAGACTTCTTGTGGTCATTATCTTTGAATACAGAAGTAGATTTTTACTGAGTATACTGAGAGCTTCAAATGCTTCTGAAATATTTTCTTTCTTAAAAGTATCTGATCCAGGCCGGCGCTGCGGCTCAATAGGCTAATCCTCCGCCTAGCGGCGCCGGCACACTGGGTTCTAGTCCCGGTTGGGGCGCCGGATTCTGTCCCGGTTTCCCCTCTTCCTGGCCAGCTCTCTGCTGTGGCCCAGGAAGGCAGTGGAGGATGGCCCAAGTGCTTGGGCCCTGCACCCTATGGGAGACCAGGAGAAGCACCTGGCTTCTGCCTTCAGATCACATGGTACGCCGGCCACAGCGCGCCAGCTGTGGCGGCCATTGGAGGGTGAACCAACGGCAAAAGGAAGACCTTTCTCTTTGTCTCTCTCTCTCACTGTCCACTCTGCCTGTCAAAAAAAAAAAAAAAAAAAAAAAAAAAAAAAAAAAAAGAGTATCTGATCCCATTCCCTGCTAATGTGCCTGGGAAAGCAGTGGATGACAGCCCAAGTCCTTGGGCCCCTGCTATCCTGTGGGAGACCTGGAAGAAGCTCCTGACTCCTGGCTTCAGCCTGACAATAGTCCTGGCTGTTGCGACCACTTAAGGAATACATCAGCAGATGGAAGATCTCTTTTATTTTTATTTTTTTAAGATTTGATTTATTTATTTGAGAGGCAGAGTTGCAGACAGTGAGAGGGAGAGACAGAGAAAAAGGTCTTCCATCCGCTGTTTCACTCTCCAAATGGCTGCAACAGCTCGAGCTGTGATGATCCGAATCCAGGAGCTTCTTCCAGGTCTCCCATTTGGGTGCAGGGGCCCAACACACTTGGGCCATCTTCTACTGCCTTCCCAGGCCACAGCAGAGAGCTGGATCAGAAGAGGAGCAGCTGAGATTACAAGCAGCACCCATATGAAATGCCAGTGCCACAGGCAGAGGATTAACCTACTGTGCAAAAAGTGCCAGCCCTGAAGCTTTCTTTCTCTCTCTCTCTACCTCTCTCTTGCTCTGTCTCTCTGTCTTTCTTTCTCTGTCTCTCTCTATCTGTGCCTTTCAAATAGATTAATAATACTTAAAAAAAATGTGAGCACACTGTGGCAAAAATTGTGTTTTGATAGATCTGGATAATATGTATACTGTTGTCCTTTTGTTATCTACCATGGTTTTCATTCCATGAAAGATTGCTTAATATAAAATGGGATGAGGGTTTGAAATATAAAATAAATTGTGCTAATATCAAAATAAAAGAAAATGTTCTTTTATATTATTAAATATTAAAGCACCTAAATGGCACTGTCTATCCAACCACTAAATGTTTTATAATGAAATGCATTGTGTAAATATGAATTATGTTAATGTGGAGTTATCTTATTTCTAGGAGGAAAATGCAAATAATTCTGATGTAGAATTGTCAACATACAAATTAATGATGTTTTCATGACTTAAATTACACAAGAGAAAACTTAATTGCTTAAATAAGTCTGGCCAACCAGCCTATCAACTACACTTCAAAACCTTTGTTGACACGTAGGAAACAGATAATGGTTAAAATCATTACAGTAATTCTCATGAACTGAAGTGTGGGCTAACAGATCCTGTTGTGCTAAATTTGGATGTCAACCTGGAGATCTTCCTTCGGCTGATTGGATGATGGGGCTCTTTCCCTTGCTCTCACCTTTGGAGTTGTTGGTCAACCTGGCCCTTAGCATCTTTATGGAATATAACAGGTTATCTAAGAATTTGTAAATGTTTCAGAAATTTTGCAGGTTAGTCTTGCAGAAGTTTGACTATAGTTCTTAGGGAAAAATTTTTACCTGCCTCATTGCAATATACTGCTTTCTAGTTTTAAATTTGATTATTTGAGTCATCTTATCCATTGAGAAGATGTCTCTGTATTTTTAAATATTATTCAAAGATTTTTTTCTTTTTATCTTTTTTAAAGATTTGTTTATTTATTTGAAAGTCAGGGAGAAAGTTACACATACACACACACAGAGAGAGAGAGAGAGAGAGAGAGAGAGGTCTTCCATCCACTGGTTCACTCCCCAGTTGGCCTCAATGACCTGAGCTGCACCGATCCGAAGCCAGGAGCCAGGAACTTCCTCTAGGTCTCCCACGTGGGTGCAGGGGCCCAAGTGCTGGGGCCATCTTCTGCTGCTTTCCCAGGCCATAGCAGAGAGCTGGATCGGAAGTGGAGCAGCCCATATGGGATGCCGGCACAGCAGGAGGCGGCTTTACCCTCTAGGCCACAGCCCTAGTCCCTACTTTCTATCATTTTTTTAAAGTGCTCAACCTACACATAAAAATTGTACAGATGTGGGGGGCTGGTGTTGTGTGGCACAGCAAGTTAAGCTGTTGCTTGTGATGCTGTCATTCCATATCAGAGCCCTGGATTGAGTCCAGGCTGCTCGGCTTCCAATCTAGCTCTCTGCTAATGCACTTGGAAAAGTAGCAGAGGATGGGCCGAGTGCCTGGGCCTCTGGCCACCCATGTGGGATATCGTGTTGGAGTTCCTGGCTCCTGGTTTCTACCAGGATCAGCAGCAGTCAGGTCTTTGTGGCTTTTGGGAGTGAACCAGAACCAGTGGATGGAAAAATCTCTCTGTCTCGCCATGCCTCTGCCTTTCAGATAAATAAAATAAATCTTTAAAATGCATCTATGTATGGATTCAGCTGGTGATTACCAAGGAGTGGGGAGAATGGAGTGGAGGGGTAGGGAGTGACTGATTAATGGGCACTGAGTTACATGGTGGGAGACATTCTGGTATTCTATTGCAGTCAATTATGGGGACTATAGACAATGATAAGCTGCTGAATATTACTATTTTTAAAACTATAAAGGTTTCTGAATGTTTTTACCATAAAGAAATATTAAATGTTTGAAGGGATATGTATCTTTATCTTGACTGGACTCTATGCAATGTGTATATCATACATAGATACATAGATATATCTATCTATGTATTTTTATACTCTCATCTGTACCCTGTTTGTGTTGCCTCATGCGGTGGTATCAGACCCTCAGCAGTGGGTCCTGGGGCTATGACAGTATGATTTTTTTTCCCATTACAACCTTCCTCACTCCACATTCTCAGCTGGAGGGAAAACTTTTCATCCCTGCTGGTCAGCACTGCCTGGAGTTCTATTGCCAGTGGCTCTCTCAGGGACCCTCCCAATGCCTCATTCCCTCACCCCTGGAACGAGGCAACCCTGAAGCTGCTCCAGTTCTGTGTTTGTATCCTCCTGTGTCTCCACCTCCACATTTCATTATCTATAAGAAAAGCTACTGAGTAAATACTCTTACCAAAAAATCATAAACAAATTGATCTTGGAGAATTTTATGATATCCTGTTGGCTGGTGCAAATACATAAGAAATGAGAAACTGGGAACTGGAAACCACGGCAGAAGAAAATCTACTGCCAGAAACCCATTCAACTTTTTAAGCCTTTATTTATTTATTTGCCAGAGAGGGAGAGTGAGAACTACAGTGAGAACAAGAGAGAATGAATCTCCCACCTGCTGGCCTACTCTCAAAATGCCCACAACAGCCGGAACTGAGACGGGTGAAACCAGTAACCAGTAAATCACTGAATCTTTCATATGGGTGGGAGGGATCCAACCACCAAACTCAGTGATCACCCATTATCTCCCAGGGTGCGCAACAGCAAGAATCTAGCATCAGAAGGGGTGCCAGCACTCAAACCTAGGCACTCAAACATGGGATGTGGTTGTCCCAAGCAGCATTCAACCACTGCACCAAATGGCACCAACTACCAGAAATTCATTTTTGCATCCCATGAACAGATCAGCTAGCAACTGCAAAACCCCTTTTTGATTCATAATTCTCTCCTGATTTTATTTTGCACACTTGATAGAACTATCTCAAACAATGTATAATGCCAATCACTTTTAATTGCATATCAATGTAGTAATTACCAATGATTACCTAAATGATTAATATACATTTATGTTCAGTTATATAAGACTACAACAGAGGATGACATACTTCACAAATTTAATCACTAGCAATCAGATTTCAACAAAATGCTTATTGATTGTGTAATTTTATTCTCATTACTAATAAACATTATTACACACTTTTTTGTTTATTTTCAATCTTCATTTTCTTTAAATAACTCAATCAAATGCTTATTTACTCAGAAGGCAACTCACTTAAAAGTGTTTGTTACAATCAATAAGCTGAAGAATAAAATTAAATGAAACTGTAAGCATTTCTTATAATATAACCAAGGAAAATGTTTATATTCTGAAACCCCAAGAAAACATTTAAGGAGGAAACTCGCTTCTCATTGTTTATGGAAAGACTGATAGATTTTTCTAGAGTAGCATGCTATTTAAGAATTATTTAAGTAATATTTAATTAATGAGAAAGGTTAATTATGCAAGAAAATATGATAACTTCCATTCCATTTATAATTTCCGCCCATATTAAAATAGTTAAACATTAAAGTTAACAAGATTTTAAAATATAAGGGTTTTCATTTCTATATGGAGCCAAACATTTAGATAAAAGAAAAATATTTGGATATCTGCCATTTACAGCTACCATTTACATAAATGAAGAAAAAACTTTTCTATATTAATAGTAACGTATGGAAAAGGAACTGTTCTCTATGTCAGGCAACTCGAAGAAAGTTTTCAGATCACAATACAAACTTAACTGGATTTCTGGACATTGCCAAACCCATGCATTGTATCCTGAAGAACCTTGCACATAAGACCCCTGGCAGCTGTTGAGATGGTTAAGACATCTGTCACTGTGTTTCCAACTTTATTTTCACATTTTTGCTTTTTCAGGCAAATTCCAATCGCTTGAATCAAGAAACCAAAATGGTCATCAATTACGATCTCTTTCTGAAATAGCTCAGAAGTCCTCAAGTGTGGAGAAAAAGGGAGACAGAGTGAAACAAGAAGTGCCGGGATCATGGTCTATCTTCCAGGCTGAGGGCTTGTCCCAGAAGCCATGTCAAGGACTTCATATGGCAAGGAAGTGATAATCCTAACATACTGCAGAGAGCAGAGCTGAATCAGCTTCCTCTAAGCCACCAGTGCAAAAGAAGGATAGAGAAAATACATGACTAGTCCAGAAGTGGAACAAGAAATTATTGACACTGCTGTTGGCAAAGGAAATATCCCAGGCCTCTAACTTGATTAGTTCCATATTGACTGTATGTATAATTGTTACTGACTAAAATAAAAAATAATCTATTCTTTGTTGTCAAAGCAAACTTCAGTTCAGCAAAATGTTGAGGAGACTGATGTCTCTCAATTACTAGTGATAGCTCCATTGTTATTGGAAATGGCCACGACTCCTGGGTCATAAAAGCAACATAAATATTAGTGCTCTTTGTTACTTATTTCAAATAGTAACTAGCATTATTGTTAATACCAACTGATGGTCTCTCTGAGAATACCTCAACATTAAACACAATTATTTGGGTAAATCTAAATCAAGATTTATTTTGTACAAGTGAGCAATTGTCATGAAAGCTTGTCTCAAAAGATTCTTCATCTTTGTTATAATATTTCAGAATAAAGAAAAGTACTGGGACAAATAAAAATGTTAGAAGGTTTATATTCAACTAGTTCCTCCATAGATTGAATCTGCTCATGGTTATGCAGTTATATGCAATGACCATAGGGACACAGCCTGGCTGAGTCACAGGGGAATGTTACCAGGTATATAGAATAACTGAGAAGACTATACAAATATTTGGTAATTTCATTATTTGGCTGATGAGAAAATGACAAGGAGTAATTCAATGATTAAATGAGTAGGATGACATACCTCACAAGTAACAACGCCCAATTCGAATATATTTCCTAATTCTCAAAATGAAGTTCTTTTAACTACATTACAATTACTCAACATGTTTAATCTCCTGAAAACTTATCAAACAGCTTTCAAATTCCTGTGCCTAGGTGTGTATGTATGCATGCACAAAGGGTCTTTGAAAGTTTCATGGAAATGACTATTATAAAAATTATGCAAGGGTTTTAAAATTTTTTGCACTGACATTCAAATGGTCAATAGAAACATGTAAAAATGCTCAGGATCATTAGCCATCAGGTAATGCAAATCAAAAGGAGGATGAGAGTGAAACCTCACCCCAGTTAGAGTGGCTGTCTTTCAAAAATTATAAAACAATAAATGTTAGCAAGGATGTGGGTGATAAAATACTATATTTCACTGCTGGTTGGATTGTAAAAGAGTACAACCATTATGGAACACAGTCTGTTAATTTTTCAGAAATCTGAAAATTGTTCTACCGTATGCACAGCCATCCCACTCCTAAAAATTTACCCAAATGGAATGAAATCAGCATAAGGAAGACTTGTCTGCAGTTCATGTTATTGTAGATCAATAGCTAAGATATGATATCAACCTAGAGGTCCATCAACTGAATAATGGTTAAAGAAAGTGTGGTATATATACACTATGCAAAACTACTCAGCTATATAAATTAATAAGATCTTGTCTTTTACAACAAATTTTTTGCATATGGAAACCATTATACTCAGTCAAATAAACCAGTCCTCAAAAGAAAAAAAAGTAAAAGAAAATAAAAATTTTTGCACTGAAACAAACTTATCTTTTACAGTATCCAGGGACTTTGCGATATCAGAGTAGAAGATGGTTCCTTAAAGATAACTTTAAGCAAAGGAAAGGACAAGTTCTGAATGAACTCCTGCCTGGATGGTCCATCTCCATTAATCAAAAACCCTTATTTTAGAGTAATATCCTTTATTCCTTCTCAAATATTTATTTTGTGTAGCAGCTGATATTAAATAACATTTATGAAAAATTACTTCTCAATGAGACCTAGCATATTTACTATTTCATGGCCATAGTGTTTTTGTCAACCCAAACTACTAGGATTTCCTAGGGAAGTCCTATGAGCCAAACTTCCATCTAGAAATGCAAAATGAATTTGGTGTATTTTGAAAGCCACATAATTAAATTAAATACCTGGGTGAGTCAACAATATTATATCTCCAGGTTATAGACTGTGAATCCTCCCAGCAACGTGGAGAGTGGACAGGCTTCTCTGGAATGGTAGATGACATTAGTGTGGCTGAGGGCTCAGACTATCCCTAGTGCACTTCCTGGTTGACTATTACATTTTGGAGCTTTTGTTGGTGGCTCCATTATCATAAGATGATTCCTGCTCTGTAACATTTTTCATGGAAAAGATAAAAGGATAGATAATTGCAAAAAAGATTTATCAAATATAGCTGTTGTATAAAAATCATACAACTGGTTATATTAAAAGCAATCATGTTCCTAAATAATTTTGAAATGCAAAGCATTTTCCTCTTCTTTCATCATTTTAATATAAAAAGGCCAGAATGGTGATTATTCACAATTACTCAATTTCAAATTCGTGAGAAGTCTTTATTCTAAAAATTTTCCCTCATATAAAACAGTGTTTGTCAGAGAAATTAGGTGGAACTCCTTTGGGATACCACTCAACAGTCACTTTTCTTTTTTAAAATTTGTTCTTGTCTTATTTGAAAAGCAGAGAGACAGATACACAAACAAACAGATCATCCATCTTCTGGTTCACTTCCCCAACAACCACAATCTTTGGAGCTGGGTGAGGCTGAAGCTAGGAACCAGGACCTCAATCCAGGTCTCCCAAATGTTTGGCAGGGACTCAAGTACTTGAGCCAGTCTGCTGTCTTCCAGACTGTGCAGTAGCAAGGAAGCCGGAATTAAAAGCAGAAGCAGGAATCAAACCTGGCACTCCAGTATGGGATGAGGGCATCCCAATGGCACTTAAGCACTGCACCAAATGCCTGCCATCATGCAACACATTTTACCCACTTATTACCATTCCCTGAGTTTAGGACCCAGAATTTCTTGTTTTCTATACGTAATATACCAAAAAGTATTCCTTTGATAATTGCAGGTAGTTACGAATCTAATGAACCATAAAGACAAAGGTTTATAGGATAATTTGAGTATACCTCATTAAGTTAGAAGTTTGGAAGGATTTTGTTTGCTTATTTATGTTCTTATTATGAGCTGTAGGTAAAAAAAAATCAACATAATTTTTATGAGCTTTTATCAAGAAAAACTATTTCATTTAGAGTTATATGATAATTTCTGAAAGTCACAGTAGAATCTACAAAGAGATAGGGACAGATTTCCTATAGAAAGAAATTATCTTTATGAATCATCAACAGAAAAATTTTCAAATGGAAGTAATAGCTTTTGATGTAATCCTTCAGATAAACAACACAAAATCTTAGGCAAACCTTTAGAAAATTGTGATTAAATTTTAGGCTTTATTAACTGTTGAATTTGAAATCAGAAATATTTGAAAAACCCTTAAAAGTAATACTTAAATAAAATAGATATTATAGGATGAAAGAAACCAAAAAAGTTGATTTTATTACAGGATAATCAGTTGAAAAGAAATTTTCAAAATCCAGGTTCAGATAAACAGAGACTCGGACAACACATGGAAACTGCCAGGGAATGAATGCAGTGGTGGTTCCGAAAGGACTAGCACTGCTGCAGATGGACTGCGTGCCTCTCAGGGAGGGGAGGCACTGCTGTTCCCCACGTGAGCCTCGGAGAAGCTGTATGACTCAGTTCTCACAGCACAGAGGGACAGAGAGGATGCTCACAGCCACTGAGGCCCGGCACAGCACAACGGTGAGAAACAGTGCTAGGACCAAGTCAGCAGACGGCCGCCCCGGGCTGGGGTAGATCTACAGCATCTTGGGCTCCCAAACAATAGCAACAGTCCTGGATTTCTTTGCTGAAGAGTCCTGATCCTTCCTCCTACTCCAGGGTGGGGGTACCCAGCACTCCACACAGAGTCAGTGGTCTTGGTGACATTTATGTAGCACCAGTGGCTGCGGTGCCAAGACATTTCAATGCTGCCGGGCGTATTAAGTAAGGACCAGCCCTGGGTGAATCTGGCCATGATCTAGAGAGGAGGGGGTGGCTGCTGTAAACCCTCCTTATAAGCCAGACAGAAAAACAGAGAGAAACTGCCAGTTCAACACTTCCTCTGATTGGCTCAACAAGGAATAACTATTCTGTTGCTTTTGTACTTAAAAATTAACCCTAGTGACAAAGCTACTCAGAAATGTAAGAGCATGTCTTTTTGTCTTCAGCTTTCTAAGTCAATGTCCTTTCTTTGTATCTCCATTATTTTGCATTAGACACAAGTTGGGCCTAGGCTATTATTATTCTTTCAAAACAACAGCTGAATCTATTCAAATTCATCAGAACACAGATCCTGAAGACAGATTAGCTGCCTGGACAGAATTGGAACACGATATGCGTTTTATCTGTATCCCTATGAAATGAGAATGAGCATAATAATTCCTCAAATAAAAGCAAAAAATGGCTTTGAATCCGCAGAAAGATTTGTATTCTTTTTATATGATTTAGCTTCCCATTACTGCCCTGCATATGCATGGGTAAATAGGCAAAGACACAAGATTCACAGTGACACGCTGGGGGAAGAGGAATAATCCTGCAAATTCGGAAGACATCTGGGATGTTTGGAGAAAAACAGTCAACACTGAGAAAATATATATTAAATTCTTCCAGATACAGCAGCTCTGCTCATGCTCATTTTACTGAGGACACTTTTTAAAGTATAGAATTAGCTTCTCAAGAGTCAAATCCTGTTTGAAATCGACCAAACTTATCTATCCAGATAACATTTCCTAAAGGTAAACATGACATAGAACAGAGATCCACTGGTATCTGAGCAGCTAGCAAGTTCATTGAAATACTGTTGACTGTATACAAACCCAAATAACGTGAATACTATCTCCCTTCAGCAAATATATCTAAAGCTAATTTTTAAAATCAACAGTAAATTTTTGATGTTTCTGTTTGGGATTCCCAAACATTAAAAATGAATATATATCTCAATGCAAATGATGCAATACTTTGGTATATTCTAGAAAAACATTTCCTCTTGTGTCACATGCCATATTCACTGAAAACTTGCTCAAGAACCATGTACCACTGTAACCACACTCCTCAGACAGAGCCACAGAAGTGGCCTGATGATAGTGTTTTAGCTCATCCCAGCAAGTTGTAAACCTTTTCAGATTTTTTTTCCCTTACCTTCTCTCCCTCTCTCCCTCTTCCCTCTCTCCCTCTCACTCTCTTTCTCTGTGTCTTTCTCTTTCTCTTCCTATTCAGTCTAGTCTCAGCTAGGTTAATTTGGCTGTCCTTAGGGATTAATTGCTTTGTTCAGAAGTAAACATTCCATGCCACATCCAGTTTCTTTATATTAGCATGTGTGGTCTCCTGTACTCCTCTACACGGATGCCTATATGGTGATTGAGCAAAACATGCCTCTCCTACTCCCGCCTCTCTATATGCCACAAAGCAGTTCTCTGTGAGGACTATGTCTGGAGTACCTGCAAAAAGGGGAAACCCCATGTGCTAAGAAACAAACACACACAATAAGTGGCATTCTCAAAAAAGGATTTTAACCTAAAAGCTTTCCCTCTGTGCTTTGTTAAAATGCCTTAACAAGACAATCAGAAAATAACGTTGTAGTTGTAGCTTTGTTCCAATTTTTGTAATTTTATCATTCATTTGATCAGCATATTCAACATTCAATGACTACCCAAAAATTTTTTGAACTAAGTTGCAGAATTAGACCAGTGCTAATTATTATCAACAACAAAATTATTACTAACTCTATGATTAACTGAACAACACAGGAGATTGCAATAAACTGAGGAAACAGACCATCTGAATGATTCTGAATTGAAGTAATGGAAAAGGAAATCAAAGTTGGTGTTTTGACTAAGTTATCTTCACTGCAGAATCTTACTAATGAGGATGCTAAAAACCACCCAGAGTCTATGTCTTTGCATAGAAAGACTTCTGGTTGCACAATGAGTATCTAACAGTAGTCAAGTACTCTGAGATACTAACCACTGTAGGAAAAGAACCATCATTTCTAGAAAGTCAGTCCAAATTATCTTCCAAACCTATTGAAAAATAACCCAATTTTTAGTTTAAAAAGGAAAGAGTGTTAGCCTATATTGGGAATAGAGAATAGTAAAGTATGGCTTCAAACATTTCATATTGTATAACCCAATCAAAATGAAGAATTAGAGAAATTTTCCCAGTTCTGGGAAATGTTAAGGGTGCAGAATAATCTTTATTAGCTCTACACAAAGATTACATTCAGAATATGAAAACTCAAGGTTCTCTTTGCCAGTCTGCAGAGACCATTTTTCTTCCAGCATCCTAGAGACCACATATGGAGGGACTGCAGTGGTAAATTATATTACCAGATGGAAACTCCACAAGGAAAGCAAAGTGTTTGGGTGAGAGATTTCGGCAGAGTTATTTAGGCCTAAATGTTATAAAAAAGAAGTATTCTGCAATACTGGAAGACTGACACAAATGTAAGGTTCACCTTATGGGGCCAGTATTGTGATGCGTCATTGGGTTAAGCCACCATTTGCAATGCTGTCATCCCATACTGGAGGGCAAGTTTGTGTCCTGGCAACTCAGCTGTGATCCAACTTCCTGTCTATTTGTGTCCCTGCCACCCATGTGGGAGACCTGACAACTGGCTAGGGCCTGGACTTGCCAGAGCTGTTGTAGTCATTTGGAGAAGTGAGCCAGTGGATGGAATATCCTCTTTCTCTCTTGCTCTCTCTCACTTTCTCCCTCTCTCTCTCTCTGTACCCCTCTCCCTGTCACTCTGACTTTCAAATACATAGACACATGCTCTTTTTTTAAATTCACCTTAAACTTTAACAAATGGTAAATTAATCTGCAAAGGTAAAAATAGGGCTAAAATAGCAAAGCTCTCTGGGGGGAGACATGGTTATGTTTGGAAAAGAGGAGACAAGAGAAGAAAAGGAGTTGTTAATGGAAATGAGCAGTATCTGGTCATTTTCCAGGGTCATCTCCAGTGGGAGGGACTTGGAAACTAAAAAGTGAAGAAATGTACTTGTGAGAGGAGAAATACAAGATAGCAGAAGCTACAGCAGGGTCTTTGATTTATAACACACTTTGGTTGTTTTTGTCTTTATTTTTCTCTTTATGACACACTGTAAACTAGACAGGTAATACCAGCCTGAAGAGACAGAAGTACTGAGTAATGGAAACTAAACTACAACCAGTACACCCTTATCAGTAGATAGATGCCTTTTACTGACAATAAATAAGAGGATGTAACAGAAGGCCTACTAGATGAAAGCGAAACTTTCCTCTTTCTTAGGAATAAATTAACATTTGTATAAATGTTCTACTTTCCAAAGAACTGTAGGAAAAGCTTACATGATGTGACTTTCATGGTTTCTCCTTTTTTTTTTTTTTTTTTTTTTTTGACAGGCAGAGTTAGAGAGAGACAGAGAGAAAGGTCTTCTTTCTGTTGGTTTACCTCTCAAATGGCTGCTACAGCCGGCATGCTGCGCCGATCCAAAGCCAGAAACCAGGCGCTTCCTCCTGGTTTCCCATGCAGGTGCAGGGGCCCAAGCACTTGGGCCATCCTCCACTGCCTTCCTGGTCCACAGCAGAGAACTGGACTGGAAGAGGAGCAACTGGGACAGAACCGGTGCCCCAACCGGGACTAGAACCCGGAGTGCCGGCACCCGAGGCAGAGGATTAGCCTAGTGAGCCGCGGCACCGGCCCATGGTGACTCCTTAAGATAAAATAGTTTATTATTCATGTTGAGAAAATGAAGGCTGCACCAAAACATAGTTACAGAATGCTCATCAAACTACCTTGTACTCCCTTGTTCTTTTCCAGCTTCTCTCACATGGAAATTGGTACTTGTGATCCTGAGAGAACCATTATGCATCATCCCCATCTAAGGCAGTTTCGAGGTTGTGAGCCTCCTCCAGTTCTCTTTGCCCAGTTGCATAGACTCTGAGGCCGTAAGTGTAACATAGCCACCTGCACACTGCAGAAGACTGCCCATCACACACTGGACAGCAATGAGTGGGAGAATGAAATCTGCACTGTGTTTGTTACTGGATTTCAGCATTTGTGTGTGGGGGGTGTGGGGGCCCTACTGTTTAATACCCTAGCTATGGTGGGAGTTGGAACTTGAAGATGGATGATGCTGTGTGAAAAGCATTAAAATATGTGCCATTGGGTTGACATTCAGATGTGGATGTGAAGAGACTGACACTGGAGGAAGAAAACATGGTGGCTTGGGTTAGGTTAACCCACGACTCAAGTGACAGTGCCACCTGCAATCCTATGGGAGGTGACCTGAATGCTTGCTGCTTTTGTAATTTAGGGAAAGAGCTTAGGAAACAGAAATTTGTTTTATTCATTGGATACTATTGGTAGCAGTTGACAAGATACTAACAAGATTAATTAAGGACAAACGGGACCAGTTCACAAGTAGAAATGAAAATGAATAGATGAAGGTCCGGCAAGATGGCGGAATAGGAAGGGAGCACACTGATAGTCTGGGGAGAGATAGTTTAATAAAAGTGGAGATACTGCAGGTTCAAGGAAGAGTAGGGGAGGAAACAGCAGAAGAAACTCTTCCGGAACGCGTGACTCACAGCGGACCTGCGTGGAGAGTGTGGGAGCCCACAGTTCGGGACATCAGCGGCAGACTCAACACACCAGCGCTGGAACACGAGGTGAGCCGAACCTCAATAGCCCGAGACACCGGCAGGCAAGTGGAAAGAGGAGACTAGAGGGAACGACCCCCGGGGGGGGGGGGGGAAGTTCACAAGGCTAACTGGAAGAGAGAGAGAGAGAGAAAAAAAAAAAAAAAAAAGAAGGGTGACTAGTACGGACACGGGTCTCTCTCTCTCCACTCACCTCTCAAGGGCGAGCAAGACAAAGAGCAGGAGCCATCTTGGACATACGTCATAAGCAGAGCGACCTCAGGTCTGCACCGGCCCTGAGCCTAGCAGAAAAACCTGACTCTGGGCGGGGCGAATTAACAGGAGATTAGGAGCTAGTAAATTTGTGGTGCTACTGAACTGAGACTGTGAAAAAAGAGACGGTGGGGGAGAGAACTCACGGAATTCACGTGAGCACTCTCCAGAGACGCTACAATTCCGTAAACTTTGGCAACCCAATGGGAGGCTGAAGGAGAATTTGAGCCCACTCTGAGGGCCGAACAGATTCCCTGTGGGGATCTTGGGAAAGAGCTTCCGATCTCTGGCTCCTGTGGGTATATTATTTGCCTGCTAACTACCTCCAACTTCGTTCAGCTGTGTGGAATTACTTCCCTTTTGAATCAAAAAAAAAAAAAAAAAAAAGAAAGAAAGAGAGAGAGAGAGATTTACCACGCCTAACCTGGGAGTGTCACCTTTGGCACACCAAACAGAGCTCTCAGGCCACACCCATCTCAAGCCCTAAGGCTCCATCAAAAACAGATAGTCCACTTAATCTAGAGTCATAGTATAACAAGAAAAAGCACCACAGTGAAGAAACCAAATATCTCCAATATGCCAAATAACAAACGCAAAAACCGAGGTAATAAAAACAAGGAAGTCACCATGACGCCCTCAAATGAAAAAGATACCCCAATTCAAGATTATGAAGATGATGACATAGAAGAAATGCAAGAAGCAGATCTCAAAAAATTGATAAGAACATTAAGAAGTTCTCAAAAACAAATTCTTGAACTACAGAAATCCTTAATGGACAAGATAGAAAATCTCTCTCGTGAAAATGAAATATTAAGGAGGAATCAAAATGAAACGAAACAACTAGTACAACAGGAAACTGTGATAGTGACTGAAGTGAAGAATTCAATAGATCAAATGAAAAACACAATAGAGAGCCTTACAAACAGAATGGGTGAAGCAGAAGAGAGAATATCGGACTTAGAAGACAGAGAACAGGAAAGGATACAGTCAGACCAAAGAAAAGAAGAGGAAATTAGAAATCTGAAACATATTGTCGGGAATCTTCAGGATACTATTAAAAAACCCAACATTCGGGTTCTGGGAGTTCCTGAAGGCATGGAGAGGGAGAAAGGATTAGAAGGCCTTTTTAGTGAGATATTAGCAGAAAATTTCCCAGGTTTGGAGAAGGACAGAGAAATCCTAGTACAGGAAGCCCACAGAACCCCTAATAAACACGACCAAAAGAGATCCTCACCACGACACGTTGTAATTAAACTCTCCACAGTGAAACATAAAGAAAAGATCCTAAAATGTGCAAGAGAGAAACGTCAGATTACTCTCAGAGGATCTCCAATCAGACTCACAGCTGACTTCTCATCAGAAACTCTAAAAGCTAGGAGGGAATGGCGAGATATAGCCCAGGTACTAAGAGAGAACAACTGCCAGCCCAGAATATTATATCCTGCAAAGCTATCATTTGTGAATGAAGGTGAAATAAAGACTTTTCATTGCAAACAGAAATTGAAAGAATTTGTTGCCACTCGTCCAGCCCTGCAAAAGATGCTTAAAGATGTGTTACACACAGAAACACAGAAACACGGTCATCAATATGAAAGAAGGTAAAGGAAGGAAACCAAGGAAGGAAACCTCACAGCAAAAGATCACAGGGAATTCAAAGCATATATTAGAACTTATCTTTGGCAAATGGCAGGGCAAAGTTACCACTTATCATTAGTCACTTTGAACGTGAATGGCCTGAACTGTCCAGTTAAAAGACACAGATTGGCTGATTGGGTTAAGGAACAAAACCCATCTATATGCTGCCTACAAGAAACACATCTTTCCAACAAAGATCCATACAGACTGAAAGTGAAAGGCTGGAAAAAGATATACCATGCCAACAGAAATGAAAAAAGAGCGGGCGTAGCCATCTTAATATCGGACAACATAAACTTTACCACAAAAACTGTTAAGAGAGACAAAGAGGGACACTATATCATGATTAAGGGATCAATTCAACAGTAAGATATAACAATCATCAATGTATATGCACCTAACTACAGGGCACCAGTTTATCTAAAAGATTTATTAACGGACTTAAAGGGAGACTTAGACCCCAATACAGTAGTACTGGGGGACTTCAATACTCCACTCTCAGAAATAGACAGATCATCCGGTCAGAAGATCAACAAGGATACAGTAGATTTAAATGACACTATAGCCCAAATGGATCTAACAGATATATACAGAACTTTCAATCCTACAGCTAAAGATTTTACATTCTTCTCAGCAGTACATGGAAGCTTCTCTAGGATTGACCACATACTAGGCCATAAAGCAAATCTCAGCAAATTCAAAAGAATTAGAATCATACCATGCAGCTTCTCAGACCATAAAGGAATGAAGTTGGAAATTAGTAACTCAGGAATCCCTAGAGCATACGCAAACACATGGAGATTGAACAACATGCTCCTGAATGAACAATGGGTCATAGAAGAAATCAAAAGAGAAATCAAAAACTTTCTGGAAGTAAATGAGGATAACAGCACAACATACCAAAACTTATGGGACACAGCAAAAGCAGTGTTAAGAGGAAAGTTTATATCAATAGGTGCCTACATCAAGAAATTGGAAAGACACCAAATAGATGAGCTTTCAATTCACCTCAAGGATCTAGAAAACCTACAGCAAATCAGACCCAAATCTAGTAGGAGAAGAGAAATAATTAAAATCAGAGAAGAAATCAACAGGATTGAATCAAGAAAAACATTACAAAAAATCAGCCAAACGAAGAGCTGGTTTTTTGAAAAAATAAACAAAATTGACACCCCATTGGCCCAACTAACTAAAAAAAGAAGAGAAAAGACCCAAATCAATAAAATCAGAGATGAAAAAGGAAATGTAACAACAGACACCACAGAAATAAAAAGAATCATCAGAAATTACTACAAGGACTTGTATGCCAGCAAACAGGGAAACCTATCAGAAATGGAGAGATTCCTGGACACATGCAACCTGCCTAAATTGAACCAGGAAGACATCGAAAACCTAAACAGACCCATAACTGAGACAGAAATTGAAACAGTAATAAAGGCCCTCCCAACAAAGAAAAGCCCAGGACCAGATGGATTCACTGCTGAATTCTACCAGACGTTTAAAGAAGAACTAACTCCAATTCTTCTCAAACTATTCAGAACAATCGAAGAAGAGGGAGTCCTCCCAAATTCTTTCTATGAAGCCAGCATCACCTTAATTCCTAAGCCAGAGAAAGATGCAGCACTGAAAGAGAATTACAGACCAATATCCCTGATGAACCTAGATGCAAAAATCCTCAATAAAATTCTCGCCAATAGAATGCAACAACACATCAGAAAGATCATCCACCCAGACCAAGTGGGATTTATCCCTGGTATGCAGGGATGGTTTAATGTGCGCAAGACAATCAATGTGATACACCACATTAACAGACTGCAGAAGAAAAACCATATGATTATCTCAATAGATGCCGAGAAAGCATTTGATAAAATACAACACCCGTTCATGATGAAAACTCTTAGCAAACTGGGTTTGGAAGGAACATTCCTCAATACAATCAAAGCAATCTATGAAAAACCCACAGCCAACATCCTATTGAATGGGGAAAAGTTGGAAGCATTTCCACTGAGATCTGGAACCAGACAGGGATGCCCACTCTCACCACTGCTATTCAATATAGTTCTGGAGGTTCTAGCCAGAGCTATTAGGCAAGAAAAAGAAATTAAAGGCATACAAATTGGGAAGGAAGAACTCAAACTATCCCTCTTTGCAGATGACATGATTCTGTATTTAGGGGACCCAAAGAACTCTACTAAGAGACTATTGGAACTCATAGAAGAGTTTGGCAAAGTAGCAGGGTATAAAATCAATGCACAAAAATCAACAGCCTTTGTATACACAGACAATGCCATGGCTGAGGAAGAACTTCTAAGATCAATCCCATTCACAATTGCTACAAAAACAATCAAATACCTTGGAATAAACTTAACCAAAGACGTTAAAGATCTCTACGATGAGAATTACAAAACCTTAAAGAAAGAAATAGAAGAGGATACCAAGAAATGGAAAAATCTTCCATGCTCATGGATTGGAAGAATCAATATCATCAAAATGTCCATTCTCCCAAAAGCAATTTACAGATTCAATGCAATACCAATCAAGATACCGAAGACCTTCTTCTCAGATCTGGAAAAAATGGTGCTGAAATTTATATGGAGGCACAAGAGACCTCGAATAGCTAAAGCAATCTTGTACAACAAAAACAAAGCCGGAGGCATCACAATACCAGATTTCAGGACATACTACAGGGCAGTTGTAATTAAAACAGCATGGTACTGGTACAGAAACAGATGGATAGACCAATGGAACAGAATTGAAACACCAGAAATCAACCCAAACATCTACAGCCAACTTATATTTGATCAAGGATCTAAAACTAATTCCTGGAGCAAGGACAGTATATTCAATAAATGGTGCTGGGAAAATTGGATTTCCACGTGCAGAATCATGAAGCAAGACCCCTACCTTACACCTTACACAAAAATCCACTCAACATGGATTAAAGACCTAAATCTACGACCTGACACCATCAAGTTACTAGAGAACATTGGAGAAACCCTTCAAGATATTGGCACAGGCAAAGAATTTCTGGAAAAGACCCGGGAGGCACAGGCAGTCAAAGCCAAAATCAACTATTGGGATTGCATCAAATTGAGAAGTTTCTGTACTGCAAAAGAAACAGTGAGGAGAGTGAAGAGACAACCGACAGAATGGGAAAAAATATTTTCAAACTATGCAACAGATAAAGGGTTAATAACGAGAATCTACAAAGAGATCAAGAAACTCCACAAAAACAAAACCAACAACCCACTTAAGAGATGGGCCAAGGACCTCAATAGACATTTTTCAAAAGAGGAAATCCAAATGGCCAACAGGCACATGAAAAAATGTTCAAGGTCATTAGCAATCAGGGAAATGCAAATCAAAACCACAATGAGGTTTCACCTCACCCCGGTTAGAATGGCTCACATGCAGAAATCTACCAACAACAGATGCTGGCGAGGATGTGGGGAAAAAGGGACACTAACCCACTGTTGGTGGGAATGCAAGCTGGTCAAGCCACTATGGAAGTCAGTCTGGAGATTCCTCAGAAACCTGAAGATAACCCTACCGTTCGACCCAGCCATCCCACTCCTTGGAATTTACCCAAAGGAATTTAAATTGGCAAACAAAAAAGCGGTCTGCAGCCTAATGTTTATTGCAGCTCAATTCACAATAGCTAAGACCTGGAACCAACCTAAATGCCCATCAACGATAGACTGGATAAAGAAATTATGGGATATGTACTCTTTAGAATACTATACAGCAGTCAGAAACAACGAAATCCAGTCATTTGCAACAAAATGGAGGAATCTGGAACACATCATGCTGAGTGAAATAAGCCAGTCCCAAAGGGACAAATACCATATGTTCTCCTTGATTGGTGACGACTGACTGAACACCAAGAGGGAAACCTGTTGGAGTGAGGTGGACACTATGGGAAATGGTGGTTTGATCAGCATAGCCCTGACTGTTAATGAACAACTTAATACATTATCCCTCTTAGTAGTTTTTTTATCTGTTCTACTTAATATGACTGGTTTAGATCTGTAATTGATGCACAGTTATTCTTAAGTGTTGAAAATTAACTGAAATGTGATCCCTGTTGAACATGGTGGTGGGAATGGGAGAGGGAAGAGATGTATAATTTGGGACATGCTCAGGCTGACTTGCCCCAAGTGGTGGAGTTGGAAGCATACCAGGGGATTCCAATTCAATCCCATCGAGGTGGCATGTACCAATGCCATCTCACTGTTCCAGGTGATCAGTTTCAGTTCACAGTTGGTCATGGTGAAGGGACTGGGAGTCAAAGGGAGCACATAGACAAGTCTAGTACCTGCTAAAGCTAACTGATGGAGTAAATAAAGGGGAGAGTGATCCAACATGGGAAGTGAGATACTCAGCAGACTCATAGAATGGCAGATGTCCTAAATAGCACTCTGGCCTCAGAATCAGCCCTAAAGGCATTCGGAGCTGGCTGAAAAGCTCATGAGAGTATTTCAGGCATGGAAAGCCAAGACACTCTGGCAAAAGATCTCTGCGAGTGAGATCCCAGTGGAAAGAACAGGTCATCAAAGAAGGAGGTACCTTTCTCTGAAGGGAGGAGAGAACCTCCACTTTGACTATGACCTTGTCTAAACAAGATAAGAGTCGGAGAACTCAGAGGGCTTCCATAGCCTTGGAAACTCATGACTGGTGCATAGGGAGATTACTGATGCCATAGACAGGAGTGTCAATTGGTAAAGTCAACAACAGGAGTCACTGTGCACTTACTCCTCATGTAGGATCTCTATCCTTAATGTGCTGTACATTGAGATTTAATGCTATAACGAGTACTCAAACAATATATTTCACTTTGTGTTTCTATGGGGGTGCAAACTGTTGAAATCCTTACTTAATGCATACTAAACTGATCCTCTGTAAAAAAAAAAAAAAAAAAAAAAAGAAATTATCAATTCCCAACTTGACTCTCACTGGGATTAAACATGACAATAGGTCTGATCTGATTTCATCATCATTAAAAAAAAATCATCTATTATTTTTCACTTTATGTTTCTGTGTGGGAGCAAACTGTTGAAATCCTTACTTAATGTATACTAAGCTGATCTTCTGTATATTAAGATAATCGAAAATGAATCTTTATGTGAATGGAAGGGGAGAGGGAGTGGGAAAGGGGAGGATTGTGGGTGGGAGGGACGGTATGGGGGGGAAGCCATTGTAATCCATAAGTCGTACTTTGGAAAATTATATGCATTAAATAAAAGTTTAAAAAAAAAAAAAAGAAAAAAGAAAAAAAAAAGAAAATGAATAGATGATGTTCAGAAATTTGAGGACTATATAGGTTGAGCAAGCAAGTAGACAAATGAGCATATACATAAGTGAAAAAATAAGGTTGGAGAGAAGCATGGAATGAGAGAAGTTCTCTGTAAAGAACAGTTCCATGACACTTTTTACATGGATTATATGACTCAGGAAAGATGTTGCAATATGGGGACTCCACCAGAAAATCCCAAAGCAGCCACTGCCCTGTCCTGTGTATTCATCCAAAGCAGAGCTGAGCAGAAAGCCCACATGCAAGGTGTTCATTTGCAAAGCAAGCTGAGAGAAGACTGAGAGATGAGAGATAAGTCAGGATTAGGGAGATCCAATAGAGAAATGCATCTGGAGTTGGCCAGCGCATTGGGCAACTGATAGTCAATTAGTTGTGATTTTCTGGGAGAGCTGTAGAGCTCATTTTGACACTGTGCACCCAGCCAAAAGGGGACAAAATACTTTTTCACTGATTTCAATTTTCCACTGGGTTAGGATGGATCCATTTCTCAGCAATTCCTATCCTGGATTGTGTGGATCCTGGGATTTCATAAAACTCATGAAAAATGAATGTTATGGAAAAAAAAAACATACACAGGCCGGCGCCACGGCTCACTAGGCTAATCCTCCACCTTGCAGCGCCAGCACACCGGGTTCTAGTCCCGGTCGGGGCCCCAGATTCTGTCCCAGTTGCCCCTCTTCCAGGCCAGCTCTCTGCTGTGGCCAGGGAGTGCAGTGAGGATGGCCCAAGTACTTGGCCCTGCACCCCATGGGACACCAGGATAAGTACCTGGCTTCTGTCATCGGATCAGCACGGTGCGCCGGCTGCAGCACTGGCCGTGGCGGCCATTGGAGGGTGAACCAACGGCAAAAGGAAGACCTTTCTCTCTGTCTCTCTCTCTCACTGTCCACTCTGCCTGTCAAAAAAAAAAAAAACATACATATATTTCAAAAATACTTTGCACCAAAATAATCTTTTAATTCTACTTTCCATGAAATTTTAGAAGTACTCTCATATGCAAGTGCTGAGCTGGTCTTGAGGATGTCAAATCAGGATGAGAAGCAAAAGATACCTTACCCTGTGGAAAGGTGCATGGCTATAGTTGCAGGAAAGTGCAGGACAGCTGACTCGGATGGAATGGGCGAGCAACTTCAGTTGGAATAAAATAAGGTGTCAAGGTTCTGAAATAGTATGGGAGAGGAGTCTGGTAGAAACTCCCTTGAGTTGAGAGAATTTGGTATCTGAGCATGAAGAAAAAGGGTAACAATCAGATTAAGAATCCCATTACAAAAAAGTAAAACTATATGAATGAAATGGGCTGAGAAAGTTGTGTAACTTGCAACAGGCATATTCCCAAACATCCATTTCAAACGTTGCCAAAGAAAATGTTGGAAAAGGAAAAATATCTAGGAAACTAGAGCAAGGGTCCCTGGTTCCTGGAGATAAACCAGGAATTCCTGCCAGAGGGAGGAGAACAGAACCAAATCAAGGTACCTCCCATCCCGCAGTAAAGGGCCCTTCACAAGTTCTGCTCAATCTGATCTCATAATCACTGTGGAGTGCTGACAGCTGTATCTCATTGCTCATCTTTCCCATTGGGAGTTTTATGAGAGCCATTTTGTCCCCATTTCAACATTATCTATTGGATGTGTATCATGGAAAAAGGGCAGTTAATTTAGCACATGTCCCTAGGCAGCAAGAGCAAAAGAAGCAACATCTGGACATGATGGGGAAGACATGAGGACCACACAGAAATCTTGGACAGGGGCTAATAGTGGTAACTGAATGGGACGCTGGGTTACTTCCTTGGGGGTGGGGGTGGGGTTTGTTTGTGTGGGGAGAGAGGGTGAATTAATATTGGATGGCCAAAAGGTAGATCTGTAGAGATTTGAGGCTTACCAAATGCCTCTGGGCTCAACATTCCCCCAGGCCCCCTAGCAGTTTGGTTGGATATATGAATGTTATTCCAGCCAATGTACAGTGAGGGGAAGTAAGTTATTTTTGACTGAAGGCAGTTTGGAGACATTCTGTCCTTTCTACTCTATCTTCCCAGCCACAGATGAGGACATTGGAGTGCACACATTCTCATCTCTTGGATGAGAGCAACCCTAAGGAGCAGCCCCACTAGAGTCAGACTCAGACATGATTGAGAGAGGAACTTTTATTGCATCAGACTGCTGGGAGTTGATGGCCTAGTGATATCATTCATTACTCTGAAAAATGCAGCAAGGAGACTCACCTTCAAATTTTTATTTGAAACCTTGAAAAAAATTTTTTTTTTTTTACAGGCAGAGTGGACAGTGAGAGAGAGAGACAGAGAGAAAGGTCTTCCTTTTGCCATTGGATCACCCTCCAATGGCCGCCACGGCCAGCGCGCTGTGGCCGGCATACTGCTCTGATCCGATGGCAGGAGCCAGGTACTTATCCTGGTCTCCCATGGGGTGCAGGGCCCAAGCACTTGGGCCATCCTCCACTGCACTCCCTGGCCACAGCAGAGAGCTGGCCTGGAAGAGGGGTGCCGGGACAGAACCGGCGCCCTGACCGGGACTAGAACCCGGTGCGCCGGTGCCGCAAGGCGGAGGATTAGCCTGTTGAGCCACGGCGCTGGCCCTTGAAATTTCTTGACCAGAGCACAGCATCACAATTCACAACTGAAATTAGGCCTTTTGATATCTAGATTTCACCCCATCAAAATGAAGTGTTCCTATCAGACCAATTTCAAATAAATCCATGCAACTCTGGACAAATGTGGGTAGAGACACTGCTCATCCTCGGAGTCTAATTCAAGAATGGCCTCGAAGATCATTACCTTCCTGGTACCCCTCTTCCCACTGTAAAAACTGACCACCATGTCTTGGATTCCTAACAAGCACATTTTGGCTCGAATAAAAGAAACCAGCTCTAGCTAGTTTATTCCTTATTTATTCTTTATTTATTTATTTATTTTTATTTATTTACTTATTCCTTATTTATTATTTATGCAAGGGTATGAGGTTGTGCAGGGGGGTTCCTTGAAGGATCAGAGAACAACAATGGAGAATCCACAGCCCAGAACAGAGTAGACCGAATATACTGCAAAACCAGCTCAGCATAAATAACACTGTTTCATCTTATACACAGTTGCTCATGTTGGACACCTAGGGTCCTATTTGAACCTCTGTCACTCTAGGCCTGTGACAAACCACTGCCTCCTGCACAGCGCCTGATTCTATGCTCCACTCACATCCTCTCCAAAACCTAACCTGTGTTGTTTCTGAAAAGTGAGCAGGAAAAGTGAGTAAAAATCTTTCCCAGAGAGGAGCAGGGGGGAAGCAATCGGGAAAATTTCTCAAACACATTAAATATGTTCAGGAGCTGCCTGGCCAAAAGAAATCACTGATTTCCACTACAACCATGGACATCCTGCTACTCCGGACCCTAACAGCAATGTAATAGACACAAAATGTCTATAGAATGGATGACACAGCAATGAAGGCCAGAGCGGAAGCATTTGGTTATTGCAACTCACACAACATCATTTTAAATGACCCCAGAGTGACTGGACTGCATAGCATGGCCATGCAGCGCCCGTGAGTTCACCAGAATTACCATTTCAGCCCCTTCCGTCTCAGCAGAAGTCAGGGCCAGAGCTGCGGAAAGCGAGCTCCAGCTGACATGTTCAGCCGCCACCTAAAGAGAAGAAGAGGAGCTCAGAGCATAATAGGACACCGAAGACAACCGAGCAGGCTTCCACTATCAAAGTGAAGTGGGGAATTAGAGCAATTTTCCTGACACTCCAGGCAAAAGTGGGCAGTTTGCCTGGATTATCTAGGTCACTGCTTCAAACTCGCACGCTCATTTTGCCCGTGGAGAACTGTCCTATTAGCGCCAGTTACCACAGAGTAACTAACTCAGAAATGTGCTCAGAGTAACAACAGCCTCATTCCTAACAACCCCCTTTTAACTAGGCTTAAATATCCGTGATTTTTGGTCTTATTGATTCAGTCTGAATTTAAAATAGCAATGCTTTGGAGATGCATTGCAAATGCCACATACCGTTACGTTGCTATTAAGTTTAAACCAGACTGTGTCAAATCAAATGATAAAAAATGAGGATCCAATTCTCTCTCAGGCTCACTCGCAGGATTCCCCAATGATTACAAAAAGGAAGGAATCCTCTGCTATGATATTTAGGTTAGTAATGCCATTATAATAAAGTGTGTAATTTAGGCTAGTCTTCATTATGTCAAGAGGATTGCCACATACTCATCTCCTTCTCCAACTTTTCAGCTTTGCCCCTGTGGCTCACTCAGGGCACTGTCAATTGACACAATTAAGAGTGAGGACTGATTACAGGTCCCCACGGAGCTGCTGGGAGAAGAAGGTTTATGTACTCACGAAAAGGTTGCACAGACTCAGCTGTGGCTTGCTTCCCGATACCCCAATTCTTCTCTCGTCAGTGAACACGGTTAGGACTGGGAGGTACCCAACAACATCCACGCCCCTGAAACCCACTTCATACATTTTATTATCTATTTAAGCCAAGCACCATTGCAGGTTCTGGTTTCCATTCTGAAGTAGCAATACAGCTTTATATGCATAGCTCTTGTTACTTTCCAATCTGTTTGTTTATTCTCATTAGTTTCTGATAGTATAATCAATTATAATAAAGTATCAATAAAAGCCAAAGTGCTCGGGAAATGGTTTCCAAATTCTGAGAAAGAAAAATATATGATAGAATAAAAATTTTTTTTTATGTAACAAAAATGATGTCACTTTCAGTTAAGCAAATCTGGCTGTTGAGACATACTGCACATGGTCTTTGAGCACACCATATAAATTCTTTTTTTTTTCTTTCCCATGGACACTTTGTTCTTTTTCCCAAGCAGTTCCTGGTGGCTTTGAGCCTCCAACACTGGGTCCCTCTGTTACCCCTGCCCCTTGCTTGGGATTCTGGGCCATGGCCCACCCTGAGGGTCTCAGGGAGGCCATGACAGCAGCCCGTGAGCAGTAGAAGGAAGAAGCAGGCTGGGTGGCACTCAGAGTGAGATCCTGAGAGGAGGTTGTGGCTTCCTCAGGAGAAACACTGGTCCTGAGGGCTCAGCACGAGGCTGTCCCAAGGAGACAGATCCGAGGCTGTGATGCGGCCAAGTCTCGTCGTTTCTGGGCTGTGCAGGTCCTAGGCCAAAATCTCTTTGGGTATCGTTTTTATTCAATTGGAAGATTCTGGAGAAAGCCACTGTGGATGAACTACAGCTCCCATTGGTCAGTTTCTTGCTCTGACTTCATAGTGCCTGAACGTTGTATTATTACAGAGTCCCTGACTGGGCTGGGATTGGTCCGTTTCTCGCTCTGACTTCATAAGGCACCATTATGTGAGGTGAGCCCCCAAAAGGTATATATAGCGGCTGCGGGGCCTGGAGTTTCGTCCGCCTTACCCAGAGAGCACTCTTTTGTGGTCTGTGTAACTAGGACCCATCTAACCAGCCTTTGCGCTCGTTGGTGTTGCTTGTGCTTTTTCTTGGTTGTTGGTTTCTGGGTCTGTTTGGTTTTTGCTTTTTCCCGTTTTGTTTAGTTTGTTGTTTTCCTCCTCATTGTTGTTTTGCCCATTTGGCCTTTTTTTGCAGTTTTCTTTATTTTTGCTTCCCTCACTCTAGTCAGCTAGCATGCTCAGAAGTATCAGCATTCGAGGATTTAGTGGCTTTTCCTCTTTGTTGTTTTCTGCTTTATTGAGATAGTCTTGCGGCTTCGCCTCTAGAGCAGTGAGAGTAGCTGGTGCTGTGTCTTACTCAGCTGGGCAGTCAGGGCCCCGTGGTCCCTTTGTGTTGTAGGCAGTGCAGTGAGGGTCGGTGATTAGCTAGCGTGTGTCGAGCGGGTTAGGGAGTCGAGAGAGCGTAGTTAGGTGACCGGCGGCATGGAAGGCCCCTTGGACGTCCATCCTCCTCTGGACGGGTACCGCTTCATGTATGCGATCGGCCAGGGCGGCTTCGGCCTGTGAAGCTGGCCCAGCACCTGGCATTGGAAGAGTTCGTGGCAGTGAAGATCCTCCTGCGAGATGCCTCTCCCAGCAGCTCGCTGTCCACGCAGGGGGAAGTGGCCATCCTGAGGAGCCTGCGGCACGACAACATCGTGCGGCTGCTGGAGGAGCGGCACACGGAGACACACCTGTTTCTGGTCATGGAGCTGGCAGCCAGGGGCTTGCTCTATCACTACGTGCAGGAGCAGGGCGGCCTGGCCGAGGACAAGGCCAGGGCCCTGTTCGGCCAGGCACTGGCCGCCGTGAGCTACTGCCATGGCCAGCACGTGGCGCACCGGGACCTCAAGCTGGACAACCTGCTGCTGGACAAGCACATGAACATCAAGCTGGCGGACTTCGGGCTGAGCCTGCGGCTGGAGCAGGGCACGCTGGTAAGGGACGCCTGCGGGACCCCCGAGTACTGTGCACCAGAGGTTTTCCTCGAGGAGGACTACGATGCATTAAAGGCCAACGTGTGGAGTCTGGGGGTGGTGCTGTTTGCCATGCTGGAGGCCACGCTGCCCTTCGGCGGCAAAGACTTGGAAGAGCTGCAGGACCGGGTGCTGTGCGGCTCCTACGTGGTGCCACGTGGCATCAGCCCGGCCCTGCAGGAGCTGCTGGCGTGGCTGCTCACCATCGACGCCTCGGGGAGGCCCAGTGCGGAGGATGCCAGCACCCACTCGTGGTTTAGCCTCAGCCAAGAAGCCGCCCAGGAGCACGAGGAGGGCGCGGTCACCCCGCTGCAGCCCCTGGGCGTTCCCCGGGACCTGGAGGCCAGGGAGTACCTGGTGGGCCTCGGCCTGCTGCCAGGCACGGGGACCGAGGGGACTCCAGGCCCTCAGCCCCAGGACCCTGCGTCCCTGCCCAAGTCCTCGCAGAGCGGCAAGCGCCCCCCCATAGAGGACGACGGCTTGGCTCTGGTGTCCTGTGACAGTACGGCCGTCAACGTTTCCTCCGCACAAAGCGACTCCTCCTAGGCCCCCAGTGAGTCTTGCCCTCTCCCTGCCTCGGGCCCTCCAAGAGCTGAGCCCAAGGCCCTGAGGTGACCCCACTCTTGACTCTCTCCTACCAGGCCAGCCACAGCAGGAGAGGAGCCCTGCTCCCAGTGCCACCCCCGACTCCTCCAAGCCCTCCAGTGAGTCTTGCCCACTCCCCACATCCCCTGACACTTTGGGGCCTCCAGGAGCTGAGCCCAAGGCCCCCGAGGTGACCCCACTCTTGACTTTCTCCTACCAGGCCAGCCACAGCAGGAGAGGAGCCCTGCTCCCAGCGCAGCCCCCCAGCCAGCCTCCAAGGCGTCGCCCTCCAGCCCCAGTGCCAGGAGCCGTGTGGACCTCGCAGAGCCAGAAGCCACCGCAGCTGCCCGTGAGCCTGAGGGGGCTGGGACCGCAGCCACCGCTGACACCACAGACTCCACAACCAGCGCCCAGGGCAAGAGGCAGGGCGGGCGCGGGGTCGGCAGGAGGATCCTCCAGTTTCTGCTGAGAGCGTGCTGCATCCTGCCGTCCCGAGGGAGCAGCCCTGGTCACTGCTGCCGCAGAGTGGCCCCCAAGTAGCCTCGCTCCGCCCCCATCACCAGGAGCAATGCGCAGGCTGAGCTGACTGAATGTTTTTTTTCTTGAGCATTTGCAAATGCTTCTCATGAATAAAATTCACCTTTGTGCGTGGCTTTGGTCCCGTGTGATGTTTGGGTCCCTGTGTGCACCTTGGGGAGGTGATGGAGGTATGGGCGGTATTGTCTTTCTCATGGAAAGACAAACACTGGGCGATCACACCCGTGTGGGGATCACAGAAGGGGTGACCTCATAGAAGCAGAGCATAGAGTGACGCCTCCCAGAGGCTGGGCGGGAGACAGGAAGGCCTCGAGGGGGAGTCACTCGTCCACATGGCACAGGCACACGAGGGTCGGGGTCTGAGGTCTCTGGCACAGCAGGGAGGTCCCAGTCCACAGAGCTGTGCATTGCAACAGAGCTGTCAGTGTCCTATCCAACATCTCCTGTGTCGTCAAGGGAGAACACAACTCCATTCCCCTGAGGGCCATGCACCTGACCTCATAGGGTCTGCAGTCCAACAGCTGCAGGTGGAGCCGGGCAGGACGTCCATGCTGCTGTGTTCCTGGCCTGCTCAAGGTGAGGCCCAAATGCAACAGAGGATACAGGCAGGACGAGGACCTGGTTTTAGTTCAGGAGGCCCCTGGCAGCACCCAGGCCTTCCAAGTTCCCAGAGAACTGAAAGAAAGGCTTGACACCTACTGGAGAGGACAGGACCCTCTGCCCCACCTGGGGACACTGGAGGATGGGACCTCCCCCACCCCGGTCTTCCTCACTTCCACATTTCTGGGGCAGGTAGGCTGTGTTTAGTGAAGGAGCTTTCTTCCAGATCTGAGGTTACATGGATGCTCCGTGCACAGAACTGGGCTGCGTGGGCTCCAGCAGGTGCTCACGTCACACATGCAGTGCCTCTGGAAAGTTCCATGGGGAAGTGACTCAGAGAGTTATCAAGGTCACCCCAATGAGTGACCAGTGCTTCACAGCTGTTTTGAGTGACAGGGCTCTGAGCCGTGTGCTGGGCATAGGAGACCCTGTGACCCCCGACCTGCACGTTACCTGGGTCCCACCATCAGAAGTCCCGTGGGAACCCCAGGTCCTGCCGGCGAGTGTGTGTCTCCCCCAGGGCCCACTGCACAATGACAATGGCCCAGGGACCAGGCCCTGTCAGGGCTCACAGAGGTGGCCTGGGCAAGGCCCCCAGGAGGCTCGGGTTGCTGACTGCACTGCTGAGCTCCTGACCGGGCCCTATGCAATGTCTGTGGCCTCTCTACGTTGGCATTTCAGCTTTGAGAGCTATGGAAGGAGCAGTCCCTCTGGGAGGCTTGGCCTGGCTCCCAGCCTTAGGCTTGTCTCCAGCCTGGGGATCAAGAGGGTGGTGGATAGCAACAACAGCATAGCAGAGGGCTGGTGGGCTGGACCATCTAAATTCTTATTTATAAATGACAACTTGATCCATCTAGTCTAACATCTTAAATAAGGAAATGCAAAGAGCGTGGATCAATTTTTTTAAAAAGCTGAGTCAGAAAACAAGAAGAGGGACCCATATCTGTACTTATTTTAGTCCTGTAAGTCTTGCAACTCTTCTTAGGAGTTAGTATAAGCAAACTGCTGTTAACTGGGATAATCACACAGCACTCTGTAGAGTGAGGGTAATGACACTGTGAGTGCCCAAGGTTTTGAATAATCTGGGCTGATTTTGTATAGTGTATAATTCACAGCAAAGATTCAGAATGCCTTCTTTTTTCCTCTAAGAACAGCTTCCATCTTTATGCTTTCAACCATTACACGTGGAGACACATATTCAGTCAAATTTGATATAGAAATATTGAAACATCTGCAAAAATATAAATTATTGATATTTTCCCAGTGCTGTCTCAGGCCATTTCTGTTGTTAAGTTCACTGAAGCTCCCTGAGTTTAACACTAACATGGGCAAACTGGCATCCAGACCTTAACAGAATTTTCAAGAAATTAGGTAGGCAATAGCAAAAGGAAAGATCATCTACAAGTATTATGTAGCAGCAAAGATGTGATCAATTGTATAAAGAAATTAAGTGAACAATACATATTGCACTATTTGTAAAGTACAATACAAACAAGGAAAGTGATTTTTTAAAAAAGATTTATTGATTTATTTATTTCAAAGGCAGAGTTACAGAGAGGCAGAGGCAGAGGCAGAGGCAGAGAGAGAGAGAGAGAGAGAGAGAGAGAAATCTTCCATCTGCTGGTTCACTCCCTAAATGGCCACAACTGCTAGAGTTGGGCCAAACTGAAGCCAGAATCCAGGAGCTTCCTCTAGGTCTCCCACACTGGCACAAGGGCCCAAAGACTTAGGTCATCTTCTACTGCTATCCAAGGCTATGGCAGAAAGCTGGATGGGAAGTGGAGCAGCCGGGACTTGAACAGACACCCATATGGGAAGCCAGCACTGCAGCTAGCAGCTTTATCCTTAGAACCCATATCCTTTATTTTTTTAAAAAGTGATTTATTTATTTATTTGAAAGGCAGAGTGACAGAGAAAGAGAGAGAGAGTCCAAAGCTAGCTCATTCCCCAAATGCCAGGAATAACCAAGACTAGGCCAAGCTGAAGCCAGGAGCCAGGAACTCCATCTGATTCTTCTGCATGAGTGGCAGGAACCCAAGGACTTAAGCTATCATCTACTGCTTCCAGGGCAGATTTGTAGGAGCTGGATTGGAAACCTAGGGTAGCCAGGAATCAAACCAAGCACTCTGATGAGGGATGTGGCATCCAGAGTGGCAGCTAACCCACAATGCCCACCCCTGGAAAGTGAACTGAGTAGAGAGGCCCTGCACTCACCTGTGCCAGAGAGAAGAGTAGGAACAGCAAAGGAAGGACTGCATTTCCAGGACACTGACTGAGAAGAAACTTCAGTTAAGGAGTGACAAAGACCACACAGCACAGAGACTCAGAGCACACTGCAGCTCTCAGTCTTGCTCCCCAGCTGGGGCTCTCCATCTTGCCTGGAAAAGGTAAGCAGAAAGCTCCATGACCCCCACCATCCCCATCCTTACTGCCTTTAATTTCAGTCTAGAACATTGTCAGAGATCTGAGCAACTGCTTCATTCCAGAAAAGAAGCTCGTGTTGCCTCCGTCCACCCCTGTGGTGGAATGAGAAGGCCATGCCAAGATGGCCGCTGGCAAGTGAGCATCAGTTACTCAGGAATGGCTTTGAAACCCACCTGGCAACAGAGCCTGCCTGGCAATAGGCTGTGATTGGATGGCTTTGGAAACCACATGGCAAACGGAGCCTGCCTGGCAACAGGCTTTGGTTAGGGCATAGACCGGATTGGCTGGCCTTGGCTATATAAGCTGATGTACCAACTGAAATAAACAAATCTTCAGGCTGCTCGCCTCTGGCCCACTTTCACTCGACTCCCAGGGTCTGTGTGATGATCCGCGCCTCTTTACACCACCATGCTCCTCTCAGGAACGAATCCTCTCAGAAGAAAACCTCAACACACCCCAACACCAGAGACTGCTGTTGCTGCAGTCCAGCCACTACTGAACTCCATTCTGAAATAGTGGTCATTTCAGAACAAGGCCCTTCACGGGACAGAGACCAAGTCCTTATGCATCCTGCAGTTCTGGTCTTGTGAGTGTTTGGTCCCAGGGACATCTGTACTCACCCATGGGGATGTGGGAAGGCCCTATCTGCATCCCAAGAATGCACTTGCTAGTAGACACCACCCCTCATAACTTGGTATTAGACAGTGGAATGCAAGCAAAACACCATCCAAGTCCTGCAGCTCTGGGACTTGGACTATTTTAGGAGTTATATTCTACACAGTTATCTGATGTCATCCTGTGGAACCCAGGGAGGACTCTCTGTGCATTCCTCTGCCCTAGACTCATGCCTGTCAGTGAACTCTCCCCAGCAAAACCTGGGTGTGGAACATAGCATTTGAGTAAAATCTCCACTGCATTTTGCAGCTCTGGGATTGTGACTATTGCCTCACCCTGTGGTACTGGAGAAAGGCACTATTTCCATTCCGCTGCTGCATGCACATGCCTTCCGGTGCACAAGCCCCAGTACGAGTTTTCCTGTGGGACCCAGGGATATATCCTTCATGCTCTAGAGCTCCAGTACAATGACTGTTAAATTCCTCAAAGCCACTGAACCCCCACTGTGCAACCTGAAGATCTTACCTGCATTCCATTGCCCCAGGCTTATACCTGCCAAAACCCTAGCATAACCTGTATTCTCCCTCCATGAAGCTTGGAGAAGTTCCCATTCATATTCCCTGGTGCTAGGACTCATGTTTTTGGTGCTATGATCCCCAGCATCAACCACATCTACTCAGCAAGAACTGGGGTAGGTTCCATCCATATCACACATGTCCAGAGCCACAGCTATTGGTGCCACAAGACACAGAATGCCTCAGTCTTGCCTGGGGATGATAAAGAGACATCTCGTTTTTTGCCCCATGCTCCAGGAATGTGAAAACTGTCATCATCAACCATAGTCTGACTGACACGCAACTTTCAACTTTCCATGTTATGGTGATACATACCGTTAGAAGCCTACACTTCAAAGTCATACTTCTACTTCCACGAACTGCTGTAGACCAAGCAACTCTGGGACTCATAGGTACTGTTGACATTGATTGGAAATGAAGAAATCACTCAGAGATTATTCTTCTAGAATCACCTAGAACTGAAGCCAAAGGAACTAACCAAATGATTCCCTGCATTTCATCTAAACAAAGGAGTCTTTTCCAATGAAAGCTACTCCATAAAGAAGGAACAGTTACACCAGATATAACTGATGTGCAGACATCAACAGTGGGGTACAAAAACATGAAGAAGCAAGGATGCATGACACCTTGAGAAGAACACAGCAGTTCTCCAGAATAGTTGCTGATTTGAATGACATCTATGAAATACCTGAAGATTTCAAAATAACGATCCTGGGGCTTGTGTTGTAGCACAGTGGGTTAAGTCACTGCCTGCAATGCCAACATCCCATAGTAGAGAGCCAATCCAAGTCTCAGCTGATCAACTTACAATCTAGCTCCCTGCTAACACACCTAGGAAAATAGCAGATGATGGCCCAAGTGCTTGGCTCCTGCCACCTTTGAGGAAGACTTGGAAGGAGTTCTGAGTTCCTGGCTTCATCCTGGCCCAGCTCTGGCCATTGTGGCTATTTGAGGTGTGAACCAACAGATAGAAGGTATGTCTCACTCTCTCAGTCTCTCTCTGTCACTCTCTGCATAAGTCTGCCTTTTGAATAAATACATAAATATTCAATAAAGTACCTACAATGATCCCAATGGAACTCAATAAGCTGTATGAGAATACAGATACACAGTTCAAAGAAATGAAGTAGGAGGCTGGCCTTATAGAATAGTGAGTAAAGCTGCCAGCATCCCATACGGGTGCTGGTTTGAATCCTGGCTGTGCCACTTCCAATCCAGCTCCCTGGTAATTGTCTAGGAATAGCAGTGGAAAATGTTCTAAGTACTTGAACCCCTTCTAGTCATGTGGGAGGCCTGGATGAGGCTCCTGGCCCCTGCCTTTGGCCTGGTGCAGCCCAGGCCTCATAGCCATCTGAGAAATGAAACAAGAGGTAGATGATCTTTCTCTTCCTGTCTCTCTCTATATATATAACTCTGACTTTCAAAAAAAAAAAAGGTCTTTGAAAAAAAGAAATGAAGAAAGCAATGCATAAGAACGAAAATTTCAACAAAAGGGAAATCATTGAAAAATTTAATTAGAAATATTGGAACTGAAAACTTCAACAAATGAAAGGAAAACTATGATTGAGAGCTTCAATACAATAGACCCAGTGTAAGAAAGAATGTCTGATCTTCAAGACATAACTTTTGAAATAAACTATTAAGACAAAAATAAATAGAAAATAGCTTTAAAAATTTTAAGAAAGCTATGAGACAAAGGGGATATCATTAAGGGAACAGATATTCATATTAAAGTGATATTTGAAGGAAAAGAGAAACAAAAAGGCATTAGAGCCCACTGGAAGACATAAGAGTTGAAAACTATTCAAGTCTTGAGATCTGGACATCTAGATAATAGAAGCTAAAAGAACCACAATCACACTCAACCAGAAAAGATATTCTTCAAAGCATATTATAGTCAAAATTGTCAAAAGTTAAGGAGAAGGAGAGATCCCAAATAAAGTGAGAGAAAAATGTTAAGTTACATATAAAGGAAAACTCATTAGAGCAACAGTGGACAACTTAGCAGAAACTCTACAGGCCATAAGAAAATAAGATGATATAGTCAAGGTCTTGAGAGAAGAAAACTTCCAGCCAAGAATATTGCACCCAATGAAGCTATCCTTTGCAATAAAAATAAAGTCTTTCACAGACAAACAAAAACTTAAATAATCTATTACTACCAGACTACCAGACTAGTCCTGCCAGAAATCATGAAGTGAGGCTTTAATTAGAAGTAAAAGGATCATGACAATCTTCAAGAAAACACATTACAGCCCAAAGTTCACTAACAGAGGTACACAAAAGAGAGAGGAAATATGAAAAACAGAGAGAGAAAAGAATCCATATTATCATAGAAGATCAAAACAAAAATACAAAGATAAGTAATAAGAGAGACAGAAAGAAACAGAGAATATACAAAACAATCAGTAAACCATCAGCAAAATGACAGGAGTTAGTTCTTATCCATCACTGTTAACTTAAAATGCAAATGGATTAAATTCCCAATCCAAAGATATAGGTTGCATCAATGGATTTTAAAAAGGATCCAAATATATACTGCCTTCAAAATTCACTTCATAGGTAAGGACACACATAGGCTGAAAGTGATGGGATGGAAAATGATATACTATGCAAATGAAAGCCAAAAATGTGTAGAAGTAGCTATACTCATGTCAGGTAAAAGCTAATTTAAATTAAAAATCTGCAAAAACAGATAAGGGCATTATATATTGAAAAGAGGATTGATTCAGTAAGAAAAATTTAACAGTCACAAATAAATATGCAACCAGCATAAAACACCCAAATGTATAAAGCACATATTGTTAGTCATAAAGAGAGGAGATGCCAATACAATAATAATGGGGATGGGCTTCAAAACCCCACAGAAAATTGACAAAGAGACATCAGAGTTCAACCATACAAGAGAACAAATGGACTCATAGACATTTACAGAAAATTTCATTCTAAAGCTACAGAAATACACTCTTTCATCAGCACATGGAACAATTTTCAGGATTTCTTATATTAAGTCCCAAATCATGTCTCAGTAATTTTTTTTAAAAAAATGAATAATTCCATATATCTCCTCAGATCAGAGAAGAATAAAACCAGAAATCAACCAGAACAATAGAAAGTTTACAAATACATAGAAATTGATCCACCTGCTCTTAAATGACTAATAGTCTATGAAGAAATTAAAAACAAAATAAAAGAGAAAAATAAAACAAAGATAATGAAAATAAAATCTGTACTATACAGCAAAACAATTAAGAGACAAGTTTATAGCAATATGTGTATACCTTAAAAATGGAAAGATTTCAAGTAAACAATGAACCTAGAGGCTATAAAAAAGAAAAAAAAAAACAAAAATTAGCAGGAAGTAAGAAATAAGGAAGATCAAAGTAGGAAAAAACAAAATTGAAACAAAATACATTGCAAATGATAAAACAAAATCTGGGTTTTTGAAAAAGTAGACAATGCCGGCGCCACAGCTCACTAGATTAATCCTCTGCCTGTGGCGCTGGCACCCCAGGTTCTAGTCCCGGTTGGGGCTCCGGATTCAGTCCCGGTTGCTCCTCTTCCAGTCCAGTTCTCTGCTGTGGCCCGGGAAGGCAGTGGAGGATGGCCCAGGTCCTTGGACCCTGCACCCGCATGGGAGACCAGGAGGAAGCACCTGGTTCCTGGCTTTGGTTCTGCACAACGCACCGGCCATGGAGGCTACTTGGGGGTGAACCAACGGAAAAAGGAAGACCTTTCTCTCTGTATCTCTCTCTCTCACTGTCTAACTCTGCCTGTCAAAAAAAAAAAAAAAAAGAAAAGAAAAAAAAAGAAAGAAAGAAAAAAAAAGAAAAGAAAAGAAAAAAGATAGACAAATCTTTCACTAGACTAACAAAGAAAAAATAAAAAATATTCAAATAAATAAAACTAGAGATGGAAAAGGAGACATCACAACTAGTGCCACTGAAAAACAGAAAATCATGAGAAACCACTATAAACAATTACATGATAGTAATTTGAAAACATTAAAGAAATGCTTAAATTACTGGGTATTTCAAGGATAATATAGTGAAATTATAAATGCTATATATGGCAGACCCACAACAAATACCATACTATATAGGGAAAAAACTGAGGGCTTGTATGTACACTTCCACCACTCTAACTCAGTATAGTATGGGAAGTATTAGATAGAGCAACCTTGGAAAAGAAATCTACTAGGAGAACATCAAAGCATCCATGTTTTAAGATGACATAATTTTGTACACAGAAATTTCTAACAGTTACCAAAAAGCTGTTAGAACCAATAAACCAATAAATTCAGAGGATACAAAGTCAACATACAAAAGCAGTAGAATTTTTATACCAATAATGATCTTGCTGAAGGGAAAATCAAGAAATAAATCCCATTCACAATAACTATAAAAATTAAGCATTTAGGAATAAATTTAACCACAGAAATGAAAGATCAGTTCAGCAGAATAAATCTAGGATAACTCATATAAAAAAGGAAAAATGTTAGTTGTTCGTGGATTTGAAGAATTAGTATTGTGAACATGTCCATACTACCTAAATCAGTTTTGGTAAAATTCTATCAAAATATCAGCATCATTCCTTACAGAATTAGAAAATATAATACTAAAATTTATATAGAATCACAATAGCCCCAGCAAACCTAAGCAAAATACATGCATACATACATACGAAATAAAACAGCATTGCACTAGCATAAAAAAACAACATATACATCAACAGATTGGAATAGATAACCCAGAAAGTAACCCATGTACATACAGCCAACTTATTTCTGACAAAAGTGCCAAGGACATACATTGGAGAAAGGATAGTCTCTTCAATAGATGGTGCTGGAAAAACTGGATATACATATGCAGAAGAATAGAATTAGATCACTACCTCTCATAATATACCAAAATCAATTCAAGATGTGCCAAAGATCTAACATAAGACCTGAAACTATGAAAATGCTAGAAGGCAATATAGGAGAAACACTTCAAGAAATAGAAATAGGCAATGATTTTTTTAAGAAGACCCCAAAAGCACAGACAATAAAAAGAAAACTAGACAAATGAGATGATACCAAACTCAGAAGTTTCTATGCTGCATATGAAATGATACAGTAAAGCAACACACAACAGAAAATATTTGCACCCTATTATCTGACAAAGCATTAATATCCAGAATTTATCAGCAATTCAAAAAATTGTACACCAACGGGGGCAAAAATTCAGATAAGAAACAGGCAATGGACTATTATTAAGCATTTTACAAATAACAAAGTAATGAATAATGCAGGCATCCACTTTGAATTATCTTCTGTAAAGTGTTTAAGTTCTGTGTCTAGATTAATAGCTTTGTAAGCAGATATTCTGTAGGTTTAGTACCATTTGTTGTAAAGACTTGCTTTTATCCATTCCATTGTAATTGCTCCACTGTCAAATACCAGTTGACTATATTTATAAGTGCCTATTTCTACAATATCTTTCTGTTATATTGACTTATTTGCCTATTCAATTTCCAACTTTGCTCTTCTCTTTGAATATCAAGTTGATAATACTGGGTCTTGTGCCTCAACATACAGATTTTTAAATTAAATCTTAAATAGCTGCATAAAGCTTGATTGAATTAAAAGTAAAATGGAATTGTGTTGAGGTTATAATCAGGTTGAAAATAACTGACATTTTGACAATAGTGAGTCTTCCTACTCATGAGTTTGAAATATCTCTCCATTTATTTAGCTGTTTGATTTTTTACTTACATACTTGAAGAATAGGTGTGTATGTAAAGAGCCACAAGAAAGAGGACATAATCCTGGCCAGCTATACTCTTGTTCCTAGGTTTGCAATCCTGGAAATCCTTGTAAGATATCTATGTGTATGTTGACCAATATTTACCTTTTCATTCTAATATCTAGCAATTCCTTCCCAATTATCACTCTAAGAACCCTGAATTCTACCCATTCTATCATTGAGATCATTCAACTCATCTTTTCATCCTTACTAATGCATTGCAGCTGCTATTAGTAAGAACACATGTACATTTCACAGTACCCAGTCCAATGGCCACCTCTCAGTTCTCAACTTACACCACTGAAGTTCTTTACCCTAGCAGATGATGCCCTATTTCTTGAGTAACACTTCTCATCTTGTCTGCAGAACATATGCTCTTTTTTTTTCATCTTAGTCTAGCTAGCTTCTCTTTTGCCCTGGCTTGTTCATTCTTACAGTCCTGTCAACCACATATTGGAGTTCTTTGATCTCTTCTTGGAGGGTCTACAATCAGTTTCTAGGTGATCTCATTCAAATTTATATTCTTATATCTTTACATAGCACCCATATGTTGTTAATTGCCCAAATTATATTTTCAGTTCTGACCTTACCATGAACTATACATTTATATCCAACTCTGATAGGTATGAATATATAATCAAATACACAAACATAACAAATGCAGAGCAGGAGCCTTGTTACCTACCCTCTTCCCATCAGCTCCCTCACCCTCTGCATTGGCTTTTTGTTCAGTCTTTCCCATCTCATTAAATGGCAACTTTGTACCCCAGTTACTCTAACCAAAAACTTCAGCATCAGCTAATTTTCCCACTCTTTCATACACAAATCCAATCAGTGAATACTACTAGTTTTAATTCAACAAAGCAAAAAAAAAAATCTTTCATTTATATGAATTTGAAGAACAGACAAGATTAAAGAGATATTAGAGTGATTCATGGTTGGAAAAAGCGTAAGGAAATTTTCCATGGGTTAGATGAATGTGCATCCTCCTGACTGCTGATCCAGCTTAGGGTCACCTGGGTGAGGTCCATGTGAAAATTAATCAAGCTGGAGGCTTCAAGTGTGTGCAGTTTATGTCCTTTTGAAATTTTTTTAAATTGATTTTCAATTTATTTGAAAGAGAGATGGAGAGTGAGAAAGCAAGGGGGTGACGGAGGAGAGAGAGAGAAAGAGCAATAAAGACAGAGAGAGAGATTGATTTTCAATTTACTTGATCACTTTCCAAATGCCTGCAACAACTGGAGATGGGCAAGGCCAAAGTCAGAAACGGGGATTCAACCAAAATTTGCCAATGCAGCTAGTGGGACCAAAGTACTTGGGCCATCACTACTCCTCCCAGGATGCACATTGATAGAGAAATGGAATCTGAAGCAGAGCTGGATCTCACACCCTGGCACTACTATTGTGGAGTGGCCCCTGGGTAGTCTTGATCCAAGTTCTTATCTCCATGTTTGGAGTAATTCAAAGAAACATAGATAAAGATGAGTGGTAAAGGAAGCTTTATTTCAAACAAAGCTACACACTCAAGAAGAGATGCAGACAAAATCAAGAGAGAAAACTGCAGTAACAGGTATAGGATCATCCTTTAATACAATCTAGAGAGAGGGGTGGTAACTGATGTGGGGTTTTAGTGAATAGTCCAAATTGGCAATGTTTGAGATGGGGCTTGAGTATTATTCATTTCCATGGCCTTGTCTTTTTGGAAATCTTGGAAGTGTCGTGACAGCAGATACATGATGGCAGTGAGTGCTGGCCATGCTAATTTTATTATAATGTCATTATAATGATCTAAAGGTCATCACAGGGACCCAGCCTGCAGCCATGCTTAATGTTTATAGCTGGCACTCATTCTAAGCACCAAAGTAGAGAACGTATGGTTTTCTGCTACAAACGAGATGGGTGTTTGAGCAGTGCACATCAGGGGTGGTTTGGGATGGCACAGGGGAACAAGGTGGTTTGAGCAGTGTGGGTCAGGCTATTCTGCAAGTCAGCAAAAGCTACTGCATGGACTGCATGCGGCTGGCAAACCTCAGCTCCTCTCTGCTCACGTCACTATGATATGATGCTTGTGCCCCAAGTTGCATTTTAACTGCTGTGCCAAACACCCACCCCTGGATTATGTCTTAGTCTTTTCAAGCTGTTGTAACAAAATATCTTAGCATGGGTAATGACAATCAACAAACATTTCTTGCTCACAGTTCTAGAGGGTGAGAAGCCCACCATCAGGACACAGGCAGTTTTAATGTCTGGTAAGATGTCTCTACTTCACGGATGGCAGCTTTGTGTCCTTATGTGATTGAAGAGCTCCCTTCAGCTTCCTTTAGAAGGGCACAAATCCCATTCATAACTAACTTCTTAAAAGGCCTTATCTCGTACTACTATCACATTGAGGTTTAAGTTTCAGTATATGAAATTTGAGGGACACAAACATCCCAACCATAGCAAAATACCTCTCTATATTTAATTTATTGAAAAGTTACACAAGAAGCATTCAGTTACCTGCCCACATATGTGTACCTGTGCAACAATACTTGGAAGCTAACTACCTCTCACATTCCTCATCCCCTCTGTAAGGCACTTCCCTCTCCTGCCAGCCTCATCACTTGCTCCACTGTGATGCAGTCTTCCCATGGCTCCTTTTCAAGCATTTTTAAAGTAATATTACTTGTCTATTCAAAATCGCTAATGTTTTCACATCTTGCCTGGATTAAAGATGTGGTCCTTGCATGCCTGCATTTTGCTACCTGTGATGCCAGCATCCCATTGTGTCCTGGGTTGTGCCCTGGCTGCTGCAATTCCAATACAGCTCCCTGTTCATGGTCTGGGAAAAGCAATGGAAGATGGTCCAAGTACTTGTATCCCTGCTAGCCATGTAGGAGCCCTGGATGAAGCTCCTGGCTCCTGGCTTCGGCCTGGCCCAGCACTGGCCATTGTGGCCTTATGGAGGGTGAATCAGCAGATGGAAAGTCTCTCTCTGTGACTCTGATTTTCAAAATAAATAAATAAATCTTAAAAAATGACATGGTCCTTGTGTGATGTGCCCTACACTCAGCTCTGCCCTCACATCCTACCACTTGCTGTCTGCATTCCTGTGTTGCAGACACACTGTCTGTCCCCCTTGCTTTTCTCTAATCATTCAGGCCAATCTTCATCTCTGGGGTGCTCTTCCTTGCAGGTGCACAGACTTACTGAGGAAGTTCCTTCACGTGTCAACCCAAATGTGAGCTCATCATTGAAGACTTCACTGACCAACTTGTGTGAAAAAAGCACTCCCTCATCCTCTCCCCGCTGCTCTTTTCTCCTTTTTAGTATTTATCATCTCACATCATATTTGCTATCCGTTTCCCCACAAGAGACTGATCAACAAGAGTAACACACAAAATATATTCTGTGGAAACAGTGACTGTAGGAATAGATCATTTTGGGAAGAAGATAATAGGTCTATTTCTGATCATGTTGAATTACATATGGGCATTGCACATTTTTGTGTGTGTGTGAATCTCAGGAGATGTGCAGGGGAATTCAGATCCAAAGACATTAACATAGTAACACAGCAGACCCAGAGTGCGTAGTCTGCCATTGATCAAACCATTGGTTGAACCATTATAAAACTTTCCACTGACCTCAAGAGTGTAACTCCTTTGGTAGGCATTTCCAGTTAACTTGGTCATCAAGAGTATAGTAGCTATAGGACCCAAAGTCAAAAGCTGCTCTTTGCATCATTTAGATTGAATCTCAAAAAATTCCAATGTTTTAAATGTCTAGTAGTAGTGACAGGATGCAATGCAAATTCAGAGTTCCCCAAGAACTCTGAAGGTACTTGTTGCACCTTCAAGATAGGAAAAATGTGTGTGCTTGAGAGAGAGTCTTAAAAGAATTATTATTATTAAAGCTCATGTGGGGAGCAACTCGGACTAGACTAAGTTACTGGAATTAAGACTTATTCTATGCATCTGCTCTCCCACAATATGGCGCTGGGAGAGGAGTAAACAACTTCTACACAGCTGCCTCCAGTTTGACCAATAACCTGCAGGAACTGCTCCTGCTCCTGATTGGAGGAGAGCAGCATACTCAGCGTGTGGGTAGCAGAGTTGGGATTGGTGGAAGAGGACTATAAAGGAGGAGAGAGACAACATGCACAGGGAACATCTATCTGAAGGAACACCTGTGCAGCCCCCGAGAGAGCCGGCCGGCAGTGTGCCGCTCCCCCGCAGAAGTGGGGAAAGTGGCAGGGGGAGCCGCCCTTCCACGGAGGTGGAAGGATCGGCAGCCAACCCGGCAAGAACCAGCAGCAAACCCGGGAAGGGCCGAGCAGACAAAAGAACAGCGCAGGGTCCTGTGTCATTCCTCCGTGAAGAGGGGAAGCGACAAGCTTATGTCTAGAAGATTTCTTGGCAGAATTCTGAGTAGATTCTTTCCTATTTTGCCAGAACTAGAAAATAGTGTTCAAAGGTGAACACAAAGAGGTGGAGATTACTTGTACTTTCTAAATGGAAGCAGCACTTAAAGAACCAGAGAGCTCCTTAGGTCTTAAACACAGGCAGTCAAAGATGCTGTTTTCCCAGCCATTTCCCATTAATATCTCCTCTAGAAAATATAAGGAGGAGAGTCCTGTGTTTGTTCTCTCTTCTGATTGGCAGTAGGATGGGGATGTGTGGTTGCCTTCTCCTTACAGCCAAGGAAGGAGAGTTAAAACAAGAATCAGCATCTTGTTCCTTATTGATAACCCACATAGGAGGAAGCTTCCTATAGATTCTCTGTCTTAATGGATGATGGGCTAGGGGAGTAGGCAAAATCTCTGAGCAGAGAAAGGAGGCCAAAATGTAATTAGTTACAACCTCACAAGTTTGGGGCAGTGAGATTGAGAGATTTTATGTGGGGTGAACAGACAAAAAAAGTAAGAGGCCTCTCTTGAGCAGCCTGGTCCTGGTCAGTCTTGAACAGTCCTCTATTAAACGGACACCTAGACGAAGAGGCTTTCCTAAATGTGTGGGACTGCAGAACACCTGGCCCATGAATATCAAGTGTGAAAGATTTGCCTTATGGTCCATCACTCAAGCAGTCAATGAGGTACCCCACGGTACAGCTCCCAGGACCCAGGAGAATACCTGTGACGCAGGCCCCAGGACATGACCAAAATCTGACCACCTGTAAAACAGGCCCTGTGGGTTGTCATGTGGCTGCATATCTGTGATACAGCAGCCTAAAGAGAGTAGTGGCAGCACTTGCTAATGAAATGATACTTGATGCTTTTAATTTCTCTTTTTACTCCAACATAAGAGTAAGTGATACAAAAAAGACTAGTTAAGGGATAGGCCACACCTCCAGTCACTCTTGATTGCCAGCTAATGTTTGATTGGCAAGGAAAGAATGAGCATTAATTACATAGAAACTGAGTGGCCCACTGGATAGAAAGAGTTTCCTTTTTAACTGCAGAGCGACTGAAACACAGCAGCGCTCATCTGAGATTCTCAGAGTCATTACTGTCTACTTTCCCAAGTATGGTTGAAAGAAATGATAGAGAGAAGAATAAAATTATTTCATTTGTGTACCCCGTTAAACAGGCTTTTAAAAATATTGCCTTACTGGGGCCTGTGTTGTGGCCTAGGGATTAGGGTGCCACCTGAGATGGTTGCATCTCATATGAGCACTGGTCTGTATCCCAGCTTCTTCTCTTCTGATCAAGCTCTTTGCTAATGTACCTGAGAAAGCAGTGGAAGATGCCCAATTGCTTGGGCCCTGGCACCCACATGGGAGACCCAAATGAAGATCCTCACTCTTAGCTTCTGTCTGGCCCAGCCATGGCCATTGGGGCCATTTGGGGAGTGAACCAGTGGATGGAAGACCTCTCAGTCTGTCTTTCTCTCTCTCTCTCTCTCTCTCTCTCTCTCCAACTCTGCCTTTCAAATCAATATTTATTAAAACAGTAAAATAAAATACTGCCTTATTTTATAGTTTGATATTTATTTATATCTTTAAGGCTCTTCATTTAGTCTAAAAATTGTCTTTTAGAATTTCTCGAGATACAGATTTCTTGGTAAGAAATTCTTGTAATTTTTTCTTTTTTTTTTTTTTAAACTGTTTAACTGTTTCTATTTTTGTTTTCATTCCTAAGAGAGACTTTTACTCTAAAGATGGTACCTTACTAGATTCAGGACACTCTTGTTGAATGATAAGTTAGAAATCATTTGAATATTCCCTTTACATAATTATGTTTTTCCTGGGATATTTTCAAAAGTTTCTCTCTGTCTTGGTTGTTACCAGTTGACTGGGATTTCCTAGGTGTGGCTCCTTTTGTATGTATTCAACTCAGGTTTTGGTGAACTTCTTTAATGCTTCAACTGAGTTCTTTAAACATATTGAGACAAATAATACCAATATACATCACTTCGTATCACCAAGTAAATGTCTGTGAGAATATTGGTTCAAGAGAAGCTATCTGACCCTTTTCTTTCTTTTTTTTTTTTTTTTTTTTTCTTTTTGACAGGCAGAGTGGACAGTGAGAGAGAGAGACAGAGAGAAAGGTCTTCCTTTGCCGTTGGTTCACCCTCCAATGGCCGCCGTGGCCGACGCGCTGCGGCCGGCACACCGCGCTGATCTGAAGCCAGGAGCCAGTTGCTTCTCCTGGTCTCCCATGGGGTGCAGGGCCCAAGCACTTGGGCCATCCTCCACTGCACTTCCTGGCCACAGCAGAGAGCTGGCCTGGAAGAGGGGCAACCGGAACAGAATCCGCAGAATCCGGAGCCCCGACCGGGACTAGAACCTGGTGTGCCGGCGCCACTAGGCGGAGGATTAGCCTGTTGAGCCGCTGCGCCGGCCTGACCCTTTTCTAAATAGAATACTTCACTGACTTTTTGCATGATGTCAATGTTATAATAAAATATTCTCAAGGGCTACCTCAAAGAAGAAATATTTAAAAATCAATCCTGAACAATGCTCTCCAGTAAAGTGTATTGATATTGCACACAATAAGTCCTTATATAAAATTGTATAATTGCAGGAGATGGTTGGCACAGCAAGTAAGACACCAACAGAGAAGCCTGCGCCCCCTATCAGCGTATCTATGTTTGAACCTGGCTTTGTTCTCAATCCCTGGGTCCTGGCTAATGCACACCTTGGGAGGCAGTCAATGATAGCTGAGGTAGAGTCCCTGTCAACCATGTGAGAGACCGAGACAGAGTACCCAGGTCTGGGATTTGGTGTGGTCTACTCCTGACTATTGCAGTTATTTGGGAATGAACCGGCCACTGGGAGATTCTCATTCTCTCTCTTCTCTCTCTTTCTCTCTCTCTCTCTCTCCCTCCCTCTCTCTCTCTGTGTCTGCATTTTAAATAAATAAAATAATTTTTAAAAATCTAAAATGGCATAATATTTGAATATAATCTGTGCATATCTTCCCATATATTTCAAACACTGTCTACATGATTTATAATACCTAATGCAGGGGCGGAGCCAAGATGGCGGAATAGTGAGGGCGCGCACCGATAGTCCGGGAAAATTTAGTTTAATAAAAGGGGAGTTACGGTAGCCGCAGAAAATAGAACCAAACAAAAATTGCAGGGGAAACCCTTCTGAATGGAGCAGGCGTGAATCGGAGAACAAGGTCGCCCACCACGCGGAAGCCAAGTTGCGGGACCCAGCCTCAGAAGCCCCAGGGTCTGCGCGACAGTGCTCCAAGGAGAGTGCACGCCACACAGAAAACAGCGGGGAGACTTGAGACGCTCAGGGCTCCGAGTCCACACATCGGCGCTGGAAGGGGAGGTGAGCTCAATAACCCGAGACATTGGTGGGGAAACGGGGGTCAGAATCTAGAGGGGGGCCGGAAAGTGCAGCAAACTCACTACCGGAAAGAAGGAAAAAAAAAAAGCTTCGGGTTTCTCTTCCCCTTAACCTTGCAAAGGTTACAAGGCTGCAAGACTTGAAGAATTCCCAAGAGACAAAGAGCAGGCCTCCTCTTTGGATTTACATATCAGTGGGGGAGAGTTAAGGAACTGAGTCACTACAATTCAGTAGCCTAGGCAACCCAGTGGGAGTCCAGAGGAGCCAAAGACTGGAAGCTAAATACCATCAATTCTGCACAGCCCTGCCCTGCAGTGTTACTTACCCCCTGAATAAATAAAATAAATAAATAAATAAAAAGAGAGAGATTTACCACGCATAACCTGAGGGTGTCACCTTTGCACACCCTTAACCTGGAAGAACCAGGCAGAGCTCTCAGGCCGCACCCATCTCAAGCCTCCAAGGCTCCTCCAACAGCAGGCAGTCCACTTAATGCGGACACAGTATATATAAAAAAAAAAAAAAAAAAAAAAAAAAAAAAAAAAAACGCACAGTGACGCAAGAAGAATTAACTATGCCGAGTAACAAACACAGAAATAGAGGGAGCAAGATCAACGATGACACTATGATGCCTCCAAATAAGCAAAACACCCCAAGCCAAGAGTATGAAGATGATGAGATAGAAGAAATGCAAGATACGGATTTCAAAAAATTTATGATAAGAACATTTAGAAGTTTTCAAAAGCAAATCCTTGAACTACAGAAATCCTTAATGGACAAGATTGAAAATCTTTCTCGTGAAAATGAAATTTTAAGGAAGAGTCAAAATGAAACTCAGAAACTAGTAGAACAGGAAAGTGTAATAGTCAAGAGAAATCAAAATGAAATGAAGAGCTCAATAGATCAAATGACAAACACATTAGAAAGCCTTAAAAACAGAATGGGTGAAGCAGAAGAGAGAATATCGGACTTAGAAGATAGAGCACAGGAAAACATACAGTCAAACCAAAGAAAAGAAGAGGAAATTAGAAACCTGAAAAATATTGTTGGGAATCTACAGGATACTATTAAAAAAACCAACATTCGAGTTCTAGGAGTTCCTGAAGGCATGGAGAGAGAGAAAGGATTGGAAGGCCTTTTTAGTGAGATACTAGCAGAGAACTTTCCAGGTTTGGAGAAGGACAGAGATATCCTAGTACAGGAAGCTCATAGAACCCCCAATAAACATGACCAAAAGAGATCCTCACCACGACACGTGGTAATTAAACTTACCACAGTGAAACATAAAGAAAAGATCCTAAAATGTGCAAGAGAGAAACGTCAGATTACTCTCAGAGGATCTCCAATCAGACTCACAGCTGACTTCTCATCAGAAACCCTACAAGCTAGGAGGGAATGGCGAGACATAGCACAGGTGCTAAGAGAGAAAAATTGCCAGCCCAGAATATTATATCCTGCCAAGCTCTCATTTGTGAATGAAGGTGAAATAAAGACCTTTCATAGCAAACAGAAATTGAAAGACTTTGTGGCCACTCGTCCGGCCCTGCAAAAGATACTTAAAGATGTGCTACACTCAGAAACACAGAAACACGGCCATCAATATGAAAGAAGGGAAAGGAAGAACACCTACCAGTAAAAGAGCATGGGAAGCTCAAAGCATATACTAGAAAATATTTCCGGGAAAATGGCAGGGCAAAGTCACTACGTATCAATTGTCACATTGAACATTAATGGTCTGAATTCTTCAGTTAAAAGACACCGTTTAGCTGACTGGCTCACAGAACACAACCCAACTATTTGTTGCCTACAAGAAACACATCTCTCTAACAAAGAGGCATGCAGACTGAAAGTGAAAGGTTGGAAAAAGATATTCCATGCCAACAGAAACCAAAAAAAAGCAGGTGTAGCCATATTAATATCAGACAAAATAAACTTTAATACAAAAACTGTTAAGAGAGACAAAGAGGGACACTATATAATGATTAAGGGTTCAATTCAACAGGAAGATGTAACTATTATAAATGTATATGCACCTAATTACAGGGCACCGGTCTATTTAAAAGATATGTTAAGGGACTTAAAGGGAGATTTAGATTCCAATACAATAGTACTGGGGGACTTCAATACTCCACTCTCAGAAATAGACAGATCATCCGGACAGAAGATCAACAAGGAAACTGCAGATTTAATTGACACTATTGCCCAAATGGATCTAACAGATATCTACAGAACTTTCAACCCTACATCTACAGACTTCACATTCTTCTCAGCAGCGCATGGAACCTTCTCTAGGATTGATCACATACTAGGCCATAAAGCAAGTTTCAGCAAATTTAAAAGAATTAGAATCATACCATGCAGCTTCTCAGACCACAGCGGGATGAAGCTGGAAATTAGCAACTCAGGAAACCCCAGAAAGTATGCAAACACATGGAGACTGAACAACATGCTCCTGAATGAACACTGGGTCATTCAAGAAATCAAAAGAGAAATCAAAAACTTTCTGGAAGTAAATGAAGACAACAACACAACATATCAAAACTTATGGGATACAGCAAAAGCAGTATTGAGAGGCAAATTTATAGCAATAGGTGCCTATATCAAGAAATTGGAAAGGTACCAAATAAATGAGCTTTCAGCGCACCTCAAGGACCTAGAAAAACTGCAGCAAACCAAACCCAAATCTAGTAGGAGAAGAGAAATAATTAAAACCAGAGAAGAAATTAACAGGATTGAATCCAAAAAAACATTACAAAAAATCAGCCAAACAAGGAGCTGGTTTTTTGAAAAAATAAACAAAATTGACACCCCATTGGCCCAACTAACTAAAAAAAGAAGAGAAAAGACCCAAATCAATAAAATCAGAGATGAAAAAGGAAACGTAACAACAGACACCACAGAAATAAAAAGAATCATCAGAAATTACTACAAGGACCTGTATGCCAGCAAACAGGAAAACCTATCAGAAATGGATAGATTCCTGGACACATGCAATCTACCAAAATTGAACCATGAAGACATCGAAAATCTAAATAGACCCATAACTGAAACAGAAATTGAAACAGTAATAAAGGCCCTCCCAACAAAGAAAAGCCCAGGACCAGATGGATTCACTGCTGAATTCTACCAGACATTTAAAGAAGAACTAATCCCATTTCTTCTCAAACTATTCAGAACAATCGAAGAAGAGGGAATCCTCCCAAATTCTTTCTATGAAGCCAGCATCACCTTAATCCCTAAGCCAGAGAAAGATGCAGCACTGAAAGAAAATTACAGACCAATATCCCTGATGAACATAGATGCAAAAATCCTCAATAAAATTCTGGCCAATAGAATACAACAACACATCAGGAAAATCATCCACCCAGACCAAGTGGGATTCATCCCTGGTATGCAGGGATGGTTCAACATTCGCAAATCAATCAATGTGATTCACCACATTAACAGACTGCAGAAGAAAAACCATATGATTATCTCAATTGATGCAGAGAAAGCATTTGATAAAATTCAACACCCTTTCATGATGAAAACTCTAAGCAAACTGGGTATAGAAGGAACATTCCTCAATATAATCAAAGCAATTTATAAAAAACCCACAGCCAGCATCCTATTGAATGGGGAAAAGTTGGAAGCATTTCCACTGAAATCTGGCACCAGGCAGGGATGCCCACTCTCACCACTGCTATTTAACATAGTTCTGGAAGTTTTAGCCAGAGCCATCAGACAAGAAAAAGAAATCAAAGGAATACAAATCAAGAAGGAAGAAGTCAAACTATCCCTCTTTGCAGACGATATGATTCTGTACTTAGAGGATCCAAAGAACTCTACTAAGAGACTATTGGAACTCATAGAGGAGTTTGGCAAAGTGGCAGGATATAAAATCAATGCACAAAAATCAACAGCCTTTGTATACACAAGTAATGCCATGACTGAGAAAGAACTGCTAAGATCAATCCCATTCACAATAGCTACAAAAACAATCAAATACCTTGGAATAAACTTAACCAAGGACGTTAAAGATCTCTACGATGAAAATTACAAAACCTTAAAGAAAGAAATAGAAGAGGATACCAAAAAATGGAAAAATCTTCCATGCTCATGGATTGGAAGAATCAACATCATCAAAATGTCCATTCTCCCAAAAGCAATTTATAGATTCAATGCAATCCCAATCAAGATACCAAAGACATTCTTCGCAGATCTAGAAAAAATGATGCTGAAATTCATATGGAGGCACAAGAGACCTCGAATAGCTAAAGCAATCTGGTACAACAAAAACAAAGCCGGAGGCATCACAATACCAGATTTCAGGACATACTACAGGGCAGTTGTAATCAAAACAGCATGGTACTGGTACAGAAACAGATGGATAGACCAATGGAACAGAATTGAAACACCAGAAATCAATCCAAACATCTACAGCCAACTTATATTTGATCAAGGATCTAAAACTAATTCCTGGAGCAAGGACAGTCTATTCAATAAATGGTGCTGGGAAAACTGGATTTCCACGTGCAGAAGCATGAAGCAAGACCCCTACCTTACACCTTACACAAAAATCCACTCAACGTGGATTAAAGACCTAAATCTACGTCCTGACACCATTAAGTTATTAGAGAACATTGGAGAAACCCTTCAAGATATTGGCACAGGCAAAGAATTTCTGGAAAAGACCCGGGAGGCACAGACAGTCAAAGCCAAAATCAACTATTGGGATTGCATCAAATTGAGAAGTTTCTGTACTGCAAAAGAAACAGTCAGGAGAGTGAAGAGACAACCAACAGAATGGGAAAAAATATTTGCAAACTATGCAACAGATAAAGGGTTAATAACCAGAATCTACAAAGAGATCAAGAAACTCCACAAAAACAAAACCAACAACCCACTTAAGAGATGGGCCAAGGACTTCAATAGACATTTTTCAAAAGAGGAAATCCAAATGGCCAACAGGCACATGAAAAAATGTTCAAGGTCACTAGCAATCAGGGAAATGCAAATCAAAAGCACAATGAGGTTTCACCTCACCCCGGTTAGAATGGCTCACATACAGAAATCTACCAACAACAGATGCTGGCGAGGGTGTGGGGAAAAAGGGACACTAACCCACTGTTGGTGGGAATGCAAACTGGTCAAGCCACTATGGAAATCAGTCTGGAGATTCCTCAGAAACCTGAATATAACCCTACCGTTCGACCCAGCCATCCCACTCCTTGGAATTTACCCAAAGGAGTTTAAATTGATAAACAAAAAAGCGGTCTGCACCCTAATGTTTATTGCAGCACAATTCACAATAGCCAAGACCTGGAACCAACCTAAATGCCCATCAATGGTAGACTGGATAAAGAAATTATGGGATATGTATTCTTTAGAATACTATACCGCAGTAAGAAACAACGAAATCCAGTCATTTGCAACAAAATGGAGGAATCTGGAACACATCATGCTGAGTGAAGTAAGCCAGTCCCAAAGGGACAAATACCATATGTTCTCCCTGATCGGTGACAACTGACTGAACACCAAAAAGGAAACCTCCTGAAGTGAAATGGACACTATGAGAAATGGTGACTTGATCAGCATAGCCCTGACTGCTAATGGACAACTTAATACATTATCCCTCACAGTATTTTTTTTTTGTCTGTTCTACTTAATATGACTGGTTTAATTCTGTAATTATCACACAGTTATTCTTAAGTGTTGAAAATTAACTGAAATGTGATCCCTGTTAAACATAAGAGTGGGAATAAGAGAGGGAAGAGATGTATAATTTGGGGCATGCTCGGGCTGACTTGCCCCAATTGGTAGAGTTGGAAACATACCAGGGGATTCCAATTCAATCCCATCAAGGTGGCATGTGCGAATGCCATCTCACTACTCCAAGTGATCAATTTCAGTTCACAATTGATCATAATGAAAGGACTAAGAGTCAAAGGGAGCACATAAACAAGTCTAGTATCTGCTAACACCAACCGATAGAATAAATAAAGGGGAGAGTGATCCAACATGGGAAGTGAGATACTCAGCAGACTCATAGAATGGCGGATGTCCTAAATAGCACTCTGGCCTCAGAATCAGCCCTAAAGGCACTCGGATCTGGCTGAAAAGCCCATGAGAGTATTTCAGGCATGGAAAGCCAAGACACTCTGGCAAAAAGATCTCTGTGAGTGAGATCCCAGTGGAAAGAACAGGTCTTCAAAGAGGGAGGTGCCTTTCTCTGAAGGGAGGAGAGAACCTCCACTTTGACTATGACCGTGTCTAAACAAGATAAGAGTCGGAGAACTCAAGGGGCTTCCATAGCCTTGGAAACTCATAACTGGTGCATAGGGAGATTACTGATGCCATAGACAGGAGTGTCAATTGGTAAAGTCAACAACAGGAGTCACTGTGTACTTACTCCTCATGTAGGATCTCTGTCCTTAATGTGCTGTACACTGAGGCTTAATGCTATAACGAGTACTCAAACAGTATATTTCACTTTGTGTTTCTATGGGGGTGCAAACGACTGAAATCTTTACTTAATGTACACTAAACTGATCTTCTGTAAAAAAAAAAAAAAAAAAAAAAAGAAAGAAATTATCTATTCCCAACTTGACTCTCACTGGGATTAAACATGACAATAGGTCTGATCTGATTTCATCATCATTTAAAAAAAATCATCTATTATTTTTCACTTTATGTTTCTGTGTGGGAGCAAACTGTTGAAATACTTACTTAAGGTATACTAAGCTGATCTGTATATTAAGATAATCGAAAATGAATCTTGATGTGAATGGAAGGGGAGAGGGAGTGGGAAAGGGGAGGGTTGTGGGTGGGAGGGACGGTATGGGGGGGAAGCCATTGTAACACATGAGTCGTACTTTGGAAATTTATATTCATTAAATAAAAGATAAAAAAAATACCTAATGCAATGTAAATGCTATGTAGACAGTTGTTATACTGCATTGTTTATGGAATAATGACAAAACGAAATCTTGTACATGTTGAGTGCGGCTCTAATGTTAGTTCAGATACGTTCATTCCAGGGTTGGGCCCACGAATGCAGAACTCACATGCACGGACTGAAATAAAGCAAGGTGAGGAAACAGAGAATGTGTGCATGTGCCTCTGTTCTCAGTGGTGGGATAAATGGCCTGTCAAGAGTTAAAAAGAGTCAGAAAGGCTTCATTTTGAGAATTATGTCCATTGTAGGATTTTACTTTATATGAAGTTCAATACAGTGATGAATTTCCTTATCCAAAAGTAGAAGTGCTTGAACTTCAATAGACATTTCTATATAAAAGTTATCACAGAAGGGGAACACTCACAGCCATTATGGAAAACAGAACAGAGGTTTCTAGAAAAACTGGAAATAGAACTACCATAAGATTCAGCAATCTCCCTACCAGGTATATATTCAAAAGAAATTGTTGAAAAGATATCACACTCATATGTTCACTGCAGCACCATTCACAATAGCCAAGACATCAAATCAGGTGTCCATCAAAAGATGAATAGATAAAGAAAGCAATGGAATAGTATTCGACCTTATAAAAGAATTAAGTCCTATAATTTGCAGCAATATATATGGAATTGGAACAGATTATTTTAAGTGAAAAAATTTATGTAATAAAATAACTTTGCTGCATGTCCTCACTTTTATGAAAAAGACAAAAATGTTGATTTTAACATAGAGAAAGGATAGTGGTTACCAGAGCCTGGCATGGGTTTGGGGGTGCTGCAGGTATATAGAGGGGATAATTAACATATACATGGGTGCAGTTAAAAAGAAGGAATAGCTTCTCCAATTCTATTGCACACTATGATAACTAAAGTTGATAAAAATGAATTGGTTATTTCTAAATAACTAACAGAGAGAATCTGAATGATCTCAACACAAAGAAATTATAAAAGTTTTAAAAGATTAATATACCAACTACCCTAATCTGATTATTACACATTGGTTACATGTACTGAAATGTTACACTGTACCCATAAATATGTACACTTATTGTATGCTAATTAAAAGTAAAAATATTATTGGCTGGTACCACAGATCACTAGGCTAGTCCTCCTCCTGCGGCACCGGCACCCCGAGTTCTAGTCCTGGTTGGAGCGTCAAATTCTGTGGTTGCTCCTCTTCTAGTCTAGCTCTCTGCTGTGGCCTGGGAAGGCAGTGGAGGATGGCCCAAGTGCTTGGGCCCTGCACCCGCATAGGAGACCTGTCTCCTGGCTTTGGATTGGTGCAGCGCGCCGGCTGCAGCAGCCATTTGGGGGGGTGAACCAACAGAAGGGAGACCTTTCTGTATGTCTCTCTCTCACACTGTCTAACTCTGCCTGTCAAAAAAAAGAAAAAAGAAAAAGTAAAAATATTTTTAACAGAGAGCTACTACAGAATTGTTGCAAGCCATTGACTTTGATTTTAATGACATTTGGATGGCTAATTGTGAATCCAGTGTGCTGGAAGTAAAAAACGCATTGGTAAAATTCAAAAAAATAACATAATATTTGAAACTATGATTACTGTATTTAACATATATTTTATGTTTTTTTCATTTTTAATGTTTTTATTTATATAAGGGGAACAAATTTAAGTATTTCATATATAGAGATTTAAGAGCATAATACATCCCATTCTTTGTTCCCTCCTTTTTTCCCTCCCACCCTCCCTTCTCCTTCCTTTCTTATTTTTCTTTTAATTTTAACAATGACATACTTTCAATATACTTTATAATTGCAATTTTAACCCTCCACTAAATAAATAATTAAAGAAGTCATAAGTAGAAAGACCACTGGTCCTCAAAAATACAGACAAGGGTCATAAATAATACTCAAATCTCAAAATGTCAATTTCATTCATATACATAGCATTTTTTTTACTATGTGTATTAACTACCACAAATCAGGGAAAACATATGATACCTGTCCATATGGGACTGATTTATTTCACTAAGCATCATTGTCTCCAGTTGCATCCATTTTGTTCTGCAAGACAGGATTTCACTATTTGCTACTGCTGAGTAGTATTCCATCATGTATATATACATCACAATCTCATTATATAAATGGAGATCATTCAATATATTCTACTGAACAACAAGAACTGACTTTTTTCCACAGGCAAATAAAACATTAATTTGACTCAAATGATCAAATTACAAAAGGAAGGAGAGGTTTACTGTATGCACTGTGGTTTCTAGCATGTTTAAAAATAACATGATTTCAAAAGATCAACAACCACTATTAAAAATGTTCCTGTCACTAGTGATATTGCCAGAGGGGGAAACTTGCAGACCACGCTGACTTTAAATCCAGTCTGGAGCCCTAGCTGGGTTCAGGGTACTCAACTAATCTAGTGAATGAAAACCGCATTTCTTTCTCCCCATTCCTCAACAAGGGTACCCAGCAACCTGCAGGGAAAAGTCGCCTAAACCTTGAGCACTGACTCAGAGCTCCCATCCCCACATAGCACATGATTCTGGGTATTCACTGAAGAGCAGATGCTCCACTAGGCCACAGACGTATATAGTTCAAAGACAAAACACATCAGAAAACTAACAAGTGTTTCCAAAAATGCCTAAAATTAAATTAAGAAACACAAGAACAAGGAATACAACATGACTCCCCAAAAGAAGTACAACACTTCAATATTAGATTGAGGAAATGCCTGAAAATTCTCAGAAAATTAAAAATAATTGAAATAATATCACGTATCTTTTCTGACAACAATGGAATGAACCTGCTACTTAAAATTCTCTAGAAAATACGCAATCAAATACCAACTGAACAACATGCTAATGAATGAATAGTGAGTCACAGAAGAAATAAAAAAAATTCCTGGAAACAAATTAAAATGACCATATAACACATCAACATTTATAGAATATGAAAAAGAAGAGTTAAGAGGTATGTTTACAGTAATTGGGGCTTACATCAAGAAATTGGAAAGGCATCAAATAAATGAGCTATCAATGCATTCAAGGATATAGAAAAACAACAAATCAAACCCCAAATTAGTAGGAGGAAAGATATACTTAAAATTAGAGAAGAAATAAAAAGTAAAACCAGAATAAAATAAAAAAGATCAGTGAAGTAAATAAAGGGCTATTTTTTTGAAAAAAACAAAACAAAATTGCTATACCATTGGCCCAACTAATCAAAAAAAGAGATAGAAGACCAAGATCAATAAAATCAGTGTACTTGTGTACTGACTCATAAACAGACCCAGGAATCCATTCATTTATTTATTCCTCCTTTGAATCTTACCCTTCATTCTACAAACACCTAATGGGTGGTGCTTCCCAAAGAAAGTGGCCCTCAAGTTGACTTTTGCAATGCTTACAAAAGGAACCTAGTTTTTGTGGTGAAGAATTTTGTAAAGGGTATGGTCATCACCGGCTTGATTAGCTTGAGATAATAAATGTAATTTGATTTGCTTTGAACTGTGGAACAGGGTAGGGAGGTATAACATCAATTCAAATCATGGTTGGCCTGATCTGCAATGTCAGAGCTGGGACTTCCTCCTGAAACGAGGTAACAGGAGGAAGGTATGAGCAGCCTTCTGTTTTAGAAGGAATCCCTCAGGAAAATCCCTAGCAATCAATGGTACTCAATCAATAACTCTCAAATGAAATAGTAAGTGATCAGGGCTGCATCTAAGGCAATAACAAACAGGAAAAAAGAGGACCATGATAGAATCCATAAAATGTTGAAAGCAAGGCAAGTGTGGGTTAAAAATGAGGGAAATCAAGTATGCCTATGAAAAAACAAAACAAAGCCTGGGTTTCTTGTTCAGGCTTTACAACTACACTCATCCACATTGACAGGCCTATATTTTGGAGGCACAAATGCTGATACGATTTATCCACAATTGGCATTTCTAGAAGCCACAGGAGGGGGAAGATAGGTGTTTGACAGAGTGGTAGAGACGATGTTGAGGACACTCACACCTAAGATTGGAAAGCCTGGGTTCTAGTCCCAGCTCAACTCCCAATGCCTGATAACATGCACACTGGGAGCAGGTTAACACTCAAATCCTTGGGTCCCTGCCACCTACTTGGGAGACCTGAATTGAGTTCCCAGCTCATGATTTCTGCTGGCCCGGCCTTGGATGTTGCAGGCGTCTGCACAGAAGATGTCTCTGGCTGTCCATCTCTCTGTCTTCAGTAAATAAGTAAATGCTATCCATTCATAGGGGGAGAGTGTACATTTTAAGACATATCAGTCTATAGCCTGGATGATCCCTCTGCAAATTTTTGGGTGGATTTCATTTTAAGTCATCTCTTCACAATTTCTACTTAAAAAATTGGCATATTGTCCCAGCATAAACATCTGCTTTGATTCAAACAGTTCATATAAAAAGCAACAACACAAACTTCATAATAATAGCACCAAAACAAAGCCACAAGCAACCCACAAATGATAAAACAAGATCGTCTATTTTTAACATTTGTTTTAATATCAATAGGAGCACATTTTTGAAACAAATAATACCAATTTTTCCTATGTTATTTTCAAATGCAAATGTGTAAAAACACTCTGAGGCAAGGCTTTGGAATCCTTCAACTTAATAAACTCCAGCTGCCTTAAAAAAAAAAAAAAAAAAGCTACTTATCCTTGCACCATTTGCCTGAACCTCAGCAGATCTGAGATGTGGTTAAATTGCTCCAGAGTCAAACTACAGAAAGAAAGCACTATGAAGATTTGGGGAAAGAGGGGAAATGTTTAAATCACTTTTTTGCTCATATGGAGGACAGTAATATAACTTCTGAAACTGTCTAGCACTGGACTATAAACAAGTCACTCCACAGTTAATCTTGTAAACCTGAAAAAAAAAAAAACTTTTATTGTAATCCCTTCTTGGCTTTAGAAGAGAAGGGAAAGGAATGTGCTTAGTTATCTTTCACACTCAGAGATACCAACCATTGCGTTCTGCTATCCATGTGGCCTAGTTTCATCAACTGTAGTGCAGAATATGCTAAGCAAGTATCTACAGCAATTTCACTGAGGGATCATCAGTCATCTCCCCCATCAAACTCATTCATATTTTGTATTTTTAACAAATTTACATTTTGACATAATTTTAGACTTTAGAAACACTTGCAAAAATAGTACAATGAGACCTCTTCTCTCTTTCAACCTGTTACATTTAATGGTATCTTATATAACAATAGTACAATTGCCAAGAAAAATGTTGATACAATATTATTAGCTCAATTGTATTTTTCAAATTTTACCAATTTTTTTTTTTTGACAGGCAGAGTGGACAGTGGGAGAGAGAGACAGAGAGAAAGGTCTTCCTTTGCCATTGGTTCACCCTCCAATGGCCGCCGAGGCCTGCGTGCTGCGGCCGGCGCACCGCGCTGATCCGAAGGCAGGAGCCAGGTGCTTCTCCTGGTCTCCCATGGGGTGCAGGGCCCAAGCACTTGGGCCATCCTCCACTGCACTCCCTGGCCACAGCAGAGAGCTGGCCTGGAAGAGGAGCAACCGGGACAGAATCCGGCGCCCCGACCGGGACTAGAACCCGGTGTGCCGGCGCCGCAAGGTGGAGGATTAGCCTAGTGAGCCGCGGCGCTGGCCAAATTTTACCAATTTTTCCACTAATGCCATATTCCTATTTTAGTAACCTGTTATATTTAGTTGTAAATATCATCAGTAATATGTGAAAATATCATGTAGTTTGATACGATGTACTGTATCTTTTTCTGGTAATTTTGACAGAAATGTACGAATTTAGCAAATCATGAGTCTAACCCAAATTGAGGAATATGTGAATAAATAACTCCTTAGGACTCTCCAAAAGCATGCACCAACCTCATGAAATACCAAATAGCTGTTTAAACTGGGGAGATTAAGAACTAGTGACATATTTTCTCACTCTGGGAAAAACAAATCAAATCAGAGAGGTGTTGGGGGCGGGGGGAACTGATCTAAAGGACCCAGAGGCCTAGGCAGGGTAGATCCAGGCAACACATGAGCACAGTTCTGTAAAAGATGGGTGTCCTTATCTGCCATTGTGTTTCCTAATCAAGAATCGACCAGGATGATCTTAAAGCTTCACTTTCTGTAGCTCCATCTTCAAAACACACTTCAAAATAGAATGTGGTGAAACTGACAGGCTTACATGTAGATTTTTTAGGCAGGTGTTTTAATCTCGGAAGTTTATATATTTTTTATTCTGAGAATAACCATGTTTTTCAATCTTGATTTATGGAACATCCATATTTTAGTGAATTAAAAACAAAACAAAAACAAATGACAAGTCACATGAATCATCCTGATTGCAAAGTGAACAAGAGGTAATTACAGCATATACAGTTTTTGTCGATAATAATGACACAGAATTTAGGTGGCCACAACTATGCATCAATGTCTAGGTGATTTGTGCATATTATCTTGCCTAAGTCTCATAAAAATCTATGAGTTCTAATTATCCCCATGATGTGTTTTGAAAAATTGAAATCGAAAGTGGTGAATTTCCTTCCAGGGTTATAACATTATTAACAGGTAAATCCAGAATTAGCAGAACTATAAGATTCCTATGACTAAGAATTTTAAATTATACCAAGATATTCTTTGAGACTTCATATGTTCATTGAAAATCTACTTAAATAAAAAGAAAACAACACACAGCCTTAATACTATAAAAGTTTCATTTTGAGTGATTCTAGTAACTTTGGGGAAGCTATTTGTCTGGTAGCTATTAATAAAACAAATTTAATTCAGCAGCCATCTTTATAGAAAATTCATCAGTTTTCATATTTATAGATTTTCCAGCTTCCTCACCTGAAGGGTTCACATAGCCCTTTGCTATTCGATTTTTTCTCTTGTATGTATTCCACTGATGTAGCTACTAGAGATTGTCTGCTAGTCTGCTTTGGGTGATGAACTGTCAGTGTAACTGAGGTCCAGAAAGCATCCCAATCTTGAATTCAAATAAATTTACATTATCGTTTCCTGTATCACTTTTAAGTTTTGTTTACAGCGAATTGCCCTAAAAGTTTATATGATAAAAAGGCTTCCATAGCCTTGGAAACTCATGACTGGTACATAGGGAGATTACTGATGCCATAAACAGGAGTGTCAATTTGTAAAGTTAACAACAGGAGTCACTGTGCACTTACTCCTCATGTAGGATCTCTGTCCTTAGTGTGCTGTACATTGAGACTTAATGCTATAGTGAGTACTCAAACAGTATATTTCACTTTGTGTTTCTATGGGGGTGCAAACTGTTGAAATCTTTACTTAATGTATACTAAACTAATCTTCTGTAAAAAAAAAAAAGAAATTATCAATTCCCAACTTGACTCTCACTGGGATTAAACATGACAATAGGTCTGATCTGATTTCATCATCATTTAAAAAATCATCTATTATTTTTCACTTTATGTTTCTGTGTGGGAGCAAACTGTTGAAATCTTTACTTAATGTATGCTAAACTGATCTTCTGTATATAAAGAGAATCGAAAATGAATCCTCATGTGAATGGAAGGGGAGAGGGAGTGGGAAAGGTGAGAGATGCGGGTGGGAGAGACGATATGGGGGGGAAGCCATTGTAATCCATAAGCCGTACTTTGGAAATTTATATTCATTAAATAAAAGTTAACAAAAATAATCAATATTTTTGAAAAATAATCAAGAAAAAGTAAAAGAAAAAAATAGAAGTATGGAGATGCTTAGCCAATTACTATTTCTAAATCAAGTTAACATTCATTTAATGCAATCCAGTCTTAAAATCATAACTGTATTTTTAACTGATAAACTTTATATTTTAACAAAGTTTAGCAAAACTAACTGGAAAACCACACATAAGCTCTGTCTCCACAATCTCACAGCCTTCCCTAATAACAGCTTGCTGCACAAGAGTGGTGCATTTTTAAAACTGAACCTACAATGGCACATTAGAAGTTTCAATAAGAGTTCACAGTATACATTGGAGTTTGCTCTTGGTGTTGGACTTTCCTTGGATTTGCAGGAATGTGTAATGATGTTTATTCTATTACTACGTTATCAACTGGAATGCTTTCACTGCCCCCCCAATCCTCTGTGTTTTGCCAATTCATCTTTGCCAATCATTAAACCATGATTAACCACTCATCCTTTTACTAGCTCCATAGTTTTGCCTTTCCCAAAATGTCATATAGTTGTAATAGTATAGTACATAGATTTTCAGGCTTAGCTTCTTTCAATTAGTAATATTCATTTAAAGTTCCTCCATATCATTTCATGACTTAATGGTTCATTTCTTTTTTTAGCACTGAATAATATTCCACTATCCAGATGCACCACATTTTATCTACTCATCTCTTAATATTCATTTTGGTTGCTTCCAAATTTTGGCAATTTTGAATAAAAACATTGTATGAGGACAGAGGCTTTTAATGCAGTTGGCTAAATACCAAAGAGTACATTTTTAAAAAATTTTTCACAAAATTATGCTTAGTTTTGTAAGAAACTCCCAAAGATCTTCTAACATAGAGTCATCACCCATGATCATATTTTCAGAGATCCAAAGGATCTCTACGATAATTTCTCCTCATTTGGTTTTCATTTAAAAAATAATCTGTGAGTTTAAAATGCATGAATACTCTGCTTCACATGGCATCGATTAGATGAATCAGGATCTCCTATGAGTGACATTCAGGCATTGATAGAAACAGGGACGGGGGTAGCTCTTTCCTGAGACATCGGGATTCCTCCAATGGCCACACTTAGCTGCAAGACTCCTGAGGGGCCTTGACAAACCATCCGTAGGCTGCCCAGCAGTCTGAGATACTTCCATCCTACCAACAGCCTCTCTTTCCATCCCAAGGGGTCAGACTTCTATCAACCTCCCACTTCTCCTTACACACATTTCTCTTAGCGAAATTCTTTCCTGTTCTTAGCATGTGTTTCTCAGAGGATCCAGACTAGCACATGGGTCAACAAAACATTACAGGCTGGTGGTTGAAAACCAGATTTATTTTTCTTCAGCAAGCATCACTTAGCACGTTAAATTTATGATCATTTTAACGTCAGAGTGAAGCTTTGCTTTGTTAACAACATTTAGAGATGGAGAGGGAGGGATGAGAATATTACTTTGTTCTTAGAATTTTATCTGTAAATCACTGTGAATCTGTTAAAAGCTAATTAAAAATTAAAATTAAAAAAATTAAAAAATAAAAACTATCTTGCACCACCACTAGAAATACAGGAACATTTTTTTTTTTCATTTAAACTGGTGTGTATTTCATGCAACCTTGAGAAAATCTGTGTTAATTCACAATGAATTTGACACAGTTATCTGCAACTGAGGGGGATGGTGAGAGTCATTTCCATGAGATCAGTTTTATCAAGCTGATTCTAGTTAAATTGTTTTCCATTTCAGCTACTTGTTTCCCCAAGATCAAGCCACATGAGTTGGATTCTCTCTCTAAGCCTCACTCTCAGTTGTGCCCCCTCCTATGAAACAAAACCACCATCAACAGCTAATGTGTGTTTTACCAAATACATCAACCCCACCCAGTCTTACTCATTCACCACAACCTAGTTTTTAAACACTGCTCAGATTCCTGCTTCAATCTTTTCTGCCCATTTTTGCTAGCTCTTCCAATAATTTTGGAAAGCCCAGAGGCCAATAAACAAGTAAACTTGGATAGCCACAAACCACAGTGCCCCAAGTGTAAACTACTGCATCTGCTTACTTAGCATACTTCAAGCTGGGGCAAAGCCATTGGTAGCTTTAACTGGAATCCTCTGAGGAACCCCCTCAGTATGCTGGGAACTCGACATTGGCATGTGCAAACGACAGTATCCCCCATGTGCGGACTCTGAAGAGAGCATAAAGCTAATTTCTCAGGTTGTTATAGGGGACTAGTACTGTTGCTACCAAAGTTAAAATTTCTTCAGGATCTTTGGGATCTAATCCACTCTTTTGTGTAGGAGAGAAAGGGAATGAATAAGGAGGAAACTCACAAGATTCACTGCACTGTCCCCTGGTTTCTGACTTTTTAAGTGAAGTTGCCAAGAAATAAGCGAGCAGACCAGAAACGTCGACCTGGTATCAGCCATGTCCTTCCCTGCGTGACTGAACAGAAAGCGCTGTGTCATCAGGGGACCAGGCTCTTTAGATCTGTTTATTCTGTAGAATGCCCTGGGGAGCACGAGGGGAACAGCTTATGTAGTTAGTGCATACTCACACCCAAGTGATCCAGATTAATACAACTCAATTTCTAGACCTGTTCATGAGATCATATCCAAGCACCAGTCACCTCCACGAACTTCAAGTCTAGGAACTGCTACTCCAGGTCTAAGACATTAAATCTAGAAATTTATCATGCATCCAAGTCATCTAGACATCCTCCAATACAAAAATTACCAGGCTGCATTACTAATTTCTGATTAACTAGCCTTAGGTGAAGAAATCGATTTTTGCTCTTGGTTCTTCTCTCTAGCCTCCTCTGGTCTCTCTGCTCTCTTGGCTCTTCTCTCTTGGCTCATTTCTTCTTGTCTCTCTTGTCTCTCCTCTCTGTCTCTCTCTCTCTTACAGTCTCCTCTCTTTTTCCCTCTTCGCCCCTTCCCTCTGGTCTACTGAGTTTTCCCCCAATAAACCCTTTCCCTTAAAAAACAAAAAAAATAAATGGATTTTTAGCAAGTCCCTAACACTTGATGCTGTAAGGCCAGGGATGACGCATTGAGAACTAACACTCTGGGAATTCTAGGTCTCTCTGAAGGCATATTTAGTAGACTTGGGCTCACATTTCACTGGCAAAAAGGGAACCAGAATATTACCTATTTTCATTGAGCATATCAAACACATTCTATCCCAAACATATTCAGATTCTCTTAAATAGGAGAAAAGGAGAGAACAAAGCCCTGGAAATGATAGTACAGTGATATCCCATTATTTGTGGCTTGCCTTCCATGGTTTCACTGTTCTGTGTCCAATCATGGTCCAAAAATATTAAATAGAAAATTCCAATATAAATAATTTATAAGTTTTCAATTGTGAGTATTCTGAGTATGTGATGAAATCTCTGGCCATGCCACTCCACCAGCCTGTGATGTGAATCGTCCCTTTGCTCATCATAAGGTTGACTATCATCATATCACTGTGCTTGTCTTCAATGGCCCTTCTTTTATTTAACAATGGCCCCTCAATACCAGAGCAATGATGCTGGCAATTCAGATAAGCCAAAAAGCCTTAAAGTGCTTCCATTCAGTAAAAATGGCAAACGTTCTGAACTTAATAAGAAAAATAATTCTGCGCTAAGTTTGCTGAGATCTACGGAATGAATGCACCTGCTCTCTATGAAACTGTGGAGAAGGAAAAAGGAAGTGGTGCTAGTTTTTCTCTGACATCTTAAACTGCAAAAGTTACAGCCACAGTGCGTGATAAGTGCTTATCTAAGATGGAAAAGCTACCTTATGGGGTGTAGTGCTTTCTGTGATTTCAGACATCTAATGGGGTCCTGGGAAGTACACCAATGCATAACGGGTGACAACTAGGTTTTGGGGAAGCCTGAACCATAGGCAGCATCTAAGAGCCCCAACCAAATCAGACTGCCCTTGACTCTGAAAGCTGAGGGGGATCCACACTCTTTCAGGAACAGGCAACAAGTAGTATCAGCCGCAGCCACATACTCAGGTGAGCAACACTTGAATAGCCTCATTTGTATGAATATTCCATTATTTAAAGGAAAAACACGTTTCATAGCAGCAACTCTACCCAGCATTCAGATAGCAAGCAGGTATGTGAAGAGTTAACGCCTAACGGCCTCTTCCCTGGGCAAACTCTGCTCAGAGGGTCACTGGTGAGTTGGCTGCAGCAGTGAGGAGATAGGGGGTGTGTTAGCACTTTGATCTCATCTGGCTGCAACTCTTCTTTCTCAAATACCATTTTCTTCCTTTCTTTTCTCCTGGGCAGAGATCTCACACAATTCCTGGCTCACACCATGCAGCTTTAGATTCACTGCCAGTAGATTAGCTGAGTGACTGAGGGTGCACATACCTGTATAAAGTGCTCTAATACCCCTAATTCTCCTCTTACCTCCTGCACACTGTGCCTATTCGGAATGATTGCAATGCTTCCCATTTTGTAATGGTTGAATCTGAAAGGGAAGTGGGCCCTGAAATGCTTTAGTGCAGAGCAATTTTAAAAGATTTGAAAGCTTTTCCCTTGAAGCCACAAAATGCCCTGAAAGCTTCTGATCACTGGACCCTGCTCTATCCCACACAGATCTGACCAAGTCCCTCTTCTATCAGCCACATATACACTGAAAAATTCCTGTCTTTAATCATTAAGTCATTCCTACTGCTTCAAATGACTCCATGGCTCTTATGAAAGCTAAAATTATTTTTACTTGAAAAACTTCAGGCTTGTGATTTTTTGTAACTGAAAGAATAGTGCCCATCAGTAAAAATGACATAAAAGCAATGGTTTGCATCCAAAATATGTCTTATTGTGTATGTGTGTGTGTGTATATATATATATATATATAAAATGCAAGGACCTCCAATGTGTGCTGTTCTCATTCAGTTGAAAAGCAAAAAGGAAGGGACACAGTTGCTGCAGTGTTGATGACACTTGTGCTACAGCACAAGGCTCAGTGAAGGGATGATGGACAGTCACAGAGCCACACAGTTTGCTGCTGTATCTGCTATGTCTAAGACCTTTCACAGGGTGCAGTGTGGTATTTCGTTTCTTAGGCTGCTCAAATCTTTCCTTTAAATTGCCCACCCTGGCTCTGATTGCCATCCCTTCAGAGAGCCATCCTTTACTCTGGACATTTGAATGTTAACTGGCTTTTTAGGAAATGCAATCATAATCAGTAATTAGTGAATCCCATGTTAGATCTCTATAAAACACAGTTTTTCTTCCTTCTCATTTTTGGTCTTAAAATTATTTAAAAGGGTATATTCATCATTACCTTCTTAATTTTATAGAAGTAAAGTTGTAACATTTTTGGTGCTCTCTAACAATCAGCTCAATTCCTTTTATCAATGTTACCATTCTGTGCATTTTATGTAATATCTCATAAAGAACATGTCAGGGTACCAGCATTGTGGCAGAGTGATTAAAAACACTGCATAAACTGCCTGCGATGTGCATATCCCGTATCAGAGCACCAATTCAAGTCCCAGCTGAGCTGTTTCCAATTCAGTTCCCTGCTAATATGTATGGAAAAGCAGTGGGTGATGGTCCAAGTAGCTGGGCCCCTGGCACCCACGTGGGAGACCAGGATGAAGTTCCTGGCTACTGACTTCATCCTGACCTGGCTGATGCATTCATTTGGGGAGTGAACCAGCAGATGGAAGGTATTCTCTCTCTCTCTCTCTCTCTGTGCCTTTCAAATAAATAAACAAATCATTCTTTAAAAAAATCACACCATTTCTATTAGAATTACTTTGGATTAATTCATGCAGTAGCCACTCAGTCCATCAGTGTGTGTCTACTACACGTTACATACAGTGCCAATTGTAGGAGATACAAGAGGAACCAAACGAAGGAGTCAGAGTTGCAAGAACCCATGAGTTAACACTTATCCAGGAAATTGATAAAATTGATAAAAGTGTAAAAAGGGCATATTTAATGTTTCTTAAGTAAGCTCTGGAAATTAAGAGATAATTTAATTTCAGGTAATTTTCTAACTGTGATAGGGAGAGGTAAGCAACTAAAAAGGCTTCCTCTGGTATCCAGAGGGTACCCTCCCTTCTTTTAATTCTTCATTTATTAGTCTTACCACTCTCCTTCACTTTCTAATTCTTGGTCCCCAGCTCACAGACTGTTAATAAATAAATTGCTTCTTTATGACTGTCGTCTTACTAGTTGGAGGACTCTAAGCATGTGTAACACATGTCCACCCCTGGAATTCCTCCTTATTTATACTGGGGTTACTATCACTGTAAGAGCATAAGACACAATGATTGGATAGATGCACAGATGGATGAATGGGTGGGTGGATGGATGGATGCATGGATGATGGATGGATGCGTGGGTGATGAATGGATGCATGGATGGGTATATGGGTGTGGATAGGGGCATGAACACCTAGCCCATGCCTAAGGACAGTGCCTATCACATTGGCACATCATTGAAGTCACCACCATGGGTTATTTAAGCCATATGGCTTCTTCATAAATACAAATACATTTTGGGGGGTTTTAAAGGATTTCTGTAAAGCACAGTGCATGTGGAAAGACAATTATATTCTACCATAAAGAAAAACTCTTTGAAGTTATTTCAGAGAACATCCGATTTGACACCATGGTTTGCAGATGAGAAAAGGAACCATGATAGGGAAATATTCTACCTGAAATTTCATTTCTACTTAGAAAGCTTTTCCTAGAACCCAACATTCTTTATGTCCAGCCCAAGGCTCTTCCCAGTGCACAGTATGGACCACATTTGTAAACAAGTGAAAACTAGGCAACATCATGAATGTCTGACAATTCAGTGGAAACCTGAATGGACAGATGGTTCACCAGGCCTCCTGGAGACCAGCCAAAGGTCTGGGCAGAAAGAAGAACAGGGCACCTTGAATTTATGTTTGCTTAAGAGGTTGCAGAACGTTTACCCAGAATGGGTAGCAGATGCTGCAACTTCCCATCTGCCTTAGTTATGCAGCTGAGACTGAAATTCTGTGAAGCCATGTCCTCTGTAGCAATTCAGAGTGTTTAGTCTCCACCAAAAGAAAATTTAAAGATACAGAACAACATAAAAAAAAACTTGAAGTCGGAGAGCATCCGTGATGTCATTTAAATCTTATTTCATTTTCCTTAACTGTATGGGAAGAACAAGATTTAACACAGTGGCACACTTAGGAGAAGGAGCGAAGGCATGGAAGAGCATTAAGAAGACGCATTGCCCATGTTAAAGGAAAATCGCTCTATTTGTTTTTCTAAATGAATAGTAAAGCTGTATGGATATTTCCTTTAACATGTATCATCATGTATATGGAGGCTTTTTTTGTAACTTGGTAGACAAGTATAAAACTCTTCCTGCCCCCAAATTAGCTTACAGAAATTATAGCATTAGACAATCACTCCTTTGGAGTTAAAAAAAAATAATCCCAAGAAGTCAAAAAGCATCAGATGAAAATTTTTATAAAATCACACATTCTATCAATAGCAGTCACTATCTTAGGGCACACACCTTTAATGAGTGGGCATACAACAAAATTAGCAGTTTGTCACTGACAGAACTTCTTGTAGCTCTGAGCTCAACATCAGGTCAGTGAGCTCCACACATTTTCCCAGGTAACTGCTAAAATGCCTCTGCTGTTAAGTAGGAGATCTAGCTAACTCAAACTGACTCCTTGCCTCTGTGCTTAGCTCAGGTTTTGGTCTTTGTACCCGAAAGTTGAAGAGAGGAAGCAAGCTTCAAATGTGATTTTATCATCTCACAGGTTCTGTGTGAGTCTCCCATCGTTCCCCTATTGTCTGTTTTAGCAGTATCCTCAGGATAGCTTCCTGCTCATCAGAGAACTGCGAGGTCTTCCGGGCTTTGTAGCTTACCTGCCACTTGACTCTCAGCCAGAGATACCACAGTTCCCCCTATTCTATTCCTGAGCAAACTTGGGAGATTCACTCCTACAGAACCTAGTTCCAGGGCACGCCCTTTCCTAAGCCAATTATTGTGGCTAGCAGGGTGAACAATTCCGATTGACTGGGACCAATTGCAGTAAAGGATTGATGTGTCACAACTGCATGATGGCAGAGATGGATGGCTGCTGGGATGACTGTACTAGCTATTGTACAAGGACAAATTAAACAATCAGGAGGCCATTAGCCTGAGGCTGGCTCTGTACTTTGAGTTCCTATACAACAAAATACAACCTAACTTACTACATACGCAAGCCAAAACTGAACTTAGGGGCATAATAACCTAGTGTCAGCCAATCACAAAAAGCTATGCCTCCAAAAAGGCAGATGTTGGAACCTCAATCAATTAGGTGAGTTACCTGTTTCACTTTCTCATTCTGCCTGTAACATCTCACTGCCCAAACAGAGAGTGGGGTTCTCTGAACCCCTTCTGGTTCTGAGTGCTGCCCAATTCATGAATCATTCTTTGCTCAAATAAACTCTGCTGACTTTAATTGCCTAAGGTTTTCCTATTAACAAAATAAACATGATGGCTCAAATAGATGGGTCCCTGCCACCCACATGGGAAACCCAGATTGAATTCCAGTCTCCCAGCCTCACCTGGCCCAGCAATGACTGTTACATGCATTTGGAGAGTGAAGTAGCAAATTAAAGACCTCTCTCTTTCTCTCTCTCTTTCTCTCTCTCTTTCTCTCTCTTTCTTTCTTCCTCTCATTCAAAATAAATAAATACTTTTAAAAGAATAACATGTTTAAAAGTGCCTTTGCTTCTTCTGCGTGCAACATCTTTAGAGTGTAAAATCTGATGGCGGCGCCGTGGCTCACTAGGCTAATCCTCCGCCTTGTGGCACCGGCACACCGGGTTCTAGTCCCGGTCGGGGCGCCGGATTCTGTCCTGGTTGCCCCTCTTCCAGGCCAGCTCTCTGCTGTGGCCAGGGAGTGCAGTGGAGGATGGCCCAAGTGCTTGGGCCCTGCACCCGCATGGGAGACCAGGAAAAGCACCTGGCTCCTGGCTTCCGATCAGCGTGATGCGCCGGCTGCGGCGGCCATTGGAGGGTGAACCAACAGCAAAAGGAAGACCTTTCTCTCTGTCTCTTTCTCTCACTGTCCACTCTGCCTGTTTAAAAAAAAAAAAATTTTGAGACCTAAACCTACTGCTCATTTTTCTTTTATTTGTCCTTAGGTGTTGTTCCTAGGTGTTGAATCTTACTACAGCGTATCTCTGAAATGTCATAATATAATATGAATTTATGAGGTTAATGCTGTATAATGAATGCAGCAGACAGAAATAAGTAATACAGAATAATAACAAGAATACAGCATTCAGAAAATATGTAACCTGAAATTCTACTACTAACTAATGGTGAACTTTGGTCAAGTCATTGAATTTCTTGGAACTTCTGTGGTGCTTTCTTCCTAAATTGTGAATATTAATACCTTAGATGTCTAAAAGCAAAGGAGCAGGTATACTGATCTCTTGATTTCCATCAACCTGAAAATATCTATGATTCTTGGGGGAAAAGTCAACAAATGACACTTGAGAATGACATGGTTAATAATCCTATGATATTTCAAAATGTTAGTATTAACATAAATGGCCTATTGGTCTATTCATGGAAGGTAAACAAATTACCACCACAATTTAAGTTAACAAAAGGGCAGCTTTCATTTTAAAATTTTGGATCTTGTGTCTCAATCATTCTCCCTTGCTTTTGAAATCAATATAGTTGTAATTTTTGTTTTGTGCTCTGTCAGTATATAAGATGAAAATGTAGCTGTGACTAGGTTGAAAAATTATACAAAATTGATGACTCCTCCACTCTAAATGCATTGGAATTTAGGACATTGCTATTAGCTTGATTATTTTATTTAAAAGCTGCTTTTCTCTTCAGCTGTTTCCTCCATTGTTTCAAAACATGTGTTCAGTGTTAGGGTTTGTTGTAATAGAGGTAGTTTGGAACAGATATTTTAAAACAAATTGAACAGAAGGACAAGCTGGGCTGAGGACAAAGTGATCAAATGACTGTGTTCAGACTGTTACGAGATTCAAGTGCTTGGGTTCCCGTCATCCACCTGGAGACCCAGATGGAGTTTCCATTCCCTGGCTTCAGCCTGGCTTCCAGCTGTCGTGGGCATTTAGGGAGTGAATCAGTAGATGGAAGATCTCTCTCTCTGCTTGTCTAGTCTGTCCCTCTGCCATTCAAATACATATTTTTTAAAAAAGAATGTTACATGATTCAATTTTGAGATCTAAGGATTGTTTTAAATTACTACCAAAAAAGCATGCATTGAAGGCTAATTTATAACACATGAGCATGTAGTTAAACATCCAGCCATGCAAGTATTAGATTTATTTATCATAAACATTGAATACCATTTTGTGTCGAATGTTGTACTAGGAGCTGGCTGTCAAAGAATGAATAAACTGAGGCTCTTCCTGGCTTCATAGGGATTGGGGAATTTTTGGTAACAGCACAATGGATGATGTAATTATTCGACCTGAAGAAACCCATAGATATTTCACAGCTTTAAGTACCATCCTCAATATATGCCTGACGGCGAATTGGTGATATTTACCAGAGAAATAGTATGAGCCAGAAAACAGGAAAACACAGCTGGTGGAAAAATAAAGTTAGAAAAAAATGGGTGCTTGTCAATGTTTGAGGGTCATAAGAGAAGGTGAAATCCCGCCAGTTGCAACGACATCAAAGAAAGTGGAAGGCACAATGTTGTTAAGTAAGTGAGACACACACATACACACGCAAAGCAGGTATTGCCCATCCTCACTCATATGTGAAAGCTAAAAATTCATTTCATAGAAGTAGGAGTAGAATGGCAGTTCCTAGAGGCTGGGAAGTTGGAGGAGATGGAAAGAGAGAGGTGAAATAACGGGTATAAAAATAGTTAAACAAGAGAAATGAGTTCTAATGTTCTAAGTAGAGTAGTGTGACTATGGTTCACAACAAGTATTATATATTTTGTAAAGATATAGCAGAGAAGCCTGAGAGTTCCCAATAAGAGGAAATGATAAGTTTAAGAGAAAACAATGCTAATGGCCCTAATTTTACCATAATCCATTGCATTCATATATCAAATGATCACACTTCACATCATACATATGAGGGTATATCAAAAAGTTCATGGAAAGTGGAATTAAAAATAAGTATATTTAATGTGAAGATGTTAAAATCTATGCATATGAAACATCTTTAAAAATTCCATGGACATATATTTCGTGAAAAAATTATATATGGGTCTCAAAATGTTGGACATCAAAATCATTCCATTTTCCATGAGCTTTTGAAGTACCATCTATATACAATTTAAAAGAACAAATAAAAATTTTCAAAAAAAGTGTGGAGGTAACAGAAGCATCACGAGGCAGGATCTCTAAGTGAACAGAACGGAGTTTCAAAGGCTGCTCCTCTTAAAACAGCACACACAGATCTGGTATTGCAACAGCACGGAAGAGGCCCTCTGGCTGGGATTCAGTTGGAGGTTGGGGATATCTGGGTGCAGTTCCACAGAGTGATTATCCCACTGAACCCCCACGCTGAGTGGTTCTCAAGCAAAGAGGACACATTTAGGTCATCAAATCATTTTCAAACACTATGTCACTCAATTCCCCCACCATGAATTATCCTGCCTTTTGCTCTGTTGCATGAGGTCTTAGCCACTTTCACTACATGATGAAACATTTGTGACACACGACATCTTATTAGCACCTCAGATCAACCATTCCATCTTCTTATGAGATACCAAGGATGCTCACGTTGCCTGACAGGACTTCCTTGAGTGTCTGCTTTGTCCTCCTGAGAAAGAATCAGATTGCACTTACCCACCCATTTATCTCTTCATGAGCTTGTAGTTGGAAGCTGGTAATTTTTCTCTTCATTTCACCAATCTATGAGAATATAACCCAAAACACTGGTTAGAGTTTCAACAAAGAGCTCCCCATTTCCTGCCCAAGAGAATCACTGGGTTCCAAGTCCCTTTCTAAGGACCAGCGACTGGGTTGCAAGGCACTAGTCAGTGTGACATCCAGCATAGGAATCAGGCCTGAGTCTCCCACTTCTGCTGACCCAAGTCCCTTCTCCTCACCCTCCTAGTTTTTCTTAAGTAGGAGTCTTCCTCCTTAGTCCTAGGCTTTGATAATTCCTTCCAATCTCAACTTCTTCTAGGAGATCATCTAGTTTTTCACATAAATTGAATTCCTAGTGTCTTATTCTGGAAATCCAGAAAGCCTACAGTTGATAAGAAATATGAACCTCCATGAAATTTTGATGATCTGTGTTGCTCTATTTGAAATCAAGCCATGCATAATTAAAATCAGGATCATTACTTGTTATAGGATGATGAGTTTGATTTGGAGTTCTCACATAAGTAGGTATTGTGTAATTTGCCCCATTAAAACATGAACTATTGGCTGGCGCCGCAGCTCACTAGGCTAATCCTCTGCCTTGCGGCGCCGGCACACCAGGTTCTAGTCCCGGTCGGGGCGCCAGATTCTGCCCCGGATGCCCCTCTTTCAGGCCAGCTCTCTGCTGTGGCCAGGGAAGGCAGTGGAGGATGGCCCAAGTCCTTGGGCCCTGCACCCCATGGGAGACCTGGCTCCTGCCATCGGATCAGTGCGGTGCGCCGGCCGCAGCGCGCTGGCCGCGGTGGCCATTGGAAGGTGAACCAACGGCAAAAGGAAGACCTTTCTCTCTGTCTTTCTCTCTCACTGTCCACTCTGCCTGTCAAAAAATTTTAAAAAAAACATGAAATATTAACTAGTGACATTTTTCTTGGCATCCCCTTTCCTCTCAGCCCTTACCTCTATTTTGATTGCAAGGTTTGTGTGTCCTTAGGTACCAGGAAAGATGTGTGACTAGGGAACAGGGAAGGAAGAGAGGGAAGAAATATGACAGAGAGGAAGGATAAAGAGAAAGACAAAGGTGGCGGGGGGAGAAAGGAGGGAGAGATAGGAGGGGAGCAAGGGACAGAAAGAGGAAGGGGAAAATAATTTTTTTCTGGGCAAATTTCAAAAGCTTCTGTTAACAAGGTAAAACACTCATGACCTAAACACAAATTTTGGGAGGCAAAATGTTGAGGTTTTTCTCTTCCATCTACTCAACCCAAGACTAGAAAAGGAATTCCCAGGTTATAAAAGAGGCATGAAGGCCTGGTGATGTGGCATAGCAAGTAAAGCCACCACCTGCAGTGCCAGCATCCCATATGGGCACCAGTTCAAGTCCTGGCTGCTCCACGTCTGATCCCACTCTCTGCTATGGCCTGGGAAAGCAGTAGAAGATGACCCAAGTCCTTGGGCCCCTGCACCTGTGTGGGAGAACCGGAGGATGCTCCTGGCTCCTGGCTTCAGATCAGAGCAGCTCTGGCCATTGCAGTCAATTGGGGAGTGAACCAGCAAATGGAAGATCTCTCTCTCTCTCTCTCTCTCTCTCTCTTTCTCTGCCTCTGTATCTCTGTAACTCTGCCTTTCAAATAAAATAAATAAATCTTTAAAAAAAAAAAAAAAGAGGAATGCTACTCAAAATAAAAGGAGAGTTGGTAGATACCCAAAAGAGGGAGTTGATGTTCACTGCTTTGTGCTTGAGCCTTGGGGAGGCAACATATGCGAGGACAGTCTTTGCGTTTTAGGCAAAACATCTAAATCTGTCCCTGAGTGGGGTCCTAGGAGGGGCACAAGCCCAGAGAGAGGAAACACTGCCCAGACTATTTGTGTAGAATGGGCCTTACACTGGTTTGTTGGGATTTACAGCAAATGCCCCTATGCGTAAAGGTATCATAGAAAGGACACTGAGAATCACTATTGCATAGATAGAGGTCAGAAGACCAGCAAAACAAAGAACGTCTGAATCATACCTGGATTGTCAGGTGTCGCTCCCCCTCTTCGTGGAGGAACGACACAGGACCCTGCGCTGTTCTTTCGTCTGCTCGGCCCTCCCCGGGTTTGCTGCTGGTTCTTCCCAAGTTGGCTACTGTCCCTTCCACGGAGGTTCCCCCTGGCCACTTTCCCCACTTGCGCAGGGGAGCGGCACACCGCCAGCCGGCTCTCTCGGGGGCTGCACAGGTGTTCCTTCAGATAGATGTTCCCCTTAGATGTTCCTGGTGCATGCCGTCTCTCTCCTCCTTTATAGTCCTCCTCCGCCAATCCCAACTCACTGCCCACACGCCGTGCACGCTGCTCTCCTCCAATCAGGAGTAGGTCCTACAGTTTATCGGTTGAACTGGAGGCAGCTGCGTAGAAGCTGTTTCTCCCTTCTCAGCGCCATATTGTGGGAGAGCAGATGCATAGAATAAGTCCTAATTCCAGTAACTTAGTCCAGTCCGGGTTGCTCCCCACAGTCAGGTGAGTGGTGAGCATGGAACAGGGCCTAGAACAGGCACCCCTCCCTCCGGCCATGCTCCACTGGTAAAAGCAATCACAGGGCTACCCAGAGCTACAGTGCAAGCTGGGATATGAGTCCAGGGCTGTAATGCTGTGTTGGAGCTAACCATCCATTCCTTCACTAAGAGAGAGGGGAGAATGGATTTTTTTTATTTACTTATTTTTGCCACACACACACACACACACACATACAGAGAGAGAGAGAGTCTCCACCACACATTGCCCATTTTATCACCAAATTTGTGTACAAGCTTCCTTCCATACCTAAAATTCTATTGATTCCAGTCAACAGAAATAGAATCCACCTGATGACTTTATGCTACTGACATTTCATATCATCTGGATGACTTTCTCAGATTGAGACATGGTTCCCAACCTATAAAAATCAATTCGACAGAAATTCCCAGTCAGACAACTCAAGTATGGAAGAAACACGCTAAACTAGGAAACGTCTCAAATTCTGATGGCCAGAAATTGTGAAGAATCCCTGACCTGATTGAGTGAGGTCTCAGTTCCTTGTGGCCCTAATAGGCAGCCTTGGAGAAAGGTTCTGAATAACAGTAGTCAAATGCAGTCATTTGTAAAAGGAGCCCTTGATTTTTTCTAATGCTGGAGTATCCCGCTTTCTTGGTTTGCCTTTTGCAAACCAACTAATCATTGCTTACACACATATATATATTTGAGATATGTGTACATATATTTATATATATGTATATATAGACATCTCTCAAATATATATGTGCATATATTAATATACACTTATATATCATATATAATTATTATATATTATATTATATATCATATATACTATATTATAAATTATATATTATACATTTATATATACTATATAATATATATTTTTATATATACACACACATATATATTTGAGAGACAGAGTCAGGGACAGAGAGAGAGAGAGAGAAAGTAATCTGCCACACTGGTTCATTCACCAAATGCCTGCAACAGCCTGGGCTAGGCCATGCCAAACCAGAACCAGAGCCAGACTCAATCCAGGTCAATCCACGTCTCCCACATGGGAGGCAGGAACACAATTAATTACCTGAGTCCTCACCTGCTGCCTCTAGGTAGCTGTACTAGCAAGAAGCTGGAGTGAGGAGCAAGAGGTAGGAACCAAATCCAGCACTCTGACAAGGGACTCAGACATCTTAACTGCACCATGCATGTAATGCATTGATATAATCAGTATACAATATATAACACACATGAACAATAACAAGAAACACTTCTTTCATATGCCAAGATGTTTAATAATTGTCTACCTTCCAAGTTACCCCAGGAAAGTTTTACTAAATATTCTGCCACAGCATCAGAAGATTCACCAGCTTTGTAGGCTATGTCCTATTCAGCCCTTGCATTTTGACAGCTAAAATAAGGGCATGAAATTTCTCAATTTCAGTTACTCATTTCTTTATTAGTCAAGAATGAATACTAACTTCCCACTAATAAAGAGACTCCAATTTATTTCAATAGCCTAAAGGAGACAGAAGTTAGGCCAACACTGTGGCACAGCAGCTCCAGCCGACACCTGAAATGCTGGCATCCTATACCCAAGCATCAGCTGCTCCACTTCCAATCCTTGTCCCTCCTGATATGCTGAGGAAGCTGGTCCAAGTGCTTAGACACATGCTATCCACGGGGGAGACCAGGATATAGTTCTTACCTCCTGGCTTCACCCTGGCCCAGACCCAAACTTTGCAGCTATCTGGGAGTAAGCCAATGTTTGGAAGATCTCTTTCTCTCTCTGTCTCTGCCTCTCTGTCATCCTACCCAAGAGTAAATAAAAAATATTTTTAAAAAAATACAGAAGTATCTTTCTTACTGTAGCCAAAGAGAAAAATTATAGGTGAAGGGTGGGTCTATTCCACACATGCAGTCAGGAACCTGAGTGCTTTCCATCTTGTCTTTGTAGTGCAAGAGTGTTTGGCGGCCTGTGCCGTGGCTCACTAGACTAATCCTCCGCCTGTGGTGCTGGCACCCCCGGTTCTAGTCCCAGTTGGGGCACCGGTTCTGTCCCGGTTGCTCCTCTTTCAGTCCAGCTCTCTGCTATGGCCTGGGAAGGCAGTGGAGGATGGCCCAAGTGCTTGGGCCCTGCACCCGCATGGGAGACCAGGAGGAGGCACCTGGCTCCTGGCTTCGGATCTGCAGTGCAACGGCCTTAGCGGCCATTTGGGGGGTGAACCAACAGAAAAAGGAAGACCTTTCTGTCTGTCTCTCTCTTTTTCACTGTCTGACTCTGACTGTCAAAAAAAAAAAAAAAAAAAGAGTGTTTGGCAATGCTTAGTCTCAGTTCTGTGCAATTTTGGATACATGGGGCTGGAAAAGGATATACAAGGTAGTAAAGATGAAGTCTATAAAATAAGTCCAAATTAACTACTCAAATTACAGTTATAATGTGGTCTGCAGTTGCAAGGAACGTCCTGGCTGGATAGCTATTTTCTAGCTACAACCCTGTCGCTCCCCCTCTTCATGGAGGAACGACACAGGACCCTGTGCTGTTCTTTTGTCTGCTCGGCCCTCCCCGGGTTTGCTGCTGGTTCTTCCCGGGTTGGCTACTGTCCCTTCCACCTCCGTGGAAGGGCGGTTCCCCCTGGCCACTTTCCCCACTTGCGCAGGGGAGCGGCACACCGCCAGCCGGCTCTCTCGGGGGCTGCACAGGTGTTCCTTCAGATAGATGTTCCTCGGTGCATGTTGTCTCTCTCCTCCTTTATAGTCCTCTTCCGCCAATCCCAACTTGGCTGCCCACACGCCGAGTACGCTGCTCTCCTCCAATCAGGAGTAGGTCCTACAGTTTATTGGTTGAACTGGAGGCAGCTGTGTAGAAGCTGTTTCTCCCTTCTCAGCGCCATATTGTGGGAGAGCAGATGCATAGAATAAGTCTTAATTCCAGTAACTTAGTCTAGTCCGAGTTGCTCCCCACACAACCCTATATGATGGCTGAAACAGGAGAAGAGAAGAATGGATGTGTAAGGGGGATTCCCAGTCTATTACTGTGAGTCAAGGGGAGAACAGGACAGTGAGCCTCTGCCAAATACGTTTCATATCCTGTATAGTTTACAATTTTAATGAGAAAGTATGCAAGGTCAATAGATAATTATAAATGGTCTGTGACAGTTGTAAACACAGTATCATGTTAAGGAACTGTGTAGTGAATGTAACTTTGCTTGAAGGACCAAGACGGCTTCTAAGAGAATCCTAAGGGATGAGTGACAGTTATCCAAGTTGAGAAGGAGGGAAATGAAGGGTGTTTACAAGATCTCACTGGCTTCAAATTCTGAAGATGGGATGTGGCTGTCTGGGAAAATCACAAGAATTGCTTCATGGCACATAGAAAATTTTATTTAAAGAATACATTTGGGGCAGCAGGAGTCCTGGTAGAGCAGGTTAAGCCACTGCTTGGCATGCCCACATCCCACACCATAGTGCCTGATCTGAGTTCTGGCACTTCTGCTTCCTGTCCAGCCTCATGCATGCTGGGAGGCAGCAGGTGAAAGCACAGGTACTTCACTGCCTGTTATCCATAGTGGGGGGAGGGCTGCTATGCAGTTCCAGTCTACTTGCTTCAGCTATTAGAGAGTGAACTAGTGGATGGAAGATCTCTCTCTCTCTCTCTCTCTCTCTCTCTCTCTGTGTGTGTGTGTGTGTGTGTCTGTGTGTGTGTTCCTCTCTCTTCCTCCCTCCATCCCTCTCCTTCTTTCTCTCTGTGTCTTTCAAATAAATACAAATAACTGAAGATATGTTAAGAAGAATGAATCAATAGACTGTGGGGAGGATGAGGGAAATTTGAAATGAGACTTGAGAAGCCACGTTATATGGGACATTGTAGAACTTATAATCTTATGACAGTGCAGTTAATGTTTAGCTTGAATTCTACAGGAGACATACATGGGTACTTCAAAAAGTTTGCAGAAACCTGAATTGAAAGATAAGTTTAAGAGCCGGTAGTGTGGCATGGCAAGTAAAGCCACCACCCGTAGTACTGACATCCCAGGTGGGCACCCATTTGAGTTCTCAATGCTCCATTTCTGATCCAGCTCCCTGCTGATGTACCTGGGAGAGCAGTGGAAGATGGTCCAAGTCCTTGGGCCTCTGCACCCACATGGGAGACCCAGGAGAATCCCCTGGCTCCTGGTTTCAGATCAGCCCAGCTCCAGGCATTGTGGGCATTTTGGGAGTGAACTAGCAGTTAGAAAACCTTTCTCTCCATCTCTCCCTGCCTCTTTCTGTTTGTAACTCTTCCTTTCAAATAAAATAAAATAAATCTTTCAGAAAAAAAAAAGATAAACTTAGCCTGGTACAATTTTTTTGGAAATCTGTGATTTTTCATAATACACACTTTGTATGAACTTTTTGAACATTCATTGTATACAGTCACCTCCTTGGAATACATAGGAGACTTGCTCCAGGACCCCCACAAAACCAAAATTCACAGATGCTCAACTCCATTATAAAAAAGTATTTGCATTTAACCTGCACACATTCCCATGTGCAATTTAATTCATCTGCCAATTACATATAATATCTGGTACAACACAAATAAAAAGAAAAACCTGGTTTACTGTGTTGTTTAGGGAATCCTGACAAGCCATGGCTACATGAAGGAGCACCTTTCCCAAATGAGCAGAAACCCACTGAGGGGGAGATCTGCAGAGCCCAGTCCTGGAGCCTGGTGACCTCGGCTGAGGTCAGCCTACAGATACCTCTCATAAGAAAGCCTGTGCGCTGTTCAGGATGCATTTTATCAGCATTACTTGGAAATTTTGGAAAAAAATTACTGTGTATATATACCATACATGTTTGATACAGGTGCACTATTTTTTTCTTCAATATTTTTAAGCCTGGTTTGATTAAATGCACGCATGCGGAACCCAGGGATACAGTGCTGATTACATCAGTCAGGCCGTCTCTGTTCCAGAAAAGAACACTGCTGCCTTCTTTTACCTTCAGCACAGGTGGCTGAGCCCCCTCCTGCCAGGGTACATCGCCTAATTCTCCTACGGGAGGAAATCCACGTATTTTCTCATTTTAGCTCTCCGCTTCTCTCTGCTGATAGAGAACTGATGTCATTTGATTCCAAGTAGAGACAGCAGCAAACCCAGTTCTGTGACAGCAATGACAATGCTCATCCAGTATCTCAGTAAAATGAATTTTTTTGTTGTGTCCATGTGAAGGCCATATTTGTAATCTGGCCAATAAGGATCCCTTGTAAATACAATTGCTTCTGGCTGCATTCTCATAAAAGCTGTTTAAATGTGTTTCCCCTGGGGCTGTAGGCGAAGAATACAACCCCTGCCTTTGATAAGGCTGTGGAGGGAAGAAGAAAATGTGTCCTATAAAACCAGAGGGCAGAGTGAAAAGCAGCAGGATTAAAATGACTGCTCAGTTGTATAACCACGGAGGTGTTTTTCTTTGAATTTATTGTGTTTTAGGTTTTTGGTCGGGTTTTGTTTGTTTGTTTTACTAAACTACTTAGAGCAGGTGGTCAGGGCTTATTAGGGCTTATTTTCCCTTGTTATTTTAAGTGAAATACAATGCAATTTTCTGTTTGTATCCTTCTTTTTTTTTTTTTAAAGATTTTATTTATTTATTTGAGAGGTAGAGTTATAGCCAGTGAGAGGGAGAGCATGTTAGGAAACTGGAGCAGTTTTAGCCAGGTGGCCACATGGCCCAGCTACCTGAGCCAGGCTCCACCCCCATCCTAATGGGATTCCCTGCTGCTGCTTCCCTGCCCGCCCTCAGGCAAAGTTTTAAAAGGGCCTGTTCCTGCTCTCTTGGCTCTCTCTTGGCTCTTCTCATTTGCGCTCTCTTGGTTCCTCTCCTCCTCTCCTCCTCTCTTCTTTGCTCTCTCTTCTCTCCTCACTAGCTCCTCTCCTCTGGCTCTCTCTCTTATAATTTCTCTCTTTTTCCTTCGCCGCCCCTTCCCTCCGGTCTTCTGGGTTTTCCCCAGTAAACCCTTTCCCTTACTCCGGTGTTCGGTGTGTTTTGTGATGGCTAACATTAATATATAACAGAGACAGAGAGAAAGGTCCTCCTCCCGTTGGTTTACTTCCCAAATCAGCTGCGCCGATCCGAAGCCAGGAGCCAGGTGCTTCCTCCCGGTCTCCCATGCGGGTGCAGGGACCCAAGCACTTGGGCCATCCTCCACCGCACTCCCGGGCCACAGCAGAGAGCTGGCCTGGAAGAGGAGCAATCAGGACTAGAACCCGGCGCCCATATGGGATGCCGTCGCCGCAGGCAGAGGATTAACCAAGTGAGCCACGGTTGGCCCCTTGTTTGTAACCTTCTTCACATGCACCGGTAGAGACAATGTTGAATTTAGCTTTAAATTCTGTGTTGTCCTTCAAGGAGAAAGAGTGAAACTTCGGGAGGGGGAATACAGCTGACTTTGGCTAACTTTGTATTAACAATTCCATATGTCTGTGATGCTGGGTCCCACCATACCCGGCTCACATAAGCCCTTTTCTTCTTCCTCCTGGGGAACACACCTTACTTCTACCTGCTGTCCTCAGGTAGCCCTACATCCCACCCATCAACATTCTTTTGAGTTGCTATTTACTCCTTGAGTGCTGACTCAGCGTCACCCACACCTCAACCTCATTAGGGTCCAGGGTGAGATCTTAACACCTGGGTCTCCAAAAGTCACCTAATATCAACATCAGCAGAGCTGCCAGCCTCCTTCCACCCTCCACCCCCGGCACACCATGAAGCCATCTTCTCTGCTGCCGCATTTCTTGAAGGCTAAGAGACACACTTTCTCAACATAAAATCTCTGAACTCAGAATCTGTAATACAGGGATGACAACTTAAACCGCGACTGTCAGGTGAAGGTCTTACTCAAGTTTTCCTGTGAATACAAGAATTGGTTTCCAGCTGTTCCAGGAGTTGAGGAGTCTTGACTGGCACAATATGCCTGTTACAAACAGACTTAAGTTCAACTTTAATAGAACAGACCCCATTTTCCTGTACAATTATTTAAAAAAAAGTCATATTCCACGATATGTCAAAGTCATTCTGAGTACATTAGTAATGCAAAACTAATTTTAAAATTAAATGTTAACATCTGAGAAAAAGCCAGGCGATAAAAATACTAAAACTAAAAATATGATCAGCAGATGAAGAGGTGGAAGTAACACATCCCAAGCTTTCATGAATTGGCTTTAGTTTTTCACCTGTGACAAACCACACTTACACTTCTAATTTTAGTAATTATTTGATAGGCTTCTTATTCTTCAGGATCTGTCATCATTGCCATTTGGCTTTCCTCAGACTAGTTTGACCCCAATTGATCAATTGATCAATCAATCAATCAATCAATCAGTAAATGTCTTCCTAAAAATATGAGCAGCTAAACATGGTAAGAGGCCCAAATAGATCCAAGAAACTCTAACTTCTGCCATGTTCAAGATGTGTTTTGGGCTGTGAGAGAGTTCAGTTATAAATACGTCCACATCCAGTACTCAGCCCACACGTTGCAGATGCTCAATAACTATATATTGCATAATAAAATTTTTATGGGCAGATAATGACAGCAAAAATTTAATGCTATCACTAAAATGCATCACACAATAGTCTCTCATGCACAGCGCTGGTCCTAAAAACCATAAGGTTTCTTAGCAGGAAGAGATGTCTGTTGGCTAAGCCCTTCTGAGATCACCTGGCTACAGGACACCCTTCTGTGGATAGTCCATGCAGTGAATTTGTGCTCATTTAGAAAATGCCCTCTTTCATCTAAGTAGATGCCAACCTACATTGCAGACTTGTTGGATGAAACATGGGTTCAGTTTTAGCCCCTTTTGCAAACAGTTGTCCAGAAATTTGTTCACTATGCATCCTGAACAACTGTAGGTGGTGACTTCAAAAGAGAGGAACTTCTGACTGAAAAGGCACTTAGCAGTGTTTTACGAGTACAATTAGTATTTTCTGAATCTTTCTCTTTCTCCCATTGGCTATAATCCTGATTTATCTAAAAATTTTAGTATCTTCATTATTACACCTCTTGTACCCATGACCTAGTGATGTGCTTTAAATATTATTTACAGGGACAGTCACTTACCACTGCACATAAGACACGCTTGGAACATCCGCATTCCATAACAGAATGCCTTGGTTTGGGTATTGTTCTGCTTAATGTTCCTGCTAATGCACCTTGCTAGGCGGTAGGTGATGGCTCAGGTTCCTAGGTTCCTGCCACCGTGGAGGACACTGGATTAAGCTGCAGACTCCTGGTTTCAGCTGGGTACAGCCTTGGATTTTGTGTGCTTTTCGGCCATGAACAAGCAGATGGAAGATCTCTCTCTGTCCCTGGCTCTTGGCCTTTAAAATAAAAAAATAATAATAATAACAATAATATTTTAAAGAGCCAATTAGACAAGAAATTTTAAAGAGATGATCAACAAATGTTTTTTCTCTTTGATGTCATATTTTGTCCCCTTTTCCTTCCTCAGCTTAAAAAAAACCTGTTCTCTCTCTAGTGAGAATACACAATCATAGTAAAATGTATATTCATATTTATACTTGGCACCTCACTAACTGCTCTGATTCTCATCTTTGCCCCCTTTCCTTTTCAGAGTCACCAGTGAGGAACGTATGACTAAGAATCCTGTTTTGCAGGCCGGCGCCGCGGCTCACTAGGCTAATCCTCCGCCTGTCCCGGTTGCCCCTCTTCCAGGCCAGCTCTCTGCTGTGGCCAGGGAGTGCAGTGGAGGATGGCCCAGGTGCTTGGGTCCTGCTCCCCATGGGAGACCAGGAGGAAGCACCTGGCTCCTGGCTTCGGATCAGTGTGGTGCGCCCGGCCGCAGCGGCCGTTGGGGGGTGAACCAACGGCAAAAGGAAGAACTTTCTCTCTGTCTCTCTCTCTCACTGTCCACTCTGCCTGTCAAAAAAAAAAAAAAAAAAAAAAAAAAAGAATCCTGTTTTGCAAATGATAAAGTTGTAAATCTAAGAGATTCTGCGACTATCCAGGCCTTGTAGGTTATAATCCAGTCTGCATGCATCAGGTCTAATTCTCTATGGTAAACTCAATGAGAATAAACCCGACTGACTGTTTTCTTCACTTCCCAATTCGCACTTATTGAAATATTGGTCAAATTAATATCTGAAAAATTGTAATCCATTCAATACCTATTTCTTATAATGTGAGGTTTTAAGCAGAGCAATGACAGTCCTTCGGACCAAAATAGGATCAGCCCGAGTGCACAATGAGAACAGGCTTTTGAGGAACAAGGAAGGAAGCTGGGAGATCATAAAGAAGAACAATGACGACTCTGAAGATAGAACTGGTACCGTTTGTTGATGTTTGAGGTATGGAGTGAGAAAGACTGAGAGAAGTTAAGAATGACTGTAAAATGAATATTCAATTTTTTAACCATACTTTGCATTCTCCCAATAACTAAAACCCTTCTGTAGTATACTCTATTTTTGTAATTTGGACATTATCCTGTTAATTTTTAAATTAATTTTCAGTTTAATTTCTATATCAAGAATGAAATCTTAAGATCAGGAAAAATGAAGAATCTGGATTTTGTTACAGCTATGAAGATAGCCACCTGATTTGATAAGGAATTGTGGAGTTGACCATTTTTTTTTAAGGTAAACAAATTTCATATATTTCATATATACAGATTTAGGAACATAGTGATACTTTCCACCCTACCCCCTCCCCGCTCCTGCCCACACTCACACCCTCCTTCCTCTCCCCTCTCCTATTCCCATTCTTAGTTTTTACAATGATCTACTTTTAGCTAAGTTTATACTCATAAGATTAACCCTACACTAAGTAAAGAGTTCAACAAATAGTATGTAGGAAAAAAAATACAAAACACTGTTCCTCAACAGTTGAGACAAGGGCTGTTAAAAATAATCACATCTCAAAGTGTAAATTTCACTCCTATACATTACCTTTTACTCAATGAGAATAAACTCTACTAGTTATCACAGATCAGGGATAATATATGGTATTTCTCTTTTTAAGGCTGACTTATTTAACTGAATATAATGGTTTCCTGCATCCATTTGTCATTTGCAACAAAATGAAGTTGATTTTTTCTTGTTTCTTGGTGTTTTCCTCTCACTTACAAAATCATTGTCTCTATGATTTCATTTTTTCACACTTCTTAAGGTTTATTTTATGACCTGTGATCTCTGTTGGAGAGTGTTCCTTCTATGCACTTGAAAAGTAGTATATGTGTTCCAATAGTTTTGGGTAGTGTCTAGAAATGTCAGATAGATCCAATACACTGACACTGTTCACTTCTCTGTGCTTGCTGGTTTTCTGCCTACCAGCTTGTCTATTACTGAGATAGGAATGTTAAAAAGCCTCCAACCATAATTTCTTCCTTCAGTCATCTTAGCTTTTGCCTCACCCATCTTGAAGCCCTTTTGGGTGCATACACACTTGGGACTGTCCTGACTCTTTAATCTTTATATAACATCTCTCTATATCCCATGTAACAGAGAATAAAGAGAGACAAACTACAACCAGTGACAACCTCAAGAGGAGGGTCCCTTTCCTTGAGTTTTGGCTCTTAGAGGCATCTATAATCATCAGTGCCATTGCTAACGTACAGGAGAGATGAGAGGAAAACAGGTGGATTTCTGCATTCTCTATTGAAGTAGGAGTTTTGATTGCAATTCATCAACCCACACCTCTGCATGGACTCCTCCTAGAGCTCTGTCCACAGCACAGCCCTTGCTTCAGGCTGTCCAGCTGCTTTACCTGCAGGCCAGTGGATATCACTAGCAGGAGGATAGTTGCTAAATGCACCACCAATTCAGTGGTGCTTTGAATTCTGAAGTTCTTCTCAATGTGTCTGTGGCTGTTTATGTCTTTCCACATCTTTAAATAGCTGTACTATGAATTTTCCCCAGATTTTGTGCTCAGTGTGAGTCAGAAGAAACTGTGTTCACATCACTTGACCTGAAACTAGAACCTACATGTTTGTTTCACATTGATATAATGTGCTCTTGGAAGGCAAGGTCCCTCTCATCTGCATCCTTTTGTTTCCCAAGTGTCTAGAACCAATGGTGGAATGTGGTAGCACTTCCTGAAATATTTACTGCACAAATGTAACATTTCATTTAGCAAATGATTTCTAGTTTAGATTTTCTAAACTCAGGAAAATACCACCTCATGTTGTCTTTGTTGTATTCTGATGTCTTTGGAAGGTCCCAAAGCCAGTTTGTGCGTGCATTTATTTGTTCTAAACCCAAAATTGGATCCTCTAACCTGGTGAAAAAGACTCCCCACAGTTTTAGAAGACTACACAGGTGTCTTGATATGCAAAGTGGAATCTGAGAACTAACCAACATGATTTGCAATTCATTAAACTAATAGTTTCAACAGATAGAGAGGACAGGAGAGAGAGGTGAGGAGGGTGAGATATCCAGAAACACTAGGTGGAACAGCAGAGACATGTTTAGTCATGTCATCACCAATTTGAAAATCTGCAAATGTTGCAGAAGAGTGTATCATTTCACACGTAGTTAACTGCTGTGTAATCAAGTCAGTGAGGTCAGCACCCTTTGGAGTGTGTCAAAGGCTGCATCACAAACAGCTGACCAACCCAATGATTGTTTCTGTTGAGGCATAGTGAAGAGTGCTTTTAAAGTTCCACTTACATTTAGGCTAAATTTTACTAAACATCACAGTTAAATGGAACTTACGAAGTTCCTAAAACTAAAGAACTCATCTGTTTCATGAATTCCTATGCAAGATGGTCCACATTACTGTGACTCTGATGGCATTTTCAATTTATGAAAGTATAAGCACTGAGTTTATACAATAATTCAGAGGACTTTTTAAAGCAAAAAATATAATTCAGCAATTATTCCTTGGTGTGCAAATTGAAAACCCAGTAATAATAAAATACATTCAACAGAGTTCTCTTAAAATTGTCTGTTTTGTTGCACTCATCAATTCATATATTCAATAAACTTAAATGTCATAATTGAAGCAAGGAAAATATGAGATGTGCTCTCCCTTGGAATAAAAACTTAAAACTCTGAATAAATAAATAAAACTCTTCTTTATGGCATCAGTAATCACCCTAGGCTCTAGTCATGAGTTGCCAAGGCTATGGAAGCCTTTTGAGTTAGCCAACTCCGATCTTATTTAGACAAGGTCATAGTCAAAGTGGAAGTTCCCTCCTCCCTTCAGAGAAAGGTACCTCCTTCTTTGATGGCCCATTCTTAAATGGATAAATCTTTTAAAAATAAATAATAGTAATAATAATAATAATGTGGAGAATGTTTTCACACAGTGTCAATAAACTTGACCTTCTTGACATATTCTTTTTTTTTTTTTTTTCTTGACAGGCAGAGTGGACAGTGAGAGAGAGAGACAGAGAGAAAGGTCTTCCTTTTGCCATTGGTTCACCCTCCAATGGCTGCCACTGCCGGCGCGCTGCGGCCGGCGCACCACACTGATCCAATGGCAGGAGCCAGGTAGTTATCCTGGTCTCCCATGGGGTGCAGGGCCCAAGCACTTGGGCCATCCTCCACTGCACTCCCTGGCCACAGCAGAGAGCTGGCCTGGAAGAGGGGCAACCGGGACAGAATCCGGTGCCCTGACTGGGGCTAGAACCCAGTATGCCGGCACCGCAAGGCGTAGGATTAGCCTATTGAGCCACGGCACCGGCCTGACATATTCTTTCAAAATGTATTTCTTTCTTGTGAGTTATGTATATAAAGTGCAAAATGATTATGATCCATCTGCTCAAGTATGAGCACCCTGCCAAGGGGGCTGGAACAACAACCATACCATCACATTCAACAGGAGTTTTTCTCTTCATGTTCAAGTAGGAAAAAGTGCATATGTGGATCCGTATGTGCAAGTGCACCTGCATATAACCATGTCATGAATGCACACAGTTCACCCTTCCACCAAGTAATAGGGCTTGCATCAAAGATTTAAACTTTTAACTGTGCCGAGGCAGACATTTGGCCTAGAGATTAATACACCAGTTGGGATGCCCATGTAACGTGTTGGAGTGCCAGGGATTGAGTCCTGGCTCTAACTCCAGATCCCAGCTTCCTTCTGATGCAGACAGAGCCTGGGATGGTTCAAGTGAATGGGTCCCTGAAGTCCACATGGGTAATCTGTGCTGAGTTAAGGCTCACCACTTGCTGTGGATACGTGGTGAGCTGACCAGTAGATGGGGGATCTCTGTGTCTGTCTTTTTCCCCTTTCTCTTCCCTCCTCTCTTGCTCTCACTCTCCACCCTGCCCTCTTCTGTCATTCAAGTAAAAGAATTCTACTGTGTTACATTGATCTCATAAATAGGCGGTTTCATATATTTTGGTCAAACCAAATGCAAGGAAGATTACATGGGAGGGAAATAAGATTACAGCTGAGGTTTTGTGGTTTGGAGAGCCATTATAATTATTTTTTCATGCTTATTGTGCCACAGACTATTTAACTGCAACTTCAGGTTTAACCTTAAACTACAGAGTCATTAAGTTACATGGCAGAATTTCGATATATTGAATAAAACAAGTAGCGAAAGATATGGTCATCAGTTATTTTACACAGGACATAAAGAAATACCATCTAGAGGTTTCACTTAAAATATTTAAAATAAACCAATAAAATTAACTTTGGAAAACATGTGTTGAATTTAAGTGCACGTTTGAGTAGTGGGAGAGTAGCATTAGAAGCAGGTTGGGTCTCAATCCCTGTATTGCCACTTCACCAGCTGCCTCTTCAGCTTCTTTCAGATAAATTGAGGATAATTACACCCCTGTCAGCTGTCCTCAGGTTGCTGCAAGGTATAAATGAAGTAATGCATAAGAAACCACTTTCTTGTGTCAAGTGAAAGCACTCAGAAAATGTCAATTGCCAAGATGGGGTTCAGGAAAAGAAAGAAAGAAAAGGACAGAAAGGTATTGGGCAAAAAAAAAAAATTTAAAGGCCAGACAGAAACAAGCAAAACAAAATTAAAATCTACCCATTTTTAAGAGTTAAGACTATGTCCATCTCTAACATTTAAGATGGCTTAATTCCTTCTGTGAAAAATCACCATGTTCCTAAATTTGTATATATGAAATATATGAGGTTTGTATACCTTAAGTAAAAAGTTTCTGGGTTAAAAAATAAAAATAAGTAAAATTAATGTGGACTCAGACCCTATGAGATCCACTAGGTAACCTAAAAAGAAGTCCCAGTCATGAGAATTTTATTTTTTCCCCTTAGATGGGAGGAAGAGTGGTTTGGCACTGGTAAGTTGACATATTTTGAAAGTCAGCTTCATGGCTTAGCTGTAGGATTAGTAGCCCTGTGAGAAGCAGATTCAAATAGGAAACTGACCACACACATCTCCATGGATGGGATAGGTGAGAGTGACGGTCTTATTTTCAATCTGGAAACAGAAGTATGGGAGGCATCTAAATTATCTCACTTTAAATTACTAATTCCAGATTTCAAGTCTACATCAACTAAATGAACACACACTCCAGAAGACATCTCCATTTCAGACGTGAGAGTATCTTCATCGTGCCAAGCCCCACGAAATTTCCCTTCCCTGAAATGTGTACTGTCTGTCTTTCACAGCCACAGATGATTAGAAACGATGCCACTTGCTCTCTGAGAGACTTTGGAAGAGTTTGCTTGGCACATTGCGTTCCATATTGAAGACTGTAAGGGAAAAGGACAGCCTGACAAAGCCACGTCAAGAGAGTGCAGCTCTGCCGCCAGCCAAAGGTCAGGCTGTAATTGGAGGGGCTGTTTGCTTGTCAAGGGAAGGACGTTCCTGGTTTTATCTCCCAAGCAGCAGCCTTCACATGGAAAGTTCAAGTCCTGACAAAAAAAGTAAACTTGTTTTGCCTGTTCGCTGTTTTGTTTTGGATTGGTCAGCAGACAGCTGTGCAATTGTTTTGTTGACAGCATACATTTTTTGAATGTTAACTCTGCCCTTTGTTTTTGTTTGTGATCTCAAATTATATGGAAAACTGAGAAACTGAATCTATCTGGTAGGCCCTATAAAGTTCACTTGCAGTGACTTCCCAGATGTTGGATTTAATAGGTACAAGGTACAAAACCAACATAAATGGTTGGCCTACAAAAATGATACGCAATAATTGTCCACATAAAAATAATTTTAGTTTATAACAATTGATTTGATTAAAGATCCATGGGCCTTGATTCAGAGACCTTTGGGAAACACAACCATAAATTCAATACAGTAATTTGTGAGGCTGAGAGGGAAAACTACTTAGTACTTTAAGATTACACTTGGGCTTCTAGAAATGAAGCTGACTTAGCTTTCAACTTTAACCTCATTTAAGAGGGTTTTATCTTTTGCATAATGAAAGTGATGTATATCATTTTATTATTAGAATTCTATTTTGGCCTGTACATTTTTGTGTTGTTGTTGTCTTAATATGCTATTAACCTGACTTTGCTGGTCAGTATGCTGGTATTCACCAATGTTATAGGACTGTTTAAATTTTCATTCACAAATGACAACAATTGCACATTCTCACGGCAAAGAAAAAATCTAGCCAGACAGAAAAGTCAGGCTCAAGTTAGCAACTCTTTTTCATGCAACACTCCATCTCCTTTGAATCTTGTTGCAAGGGCTTGGCAATGGCTTCCTCCCTAGCCTCCATGCCCCCATTCATACCCTACACGTTCTATGTGCACACAGCACCAATGAAAGCCTGTTAAAATATAAGTCACGTCACCCACACATATGCTGAGAAAGCTCCCATGGTTTCCCATTGCCCCTCCTATTACCTCTGACCTGCAAATCTTCACCAAAACCGTTCCCTCCTCCTCCACTTCCTCACCTTCCTCCACACATCGGTCCCTCCTTGCGTCTCCCCAAGATCATTCATACTTTCACGGCCTTGGAATCTTTGCACTTGCTAACCCCCTTGCCTGGACCCCTCTCCCCTGGACACATACATACATATTTGGTTATTCCTTCACTCCATTAAAGACTCTTCTCAAAGGGGCTCCTGTATCCAAACAGTGGTCGCCATGCCTTTCGAGTCTTCACCTTGCTGAAGTTCTCCTAATAGCGTTCATCCTGAATACTGTGCTTTGTATTTGTTTGTTACTTGCCTCCCTCCTCAAATATGACCAGGACTTGTTTATAATTATATTCAGGAAGCACTTGACAAGGCATAGGTGTTAAATATTCAGAGTGAAACTCGCTCCATACAAGGAACCACAATTGACTCTTAAGTGTGTATTCCTCTAGATAGTTTCTAGATAAACAAAAAAATTTTTTAGAAATTTTTTTCAATGCTGTTGCAGTCAGAATTTCGGTATCTCTTTGTGTGCATCTTTTCAAACACTCTCTTTACCTACATGCAGAAATCCCAAGGCCCCTTCTGCCCATTTCAGATTAAGCTTTCTGTCTGTCTTTGATTCAAGGAGCTGCATTTCGATCTGTCACATCCCCTGGCTATTCAATTTTCCCAGGATGCACTGTATCTGTTCTACTTACTTGTTGTTATGTTTGCACTTTTCTTTAAAAAAGAAAAAAAAAGTCTGCTGGAAAGACTTCTGCTGTCATTACCAATTTTCTTCCTATAACTATAGCGTTGCCACTTTTGGTCTCCACTATCTCAAAGTTCCTTAGTCTTCCTAAAATCTCCTTCCACTCTGAAAATTCTGTTGAAACGCTTTCCTGGGGTCACCTGTCTAACTACTAAACCCCTAAGCTTCTCCCAGTATAATTTCCTGAATCTCCAAGGCACTTCTGACAACTATGGCTCTGAGGGTCCTGTGGCATCAGGGTCTTGAGCTGTGGAACTCTCCAGATACTGACATTAGCCACAGCCCACCTCTTGGAAATGAGCAATTGGCTAACTCTGTCCTTTCACTCTTTCGCAGAAAAGCAGTAGAATCTAGGTATTCAGTATCTCAAACACGTGGGTCCCATAAATCCCTGGAATTTGGAAACAATTCTGCTCTGTTATACCCAACACAATAAGTATCAGGTGCTTGAACTAAATTATTTGGGCAGCAACTTTCCTATTCTGATGAAATAGCCCTCTGGTAAGGACCATCCCAGTTTAGATCTTTAGGGTTCCTGATGTGTCTGTCCCCAACCCATGAGCATTAGTGTTCAGTACCTTGTATGCTTCTCACCTAAGACTTGTTGCTTGCTATTTTCCTACTAAATCCCTTCTGGATTTTTCATTTTAGGTAGATTCCACTACCACACTCATTATGCAACTGATGTTACACAGTGATTATTAATCTGTACCTAACAAATACTTACCCATTCCGATGTTTTAGATGTTCAAGGTTTTTGCTGTTCTGGCTACTCTGTATGTTTTTTTTTCTTTTCCTTTTCTTTTTAAAATTTTATTTAATATATACAACTTGCATACATTTCATGTATACAGATTTGCAGTTCTTCCCACTATACCCTATATCCAACCCATGCTCCCACCCTTCTTCCTGCTCTTTCTCCTTTTCCCACTCTTAATTTTTATAAAGATCTATTTCCAGTTCACTTTACATGCAAAAGATTAACTGTACACTAAGAAAAAATTTCAACAAATAGTCTGAAGGGAAAAAGAAAACACTGTTCCTCAACAGTAGAGACAAAGGCTATAAACAAACATCCAGTCTCAAAATGAAGTTTCACTCCTACACATTACATTTTAGATACTTTATTAGTTACCACAGATGAGGGAAAACATTTTGTATTTTTCTTTGGAGGACTGAACAACTTCACTAAGTATAATGGTCTCCAGGTGCATCCATTTGTTGCAAAAAAACAAGATTTCATTTTCACCACTGAATAGTATTCTACAGTGTATATATGCCATAATTTCCTTATTCAGTCATCAGTTTAAAGACATTTGGGTTGATTCCATATATTATCTATTGTGAATTGAGCTGCAATGAACATGGGGGTACAGATAATGTTTTTATATGCTGATTTCATATCCCTTGAGTAAATTCCCAGGACTGGGGTTGTTGATCTATTTTCAGCTTCCTGAGGTAGCTCTCCATACTGTCTTCCACAGTGTCTGTACCAGTTTACGTTACCACCAAGAGTGGATTAGTGTACCTTTTCCCCCACAACCTCACCAGCATTTGTTTGCTGATTTCTGTATGAGAGCCATTCTAGGAGCAGTGGTGTGAAGCATCATTTTAGTTTTGATTTGCAGTTCTCTGATGGCTAGTGATCCTGAGCATTTTTTCATATGTCTGTTGGCCATTTTAATTTCTTCTTTTGAAAAATGCTTGTTTAAGTCCTTTGCCCATCTTAACTGAATTGTTTGTTTTGTTGTTGTTGAGCACTTTATAGATTCTGGGTATTCATCTTTTATCAGTTTCATAGCTTGCAGTTCTTTTCCCCAGTTCTGTCAGTGGTCTCTTCACGTTGTTGAGTGTTTCTTTGGTTGAGTCTTTCCTTTGCAGTCCAGAAGTGTCTCAGGTTGATGTAACCACAGGTTTCAATTTTGGCTTTGATAGTCTGTGCTTCTGGGGTATTTCCCAAGAAATCTTTGTCTATGCCAATGTCATGTAGGGTTTCACCAACATTCTTTAGTAATTTGGTGGTGTCGGGTCAAAGATTTAGATCTTTGATCCATTTTGAGTGGATTTTTGTGGAAGGTGTAAGGTAGAGCTCTTATTTCATACTTCTGCACATGGAGATCCATTTTTCTCAGCACCATTTGTTGAAGAGACTGTCCTTGCTCCAGGGATTGATTTTAGCTCTTTTGTCAAAGATAAGTTGGTTATAGATGTGTGCATTGATTTCTGGAGTTTCTATCCTGTTCCATTGGTCTACACATCTGTTTTTGTGCCAGCACTAGGCAGTTTTCATTATGACTGCCCTGTAGTATCGCTAAAAATCTGATATTATGATGCCTCCAGCTTTGTTTTTTTCTATAAGATTGCTTTAGCTATTCTGGACCTCAAACGTTTCCACATGGATTTTAGCATCATTTTTTCGAGATCTGAGAAGAATGTCATCAGTATTTTATTGGGATCACATTGAATATGTAAATTGATTTCAGCAGTATGAACATTTTGACATTAATTCTTTCAATCATTGAACATGGAAGATTTTTTTTTCATTTTTTTTTTGGTGTCTTCTATTTCTTTCTTTTAAAATGTTGTATGTTTTTTGAGTGTGTGGAACCTATCTGTCCTCTTCAAGACTGTGTCCCTTTTGCACAACAAGTATTTGGACTTTATTACATTCTAAATAAACAGTTCTACTTGAACAAATAAAGGAATTAAATTAAAATGAATCTACACGATTTCTGTTCAAATTATTTTCTGTTTCTCAGTTCCCTCCTTGAAAGCAGCACTATAGGTTCTGTTTTATGAAGCTTCTGCCAGCTTCTACCTTACTTTATTTTCTTTGTTTTATTTCTACCTAAAAAATTATTTATTTGAAAGGCAGAGAGACAGAGAGACAGAGAGACAAAGACATAGAAAGACATCTTCTAGGCCAGTGCTGCGGCTCACTAGGCTAATCCTCCGCCTTGCGGCGCCGGCACACCTGGTTCTAGTCCCAGTCGGGGCGCCGGATTCTGTCCCGGTTGCCCCTCTTCCAGGCCAGCTCTCTGCTGTGGCCAGGGAGCGCAGTGGAGGATGGCCCAAGTGCTTGGGCCCTGCACCCCATGGGAGACCAGGAGAAACACCTGGCTCCTGGCTTCGGATCGGCGCGATACACCGGCCATAGCGGCCATTGGAGGGTGAACCAACGGCAAAAGGAAGATCTTTCTCTCTGTCTCTCTCACTCACTATCCACTCTGCCTGTCCCCAAAAAAAAAAAAAAAAAAAAAAAACAAGGCTGAGCCAACAGGAAGCAAGAAGCCAGGAACTCCTCTGGGTCTCCAATGTGATTTGCAGGGACCCAAGTACTTAAATTACCACCTGCTGTGAGCTCAGGCAGACATTAGCAGGAAACTGGAATCTGAAGTGGGTGGAGCCAGGACCCAAGTCTGGGCACTTTCACGTGGGATGTGGGCATCCTAGATGGCGTCTTTTTGCCCGCTTCTTATTTCTCCATTTGTTCTCTGTGTGCAGGATAGTCCGCTTCATACTGGGAGGTCCTCCCTACCCCTTTATTTAGTTTCTTTTCTTTCTTTTGAGAGAGAGAGAGAGAGAGAGTATCAAGAACAGCGCACATGCACTGCATCACTCCCCAAATGCCTGTGATGTTCGTGGGGATGGTCAAAGCTGGGAGCTGAGAACTCAGTCTAGGCTTCCCATGCGGGCAGAAGGGAACCAAATACTTTAGGCCACCATTAACTGACTGCAGGGACTGAATTACCAGGAAACAGGCATCAAGGGCTGGAGACAGGCATTGAGCGCAGGCCTTCTGATGTGGGCATCCAAACATGCAGCTTAACCACTGGACTCAATGCTTATTCCTAAACCCCTTTAGATGTTTTTCTTCTGACAATCAGATTGGGAACAACTGGGAACGGTAGCAGCACTATTGCACTTGTAATGTTTAGAAACGGATGTTTTCTTGCATTACTGGTGGAAATGTTTGGTGTCAGAACTATGGAAACCAACCTGACAGCATTAATTAAAATTGTAATACATATGAATATGTCCTCCGTGAACTGAGCCACTGCAGGAATTTCCGTCATACTCAGAAATAAAAGTGACATTGGGGCCGCCGCTGTGGCACAGCAGGTTAAAGTCCTGGCCTGAAGTGCCAGCATCCCATATGGGCGCCGGATCTAGTCCTGGCTGCTCCTTTTCCAATCCAGCCCTCTGCTATGGCCCGGGAAAGCAGTAGAAGATGGCCCAAGTCCTTGGGCCCTTGCACCCACGTGGGAGACCTGGAAGAAGCTCCTGGCTCCTGGCTTCAGACTGGCGCAGCTCTGGCCATTGCAGCCATCTGGAGAGTGAACCAGCGGATGGAAGACCTCTCTCTCTGTCTCTACCTCTCTCTGTAACTCTGTCTTTCAAATAAATAAAAACAAGTCTTTTTAAAAAAAGAAATAAAAGTGACATACACAAGACTTCCATAGAAGAGAGTACTCACAGACACTTGCTTATCATGGTTTAGAGCACTGAAAAAAGACACATAGTTTGAAAAATAATTGAACAAATAATCATACATCCCCACCACATTGCAGTCATAAACACATCCTGTAACAGATTAAGGTATTCTTGACTGAGAAAAGAAAGATGTTGAAAACCTTGCATATGATGGTTTCACTTTAGTAAAATGAAGTGATTATCAACAGATCCACATATTTATGTTCTTTACAGAATTATATGAGCAATTAGAAAATACAAATAAGCAATAATTATATATAACCTTTAAAAGGTGAGTTATCTGAAATATGAATGTAATTAAACACATTGGTATTGATGTGTGTAGTGAGGAAAGAAAGGGAAGGAGGTGATAAAGATTTAAAAAAAGACTAATTTTTTAAAAAGCATATAAATGTTAACATTCATTCATTTCCATAAAGCCAACGGCAAGCATTCAGGCAGTTCTTACTGCATAGCAAGCATTGTTCTAGTGCTCAGTGTGTTATTTAAATTTCTACTAACTCCAGGAGTGGATGATATTATAGCCCCATTTTTCAGATGCTGCAACTTTAGTCCAGAGAAATTAAGATGCCCAGTGAAGTCAACAGTCAGAAAGTGGAAGACTGTTTTTAAATTCAGGCAGTCTGGCTCAAGGGAACTTAGTCCTAACAAAAGACTTTGGTGCCACTAAATAAACAAAAAGAAATAAATAAATAAGCACGCACACAAACCAGTAATGAACAGAGTCCACAGGGCTACCAAACACTACCTTTTATTTGCTGAGGGGGAGATGGCTTCAGGGGTTTGGAATGTCTGGCCTGTGGGCCTTATAAAGCCCATAAAATTGTTGGTCTGCTCCTGCCAAGGCAACCATGGGCAGGATTTAAAATTCAATCAATTTACAGCAGGCTAATTTTTAAATTTGATAATTTTCTATAGCCAATGAATGGTGCTATAAATATCCAAATGGCCCTCGGCAGGAAAATGTTTACCACCCCAAGAAGGAAATTATACTCTGATAGAATTGACCACCTGAAGAATGAGTTACAATAAAAAAGGAGCTTGGGACTTGAGGCTGAGTTTCCACCTTGCCACTGGAGGTTGCTAGACTGAGCCCGAGGTCTTCCCCGGGAGGCCCTAAGTCAATCGGTGTCCCTCAGAGACCCTGTCTCAATAAGCAACGCTCAGAGAGATTACAGCTCTGCTGAGTGAGTTCACACGAGAAGCCATTCTTCCTGCCCTCAGGAAGTCACTGTTGTGGTTCATCTCGGGAGACCCAGTGTCCACTGTAAACTCAGCCCCTGACATTCTGATTTCTTCATCAGTATTTCTGTGAGTTTGTTAGGCCTGGCTTTGTCCTCCAAGGTCACCTCTGAGTAACCTGACAAAATGGAGAGTGCAGACTGGCTCACTGGAAGAAGCCTCGCTCCTGTGCCATCACCCAGGCCTTGTCCTGGACCCAGCTTTCCTCCCACCATTTGACATTTGTGGGCTGCGATGCCTCTCAGCAAAAGGCCTCAGCCCATGGAAAGGCCTGTCTTTAAAGATATGTCTTGATCTTGACATGCATCAAAATGCATATTCAGGCTTTAGAAGAGTAAAGCCTAAGGTGATTCTGAATGATGGAATGGAAAAGAGGCAAGTGAAAGATTCTTTCATTCTTAAATAGATTGAGTATGCAAGTAAATGCCTGGAGGGAGCTCTGATTGACAGACAAGATATATACTGGGACAGAGGTCAAAGGTGGACACAGAGGTTTCAGAATTGTCAATGCAGTCATTGTCACTGACGCATTCAGCCAAAAGAGGCCAGGAAGAGATGTGGAGAAAGGAGAGGAAGCTCCAGGGTCAAGGACAGAGTCTTCTGGAAGAAGCAGGAAGACTGGGTAAGAAAGGAAGATGAACAGGAGGAAGCAGCGTCTGTAATGAACAACCCTGCTCTGTAAGAGTCAGGGGGATTGTGGGGAAACACGAATGGGTGGGTCGATGTTAGGTGAACACGAATGGCTCTGCATTAATACCACCCCAAAGGGTAAGGATGACAGAGGAGTCTGAGAAGGAGGTGACTGTACAAAAACAAAAACAAACAAAAAAAGTCAAGCTTTGTTTTAAATCTTGGTCAAACATATTGTTAAGAATGATGATCGCTACTCAGCCTTTTGGCTAAGATCAAGTGTGAAAAATGAAAATGATATACTATAGTTTTAATGATCTCGATGATCTTAAAATTTATTGTAAATGACTGAAATTGACATATTCTCATTTGATCATTGTTTATAGCCCTTGACTATATCACTGCTGAACTACACTCTTTCTTTTTTTTTTTTTTACTTTTTATTTAACTCTTTACCTAGTAGAGCATTAAGCCCTTGACTATAATGTAAATTGAAAGTATGTTATCTTAAGGATGAAGCGAAAAAGGTAAAATCTGGTTAAAACAAATTATACTCCCTATAGATGGTCAAGGGTGTTATGCTCTTTAAAAATAACACATTAACTTGTGACTCTACGAGTAGAAGAATATACAAGCAAAGAACAGAAACTTTTCCCATCAAACCAACAGTCAAGTAACAGCCTGTTCTCAACCGCAGAGCGATGGAGAGGCAGCACTTGTACCTGTGATGTGAAGGTCAAATCACCAAAGGGCTTCTGGAATCCGATGTTCAGTGGAGACTGGACCTGAACATAACCCATTAGAAAATCTCAGTTTAGAATTCCATGAAATGAAAACATTAACATACAAATTTCAAAAGAGAAAAAGGCTTAGCCTATATAAAAAGAGAATTGTCATAGACATAACAGTTTTTTTTTTAAAGTTCTTCATGTATGAGCATTAATTTGTTCCATTTGGAAGGGCAGAGTGGCGAGAGGTCTAAGTAATAGTAAACAACTTTGGACCCCAACGACTCAAGCCACCCATTTAGGTGCTGAGAGCACAGTGTGGTTCTTCGGAACCGCCACATGACAGAACAGAGAAAGGGGGAGGAAGAAGGGCACTGCCTCCACACTGCACAATGCTGTCCTCCTCACCTAAAAGGAGGAAAGAGGGGCGGGAACTGTGGTGCCACGGGTTAAGCTGCTGCTTGGGATGCCCACCTCGCCTATCAGTGCCTAGGACCCAGCCTCACCTTCCTCCTCCTGCACCCGGGAGGCAACAGATGATGGCTCAAGTGTTTGAGTTCCACCACCCACATGGGAGACTCGGGTGGGATTTCAGGCTCCCAGCTTCGGTTTGGCCCAGCCCTGGGTGTTGTAAGCATTGAGGAGTAAGCCAGGAGGTAGAAGATCTTTCTTTCTCTCTCTCCCTCTCCTTCTCTTTCTCTCTCCATTTCTCTCACTCACTTTCAGTCATTCTGAATTCAAAATCAATAAAATAAGTCAATAAATATTTTTTAAAAGAGGGAAGAGTGGCAGGTGTTTGGCCTAGCAGTTGAGGCAATGGTAAGACACCCATCTCCCACCATAGAGTACCTAGGTTTGATATCTCATCTGGCTCCTGATTCGAGCTTCCTGCTAATGTGGACCTTAGGAGGTAGCAATAACTGAAGTGATCAGGTTCTTGCCACCCACATGGGAAACCTAAATTGAATTCCAAGGCTCCCAACTTCAGCCTTGGCCACCATGGACATTTGGGGAGTGAACTAGCAGATGGGAGCTCAATATATAAATAAAAATAAATTTTAAAGAAAGAGCAAAGAGATACCAGAGTATTCAGTAGCCTGGAAAGGGCACTACAGATTAGGAAAGACAGAATGCCACTGTGTTTGCAAACTTTCAGTGCTTTGTTAGTTTCAAAGAAAAATATTGAAGACATAAGAAATTTAATATTCAGTCATGCAGCAAACTATTTAGTCATGTGCAAACTATTGTCACAACAAGAACCTCAGTCTGAATTACAAGATACAAAGGACAACCAGAAAATAAATCACCAGTAGCCAATCAACCAATACCTAGCGTTTCTCTTAGTTTTTTTCCCGATGAATGAGGATTTGTTGTGCTACAGGTTTACTGGAGCGCCCAGTTGGGAATGACACCTATGAGGGAGAGGAGAAGGCAATTACAACGCAGCTGAGTGCTAGGCCTCCTGTCATTCTGCAGGGAGTGCTGAGCTGACTCCAACCTTTAGAGATGGCCTGAAATAAGAGGGCGGAGACCTTGCACACCTGCTTACGCAGTCACTGAGTGCAAGGTGATCCTGGGAAGGGACAAGACAGGCCTCTTTGCACCTCAAGCAATTCCCAAGAGAGAGTACAATATGAACAATCAGCAGAGAATGCACACATGAGTGTCTCCACTGTGGGAAGAGGACTTCAGTGACAGGCAGTCACGTCCACTTGACCCACACTTGTACCCCTTGAATTCATGTGAATTGGAATTGAGGATTCTTGCAATAGGAAGTTTATTAGAATGACTCCCCACTGCTGATGTCAGTGTCATAATTGGTACATGTTTGTGTCTCCCTCCCCTACAGCCTATCCTAGATCCCCCTCACCTCTGACCAACACCTCTGTTAGAAGGTGACTAACTTCACATAATGATCCAGACTGTCATCCCCAAGCACTGTGAGATTCTCACTCTATGTCCTCTTCAGTGTGGCTACTGCACTGTCCATTTACATTCCAAATAGGTCGGGGGAATACAATGAGGTGTTCCTATAGATCATTCTCATGCGAAACTGGCTCCTACCTGCGGCCATCATGCAACAGCAGTCCTGTGTCTTCCTGATGACCCAGGTCAACTTGACCCCTGCCAGTGTGGTCGCTCCCCTTGGCCCCCAGTTCAAGGGCCCTGAGTGACAGCAGGTGGTCCACCTGAACCTGTGGATGCATTTCTTGGTGGAAGTCCCTCTCTAGGAATATAATGACAGGGACATGGATGGTAAGTACAAATTACCAATACTGATGACAAACAGGGCCACCCTGTTACTAGGAACATAGGCTTATGAATTAGGGGGCGCTGGAAGAGGGGGCAGAGAATCTGGAACAGCTGACTGCCCTGAGTTTGTTTTCCAGAGGATGTTCCAGGAAAATGTATCTTAAAATGTTGTATGCAGAGTGGACTGGGCCACCACAAACAAGGGCAGTTGTAAGAATTCAGTCTGAGTCATATATTTTTATGTTTAACGTCTGAATCTGTGTTCACATATGTAGGAAAGTCCCTTCTGCTCTTGCTGTTCTACATCCCGGGCACTCCTCTACCCTCACTTCAAAATCCCTAGCAAACATCTCAGAAAGACAATTTTTTCAGGGAACTCTAGTTTCCCGCTGTTACCTTTACTTGTCATGAATAAACAAAGTGTTCCTTTGAGTAATTCTCTCTTGAGACTGTTTAGAGACACCCTTGTGTCTGCTCACAATCCCTGCTTCCAATTTTAGTTCCAGGACTCATGTAGTCTAACTGTTGGGGACATAGCATTGTCCCATGGCCTCTCCTGGTGACTTTCAGGTCAGAGTTTCATTTCCACTGCACAGTCATATGGCTCTCACTTCACCCTACCAAACAAGCCACTTCTAGCTGGTATGGTATGTAATAGAACTAGCGGATGCCATGGTCATGTGCTCACTGTGCCCTCCCCTTTTCTATAAAGCAAGTTCCTTGATCCAATGCAATGTTATATGGGAAACTATATTGGTGGAGGAAACACCTAGTCAATCCTTAAACACAGGTGTTGATTGAATCCTCACGAAAGGTAAATGCAAATATGCATTTAGAATTTGTGTCAATTCAAGATGACACATTTCTCATTTCATGATGGAATAGATCACGTATAATCAACTTGCTCCTAAGGGACTTATTGGTCTTCCAGTGGGTATTGCCAAGATACTGAGCCGCAGAACACATGCCAATAAGATTAACAAAATCAGCCTTCCTGAATGAAAACTCACATCTTGGAGCCCTTGCACAGGTTTATCCCTACTTTCCTGAAGTCCTCTCCTCAGATCTTCAAGTGCCAGCCAGTCTATGGATAGCCAATGAGAAAACCTGACTAGTTTTCACTGGATGGGTCATTTTGTGTATTTGCAGGTGTAGCGGTGGGTCTAGAATATGATATGATTTTTGCACATCCTTCCCCTTCAGATAAGGTATGTGCTAATGCTTCTTTCTAAGGCTACTTTTCCCAGAGAGTCCAAACCTTTTCCCTTCACCATTGCCTTTCAGGTTTCCCTAGGAATGTAGCTGTGGTGTAGAAGTGTTCCATTTTTAACTTAAATCAACATATTATATAAACTCAATTGTATCTCAAGCTTGTTTTTTCCCTTCTATCTTCTGGTTAGTAGAGACCAGCATAGGGCCCAGAGGGTAATTAGCCTAGGGAGAGATACCTGTGCAACACTGTTGGATAACACTGGAGTCTGTGTTGCCTGCTGCCTGGATGTACCCTTTTTGGATGCACCCCTTCCATAGTAGGATCCTTGTGCTGGACCTCTCTGATTCTTTGAATTGGTAGACCTAGAGACCCACATTGTGATTTCCTAAAAACGCTCAGAAATTCTGTAAGTTTTTCCCCTAGCCCCACAGGACAGGTACCTGTAAGATTGTGAGGTATGGTAGGGCTGCTTGTATCATAACATGCACCAGATACAGAGAGTGTTTATGTTTCAGATTCTACCGAAGGTTTTCATGCCACTTCATAAGCTAGTTGAAGACATACACACAAGTGTTAAATGTGCCTCTCCCATACACCGAAGAGGCCTATCCAATGTTGTCTTTTTTCTTGGTCATCACTGGTGTGACAATTTCCCGGTAGATAAGCCAGTTAGATGCAGAGCAATTGTTTGAGCCGTGGTAGTCCACTGTCATCTCCCAGTGTCTTTTAGATTTTTTTAAAGAGCTGAATTGGTGAAGTAAATGTGGATCTGATGGAAACACCAAAGTCTGAATGCTTTATAGCCACCAAGACTGCAATAATTTCTGCCATTTCTCCCAGTATGTGATATGGCTTTATGTTTACCACCTTGACTTGAATGGACAAAGGAGTTGGTTTCAGGGACTTTAGATGGGCTTCCCCAGTAAGGGAGCTCTTCCTCCACATCCCAAGAATCAACATCATGATTCTGCAAACTCAAAATATTTCTAGGCTTACCATAATTTGGGGACTAGAAAAGCAAACACTAAGTTTGTCTCAGAGTGAAGACCCTGTAACCTAAACCTGAACCGGAATTCTACTATTCAAATTGGTCCTATAGCCTACCATTTCTCAAAAGAAGTGAATTTTTCCCTGTTCTCCATGCAGAAGTTCCTTAGTACACAACCATAGGGAATTTGGGGGAAGATATAGAACAATCAACACTGTATTAAACAGATGATAGTGAGATCTTGCAGGGTACCTTCTTTGGGCACCTGAACTCTCTTACTCTCAATAAACTCTGGATTTTAAAAGTGGCTAAAATATAGAGACTTGATGAGGAATTTTGGCTTTTTATTGAAGTGGCCACCCTGAGTTTCCTGATTATCCATTTTTATTTCTTTTGATTATATACACTGAGCATTATCAGTCTTCTTGAGTTGCCATTTTGCTTGCCTTCAGAACGTCGACTTTCTACCTAAGCATCTGCGGAACACCCTGCAGGTCAAGTTCCCATGGCTGCCACTACAACCTCACTGCTCACAGTGATCATTGCATCCACCTCACATATGGTATTTAAACACTATCAGCTGCCCTCTTATTTCAGAATCCTACCAAATGCATTGCTATCAAGGAGCCCATTTTCTTTGAACACCATCTTCTATTATGTCAGACTTGTGGACAATCACCCCTGGGCTTCTCAACACTGTAGATCCATCTCCCAGCAGCAGAATTCTTGCCTCTCTAATATGGATTTCATGATAGATCTTTGCATGAAACATATTCAGCTGGAGGGTTTTCTGGTCTTCTATAATACATGCACTCTGAAATGTCCTTTCCATGTGCATGTTAATCTCTGATCTTCTGGCACAGCAGTATTAGAATTTAATCTTATTTCCTATAGACCATCACTTTTGCTAAGTTTGCAAAAACCTCCTCTTGCGATATGTTAGTGTTGTCTCCTCTGAGTCCTGTCTCAAGAGAGAGCGCAAGAGTGCTCACTTTGCGTACTCTTAGAATGCAATCCCATTTGCATCCTCCTGGCTCCTGCTATGGGCTAGCTCCATCTTGCAGTTCCTTCAGCTTGTGGACTTCTGAGCAGATCAGCACTTTTTTTTTTCAACCAAGTAATGTTTGACTTTGTCTAGATTAAGGCTTTTATGGCCAAGAGAAGTCATGAACAGACAACTGAAGGTAGCATACCATTTCTTGAAAGGCAGAACCCCCTGTATCATCTTTAGGCAAAGAAGGAGGAGCACAAACCTTTTCCATATGGAAGTGAGTCCTGTCTCAGGCCACAACCATCAAGGACATCTAAAGAGTCAGGATACGGAATGAACTGAAACATGCATGACCATCCTGCATCTCAGGCTGACATTTCTTCCTAGTCAGGATCCTTCCCCTGGCATAGCTCACATTTTAGGGTTTGGAATTGGACCTTCTCTAGGGCATAGTTACTTTTTAAGTGCACCATGGCTCTGATACTACTTTTTCCTGCTGACTGGCTATAAAACTTGAGTTTCTCTACTCATTACCAAAAGATTTTCTGGCTTTTGCTCCTCATTTCAAATTGCTGAGAGGAGCCATTGTGGTGCGGGTCTCCTGTGTGTACTGTCAGTGTGCACCATTCTTCAGCCATGAGAGAAACGGATGCTTCCTTCCTAAGGAGTGGACCAGGCAGTACTGTAGAGCATCCACAAGGACATCAAAGCAATAGGTTAGATGCTGCAATAAAGGGAACCAGGTAATCTTTGCAAATGGTGCCTTATATGAATGGCTTTAGCCTAGCAAAAACTCCACACCTAAAGTATATATGAGACACATATTAGTCAATCAATCTAGCAAAGCTTCCTTGACCTTCACCTTCCAATGAAGACAGTTATCAATAACTTGCCAAAACAGGGTACATATTCTACAATCAGGATCTTCCCCAAGAATTGGAATCAGAGTGGCATAAATCACATCTAATACCTGGTATACTAAAGTCCTTTTTAACATCCATGTATTCTTTGATATGGGAGAGGTAATACATTCCAAGGAGTTCTAGTAGAATTTCAAGCCTTTAGTAAGCCACATGCTCCACATAATTAAATGCAGATTAGGGAGTTTTGCCTGAAAATCAGAGTAGAGGAGTGTAACATATGGCCTGGGTGTCAAATTTAAATGGATATTTGTAGAAAGAAGTGTGCTTATCTGAAGGCAATTGGCCATAAAGCCATGAAAAGAATATTCTGGAAGTGTTTCAAGGTCTAAACTCAGTGCTAGATAAATGACTTGGAGTATTAATGCTGAAAAATCTTCCTTCTTCTCTTCTATCGTCTTTTATAGTTCCTTTGAAACCTCTGTAAGTTATATATGTGTATTCTGTGAGTTTAGGTTTTGAAATCTGGAAGAAATATTCTGTAATGAAAGGAGAAGAAGAGCCAAGATTTCAACTCAACCTTGAGAATGTGCTTATTTACAAAGTAAAATAGCTGATAATAGAAGACAGAGAAGCAGAGAGAAAAATAAGAGTATTCTACTTTGATGTAATGCATATATTTTCACTCATGTAATACTGTGCATACCCCACATATGCACCATTTGTTGATTAAAAATAAATAAAGCATAATATTTCAAAACTGAAATAGAAGCTGCCAGAAAGATGTATTAATTTACGTTCCTCATTTGTTGCAACCATGGCCAGCCCCCTTATACATACAGTGTAAAGTGGAAGGTCATTGCCTTCCCACTCCAGTCATGAAATCTCAAAATCCCAACTTTTGTACTGCAATACATTAAACAATAAATATTTGGCCTTCACCCCAGGTTTCTAGTACACATCTCCTAAAACACTTGGAATCTACAAATCAGAAGAGTGTCTTTCGTATGCTAATGAGACGACTAGTGGCTGGAGTTTCTGGATAGCTTCATGACAGGGACTGGTTGCTAAAACAAAATGTCATCAGAGGGAGGTAACTTTCAGCTGAGCCCTTCCTCATCTCAACCTTCAAAATGTTGGCAACCTCAAGATTTAGCCGTATTCCTTTCTCATTCCTTTTGCTATTACTATAGTGAGCTCTTTGACTGTCTTTGATAACTGTTGCTGCATAAAATACAATAAAATATCTGGGAACTATCTCGAGGGTCAGCTGTAGGTTAGTCAGAGTTCAGTCAACCCAGACTTGACTTGGTTTGTCTTCAGTTGCAACCTGGCTCCAAGTCTGTTCATGATTTCCATGCAACTTGGGTGGTCAGTTCACTGGGGCTACTGCAAGGCTCTATTGCAATAGGGAAAGTTCTTATTTAAGTACATTTCAAGACTCTATGTCACAATTGCTAACATCCCGTTAGCCAAAGAAAGTCACATGCCAAAGTCCAAAGTCTCAGGTTAAGGAAGCAAATTTCTTTCCTGGAAGTGGATAGGAGAAGAAGTAGATAGTTTCTTAGCAGTGAGCTAATATTCCACATTAGTCATATCTTACGAATAATGACTCTCAATATTTATATCTTTTTCTTGTAACTTTTTTCTTCTCTCTCTCTCTCTTTCATCTCTGTTTCCACAGATGCTTGAAAATTAACGCACTCAACATGTGTCATGTTTTTTCTCAGTTCTTTTGTGTTTCCTTAGATCAAGAAATAGCATTGCCATTCACCAAGTTATATGATCCAACAACTAGGAGCTTCTCAATCAATATTTTTTCTCCTTAGCAACTCCCCAATAAATATAGTTAACCAATAAATAACATCTTTCTAATCCAAAATGTATATTTTAGTCACCAGATTTGTACAAGTGACCATCATATCTTGTAAATACTTTCCAATCTGTTTAATACTAAATTAATTTTGTCCCCTAAAACTCAAATTCTTGGCCGGCACCACGGCTCACTAGGCTAATCCTCCGCCTGCAGTGCTGGTACTCCGGGTTCTAGTCCCGGTCGGGGCGCCGGATTCTGTCCCGGTCGCTCCTCTTCCAGTCCAGCTCTCTGCTGTGGCCCGGGAGTGCAGTGGAGGATGGCCCAAGTGCTTGGGCCCTGCACTCGCATGGGAGACCAGGAGAAGCACCTGGCTCCTGGCTTTGGATCGGTGCAGAGCCGGCTGTAGTGGCCATTTGGGGAGTGAACCAATGGCAAAGGAAGACCTTTCTCTCTGTCTCTCTCTCTCACTAACTCTGCCTGTCAAAAATAAATAAATAAATAAAACTCAAATGCTTTATCAACAATGAACACTTGTCATTTTCAACAAGAATTCTATTCACTATTCCAACCCACTGACGCACACACACATATCCATTCAATAACTTCAACAGGCTTATCTTGTGATTCTTTCTCCCTCTTAATGTATGTTCCAGCCATACTAAACCTTTTTCTATTTCTTGAAAGGTCATCTTTCTTCCTATTTCATGGCCAACCATGCTATTTAATCTTTTAGAAGGATTATTTTCTCCTGCTTCACCTGCTATTTCTTCATCCTTCACAAGTCATTTCAAAAGCCATTCCACGAATTATAAAATTTCATTACATTCTGCACTCCTTTAAGGACAAATAGGAAAATTGTGACTAAATAACCAATTATGTTATCTATTCCTTCCTATCCATCTGTGCTCCTTTAATTTTTAATTATAATTATTTTGCTTCATTTATTAGTAAGGCAGAGGGAGAGAGAGAGAGAGAGACAGAGAGAGAGAGATTGAATATCTCATTTGCTTGTTCATGTCCCACATGCCTGTAATAGCCAGGACTTGGTCAAATCACATCTAGGAGCCAGAAACTCATTCAGGGTCTCCCACCTGTATGGCAAGGATACAAGTGCTTGATGCATCCCCTGCTGTCTGCAGGGTACACATTAGCAAGAAGTTGAAATCAGGAGCAGAACTGGACTCAGAACAGGCACTCACGTATGGAATGTGAGCCTCCCAAGTGATGGTCTAACTGCTGTGCCAAAGCACCCACGCTGGCATTCCTCTCTTAGTCATGACTCATGTAGGCAAGCTTTACGATGTCTGCCTTGCTCATTTCTGTATCTTTATATCCCAGCGCCTGGAAAGCAGTCCCTGATAATTAATAAGGAATCAATGAGCACTGATTACCAAATAAGTGACTAAAATCTAGATTACCATTGAATGGATCAAAGAAGAAGATTCATTATAGACTAATAAGGGCATTACACATGATAAAAAGTTTAATTCCCTAAAATTTCACAATAATCCCTAACATGTGTGTGGCTAACAACAGAGCATCAACCACAATAGGCATAACTGATATAACTGCAAAGAACAAACAACAAGTGAATCTGCTCTTACAGTTAAGAGATTTCAGTACCCTCCATCACAAATGGGTTGATCCACCAAGCAGAAAATTAGTGTGGAGAGAGCTGAGCTCAATAACACCATGAGTAACTGGACATAATTGATATCCGACAACCACAGAAAGTACATTCTTCTCAAACTCTCTGAACCATTCACCAAGATAGATGCAATCTCTGGGCCCCAAAATGCACTTAAACAAATTTATAAAATAAAATATAAAGCATCTGCTCTCAGATTATAATGGAAATAAACTGGAAATCAACAACCAGAACTAACATATTCTATCAAGATAACATTATCCTAATATCAAAACAAGGCAAGATCATCACAGGAGAAGAAAACTATAGACCAATATCTCTCATGAACACACATGGAAAAATTCTCAACAAAAATTTAGCAAATCTTATAGAAAAATATATAAAAAGAATTATGGAGCATGACAAAGTATAAGCAAAGTTGGTTCAAAATTCAAAATCAATTAATGTAATACAGCACATAAACAGACTACAGAGGAAAAGTTGAATGATCATACCAATAGATGCAAAAAATATTTGACAAAATCCGACACCCATTCCTGATAAAAGTTCTCAGTAAACTAGGAATAGAAAGAAGCTTCTTAAAGTTGATAAATATCCTCTAAAAAACACAATAGGATTGCCATTACTGATGTTAATGTACTCTGCATTTCTCTATAAAAAAAAAACAAGCTAGAAAATAGGATTTTGGAATTTTTTTCCATAATAAAATACCAGAAGTTTGAAGAGAAAAAGAATATTTACCTGATTAGACATTATACAGTGTATACATGCACTAAAATATCACATTATGTACAATGTTTATGTCTCTATTTTTTAAAAAAAATTAAAAACTTAGAAGAAAACAACCTATAGTTAATATACTAAATGATGAGTAACTAGATGTTTTCTATCTAAGATCAGAAACAAGGTAAAGATTTCAACTTCCATCTGATTTTAGCATCATACTGGAAGTCTTAGCTAATGCAATAAGGTGAAAGAGTGAATAAAGGCACACAGATTGAAGAAGAAGTAAAGTCATTTTTTTCATGATTACATGATTATCTTTATAGAAAATCTGAAGGGATTGACAAAAAAAATCTGAAACTAATAACTGAGTATTGTAAGGGTTTGGGATGTAAGTCAATTTTGTTCCAGCAATAGAAAAGTAGAATTTGAAATTATAAAGACAATTCAACTTTCATTAGCACTAACAAAACTGAAATACTTACATGGAAATTTAATAAAAGATGTATAAGATCTACATAAGGTAAACTATAAAACTCTGTCGTAATCGAAGAACAAAAAAGGGGAGTCATTCCATATTCACAGAAAGAAAGACTCAATATTGTCAACTTGTCACCTCTCTTCATTTTGATCTATAAATTCTATGCAATTACAATAAAAGACCCAGAGAGTTATTTTATGGATATTGACAAACTGACTTGAAAGTTTATAAAGAAAAACAGATCCAAAATAATCAACACAATATTGCAAAAGAAATAAAACGTTGAAGTCCAACTCCTAGACCATCTAACAAAAGATCATCCACCTAGATCAAGGAATCAGAATAGAGAACCCCAACACAGACCCATATGAATATAGTCCACTTGTCTTTTAAAAGGAGGAAAGGCAATATAATAAATATAATTTTTTTCTTCAAATGATGCTGGAACTACTGGACATCCAAAGGCAAAAAAAAAGGCAATACACATTTTATGTCCTTCACAAAAATTAATTCAGAATGGGTCAGACCCTAAAGGTAAAGGGCAGAACCACAAAACTCCTAGAAGATAACTAAGGAGAAAACCTATGTGACTGTTGGTATAGCAATGACTTGTTAGCTTAGACACAAAAGCCATATCCATGAAAAATAATTAACATAGTCCTCAAAAATTTTAAACTTCTGTTATGGAAAAAATAATCTCAAGTGGATGAGAAGATAATTCACAGAAGAAAATATCTGCAAAAGTCATATCTGATAAAGGACTATTATCCAAAATCTACAGAGAACTCTGAAAACTTAAAAGTATAAAATAAGCCACCTGATTATAAAAAATGTGATAAAACTCTTAATAGGAACCTCATCAATGAAGATACATCAATATGAAACAAGCATGAATGAGTGTTCCACGTCATATGTCACTAGAGAAACACAAATTAAAACAAAGTGTGATTCCACTGCCTGTCTATTAGAATGCCCAACACCCAGCCTGCTGACAGCACCTAGTGCTGGCCAGGATGTAGAACAACAAGAACCCATTCATTACTGGTGGGAATATAAAACTTCACAACCACTATAGAAAACAGTTTGATAATTTCTTACAAAAGTAAACTTAGTCTGCCCATATGATCCACCAATCATATTCCTTAGCTTTTACCCAAAAGAGTTAAAATTCTATATCCACAACCAAAAGTTTCTTTAAAAATTTAACAGCAAAAGTAGAAAAATGTATAAACAAACTGTACATACAACATACATGTGTATGTTTATTTAACAATGAAAACAATAAAAACAAATGTCCTATCAAGCCATAACAATACATGAGCTAACATTAAAAGCATATTGCAAAGTGAAATAAGTGCATCTTAAATGACTGCATATTTTATGATTCCAATTGTATGACATTCTGGAAAAAGTAAAATTAAGGAATGTAAAAAGATTAGTGGCTCCTAGATGTTGTTGGTGAGAGGTGGGTCTAACAGAAGAAGCATTAGAGAATTTTTGGGTGGTGAAACAGTTTTGTGTGATTCAGTTGTGGATGCATGCCATTATACATTTGGTATGTTCTTGTAGAATATATAATACGAAGCGTGAACCTTAATATAAATTATAGGGTCAAGTTAATAATCTATCAATACTGGTCATCAGTTGTATGAAACATACATGTTAGATGTTAGTAATGGGAGACACATATCTCCTATGTGGTGATGAAGTGGTAAGTGGGAACTGCTTATTCCTTTGTGCAATTTCTCTGTACACCCTAATTGCTAGAAAACAAGAAAGTCTATTAAAATACAGTACTTTCGTATTATAAATAGTCTTTAGTTACTGTGTGGGAAAAAATGAATCCCTTACCCTAACACAGAGGATGTTGTGGTCCAAAAGGGTTTCATAAGTAGTGGTGTATTTAACCAAAACACTGAACAAAGGGCGTAGAAAGTAGCCCACAGAAAAACAATCTGCTGTGGCCCGGGAGTGCAGTGGAGGATGGCCCAAGTACTTGGGCCCTGCACCCCATGGGAGACCAGGATAAGTACCTGGTTCCTGCCATCGGATCAGCGCGGTGCGCCGGCCATTGGAGGGTGAACCAACAGCAAAAGGAAGACCTTTCTCTCTGTCTCTCTCTCTCACTGTCCACTCTGCCTGTCAAAAAAACACACACACACACACAAGTAATATTCTTAGTCTCTACTGTTGGAAGATAAATTAAAGATGCTGAGAATGGATGTCTCAGAGATCGTTGTTTTCCAGTAGCAGTGCTTAAGCCACATTTTCTGGAGTCTACTGAATTCCTCTGCAGGATGGGTGTGCAGATGCTTAGCAGCTGTTCTGTGTATCAGACGGCAGCTTTATAACTGTCTCCCAGTGAAATAAATACAAAGTGTAGGTTGTAGAAGTTCCAGTTCTCACATCAACTGTATGCACTGGGAAGGCTGTAATGGCTACCACCTGATACGTGCAGAGAGCAAGCAAGGACGAAAAATGTTCCATGTACCTCATGCCTTTCTGAAAAATGATAGCTCTCCCACAAGACACGCGGAAACAACTGCTTTCCTGAATATGTAATGTCTCAGGATACAGACCAAACCAGTCGACTTGACAGATAACAGCAAGGAGAGAAATATATGAACATTTCTCCATGGGCCAAGAAGCAATAATGTGTCTTACTAGAGTTACTGCCCCTATTAACACTGGATACAGGATATTAATTGTGTTAAGCTGGAGTTAGGAAAGAGAGCGAGAGCACAGCTCCAAAACAGCATGGCAACTGTCACTTCTCAGCTCAGCCTCCTCTAATTAAGTCTCGGTGGGGTCTTCTGTTCATTTCAGTAATGTGTACGTCTCAAGCTAAATGGCATTTCAACACACAGAGAAAACCCCACATCTTAACTGGTCACTAAACGGGTGCCTACGAACTGTCATACATGCCTCCAATGGCTGACTATCTGTGCACTGTTGCCAGCCATTGGGTTTTCTCTGCCCGTTTAGTGCAGACCATCACGGTAGTGAAGGAATGAGCCTTTGAAGTAGGTCTGAACCAAATGCCAGCCACCTGGAGCTACCCAGAAAATTCTGTCTGGAAGCACCTGGAACAGGCTGATTGTTGTCTTGTTGGCCATGCCATTTTTGTAGTTATCAGTTTGGCTGGGTTGACAGGGAGTTGGCTGAGCTTAATATCTTTTCTTTGAGGACTCCTCCTGTGCTGAGAGAGAATACACCCATGCAAGTTATGCCAGCTGCCCTTCAGGGCTCCTCCTCATCACTCAGCTGCCGGCCTTCCTCTGTCTATTAACATTGTCTCCTTTGTTCCAATGTACATCTTTTCTTTCTCATCCCAGTGTTAAACTCCCTTTAGTATTCATTTCTCTTTTCCTGGACTTTCTCTGACCTTATTACATTTCCAAAGGTGGGAAACAAATAAAACTACACCTCAAATTGAAAAGCCACAAAAATTGGATACAACATATCATAGTAGATATTTTATTCCTTCCCTCTCCCAAATATTGATGTCTCAGGGGGAAAAATTCAATTTTTTAATGAAAAAAATCTATGAATTTAGGTGTAGAATTAACATTAAATAATTAGATTTATGAAGAAAGGCTGCCAGTTCCAACATTAAACAATAGACAAGGACAGATTTAATAACGGTGATGTACAATTGGGGCCATATATGGCTTGAGCCAGGGGTAAGTTGCTGATCTAGAAAGAAACGCCACACATTTCATCCACCCAGCATTTAGATTTCCCAGAGCCTAGCATATATCCCTGCTGTACTATTAATAAAACAAGTGAATCCTAGGAGTACATCTATTTTGCTACGCTATTATTCCATAGGATGGTGTCCTGGGTTAATAAAGCCTCATTAACAATTGCTAGCAGAGCCCCTCCAGCTTTCCAAGAATTCATTTTAGTATAATGGGAAGAACATCACAATTTCCCACCCTCATCCAATTTCAAATGCCCTACAGCAAATAGGAGGTTGGAAACCCAAAAAGGTATGCGCTATCTGTTGCAATGTCAAAAACACAATCACTCTGGGGGTCACTGTTAGTTACTGAACAACCTGCGTGCAATTAAAAGTGCTGCCATTTTTAAAACCAAATAATCTTTTTTTTTGTCCTGTGGTGCACAGTACTCTATCCAACTAGACTAGAAGAGCCTACTGTTTTTGCTGTGGATTGTCTTAACTTCACACAAAGGTGGCAAGGCATTTTTTTTGGAAGCTTTCTATTGTAAGCATGAAATGGTTGCTATGCCACATTTTATTGTCACCATTAATTTAATGCCAGTGTCATATTGTTGGGGTGAATAAGATGCATATTTTCTTGGCACATGCTTTAAACATTTTCATTGAGAAAGCTTGATGATTATTAACACATGTTGTCTCAATAATTAAGAGGCAACTAGGTCATTAAGAGCTCATCAATCTTCAGAATTTCTCATCCCACAGGATCATATGAGAAGTTATAGCTTTGCTTTTCCATTGGAAATGAAATACATGCCAGTTTATATTTTAACTGCAGAACTACTTATTACTTTGGAGTGTGTTCTTTCATTCGGTTTAAAAAAGATGACATATCTTAAAACAATGGTCTAGATACAAATGTTTCTGCTTAATATGTATTGGAGGTGGCCAAAAAGTTCTAATTTTTTCCACCTTAGTTTCTTCTGCACATCAGTAATCAGAACATTCTGGATGCCTTGTCCTCTCCTTGTCATTCTCTGTAGGCTCCTCATACTCGCAGCCTTGTTATTTACTCTTCCTTTCTCTCCCACCAGTCTTTTTCCCTCTGGCTATGTCCAACTTTTCCTTTAAGAGGCCAGACCATTGTATGAGAGGGAGCTTCAAAAATTTCTTGGAAAATGTACATTATGAAGCAACTGTGTACAGAAATCAAAATTTTTACTTCAAAGTAAAATTTCATTTTCAACCATTTTTTGAAGTGGCCTTGTATTGCTGTAAATCCTATTTTCTAAAGTGGTAAAGTGGTACGGGATTGTTACTCAAAGGTTTCTTAGCACCAAGAGCTAAGACTTTCATTTTATAAAATACTTAGTACTAAATGGTTCACTCTTACCAAACTGATTACTACAAAATCTTGTTGAAGCCTTTTTAGCCGTTTTAGCTATGTAGCACAGTAGAAAGAAAAACTGACAGTCTTTTCCTGTAGAACGTTTCTAATGAAACAATGGTCTTGGAAGATGCAAGCCGGACTGTCGCTCCCCCTCTTCGTGGAGGAACGACACAGGACCCTGCGCTGTTCTTTCCTCTGCTCGGCCCTCCCCGGGTTTGCTGCTGGTTCTTCCCGGGTTGGCTACTGTCCCTTCCACCTCTGTGGAAGGGCGGTTCCCCCTGGCCACTTTCCCCACTTCCGCAGGGGAGCAGCACACCGCTGGCCGGCTCTCTCGGGGGCTGCACAGGTGTTCCCCTTAGATGTTCCCCTTAGATGTTCCTGGTGCATGCCATCTCTCTCCTCCTTTATAGTCCTCCTCCGCCAATCCCAACTCGGCTGCCCACACGCCGAGTACGCTGCTCTCCTCCAATCAGGAGCAAGTCCTACAGTTTATTGGCTGAACTGGAGGCAGCTGTGTAGAAGCTGTTTTCTCCTCTCCCAGCGCCATATTGTGGGAGAGCAGATGCATAGAATAAGTCTTAATTCCAGTAACTTAGTCCAGTCCGGATTGCTCCCCACACCGGACATCTCAAGAGACACAAATATTCTGATTAGCCCAAGGGCAAACACAGCATAGGTCAACAGCAGGACACCAGCTTCCACTCCTGGCTTGGGGGGTATCAGCCGAGTGAAGTGCAGTATGGCCTTCACCTTGTCTGTTGAGCCCAGGCAGCATAGCCCAGATTAGCAGCTGCTGTGAGGGTGAGTGTCCGTACTGACGGAGAGAAGGTTCAGCTCCAAGCTGATCAGACTCCTGAGCCTGCTACGAGAAAGCACCATTAGTCTCTGCTTCCCACCACCCTCATCAAGCTCAAGTCAGATGTATCCAGAAGCACATTACTTCTTCCTTAGTCATCTCTTTGGCCCAACATCAATAGTGAAGCCACAAATCAAGTCTGTCTGGTATACTATTTCATTCAGGCAAAACATGAAAAACCTTGTCCTTAAATACTCCATAGTTCAAATTTGATTTTTTAAGGGGATAAGTTTCTCTAATAGATAGACATTATTTTATAAAGATTATTAAGAAATCAAAGCCTGGTGCTATCTTAGTTAACATAATAAGCTTTGGTCTATGAGAAATAATTAATTTTCATAGAAGTTTTTATTGAAAGAGTATTAGGTCTCTGTGTTGCACCTCTATGTCTGAAGTTTCATGGAAATCCAGTTAAAAGACACACAGTGATGGGGCCAGTGCTGTGGCATAGTGGGCTAAAGCCCCTGCCTGCAGCACTGGCATCCCATATGGGCACCAGTTCGAGTCCAGGCTGCCCCTCTTCTGTTCCAGCTCTCTGCTATAGCCTGGGAAAGCAGAAGATGGTCCAAGTCTTTGGGCCCCTGCACCCACATGGGAGACCTGGAAGAAGCTCCTGGCTCCTGGCTTCAGAGGAGCCCAGTTCCAGCTCTGGCAGCCATTTGGTCTCTCCCTCTCACTGTCTGTAACTCTACCTCTTAAATAAATAAATAAAAATCTAAAAAAAGAAAGAAAAAGACACCCAGTTACAGTCAAATGCAAGATCATTCTTCCACTACTGTGTGAGTCAAGTCACCCGCAAACATGTACTTCAGCAATAGACAATCTTCCAAAACAAGACAACTTTAATATCCCAACTGCTTCCTTAGAGTGAAAAGTACTGAAATCAGTATTAAATAACCAATGCAAAGATCTCATATGTAAAAAAACCCAAGTCTGTTTCAGGATGGCTAGCAACAACTTCAGAGTACAGAAAATGACTGTAAACTGCATAAATATATCCCTATTAATCCACCATAAATACATTTCCAAATTAACTTCCCATTGGCTGGATCAAACTCAAAATGCCAACAATCAACCCAACGTCAATCAACATGATAATAAATATGCAGAAGTTGATTCAGAAATGAAATAGTATACTTTTCCAAATTTTCTATTAATATGTGATTATGTTAACAAATTTGTAGTCTTTCCCAAAGCCATGGAAAACTTTGATGCAAGAAAAAGCCCAGAAGTTTAACATTTAGTCTTAGAGTAGATTTGCTTCTGATTTTAAAATACATTTGGAAATCTGCAGTGAAGTAATCTCAAAAATTTTGATCCAAATATGTCATATCTACTTACTTTTCAAACATGTTAAGCACGTTTGTTGATAAGTATCCCTTTATCATCTCCAAAATTGAAACTATTGGAGCTCATGATGGCAAGGATCCAGAGGGTAGATTTCCTAGCTTGTTCTGACCCTTTCAGAGGAAACTTGGGATGCCTTGAGTATTGACATGTGAGCAAAGCCAGGCCGAAACACAACTTAGGAACTAGATCTTCTGAGGCGACTTGTGGGAATGTAACAGCAGAAGGTATCTAAATGGAGCCAAATGTTGCTAAGATTCAGCATCCAGATCTTTAGAACAGGCAGATGTCCTGGACAATGGACCAGAAGCCTGGAGATCTCACGGGCCTGTCAGTGTCCGGATGGCTCAAAAAGGCATGGCCTCCAGTGTGTCAATACAAGAACCAAGATGAGTTGGGTGCGCAAGTTAAAAATTTGGAAACAGTCATGGCCTCTAGTCCCCAAAGTATCTCCATTCAAGGAGTCTGGCACAGCAAAGTAAATGAGACCACGGTGAAAGAACTGTGGGATTCAGTTTCGCTTCATGCCAAGTCTTTGAAGCTCATCTGAATCTCCTGTACCTGAGTCTCTGCTTAGGAAACCAGATATCGGCCCATTTCCATAGCTCCACCGGATGCACCAGGGGTTCTAATTTGTTCCTGGTAGTTCATTTATCAATATGTATGTTCTTGAACACTTATGATGCCAGACATTGTTGTATTTGTAAAATCCCCAATCCTTGGTGTTTGTATTATAGTGTGAAGGCATAAAGATAAAAATAAACAATTTAGATCATTTCAGATAAGTGCTATAAAGAAAATGAAATAAGGCATAAGGCACACCCATAGTATGGGGATATTTTCTCAGGGGAGGATGATAAGGGAAGGTATATGTGAGGAAAGGAAATTTAAGTCAAGGTCTTAGTGATGAGAAGGACAACTAGCTGCCGGCCTAGAGGAAGAGTGTTGCCTGTACAAGGAGCCGCAAGTATGAAGTCTAGGGCCACTCTCTTTCAGGGACAGGTGCAAGTCCAAATACATAGCAAACTAGCCAGGCAAAGGTATGAGGGAAGATGTAGGGAAGGAGGTGTGGTATCAGATTACAAAGAACTTTAGAGATCAAATTTTAAGACAGGCTCTTTGTGGCCATCATTGTGGCATAGCAGGTTAAGCCACTGCCTTTGATGCTGGCATCCCATATGAGTGCCAGTTTCAGTCCCAGCTGTTCCACTCCTGATCCTGCTCCCCGCTAATGCACCTAGGAAAGCAGTAGAAGATGGCCCAAGTACTTTGATCCCTGTCAGCCACATGGGAAATCAAGATGGAACTCTGGGCTCCTGGGTTTGTCCTGACCAAGCCCCAGCCATTGCAGCCATTTGGGGAGGGAACCAGTAGATGAAAGATCTCTCTGTGTGTGTCCCTTTTCTCTGTGTAATTCTGCCTTTCAAATACACGAATAGATCTTTTTCTTAAAAAAATAGCCTTTTTAATTATCGAGGAAGGTTTTGGAAGTTTTAAGCAGGGGAATGATGAAATCCTGTTCTTTGAAATGGCCACTCTAACTTCCACATGAAAAATGTCAATATGGTTGACATCTGTTCCTTATGTCTGGGTTCACCCCCACCACCTTGATTTATGTTACATTCCTTCTGGGTAATTTCCCTCCACCTGATATGCCCACTAAGCCCATGGAGTCCCATTCCTTCCGGTTTACACTTTGTCTTATTGCTAGCAAAGCCCATTCAAATACTACAGAGAAATTCCTCAGTGGTCAGGGCACCACTGGATGGGGAAGGGTACCAAAGGGCATACTGCTCGATGGTATCTGTTCCCACTAAGAATATTTGCAAACCCAACTTTGATTGGAAGGAGAAAGCACTAATTTCTTTTTCAGTCTTCCTGATCAATGTGACACACTCATAGTTCTTTACTGCCAGGGCAGTGGTCAGTGGTTGCCATATATAAATTTTCCACTTGAAAACACTCATAATGCCACAAATCCACAGAACACAGGTATCAATCTTAAATAAGATAGTTCTTGGGTTCAAGAAAATGCATAGTCATAGAACTCACAGTCTTAGAGACAACAAACTGAACAATTCCAAGGTATTTGTGTAAATAAAATGTTTTTCCAAATTCCTTGAGGATTCATAGTGTATCAGGTCTCCTAAAAATAGTGTGACATGGAAAAATGAAACTTATTGATCTGCAAATTGTATATCAAAATAAAATAGATTCTAAAAAATATAAAATACTGAGGTTATTTATAAGGCACACTATTTAATGTTAACTTTCCAAAATTAAAAATGCAAAAGGAAAGATAGCATTTAATATATATCAGCAAAACATAAAACTTGTTCAAGGATAGAATTTTCAGTTCCAGCTAACAAAAACCCAAAACCAGATTAGAACTGAAGGCCAAAAAGGCATATTGCAGCCTTCCTAAAGCCAGAGTGGATATTGGATTGAACAATGTGTATAAAAAATTGATGTTTTATACTCTCAGTACAGCAAGTTAATCCTATCAGGAATAAGTATTGATTTACATTTCACATCTAACTTTCTTAGCTTCTGTCAAATTTAATGAATGTTGATGCAGGTATCGATTTCTCTAGCAAAAGGAAATTAACAGGACATTGTCCAATTCTGACCTTTACTTAATGAGCCATGTATACATCAAAAGCCTTTTAGAACACATTGTTGATCAGCCACAGAGCTTCAAAAGTAGTCTTATGTACCAATAAATAAATAAATAAATAAACTCAGACTTTTAATGAGCCCCAAACTCATAATTACTGTAGAGACAGGGCTCAATAGAAATGCAAAAGGGGTCAGTTCCCTTGCCACAGTCTAGGCAATGAGAAGTCTTCAGTGGCTTACAAAATGTGGAAAATGGGATATGTCTCCTTATAATTCAAATACCGTCTTTTACAAGGCCCTGAGGCGAGTTTATTTAATAGCAATCCTGAATAAAACTTGCAGCCATGCACCTTTATGTTTAAAAATAAATCCCAGCACATGTTTGTTTAAATCACTACCACTGGAAAAAAATGTTGACTTTAGTTTTGATGTCTTTTGGGGAAAAATTTGGTTTCAGATCATTAGAACAAAATCACATGTATTTTTGTTAATAGGCTGCTTCGAATTATTCATTTATTTATTTTCCTCTAATGCACGCTTTGTCTAGACAATCAGGGTTAATGGAAGTAGTCAGATAAATGTCTCGGTTTTATAATCCCAAATAGGTGAAGAATTGGATCAATTGCTCCACTTAAGGTCATATTTCCTAATATACACTTTCAGGCATTTATTATATTTTATAGAACTGAGTGTCATTTCACATAATCAGGTACTAGATATTACTAAGTCTTGAATACAGGTGTTATATATAAGTGTGTAATGATATTTGTTGTAACAAGATTTTAGATAATCTGAAATGTAAGTTACTAGAATAGGACCATAAGGAGGTCTATAATTTTTGTTGAATTAATACATTTTGAAGCTCTTTGCAACTATCTACTTGACTTCCTGCCTTGTTTAGATTACAAATTTCTCAAATGCAGCAGTCCAGGGGCAAATGAAGTTCAGAGGCATTATAAAGCTGGCCAAAGAACAGAGAGATAGCCAGTGGAAAACGGGAGTCTGGCCCAAGCGGACAGCAATAATTCAGGAGAGACACAAAGTGTCTTTTAAAAGGAGGTCACTCTTTGCTTGAAGGAAACATTTGATGAATAAATTAACTCTGGTTTATTTAAAATTCGTGGAAAATAAAAAATACTTAAGTTTTACAAGGCTTTCAGATATATGTGACCCCAATTACGGTATATCTGTGAATGAAACTCTACACGAACATTTCCCTTCCTCAAATATATCAATCTGGTCAATGTGTTCTGGATCTGAAACCTACATGGATGAGAACGGCCTAGAGAGCATTTCATGATTTATTCACAAATAGCAGCCCTGATTATATTCAGGATATTATTATGAGAGGATCAGCTTTATTCAGATCTCTCAACTGTTTTCTTTTGTAATTTTTTTTAGCTCTAGTTCAATAATGACTTGTTTTTAAAATCCTATTTTTTAGACTATAACTCATTCAATGTCCATGTACCTGCAAACAATGTAGGAAATGAACATATTTCACAACTTCATGTGGCAGTCAAAATTTTATAAGGAAATTCATTTGAATAAAACAGTTCTCATCAAAACATTGACCTGACTTCAGACTTATCCCTGTGTCTCCCCTAAATATAACACTGCCTTTAGCTATGTAAAAAGTAGTTGAGGTCAGTGATTCTTGACTAAGAAAATCCAGTCTATTTCTTCAATTATTATTCCCTTCAATTAATTTTCATTATGTTTCTTCAAAAGTAGACTAAAAGTATATTACATGTAGGGGAGAGATACGAAGCAGTAGAAGCAAATTATCAAATGAGTTTTTCAGAGTATTTTTCTTCAGAAGTCTTCAAAATAGGTTAGGAAATCTCATGGGATAGAACCATGTTCTCTGATGAAGCAGAGAGTGGATCACATGTCATCTTGAGATTTTTTTCCAGTTCAGTGACTCTATAATTTTATTTCTTAAATGCACTAGCGATGTGCAAAGACCCTTTAAGAGCTATGGGATTGGGAATGAGTTTATTTTTGTACTAATGATACACGGTAGTCACATGATGTTCTTCCCTCTGCAGATCTTTGAGAGCTTTCTTGACATTTTCTAATTAACTCTCCTTGCATTTTGCAGAAGCATGCATAAGGCACATGTTATTATCCACATTGTAGGCATAGCAAAGCTGACTGCCTAGGGATAAAAAAACCAGTAAGTGAATCTATTCTTACAAAGCTTGAATACTCAAATTAACAAAAGATTTGCTGTACTTTTTACTAAGGCAGAATTTACAAAGATAGTAACTGCACATAATCTAAGACTGTGAGAGATAAAAAAAGGGAAAAAAAGTTAACAGTTTTGGAAGAGCTGTCTGGATTCTTGTTCTAGCTTACTATCCATAGCACAAACACCCAAGGGAGATTTCTGAAGGCAGTTTTCAGGGTAAAAAAAATCATATCAAATCCCAAATTTTCCATATCCATGGTGTAGATTCTGTTTATTTCAACTATTATTTTGTTGCATAGTCTTCTCTGGGTATCCATAGGAGGATGGATTCCAGGACCCCTGAGAATACTACAATATTTAGATATTCAAACCCCTATATAAAATGGTGTAATCTTTGCAAACAATGTATATACAAACTCCTGTATACCTTAAATTGGCTCTGGATGACTTATAATACCTAATGCTAAGAAAGCACAACATAAAAAATTGCTATGCAGTATTGTTTAAGGAATAATTACAAGAAAAAGTCTGCCTGTGTTCAATATAGATACAATTATTTTCTTCCTGAATATTTTGGATTCACAGTTAGTTGAACCTGCATATGCATTAAAACAGATACAGTGGGCTGAGTGCATTTACAAAAAACGTAAGTCTAGAAAGTCTCATCAATAGAAATTCAGGTATGGTGACGACATGGAAAAACATGAATAAAAATTGAAAGTCAAATTCTGGTGGACAAGGCCTATCTCTATTTGAATAGGACACGTGTGCAACATGCAACACAAATGATGTATTTTTTTGAGAGGTAGAGTTACAGAAAGTGAGAGGTAGAGACAGAGAGAAAGGTCTTCCGTCTGCTGGTTCACACCCTAAATGGCCGCAACAGCCGGAGCTTCGCCGATCTGAAGCCAGGAGCCAGGAGCTTCTTTCCCGTCTCCCAAGCAGATGCAGGGGCCCAAGCACTTGGGCCATCTTCTACTGCTTTCCCAGGCCATAGCAGAGAGCTGGATCGGAAGAGGAGCAGCCGGGACTAGAACCGGCACCCATATGGGATACTGGCGCCGCACGTAGAGGATTAAACCACTGTGCCACAGCACTGGCCCCAAATGATGTATTTTTATCCTCACAATAAATCGATATGAATATAGAAACTGAAGTTCTAATGTAAAAATTCTAAGTATTTATTGACAAACAAGGTCTTTGCCTAGTTTTCTTTCAGGTTTTCAAAATAAACATGAAATTTTCGAAGTAGACATTTTATTAGGGTGAGAACGTCACCACTGAGAAATGCAGGATTCTAGTTGTAATCTAATCTTTGTTTTGAAATTTGAGCTAAATGCCAAAAAAATTCAGTTAAACAGGAAAGTCTCCTAGTTTTCATTTTATTGTTCCATTTAAAAAATACATGATTGAGGAAGAACCGTATAAATAAGCAGCTTTAATGATCTGGAGAGAAGTTTGGCCTAGTAGTTAGGACACCGGTTAGTGTGCCCCATATTGACGTGGCTGGGTTCAGGTCCCAGCTTTGGTCCAGATTCCAACTTCCTGCTAGTGTGGACTCTACAGGCAGTGATGAAGGTTCTGGTGACTGAGTTCCAGATGCCCAGGTTGAGTTCCTGCTACCAATGTAGGGGACCCGGAGACCTGCATTGAGTTCCTGACTCCCAGTTTTGGCCTGGGCCAGCACAGGCTGTTGAACGGGGTGGATGGGAACTCTCGCTGTCTCTCTTTATCTAATATAAATCAATAAAAAGGTTTTTTGTAAGACCTTCTTGATTGTAAGAATTATTTAGACTTACAAGCAGTAGAATCACAGGGACTTGCATTTTGTATTTGTGCAGTGATGAGAGAGGTATAGAAACATACACACACACACACACACACGCACACACACACACGAGTGACAGACAATACAGGTTAAAAAGAAGATAGATGATAGATGATTGTTGGAAAGATGATGGATAGATAAATGTAACTGCTAGGGAGAAAAGTGCCTCTTCAAGTATGGGCCAGTCACTGCAGAGTCAGCCCTTTGAGAGACAACTGTAAACTCTGGATGAGTGTATGAAATTTACTGCTTAAAGATACCATTGCATGAACAAACAGACACGAGTCTTGGAAGGAATATTTAGAAGGGAAAAGTATAGAATCGTGCCCCCTCCACAAAGGTATGTTCAAGTTCTATCCCATGATACCTGTGAATATTGGCCTTATTTGGAAATAGCGTCTTTGCAAATACAATTCGTTTAGGATGAGATTTTACTCATTTTTTTTTATATATAAAATCTGTACATCCACAAACACAGGGAAAATTTCATGATGGACTCAGACCTCAGGCTTTTGATTAGGCATTGTTGGCAAGCACCAGAATCTAGGCAGAGACAAAAAAGGACCCCTCCCAAGAGCCCTCAGAGAGAGAAAGACCCAATGGACACCTAAATTTCAGGACGTTAAGAGAATACATTTTCTGCTTTAAGCCACCACCTTTGTGGCAATTTGTTATGGCAACACTAGGAAAGTAATACAGAGGTAATATTGAGTTTCCTATTCTTTTTACCTGATAGTAGTTCCCAGTACTCCAGGTGGAACAGCTAAATTGCAATGGGAAACCTTAACCTTGCTAGCTCGATGAATTGGAACAGAGTTGGGGCAAACATATCCCTTGAAAAGTGAAAGCATAAATTCCATAAAAGAGAAAGTCAGAGGGAGGGATCCTCAAATACAGAGGTATCCGATCTCCCCAGGTCTCTGACTGGTGATCCTGTGACCCATTCTAGATTCAAAGGCTCACAATGTGCAAACTACAAGCAGCCCTGGTAAGATTAAAATGTAAAGTGAAACTTGAGCTGTCATCACCTATTGGGGAGGAAAACATTTTAACTTTGAATGAAGCAAAGTTAACCATTTGCAAAAACAATTAGCACGTAACTCTGAAGAGGAGTATCATAAGTCTACATTTTTTATGAGACGCCCTTCACAATGCCTGGGGTATAATCCAAACTGAGTTCATATAAGAAGATATAAGAAAACACACAACATTATATACAGAACAGATGATGGACAGAGACTAACTCCATGATGATCCAAATAGTGCAACTAGCAAATAAACAGTTATTATTAATAATGTGCCCAAGGCTGTAAAGGAAAATCTGCTCATGTTGATGGAAAATCCCAGTAGAGAAATGTAAACTATAAAAATAATGTAATGGGCATGCTGGACCTAAGATATATACTTAAAACTTTCAAAATCCCCCATAGGTGTTTAACAACAGAATTGAGCTGACATCAGAAAGATTTCATAAATTGAAACACAATTCAATAGAAATTAAGAAAGTAAGGAAAACAGAAAAGACCAAAACTGAGCAACACCTCAGGGAGTTGTGAGACAATTCAAAAAGATCTACAGAATATACTCATAGAGTTGTGGTCTTATGAGAGGTGAGATAAATTGGAGCAAACAATATGCTAGCAGTTAGAGGTTTACCAAATGTAATTGAAAACAAAATTATGGATTCATAAAACTTGGCAGACATCAGGCAAAACTAATACAATGAAAATCTCACTTCAGTGCACACTGGTCAAACTATTTGCTTCTTCATATATGTTTTAAAACCACTGTACTGATTTCTAAAATAAAGAAGACTGGGATTTTGATCTAGATTATTTTGAATAGTTAAAGGATATTGAGAAGAAATTTAATTGTAATAATTTCAAAAGTCCCAATACATGACCAAAGTATAAAATTCCGCTTATTTAAATGTTCTTTAATTGTTCTCAGCAAAGTTTTGGTGTTTTCAGTGTATACGAATTCCATGTGTTTTGTCAAATTAAGTATTCTCGCTTCTTTTTTCTTTTATTTTTGATTAGCCTGAAAGACTTGGAATTGCATTGATATTTTCACGTAACCAATTTTGCTTGTGATTTTTCTCTATTTGTGTGTATATTTTTTGTATTCTGTTTCATTGGGATTTTGCTGTTACCTTTATTACTGACTTTATTCTGCTTAAATGTGGATTTAATTGTTTTTTTGCTTGCTAATTTCTAAAAGTGTTCTCTTGGGTTATTGCCATGAAATATTCTTTTGTTATGTAAACATTTAACATTATAAATTCCCCTCTGATCACTTTAGCTGCATTCCACAAATTCTAGAATATCTTATTTAATTTTCTTTCAGTTAACATGTTTCCCATTTTATCTTGTGATGTGTGTGTGTGGACACATGCACCCACGAGTATAAAATTGTATATGTTAATTAGGTTGATTGTGATAATTATTTCACAGTGTATACACATGCCACAGAAAAAATCAAGTTGTATACCTTAAATATATCTCACTTTTGTCAATCTTACATCCATAAAGTGGAAATAAAAACCCACATGATTTTGGGATTTTTTAAATGAATTTACATTTTATTTGAAAAACAAAGAGGTAGAAAGGGAGAAGAAAAAAAAAACAGAGGAATCGGGACCCACTGGTTCACTCTCCAAATGCACACAAACGCCAGGGCTGTGCCAGGATGAATCCAGAAGCTGGGAACTCAGTCTGGATCTCCCATGTGGATGTGACAAAAGTACCTTGAATTCTCACTGTCTGTCCCCAGGGTGTCCATAACAAGGAAGCTGGAATTGGAAGTGGAGCTGGGACTCGAACCTCAGCACTCCAATATGGGATGTGGGCATCCCAAGCAGCATCTTATCCATTGTGTCAAACACCCACCTCTGGTCTTGTTTTGTTTTGCTTCTTTTTTAGCTTTATTCTGCTCAGGTCATGAAGCATAGTTTGTATGCTTTCAATATTTTAACATTTGTTGAGATTCTTTTTATACACAGAAAATTATATAACTTGGCAAATATTGCATTCCATTTAAGGGTGAATATGAATTTGGAGTTGTTAAAAAAATAGTCTGCTGGAAGATCTACTTTACATTTTTTATAATTCTTTCTTCCCAGTGTAACAGTTGTTTTAATTTTTATTTACCTGTCTTCCAGCTCACCGATTTCTTTTATTGTACCCTGACCAACTTACTGGTTAGCTAACAGAATTGTTCATTTATGATATTGTAGCTTTCATTGCTACCATGTTCTTTTGATTTCTTTTCACAAGTATGACGCCTTTGCTGAAATTCCTTATCTGCTCATGCATATCATTTAACCTTTCTACTAAATCATTTAGCTTATTAATTATAGTTAGTTTTAAATTTCCAATAATTCCAACAACTCGGCAATTTTAGGGTCTTTTTCTGTCAGTTGCCATTGCCTTTTGCCAATGAGTTGTTTTTTCTTGCTTTTGATTTTGTTAGTTTCTTAATAGTTTTTGTTGGGTATTAGACACGATGTGTAGAACATGGTACAAATTGATGTTAAACAGTATTTATTTCTGGAGATGGGTATGCTCCTTTTTCTGCCAGGCAATTACTATACTTAGTTCAATCATCCTAGTAGTTGTACTGTGTTTCATTTTATTTCATTTTCATTTTCTTTCAATCTACTCATGACATCAGATTTTTCTGGATGGTGGACAACTGCTATTTAGTGTGGAGTGATGAGAGCTTCCTTTGTATTCCTGCTCCACCTCCAGGCTCCAGCAAGGTATCTTTCCACTCTCCTGTCCCTTCCCCAGGGTATATTTCTGCTGATTTTCACTTGGTACAAGGATTGTGATGGATGCAGGGATATTTCCCAGTTCCTCTGTTCCAACTTCAGCCTCTCATAGACAATAAGCGCCCAAGAATCAAGAGCAGGCCATCTCAGCACTGCTGTTCCTTCCCCATTGACAAACCACCTCTGCCTAGCACTCAGTGAGAGTTTAGTAAGTGAACACTATACCCCGTCCCTTGCATGTAACACCCTGCCTTGCATTGTTGGATATGATTGCCCAAATGTCTCTATCCCACCAAAATTAACAGGTTAAATCCTCATGTCCAATGTGATTATATCAGAAGTTAGGGACTATAGGAGATGATTAGGTCTTTAGGGAAGAGCCCTTATAACAGAGACCCCAGAGACACTTGGCCTTGTATTTCCCATCTCGAGAACTGTGAGGAATACATTTCTGTTCTTCATGCGCCACCCAAACTACAGCAGCCTCTTACAGCAGCTTAAGTGAACTAAGATAGTCAAGGGAGGGAGGTGTCTTTGCTGAGACCGATTCCCCTGCCCATTATGCAAGTGCAGGCGCTTGCACACCAGCCGCTGTCCTATTCCTCCATAGTAGTCGGTGTTTTTTCACAGTGTCAATGTATTGTGAAGGCTGGTTTTCTGTATTTCCTTGGGTGACAAAAGGCTTTTGCCTAAAATCAAGGTATGGGCTAGACAGAGGATCTTTCTCTTCTTCCAAAAGAAAATAGCTTTTGTCTGAAGTTTCAGCAGGGTTTGGGGTGCTCAGCAGACTAATCACTATCTCATTATCATGTGGACTTAGAGCCTAGACAGGCTTCTCCACGTAGTTCTTCCCCATCGGTAAATCAAGTAGGACCTGCTCACCTATGCTACAAAAAGAGTTTCTCTCAAGTTGATTTACTGTATCCTAATCCTTTCTGTAAGCAGGCAGTAGAAGCCAATGAAGAGCTGCCACAAATGGGTGCTGACTCCCTTTTGGAGTGATGCTTCTGAAGGTTTTAAACTAATATTTTAACTCATACTTGGTCTTTCATAATTAGTCAATTATTCAGTTATAATTTAGTTGCCCACTTTTTTTTTTGCTTTCAAACTTTTATTTAATGAATATAAATTTCCAAAGTACAACTTATGGATTACAATGGCTTCCCCCCCATAACGTCCCTCCCACCCGCAACCCTCCCCTTTCCCACTCCCTCTCCCCTTCCATTCACATCAAGATTCATTTTCAATTCTCTTTATATACAGAAGATCAGTTTAGCATACATTAAGTAAAGATTTCAACAGTTTGCTCCCACACAGAAACATAAAGTGAAAAATACTGTTTGAGTACTAGTTATAGCATTAAATCTCAATGTACAGCACACTAAGGACAAAGATCCTACATGAGGAGTAAGTGCACAGTGACTCCTGTTGTTGACTTAACAAATTGACACTCTTGTTTATGGCATCAGTAATCACCCTAGGCTCTTGTCATGAGTTGCCAAGGCTATGGAAGCCCCCTGAGTTCACTGACTCTGATCATATTTAGACAAGGCCATGGTCAAAGTGGAAGTTCTCTCCTCCCTTCAGAGAAAGGTATCTCCTTCTTTGATGACCCATTCTTTCCACTGGGATCTCACTCGCAGAGATCTTTCATTTAGGTTTTTTTTTTTTTTTTCCCCAGAGTGTCTTGGCTTTCCATGCCTGAAATATTCTCATGGGCTTTTCAGCCGGATCCGCATGCCTTAAGGGCTGATTCTGAGGCCAGAGTGTTGTTTAGGACATCTAGTTGCCCACTTTTATAACACCTGCCTCATTTTTCCATACTTGCCAATTATAAAATATTCATGTAATTCATCTCTCTTTGGAGGGTCTTTTCACCTGTTCATCTTCCGATTTGAAATCTTTGATGTACTAAAAGTAGGTGTTTGCTTTGTTTCTTTTAGATTAGGCATCTTTTTCTTACTGTTAGGGAGGAAGTAATTTTTTGTAGGTTTCTACATCCTTACTGGAATATAAATCTGATCAATATTTAACAAATACACTTAACCTTTGTTTTTTCCTATTTGCACCAAAGTATTCCACATCTGTATGAGTAAGGATGAACTATATTATACTCCAATAACAAATAACCTTAAATTATCCCAGGCTTTAAACAACACACACACTACTTATACATTTTGGGAGGGCAAAAAACTTGCTCAGATTTATTTTCTCATCAGAACCTAGGCTGACAGAACAGTCTTCACCTTAAAATTTTCAATTTATTATGGCAGAGAGAATTGAATTGTTTATGAGGTGAATAGAATTTTCATTACTGCAGAATGGACTCAATCATTTTTCATAAATCATTTTATTAAATTCACAAATCTCCAACTTCTTTTTTTTTTTTTTCTTGACAGGCAGAGTGGACAGTGAGAGAGAGAGAGAGACAGAGAGAAAGGTCTTCCTTTTCCATTGGTTCACCCTCCAATGGCCGCTGCGGCTGGCGCGCTGCGACTGGTGCATCACGTTGATCCGAACCCAGGAGCCAGGTGCTTCTCCTGGTCTCCCATGCTGGTGCAGGGCCCAAGCACTTGGGCCATCCTCCACTGCACTCCCAGGCTGTAGCAGAGAGTTAGCCTGGAAGAGGGGCAATCAGGACAGAATCCGGCGCCGCCCTGACCAGGACTAGAACCCGCTGTGCTGGCACCACAGGTGGAGGATTAGTCTATTGAGCTGCGGCGATGGCCTCCAACTTCTTTTGAAACTAAACTTAAAAATCAGCATCAAGGCTTTGGTATTTAGAAGGGACTAAACTAATGAACAAAACTTCTTATAGACTTTGAGTCTAAAACAGGCCTCATCTCTGTTACACACTTAACCATGATACTGGGTATATGAATAGGAACACAGACCCCATGTCCGATCAGACTTTCGGATGTTAGATTCAATTCTTTTCTCTGAAGTTAAGGTAGGATGAATAAATCAAAAGATTCCCAGAAAGTAAAACAGAACATTTGGTAAAATTTTTAAAATATGAATTTTTGAAAACACGATAGATTTAGTGAAAATCAAGTCAGGATCTGGAAGGTCGTGTTTACTTGTTTACTCACAAGTCCTCCCAGCTCTGGTGAGGTGACTTTATTTTGTGGTTTCCAGGAAATACAAAGCGATCCTAAGAGAGGGTCAGAAACTTGGGTTAGAAGCCAGAACAAAAATCTCCCAGCTGTAAAGGTTATTAAGCCTTACACTGAAACTCCAAAGATGATTTTGTACTTTTCCTGGAGTTTCTTAACTCTCACAGACGATCTCATTAGTTTGAGGTGTCTTTTTTAGATCATATTGTCTTGGAGGGACAGATTTGTGCCTCATAAGGTGCTTTCCTATTGCAATATGTTACTTCTAACTGGAAAAAAATTAATAAGCAGCTTGCTTTTATTCAAGGCTTTAATCTATTTTTGACAGATTTGACATTGATGGTCTTATTTGATTACTACAACTCTAACCAGTAGGTCTAGAATATATTCTGATATTCCGTTTTCTCTTTCTGAGATAAGAAAGCAGAAACCCAAAGCTGTACGCCAGTATGTGGCACAAAAGGGATCAGAATTTGCTGTTCTGAACTTATAATCCTGGCTCAATTCTTTATGGTAGATTCACAGTTTAATGTGAAATCTTGGGATAAAGAGAATGAGTATCTAAATTTAGAATTTTTGGGGTAGGTATTTGGTCTAGTTGTTAAGATGTTACTTGGGCCACTTTCATCATATACCATAGTGCTTGGGTTCAAGTCCCGGGTTTGCTCCTGATTCCAGCTTCCAGTTAACGCAGATCCTAGTGGGTAGTGGTGACGGCTCAACTGAATTGGTTCCTGCCACTCACCTGGGAGACCTAGACTGAATTCCTCATTCTTGACTTTGGCCTGGACCAACCATGGCTGTTATAGAATCAATCTCTCTCCCTCACTCTTCATTTTGCCTTTCAAATAAATAAAAATAAAAATAAATAACCTTTATAAAAATTCCTCACTCTAAGATAAGCAAGAAAGAATCCTAGATCTTGTAGCCATAAATATTTGGTATCACTAAGCCCAATTAGAATATTACAAAATAACACAAACATATAATTTTATACACACACACACACACACACACATATATATATATAAACTCACACACAAATGTGTGTTTGTGTTAGTACATATACTCTTCTGATATATACATATGTGAGTATATATTTGTTTTAAATAAAATATAACTTAATAGAATTTATTCCAAAGAGCTACCAAGCATCATACTAAATACCTATGTGCACTCTTAAGCTCTACTGTGAAATGCCTCTCAAATTCTGTTTTCAAGAGCTTTCCATTCCAACTACCAGGTTTCCATCTTTGGCAATTGGGCAGGAGGTCAAGATTGTAAACGGATATCTTAATTCTTAATGTTTCATGGCCGGCGCTGCGGCTCACTAGGCTAATCCTCCGCCTTGCGGTGCCAGCACACCGGGTTCTAGTCCCGGTTGGGGCGCCGGATTCTGTCCCGGTTGCCCCTCTTCCAGGCCAGCTCTCTGCTGTGGCCAGGGAGTGCAGTGGAGGATGGCCCAAGTCCTTGGGCCCTGCACACCATGGGAGACCAGGAGAAGCGCGCTGGCCGCGGCGGCCATTGGAGGGTGAACCAACGGCAAAGGAAGACCTTTCTCTCTGTCTCTCTCTCTCTCACTGTCCACTCTGCCTGTCAGAAAAAAATTGTTAATGTTTATAAAAAGTTAATCTGATAATTTGGTAGATCAGACAGACTCTAAAAGCCTAACATTTCTTAAATATCATAACCTTTGAGTTTAAATTTATCCTATTATTTTAAATTTGCAGCGTCCTATACTACATTCCTGAATTGAACCACAGGAGATCAGATATGCAATCTTCTGCCGGAAGTACTTTAAGTTTTTCCATTTCTCCACAAGTTTTGCAACTTGTAAAATAAAATCCACCCCCTCCTTTCCTTTTGTTTACTTACAACAGAAATCTGAGGCAAACAAAAACAAAAACAGACACACAAAACCTTGAGCATAAGACTTTGTGTCCTCACAGTGATTGGGCATGGCTGGGCTGGAGATACTACTTCTGCTGTTATGGTATTGAGTTTCTGACAGGATAATCCTGGCATTAGAAAAAAAGAATTCCATCTATGGAGCATTTGTGTGTGTGTGTGTCGGGGTGGGGGGGTAGTGGATTATCAGTGCCAGGCATGGTTTTCAGTTACTTTTTAACAGTGAGGTGGGGAGACATTGCCCCAGATGGTGGATGTAAAACGTGCCATAAATTTTAACGAAGCAAATAAGTCACTAATAACCCTACTGCCAACACGGCTGTGTTTGGGGCCGACCTTAATAAAGGAAAATTAAAAAGGCACATGTAGCCCTTAAACAAGTGCCCAAGAAGCCCAATATGATTTACTCATTCAGCTATTCAGCCCCTGATTGCACAGCCCCTGGTCATCTGCTGGAGTCCAGCTGCATCATGTAAAATAAATAAATAAATAAAAAGTTTATTGACCCACCAGATGTCCCAGCCTGCAATGTGTACTGGCAGATTTCAGGTCACCCAAAGTTCAGGCAAGTTTCCTAAAATAAATAAGTATATATATATTACATATTATTTATTTATTTGTAGCAAGGTTACTTTGGAAACCATATATGTGTTTTTTTTTTTCTTTTCAGCTAGAGCCTAGAGATAACTTTCTTGCTCCCTTTACATTGTGAACTCTCAGCTAATAATTTTTTTTAATAAAGCAAATCTAACAGATAGGCTATTGGTTAAACATTCTGGGAATGGGCATATGGGACCTTTTCATTTTTCATTAAAAACCTGGCAGAGGATTCCTGAGGCTAGGCATCATTAAGTCTTCACCAACCCAAACAATTAACTTGGATATGGTAACTGAACATCATTCGCTAGTTGAGATAGCTGATGTCAAGAGTGGTCCCAGGACTTGCCAACAACACATAGAGTTTAGAAGAGACACAGCCGTTCAATGTAAGCCTTTTAAACTGCAGGATGCAAGTGAATACATTATACATATCACACACACACACACACACACATATATACATACATGTATACTTAGTACATGTATGTAAGAATGTCCTAACATAACTCTGCACTATTAAATTCACATAAAATAAGAAAAATGGATAAAAACAAAATGAATGTTTTTAAAATATATGCCTAAGTGAGATTGCTTCACTATTATAGCTAACATCTAAAGGCAGAATATATAGTAAGGCAATCATTATATAGCAAGGCATCGTTAATCCTGGTGGATCTCAAATAATGTTTATATCATTAATTCTAGTGTGCCAGTTTCTTCTCAGATCAGATTATGTCATTTTCCACCATCTGAAGTAGTTGAGAAAGAGTTCAAGTGAGGTGGACAAGTGTCAGCTCTGTCACCTCTTCTTTTGTGTTGCAGTTTTGTGATTTGTATCATCTGAACCCAGAATTACTCTTCAGTATGCTTTTAAAGCCTCATGGTCATTTCATAAGGATTTTGTTAAAATCCTAATTAATTAGAAGCATTGCAAATTGCAATCTATCACACACATTTGAAAGCCAACAATGGTGTGAAGGTACCACTGGCAGTGTGTCTGCAGAGTGGGCTCTGCCTTCTGATCACTCACCTGCTCTGTGACACACGGGGCATCCCACAGACCGATGCAATGGGGCCGCAGAGTAAATTCATTCACATGCTATGCGCACATCCCTTATTATACCTGAGCTTTCAAGTATCTCAAGGTACAAGTAGCACTATCAGAACACCAGAGCCTTCTGTGCAATGTCCTGTCACTGACACTCCGCCTCTTCCAGGAAAACACTGTTTTTCAGCATGGTCCAGTTACTTTCCCAAAATAACCCCCAGTTTCAGATGCTGTTAAATTACATATTCCTGAACTACTTGATACAGATTAGAAACCACTTGAAGCTAAGACAACACAAATAAAATTATAGTAGACGTATAGAGAGTCAAAACAGTAAACCCTCTTAATTTGAGACTTTAGTGCCAGATAAAAGGAAGCGGAAAGTTCAGATTATAAATACATAGATGTATATACTTTTGCAATCCAAGTTTCAACATGAAAATTATATAATTATTGGGTGTGTACCAGGGACCAAAAATGCATGCTTTGTTTTTTAAAGCAAGATATTTTTTAGCTCATCTGATTTTGTATTTTTTCAAAAGTTGTTATTTATATAATGTGAACACATTTCAGGTATTTTATAAATACAGATTTAGGAGCAGAGTGGTACTTCCCACTCTACCTTCGCTCCTGGCCGTGCTCCCTTGCTCCCTTGCTCCCAGCAAACTCGTTTGTTCACATCACTCTGATTTTATCATTAGTCCCAAACAAGAAAAATATGTCTTTCATCCACTCAGAAGAGTAGTTTGATTAGATACTCGATGCCAGGCACATACACTTGTATCAATACACAAACTCAGCAGCGCAGCAAGAACAACAAAACAACAACTACAAACCCTGGTTTTACCAGCCACCATTACAACTGTCAGTACAAATGAGAAACACTGCTCTTTGAAGTTAAGATGTGTTGCTTCAGACATTTTTCAGCATCATTATTGATTGCATTAACACTCAAGGTGGAAAAGCTAAAGTTTCCATGTCTTATAATTTTGTAAATTAAGAAATCACTTAAAAGTATGGAGTATCTTTTTGTCTTTCTCATTCACTCTCCCCAAAGGTCACCCACCCACAAGTCTTTGAGTTAAATTTCACCAAAGCATGAATGTCCCAGGTTCCTTCATTTCCTGTTTAAACACAAAAACATTATCTGTGTTTGCAAGGCATGCTGATGAAAATTCAGAATAAAATACGCAGTTTCTTAAGATGTTTTACTTCAATCACTGATATTTCAGAGGGTGACAGACCTACACAACATTTTTAATGTAAAAGTAACTTTTGATACAAAAGTGACTTTAAAGCAATTTTAGTAAAATGAATTCTATATCTGGGTGATGAGGGAGAGAGAGAGAATACCCGTTCACGGCAACTGCCTCCTATGTAGAGACTGGAGACCTTGATGCCAATGCTTCCACAACAGATGGACCTCATCTGACTTTTTGGGGGGTCTCACCCCACGCCTAAGAAAATGAGAACTAAACTGCATTCCAAAAACTGTACTGAAAACCCAAACATCACTGAAGACAGTCAAAGCTGCAAGGCCCTCAGAAGCTCTGGGGGTGGAGGTTTTAAGCCTCACTTAACAATATTGTTCTGACACTGGAGCCAGGTGAAGATGGAGGGACAGTGTTGGAGCAGGGTGTGCGCTCAGAGCCTCGTTCATGGGGGATTTCTCACACCTCCCCGCTGGACATGTTTAATTAGCCAGGGCCTGTTGTGTGTGTATTCAGTAGATTCGGATACAAATGGGAAAAAAAAAAAAGGTCTTTTCATCTCTTTTTATCAGTAGTCTCCCAAAGCCAAGGCAGGTGTCTGTGGGATTAAACATAATTACAAAGGGAGCGCAAACAGCCAGAAGAAGGGAGCTAGATAATTCCCAACAGAGCTGGAATTTGAGAACGGGAGCAGGTGCTGCAGGAGGCCCCATGGATCCAACTAATTTGAGCCACGATGTTGAGCAAAGGCCCCCATATTCATCCTTTGAACGGGGAGGGCACTGGCAGGCTGTGCGCACAAAGACGGGATGCCGGGATGGCCGGCCTCGGCACCAGGGCTGCCCGGGTAACCAGGCCCTGCGTCTCACTGCCGCCTTTGTTGGGCTGCAGCCACGGGAAACAAAGTGCCACTTCTTACCATTGTGCTGGCACATGCATAATATCCTCCTCTTGGCTTATCATCATGAATTAGCAATCACTCTATTATTAGGCGGAAGAGCAGCAGCAGGTGACAAAGCCTCAGAACTTCTGGTTTGTCCGCTCGGAGCCCCTTCGTCGGGTTTTTCAGTGTGGGACTGACCTCTTCAGCTAGTGCACTCCCATTGTGAAGACAATTCTATGATCCCATAGAAAAGCGGTTTCCTTCTCAGTTTGGAGGGCCTGCCCCGCGGGTTGACTGGGGCAGGGACTAACGGACTGAAAGAAATTAGGACAAAAAACCCCTTCTTCAACTCAAAACACCTGGCGGCCAAGGAGCCCACGCAGTGCGCTCTCAGTCCCCCACGGCGTCCGTCGGGGCGCGAGCCTCCCCAGCGTCTGCCCTGCACTGAAGATGCTTAGGGAAGGAAACTTGGTGGATAATGCCACTTTGTGTCTAGCAGTGCCCACGCATCGTCCCGGTTTAGCCAAGCAGGGGGAACTGGACGATTTCTCTCCTTACGACCCTAGGCTTTCTAAACTCAACTAATGGAGAAGAATTCTAACAGTAATAATAGACTGTTTTAATGAATCTTAGAAGTTTTAGCTGTTATTTATGTATTAATTTACTTAGCTGACCTCAGAAAATTGAGAACCTTGTTTTAATAGCTGGGCTAGTTTATATATATATATATATTTTTTTTTTTTTCAGAACTTGGAAGAAAACTTGAATGCCAGCATTCCAAATTATAATAATACAACAGAAGAAAAAAGTTATTTTTTTCCAATGTGTCACGGGCTGCCATTTACTCTATAATGGTATATATCACTCTAAATAGGAATATTCTATTCATACAAACGAAATTCTTTTTTGATATTTCTTGTCCTGTCAACTAAGAAAAATGAAGTGAAATGATTGACAGTTTTTGATGCATTAAATTATAAAATGACTTTTATCATTTGTCAAAGTACACATTTCATAAAAGTACCCAGGTCCGGCTTTTTTCTTAAGTTCACACACACAATCAGGGCTGTATTTTCATATATATATATATATATATGTATATATATGTATATGTATATATATATAAAATCAAGGATATTCTAAAATACCTGGAAACATAGGGCTCAGCTATGCTAAGCAAAATGGTAATATGCCAGAGACATTAGGACTTGGGGTTTGATGAACATATATATTTAGAAGAAGAGAAGGGAGTCACGACCTGAACCCATCATTAGTATTCTGGAATTTCAGAATATATCATGGCATGTCAAGGACAATGGGGATACATTTTTTTTGAAAGACAGAACATTTTTTAAGGGTACTGAATAAAGAGAGACTCATTTAGAAAGTTGATTGTAAGAATATAGAGTAAATTGAGGCCATGTTTTCAATTATAAGCAATGTACTATATGGAGAAAAATCCTCTCTAAGGAAAACATTTGGTTATACTGATTATAAGCAAGGATGATAGTTCATTATCAGTGAAAGAATTGGAGACAGAGATAAGGTGATCATCAAGGAAATTATCTTCCAAGTTAGCTACTGAGTGATTTTATAACAGGATTTATGTAATAAAAATAAAATTAGCCCAATGATAGAGCCAATCAACTACGTGGGGTTCTGTAAGCAATACAGTGAAAAGCAGTTCTGTGTGGGGCCTGATGAAACAGTGCAAGATCAGTGACGGAGCTCTTCCTTTCCTTCAGGGAGGGTATCATTGGGGGCCAAACCAGCCCATCTGGGATCTGCTCAGTAGCGGCAATGAAGGGAAGAGAGGACAGATGAGGTGGTGAGACTAGACCGACAAGTTCTACTGCAACAGGTCATCCCACACAAGCCTGGGAAAGTCCCGTAGAAAACTCAAGTACTAGCAGAAAATGTCAGAAACCTTTGAACTGGGGGCAAACCACCATTGAGATCTTTTCGAATAATAGGTCCCTTGCCAATTCTGGCTATTAATCTGAAGGAATCTGAAATAGGGCAGTTTTTGTTTTCATTTTTATTATTAAAATTATCTTAATCATACTGACAGCTTGGTCATACATGAGAAAACTTGGTTGCTTGCAATTGAAACACATATGGTTTGTTCCTGAAATATTTATAAATATTTTCTAAAGAAAAGCTTTGACATCATGAACTCTGTCTTGTCCTAGTAGAAATAATTTGATATGTTTAATATTTAAATTTTATGAGTTGTGATCATTTTAGTGATAGTCTCTGTAAAGCATTATCTCAACCCTGGGAATAGAACGGGGATTCTCGGTATGCATCCTGGGAAAGTAGAGGGATGGTTCAATTCAATTCATTCAAACTGATCACTGTGCTGAACTCAGAGATGTGAGTGAGTCTCAGACTAGAAAGTGTTCAGGATGCTGAAGAGAAGTTTTGGCTTTGAGATAGGAGAGGATGAGAATTTTTAAAGGATTATGTATTTAAAATGGAGAGAGAGAGAGAGAGAGAGAGAGAGAGAGAGAGAGAGAGAGAGAGAGAATGCATATGAATGAGAATAAGCTTCCACTTTCTGGCTTATTCCCTAAATGACCACAACAGCCAGGTCTGGGCCAGTCAGAAACCAAGAGCCAGGAACTCTCTCTTAGCCTTCCACATGGGTGGCAGGGGGGCAAGCACTTAGGCCAGCTTCCGCTGCATTCCCAGGTACATTGGTAGGGAGCTAGATTGGAAGCACAGTAGCCAGGGCTCAAGTGTTTCAGTGTGGGATGCCTGCACCCACAAGCAGTGGCTCAACCAAAGGCACTACAATGCCCACCCAATGAGAAGGATTTTTATTTGTATTTAGCCATGACCCAATGAAAAGGATTTTTATTTGCATTTAGCCATGACCAAACAACAAGGATTTTAGAGGTATTTAGCCACCTACCTCATTTCATAAGGACAATGTCAATTAACTCAGAAACTAAAATTTAGCAATAATAGCAGGCATCTTGGATATCAAGAAGTGAAAAGGATGAATTACCAGGAATCAAGGACTCAGCTCTAGGCATACCCTAGAATAGATCTTCATGTGCAGCACCTCAGTAAAGCATGAGAAACCTAATCAGATCAAGTACCAAGAAAAAACAGTATTTTGGAGACTATATTAAGAAAATTCCACTGCTTAATTCTATACAGACACATACACCTAAAAGAAAAAAAAGTAAAAAGCAGTGCAGTACATTCAGACTAACTATAACCCTTGTTGCCAAGACACTTTGAAGGGTGGCAGGGTTGCAATTCTTACTTTTGTAGGGACAGCATGGATAGCACAGGAGGCCCCAGGCCCACAGCTCCAGCTTATGAGGTGATAGTTGCAAGAGGAGGCCTAAAGGGTCAGAGACAGCAAACGGTCTATTCCATGTGATCCACAAACTTCTGCACATCATTAATACACACCTGTCTGTGCTGTGTTCGAAAGCAGCATCTACTTTCCCCTTATTTTTCCATTACATTCACATGTATTTCCTTTATTTCTTCTTAAATTTTCTTTATTCCCTATTTTCTAATTTTGCTCCTGTCATTCCTATATTTCTACGAGCTTAATGGACTGCTCCCTCCCTCAGGTATTCTTTAGGGTTAGAATCAAGACACATTGGGCAGAATTTCTTATCTTTTGGAGTATAAAATTGCATTTTCAAATGTAGTTACAAATTCAAAGTCTTTTATTTCCCAAGTATAAGACAATGGAGAAGTGGGGGCAAGTTCTTACATTACACAGAAGAGGGCCGGCGCCGTGGTTAATCTTGGTTAATCTTCCGCCTGCGGCACCAGCATCCCATGTGGGTGCTGGGTTCTGGTCCCAATTGCTCCTCTTCCAGTCTAGCTCTCTGCTGTGGCCCGGGAAGGCAGTGGAGGATGGTCCAAGTGCTTGGGCCCCTGCTCACCACGTGGGAGACCAAGAGGACGCACCTGGCTCCTGGCTTCGGATCAGCGTAGTTCCAGCCGTGGCAGCCAACTGGGGGGTGAATCAAAGGAAGGAAAGCCTTTCTCTCTGTCTCTCTCTCACTGTCTAACTCTGTCAAAAAAAAATACACTGAAGAGAAACAGTGATGGTGTCAGATGTCCTGATATCTGGAGAAATTTGGATTTCTTAAGGAAACATTCTTTTGGAGCTCAAATAGAACTTACAAATCACCTGGTGCAGATCATGTTTTAACATGTTCACCCACTTTCTAGACCTTAGAAAAATCATTCAAAAAGGAACCACAATGTAAAACAGCAGTTTACCCTGGCACAGTACATGCATAGGAATCACTGAGCTGTGTACCACACACTGTCAGAGGCTGTCTGTTATATAAGGGGACTCAAATGCAGGTAAGAATTGGAGCACAACTGGAGCCCACTTGTTCCATTACGAGGAAGCAAACAATCATCTAGGCGGGTGTACAAAGCCACGATTTCATCCATGGACTCTGCATATTAATGACATTCTGCTGTCATCCTGCTATTTAGCAGGGGTGATTGATCAAATTGCAAGCTGGGAGTTTCATAGAGTAGCAGGTGTTAAAGTCAAAAATGCAGTGTGCAAAGGCTCAGAAAATATATCATTCCATCTTCCCTGCTACTGAAAGTTTTTCTTGTAAAGTATTATAATGTTCCTATGATATGTGGTTATTAATAATGAATAATACCCTTTTAATTAAAGTTACTAGAAAAGACTTAATTAAGCTCTCATTAGTAAGGTTTGCCTTTAAAGAATAGTATAACTTTTCATTGTGGATTGTTCGTAATTTAACCAATCTGCTTTATCTATTATGATTTAACAAGTTCTATGAATAGACATATATTTAACATCTAACTCCTACTGTCTGCTCACTCTGTGATTAGGTCATCACCCAAAAATGAAGCATTCAACATTTGCTTGGGTTTTTCTTAATGTATTACATTTTTCCACACTCATGGCAATGAATCCAAGATTCTGTGGAACTTTGGAGCATTGGAATTGGACTTGATTCTCTAAGAGATGCCTGGACCTCTTTCCATCACTTCCAGATCTTGACTGAAAACTCTGGCAGATGGAGTATTCATGTATCCCCTCTTTCTTAACCTAAAGATGCAGAAACAAATCAAAATCAGCCTCCATATTAAAATATAAACTTACAATAAATCTTCTCCTTATGGTGTGTTACTGGTAGTCTAGGTTCTAGCACAGCAGGTAAAGCTGAGAACTGAGACACCAGCTTCCCATGTGGGTGCCGGTTCCTGTCCCAGCTGCCTCACTTCCTATCCAGCAGCAGAAGATGGCTCAAGTGTTTCATCCTCTGCCACCCATTTGGGAGACACAGATAAAAGTCCTGGCTCCTGGCTTCAGTCTGTATCACCCTTAGCTGCCACAGCCATCAAGGGAGTGAATCAGCAGATGGAAGATCTCTGTGTCTGTCTCTCGCTCTTTGTAACTCTGACATTCAAATAAATGAATAAATCTTAAAAAGTAGCATAACTGCTGATAGGTATATCTATTCTTACATCAATGGATAAATGCCCTAGAATCTTTAATGTAATCAATTACCATATAGGATGATAAATAGATCTAATGTTTGGAGTATAGATAAACTATTGTTTTCTATCTTTGTCTCCATTTTTCCCACCAAAATGCAAATCCTTAATACAGGAAGTTATATTTTAACTTAAAATTAATAGAGTTAAACCAAGTAAACCATTTGTTAAGCCATTTTGTTTTCAAGGACATTTTACTACTAAAATTTCCAAACATATACCAAAGTAAATAGAATAGTATAAAGAACTCTCTGGCATGCAAAGCATTCCATGGTCATGTTATACATACCATTCCTGTCCCAGCCCATGAATAACCCTTTTCTCTAAGGATCACTAGGTTCCTTTTATTTTAGAATATTATTTAGAAACCACAATACTGTATTCCTTATACAAGTTTAAGGATTTACTCCCCTGATTCAATGGTTTCACTAATCCTGCTCCAGTAACAAGCGTTTTAATTACAGAAGTTTTACCGAGTCTATTTCTGGTAGGTACAGATGCTCTCCACCACCACTAGCTCTTTTTCTTAAGAGTTTTCCCAGGTTTTCTTTTTGTTTACTTCCCAACGAAACTGCAAAATTTGCATGCTTGCCTACAGAAATTAAACACAACATTTTATTAGGGTAACATTAAATTAATTATCTATTTTTGACAGGTGGCTATGCAACTGTAAGATGTGTGTCTTCCTATATTATTTTGGAATATATTTTGTTATTCTAAATTTTATTCCTATATTGATATTTACATCACAAAAGTCATGTGATGTTTATACTGTTCTAATGAAATAGGATACTTTTTTTCTATTACATGTTAGTTATTGCAGAAAAATTTAATACTTACGGGTGTCATATAATCTTAAGAAATAATCACTAAGTTAGTCTTTCACATTTTTAAAAACATTAATAGTTAAAGTTTTAACACTGTTTATGCTTGCATTATGTCAATAAGACATCATTCCTCATTTCTGGCAACCCAGCAATATAATCTCATGGAAGTTGTGCAGATATTTCCTGTATTTCCTGTTTGACAAGAAAAATGTATGTTCATAGCAAAAATGGCAAGTTCCTTCAATAGGAAAACAAAACAAAAACTGAAAACTACATTTATTTTCATTTAGTTTATTATTACCTAAGAACGTATCAACATCCATCTCCCTTTTCTTTTTCATAGTCAATCATGCCAAGGAATTCTAAATTGGTTGTATTGACAGTGCAGCTTTTCCCAATTGTAACTACAAACAGCAAGCCTTTTTTTTTTTGTCATCATTACTGTTTTCTTGTTTTGCTTCAACAAAATCATTATGTCCTTCTTTATTGTGCTACATATTAGTTTGTGGTATGTAAAATCAATAATGTCATTACATATATTTTAAATGTTAAATTGGTGGCTACCTGTACACAGAAGGAATCAAGGTGTCCTACAAGATGGTTAGTATATGAAATTGCCAATACTTGACTACATGAATTCACCATTAGGATATATTTTATCCAAAGATATGGAAATATTATGGGGTTAAAACTTTTACATAAATTCACTTGTATATGTACATGAGTATATAAAATATAGAAAAGGAAATATGAAATTATATGAAAAACAAGAAAAATAATTGTTCTAGGAATGAAAGCCACATTAATTATTACAATAGTGTACTCAATTTGGCTCTGAATTTTTCTAAAGCTAGAACAAATAGAAAAACTAAAAAAATTAATGGATCAACCTATTAAAAAAAACTTCATTTTCAGAACTCTGAACTACACAACACATTTCCAGATGCCCTTTGCTACAGTAATCAGCACAGAAAACACTCACACGCATTAATCAGAAGGTTCAAGAAAATTATTTATCCTATTGAACACTATTGTTAACAGAGGAGTGAGAGAGATAAAAATAGTATTCATTATTATTGTTGGAAATAATTCTAAGCCATTTTAATTCCTTGACCTAAGATTAATTAAATGCTTTGAACATTTAAAGTCTTTGACAAATTACTGACAGCACTATAAACATCAATTCTCTTTATACAGCAATTATTTTGTGTCAGAACACTTTCCAATTTTGTTACTGAAAAGCATATTTTCTATTTGTAGACAAATGTTACATTGTAAAATATGGACTTCAAAATGGGAACCTGGAAACCACTAAAAAGAAGCAGAATACAAGTTGGGGCAGAACAGGGAGTATAGCTCTCTGGCTTTGTGGAGTTCCTAGAATTCATCTGAAGTCACCGTGGCCTCTTGCAGCATAGCTCACTGGGCTCAGTTCATTTCTAAAGCTTTTGTTTTCCAATGGACCTAACTGAGAATTCTGATTTTTTTTTTTGATGTCATAAAGTTATCTCACAGCAATTCTTGAATAATTTGGATAATGGCACAACATTGACATATGTTCCAATTTATGAGATGAACTCAAGTAATCTACTTTTCGATAAATACATTTGCCTTTTATGTAGCAGGCTGCACAATGAGGACATATTAACTGATGGAACAAAGACATAAGCCTCAGCCATTCTCACTTATTGCCCAAAAGATAGATAAATATTGGAATTTATTCCTTGTCCCTGAATCTCAATTCAGTCTCACTTCCTATTGTCTTTACACCCCATCTCCACATTCTTCCCCAGATTCCCAGGCTCAGCGGCCACTTGAAAGACCACTATAGAGGAATTCACCTCTGCCTGCTGCCTCCTAGTTCCACCCCCACTCCTAGCCCACCTAAGATAGAAAAAGCCGGGCCCTAGGGTCAGGCACTCTGCTCTATTCTAGTCTGTGCACGCCAGCAGTTGGTCAGCCACCTCTACAGATTTTTTTTTCTCTGAATAAATTTGGTCTGGCTGTAGATTCGTACCTCTCTGTTCGGTGTCTCTTTTCCTAACATTGTTGAGAAGGTTCCTCACATCAGAGGATGTCCTATCTAGTTGGAGAAACAGAAATATAAATATTTAGTATCAATATAAGGTGCTTGATATTTGAATAAGACAATAATAATAGCCTTGCTTCTGAGAGTAAAGAGAACTTCACAAAGCAGGGTATATTTAATCCACTTCTACAAGATTATCAGAAGTTTACCACATTTTAAAACCCAAGTAAGGGTATTTGGTATAGAAGTCATAAAGCATTTTTTTTAAATATGGGAATGAAAAACAGAAGGAATCGCAGTGAACTATAAATGGCAGATTGAATTCTCAGATGTGAAGTTTAAGGCAAGGTAGAACATGAATTTGAAAAAATCATCACTGCCTGTGCTTGTTTTGCACTGTGTCAACTGAACTAGCCTGGGATAGATTTGCTAGAACTTCTATCTCCTGTGGTTGTGAGTTAAGACTGACCCAAAGGGAAGTATGCAAGAGTGGGAATGCAGGGTGAGTAGGACACCATTACTTGAGAAGCATGCTTGGTGCCAGTTGCAGCTGCAGCTCCCATGAGGGTTACTGACACCAGCATAGGGCAGTTGCAGCTCCACTACCAGGGGCATAGGCCACAGCTTCCCACAGACTTCACTGGCTTCCCAAACTATATAAGATGTAATCTCTAAAATCAGTCCCTTAGGCCACATCACTTAGTGATTATGCTTCCCTTGTTGAACTCTGATACCAGTGCTTTCTATTGTTTAAAAACTATAAATCAAAGTGTCATGAACAATAATTTTCCTTCTGAAGAAGTCACAGAAGTGAGAGTGATTTTTTTATATTTACCAAACTGTTGAGGAAGTAGCAAAGATGTATTCCAGCTAACTCTTGTTAGGGCTTTAAGGGACACAACTCTACTTAGAGGAAGATCTCCATGAAAAGCCCAGCCCTCCTCTAAAGAAAAGCAAGGGGAACAGCCAGGATTCCAGTGCCACCTTCATCTGGGGAAAAAACAAAAACCAGGAGCTGAGGTTTCTCAGGTGAAGACTACATATCTTTTCATAGGATCATGTATTTACATGCATGAAACAATAAACAATGTCCTACTGATGCCATTAGATGTTGTTTTGCCACGATCTCCTCTGGGAGTCCACCATCTCCTACCATATTTGTAGCCAATGCCTGTGCTGATGTTTCATAAGCTTACCTAATACAGCAGTCAGCAATCAGGGGCTGGTTCGAAACACCCGCCTTTCTGGCAGACAAACTCAGCTAATAGCTAAGCTCCAGCTCCATTATTGGGTTTCTTTGGTTTCCTCAACCAAATAACAAAGTGGAGAAATGCGACGTGAAGACACCTGCTTCAGGTCTGGAACTATATTGCCTCAGAGTTGTTCTTTTTGGACTAGAAGAAATAGAAGACAGATGACCATTCTTGATAGGTCTTATGATGGAGTCGGGGTGGGCAGTGGGGGCCAGTCTCAGGAGTTTGCGTTCCTTGTTCTTGATCTACAGACTGGCAGAAAAAATCTGCTTGCCTTGACAATCAACATACAGACAATGTAGCTCTAATGATTCCAATCAAATTTGCTGCCATATTTTGTTAAGTCAGAATCAAGAGTACAATTTAAAAAAATCAGTGAAGATTATTGTATGGTAAAATAGAATGTCTGGCAAGAAAAAAAAGTCTCTGAAAAAAGAAAAACTTAATTTCGGAATGGCCATAACTCCCCTAAAACTAAATGACAACAAAATCCAATTTTCAGGTTTTTTTTTGCAAAACACCAGACAATTTCACTCATTCCCAGTAGAATAATGACTCTGCTGTGAACAAAACAATGTCTAGCTTCTTTTAAGATAAACATTTCCAAGCAGAAAACAGGGAATTTCAAAATTAAATCATGTGCCCAAGCCTTTCTTCATTAGCAGTCTGTATGTTATTTTCCAAATGAATGAGATCCATGGAAACAAGTTACTGACTCCCTACTATGAGTGTCACATTGAACAAATCAATAATCAGGGGAAACAAATACAAATATGAGTTGTATATGTTAAAATATCCTACCATAAGCACATAAAAGCCTTCTTTTTGTACACTGTGTGCATTAGAGTTTAAATTAAAAATAGGATGACGATATTGTATGAGGGCCAGTAAGATATAAGAATACTTCTGTTTCTTCCAAGTAGTCTTCCTAAAGAACTGAGGCTGGAATATTTTCCAAAAGAGTTATGTCTATGAAGGACTAGTTTCCCAGATCAAAACAAATATCAAACTATTTTGAAAAGTGCTTTTTGTCTTTTACTTTAAAAGTCCTCCTACTACTTATTGGTTGTAATAATAAGAAATGTAGTCCCTAAATTTCCACTGCAGTGTCAATTAGAATAGCTAAACAGTTTTTATATCCATAGGATAGGTATTTCGTTAAGATACAACTTAAGATACCCATATTCCTGGAATTGAGTTCTGGCTCCACTCCTAATGCCATCTCCCTGCTAATGTGCATCCTACGAGGCAGCAGTGATGGCTCAAGTAGATGGGTCTTTGTCATCCACGTGGGTGACCTAGTAGGAGTTTTTGGTCCCTGAATTTAGCCTGGCCTAGCCCTGGCCATAGTGGACAAGTTGGAGAATGAAACAATAGGAAGACCTCTGTCTCCATCTCTCTCTCTCTCTCTCTCTCTCTCTCTCTCTCTGTGTGTGTGTGTGTGTGTGTGTGTGCACCTTTCAAATAAAATGAAGGTAACTTTTAAAAAATGAAAATAGAGTGACAAGGGCAGAGGATAGCTGTGGAGAATTTTAGTTTTAAAAGGAATGCTCTATCCAGCACTGAACAAAGGCAATGTTACTATCCTAGTTTTTCAAGCTTTTTTTTTTTTTCCCACATAGACAACATGCTTTGTAGAACACTGTACAACTGTGTGCCCCTGGGGTAGAGAGAGAACCAAGGCTGGCTCATCGAACTGCTATCTCCGTCACACATAGCATGGACTGCCTGGGTGTAAAAAGCACCTGTTTTAGGTAAGGGACACCCAGGAGACTGAACCCATAAGAATGTGAAGAAAAGCAGGAGAAAAGAACGAAGGATAAAAGAACTCTGGTTTAAAACAGCATCATCAGTGAGCTCAGCCCCATGGGTCACAGTACTCTGGGTGGTGCGAGGGGCTAGGGCTCAAGGAGAAATCTCATCTACGAAAACTGGCATTCAGCCTTGGCCCGGTGCAGGGACAGAAGGCCCTTTGTTGAATCAGGCAGCCAGAGGGTACCTTGTGCTGAGCAAGATCTGGATTAAGGGTGTGCACACTCGCTTGTCACAAATGTTTTATTGTGTGTCTGGGCAAGTCATTCTCGCTTGTTAAGGAACAACTAGGGTTTTGTTCTGTATGAGCTTAAAATAAACCAGAAAAATCAGAAGGGTTAAGGGTGGGAGGGAGCAGGAGGCGGAAGAGTTCATGTTTATGGTTTGGTTTTGTTTGGTTAGCTACTGAGCTTTTGAATAGGCAAGCTGGAGATTTTAAGTCTAAAAGTCTTCTGTATTTCTAATTTGAAAGTGCCATTTATACTGATGGCTTAATAAACTAAATTGGAATAAGAAATTCACTTGCTATCTCAGTATAAAGTGTCATTTTGGTAATGTGCAGAACGCACAGTGTGTCTAATACACCAAAGAGCTGAGTAAAGCAAATGAAACTAAAGATGGAGAGATTTTTTTTTAAATTTGTATTTATTTGTTTGATTTTATTTGAAACCAAGGGCAAAAGAAAAATGCAAAATCAGAAAGAGTTCCTATCTGCAGGTTTACTCTGTAAAACACCCACCAAAGCCCAGACAGGGCCAGGCAAAAGCCAGGGGCAAGTACCCAATAGTTGAATTGTCACCTGCTGCCCCCCAAGATGTACACTAGCTGGAAGCTGGAATCAGAAGTGGAGCCATGACTAAAACGCAGGTACCCCAAACTGGGGTATGAGTGTCCTGGGAAGTGTCTTAACTGCTGTGCGAATGCTTGCCCCTTTAAAAATAAAATATTTGCTTATTTTCATTTTATTTGAAAGAGAGGGGGAGAATTTTGAGCATAGTTTTCCATGGTGTTGTTTTTGTGTGTACATGCCCTTTAAAAACTTCCCATTTGGCCGGCGCTGTGGCTCACTAGGCTAATCCTCTGCCTTGCAGGGCCAGCACACCGGGTTCTAGTCCCGGTCGAGGCACCAGATTCTGTCCCGGTTGCCCCTCTTCCAGGCCAGCTCTCTGCTGTGGCCAGGGAGTGCAGTGGAGGATGGCCCAAGTGCTTGAGCCCAGCACCCCATGGGAGACCAGGAGAAGCACCTGGCTCCTGGCTTCGGATCAGCGTGGTGCGCTGGCTGCAGCACACCAGCTGCGGCAGCCATTGGAGGGTGAACCAATGGCAAAAGGAAGACCTTTCTCTCTGTCTCTCTCTCTCTCACTGTCCACTCTGCCTGTCAAAAAAAAAAAAAAAAAAAAACAAAAAACAAACAAACAAACAAAAAAAAAACCTTCCCTTTGCAGGTTTTTGAAACACTAGTAATGCTATGAGAAGCAAATACTTTTTTTTTTTCTTTCCAGGACTGGCATTGTGGCATAGTAGGCTAAGCCTGTGCCTGTGGTATCAGCATCCAATATGTCCCAGATGCTTCTGTTCCATTTCAGCTCTCTGCTGTGGCCTGGGAAAGCAGTAGAAGATGGCACAAGTGCTTGGGTCCCTGTGTCATAGAGGGAGATGAGGAAGAAGCTCCTGGCTCTGGCTTCTGATCGGCTCTGCTCTGGCCGTTGCAGCCATTTGGGGAGTGAACCAGTGGATGGAAGACCTTTCTCTCTCTTTCCCTCTCTCTGTCTGTAACTCCACCTCTCAAATAAATAAACAAAATCTTTTTCAAAAAACCTTTTTTCTTAAACTACATTTTCTTTCCTTCATTCCAACCCTTTCTATACCTCCCACCTCCTCCCGGGGCCACATGATCCTAATTGAAAACCACTAATGGTTTTCACATAACCAGAAAACCTAGTGCCTTACCCTAGCCCTGTTTTAATTTTGCTGCCATCTGTACTGGTACGGGTTCATTGTTCTCTCTGGACCTTGATTTCCTTATCTGTTAGCTCTGGATACTAGAGCTGCCTTCTCATCTGTTACAGGGTTTTTTTTTAAATTGATTTATTCATTTTTAATTTTTTATATATAAAGAGAACAGACCTCATGTATTTCATATATATGCAATGCTAAGCCCATCAGGCTTCCCACATTTTTTCCTCCCTTTTCCCTCCTTTCATTCCTTTTATTCCTTTTTAATTTCTATAACAACACACCACTAATCCACTCAATAGTCACAGGCTTAATCCTTTACCAAACTAAGAATTCAACAAGCGTAGAAAAACCTCTGTCCTGCAGGAATATAGACAAGGCCACAATCATCAAATCTGATAGTGTTGTTGAGACTGAAAAAAGGATAATGAATTTTAAGAAACTTAGTGAAAACTGAACAAGTAACAGGTACCATTATACATGGAAGGCCTTCCACTTAGAAGTATTGCTTATACCAAAGAAAGCACACAGGGAAGGAAGATGTGTGCAGATCACTGTTTGGAGAGGGCTGGTATTTGTTGTGAGTTCATATTCCACCCCTAGGGGGCTCCACTACTCTGGGCACATGAAAGGATCCCCCAGGTGAAAACTTGGAAAAGCTTAAATGTGTGTTTTTCTTTTAGGAGAGCATAGGTTCTAGGGGCTGGCTTAAGTCTGAGAAAACTAGAGCATGCTGTGAAAGAAGATGGAGATGACTTCGGGAGACAGGCAAGTGTTTGCTCGTAAATAGATGCAGGGCGTGATGGATAGCAGAGGTGGACTGCTCTTGCTGCCTATGTATTAGGAGCATTTAGAGGGATGGTGTGCAGGAGGCATTTGCTAAATAACTGAAAATGTATGCTAGTTTCTAACAGATACCAGGAGAACCAGAGGAGCTACTGGACTAGATACACCCTCCCAGTACTTGCAAGTTCTCTAACCACGACCAATGACAGTGCCTCAAGACAGAAAGCGTCAGGTGTAGCCATCTATAGAACTCAGAAGGAAGACATAATGCAATCAAGTGAGACTGCATTCTCTCTTTTCAAGTGATGTCGGGGCACTCTGTTACATCTGCTAGCCTGAGCTGGAAAAGATGAGCAGGAGAAAGAGCAGAAAGTAGAAATCTGTCCACTTGTCCTGGTGTCTCTTCTGAGACCATGCAACTACATCCCAACGTTGACAGAGAGGGATGAATCATGGTTTAGGACAAAGACTGAAGCGTTGATTACTATTGTGGCCTGGACACATTCCAGCTACCGAGGCAACACTGTATTTAGTGACTTCAGGTGATTATAGTAGCGACTACCTGAGAGTCAGAACAGAAGTCTCATGGATTGAGCATATTTCCATTCAAAGACAGCAGATAATCATGCACCTGCCCATTTCACCTTTGAATAAGCTTCAAAGGGACCAGAAAGGCAAAATAACATTCCAACCTGATTGCATTTCTAAGTAGCTTTATCCATGGTATTATTTATACAATATGTATAGATACATATTGTATCAAGACATTTTCCTCTAATCAACTGGCAAACTTCTGCTCCTGCAGAGTTCCTCTTTGAGCTGGTTCCCTATTGTGCTAAGCAGGTCAATGCCTATGCCATCTTGCTAAGTGCGATGCCTGTCTTGTGCTGTTTGCAAAGAGAATCTGTAATGCTCATTGCTGGTGAGCATGTTGGTAAAAGAGACTGTGTTCTTTGTGTTCCTCCTACTACTTGTCCACCCCTCGTGCCTCTCAGCGCTCCCATTCCTTGTGCTGGAAGAGGTAAGGGGGAGCACATGAGATGATGTCTGTTTCAGGATGCTCACTTCAATGAAATAAAATGTTATAATGTATCTTCTGGCACATAAATTTCTAGCATCGTTTTGAAATAAACTGTGGACCTCAAGAAATAATCTAGGTCTCACATCAATTTCTCAAACGTAAAATTACTAATGAACAGTCACTCAGCACCTATATTACACTGACTGTATTAAATATTGCTAAGAAACATGGAAAGGAAGGAAAAGGCAAATTTCCTACCCTTGGATTAATTCACAATATCATTGTGATGTTAGAGCATATAATAATGTTTTAACTTGTAACAATGGCACAATGATCAACTAGCTTCCTCCAAGTAATAGAGTTCAGTAAATGTGTTGTAAGAACAAGCAGCGAAATGACCACAGTGCTCCTTAGAATGCATGTGCTGGTGTGTCGGACTCTTCTATCTCCAGATCACAGAACACGGGTCCTGGAGCAGCGTGCTTCACATTTTATTTCATTTACCAACATGCTCATCAGCAATGAGCATTACACACTCTCTTTGCTAACAGCACAAGACAGGCATTACACTTAGCAAGATGGCATAGGCATTGACCTGCTTAGCACAATAGGGAACCAATTCAAAGATGAATTCTGCAGGAGCAGAAGTTTGCCAGTTGATTAGAGGAAGATGTCTTGATACAGGTTGTATTGTGTCTCCTTGAAAATTCCTATGTAGATACACTAAAACTCCGGTACCTCAGAATGTGCATTTATTCAGGAATAGGGGACCGAGAAAGGTCCTTGAAGATGTAATTAGTTATGTTGAAGAATAGATGGCATCTTTAACACACAATGGCTTATTAAAAAGGAGAAACACAGACCCAGACATGCACTGGGAGAAGCTGGGTGAAGACCTCAGTTCTGCCGACAAAAGCTAAGGAACTGCTGGAAGGTGGCACAATAGAAACTGTGCCTTAATTCTCTTTTAACGCCTGCACCATACACAGAACCCAGAACAATCCATGACATTTTCACAAAACAGCAACAATCATTAGTCTTTCAGGAGCAAGTCATCTTTACCAGGAACCTGACCAATGGTAAGGAAGCAGTATTTCAGTCTGAGATCCTAAACCATGTAAGTGAAGGTACTCCCTTGCCCTTGTTATTTAAAGTCTAAACATGTGCCATGGGTATGGATTTTAATCTATCCACTCAAGTGCAAAAAATATCACATTATTTTCTAAATAAACTCATTTTTGCATCTAAAGCTATGGCGAGAAATCCAACTACATGTACATTTAAGAATGCTTCCCCTGTCCTTCCTAGGACCAACAAAGACGGGACAGGTGCTGCCCCTCAGGGATAGAGTCCAGACACCTCCCTTCTGCTGTCTTTCAGCTGCTCACTACATAGATTTCTTCAGAAGAGGGAAACTCCAAATTCATCACTGTTGAAACCAATGAGCTCGGTCATGGTTGGGAGCTCAGGCCTTGCAATTTTCTCTTTGCAAGTGCACCTCACAAACTTGCTCTGTCCTGAGGACACAGGCGGGAGCAGGATGCTGGGCTGCCTTCTAACCCATGTTAGGAAAATCGTTCCAGTCTGCCGGGCTCTCTCCCTCCTGCTGAGAGCCACTCTGTTCTCACCCTCCAAGCAATTTCCTGTCCTTACCCTGCAGGGTCAACCCTGCAGAAGGGTTCTCCTGGGCTCTTATGGAAGTCTAGACAAGGTCAGTGTGGCTTCCTCTGGGAAGGAAGTCAGAAGGAAAAACTCTGGTTCTCACCAATTATTTTCTCTGAATTCACCCTGTTACAGACTTTCTATCTATTTCCAGCTCTCAGCACTAAACAAGCTGACATTTTCACAGATACTCATTGGTGATCAGTCACTGAGACTGTCGTGTAGACCCTTGTTTAATACACCTTCCTTTCTCTCTCTCAAAAAAAAATAATAATAATAATAAGCTGCCTGGAGCATACAGTGATGGCTACAAAAGAACAATGGCAGAGTCTGGACTGTTTTACTGGCCTGGGAGTTGGATTTTCCTTAGGAAGCAACAGGGACTTAGAACGCCCTCTTAGACATCCTGATCTCTAGTTGGCAAATCACAGGCTCGTGTGTGGGGGCTGCCATCACGCATCAGGCAAATCCTTCATGGCCCAACCGAAAGCTGCTTCCCAGATGTGTGTAGCTCCGCCTGCACCACGTCTACTAAGACAGCCCATACAAACTGCGGTCACCTTGAGTTCACATGAAATGGGAAAATCAATTAGAGGGAGCCAAAGCCTAACGTGAGGAAACCCCTCTGGTCTCCATTTAATATTTCCCTACTTATACTTTTCTTTAATCAAACACTGATGAGTCTGGCTAACTTTTCCAGACTACTCCCTGTCTCTGCTCATTCAGCCAACCCAGCAAAAATAAACAAAGGCCTAGAATTCCTCAGTTGTTGCATTTTTCAAGAGTTCAGCATTGTTAATTACACCTTGGCAAATTGGCCCTAAGGACCCTAACTAGGAATACAGAATTTCTAGAATTCTCTCTGGATGTCTCCAAAAATCTACAAACATGTGTGTGTGTGTGTGTGTGTGTGTACACACATGCATTCATACGCATAGGCAAATAGACAAAGACTTAATTTCAGGACTGGTGTGCAAAGAATTGGCCCCAGTGACCGCTTGATCACTGTTTGGACATTTGGTACAGAGGAGCAGCGAAAGCCTCCGTGTCTGCAGTAGCTCTGGCAATTAGCTCTGAGTGAGACAGTCATAAATAGTAATTAGCCATTCCCTCAGTCATCTCCCAAAGCTTTAAAACAAATCTACAGAGAAATCAATGCATTCTTTTCTGAAGACCTGTTCCAGGCGCACCACCCACTCACCATCATGTCACAGAAGCTAAGAGCAAGTGCAGCGTGGCTGCCACTCCCCAGGGAGCCTGTGCAGAGTTCTAGAAACAGATCAGTGAGAGACGGGGGTCAGCGGGCAGGGAATGAGCACCACGTGACCCGAGGCCAAACACGTGTCAGAGCAGGGGCTTGTGGGCTGGAGAAAGCCAGCCATGCAGGAGGACACTGGGACAGCATCCTGATTAACAGGGAGGGAGCCCTGGCCATGCTCTCCCTCCGTGTCCCCTGTGAAAGGACCTCCCTTCATCTTCCTTCAGCCACTGGAGGGCGCTCTGAGTCCTAAATGAAGCCAGTAAGTGGGGGAAGGGGGACACAACACAGACAACCTAGCAAGAGACCTTGAATTAATTAGTCCCCATTCCTGTTCTTGAAAGAGTGGACTCTGTGGCACACTGGGTTAGGCCACTGCCTGCGATGCCAGCATCCTTTATGAGTGGCTGTCCCAGTCCCGGCTGCTCCACTTCCGATCCAGCTCCTTGCTAATGTGTCTGGGAAGGCAGCGGAAGATGGTCCAGGTCCTTGGGCTCCTTCACCCAGTGGGAGACCTGGAAGAAGCTCCAGACTCCTGGCTTTGGCTTGTCCCCACGGTGGCCACTGCAGCCATTTGGAGAGTGAACCAGTAAGTGGAAGATCTCAAAGAAAAAAGAAAAAGTGGATTGAGGCCCTGACCAGAATAGCAGCGTGTTTTTAGAGAGTTTGTGATGGGGAAAATTAAGCCTTGCATCCAATACTCAGACAGCATCCAATCTATGATGTGTTCATAGCCTTGATGTGACCATTGAAACTTGAACAGTCAGGGTTCTGGAACGGGTCTTGCCAGCTTACCTGGCTAGTTGCCTTGGCTTTACTTACTTCTCTTCTATTCCACTTCAAATTGATTTATGTACAGCAAAAGTCTGAACTCAGCCTTTTCAGATCAGCCACCTAGACCCCTATCTAATCATTCATGGGACACTTAATCAGGGTGTTGTCAGAAACATGGTTCAGGCGTTACAGTGTAATGACAAAGATAAGTGGTGTTTCCCCAAATCCAAAGGAGCCCTTTTGTTACCTAACCCAAGCCATGGGAATGAAGCATCTTCCAGTGCTGTGTCTCACCTAATACCATTACTTTTCCAGGGAGACAGGCTGCCATACTCACTACCTCCTGAATACACATTTTCTACATGTTGCTACACACACACACACACACACATACATGTGTGCTTACATGTACGCACTATGTTGATAAACTACTCCCTCCTTCTCAAGGCAGCCTGATGTAATGACAGAGGCAAAAGTCAGACCCCTGTGCTAGAACCTTAGCCTTCTGTATGTGAGTTGTGTGCACTTAGGGTGGTTCTGTGGCTGCCCTAGGTCCGGAGTTCTCAGCCTTGTGTATACGTTAACATCACCCTTCCTCTTCACCAGATGGACCTTCATACTTCCAGGACGGAACAGGACTGCAGGCAACTCCTTCATTAAGTCTTTACTGGGGCAAGTATTTGGCACAGCAGTTGGGATGCCACTTGGGATGCCCACATCCATATCAGAATGCCTGATCCTGCTCCTGAATTCAGCTTCCTGGTGATGCACACCCTAGTAGGCAACAGGTGATGGATCAAGTGCCGGGTCATTGCCACTCACAGGGGATACCCAGATTCAGTTCTGGACCCCTGGCTTTGACCTGGCCCAGGCTTGGCAGTTGCAGGTATCTGAGGAGTAAACCAGTAGAAGAAAAGATCTCTGTTTAATCTGTCTCTCATTGTGTGTCCCTGTCTTCCTGCTTTTCTCTCTAGGCTTGTCTTTAAACAAAAATTAAATGAAAAAAATAAATAAAAAATTTTAAATTATTTAATTAGGTCCATACAATAAAAACATAATTGAAAAATACTTTTACTTAAGCGTGATACAAGACACCCAGGCCCTGTTGCAGACTCCTGAAAGCAGAGCTGTCAGGGTACAGGTGCAGGTGATTTTTAAGAAGTGCCTCCAGTGATTCTTTTGCTATTGATTGACTGCACAATCAATTAACTGTGATTAGGTTGCTATCATTGGTGTTATTTTCAATGCTGTTTGCTGGTTGTCTCTAGTGAAGTAGAGTAGAAGTTACCTGTGTGCTCCTTTCCACCTGGAACTCCTTACCGGCAAATCAGACTGCTTAGTGCTCGGCCAACGTCTGGCATGGGAGAGTTGCAGTTGTAAATGAACCATTCCACTACTTGGAATGTTCCCTACCTTTCCTCCAAACCAACCCTACCTCTAAGTAGGTCTCAAATTCCCACTTCTCATCTCAACAAACTCTTTCTCACCAGAAATCCAAGCTCTGACAGCACAGATCACTCACCTGGCAGCTACTTAGAGCTGAGTTTACAGTGACCCCTCCTTCATTGTATCTGTTTATTTTAACTATGTTGGCTCCTCTTCATTTATATCTTGTCGCTCCAAATAGACATTATATTTTTTTAACCTACTTCTTATCCCTTACAGAGCTTAGCATATAAGGTATATGCTAAGTATATAAGTATGTAAGATGTAGCAAATATTCAGAAAAAAATAAATCCTTTGATAAAGGGAGAAAAAAACTACTTCAGTTCAACAAAAATTAAAATGCAATGGAAATGGCAGCATTTGCAAACCTTGAGGAAACATCTGAATTTCATGTTCATGTTAATTTGTTTTAAACAAGTGGCTGCTTTGTTGGTTAACATGTTGCGAGCGCCAACTGCCAAATGGACAGGGAGATGGTGCAGCCAGCAGAAGCTGAGGAGTTTGGTGCCATGGGCTGTGGACCTTGAGGGAGTCAAGTCACCTGCATTGCTTGCAGGGGCTATAGGAGAGGGCTGCGCCCTGGTCTATGAAGTAGTTTCCGGCCCTTACAGTCTCTATTTGTGACTCTAAGCTTTCTAAATATAGTGTGCAAACCTACAGGACTGGATAAGGAAAGGGAAACAAAGAGTGAGGAGGAAGCGTGATCCGTGGGCCTCTACTGCCCTCCTCAGAGAGAAGGGTGGCAGTGGGGCTGCAGGCTGCCTGGGCGGCAGGGAGAGGGGCCGCTCTGCAGCCAGGGTGTACATAGCAAGGCTTGGCCTGGAAGCAGGCTTCAGTGTGGATTCAATTAACTCTTTCGGAGACTGTGATTCACCTCAAACAGGCACATGTACGAATTGGAAAGCTAATCAAATCAACTTGACAATTATTCAAACCAAGATTGAGGAAACAATGTCTACATCTCAGTTAAAAGTAAAAGGGACTCTATTTAGGGATATAATTCAAGCTGGTTTCTTATCTACTTCTCTCTCTGATGGCTCTTCTATTACAGTGTTTTATACTTTTGATAAAGGACACTGCTGTCTCCTGCTGTTTCGCTGCTTACTAAAGGGCCCGCCTCGTGGGAGGCTGCCTCTGGGGCCTCAGTACCCCCCAGAGCTCCCTTCTCTGCCACAGCACAACTGGAGGTCAGGTCCTTTCCTCCACTCTGCCTGGACACCCACCAGCCCCATAAGCTGATTCTCTTCTCACCACACCTCTGTGTATAAATGTTAAGTCGATAGTAAAGACATCTCTCTCAAATCACCACTCTATGGAACCAACTCCAACACTTCCTGCCAAAATCAATCTTTATAGGTATTTGATTAAACCATTAAATGTGGAGGATTGGATATAAATATTCTCCTTCCTTCTAGCACTATCCCCAAATCACATAAAATAAGAAAAAAGCAATAAAAAGGCAAAATGTAAAAGAAGACATGTAATAAGGCAGAAGACAGCATCAGAGGAGGGATTGTGTCTCTGATAAAGAGGGACCTCTGTTGTGCTCAGTGGAGGAAATACTGATAAGGCCACTTTTGTTTTTCAAGAGGGCTTTCTTTACAGGGCAAACAACGTATAAAGAAACAAAATGTAATCAGACAATAGATTAAGCTTCAGTAGCATGTGAGGATGTAAGAAAATAAATCCTAATGTAGCATAACAAGTGGCTTGAAATTGTAAAACCACATCAACCAGTACACATATTTTCATAGATATGAAGTTAGTGTCAGAAAACAAATAGCTGGCAGAAGAGAAAATGATTACCCTTTGGGAGCCAAATATTTTATGCTGTAGCATTTATATGAGACTCCTCTTAGCAATATACCTATAACATTTAAGTAAAAAAGGAAAGAAAAAAAAGAAATTTCATTGTAAGCAGGAGGTGGGGTAGCACCTCATCACTCTCTATTCTAGCAGACCTTACTGGATTTTGGCTGGTACTTCCCTTATCATAAACCATTTTGTGTATCTGTCTACTTTGCCTCACCCAAGATGAAGGGAAGTCCAGTGCCTTTCATTGTTATACCCCTGCCACGCTTTGTCCCTGCCAAGGGTTATTGCCAAGGCTGTTGACATGCATTTGGGGAGTCTGGCTGTTATTAGAGATGCAATGATTCCAGAAGTCATGCAGCAAATTGAGTATTCCTATACAACAAAGAATTGTCTGGCTTAAAGCACTTGGAGGAATAGCAAGTAGAATTGTCAACGTGCCAGAGATGCTGAAAGGATTAAGACTTGTTAACTTCTAGCTGTTATTTACAACTCAGAATGGATGAGTTGAGTGGGTCCCTTAGGTGAAGCAGTGCACAGATCTTGTTGGGACTTGGGAACAAGAAACTGATGAACGCATGCTGTAGCAAGTTCACTCCACCCCCAGAAGGTCCTGATTCTGTCGTTCAGTAGAAAATGTATTTGTGTAACACTTTCAGAATGTTCTAGGGCTTCTATGAGGTTTGGGAATCAATACAAGTTTCGAATTTACTACTTAAGCAGGTTGAGAACAGGAAATGGGACAAAAAGAGAACTTAGAGTCCCTGAAAAAAAAAATATTCCATGCTCTTACATGTTTCTAGGAGTGAAACTCATGATCATCTGAATTTACCAAAAGGCTGTTTTTCAGTGTTGAGTTTTGCTCAGTTAAACTCAGAACTGTTGTCATCAAGTAGGGCCCATGGCAGGTTCAATGGTCTCACTTAGCTAGAGGCTGCTGGACGCCAACAAAACCAGACTATCAAGGCATTACATTTACTTTCAAATTGCTAAGAAAACAGGTTTTTCCCTTAGTCTACAGATTTTATAGACATGGTGGGACAAGGGTGTTGTAATTTCTCCTTAATCCAAGAATAATTATGTCTCTGTTTTAAACAAGCTGTTCCTAAGGGTTCTATAATAAGATCTGCAACTTTCAGCCCTGAAACATTTGCTTACAGCTGATTTTTCAATACAGCTTAAAATGAACTCCAGCCTAAGACATGAGGATTTATGTGGTTTATTGAATGCTATACTGTCTGGTCACCAAGTAACGGCTGCATGGCCAAATGATCACTTGAATAATTGCTTAGTTATCAACTGAACTAATGATGGAAGACAAAAAAGCAATGAACTATTTTTACCTATCTAAATGAAAATATTATTAAACATGTAATAATGGGCATCAGTTACATGGACAAAAATTAATGCCAAATAATTTATTTGCTAACAGCAAAAATCTAGAAATACTATAAATGTTTCACAATATAAAGTTGATTAAATGAATTACATGTTGTTTCAAAGACTATATAAAGAAAAGGGGAAAAAACCATAATATAATTTTAGAACAAGGGATAAAAATCTCTATGTATTTATTTTTAGTTTCATGAAACATACATAAACTATATATATAGTTTATGTGAATGTATATATGTATACATATATACAGACACACATAAATACACTCACACACAGAGATCACAATGTACCAATAAACCAGTATTTCTGGGCCTGCAGTGCCAGAATCCCATATGGGTGCTGGTTCAAGTCCCAGCTGCTCCACTTCTAATTCAGCTCTCTGCTATGGCCTGGGAAAGCAGTAGAAGATGTCCAATCCTTTGGGCCCCTGCACCCACATAGGAGATCTGGAAGAAGCTCTTGGCTCCTGGCTTTGGATCAGCCCGGCTCTAGCCATTGCAGCCATTTGGAGAGTGAACCAGCAGATGGAAGACCTCTCTCTTTCTGTCTCTGCCTTTCAAATAAATAAATAAATCTTCAAAAAACAACCCCAGTATTTTGGATAATAACATTATGGGAAATTTTCTTTCAATTTATTTATTTGGAAAGGCTGGGGTGGGGGAAGATGGAGAGATAAATCTCAGCTACTAGTTTATCTTACTAAATTTCTGCAACTGCCAGGGCTGAACTGGGACTAGATGGGGGCCCCAACAGGGGAACTCAATCTATGTCTCCAATGTGAGCAGTAAGAACCTACTCACTTGAACCATCACTGGGTCTTCATCACTAGGGTCTTCATTAGCAGGTACCTGAAGTCAGGAGCCAGAACTGGGCATAGCACCCAGGTTCTCTGATTTGAGACACAGATAACTGTATCTTAACTGCTAGACTAAATGATCACCTCTAAGGAAAATTTTAAATTTTTATACCTTATTATATTTCTTCAAATACTGTGCCATGAGCATGTATTATATATTTTTAAATTAAAAAGTAAACTCCATAACGTCACAAGCTCAGTGACACTCACAATCTCATAGAGAACACTCTCCAAGCAAGCAGAGGCAGAGGCAATTGCTTGGATTCCACAGAGACATAGAGGTCTGATTCAATTAGGGAAGGAAAATCATTACTTTTTTTCCCCCTCTGAGACAGTTTTTATATGTTGTCAGAATCTCAGGTAAAGTAAAATACACCACATGGAATACTAAATCAAGAAGAAGTAGTTCCATTTTAAAAGGGTGTGTTTTGAATGTATTATTGTAAGGGAAGTTAAACACAGCACATTAGACTTTGGTAATAAAACACAGCACTTCTTGCTCTATGCCTCATGGTCCCCCTGCTCTGTCCTCATGCTTCTGAACAGGAAAATAAATCAAATTATGCCAACAAAAATCATAGCATTCTCCAAAGAGGGGCCCTGTCTCTCCCTTTTTTCTGTGTTTTGCTTAAAGAAAGCATATGAGACCCTCTCCCTGGGTCGGTCTAAATATAAAGCCTTTGGAAACACCAGGCACATGCCCCTTTCCAAAGTCATGTACAATCCCCATTATGTTCGAGAGAGCTATGTGGAGAAATGAGGAAAAACCATTCCCCATTATGTTTTATTACATTTTTATTTTATGAACAGGTCTCTTGGATGATAAATCAGTGCTACTGCAAAGCCATAATTCTTGGGAGAAAACCTCCATGGATTTCACTTCTTTGTGCTATTATGATGTCATCAAAACAGAAAAATCAAAAAAGACCAACTGTAAACCTAATGTTTTTGACCTGTGGCGACTATTGTGCTATGGATGACAACCTAATAACATGCCAACTTCATCATTCATAATTAGCAACAACTGCAGGTTTGCTAAAAAAAAAAAAAAAAGAAAAGAAAAAACTGCCTGAGTTAATTATCCCTGTATTTTATGACTATCCACTCAGCTGCTGGCAGCTAGATAACCCAAAATCAAATCAAATCACACCATCCATCCAGTCTCAGGCGCCCAAATGCTTCCCGTCACAGTTAGACGCCTCAGCCTCGCAGCTGGCCACACTAAGGGCCTTAGTGGTCTTTGCTCCAAGAGAGGAAGTATAGGGATGCCTACCTCAGTTGTCCTGCTCTTTATCATTTGTGTATTGCTGATGCTACACTGTAAATATTTCCTTCCCTGTATTTTCCTTTGTATTTCAAGTCCATCCTTACCTCCATACTTCTGTTCAGGTAACTCCCTCAACTTAAAGTCTCTTCCTTTCTGTTTATCTCAGCCAGAACTTTTTTTCCTCCATGAATTCTTTTACCCGAATATTTTGCTCCACATTATTTTCTTCTTCCTTCTCCTCCCATTTGTTTGGATTAAAATTTATTTTTTACAGAAGTTTTAGGTTCAGAGGAAAATTGGTAAGAAAGAGTTCTCACATACTCCCTGTCTCCCTACATATCCAATCCTCCCCAGTATTGACATCCCACACCCAAATGGCATGTTTGCTGCAACCAAAGAGTCTAACCTGACACATCCACATCACCTCAAGTCTCCAGTGCAGTTTAGGGTTCACCAGTGGTGGAGTATGCCTTACAGACTTTGACAAGGTCATAGTTGTGTAAATCAACCCACTGCGGTGTTTAACAGTAGTGTCACTGACCTAAACATCCTCTGTGTTCTGCCCATTCATCTCTGCCTCCCCCTTATCATTCCTGACTTAATGGCTCATTCCTTTTTAGTGCTGAATAGTCTTCCATTCTCTGTACCCCAGTTTATTTTTTTTTTTTTTTTTTTTTTTTTTTTTTGCAGGCAGAGTGGACAGTGAGAGAGAGAGAGAGACAGAGAGAGAAAGGTCTTCCTTTGCCGCTGGTTCACCCTCCAATGGCCGCCGCTGCAGCCGGCGCACCGCGCTGATCCTGGCAGGAGCCAGGAGCCAGGTGCTTTTCCTGGTCTCCCATGGGGTGCAGGGCCCAAGCACCTGGGCCATCCTCCACTGCACTCCCTGGCCATAGCAGAGAGCTGGCCTGGAAGAGGGGCAACCGGGACAGAATCCGGCGCCCCAACCGGGACTAGAACCCGGTGTGCCGGCGCCGCAAGGTGGAGGATTAGCCTATTGAGCCACGGCGCCGGCTGTACCCTAGTTTATTTAACCACTCATATCTCCATAGATTCCCAGGCTGGGCAATTATGAATAAAGCTGCATTAAACATTCACATGAAGGTTTTCATTTGTGAAGATACCAATGAGTGTGATTATTGGGTGACAGTAAGCTTAGTTTTATCAAAAACTACCAAATGTCTCTAAAGTGACTATTGCAATTTGTGTTCCCACAAGCAGTGAATGAGCGAGCGCCAGTTGCTCCACGCCCTTGTCAACACTGGCTGTTACAACAGTCTGGATTTTGTCTATCCTAATAGTACTTGGCAAAAATCTCACTGGACTTTAATTTGCAATTCCCTGATGACATATTTATGCTGAACATCTCTCCAAACGCCTACTTGGTATCATGTATCCATTTGGGAAAAGTGTGTGTTAAGGTATTGTGCCCATTTTGGAAGTCAGGTTGTTCATTCCTTATTTTACTGAGCTTTAAAAGTTCTTTACATATTTTAGATAACATTGCTTTATCAGAAGTGTCTTCTGTAATTTTTTGCCCAAGTATTTGGCTTTTCTTCTCATTCTCTTGAAATTGTTGTAAGTGGAACAAGTTATTAATTGTAATGAAGTCCAGCTTATTCATTCATTCATTCCTGGATCTTATCTTTGGTGCTGTATAATCACATTTAAAGTTACCCAAGTTTTTATATATGCCATCTAAAAGTGTTATAGTTTTGTATGTTACAGCTAGGTCTGTAATCCATTTTGGTTTAATTTTTCAAAGGATGAAATCACTTATTTTTGGCATATAGGTATCCAATTTTTTACTAGACAGGCAGAATTATAGACAGTGAGAGAGACTGTGCCAAAATAAACTATCTTTTAATTTTAATTTTGCACAGACTTTTATTTAAAGATTTATTTATTTATTTATTTGAAAGAGTTACGGAAAGAGAAGGAGAGGCAGAGACAGAGCGAAAGGTCTTCATTCAGTCGATTCACTCCTCCGATGGCCACCATCGCCGGCGCTGTGCCAATCTGAAGCCAGGAGCCAGGTGCTTCTTCCTGGTCTCCCATGGGGGTGCAGGGGCCCAAGCACTTGGGCCATTCTCCACTGCCCTCCCAGGCCACAGCACAGAGCTGGACTGGAAGAGGAGCTGCCGGGACTAGTACCCAGCACCCATATGGGATGCTGACAGGTAAAGTTGCCACCTATAGTGCCAGCATCCCATATGGGCCCTGGTTTGAGTCCCGGCTGCTCCATTTCCAATCCAGCCCTCTGCTGTGGCCTGGGAAAGCAGAGGAAGATTGCCCAAGTCCTTGGGCCCCTCAACCCGTGTGGGAGACCTGAAGAAGCTCCTGGCTCCTGGCTTTGGATTAGTGCAGCTCTGGCCTTTGCAGCCAATTGGGGAGTGAACCAGTGGATGGAAGACCTTTCTCTCTCTCTCTGCCCCTCCTTATCTCTCTGTAACACTTTCAAATAAATAAATAAATCTTTAAATAAAACAGTCTGTGCAAAATTAAAATTAAAAGATAATTTATTTTGGCACAAAATTCTTCTGAAATCCATGCATTGTTTTCTCATAATGCATATTTTGAACTTTTGAAGACCTCTAGTATAAATGGATTTCAAAAACTTTTGCACCAGAATAATCTTAAGTTTCCATTGCCCATGAATATTTGATACATACACATGTGTCTCCATTTGTTCATTTATTTGATATTTTATTGTTTTCCTCATATAGTCTTTAAATATATTTTTATTACAGTGATTCTTAAGTATTTCAATTTCTTGGATGTTAACTTCAAATTCCATTTATTCATTGCTTGTTTGTAGGAAGACACTTGACTTTTGTAATTAACCTTGTATTCTGTAACAGTTATTAATTCCAATTTTTCAACATTTTTCAGACTTTCTCCATAGATTATCATCCATTCGGTGAGCAAAGAAAGTTTTATATCTTCCTTCACAATCTATATACATTTTCTTTCCTTTTCCATTTTATTGTATTAGCTAGGACTTGCAGTGTGACGTCAAAAGCAGTGATGAAAGTGGACATCTCTGCTTTTTCCTGCTCATACTGAGAAAACCACATTCCAACAAATAGGTTTGATGTTCGTTGAAGGATTTTTAAGATGACGTGTATCAAGTTGAGAAAGTTGCCCACAAATTCCAGTGTACTCAGAATTTTTATCAAGAAAGTATGTTGCAGCTTGCTAAATGCATTTTCTGCATCTACTGATATGATCATGAGAGTTTTCTTTTTGACTTGTTGATATGATGGAATACGGATTTGACTATGTATGCAGAAATAACTTTTCATATGTGACATAAACTTCTTTGGTTAAGCTACATTATTATTTTGGTAATTGTTAGATTTGATTTGATTTTGATAAACACTGCATTCATGTTCATATAGACATTTGTCTATAGTTTTCTTTCTTTAAATTTTTACTTCTTTTTTGAAATAAATTTATTTATTTATTTACATAAAGGGAAATATTTAATGAGTTTCATATATACAGTTTTAAGTGCATAACAATATTTCACACCCTACCCTCCCACGCTCCCTCCTTCTTCCTTTCTTTTTTTTTAACTTTTACAATGACATATTTTCAATTTAATTTATAATCACAAGCTTAACCTTCCATTAAACAAAGAATTCAACATGTAGTAAGTAGAAAAACCACTCGAGAGTACAGACAACGGCTATAACTTATAGTGTCTTTGTCTCGGTTTGGTACTGGTTCATGCTAGCCTCATAGAATGAATTAGATATATTTACTCCATATATCTTCCAAAGGATATTATAGAGAATTGGAACTCATCTGACCTGGAGCTTACCACTTTGGAAGGCAATCCTAACAGAATAACTAATTCAATTTCTTTAAAAGGTATAGGCCAAAGTGGATTTCTTGTTTTTTCTTCTTCAGGCAGATCTTGTCCATTTCATCTTACTAGTCAAATCTGCAGGCTCTTGCTCATAATATTTTTTGTTATCCTTCTAATATCCATAGGATCTGTAATGATGCACTTATTTTATGATTTTGATTATTTTAAATCTCTATTTTTCTCTTTGTTATCCTGGATGGATGCTTATAAATTATATTGAACTTTTTCAAGGGACCAGCTTTTAGTTTTGCATTCCCAATTTCCATGATTTCTATTCTAATTTTTATTGATTTTTTTTCTTTTTCTTACTTTAAATTGAAGTTGCTCATCTTTGTGTTGTTTTGTATGGTGGAAGCATAGATGATTTATTTTAGATATTTCTTAATTTGTGAAACACATATTCAATGTTGTAAGTTTTTCTAAGCATTGCTTCTGCTGCATCCCACAGATTTTGATAATTTAATTTTCATTTGTTTCAAGATATCTAAAAATTCTTTTGCTAATTCTTTTTGATACTGAGGTATCTAGAAGTATGTTGTTTATTAGCCAAGTATTTTATCATTTCTCAGCTATATCTTTCTGCTATTGATTTCCAGTTTACTTCTACTGTGATGTGAGAGCAGACATTTTCTAATTTCTATCCTTTTTGCCAATGTGTGCTTCATGGTCCAGGATGTGTTCTATATCAGTGAATGTTCAATGTGAATTTGAAAAATGTGAAATGTAGTGTTTTCCTTGAACTATTCCACAGATGTCCATCATGGTTAGCTGATTGATCCACACTATTGAATTCAACTGTATCACCAATTTTAAGTCCACTAAATCAGTCCATTTTGGATAGAAGGATGTTAGAATTAAAATATAACAGTGGCCATCTCTTTCTCTATGCAGTCTGTCAGTTTTTTCCCTATTTTGTGATGTTCTGTAATTAGTCATTCCATACTAAGAATTGCTACACCTTCTTGAACTCTTAATTCATTTATCACTATGTACTATGCCTTTTTTTTCCCTAATAACTTTTTTTGCTTTAAAATGTGCTTTGTTAGAAATGAATATATTGTATAAGTATACAATGCTCTCATTTCCTTTTAACAAGGTCAGCATGTACATCTCCATCTCTCTACTTATAAATTGCATGTTCCTTTATGTTTAAAATGACCTTCTGATAAAACAAAGATATATAATTGGATCTTATTTTTTATCTAATATGGCAATCTTTGCTTTTTAATTGGTAGATTTAAATGATTCACATTAAAAGTGATTGCTGATGTGATTGTATCAATACATCATGTTTGTGATTTTTATGATCATTTCCCTTATTCTTTATCTTCATATACTGTCTGCCTTCTGTAATCTTGATAATTTATGTGATTCTGTTTTCTCTCCTTTTTTATAGTAAGCTTTTATTTAATAAATATAATTTTCATAAGTACAACTTTTGGATTATAGTAGTTCTTCCCCCCATATCCACCCTCCCACCCCCAAATCATCCCACCTCCTACTCCTCCTCCTATCCCACTCTTCATTAAGATTCATTTTTAATTATCTTTATATGCAGAAGATCAATTCTATACTAAGTAAAGATCTCAACAGTTTGCACCCACACAGACACACAAAGTATAAAGAACTGTTTGAAGACTAGTTTTATCGTCATTTCTCACAGTACAACACACTAAGGACAGAGGTCCTACGTGGAGAGCAAGTGCACAGTGACTCCTGTTGTTGATATAACAATTGACACCCTTATTTATGATGTCTGTGATCACCTGAGGTCCTTGTCATGAGCTGCCAAGGAAATGGAAGCCCCTTGAGTCCACCAACTCTGCCCTTATTTAGACAAGGCCACAATTAAAGTGGAAGTTCTCTCCTCCTTTCCCAGAAAGGTACCTCCTTTTTTGATGTCCCTTCTTTCCACTAGGATCTCACTCACAGAGATCTTTCATGTAGGTCATTTTATTTTTATTTTTATTTATTTATTTTTTTTTTTTGCCACAGTGTCTTGGCTTTCCATGCTTGGAATACTCTCATGGGCTTTTTAGCCAGATCCGAATGCCTTAAGGGCTGATTCTGTCTCTTCCTTCTCAACATAGCAATCATGTTTCTTGCTTTTCTTTGTTCAAGTGGTAACTCCACAGTTTGCAATACATACATAAAACTATTTCAAGTCTACTTTCAAATACCTCTATATACTAGATATACCAACACCAACACACAGGCAGTGTAAGTACCTTATGATGATCAAATATTCCTCATTCCTCCCGCCTCTGTATCATTGTTGTCATTCTTATATCTAAGCATTCATAAGTTTAGACACATATACACACAACTGAATATATTGGTCCTATCATTTTTTTAAAAAAGTCTATTACAACACTTCAGAATAGATAAATTGAAATTGTTATTATCTCACACCGCGGCTCACTTGGCTAATCCTCTGACTGTGGCGCCGGAACCCCGGGTTCTAGTCCTGGTTGGGAAGCCGGTTTTAGTCCTGGTTGCTCCTCTTCCAGTCCAGCTCTCTGCTGTGGCCCGGGAGGGCAGTGGAGGATGGCTCAGGTGCTTGGGCCCTGCACCCTCATGGGAGACCAGGAGAAGCACATGGCTCCTGGCTTTGGATCAGCGTAGTTCCAGCCATGGCAGCCATTTGGGGGGTGAACCAACGGAAAAAGGAAGACCTTTCTCTCTGTCTCTCTCTCTCTCTCACTAACTCTGCCTGTCACAAAAAAAAAAAAAAAAAGAAATTGTTATTATCATATTCAATTTTCCTTTTCTGATGCTCTTTCTTTATTTTAATGAAAGTTTCTAATATACAATACTTTCTTTCTCTATATAGAACTTCTTTTAACGTTTCTTGGAAGGTAGATCTGTTGGTGAAAAATTCTATAATTTTTTTGAGACAGTCTATGTCACTTTCTGTTTTGATGGGTAATTTCATAGAATACGGAACTCTAAATTATTGAGTTATTTTACTGTAATGCCTTAAAAATTCACTACATCTCTTTTGTGGTACATGAGTTCTGAGGACTAAAAGAATATAATTCTTACATTTTATTCCTCAATAGGTTATTATTTTTCTCTGAATTCTTCCAAATATTTTTTACCTTAGATTTTTTTAAAGTTCTTTTTTAAAAATTTATTTAATTTATTTGAAAGGCAGAGAGATAGAAACACAAAGAGATCTCTTATCACTGGTTCCCTTCTTAAACACCCACAATATCTGCAGTTGGTCCAAGTCAAACCAGGACCCAGGCACTCATTCCAGGTCTCCATATGAGTGACAATGACTCAACTACTTGAGTCATTAACCTGCTGTCTCCCAGGGAGTGTATTAGTAAGAAGCTGGAAAAAGGTGCAGAGCTGGGACTTGAACCAAGCGCTCTGATAAGAGATCTGGGTATCCCAAGTAGCATCTGAAACACTAGGCCAAATGCCTATACCTGTTTTTGACTTTCTCCAGTTTGGATATGGTGTGCCTACATATAGTTTCTCTATAATTTACTCTCTTTGTTAATCTCTGAGTTTGCTGGATCTGTGGTTTGGCAATTGAGTGCGATTTTCAGTCACTGATGTTTCAAATATTTCTTCTCTCCTTTTCTCTCATCCATTTTCTGGAAATTTCATTATGCATGAGTATATCTTTTGTAGTTATTCCATAATTCTTGGATGTTTTGTTCTATTTTCTTTCATTGCTTATCCTCATTGCTTTCTAATTTTGGAAGTTACTATTGTCCTATGATCAAGCTCAAAAATTTTTTCTCAGACTGTCCTGTCTACTGATAAGCTCTCAAAGGCATTATTTATTCTTATCACATTTTTTAATCTCTAGTAATTCTTCTTGATTCTCTTTTATGTTAGAATATGCATTGGTTTCTAAAATTTATAAATTTTAAAGGTATTTTTCTTTTAAAGATTTTATTAAAAATCAGTACACATACCAAGAAATGCACATAAAATAGAGAGATCAATGAGTGTTTTGTCATCTGATCACACTCATAACCAATACCCAAATTAAAAACAAAACATTACTAGCACCCTAAGTCCTCATTATTCCCCCCTCCATTTCTTTTCTTTCTTTCTTTTTTTTAATGAGTTAGTGAGAGAGAGAGACAGAGAGAGAAAGGTCTTCCTTCCATTGGTTCACCCCCCAAATGGCTGTTACGGCCAGAACTACACCAATCTGAAGTCAAGAGCTAGGTGCTTCTCCTGGTCTCCCATGCTGGTGCAGGGGCCCAAGTACTTGGACCATCCTCCACTGCCTTCCCGGGGCACAGCAGAGAGCTGGACTGGAAGCGGAGCGACCAGGACCAGAGCCCGGTGCCCACATAGGATGCTGGCACCATAGACGGAGGATTAACCAAGTGAGCCACGACGCCGGCCCTCCATTTCTTTTTTTAATGTGTGAAGTAAGAGTATAATGTTATTTCCATGGTATGATTCCATGAAGCAATATTTACCACTTTATACTAAATGATATGACATCCATACAATTTTCATCCTTTCTCTATATATTAACTACCACAAGTAAAAGAAAACATGAAATTTTTCTTTTTTTAGTCTGAATTATTTCATTTAGCATAATGATCTCTAGTTGCATCCATTTTGTTGCAAATGTCAGGATTTCATTGTTTTATGACTGAGTGATATTTCATTATGTATCTATATATATCACATTTTCTTTATCTAGTCATCTTTGATGGATATTTACATTGATTACATAGTTAGCCATTGTGATTTAGCTGCTTTAAAGATGGAGGTTCAGGTAAATCTTTCATATGCTGATTTTTATTTCCTTTGGATACATCCTAGGAGTGAGATATCTGTGTTATATGTTACATCAATTTTGATGGTGAGAGTGGGTATCCTTGTCTGGTTCCAGTCTTAATGAAATGCACCCAGCTGTAGGTCTGTAATATATTGTCTTTATTATGTTGAGGTATGCTCCTTCTATGCGCAATGTTTAAAGCTGTTTTTAGATCAGGAAAGAATCGTAAATTTTATCAAATTCTTTCTCTGCATATTGGGATAAACAAATGTTTTTTTTTTCTTCGTTGTGTTGATGTGATGTATCACATTAATTGATTTGCTTATGTTAAAGTATCCATGGGATAGGTGGATGATCTTTTTCATGTGCTTGATTTGCTGCTATTTTGCTGAGCGTTTTTTATTTATTTATTTATTTATTTATTTTTATTTTTTTGACAGGCAGAGTGGACAGTGAGAGAGAGAGAGAGACAGAGAGAAAGGTCTTCCTTTTCCGTTGGTTCACCCCCAATGGCTGCTACGACTGGTGTGCTGTGGCAAGTGCACCACACTGATCCGAAGCCAGCAGCCAGGTGCTTCCTCCTGGTCTCCTACGCGGGTGCAGGGCCCAAGAACCTGGGCCATCCTCCACTGCACGCCCGGGCCACAGCAGAAAGCTGGACAGGAAGAGGAGCGACCAGGACAGAATCCGGCACTCCGACCAGGACTAGAACCCGGTGTGCCAGCGCCACAGTCAGAGGATTAGCCTATTGAGCCGTGGCGCTGGCCTGTTGAGCATTTTTTAACCTATCTTAATGAGGGATATTGGTCTATAATTCTTTTATGTTGTATCTTTCTCTGATTTGGGAACTAAAGTAATGCTGGTCACACAATCATTTTGGAAGAGCCCCATCTCTTTCAATTGTTTTGGATAATTCAAGAATTGGGATTAGTTCTTCTGTAAAAGTTGCATTTTTTTAGGAGACTATTACTGATTTAATCTCAGCCTTGGTTATTGATTTATTCAGGTTTTCTATGTTTCTGTGCCTCAATTTGGTAAATTATGTGTCCAGATATCTATCCATTTCTTCTAGATTTTCCAACTTGTTGACATATAGGTGTTTATAAATATTACTAATTATTCTTTGTATTTCTGTATTATCAAATTTATCATCTCCTTTTTTTGTCTCTGATTTTGTTAATTTGGGTATTTTCCCCTTTTTGGTTTTATCATTTTTTAAAAAATTTATTTATTTATTTGAGAGGTAGAGTTACAGACAGAGAAGGAGAGACAGAGAGAAAGATCTTCCATCTCCCGGTTCACTCCTCAAATGGCTGCAATGGCCAGAGCTCAGGCTATCTGAAGCCAAGAGCCAGGAGCTTCTTCTGAGTCTCCCATGCAAGTGCAGGAGCCCAAGCACTTGGGCCACCTTCCACTGCTTTCCCAGGCCATAGCAGGGAGCTGGATCGGAAGAGGAGCAGCCACAACATGAACTAGCGGCCGTATGGGAGACCAGTGCCTTAGGTAGAGTCTGAGTCTACACCACAGCACCAGCCCCTAGTTTTATCATTTTATTTTTACAAAAATACAGCTGCTCATTTTACTGATCTTTTATATTTCTATTTTTTATTTCTATTTTGTTTATTTTTTCTCTAATTTTATTGAGATTTTTGGATTTGGATTTGGTTTGTTATTGCTTTTCTAGGTCCTTCAGATGCACTGTTGACCTATTTATTTGATATTTTGATGTAGCACTTACTGCTATAAAACTTTCTCTTAACTTCTTTTGTTGTATCACAGACATTTTAATAAGTTTTGTTTTCTTATTTGTTAATTTCAGGGAATTATTTTATTTCCCTTTTGATTGCTTATTTTGGCCACTGTTCATTCAGGAGCATGTTGATCCTTCTCTAAGTGTTTGTATATTTCCTAGAGTTTCTGTTGTTAATTTCCAGCTTCATTCCAATTGTGATCAGAAAGGATACATTATATTACTTCAGTTTTATAAATTTTCTGAGACTTGTTTTATGGTCTATTGTGGTCTACCCTGCAGAATGTTCCATGTACTGGTGGAAATATTGTGTATTCTGCAACTGAGGGATGATAATGTTCTGTATGTATCAATGTGGTCTGTAGTGTAGATTAGTTATGTTGTTTTACTTTTTATCTAGTTGATCTTTCCATTGATAAAAGTGTGGTATTTAAGTTCCCCATTACACTTGTATTGGAATTTATGTCTCTCTTTAGATCCATTAACATTTGTTTTATAAAACTGGGTGACCTGGCATTGGGTGCATATTCATTTACTATAGTCACCTCTTTTTTTAAAACTTTATTTATTTATTTGAAAGTCAGAGTTACACAGAGAGAGGAGAGGCAGAGAGAGAGAGAGTTCTTCCACCGATGGTCACTCCTCAATTGGCCGCAACAGTTGGAGCTACACCGATCCAAAGCCAGGAGCCAGGAGCTCCCTCCAAGTCTCCCACAAGGGTGCAGGGGCCCAAGGACTAGGGCCATCCTCCACTGCCTTCCCAGGTCACAGAAGAGAGCTGGATTGGAAGTGGAGCAGCCAGGTTTCAAACCAGCACCCATATGGGATGCCAGCACCTCAGGCCAGGGCGTTAACTCACTGTGCCACAGCACTGACCCCAGTCACCTCTTTTTGTTGAACATATCTTCTTCATTGCATAGTGACTTTCTTTTTCTCTTTTTACTGTTTTTGTTCTGAAGCCTATTTTGTCTTATATGGGAATAGCTGCTCCTGCTTATTTTTGATTTCCATTTGCATGAAATATATTTGTGAATTCTTTCACTTTCATGTCTGTGTGCATCTTTATTAGTGAAGTGTGTTTCTTGTAGGCAGTATATAGATTGGTCTTGGTTTTTTAATCCATTCAGCCAGTTTTTGAGAATTTAATCCATTTATATTCATAGCTATTATTGATAAGTAATGAATTGGTCTTGCCATTTTCCCATGAATATTCCTATCTTTTGTTTTGAATCTCCTTTACCAAGAGGCTTTCCACCCTCACATTCTTTTGTGAGGCTGCCTTTCTTTTTTTCTTTTTTAATTTTTGACAGGCAAACAGTGAGAGAGAGAGACAGAGAGAAAGGTCTTCCTTTTTCCCTTGGTTCACCCCCCCCCCTCCAAGTGGCTGCCACTGCCGGCGTGCTGCACTGATCTGAAGCCAGGAACCAGGCGCTTCTCCTGGTCTCCCACGCAGGTGCAGGGCCCAGGGACCTGGGCCATCGTCCACTGCACTCCCTGGCCACAGCAGAGAGCTGGACTGGAAGAGGAGCAACCGGGACAGAATCCGCACCCCAACCGGGATTAGAACCCAGGGTGCCGGCACCGCAGGCAGAGGATTAGCCTAGTGAGCTGCGGTGCCAGCTTCTTTATTTCTGTGTGTTGTGCATCCTTAAGTATCATTTGTAGGGTTGGTCAACTGTTTACAATTTTTTTTTTTCAATTTTTGCTTGTCTTGGAAGTTTTTTTATTTCATCTTCATTTCTGAATGAGCACTTCCCTGGGTAAAGTCTTTTATGTTGACAGGTTTTTTTGTTTTTGTTTTTGTTTTTTTTCTTTTAGGACTTGACTATACCTACCCATTCTCTCCTGGCTTATAGCATTTCTTTTGAGAATTCTGCTGTTAATCTGCTGGGAGATCCTTTAAAGTTGGTCTGGTATTCATCTTTTGCACATTTTAGGATGTTATCTTTATATTTTACTTTTGAAAGTTTGACTGTAATGTGTCATGGTGAAAATCTTTTCTGATCACATCTGTTGGGAGTTCCACGTGCTTCCTGTATTTGGATGTCCAGATATTTCTCCAAATTGGGGAAATTTTATATGTTATTAATTCACTGAATAGGTTTTCTAAGCTATTCCTTTTGCCCATGCCTCTAGGAACTCCTATGACTCTTATATTTGGTCATTTAATGGTATCCCATAGATTCCAAACACTGCTTTCAATTTTTCTAATTTTTTTTATTCTCTCCTTTTTTCACCCTTAGTCTGACTGACATTTCGAAAGAGCTCTCTTCTAGATCAGATATTCTTTTTTCTGCTTGCCAATTCCATTGTTGCTATTTCCCACTGTATTTTTATTTGACTTGTTGAATGCTTCATTTCTGATATTTCTGATTTTCCTCAATATCCTTATCTTTTTGCAGAATTTCTTGTCCATGGCATGCATGGATTTCCTTATTTCATGGAAGTGCTCCTCTGTGTACCTGAATAACCGTACAGTCACTCTTTCAAATTCCTCTTCATGCACTTCCTCAATCTCCCCTTCATCAAAGTTCAATATTAATATATTTTTGTGTTTCTTTTGTGGGATAAAATTGCCTTCCTTATTCATGCTGCTTGTATTTCCATGTTGGTTTTTATAGGTCTGGGGGATCATTTGCTGCTTTGAACTCTGGAGAATTTTTTCTTTGATTGAAGGTTTTACTCTTGGAAATGTGCTGTCTGGGTCTGGGTCGGTGGAGTGCCTGACATTGGCTGGAGTTCCAGGGGTGTGAGCTGGTTGGGGTCAGGGAGCTCTGGCCACCATTTATGGGTAGGGTAAGAGTCCTGAGTGACACCAAGTTGAGCAACGTGCATCACCTCTGGCTACAGTGAGTTGGGGGAGGGAATGTTGGAGCTGGCTAATGTGTTCACAGTCCCAGGTTTTCTCTGTGCTAGGGTAAACCAGCTGCTTCATGGCTGAGAGTGAGCGCACACTGTCTGTGCACTCCCCATGCACCCAGGCATGAGTACCATACAGAGCACTGACACACTCCTTAGTGTTTCCCCAAAGCCCTCCATAAGACATGTCTCCAACATGCAGGGAGCTCTGAGTCTCTGCATTCAGACCATGTGAGTGCACAGGAAGCCAGGAACAACATGTGGCCTATGCCAAGAACTCTCAGTGGCCTATGCCAAGAACTCTCATAGTCACAATGTGTGGGACTCCACTGTCTGCCTTGCGAGTTGCCCGATCCTGGCCCAACCTGCCTGCCATTCCCCTAGTCAGGGCAGAGGTTGGCTCTGGCTCCTCCTTACCAAATTGGTTCTGGCTCTTTGGTGAGAGGAGGTGGAGAAAGCAACTTGGCCTCTCTTTCACAGAGCAAAACAATTACTCAGCTCCCAACTAGTTCCCACGCTGCACTTAAAGCCAGTGAAGACCCGAGTCAAAGCCACCAGTGGCAGGGACCAAGATGGTCTCCTCTCACTCAGCCCTGGGAAGATGGTGCTTCCAGCGGGGCACTGGCCATGTACATGCAGAAGTCACTTGCAATATGCGGCCATTGTGTGTTTGTCCTCTTTCCAAGCTGCTCCATGTTGTCTCTGTTGTGTCCATTCTCCACTGAAAATTTCTCTAAGTCAGCCCTCTGGGATTGTAGTCCTTCCTTTGTTTCTCTGGTCTCTTTCTGGGGCTGAGGCCATGCAGGATCTCAGGGTTCAGCCATCTTGGATCCTCCCTGGATTCTTTCTTAGAATTTCCATCTCTCGTAACGTTGCTCATCTTTTCTTGCATGTTGTCTACTTTTATCATTAAAGCTCTTACCTCTGGCGCCGTGGCTCAATAGGCTAATCCTCCGCCTTGCGGCGCCGGCACACCAGGTTCTAGTCCTGGTCAGGGCGCCGGATTCTGCCCGGTTGCCCCTCTTCCAGGCCAGCTCTCTGCTATGGTCCGGGAGTGCAGTGGAGGATGGCCCAAGTGCTTGGGCCCTGCACCCCATGGGAGACCAGGAGAAGCACCCGGCTCCTGCCTTCGGATCAGTGCGGTGCGACGGCAGCAGCGTGCCGGCCACGGTGGCCATTGGAGGGTGAACCAACGGCAAAGAAAGACCTTTCTCTCTCTCTCTCTCTCTCACTGTCCACTCTGCCTGTCAAAAAAAAAAAAAAAAAGAATAACAGTACTCTGGAGTATTTCAACGTGCCTACTTTTCCACCTCCCTAGCCTTGAGCATCAGGGTGCTTTTCTGCCATATTTACTGTGAGATTCTTGGAAAGCCTTGCAGACCTTGGAGGTAAGACTCACAACAGTGTACTACAGTCTCCACTGTGATTGGGTCAGAGTTTCTTAACTCCCACACTTATCACACAGGTCCTCTAGAAACTGGCCAATTACAGCACATGTGTCCCTGCCCCTGCAATGACTCTTGCTGAAGCTTCTGCTCCAGTGGACTGTGATTCTCTCCACCCATCGCTTTCCTCTCCAATTTCTGGGACAGCAGTTCTCCTCTGACCTCACTTCTCTGAGATCCAAGAAACTGTCTTCATTTTTCATCTTATCCAGGTTTTTTATTGGTAAGACAGAGTGGATACTTTTAATTTCCTTACATGCGAGATTGAAAATCAAAAGTTCTGTTCTCTTCCCTACTGACATTTCTATCCAATTTCTGATAAATATACCAAAGAGTTTGTTCTGAGTAGGTTGCCTGATAGTAACCTCTAAGTGAATATGTATATTAACAACCAGATGCTAAATTTCTTTTGTTGAGGAAATATTATTTTTCAGCTGTGCCCACAATGCCCGGTTCTTTTCAGCATGTATCCAATAAATGATCAATCATTAATTAGTATTTGTTAGTAGTTTCTAATCTATGAGTACCCCTTTGGTATGTCAAGAAATATTGTGACTGTCTCTAGCCGTAAGTGTAAAATACTCTTGATTATAGAAACGTACAGTAATAGAGGCAGTCACTGTGCCATAGTAGGCTCAGCCTCCACCTGCAGCACTGGCATCCCCTACGGGCACCAGTTCGTGTCCCAGTTGCTCCTCTTCCAATCCACCTCTCTGCTTATGGCCTGGAAAAGCAGCAGCAGATAACCCAAGTGCTTGGGCACCTGTATTCCCTTGGAAAATGCAGAAGAAGTCCCTGGCTCCTGGTTTTGAATTAGCCAAGCTCTGAACATTGCAGCCATCTGGGGAGTGAACCAGTGGATTAAAGATCTCTCTCTTTGTCTCTCCATCTCTCTGTCTGTTACTCTGCCTTTTAAATAAATAAATGAAATCTTTTCCAAAAAGAAATGTACAATAATAAAACCTACCAGAAATTGGTGGTGCATTTATGAAGAATATGCATGTTATTAATAAAAATTAAAATAATATAGATATATAGTAGATTTGTAAGACTAAAATTTATTATATCTATAACCAGTGATACTTTTTAAAAACATGACACAGAGAATTCCTTGCACAAACTGTACAACTTAACTTTCCTCATCCTCATGATTCATATCAGATTACCTAGAGTTCAAATTTTGATCTTGCTACTTACTAGGGACAGAGATTATTGGAGGTTGAAGGGGAGAAAATGACAGTTAATTTAACTTAATATGAAGCTCAGTTTCTTTCTATGAAAAACAGTGATTATACTTACCTTGTGAGATGTTTGTGGAAATTAGATGACAGAGTTTGTAAACTAGCTGGTACAATCCCAGGAAGACAGTAGGTCAGTCTGAGAATGTTAGTTTTCTTCCCAATTTTCTCATATCTTCTATTTTGAATTAATTCCCAAGCAGACTATTTGTCTTTATAGATGAATTCAGAGGGTTTTTGTCGATAGAATGAAAAAATTAAAAATCTCTGTAATTCAGTCATTTCCCTCTCAGCTTCAGCTGTCAATAAACTCCAAGCCAAATGTACTGCCCAAGTATTTTCATCTGCTCAATTCCTGTTCCTGCCAGACTACACTATTTTGCATCATTCATAGATACGGGTCAGGTTTTAATTAAATAATTTCAGTTTTCTCCAGATATTAAATTCATAAATATCTATTTGGGTATAAATCATACATATGCATTAAAGCATAAGAAAACTCACGATTTATTCTCAGCTCTCCTTCTAACGAGCTTATATGCTTAGGCATGTAATTTAATAGTAATAGGTCTCTGTAAAATTAAGTCAATTCTGTGACCAATTACCATGCAATTATCTTCATCGTTAAATAGAGCCACATCGAATGAAGACACACCACGCTCTATATAATTTTATTTCTGTTAATTTTCAAAGACAGAAAATGAATGTGCATCTCAATAAAATGTCTACTAACACTCCTCTTAAACAATCTTTAGGGTACTAAAACCTTTATATATATATATATATATATATTAAGTATGGCTACATAAAATATATATTTAAGTCTCTACAACCAATATGGTTTTGTCTTTTAATGAAGAAAACACACTTTAAAGTCCCCTTTAAAAAATCTGAACCTCCATTTGGGACATTTAAAGCTGTATTTTTGTAAAAACACTCACTAGTGGAAGGAATATTGGATTCATGGAGAAATAAGAAAGAGTGTTAGGTGAATGTTTGTACTTAGAGCACAGAATCACTGCAAAGGCAGGTATTATTTTCATAAGAGCCTTAAGTAAGCTGACAAATATTTACATATTTCTTAAAAATATTTTAAAAACTAAATTATTTAATCATAGCTTATTATTTATTTTATGAAAAGAAAAAATCATGTTTCATAAAATAGATGGTAAAATGAACTCTGATTCCATTAGCAGTGATAAATTCATAAAAATTTATTCATAATTTCTCTATATAAATGCATAATATATTTTCATGCCTTGATATAATTTACTTAGTCACATTTATTAACAAGATACACCATCTTGTTAATAAATGTTTATTTGTCTTGATGTTGGGCTCTTTTAAATTTTTTTATTTATTTGAAAGGCAAAAAGAAAGACATATTCTCCATTGGTTCACTTCCCAAATGCCTTCAACAACTGGAGCTGGGCCTACCTGAGGCCAGGAGGTGTGAATTCAAACTGGGCCTCCCATTGGGAGGTAGGGACTCAAGTATTTGAGCCATAATTCGCTGCCTCCCAGAGAACAAATCATCAGGAAGCTGGAATCACAAACGGAGCTGGAACTCAATAGCAGGCAGTCTAGTATGGGATGCAGGGTCCCAAGCAACACCTTAAACATGATGCAAAACACTCACCATCATGTTGGTTTCTTTAGTAATTTTCCTTTGTTATTATTTTAAATTATGGAAACAAAAATGAAATCAACTTAGGATACAAATGCATTTATTAATTCAATTCCCAGTTGTAAGGTGCCTTGATTTGCTAAGAAAAGCAAGCATTTCCAGATATAATACCTAATGCTAGAGATTTTTATTCACTTATCACTTGTAACTGTCTACTATAGGCCAGTGTAATGACAAATGCCCATATAGCCTTTCTGTCATTTATACTGAACCAATATGAGGATACTACAAAAAGCTCATAAAATATAAGGTATATTTTCCAGGAGCTTCATGAAGATTCTTTATGTGTTTATATGTCTTCAAACAGACCATCCATCAGCTAATTAGATACTTATGACCTTCCAAGTGCCCAATTTTCTGTGTAGAAAAGTAGAGTGTATCTATACCACAACAAATTTTTACTTATTAGAACCTATTTATTCCTTAGGCGGCTACTGGTAGGAATTGAAATGTGTAAAAAACCAGAGAGTCCTCATGAAAGTAAAAGAAAAATTATTTGTAACTTCCACCCATAATAACATGACTTTATCCTGTCTCATTTTCTCAAAATGACTTCTAATATCTTTAAAACAGATTCAGTAGATTAGTTTAAATTACAAGGACAGGAAACATCAGAGATTAACATTATATTATACAGAATAGGCTAATTTAAAATCTGGCTTTCTCAAAGAAAATAAAAGATGTATAAGAAATACTTTAAAAGCGTGGTCTCTTTTTCTTCTGTACTTATGCTAACAATATTTCAAGACACATGAAGTGTTCCAAATACCAATGGAATTCTGGCAATGCTCAGGTATGTAAATTATGGGTAAGAAAACCCAGGGTTAATTCATAATCCACCCGAGAATAACGTTTTCAAGGGTTCCATATGCTACTTCCTATGCTAAATGTCTTCTTTTCACACATGCTAACATTCTGGATTCATTGTAGGGTATCAACTGCAGGAAGAGAATTTCACCATTTTCTTTGTCATTTGATATTTGTGAGTTAAGAATAGGGTATTGGATGTGAGGTATTGGATGTGAGGGGTAGCATATTGGAGAGTACTGACTTAGAAAACCATCTCTCTGGGATTAACTAGTTTCATAATGTTAATACATCACTTTTCTGACAGTTATAATTTACTCAAAATGTTCGTGTTTACAAAATGTGATCTTTTTTGAATAAAGCAAAATGCAAACTAGATGGTTATTTTTGGATAAGAAAGAAAAACTCAGGGCCGGTGCTGTGGCGCAGTGGGTTAATCCATGTGGGCACCGGTTCTAGTCCTGGTTGCTCCACTTCCAATCTAGCTCTGCTATGGCCTGGGAGAGAACTGGAGGATGGTCTGGGTCCTTGGGCTCCTGCACCCATGTGGGAGACTGGGAAGAAGCTCCTGGCTCCTGGCTTCGGATCAGCACAGCACTGGCCATTGTGGCCATTTGGGGAGTGAACCAACAGAAGGAAGACCTTTCGTCTGTCTCTCCCTCTCACTGTCTGTAACTCTGCTTCTCAAATAAAATAAATAAAATCTTTAAAAAAAAAAAGAAAAGAAAGAAAAACTCTGAAGAATACAAGCTTCCTTGTTTTCTCAGAGCCTATGGATTAATGTCCTTCTTAGTCCTTGTCCAGTAGAACTTGTAGTTTTTTGTTTCAGCCAGGAAGGCCTACAATCTGGCCTAAATAGAGCCCACGGGCTATTGATGTGGTTGTCCACTAAAAATGATGGCATAATGGTTCAAGGGTGTCATTAAACTGACCCACTGGAATAATCAAGTCCCCAGGAAAGAGTGAGGTAAGCAGAAGAGAATGCACATAATTCAAACACCTCACTCCTGCAGCCCGTTTTCCTCACCTTCCAGTTTATCAATGTACTTGGCATCTGTGTGTAGTCCCACAAGGTGTTGTCAGCTCTTTCATCAGGGATACACAACTCTGAAGTACGTTCCTTCAAAGTCCTGCCCTGAATGCCCTCACCTAATTTAATTCATTACATATGCATTGTCTTTTACAGACATGGCACATGCATTCTGAGAGCTTTGAGGTTGAACAAGACAGAGTTTCTTTGTGATCTGTCTTTTAACTTCAGGACATTGTCTTGCAGGCTCAGCCTGGTTGAGCAGAAGCAAGCTGTGATCATTCTCTTGGTTCTGAGCCAAGTTCTTGTTCTCCCAGCCCAAATTTCTTTCCAGATAAAGACTATGGTGAGTCAAAGAGGTAAAACTTCATGACTTAACAGATATGTGATGATTTTGAAAGTATCTCTGATGCACAACAGGTATTTATACAGACTAGAGTTATCCATTATATATATATGTATATTCAAACCACACCCTTATTATAAGTTAGAAATTCTTGCCAAATATCAACTTGCGTTTCTTCTCAGGTGGGACAGGGAGACGATTTGTGACTCCATCTCTTGCTGCTGTGTGTGTGTGTTTTTCTTCATTGTAATGATTTTACCAGAGGAATGCTTTAATCAGACTAAGTGAGGTCACGGCTGAACTCTTCATCTTACCAAACTTTCCTTGTGTTTTTGAATTAGTAAAATGTTTTCATCAAAAGACGGTAAATATTCTACCAATGAAACTATGCTTCTCTCAATTTTTGATTATGATGATAGTATTGTTGGTGTTGTCACGGTGGAGATGATGGGCATGAAGGTGACGGTGATGGCAGTGGTGTTGGTGCTGGTGGTACTGAGGGTCCTGGTGGTGATGGTGATGTTGATGGTGATAGTTACTGTGATGATGTGATAGTGGTAGTGATGATGGTGGTACTGGTGGTTATTTTTGTTAATGTTGCTGTTATTGAATAGTGGATGCTGAAATTATTATTACTTTTGTTGCCATTATTATTTTAGTGTTGTGTCTCTATACTTTTCCTCAAGTTGAGGTTGGACTGTATAGTTTCCCTGAATTTGTTAATGACCTTTGAAATCATGTGGTTTCTGTTAGCTAACATTCATCCCTCCTATAAAATGTTTTCCATTCTGAAATTTGCTTTTAGTCAGTTATCTCATTTCAATGTGATCTGGTCATGAAAGTATCTTTTCACTCACCTCCATCAAAAATAATATATCCTGAAATTCTCTGCATGTCCTTCTTGTTTCATTTCTTTTAGCTGTATTATTTCACCACATGAGCTAGATCCTCAGAGAAAAGAGAGAGATGTTATATTATTAGGTTTCATAGCAATTGTCAAAATACATACATACAAATACATGAAAGATTAACTATATAACCTACATAAAATATAAACTCCTCAATACATTCTTACAAAGTATAGTAAATGAGCTTTAAAAAGTTCATGGAAAATACATATTATGATGAGATATGCATGAGTTTCAACAAAGAATTTGGATTAAAATGAAAGTAAATTTATCTCTAAATTCCATTTTCCATGAACTTTTTGAAGTCCCTTTGTAAACCCTGGGAGACAACAGTGATGGATCAAGTAGTTGGGTCTGCCACTCACGTGGGAGACTGGATTGAGTTCCTGGCTCCTGGCTTTGGCCCAGCCTAGTCCTGGATGATGCTGACATATAGGAAGGAGCTCTCCCTGTCTGCCTCTCCCTTTTCCTACCTCCTTCCCAAATAAATAAATATTAAAAGGAAAACTTTAGGGCTGATGCTGTGGCACAGTGGGTTAAAGCCCATGTCCTGTAGTGCTGGCATCCAACATGGGTGTGGGTTTAATTCCTGGCTGCTCCACTTCTGATCCAGCCCCCTGGTAATGTGCCTGGGAAAGCAGCAGAGGATGGCCCAAGTCCTTGGGCCCTTGCACCCACGTGGGAGACGTGGAAGAAGCTCGTGGCTCCTAGCTTCAGCTTGGTCTATCTCGGGTCCATCTCCCGCCGTTGCCGCCATGGTGGGGGGTGTGTGTGTAAACCAATGGATACAAGACCTCTCTCTCTCTACCTGTCTCTGTCTCTCTCTTAACTCTGTCTTTTGACTAAAATAAATATTTGAAATAAAAAGAAAACGTTAAAAAACTCTCTCTCATAAAAAATTTAAAATTTCATAAATGACAAATATGAAAGTATACCAGAGTTGTCAGAATGTGCTGTCACTTGTACAACAAGGGACAGGCTGTAGGAACACTGTGTGTGGGACAGTGCTTCTCATGCCCCAGTCACAGGGTAGAACTTCCACGCAGTCACATGCATGCATATTGGACTGGTGTGGTCCAGGGAAGACTATGACATTAAACAATGGAAAATGCCTGTACATCATCTGCCATCCATTTCTGAGGAAAGCACACAACAGAAGGAGACTGGGTTGCTCTCCTTCAATTCTCAACAAGCAAATTCATTCCTGCTCCCTCTACTGCAGGAAAAGACTGAAGTGGAGAGGCCAGGAATGTCCCAGCAAGAGTTGCCCTTTTTTATATAGAAGAAAATATTAGGCATGAGGAATCAACATTAACTCCCTGACCCACCACACTCCTTTGAAAACAATCCTGTACTTTTCCAAGTGGCTGGCTTCCAAAGAATCTCAGCTAGAAGGCATACACAAAACAAACACACTTCCAAAAGAAGTCTGGAGGTTTCAGCGAGGAGAGAACAGTGCTCCAGGGTGCTGCTCCAACATCTGGCAGAAATGCACAAAAAGCAGTGATCCTCTCCCCGAAAAAGGGGCAAGAATTATACATCCCCCTTCCCTGATTGCGACGCTCTTGCCACACCACAATCTTGGGTCCCGTTCACTATATAAACTCTTGTTTGCAGACAACCACATGGCATTTCACAGTGCTATCAAATTCTGTCTCAAAAAGGACTACCACAATTTTACAGGCTGGGCCACTAAAGTATACGTTACTATAAGAGTCCACAAGAAGGAGTCATGAAGATTGGGTTACAGAAAACACAGTAGAACCACTTCATGCAAAATCTCCACATCTTTTGCATGTTTTCCTGCATTTCCATTTTCTGTTAAAAATCTACCTTTATCTTATAACCCTTTGATTGGCTAAAAACTATATCATAGGATTTGTGTTGTAGAGGATATTAAACATTAAATTACATTAGGGATACTTTCTTTTTTTCTTGACAGGCAGAGTTAGACAGTGAGAAAGAGAGAGAAAGGTTTTCCTTTTCCGTTGGTTCACCCCTCAATGGCCGCTGTGGCCGGCGCACTGCGCTGATCCGAAGCCAGGAGCCAGGTGCTTCTCCTGGTCTTCCACGAGGGTGCAGGGCCCAAGCACTTGAGCCATCCTCCACTGCCCTCCTGGGCCACAGCAGAGAGCTGGACTGGAAGAGGGGCAACCGGGACAGAATCCGGCGCCCCGACCAGGACTAGAACCCGGGGTGCCAGAGCTGCAGGCGGAGAATTAGCCTAGTGAGCCATGGCGCAGGCCAATTGTGGATACTTTTTAGCATCTTGTGTTATTTTGATATTTTGGTGTAACCATACACATATAAACCATAGACTTAAGCAACAATCTCAGTTTATTGCAATTGGCTATAATTTTTACCTTTCTGATACTCATATTTTGACAGCTTGACCACTAACAACTATTTTCTTATGCTGACCTCTTTGTCCTTTCAACACAACTACAGTCATTTCTGAATACATGTTTGCTTTCTTACAATAAAATATTTCAGGTCCATAACTATCTGTTGTGCCTCAAGACATGGTAGTAGCTACTCTCCCAGGAGTCCTAGCTGCCTTGGTAAAAGATATCAGTGCTCAAAACCTGGGCTCAAGAGAAGCATGGGAATAATGCCCTTTGAGTACTGCAGCTGGCAGAATAAGTGAATTAAAAAAAAGAAGTGAAAAAAAAAAAACCTTAGGGAGAGTATTTCCTCTAGATTATGAGTTTATATTGACAATTTCAAATTGTTTCTCTCTTCTGTGTCTGCTTTTCTATTTATCTTGCTGTAACATAAGTGTTTGATAACCCAGTTTTCTTTCCTTCTGAAGTAGACTCTACTTTCTTTGGCCCAATTGTCACCGAGCCATTTCCATACTCTGGGTCCTACCAAGCTCCGCTCGCACTGAGCGTACCTGACATGCTCGCCTATCTTCCTTCATTGCTTTTCCGCCAACGCATCCCTGAAGGATTCCAATGTGGATGGGTTGAGTCTGTCAGTATCCTTCAAAGACATCATCTCTGATTTTGAGGAAATGGAGATGTCACCTAGCCCAGGGATGACAGACAATCTGAAAGCAAATGTGTCGAACTATACACTTAATGGAAGATATCAGTGAAACACAGAAGAAAATAAAATATCGGTTCACGCGGTTTTCTCCTCTAAACTTCACTCTCTCCCCTTTGTAGTGTGGTTTGCCCATTTTATTACTTTGTCACTAGTGTTTGATTATGAGGACAGTGCAGTAGCAATTCTATATTTGCCTTTTATTTAGATTTCTACCATTTTCGTGAGACATTATTTCAGATTCCCACTTGTATCTAAGCAAAAGGAATTCAGAATATTATAGCAATGAAAAGTATGGTGTAAACATATAATTTTCCATACATTAAAACACACAAAACTTGAGTAAATATACACTAGCTGAAGAAAGAAAATAGTCAACTTAGAAATTCAAGATGTGGCCAGCGCCGCAGCTCACTAGGCTAATCCTCCGCCTGTGGTGCCAGCACCCAGGGTTCTAGTCCTGGTTGGGGCGCTGGATTCTGTCCTGGTTGCTCCTCTTCCAGTCCAACTCTCTCCTATGGCCCGGGACTATAGTGGAGGATGGCCCAAGTGCTTGGGTCCCTGCACCCACATGGGAGACCAGGAGGAAGTACCCAGCTCTTGGCTTCGGATTGGCATAGCGCCAGCCGTAGCGGCCATTAGGGGAGTAAACCAAAGGAAGGAAGATCTTTCTCTCTGTCTCTCTCTCTCTCACTGTCTATAACTCTCTCCCTGTCTCTCTCTCTCTCTCTCTCACTGTCTAACTCTTCCTGGCAAAAAATTAAAAAAAATTAAAAATAAAAATAAAGAAATTCCAGATGCATCAAATTATAACTTCATTTATCAGGAAGGAGATTCACAGATTCTGAATTGGAGCATCAGAGAAAGAAGTCGGATGCTTGCTTTTAAGTAAAATCTGACATGTCCAAAGGTCGATTATTTTTACACCAAGTAACTTGAAGATATTTGAAAAGAACACAGCACCTCAAGGTCAAAATATGTTACTATGAGGCAGTTTGGCATGCACATTTCCTGAGACACTTGAACCCTATACTCCCCTTGGAATGGAAATCATTCAAAGCTATGAGCTTGGCTGAAAGATGGGGCTTCACATCATGTATGTTTTCTCATATGTACAAATTATCCAATGGACTTGGCCCGGGCAGCAGACATTAATTTAGCTCACCACGCATCACAAATTATAACAGAGTGGGCAACTGGGATATCTTCCAGGGTTATGTGTGTGTTGTACGGTGATTTGGCACTCAGATATTTTTCTCAGCTTCTGCTCATCAGCAGTACAAAGTGGATTCATCCTTATGATTCCTCTTGTCTGCAATTCTGACATCCCTGGGCTTACCTCATTCAGCACATTGTTCGTAATGTAGTCTGTATGCAGGAAGGCTCAGTGTGCTGCAGAAGATGCCCTACACCCTTGGGCCTTGCCATCTGAGCAAAAAGTAATTCATTAGGGGCGGTAAACGCATTGCGCCCACTTTGAGTGAAACCTCTACACAGGTGCATGTCCCCTGGGGTATTTCTGGGTGGTGTCACAGATGAAGCAGAGCTGGTGTTAATATCAGTGTATCTCACAAAAAGCAGGTATAATCCGAATGATTGTCCAGAAATCCCCATCATCATCTGTTAAGTTGTGAGAGCCCTTGGACTCTTAAAGAACATGATGCATTTTGCATTTGTTTCTGTCTTCATTTGGGATTTGGCCCTCTTTGCCCTTCAAAATTTGAGACTAACAGATCTAGTTTGAAGAAGGAAATGTAAAGCATTGAGAAAAAGCTTTTCCTCCTACTTAGTTGAATGCAGTTATTAAAGGGCAAAAGATATTATTTCATACTGCAGTGTGTGTATTTGCCATTTGTTTTACCAACCTGTACTCTAGATGCTAAGGACATGCTGGTGAACCAAATGTGAAAATCTCACTCACCCCTTGTGATACTTGGATTCCATAATATCCACTACAGTTCATGCTTCCCCAAGGAGAGTTATTTTCTGTTATTGTTGTTTATTGTTTTTACCTGGTTTCAAAAAATAAGGTAACAAGTTAGGTTTTTTTTTTTTTTTTGCTTTTATTTGTAAATCAGTTGTGTTTGTTTTGTTAATACAATACCATCATGAGAGGACTAGAAAGCAGTTGTCTCACCAAGGTCATTTTAGCAGACTTGTGTTCATTGCATAGTCAGTTATTCTTAACTCTAGCCAAATACAACCCCCCCCACACATGCACACAATGCCTCCTCACACTGACCTGGCAACTACTAAGTGTTTACTATAAATCTCCGGACCTGACTAAAATTGTTACATTGGCTCTGGAATCAACTTTTGTGTTAACCTTCAACCATTGACCACATTTTCCTATGTTTGTCCAGTTTGCTGAATCATAGGAAAAAATCATTATCAGGCCTCCCATTAATAGAGTACTAGCCATCACAGTCTCATCACAGTCCTACACTACTAATGAAAAAAAAAAATAGTAAAACGAGAGATTATGTTTTTACCGTCAGCGTTCTTCTAGCATATCCTCATGTCTGAAATGGCTGTGAGGCTGCCTCCCGGGCACAGAAGCAGGCAGCTCACAGTGAATAGCACAGCAAGTGCCAGTTGATACATTCTCTGGGGTTAACTGCAAAGGCCCCTCCTTTATCAGAAGATCAGCCATTCTACTACAGAATTCTTACTGTCCGGTCCATTCTGCGCAGGGAACATTTGGGTTGTTTTTGACAGCCATATGTGCTCCGTTTCTGCCAGGATCTCCTTCCAACTGTGTGGCACACAGCATTTGAATCACCACACTGAGCAAGCACCAGCCTGCCTTTCTTTCATAATTGCCTTTCATTCAGTAAACTGTGAGATAGGGAAGACCACAGGAGCTCATAAAGAATATTTAGGACTCCTGGGGAGATGAAACATTTCTGATAAGAACATATTTTGCATTCTCTCCACTTAGACCGTGAATTACTGCTGAATACATCCTGTGTTACTATAGTAATTGATTTACAAAATAGCTTTTATGTAGTGCACACAAACTCACTCTTTTGCCAAATGCGAAAGACTTTCAAATGCAACAGTTTGGTGGAGCAGAGAACCTGCTGAGCTGAAAAGCAAATACAGCTATCTGATTAATTGATTCTGACCTCATAAATATTATACTTTGGGGTCTCTAATGGAACTTCCTGAGGGTAAATTGTATGGTTCACCTCATTCATTTATATCTCTGGCTGACAGATGTACATTGTAAAATGTCACTGAATATGCTGGCAATAAATAAGGTATAACATCAGCATCTTGATTCTGTGGTGGGATTTTTATGGAACACTTTTGTTAAATGATTCCAACAGTAGTAAAAACATTACAATGTTATTGACTAGACGTAGCCCTTCTGTTTTAACCAGTTGACCAGCAAGTCATGTTGATCTTCTTTACTTACAGCTAAAATTTCTGCACTTATCAAGCAGGTTTCTCTTTTAACATATGCTATCTCTCCTGCATAACTGACAATTGTTGACTGTTAGATAGAAATTCTAGGTGTCCTGATTGTTGCATTATTAATATTTTTATTTACATAGAGACTGAGGTAAAATTTCAAACTTGAAAATGAGGCAAAACTCAAGAAATATCTATCACAAATTGAAAGTCTACTTAGAATTTAAAATTTTAGCTTCATGGCAATTACAATGTTGCTTTATTTCATTTAAAGGATCATTTATAATGTTAGAAATTTATAGACTAAGAGGAAAAATAACACCATTTTATAAAATAATATAACAACATATTTAATACTAATATAATTTGCATTTTCTCAGGAAGATATAACATCTGCTGTGAAAATGTATTCTACAAGTACTGTTAGCTTAAAAAATATCCAAAAATTAGTGAACATTAATCTTTTCAATGAAAGGGTGATTATACTAAAGACAAATTAGCTTCAAGAAAAGACTAATAACAAAACCTGCATTTCTGCCCAATGGAACAGTTTGAACATACATAAGATGCCATTATTATTTTTTTGTTTTAAATTCCTGGAACTCAAGAAAATAGAAGAAAATCCATTTTTCAAAAGTCAAATTAGAAAAGACATCTAGTTCTTTTCATGGTTAAAAGATTGAGAATATCTTAATATTATAGACAAAATATCTTATTGTTAATTTGGTTATCAACATTTGGGCACAGCATGGATTTTCTTTGTTTCATCATAATTGCCTACAAGTTATTTAATTATCTTCAGAAATTTGAAAGGAAAACACTTTTAACCCTCTTCAAATGAGAAACAGGAATACAGAGAAGTGAGGAAGCCTGAGTATGGTTTGAAGAAGCCAGTGGTTGAGCCCATTATTATCAAACTTCAGGATTGAATTCAGTCACTCGTATGTGCTCAGTCTGCCTTTTACATTAACTTTAGCCCAGCTAAACTAGCAACCACAATACTCTGAAAAATCCACCAGTAATTGCTGGTGTGATTTGTGAATTTACACTTTAAGTTTCTGAGTAAGAAGCAAATGGAAAAGTACACGGCCTTGGCTATAATGGACACAACCACATTTGGCACAACCACTGATACATGTGGCATGGAAGTTTCTAGATCTCACTAATGTAACAAAAAGTAACTAAACTGTGTGCCATTGACATATTTCCAGACTGGCTTGACTGACTTTTATACATCTGCCTAACGGTCACTTCTGTCTCTTGCAGAGGGAAGCTGCCACATCCACATTTCTCTTTATCTTGTTTTGTTACTTTTTTTCTTCCCTTTAGAGATGAAGACATATACCTTTAGGATTATGAAAAAAAAGATACTAGACCTATTTATTGAAAAATCTAGACTGCTAGATTAATCTATGGATAATTATAACTCAATACATTTAACTAAAAATATTCTGATTTTTTTCAGATATGTATAAATATAAACTCTATGCTCTATAATCATATTAAATTTCAATTTACCAGAAGTAGTTAAAACATTTCCATTCTCTCTAAATGTCAAAATTCAGGTGGGCAAAATAGCACTGGGTACAGAAGTCTTTATTTTTTATAGCATTCACATGTTTATGAATCTTTGACCAGCCCCCCGACAGCATATAAGCATCACTTTTATTAATGTCTACAAATGGACTTTATTTTTTAACAATTTCTACTACAGTATTTAGGTGGAAAATGTAATTGATACTTTGGTTAAAATCATGAAATCGATCATTTGGCAAATTGATTTGAAGAAGATTAATGTGCTTTTGATTTCAAGTATCTAGCACAAATACCAGCCAACTATGTTTCATTTTATTTTGATTTGTAGCCTGTAAAGATATAAAGATATAAAAATAGTTGTTACATTGTACAGTAGCTTTTTGTTGTACTCTTAGATGGGCACTAACTGAGCAGCTTTGAAAAGACCTGTTTCCTTTAAGCTCTCCTCAAAGAAATTTTGAGGAGATCAAACAATGTATTAGTAGGCTTCTGTAAACTATCACCTGACTACTAAAATATAGGGCAGGCAGTCACAAAACAGCTCAATCTGAAGCACCATTTTGCACGACCCTTGTACCTTTGTAAAATTCTCCCACAGTTGAGTGATCCATAACTCTGAATGGTACACTCATTTTTTAAGGGTTTGGGAGTTAATGAAGCAGAGGTCCAGAGTTATAACAGTTTTATGGGTATTTCCAAGGGTGTTTTGTCAAATCTCCATAGAAAAGCAAATGCCATATTTTTTCTAGAATCCCTCCAGGACTGCAATATACATGGGACAAATAGCACTGCAAATCAAGACCTCTTCTAATCCAATAAAATAATTTCTCAGCCATTCATTGGTCTGCAATTAATCTCAACATATTTTTGAATCATTCTTCTTTCATTGCCACCCATAAAGGGTAGATTTGCTACTCTTCTTTTCAGACACACCGTAATGAGATGTTCTCTAAATTCAAATGTCAAATACAAAACTGACTCTCCGCTATGAAAGCAGGAGCTCATCTTAGCTCCACATTTTAATTTATCCTGGGACCAACTAAGGCAGATGGAAGAAAGAAAAGGAGAACGGTTTTGCATTCCAGTGGCAACTTAATGCTTTGATGAATCCTGCAACCTTCACACACACACACACACACACACACACACACAGGAGTTTTAATTCACTTGAGATACTTTGCCTCACATTTGAAGCTTCACATTCTGTGTCTCCAACACTTGGATTTCCTTTCTGCATAGTTCCACTTATTTTTCTTATGTCCTCCAGCTTCTGTTTCCTCAAATGTAATAAAAAATTAGCAATAGTATAAAATTTAAGGATTTTTTGAAGTCTTACATGTTTATTTATTTGAGAGAGAGAGAGAGAATCTTCCACCTGCTTCTTCACACTCCAAATGCCCCCAAAAACCAGGGCAGGTTCAAGCTGAAGCCAGGAGCCTGCAACTCCATCCTGGTCTCCCACGTGTGTGGCAGGGGCCAAGAATGTGTCCATCTGCTACTGACTTGCCAGTCACATTGGTGTGAAGTTAGATTGGAGGCAGAGTAGGTAGGACTCGATTGGGCACTCTGATATGGAGGCAAGGGTAACCACAGCACTGGTCCCTTATGATTGTCATGATGATTTACACATGAGATAATTCATATGGTGTTCTTCAAATAGTGTCTGGAATTTAGAAAGAATACAAACAAAAGCCATTATTATTATATTAAGAATATGATTGTATTAATAATCTAATTATTATGAACAATCAAAAAGATGAAGAAAGAAAAAATAAAAGGGAGGAACATGAGATCAAATGAATTGGAAAGAAATCTTGTGTCTTTAGAGATCAATATAAGAGTGAGGATAAGGGGCTGGCGCTGTGGCGCAGCGGGTTAAAGCCCTGGCCTGAAGCGCCGGCATCCCATATGGGCGCCGGTTTGAGTCCCGGCTGCTCCTCTTCTGATCCGGCTCTCTGATATGCCCTGGGATAGCAGTAGAGTATGGCCCAAGTCCTTGGGCCCCTGCACCCACATGGGAGACCTGGAAGAAGCTCCTGGTTTCTGGCTTCGGATAGGCGCAGCTCTGGCCGTTGCGGCCAACTGGGGAGTGAACCGTCAGATGGAAGAACTCTCTCTCTCTCTCTCTGCCTCTCTTCTCTCTGTAACTCTCTGACTTTCGAATAAAATAAATAAAATCTTTAATTTAAAAAAAAGAGTGAGGATAAAACACAATGCTCAAAGGTCTTCCCTATTCCAGTCTTCCCCCACCATCCTATTCTCTTTGATCCATGACGTCACTCATACATAACCAGCTGCTTTTTCTAAGCTTGCTTTTGCTTCCTAATACAACCAACACTTTGTATATTCTATTTCTTTTCCTTGGCGCCATATAATTGCTCATTCTATAACCCACAGAACAATAATTGGCAGGCTTGACTGATTTTATACACAAGTACACATTTCATCCTCTAATAAATTTTATATAGCTTAAAGCAAAAGAACCTTACTGGACTTCTTGTCTCCGATCGCACCTATAAATATCACGGAATTGAATCAAAATATTTGCTTTATTTATTTACGTGACCAACTAGTATATCATGCTTTTTCAAAATTTATCTTTAAAAACAAAGATTTTGACACTATTTTATCCACTTTTTATTTATCATTATAGTTGTTTTCGAATAATATGGACACTTACCACTGAGAAGGGAGAACATAGTTCTCAACCTGGCTGCATTTTAGAATCATGTAAGAAAGTTAAAAAAGAAAGAATTGGAGTGGGCATTTAGCCCAGTGTATCAGATTTTCACATTCCATTGCAGAGTCTCTGGTCCAAATCCCAACTCCTATTCCTGACTCCAGTTTCTACCCAGTGCAGACCCTGGGAGGCAGCAGTTGTAGCACAAGTAATTGGGTTCAAGCCACCCTGACCACTGGCTGCAGGCTCAGCCCACCCCAGGCCACTGTGGATTGTCACCTTCTGTAACTCCACCAAAGAGTGATTTTGAGTCCCTCCCATTATCATAGGGCACAACAGTAAAGCCAATAAGCGCAACCCTGGTGAAGTAATAATCTGTAGACTTTGTGGCCAAGGACATGGAGATCTCCACTGAAACTAGAGTAAGCAACCTGAGGGTCAAATCCCTTTTAGCCAAGCAAAGATTAACAGTGTGATATAAAGCATTTGGCTTTGAGATCAGACAGATTAGAAATTACATTCTAGGCCTACTGTGTATTTACTGTGGGCAAGTCTCTTTGCTTGCATGACCTTTAATTTCTCATGTATAAAACGAGAACAATAATACCAACATTAAAGAGAAGCTGTGATTATTAAGAAAATACACATAATTTGGCTGCCAACTCCTAGCACATTAATTCCCTGAAACCCCTTGTGTGAACTCTTGGAACTATCTTCCTTCAAGTCCTAAAGCACATTAGATGATTCTTAAGAAATATATTTACCCAGGGCTGCAGTGAAATCACACTGACCTTACTTCATGAAGGTAACAAATCATGACTTGCTATTTGTGTGTTTCATCCTTGAATTCTGCTTATATCTATTTGCCAGAGACTTCTAAGTTTATAGGTTGCCCTTTAAAAGACACAGAATTACTCACGCCCTTAAAAAATCCTGGACTTGCATCAGCCAGAAATGTTGAGATTCACTCCTTCCCACCCGCACACCCATCTTCATTTACCGTCTTTCATCCTTTATACATGACACTTTTGGCACAGTGCCTGGAAGGGAACTCATGACCCATAAAGTTAACTTACCTCGGGAGTAGTAGACAAACAGGCTTAATTTAACCCAGAAGACACCAAGAAATAATAACTTGGAAATTTAGAACAGGCTGAGCTAATGCATGGGCTGCCTTGAGAACTATCATTTATAGTAGAAGGTACAGCACTCAGGCTGGGGTTAGCTCACTCGGTGGCAAGGAGCCAGCAGCCACGTTTCAACTTTAATTATAACATAACTGCTAGGTTTCTGCTCTACATATTCTAGGGAATTTTATTGGCCAAGAGTGTCCATCTGTCTTGTTCCTAAGCAAGCCACCATGAGTAAACTTGTGACTCAGGCAAAGGTAGCGTAGTATGTTCAGGGCTACTTCACATCACTCCCCACTAATTCTTCCCAAAAGAGAAAATCATAAAATTATAGCCTCATTATGTAAGTTTGGATCCTTAGGTATTCTTAACTGGAACAATTGTTTTAGTGTATTTGAGAATTTATGAATGTATTTTTAAGAAAGTGAGGTCAGGGTAGGGGCTGGTACAACTGATTCTGAAAAATTTTATTTCAACAACTTATCTCTGCCACCCAATTCAACACTTCTGAAGAGGAAAATGGGAAAATTAAGAAATACGAGTGACCTAGAGTCCAAGAGAAACCATGGAATCTGGTGTTGTTATTATGAGGCTGTCTTTTCCAGTCTATTTGACTTCACAAATCTGCATTCACTCCAGAGGTGGAAGGCAGTTACTATGAGGAAGAGCCACTCAAGAATCTTCCCTCGTTGACTTAACAGCAGACACCAGTGTGGGCTAATGGGAACTTCCATAGTTGACTGGTGCTTCTTTCTCTTTCACCTTTGAATGGCTTTGAACCGTGATTGTTTTGACTCTTTCCTACTCCTAAATGCAGCCTGTGTAGGGGACAAGCAATGTCAAGGACCAACCACCCAGAAGGGATAATGTATTCTCCTGAACCAAGGGGAGCTAACACCGGGCTAGAGAAAAGCAGGGATTGAAAGAGAAGGACACAGCATTTCTCCTTCTTATTGCTAATGGCAGTTCATTATGATTTTCAGAAAGGGGTATCTTTGCTCAATAGCTTCCCTCGTCCTAAGTTGAATGATACCTGCTAAATATGAGATAGTTTTCAATTGTGGACTAGAATCAGAAGGAGACATGTACTAGAGTCTAGAGCCACTCATTCTTTTATTTAAAAATATTTATTCAGCCCCTGTGGTGTGCAGAGGATACTGCTAGATGCTAGCAATCTGAAGAATAAGAACAGGAGAATTCCAAACAGTCATAGTTCAGAAGGGACATAGATATATACAGTTGGCCCTCTCTATCCATAGGTTCTGCATCTATAGATTCAACCAACCATAGTTTAAACATATTTACAAAATGGACTGGTGCTGTGGCTCATTGACACTGACATCCCATTTCAAAGTGTTGGTTCAAGTCCCAGTTTCTGTGCTTCTGATCCAGCTTCCTGCTAATGCACCTGAGAAAATGGGATGATAGCCTGAATTCTGGATCCCTATCATTCATGTGGGAGACCAAGAGGGAGTTCTTGGCTCTTGGCTTCAGTCTGGCTAAGACCTAGCTGCTGCAGCCATCCGGGGAGTGAAACATTAGCTGGAGGATCCCCATGACCACCCCCCCAACTCTTTTGCTCTGCATTTCAAATAAAAATAAAGAAATAATATTTTAAAGATTATTTTATTTATTTGAAAGGCAGAGCTACAGAAAGAGAAAGGGAGAGACGAGAGATGTCTTCAATTCACTGGTTCACTCACTACATGGCCACAACAACCCTGGATGGGCCAGGCCAAAGCCAGGAGCCAGAAGCTTCTTCCGTTTCTCCTACAGGGGGCAGGGGTCCAAGCACTGGCTGTCTTCTGCTGCTTTCTCAGGTACATTAGCAGGGAGACGGATTAGAAGCCATGCAGCTGTGCCACAAACTGGCACCCATGCGGGATGCTGGTGTTGCAGGCAGCAGTTTTACTTGCTACACCACAAAGGTGACCCCAACATAAATATCACTCAAAAAAAAATAGAAAAACATGCATCTTTGCAGTTTGCTTTCTTGTAAATGTTTCATTAACAATACAGCATAACAATCATTTATTTACTATTTACATTGTTTTAAATATCACAAATAACATAGAGATGACTTAAAATATACAGCCGATTATGTGGGTGATAGGCAAATGCCGGGCCATTTTACATCAGAGGCTTGGGCATTCACGGGTTTGTTAAGCGGGTATCTACAAATACTAATGGGAATTGTATTAATATGGATATGTGTGCAAATACACATAAGGACATTTGGTATATACAATGGGGACTTGATTTTCATATCATGAGCAGGAGAGAAGGAGTTATACTGTGACTTGTTCAGATAAAATAAGCAGTAATGTGATCTTGTCAAGAGCTATTAAAGCAGAAGGAAGAACCCATAAAAGATCAGTACAAAGTGAGATTAACTTTGGATGGGACCAAGGATGTTCCTAAAGAGATGTTGTGATCACAGCTGGAAGGAGAACACTTTAGATCCTGGGGGACTTCCTCAGGTTAACACAGCAAAAACAACTCTACAAACGACCCCCTGGTGTCTCCATTTAAGGCTGAAATGGTGACACGTGGGTCCTAGGCCTTGCTGTAGTCACCACCATAAATCAGTGTCAACTTCAGGAAAGTAAAACCAGAGAAGCATCTTGCCTTCTTGTCCCCAGCCTGCCTTCTTAACACAGCCAACTGCACTGAGCCCTTAGCTGGAGCAGACGTCTGGGGTCCAAGCTGCAAAGAACATAAAGTAAATGATGTGAAAGAAAAGGAAGGAGGCGGCTCAACTGGATCTTCAAGGGTGGCGAAATCCCAGCAACAGTTTCTAACTGAAATCCCAGAGCCCACTCTTCTCCACTGTCCCTGTGTCCTGTACATGCTCCTGAGAAGCAGCAGTTCGTGGCAGGGGGTGGGAGGTGGGGAGCAGGGCCAGGGAGGCCAGGCCATTCATCCCAGTCCAGTCCTCACTGCACCACTCTTTTTGTTTAAACATTGTGATCCTGTGAATTTTCATTAGTGGAAAAGAATCCACAGATTTAAAAAAAAATGTAAAATACTGTTATAGGCTAGCAAGCAGAACACTAAGGGTCAGGACAAGTGGGTTGTAATATTGGCTCTGAGACATCATGTGTAAGTGGAGATAATATCAGGCTCTTTGTTTTCCACGTAGGAGTATATAAACAATCAAATAGGCCAATGTGCATTAAAGGACTTTGTAAAACTAAAAACTGTGATACCAATTTAAACACAGCATTTATAGCACTTAGCAGACTGCAGGTCATTTGTTTATGAACAGTGTTTCCCTGGTGGAGCTGAAGGCTAATCTTTTCCTCACTTACTCTGTAACATCCGTGATGATGTGCAAGGTGAACAGCCCATTGCTGCGATGCTACTCCTTGGTTCCGTAGTTTTGGAAAGGTTGTTATCTTGCACTGCATCACGGTATAATGGGTTAAACTGCATCACCTGCATCTGCTACATGTTCCTGTTCTGCTACCAATCCAGCTTCCTGCTAATGTGCCTGGGAAAGCAGCAGCTGCCACCCACATGGGAGACTTGGATGGACTTCCAGACTCTTGGCTTTATTTTGGCTCAGCCCCAGTCCCTGCAGCCATTTGAGGAGTAAACCAGTAGATGGAGACTGGACTCTTTTCTCTCTCTCTCTCTCTCTGTGTGTGTGTGTGTGTGTGTGTGTGTGTGTGTCTCCCTCCTTCTGTCACTCTTGTTTCAAATAAATAAAAAGATTGTTATCTTGCTGTTGTTCCTTTACTCTGATTTAGCAACAGAACTCTTTTTTTTGGGAGGGAGAATGTGGTAATGAACTTTTATTTAGAATGTTACCATTATTATTATTTTAAGAATAAAGCAGGCTGAACCAGCTGAAATGGGAGGGGGCCCTCCTGGCTGGGATGCAGAACACCTGTGAGGACCCCCAGAGCTCAACTGGTCATGACTGAATTATTCCCAGTGCATATATTGCTGGGTTGGCACCACCTTCCAGATGCATATTTCGATACTGAAGCTTTATTCTGTCCTCTAAATAATGTCATTGTTTTTCCATTTTGTTTTAAAGCAGTGCAGGTCACTTGGAAATCCATAGTGATATTTTGGGTTTTACTTATTCATTTTTATTTATTATGGAGAGAGACAGAGAGAGAGAGAGAGAGAGACAAAGAGAGAGAGAATTAATATGAATATATCTAGGGCTATTCCATCTGAGAAACAGATAATTAATTATGGATATTTAATCAGCTGCTTCTCTCCCCAAATGGCCAAGAGGCAGAAACTCAATCCAGATCTCCACATGGGTGGCAGGGACACCTGCCATCACTTGTTGCCTCCCAGAGTGCACTTTTGCAGGAATCAGAAGCAAAGCTGAGTGTGGAAACAAGAGACTCCGACATGGGATGCAGGCACCCCAAGGGCATCTCTACCACTGTGTCAAACACTTGCCTCAATGTTAACATTTCATTACAGTTCTAATTTTACACCTTGTAATGGATTCACTTTCAGTTAAGAAATTACCTTTTCCCCCCTGCACGTAATGCTGACAGTGCTAAAAATTCATAGCTAGAAAGGTGTTCAGTTCATTCTAGCTAAGCAATCATTGTTTTTTCCTTTAATCTCACCATTTTGAACTGAGTTGACCAGGATTTGTAACTGTGTTCCTCTTTTTTTTTTTTTTTTTTTTGACAGGCAGAGTGGACAGTGAGAGAGAGAGAGACAGAGAGAAAGGTCTTCCTTTGCCCTTGGTTCACCCTCCAATGGCCGCTGCGGATGGTGCACCACACTGATCCAAAGGCAGGAGCCAGGTGCTTCTCCTGGTCTCCCATGGGGTGCAGGGCCCAAGCACTTGGGCCATCCTCCACTGCACTCCCTGGCCACAGCAGAGAGCTGGACTGGAAGAGGAGCAGCCGGGACAGACAGACTCCGGCGCCCCGACTGGGACTAGAACCCGGTGTGCCGGTGCCACAAGGCAGAGGATTAGCCTAGTGAGCCGTGGCGCCGGCCAACTGTGTTCATCTTAACAGAACCCAAGTGGATCTGTTGATGCTTCCTGAGTGAGACTAGACACCTTGCTCCAAATTGGCATATTTTGTGTCTGACTTATTTCCAAGTCTCCTTCTCCAGTGTTTTCATCCACACTCTAAGCTATTTTTTAAATCTTTCTTATTAAACCCTTCCGTTGAACTTAATGAGATTTTTCTATCTTGTAAAATTCACAAAATCAGAAACTCCAACTAAATTTATATCCTTAGTACACTTCCAATTATTCAAAACTAAATTTAACTAGATAAACTCTAAAAGAACTAACCCATCCCCCATAGTTCATTTTACACATTTTGTATCTATAATATAGTTAATTACTATATCACATAATAAAGTATTAGAAGATAAATTTATTGTATTACTCTATTGTTAAGGATTTTTCATACAAATACATGTTTCAAATGTTAGTATTATTGATTGGAGAAGCACAGCAGGTAGGAAATGTCACATTTCATATTTCTTTATATATATATGTATGTATATATATATTCTTAGCTAAAATTATGGTTCTGCACACCAGTTGCTGACTAAGCTGGTTAAGTATCAGTCACTCCTCCGGGAGGACAGATGCACCTTGGTGTTTTATTAAAATTCTGCTGATACTGGTGAGCTCACTTCCTTTAGATAGGAATACTTCATCAGTATCCTAGAAATGCTGGCAAATGTTTGGCATTTTGAGTGCAGCTTAATATTAACTTTTGATCTTGTATTTAACTGATGCTATTTAAGAAGTGTGATACTAAGAATAGGAAATAATATTTAAAAGTAGTTCATCCCTGAGGCCTGTGAGACCCTCAGTGACACGTTTTAAAGTTTGATCAGGAAGTTCTCTAACATTCTGTCTCACCAGAGACTCAAACAATCTACGTATCCTTCATCTTCCAAACATAAAAAGACCTTCTTTTGTAAAAACGGATCTGTATGTACTATATTTTAAATTAGATTTATTAGAACAATCTCAGTATATTGATTTCAACAGTTTGCATCACACAGAAACACAAAATGTAAAGCACTTGTTTGAGTGCTAGTTATACCATTAATTCACATGGTACAACACATTAAGGACAGAGGTCCTACATGGAGAGTAAGTGCACAGTGACTCCTGTTGTTGATTTAACAATTGACACTCTTGTTTATGGCATCGGCAATCCCCTGAGGCTCTTGTCATGAGTTGCCGAGGCTATGGAAGCCTCTTAAGTTCGCCAACTCCAATCTTATTCAGACAAGGTCATAGTCAAAGTGGAAGTTCTCCCCTCTATTCAGAGAAAGGTACTTCCTTCTTTGATGGTCCGTTCTTTCTGCTGGATTCTCACTTACAGAGATCTTTCATTTAGGTCATTTTTTTTTTTTTGCCACACTGTCTTGGCTTCCCATGCCTGAAATACTCTCATGGGCTTTTTAGCTGGATCCGAATGCCTTAAGGGCTGATTCTGAGGCCACAGCAGTGTTTAGGACATCTGCCATTCTATGAGTCTGCTGTGTATCCTGCTTCCTATGTTGGAACTGAATATTCATGTGTTTGTGAGTGTGTACACACACCCACAAACACAGTTCCAGAGACCTCAATTCATTTATAATATTCCCCTGCTCTGGTAGTAAATTGAAAAAAAAATTCTTTCCTCACCAATTTTTTTTCCATTTTTTCAATCAATGTTAATGTGCAGTTCACCTACTATGTACTGAGCATCTCATCAGTTACTGGGTAGTTATCAAGAGAGATATGGCCATTTAACCTAGGATTGCTATTCACTTGGCAAAATAGGCAATGCATCAATCAAAGTAAATATGGTCCTTGAAGGACATGGAGTGGAGAAGGATCCTGCAAAAGGAGCTAGTCCAGCACAGCCTCTAAGGCACCTCTCACAGCACACAATGCTCTCACAGAGAACTGGGATGAAAAGGACCAGCAAAGCTTGCAAAGACGAGCACCCTGGGAGTGGCAGAAAACAGCGCAGTATTTTCTGACATCCCACCCACTACTGTGGCTGGAAGAGGAACAGGTGGAATGAGCCAGATGGCCAGACCTTTTAGGACCTCCAGGCCCAGGATGAGGCGCCTAAATCTTAATCAAAGTGTGAGGGAGGCTAAGGAGGGACATGCAGAGATGTGACTTCTGTTTTTGTGTTTCCTCCAGCTCCTGGGTGAAGACAGGATTGGCAATGAGACCATGCTGTGCAGTCACAGGGACAAATGATGCTACCTTAGATGGGATGGGGAGCAATAGAGCCAGGGAAAGATGGAAAAGGGATGGAAAGAGGGAGGAGGCAGGAGACAGAATGAGAGAGAGACTCTACTTTATTTATTTATTTATTTATTTGACAGATAGAGTTAGTGAGAGAGAGAGAGAGAGATGGAGAGAAAGGTCTTCCTTCCGTTGGTTCACCCCCCAAATGGCCACTATGGTCGGAGCTATGTTGATCCAAAGCCAGGAGCCAGGTGCTTCTCCTGGTCTCCCATGGGGTGCAGGGCCCAAGTACTTGGGCCATCCTCCACTGCCCTCCTGGGCCACAGCAGAGAGCTGGACTAGAAGAAAAAATTCTAGAGCAAGTGGGACTAGAACCCTGCACCCATATGGGATGCCAGCGCCGCAGGAGGGGATTAACCAAGTGAGCTGCTCCCTCTACTTTTTCTTAAACAAAATGACTTTGTAAAAAACACAGGCACATAATTCATGTGTGTGCAAGAGACAACAGAATAAGAAAATAAACCCAAATTCAATTACTCTGAATTAGATAACTTTCTCAATATGTAAGCAATTATATAGAATATTCACATGCACAAATATGCATGTATTAATATTAGGCTCACTTTCTCCAGTTTTTTTGTCATTGTGGAAATCCCACCAAATTTTTAATTGGGTATTTTATAATTTAATGATAGGGTCGTATTGCAGTTTTCCCATTCCTTCCCCATAGAAGGGTTTTCACTTGTCAGGTTTTTTTGGTTTTTTTTTTTTGTATTTTTTTTAGATTTTATTTTATTTATTTGAAAGACAGAGTTACAGAGAGAGGTAGAAACAGAGAGAGGTAGAAACAGAGAGAGAGATCTTCCATCTGCTAGTTCACTCTGCAGATGGCCACAACGGCTGGAGCTGCGCTGATCCAAAGCCAGGGGCCAGGAGCTTCTTCCAGGTCTCCCATGTGAGTGCAGGGACCCAAGGATTGGGCCATCTTCCACTGCTTTCCCAGGCCATAGCAGAGAGCTGGATGGGAAGTGGAGCAGCCGGGACTAGAACGGGCACCCATATGGGATGCCAGTGCTTCAAGCCAGGGCTTTAGCCTGCTGCATCACAGCACCTGCCCCTACTTGTCATTTTTTTTGCAACCTTAATCAGTGCTATTTTAAATGACCTCATTATAGACTGTTGTCTTTATTTATATTTTTTAGAGACACTTAGATTATGAATCTATATTTCCATATTGTGATTTTTAAAAGCTAGAAACATTCCCATGTATAACACTAGTTTATAAGAACAAGCTTCACTCCATGTATCCAGCAAAGCTGCCATCATTTTTTTCTTTCTGGCTATCCATGCCTTCATCACTGCAAATCCTTTATATGACAGCCTCGCCCACCAAGCACACCCACACTAGACTTCTAATGAGGAGCAGGTCACATAAAGACGAGGTGAAGAGTCCATTCTGGGAAGGTGGGAAGAGTTAGCCTAACTTTGAGAGAAGGAAATAGGAATAAAATCCAGCAAAGCAAAAGTTTGCTTTTGAACACATCAGGTTTAAGATGCCTCTGCCACTTGCAAGTCGAGATTTTAGGCAGGCAGGTGGATATGGATGTAGAGTTGCAAGGGACATAGCGGGCTAGATGGAAGAATGCCAAGGTACAGAAAGTATCTGCAGCCATGGGGTTGGAGGACACCACTCAAGAAGAATATAAGGAAGGAAGATGGGTTGCTCCCTAGCCTGAACGTTGAGGATCTTTAAATGCAGAAGTTACAGGAGAGACTGTGCAACAAACTGATGAGGCACGCCCCTGCCCCGCCCCAGCAGAAAGAGGTAAACAAGCCGCTGTGAAATTAGGAAAGACAACTAAGTGCTTGGCATTCCAGTAACATATCACGTCCTTTCAAGACAGAAGACGCAAGAGCACTTTAAGGTGCATGTCAGAGTGGAAAGCAGATTGAAGTGTACTGAGAAGTGAGAAAGGCACACTGAACTCTGAAGAAAGTCTACATCCAGAGAAGGTGATCCTATATTCTCTTCTTGAATCTTGGAAGCCCAGAAGGGAAGATGTGCACACACAAGTATACAGGAAGGGACCAGTGTTCTGGTACTCACCTCCTTCCCCCTCTCTGGTTCCTGGAGAAGGCTGCTGTGACAAGTGATCCTGTACCCTCTACATGGCCATGGGTGGTGGCGTTGTGAGGCATAGACGGTCTGGTCATCCTCCTAGCTCTTTTTCAGCCCAATGTGTTAGAGAAAAGGCATCAAAAGTCTGCAAATCTGCCATGGAGTCCATGAGGATGTAAGGAAACCAGAAACTACAGGGTCAAAAGTCTGGATGAGGACTTGGATGTCATACATGCATAACCTTTCAGTGATCTGTATGTAGTCTGACGGACAGCTGTAAGGAGTCAAATCAGCAGGACAAGGCAGCTGGACCCTTGCCTAGCCTAAACTGTCTAAACAGCCAGCTCTCTGTAATGAGACATTGTGTTCCTAAAAATCACCATGCCACGAAAACAATCACAGCATAAACCACAGGGATTCCTAGAGAAAGGAGGTTTGGTTTGGTCACAACACTCAAATACCAGAAAACACGCACACACACACACACACACACAAAAGAAAGGAGGAAAATCATTTGAACTTAATAAAAATGGTAGCACAGTTTCACACACGGTAAGTGGTTAAGAAACACATAAATACTATAATAAATACAGTACTTTGCCTTGAAAAAGACCTGAAATCTGCCCCTTGGAAGTGTGGCAGCTTGGGAAGTATTGAAAAGACAGAAAGTTGCAACCTTGAATAATGATGGCAGTGATGGAAAATTGGGAAACTATAAACTGAGGCATCTGGCAGACACTTGAGATGTGTGTATTTTGTATATTCCTACAGGGCTTAGTTCTGCTGAGTAGTTGTCTGCATTCCTCTATAGTTGTTTTTTTTTTTTTTTTGCTGAAAAATTTAAGTGTAAACAAGTGAAACCAGGATTTATGCTCAAACTTCTCTAATACATCAGTCGTGCTTTCAAAACAAGACTTAGGGTGGAACTGACCTTCCGAAAAATTCATCAGCTGCACACAGCCACATATTAGCAATTGTCAGGCAGGGCACTTTCAGGGACCAGCAGCAGAGTCTAGGGGCCTTTCTGTGCGAGGCCAAGCAGACACGTAGAACCCCTTGCACAGCCAATCTCTGTCTGAAAGAAGAGAAGGAAGAAGTGAAGAGTAGAATTGGGACTAATTATATCGAGGGACTGAGGAAAATCTGACGCAACCATAGTAGAATTATTAGACTTTTCTAACTTCTAATCCAGGGGTCCAGATTTAATCTCATGATCCCACTCTCTGCTGACTATCAGAGAATAGTGTATGTTAGGGACTTGAACAACACAGGATCAGTTTTAGAGAAATAAAGGAGATACAAAACTGCATATTCTCTTCAAAAGCATGAATGGGTGTAACTAAGTGAATGTGTATAGACAATCATTTTGATAAATGCATATAAGGAGTTGAGAAATGGGCAAATAACTGAAATGAAATACATAAGTTCCACAGATTTTTGGGAGTAGTTTGTGTATTTTAAGGTAAGACTATCCACTTGGCTATTTCTTTTATTCAGCAATTGCAATGTGAACAAGAAGACAAGGAATTCTTCAGCCAGCGATATCCAATCAGTTTGCCAAGTTAGTGTAAAGGGAGATTTTCTCTTTGATGGAGCACAGTTGTTGTTGAGAGAAGAGAAAAGATGGCATCCAGGTAGCAAAATAATTCAAGGAAGAATCAAATCTTCCTTCCTGGTCCTGCTGGAGAAGAGATTTGAAAAACAAATAGACACCTCTTGAGACACCTCAGGAAAGAGCGACAAGGAAAGGAATGTTTCAAGAATTAAGAGCCTTCGAGGGCTCTTTTCTCATCATTGATGATGATCTAGAGAGCACCATGGAGGCCAGGAGGGGAATCTAGGCAGAAATCTGCATCATATCAGGCATCACGCAGAAAGATAAGAAGAGAAAGAGAGTAAAAGAGCAATGTTCTGGAAGTTTGGCCTTCAGGAACTGAATATGGTGAACATGGACCCAAGAACTCATGAGAGGAACGTGCTAAAGTGCTGAAGTTCAACTGTCATGCTGAGTAGCACCAGAGATTGTTTCCTCAGAATGGCAGCTGCCATTAAGGAAGGGAAAAGAATGAGACTTTGTTATTCACTTGGGTCCGTGTCACACTGTAGGTTCGTGATTGATGTCTCTGGGTCGCACAACTTTATCAAGCTGGGTTCACCAATTGAGAAAATTGAGAATCAGAAAATATAAGTATTTTTTTTCCAGATTCATGAATAAAATTGACAATATTCAACGCCAACCCTAATATCAAAATACATGCTGTTTAATATCCACTAAGATCTTTGACCCTACATAGCACAAGGGTGATGTTGGTAAAAATGAAAATTATTGCAAATTAATAGAAAAACAAAAAAGATACATTCTGGTCTTAATAGAGCATTTAAACTGTTAATACATAGAGTGCAGTTCATTCTTTTTTTCTCATTTATTTTTGATGAATGAACTACTGAAAAATATGAAAAAGAAGTGGTATTAACACATTCAGACATCTTAGACTAGAAGATCTGAAAAGGGAAGATCACCATCTATTTGGGTGAACTTGGTACAATGAGGATTCTTAGAATCATTAAAATGTGAACTGTCTAAGCCTAAAATAGTAGCTGTGACATTTCAATTCATAAACATTATTCACTGAGTGAATGAATTAATGAACTTGTGAATAACCAGGCTTCGGTCAAGGCAACTCCACTTACTAACCATTTGATATTGATCAAAGTAGACTATTTAAACTCATTGAATCTTATACTTTCTTGAATTTGTGAAAATAATGAAGTACCTACCTATACTTCAAGTAAAGAAGAAAAGGACAGAAACTAGCCTTTGTTGAACTGATTTCACAGATAGGCTTTTTCCCTTAATCACTGGGTTATCAATATTCAAGAGCTTTGTAAGCTTTTATAAGTGGTAAATTTACTAAATAATTTGTACATGAGCTTCTATTGAATACTCATTGGTCTAAACAATATATGAGTACCTTTGGAACTTGAATGACATATTTACAATAAGCAAAAGAAAATAAAAGATATTGTTATATCATGGAGAGAGATCACCAGGCCATATGTGTGTATTAAGAAAAGATGAAGTAACCGGCACCGCGGCTCAGTAGGCTAATCCTCCGCCTTGCGGCGCCGGCACACCGGGTTCTAGTCCCGGTCAGGGCACCGGATTCTGTCCCGGTTGCCCCTCTTCCAGGCCAGCTCTCTGCTGTGGCCAGGGAGTGCAGTGGAGGATGGCCCAAATCCTTGGGCCCTGCACCCCATGGGAGACCAGGAGAAGCACCTGGCTCCTGCTTTTGGATCAGCGCGGTGCGCCGGCTGGCCGCAGCACCGACCGCAGCGGCCATTGGAGGGTGAACCAACGGCAAAGGAAGACCTTTCTCTCTGTCTCTCTCTCTCACTGTCCACTCTGCCTGTAAAAAAAAAAAAAAAGATGAAGTTAAATTTCTAATAAACATAAACATATGCCAATAGAGGCAAGATCCTAGTGAGTCCTTATACTTAATTAGAAATGACAGAGCAGGGCCGGTGCCATGGCTCACTAGGTTAATCCTTTGCCTTTGGCACCGGCATCCCATATGGGTGCTGGTTCTAGTACTGGTTGCTCCTCTTCCAGTCCAGCTCTCTGCTGTGGCCCGGGAAGGCAGTGGAGGATGGCCCAAGTGCTTGAGCCCTGCACCCACATGGGAGACCAAGAAGAAGCAACTGGCTCCTGGCTTCGGATCAGTGCAGCACCAGCTGTAGAAGCCATTTGGGGGGTGAACCAACAGAAGGAAGACCTTTCTGTCTCTCTCTCTCTCTCTGTCTATAACTCTACCTTTCAAATAATAAAAAAAAGAAATGACAGAGCTAAACTATTTCTCAGCTGTGCAAGCAATAGACTCCTGTACTGAGTCTCAAGAGTTCCAAATCAACATGTCACTACAGCATAAAATACAGGTTATTTTGTTAAAAGTTGAAGAGACACTCAAAGGTAAAACAAGAAACGGTGTTAAGACCTCCTTAACTACAATCTAATTTTATAAACTTCAATATACATTATGAAGCTCATGTCCTCCTGGGAGGTTTTGAATTATTTCTATCCCACAGTCCTCTTTCTAAAATTGAGTTTTGATAGAATTGTAAATAAAAGTAGGACAAACTCGGTCAAAACAAGAACTAGTTCTTGTTCCAATGAGTTTATCACCAAAAGGCACAACTAAAGTACAAAAGAAAAATGAAATAGGTATGTAGAAGCTAATGGCTTGAGTGTAATTATTTTTAGACTGGGAACCTGGAATATAATTTCTTAAAATAAAAAATAGATGAAAACAATACTAAAGGGAAACTTGTATCTAAAGAGTGGTACTTGTATGTTAAGGGCAAACCTATTAACATACAGGAGGATGATTTTAGCTGCAATAGGATCAGTTCCCTCACGTCATTAACTGGAAATTAATACCAGAACTTAGAAGTAGTAGTTAAGGTACTATGATGTGGGGACCTTAATCATTAAGCTAAATACCTGCTCCCCTACCTCCTTTTATAAATCTGACCTTCTCCAAAGTACTGTGAATTAGATATGGTAGCTTGCCTAAGAAGACAATGAAAGTTGCATGGTGTGAAGGATTGGTTCAACATTCACCAGTCTACACATGTGATACATCACACTAACAAACTGAAGAACAAAAACTATATAATTATTTAAATAGATGCAAAGAAAGAATTTTACATAATATAACATCCTTTCATCGTGAAAAATCTTAAGCAAATTGGGTAAAGAAGGAACATTCCTCAACACAATCAAGGTAACTTATGACAAACGCACAGCCAGTGTTTTATTGAATGGGGAAAAGTTGGAAGCATTCCCATTAAGATCCAGAACCAGCCAAGGATGCACACTCTTTCCATTGCTATTGAATATAGCACTGAAGGTTTTAGACAGAACCATTAGGCAATAAAAAGAAATCAAAAGGATGCAAATTGGAAAGGAGGAAGTTGACATATTTCTATTTGCAAATCACATGATTCTATAAATAGGGGAACCAAAAGACTCAACTAAGAGATTATTGGAACTCACAAAAGACTTTGGTAAAGTAGCAGGATATAAAATTAACACACAAAAATTAATAGCCTTTGTATATGCAGACAATGCCATGGCTGGGAAAGAACTTCTAAGATCAATCAATTCACAAAAGCTACAGAAAATTAAATACCTTGGAATATATTTAACCAAGGAGATAAAATATCTCTATGATGAAAATTTCAAAATATTAAAGAAAGAAATAGTAGAGGACACAAAAACCAGAAGAATCTTCCATCTTCAGAGATTGGAAGAATTAATATCACATAATGTCCAAACTATTGAAAGCAATTTACAGATTCAATGGGATTCTAATCAAAATACCAATGACATTCTTCTTAGATTTAGAAAAAAATGATGCCAAAATTCATATGGAAATACAAGACACTGCATAGCTAAAGCAATCTTATACAATAAAAACAAAGCCAGAGGCATCACAATACCAGATTTCAAGACATACTACAGGGCAGTAATAATCAAAACAACCCAGTACTGGCACAAAAATAGGCATGTATGGAACAGAATAGAAATTCCAGAAATCAATGCATAACCAACTTCTCTTTGACAAAGAAGCTAAAATCAATCCCTGGACAGTCTCTTCAACAAATGGTGCTGTGAAAACTGGATCTCCATGTGCAGAAGTATGAAACTAGACCCATACCTTACTCCCTACACAAAAATCCACTCAATATGGATCAAAGACCTAAATCTACAACCCAATATTATCAAATTACTAGAGAACATTGGGGAAACCCTGCTAGACATTGGAATAGGCAAAGTCTTCTTGGAAAAGACATCAAAGCACAGGCAGTCAAAGCCAAATTTACAAGTGGCATTACATCAACCTGAGAAGCTTCTGTACTGTAAAACAAACATTCAGCAAAGCAAAGAGACAACCAATAGAATGGGAGAAAATATTTGCAAACTATGAAACTGATAAAGGATTAATATCCAGAATCTACAAAGAGCTCAAAAAACTCAACAACAATAAAACAAACAATCCAGTTAAGAAATGGGCAAAGACTTTAAAAGGCATTTTCAAAAGAGGAAATTCAAACGACCAACAGATACATAAAAAAATGCTCAGGATCACTAGCCATCAGAGAAATGCAAATCAAAACCACAATGAGGTTTCACATCACCCCAGTTAGAATGGCTCTCATACAGAAATTACCAAACCACAAATGCTAGCAAGGATGTAGGGATAAAAGTGCCCTATTCCACTGTTGGTGGGAATGTAAACTAATATAGCCATTGTGGAAAACAGTATGGAGATACCAAAGAAATCTGAAAATAGATCTACCATATAACCCAGGCATCCACTCCCGGGAATTTACCTAAAGAAATGAAATCAACATATGAAAGAGTTATCTGCACTCCCCCCCCCCCATATTTATTACAGCTCAATTCACAAAGCTAAGATATGGAATCAACCCAGATGTCCATCAGCTGATGAATGGATAAAGGATTTATGGTATAAATACACCATGGAATACTACTCAGTGGTTAAAAAAAAGATAAAATGAAATCCTGTCTTTTACAGCAAAATGGATGGAACTGGAAACCATTATACTTAGTGATTTAAACCAGTCCCAAAAAGACAAAGACCATACGTTTTCCCTGATCTCAGGTAGCTAATAAAGTACCTAAAATATAATCTACAAGAGTGAAATTGACACTTTGAGATTCAAATATTGTTTACAACCCTTGCCTTGACTGTTGAGGAACAGTGTTTGTTTCCTTCATACTATGGGTTGAACTTTTTATTTAGCATAGACCATGCACTTTACAAGTGTAAAGTAAACTGAAAATAGACTTCTGTAAAAAGGGAACCTCAAGGTACATTGTCCTATAAATCTGAAGATGGGATTGATTCATCCAACATACAAAAATCACTAGGGGGCTAGCAGTGGAGATACAGTTGGTTGTTCCACCTTATAACTTACGACAGACAATTATTTATCTTAAGCTACTGCCAATCTCATGAATGAAAGCATACTTCTTGTTGAATTTGAGGTATTTTTTCTTTATGATACATTATTGATTATGACTACTCATGAATGAATTTATTGTCTAATCAATGCTCTTTTATGAGGAACTTGATTTCTAGCTGAGTAGTGTAAGATCTGTCTTAAATATAATACTTACACCTAACTACAGTGATGTATACATATAAACAAATTGCTAAACTCAATGAATAAATAAATTCCAATAGGATTTTTATGCTTATGAAACCTAGAGTAAATAATGAAATATATTCATCAAATATTTAGGAGAAAAGACATGAACACAAAGGGAATAAATTACTAGGTGAAAAAAAGTCACGAAATAAAGAACAAAATAAAGTTTCAATAGCAGATCTTTACACATAAAGGGAGCATCAGTTCCACAGCTGGTGCTGTGCGGATCTGAAGCCAGGAGTGATACTTCTTCCTGGTCTCCCATGCAGGTGCAGGGCCCAAGCACTTGGGCCATCCTCCACTGCCTTCCCGGGCCACAGCAGAGAGCTGGACTGCAAGAGGAGCAACCACAACTAGAACCCAGTGCCCATAAATACAATATAATAAAAAAAGGGAACATATATTTAACTGCATTTAATGACGTTATTCTCCAGAAAATCTTAACAATAAAACTTGCAAATTATTTATGCTAATAATTATCGAATTATTTCATATTGTTCAGTTAATCTCAAGAGTAAAGTATTTTGAAAATTAAAGATATTTCATAATGTTAGTGATGAGTGATGGAGGAAGGAAACATCATTATATTCTTAGAATAATAACCATGAACTCTATCAAATCTGTTTTCCATATTAATAGCATGAGAATTAATGAGAATTGTGTTGTAATAATTATCACACTTCTGCTATGACCCTCAGAATCGAATGTATTAATAAATTCCTTAAAAATAAAAATAAAATCTTGGATAAGAAATAGAAAGGTGCCTCAGTTCGCTGTACAGTGATTGCAAAGTTGGAGCTTGAATCCTGGAGCTCATATTCAGTCCCTCACGGTCTCCAAATCAAATCATCCACGCTGACTCTGTAAAGCCTGCCCCCACAAGTCACCTTCTAAGAATCCACTTGAAATTATAAACCCTGCATCCTACACAATTACTTTTATGGCTTCCTAGTATATTTCCATATTTTTATATTTTTTTATTTTAAAAATATTACAGATGATGCAGAAAAATAAAAAGAAGAGTTTAATGGGCACACATAGATTTAATAATTCCAACACCTTCCCATAGTCATTTCATATGTACTAGTATGGGAAATAATATATGTAATATTACATATGAACATACATACTGTTTTTGTGGAAAATAGGTGTGGATATAATAATATCACATGACATGCGATTCATGACAAAGTACATAAAGTGAGGAAAGGTATATAATTTTTTTAGTATTGTATATCTCAGTGAAGACATTTATAAATATCTGTATACCAAATAACATGGCCTACACATATTTTATACAATACATATATTAATGTCCACAGGAGAGAAAACATGCAATATTTGTGTTTCTGTGTTTCTGTTGTCTCTCTTAGTGCAGTGATCTGCAGTTCCATCCATTCTTACAAGTGTCAGTATTTCATTCATTTTGATGACTGAGTAATATTCCATTAAGTGTATATAAAATTTTTATTTTAATTTTATAGTATATATTTATTACATTATAATTTTTCATCTATTATACAGTATATTTTTTCCACATTCTATATAGTAGTCACATTTATTTTTTCAATATCTCCGTATTATTAAAGCTAGCATATTTTGCTTCATAATCTCTATTGTTTCATATTCATTAAAGTTTTTTCCAATTTTAAGAACTTTGATGGACAGTTTCCCAATCAGTACTCTTTCCTTCTTGTTAATTATTTCCTGAGGTTAAAGGTCTAGAAGCTGGATTTTAAGAACTTAAAAATTATATGAAATTGTATGACTTTTATATGCATTGATGAATGTATTTCCAAAAGCATCTAATCAATTCAAATTACTAACAATATTATATAAAAATGGCAAATACGTTGCTTGTTGTGTGTGTCTTTCTTCCATAACCCAATAGACAAAAATAAACTGAACTCATCAAACATTTATTCAAAACCAATCAGCCACTATGACTGTAAAATAATTTATAAGATTAGTCCCATTTACAATAGCTACAAAAAATTTAAAATACCTTGGGATAAATTTAACCAAAGCTGTGAAAGACCTCTACAAAGATAATTACAAAACATTAAGATATATGTATAAAATAAACTGAAAGTAGATCTTAGTAAAAAATAATGAATAGGAGAGGTAGGAGATACAAAGATGGGAGTGTGAGTGGGAGAGTGGGTAGGGTGGGAAGAATCACTAAAGTTCTAAATTGGTACTTATGAAATGAATGAAGTTTGCATACCTTAAATAAAAGGTTTCTAGGTTTAATAAATAAATAAAAGAAGAAACAAAAAAATGGAAAAAGCTTCCATGCTCAGGGATTGGAAGAATTAATATCACCAAATGTCCACACTACACAAAGCAGTTTACAGATTTAATGTGATCCCAATCAAAATAGCGAAGATATTCTTCTCAAATCTGGGGAAAAAAAGGACCCCTAAAATACATTGAATCACAAGAGACCCTGAATAGCTGAAGCAATCTTAAACCATCAAAATAAAGCTGGCAGCATCCACATACCAGATTTCAAGACACACCACAGGGCAGTTATAATAAAAACAGAGTGGCAATGCACAAAAATAGACACGCAGTTAAGAGACCCCAGCAATTAATTCACACACCTATATTCAACTAATCTTAGAACAATGAGCTAAAATCACTCATTGGAGAGTGGACAGTCTCTTCATCAAATGGTGTTGGGAAAACTGGATCTGTGCATGTGAAAGTACAAAACAAGACCCCTACATTACACCCTGTACAAAAGTCAATTCACAATGGATCAGGGATCTAAATCTAAGTCCTGAAACTATCAAATTAATACAGTAAACATATGGGAAACACTGCAAGACATTGGCATTGTCAAAGACTTCTTGGATAAGACCCAGAAACACAGACATTGAAAGCAAAAATAGACAAATTGGATTACATAAAGCTAAGAAGTTTCTACATAACAGAGTAAATACTAAGAAAAATGAAAGGGCAAGTAACAGAATAGTAGAAAATATCTGGAACTATACATCTGATAAAGGAATAACATCAGGTTAATATAAAGAATTCAAGAATCTCAATAATGACAACAAAAACAATCAATTTTTAAATGGGCTAAGGATATGAACAGGCATTTTTCAAAGGATGAAATATAAATTGCCCACAGACACATGAAAAGATGCTCAGGATCACCAGCCATCAGGAAATGCAAACCAAAAACCACAATGAGGTTTTACGTCACCCCTCACCGCAGTTAGAAAGGTTTTCATCCAGAAATCAACAAACAGCAAATGCTGGTGAGGATGTGCAGAAAAAGGAACTCTAATACACTGTTGGTGGGAAGTGACCAAGCGTAATCATTATGGAAGACAGTATGGAGATTTCTCAGAAACTTGAGAACAGATCTACTATATGACCCAGCCATTCCACTCCCGTGAAGTTGCCCAAACAAAATGAAATCAACATATGAAAGAGTTATCTGTACCTCCATGTTGATGACAGCCCAGTTCACCATAGCTGGGCTATGGAGTCAACCAGAAGTTCACTAACTGATGACTGGATAAAGAAATTTTGGTATATATACATGATGGACTACTACTCATCTATAAAAAGAATGAAATCTTGCCTTTTGCAACAAAATGAATGCAATTGAAGACCATTATGCTTAGTGAAATAAGCCAATTCCAAAAGACAAATATATTTTCCCTGATTGCGGTAACTGATATAGAGAGTACACAAAATGCAATGCATATGAGCAAAACTGACATTTTGAGACTTAAGTATTGCTTATAGCCATTGTCTATACTTTTGAAGAACAGTGATTTTTCTACTTAACTACTTGTTGAGTTATTTATTTAGTGGAAGGCTAAGCTTGTAATTGTAAAGTAAATTGAAAGTATGTCATTGTAAAAACTAAAAGAAAAATAATTAAGCAAGGAGGTAGAAGGGTGAAAGTGAGGGGGTTGGTTAGCCTGTGAAGTATTATGCACTTAAAACAGTATATATGGAATACTTAAAACTTGTTACCCTTATATAAATAAATTTATAAAACAAAAAAAAATGATTCTGGAAAAAAAGTGAGTAAAATAGGCTTATGGGGCCTGGATAATTTTGACGCAAATCATTCCATAGAATGAGTCAGAAGGCAGAGATTATGTGCAAGCAGGGCACATGTGTATTTGATGAGTAAATTATTTTAATAGAATTTAAATTATTATTTCACAGCTAGATTTACATTGCAATGGGCACAGTAAACAGGCAAAATCTCCCTTTTCAAACCAAATGAAGGGAGAGAAAGTTTTACTAATAACTTCAAGTTTTATAGATAAGGTGGTCATCATGTTGATGCTAAAGAGAGCACATAGCTTGCCTCGTGGGCATTGTCTACCTTACAGAAAAACCACTATCAGAACATGCCTGTGACTATGGATTTCTAGCTTAGACCACCAAAGATTAGGAATAGGACTGCGCACTGCCTTAGCTTGAATCCTCTTAAAGGTCTCTTCTGCTCTGCTTTAACAGAAACCAGGAGGAAGAGGAAGCTAGGCATCAGATAGGATGTAAAGATAGGCAGCAGGCCAATTAATGGCTGTTTACACAGTGATCTGCCATCAAGGAGACCCAGCAGGCCAGTCCTCTGCAGATGGCATTGATTTTTGATGTGGAAAGCCAGGGCTTCAGATGGACACACATGTCAGCTTCCAGAGAGCCTTGTAGCCCTGCCAGCCAAGAGCTGGGTCACTGGAAACAGAACTGCCCTGGAGCCAAAGGGCTCCCAGGTCAGAGCTAAGCAGAAAAAAGTCCTTCACTCAGCCCAGCTTCCAAAGTAACTGCCACTGTTGAGGGGACGGCCAAGGAGGGGCAGGGATATTACAGGCTTCTACTCAGGCCAACTCTCCTCCCAGACCAGCTAGGTAACAGAAGTCAACAGAGTGCCTTCCCTAAAGGAAGTTCACACCTGCCTTATGTCTCTTGCAGTACCTCATGTGGAGAGAGAGATCTGTATCTCATACCTGGCCAGGCCTTAATGCCTACCTGATTATTATCAGAGCCCTTCTGTCAGTTTCTATTTGCCTCTCAATGGAAAAACTTGCTCATGGTTTGGACAGCACCTCTAATAATAAGTCTGTCCTTTGTTTTAGACCTTGTGAGTTTAATATGCTTGTTAAATTTATTTTCTACAGACTTGATACAGTGAAATTCTAGATGGCCATGAACATGGAAGCGTGGATGGTCAGATGAGAGCAGTTTGTGCAAGCTTGCACTGTGTCCCCTCCAGAAGCCACCTCCTACTGGAACCCTATCTCCACTGCTGTTCCCAACAACACCCCTTATCAGCATGGAGCAGCCAGAGAGATCATCACTCAGCTTGCCTAACAGAAGTTGGGGTCTTTTCTTCTGGGAGGAGAGGTGGGATGTGAGGAGTCAGGTGGGTTAATAGGCAGTCAGGGTGGTCCCAATGGAAATTTGGGGTGCAAAGTGCATGCTTTCCCTGAAAAGTTGTCTTTAGCAGAGTCAAAAGTGCCTGCCCTCCCACTCCTGGGGAGCTTCCAACCTTATCATGAGAACAGCAAGGGAGTGGTGACTTCACCCTTCTGAGCTCCCATTTTACTTTAAGCAAATTAGGTATCCCACCCGTCTGATGGCTCTTTCTTTTATCATCAGCAAGCCAGACAGGATAAAATATTGCAAATCAGGTCTTTTTATGGGTTTTGTCCCCACCTTGTAAATGAAAGTCAAGTTTTTTCTTCCTCAAAATTGTGCTTAGAAACCCCACTACCACCAGCCCCTTCAGCTTTTGTTTTTCTTCTTTTGGAGCCCCCACTCCAGGACGTGCTGGCTGGAGGTCTTTGACTCTAATAAATCTTGGTTTTCAATCTCAAAAGAAGTAAATTAAATCAACCAAAGGAGCACTATGCTGGAGAAGAAACTGAAGGAAAAGCAGGCTACAGTTTTTCTGGCTGTCTCCCATCATGGCATTAAATGCTTAGGCTATGTATCACGAAGGAGACAGAAGAATCACAGAGAAACAACCACAGGGAGAGAAAACTGCTGACCGAGCAGCAATTTTGGCAGTCTTGATAGGTTGGAATTCAGGGGCATCCAATGTAATAGATACTTACTGCTTTATGTCAAGTCTCCCTCAGGGGCTGCAAAGTAGAATTAAGGACTGTGCTTTAAGTGCAAGGATGGACTAGCAAAAGCCCAGCAAATCCTAAAACTCAGCCTTTGCAAGATTAATGTGATATTTCTCTAGAACACTGAGTTAGTAGAAAGAATGTTAAACTACATTGTGAGAAAGATATCATCATCTACAGCCGTCGGAGACACTAAAATATGTATCCAGGGGTGGGGAATTGTACTAGCGTTTATTTAATCTGCCTGTAATTGACATCCACATCCCAAATCAGAGTGCCTGGGTTCAATTCCTAGCTCTGCTCTTGAACCCAGTTTCATGCCAATGCAAGCCCTGAGAAGCTAGCATGATGGTTCAAGTAATTGGATTCCCTCTGTCCATGTGGGAGACCTGGACTGAATTCCCAGATCTTGGTTTCAGCCTGGCCAAAGTCTTGTTACAGGAATTTGAGGAGTGAACCAGCAAATAGGATCTTTTATTCATCTGCCTCTATCTCTTGGTTTTTCAAACAAAAAGGAAATATATGCAATTCAAGGTACGTTACTTGATGAGTTTTGTATAAAAGTACGTATCCATGCAAACATCATGACAAGAAGGAAATAGGACGTTTCTATTATCTGTAAATTCCCTTCAAGATGCTTTGTAGAAAAATCTCACTATCACTCTTCTAGGTCAACACTGAAATGCTTTCTGAAACTGCAAATTAGTTTATGTAAACAGAATACTATGCATATCCTATTTTGTGCCGCATATTTTTTATTGTGCTCTTTTAAATCATTGGCACGATCCATTATCTCATTGTGTCAAAATTTGCTTTTCCACCCAAGTGTTGCACATATTAGTTGTTTCCAATTCGGAGGTTTTGTAGCCACAGCAACTGAGCTATTGTGAATTGAGCTACTAAAAACATGGGGGTGCAAGTAACCTTTTCATATGCTGTTTTAAATTAATTTCAATCTATTCCCAGGAGTGGGATAGCTAGGTTATATGGTAGATTTATTTTTGCTTTTCTGAAGAATCTCCAAACGCTTTTCCATAATGGTTATACCAATTTGTATTTCCACCAACAGTGTACTAGGGTAACATTTTTTCCACATCCTCGCCAGCATTTTTTGTTTTTAATTTTTTTAGATGATAGCCATTCTAACTGGGGTGAGATAAATCTTCATTGTGCTTTTCATTTGCATTTTCCTGATGGCTTGTGGTCCTGTGCATTTTTTCACGTGTCTGTTGGCCAATTGCATTTCATCCTTTGAAAAACATTTGTTCAAATCCTTTGTTCATTTCTTAACTGGATTGTTTGTTTAGTTGTTTAGTTTCTTGAGCTCTTTATAGATCCTGGATATGAGTCATTTATAGGATGCAAAGTTTGAAGTATTTTCTCACATTGACAGTTGCCTCTTCACGTTGTTAACTGGTCCCTTTGCTTTGTAGAAGCTTCTTAGCTTTATGTAATCTCATTTGTCTATTTTTGTTTTAATGCCTGTCTTTACATAAGTTGTGTCAAAGTCTTGCAGCATTCCCACTTTCTTTTACTTCAGTCATTTGATTGATTTAGGTCTTAGGTTTAGTCAGATTATCTCTGTTTCCAGATTACACAATCCTTCATATAAGAGAACCAAAAGACTCTACTCAGAGACTATTAAAAGTCCTAAAAGAAATCAGCAAATTTGCAGGATGTAAAATCAATATACATAAATCAATAGCATTCTTATACACCAACAGTGCTCTGGCTGAAAAAGAACTTATAAGATCAAGCCTATTAAAAAAAAAGTGTAAATATCTTGGCATAAATTTAACCAAAGATGTGAAAGATCTCTAGAATAAAAATTTTAAAACAATAAGGAAAGAAATAGAAGAAAACACAAGAAAATGGGGAAAAATTATGTTCACGGATTGGAAGAATTAACATCATCAAAATGTTCTCACTACCCAAAGCCATTTACAGATTCAGTGTGATCCCAAAAGCATTCCTCACAGTTCTAGAAAAAGCAAGGCTAAAACTCATATGGACACACAAAAGATCTCAAATAACCAAAGCCATCTTAAATAATGAAAACAAAGCCAGTGACATCACAATATCAGATATTAAGACATACTCCAGAACTGCTATAATCAAAACAGCCTGGTACTTGAACAAAAATTGACCTGTGGACCACTGGAGCAGAATTAAAACCACAGAAATTAATCTACAAATCTACAAAAGTAACCTTTGGCAAAGTGCTAAAATCATTCCCTAGGGAAAACAAAGTCTCTTCAACAAATGGTGTTGGAAAAATTGGATTTCCACACATAGAAGTCTGAAACAAAATCCCAACCAAATACCCTAGACAAATAAAGTCACACTTGATGAAGAATCCAAACTGAAGACTTCATCTATTTCTTTTTAAAAATTTTTGTTTTTGTTGTGAGTTAAAACTTTTTTTTCATGTGATATCCAGTTGTTTCAGCACTAGAGTTGAGAAATTTTACATTACATCCATTTAGTTACCTTAGTGTCTGTAAGGAAAATAAATTCACTATATGCATGTATTGATCTGTAGACTTTCTATTCTATTGCTCATATATTTCTCCATGTCAATATCATACTGCTTGATCAATTGATAGTCTTAATTTCAATTCTTAAAACAATATGTCCTTAAACTATTTTCAAAATTGTTGTCATATATTCTTACAATTGTATCTATGAACTACATGAAATTTGTTCTATTTATATTATAAATAAAATTATTTTTTATTTATATGAAGAGGAATTATTTGGTACTTTTTAGACTTTTTAGAATTTTAAGTGACATATAAAAATTATATAATATTTCTATACATATATGTGTTTGAGTGTGTGTAAAGTCCAATCATGATCATTATAACTATTTTCCTCATAAATTTTAGAATCAGCTCATCATTTTCTATTTTTAAAGCTTACTAATATTCATATAGGATTTTGTGGAATTTATAGATTAATTTGAGGAAACTTGATACCTTAATATTGAATCTTCCAATTCATTATCATGGTAGGTTCTCTACTATTTAGACTTTATTGCAACACTATTTTGCATATTTCAATGATGAACCCTTAGACACGTATTCTATACTTGATCTTAGCCAAAAGGCCAAGAAGCAATAGACACATATTCTTAAATATATACCAAGATGTTCCATGCATTCTACATGGTATTGCAAAAAGAAGCATTTTATACTTCAATTTGCAATTTCTCATTGTTAAATTATGAAAATATAATTTATTTTTATTCTTATTATTGTTTAAATATCCTGAACCTTTGCAAATTTTAAGTATTAGTTAAGTAATTTCTTGTGAATTTCTTAGAATTTAATACACACACAAACATGGCATATGTAAATTTGGTGGATTTTACTTTTTGACAATCTATATCCATTTTATTTTTATTGAATTATTACAATGGTTTCTAGAATAATGTTAAATGTAAGTGAATAGAGCAAGCATTTTTGTTCTATTTTCAATTTTAGCAAAGACTTGCTTAGTTTTTCATAATTAAATCTCATATAATGTTAATTGCATGTTTTTCAAAGAAGCATTTTATCAAAATAAGCAAGTCACCTTCCATTTCTAATTTCTGAATATATTTATAATAAATAGGTATGAATTTTGTAAAAATACCTTTTAGGAATTTAATAATAATATTGTATAAATTTCTCCTCTCTCCTGAAAATATACTGAATTACATTGATTGATTTTTTAAATGACAAGCCAAGACTGTGCACCTAACATAAATAGAACTTCATCATGATATATTGATTGCCTTATTTATGATGATAAATTTAATTTTCCACAGCTCACTTAAGGATTTTTATGTCTATGTTCATTAGTGATTTTGGTCTGTAAATTTCACATAGTATTTTTGTTTAGTTTTGAATTATAATAAATGAATTAAATAATTTCACTAAATGTCTTCACACAGTGCCTACACTTTCATTCCTGGTATTAATAATTTGCCTTTTTATTCTTAATTGGTTAGTGTAGCTCAATGTTTATAAATTTTATTGAACTCTTCAAATAATCAGCATTAGGACTGATGTATTCTTACATAATTTTCATTCATTTTATTATATTTCATTGGTTTTCATCTTTTAAGAATTCCTGGCTTTATTAACTTCAGATTTAATTTTACTTTCTAGTCTATCTTCTCAAGGAAGAAACTTAGTTAATTTATTATTAGAGCTTATATTTTCTAAGAATTTATATTATAAAATTTCATCTAAGCCTTGCTTTAGTCATACCATGAATCTGATATTACTATTTTATTAATCTTTTGTTAAGTATATTCTAGTTGACCTTCAATTTCTTCTTTTACTGCTAGCTTGGGTGAATTTCAAATGCATGGAGATTTTCTATACTTTGCTATAGTTCTTAATTTAATTGCACTGTGGTTGGATAGCATACTCTGCATGAATTCAATTCTTATTATTATTTATTTTGCATTCAATGTATCTTTTCCTGCTTAGAGCAATATTCTGTATTAGATCAAACATATTGATATCTTCCCTATTTTTTTATTTGTTTAATCAATTATTAAGAGAGGAATGTTGAGAATCCCAACTAAAAGTATAGATTTGACTATTTTCCTTACAGTTCTTCAACTTTTCTTCATGTATAAAGATAGCTATTTTTTAATACTGAATACATATTTAATAATATGACCCTTTGAGGAATTGATCGCTTTCTTCCTAAGAAATTATCCCTTTTCTTTTCTTATTAATCTTTCTCTTAATGTCTAGCATATTTGGAATTGATATAGATACATACAGTCTAGTTTTATTATGAATCATGTTTACATAATAAAACAATTATTTTACAGTTAACTTTACTGAGTTTTCATATACAAAATATTGTTTTTGTAGGCAGCACGGATTTGAACCTTTTACATTTTATTTTGTTGGATGGTATGCAAGTTTAGATTAGATAATGTTAGAACATATAATACAGTTTCAGTGTGCTATCTTGCTATTGTTTCCATTTGTCTTGCCAATTCTTTAGGCCATTTTCTTTCTTTCTTTCTTTCTTTCTTTTTTTTTTTTTTTTTTTGCCTGTATGAAGTTTTACACTTTGTACAATCAGTTTATCTCCTTTGTTCATAGCTATTCCTTTTCTATTAGTTGTTTTAGGTTTACAATATCTATCTTTTGATGATTACCATCTAGTTTGATACAGTATTGTATCACTGCATGGGCAACATAAGAACTTTATAATAGTATGTTTTCACTTCCTTCCACCTCTCTTTTGTGGTATTTTGTCATCTATTTTGTTTTCATGATATTTTATTATTTTTAATTAACTATCTTTCAATAAGGTGCATAAGAAAATACATACTTAATATAGATTTCCAGACACACAGTAGTCCCCCTGTTATCCAAAGTTTTACTTTATTCCATGTTTGGTATCTGTGGTCAACCATAGTCTGAAAATAATAGAAGAAAGGTCTTTATTTCACTGTCATTCATATATTAAGGCATTGCAGTTTACAGTATTCTGGGTTGACTTTTCTATTCTCTTAAGATTTGGACTACATGTTGCCATTGTCTTCCAGCCTGAAGGGTTTCTAAAGAAAAGTCACCTGTGAGAGTAATTGGAGATCCTCTGAAAGTAATCTGGTGTTTCTCACGCACGTTTTAGAATCTTTTCTTAATGCTTTATAGTGGAAATTTTGACTACAAAGTATCATGGTGAAGATGTTTTCTGGTCATATCTGTTAGGAGTTCTATGTACTTCCTGTACTTAAACATTCCTTTCTCCAAATTAGGGAAGTTTTCTGTAATTATTTCACTAAGTAGGCCTTCTAATCCCTTCTCTGTTTCCACACCTTCAGGCACTCCTAAGACCCATATGTTGGATCATTTGCTAGTATCCCTGAGATCTCCAACATGGTTTTTATGTTTTCTAATTTATTCTTCTTGATTTTTCATCAGACTATATAATTTTCAGACATTTTTCTAAAAGCTCAAATATTCTTTCTTCTGCCTCACCAAATCTGTTGTTGAGGCTTTCCACTGCATTTTTTATTTGATCTATTGAAATCACCATTTCTAGTATTTCATTTTGATTTCTTTTTTTTTTTGCCATGACCAAAACCATTTTTAAACCTTTTATTTCATGAATACAAACTTCATGCATTTCTTAATTATAACTTCAGCAATATAATGGTTCTTCACACTGCGCCCACCCTTCCACCCCTACTCCCACCCCTCTTCTTCCTCCCTCTCCTATTCCTAGTCTTATTTTATACCAATATCTATTTTCAATTAGCTTTATTCACAGAAAATTAAGTCTACAGTAAGTACAGAGTTCATCAATTTGTGTGATAAAAGAGAAAAAAAAAGAAAAAGTGTAAAAATGACAAAGAAACTGTTTCTTAACAGCTGAGACAAGGGCTGTTCAAAGTCATTGGATTTGATGCTAATTTTACTTTTTTTTTTTTGAGAAACTTAATTAACTTTAAAGAAGCACTCCAGAACGATATATCTTTGCGATCACTTAGACATAACTGTAGCTTATGAGACATAAGAGTATCCTTCACTTAATAACTTAAGAGAAAGTAAGTCTTTAGGAACAAGTTTTGTCATTAATTAAAGAAGCGCCTAAGAAAACAAACAATGGAGTTGGACACTTTGGTCTAACTAAAATTTATGAGACATACATATATCCTCCACTTAATACACTAAAATGGAATAAATCTTTGAAAATCAGTTTTATTGCTAACTCTCCTAATACAACTCTTTGAGGGCAGAGGTCCTTCATGGTGGGTTAGTGCACAATGACATCTGTTGTTAATTTTACAAGTAACACTCTTATGTATGACACTAGTGATCACCCAGGGATCTTGACATGAGCTACCTAGGCTACAGAAGCCTTTTGAATCCACAGACTCCTTCAGTATTTAAACAAGACCATCAGCAAAGTGGAAGTTCTCTCTTCCCTTCATAAAAAAGTACATCCTTCTTTGATGACCACTTCTTTCCACTGGGGTCTCACCCATAGAGGTCCTTCATGTTGGACACTTTTTGCCACTCTAGGCTTTCCACACCTGATTTCTCTTGTGGATTTTTCAGCTAGACCAGAATGCCTTAAGGGCTGATTCTGAGGTCAGAGTGCTACTAAACGTGATTGTCATTCTATGAGTCTGCTGTATGGACCACTTCCCATGTTGGAGCCCTTGCTCCTTTTTAATTCTATTATTATTACCAAACATTTAATCCTATTTATATGATTACTTTAACACTTAATCTTATATATATATATGATCATTTTAACACTTATTCCTATCCATATGATTATTTTAACACTTAAAATGCTATTTTTACCCCCAGCTTAAGAGGACTTGGGGTCCCATGGCAAGATTTTAAACTGTACCCTTAGGAGAAATTCTATAGGACTGCATACAGAATTATACCACTTATAGTTATAAACTTCATACACTTCCTCATTTTAACTTTAGGTGATTTCTTTTTAAAACCTCAATTTCATGGGAAAATTTTTCATTCATATCATATATTGTTTTCTCTAGTTTGTGGATTTGCTTCTGGTTGCTTTTGAGTAAACCTATGATCAATTTTTGAATTCCATCTCCTGTAATAACTCAATCTCTTCATCTTCACATTCTAGTATCAAAATGTGACTGTGTTCCTTTGGGATGGGGGGTCATAGTGTCTTTCTTATCTTCGTTTCTTGAATTTCTGCATTTACTTTTAGGCAACCATCCCTTCTCCTCTAAGCTAAGGAATGCCCAGGTTTTAGCCCCAGTGTGTTCAACACTCATACACACTGCTGTAAGTACTGCACATATGATCAGTGCAGTCTTTCCTGTGAGCACAGTTCCCTCTGCTATGAGCTGCTCTGGGCAACCAAGGGGCTCTGAGAGTGCACTGCAGCATTCTGTGATTGTCCAGAACCCAGCTACACCCTGCATCCTCTCAGTCACAGTGTTTTCTCAGTCTCAGCTCCCAGGGCTCTCAGGGTCATGGAGTGTCAGTGCAGCCACCCTACTAGTTTGTCCTGTCCACATTGAGACTGAGGTGTTCCAAGAGCTGCTGCCCATGTGTGTTCCAGCCCCCTGGATCATGTCTGGTCCTCCCAGCCAGATTCTATGTCAGTGAGGAATGCAGGTTTTTCTCTCTGGTAAGATCTCTGGATCACAGGTGCACAAAATATCCACCAGCGACAGCCCTGCTCACTTCACAAAAGTGCTGGTTGCATAGGAAAATCCTATAGGTGCCACTTCCCTTCCAAAAGGATGGTTCCTCCTCCCTTCCTGTTGCCAAGTGGGTGCAGCTGACACTGTGGAGACTGTCTCTTTTGTATGTTCTTGAACTGCTGTGGTTGGCCCCATCATCTGGGTTGAAGGCAACATCAATAATTGCAGGGTGCATGCTCACAAGCTGAAGCAGCCACTTACCTGCCTGTGTTCAAAAATGGCACCAGCCCTACCATTGCTGGCTGCAGGTAACTATTGTAGCAGGTACAAGAGGAGAGAGAAAGAGACGTGATGCTCCCCTCACCACACATGAGTAGGCACCCTGCTGTTGAGGGATCCAGGCTGAACACAAAAAGGTGCAGTTCACTAAGTTCTCTCCCACTGTATCAACAGTGGTGTGGGTCCATGCAGTTCAATCTCACCTGATTTGCCAGGGCAGGCACCTTCTTCCCTGGTTCTAAGGTGCTGACTCCATGCACCTTGCTTCATGTCTGCCAATTTCATTCTTTTTTATAGCTTAGTAGTATTCCATCATGTATATGTACTGCATATCCATTATCCATTCATCTGTGCCTGGATGTTTAGATTGTTTGCATCTCTTGGCAATTTTGAATAGTGCTTAAATGAACATGGGAGTGCAGAAGTCTCTACAACAAATGGATTCCATTTCCCTTGTATATACACCCTGGTATTGGATTGTTAGATCATATGATAGTTATATTTTTAAGTTTTTTGAGAAACCTCCACATTATTTTCCACAAGGGCTGTATTAATTTACATTGTCACCAACAGTGTGCAAAAGTTTCATTTTTCCACATCCTGTCAATACTTATGCCTTGTCTTTTTGTTGATAGCCAATCTAATTGGAGTGATGTGTCATAGAGGTTTTGAGTTGCATTTCCCTAATGATTAGTAATGTTGAGCATTTTTCCATATTTCTGTTGGCCTTTTGAATGTCTTCCTTAAAGAAATGTCTGTTTATATCCACTATCCATTTTTAATTGGACTGTTTTTTGCTATTGTGTTTTTTTGGGTTCTTTATAGATTCTATTAAGCCTTTTTCAGATGTATAGTTTGCTAATAATATCTCCCACTTTTTGGGTTGTTTCTTCATTTTAGTATTATTTCCCTTACTGTGCTTTTTAGTTGGGTAAAATTTCATTTGCCTATTTTTTCTTTTTTTCCTGTGCTTTTGGAGTCTGATTTAAAAAAAATTTCCTCACTTATTCCGATGTCCTGAAGTGCTCTGTCTATATTTCTTTTCATAGTTTCAAAGTTTCAGATCTTACATTTAGATGCGTAATCCATGCTGAGTTATCATTCCACATGATGAGACAATGGTCTAATTTAATGCTTCTGTATATCGGTATCCAATTTTCCCAACACCATTTACTGAAAAGACTATTATTTTCCAATGCATGCTCTTATTGTCTTTTTCAATAAAGATATCTCCAAGATATTTGGTGTAGATGTACGTGTTTGTCTCTAGAATCTCTATTCCATTGGTCCATGTATCTGTTTTTACACCAATGTTATGCTGTTTTAATTATACCTTTGTAATATATGTTAAAATCAGGTGAGGTAATGCCTCCACCATTATTTGCTTTGTCTGTTTGTTTGTTTGGTTTTTGTTTAAGATTGCTTTGGCCATTAAGAGTTTTGTAGTTCCATCAAAATTTTAGTGGACTTTTTTCTACTTCTGTGGAAAAAATGTCAGGGTATTTTGGTAGAAATTATAATGAACCTCTAAATTGCTTTGAATAATATGGATATTTTCATTTTATTGATCTTTCTAATTTATGAACAAAGAATGCTTTTCCATTTCTTTGTGTCTTTTTTGAATCTATTTCTTCAATGTGTTATAATTTTCATTGTAAAAATGTCTCATCTCTTTGGATCAGTGTATTCCCATGTATTTTATAATTTTTGTAGCCTCTGGAAAATGAATTGCTTTCTTGATATTTTCAGATATTTCACTAGTGTTTTGTAACAAGGTTATTGATTTTTGCATGTTGACTTTGTATCTTGAAACTTTACTGAATTTGTTCATGAGTTCTAGTTGCTTTTTTTTTTATTTTTTTTATTTTTGACAGGCAGAGTGGACAGTGAGAGAGAGAGACAGAGAGAAAGGTCTTCCTTTGCCGTTGGTTCACCCTCCAATGGCCGCCGCGGCCGGCGCGCTGCGGCCGGCGCACCGCGCTGATCCGATGGCAGGAGCCAGGAGCCAGGTGCTTTTCCTGGTCTCCCATGGGGTGCAGGGCCCAAGTACTTGGGCCATCCTCCACTGCACTCCCTGGCCACAGCAGAGGGCTGGCTTGGAAGAGGGACAACCGGGACAGAATCCGGCACCCCGACCGGGACTAGAACCCGGTGTGCCGGCGCCGCTAGGCGGAGGATTTAGCCTAGTGAGCCGCGGCGCCGGCCTCTAGTTGCTTTTTGCAACTAAGTTTTCTATATTGCAAAGGGGCCACTTATCCTCCTTTCTGATTTGGATGTTCTTTCTCTTGCCTATTTGCTCTGGCTAAGACTTCCAATATACTGTTGAATAAAAGTGGTAAACGTGAGTGTCCTCATCTACTTCCTAATCTTAGAAGAGAAAAAGCATTAATTTTTTCCCCATTCAGTGTGATGCTAGCTTTTAGCTTACTAGTTATATGGCCCATGTTATGTTGAAGTACATTCCTTCAAATCCAATTTGCCAAGAATTTTTATCTAATTCACTTTATTCATCTATTGATATGATTGTATTATTTTACCCTTCATTCTGGTGATGTAATGTATAATGTTTTTTTGGTTTGCATATATTGAACTATCCTTGAATCCCTGGTATGAATCCAACTTGTTTATTGTAAATAAGTGTTTAAATGTACTGTTGGATTTTATTTGCTAGCATTTTTTGAGAATTTTTATATCTACATTCATAAAGGATATTGACCTATAACTTTCTTTTTTATTGCAAGCTTGTTGAATTATGGTGTAAATGTAATGCTGGACTCGTATAATCATATAATGAGTTTGGGGAATAAGCACTGTGGCACAGCTTAACCTGCCACTACTTGAGATGCTCACAGCCATATCTGAATCCCTGATTCACGTCCTGACCACTCTGCTCCAAATCCAGCCTCCTGCTAGTGGGTAAACTGGGAGTCAGCAGATAATGGCTCAAGTGCTTAGGTCCCTGCCACCCATGTGGGAACCACAGATGGAGTTTCAAACCTAGCTTCAGCCAGACCCAGCCCTAACTGCTGTGGACATTTGGAGAGTGCACTGGCAGATGGTAGATCAATCTCTCTCTATTCTCTCCCTCTCTCTCTTTCCCTCCCTCCCTCCCTCACCCCTGGCCCCCTCACTCTGCCTTTCAAGTAGATGAAAATGAATAAATTAATCTTAAGATATATATATATATATATATATATCCACATATAAGTGAGATCATGTGATATATGTCTTTCTGTGCCTGGCTTACTTCACTTCATAACCATCTCTAGGTTCCATCTATGTTGTTGTGAATGACAAGATTTCATTCTTTATTCATAGATGAGTAGTATTCCACACATAGTAAGAGAGAGAGAGAGAGAGAGAGAGAGAGAGAGAGAGAGAGATTTAAGAAGAATTTCTTTATCTTCCATTTTTTTGAAACTAATTTAAGAAGAAGTTGTGTTAGTTCTTCTTAAATGTTTGGTAGAATTTAGCAATGAAGCTATCTGGTCCTAGGATTTTCTATGTTGGAGGACTTTTTTTTAAAAGAATTATTTATTTATTTGAAAGTCAGAGTTATATATATATATACACAGAGACAGACAGACAGACAGACAGAAATAATCTTCCATCTACTGGTTCAATCCCTAGATGGCTGCAACTGTTGGGGCTTGGCCGATCTGAATACAGGAACCAGGAGTTTCTTCTGAGTCTCCAACGTGGGTACAGGGGTCCAAGCACTTGGGCCATCCTCTGCTGCTTTCCCAAGTGCACTAGTTGGGAGCTGGATTAGAAGTGGAGTATCCGGGACTCGAACCTGCACACACATGAGATGCCTACACCACAGGCAGTGCCTTCACCCACTATGCTACAGCACCAGCTCTGGAAGACTTTTTGTACTGATTCAATCTCACTACTCATTAGTGGTCTATTTGGGTGTTCTATTTCTTTATGACTGAATCTTGGAGAGGTGTTTTTGTCATGGAATTTGTCCATTTCTTTTAGGTTATCAAACATTTTGCCCCTTAGCTGGTCATAGTAATCTCTAACAGTTCTTTGTATTTCTATGGTGTCAGTCATAATGTCTTCATTTTCAGCTTGAAGTTTATACATTTGAATCTTTTCTCTTTTTTTCTCAGTGAATTTAACTCTTTGTTGATTTTAACTTTGGAAACAACCAGCTCTTTGCTTCACTGGTTTCTTTTGTGTGTTTTTAGTCTCTGTCATTTATTTGTGTTATGAGTTTCATTATTTCTTTCCTTCTACTAATTCTTTATTTGATTTGTTCTTGTATTTTGAGTTCCTTAAGTTTTGATGATGAGTTGCTTATTTGAAATCTTTCTGCTTTTTTGATGCAGGCATTCACTGCTATAAGCATCCCTTTTAGTATTGCTTTTGTTTTACAACATAGTTTTGATATGTTGTGTTTCCATTGTAATTAATTTCAAGGAATTTTTCAAATTCTTTAATTTTTTCCTTGAGTTGCACTTTGTTCAGGGTAAGTTGTTTAATTCCTACGTGTTTATGTGGTTTCCCAAGTGTTTCTTGTTGCTGAATTCTACTTTTACTGCGTTGTGATCCACACATAACTGGGTAGAAGTAAGTCACAGGCCCTGCTCACAGTCACATACAGCGTGCCTTCCTGGAGGTTCCTCCTAGGATGTGCCTCCACAATAGTCATAATATATCCAACTAAAGCAGAGAGACTTAAAAGTGTACATGTGACAACAGGAGATATGTAAAAGATCAGAAAATTACCTATGCTTAATAACAGAAGTGAAAGGGACAATATTTGACCAAATACTGCTTAAAATTCTAAACCATTCAAAGGAACTATTTCAAAAAATTTTATAAACACTAAGTAGGAAAATATAAGCACGTAGACACATTATATTCAAATCAATGCACCTTGGAATACTACACGGCAGAAAAAAGAAAAAGAAATCCTGTCCTTTGAAACAAAATGGATGCAACAAAAACAAAGCCAGAGGCATCACGATACCAGATTTCAGGGCATACTACAGGGCAGTTATATCAAAACAGCCTGGTACTGGTACAGAAACAGATGGAGAGACCAAAGGAGCAGAATAGAAACACCAGAAATCAATCCAAACATCTACAGCCAACTTATATTGGATCAAGGATCTAAAACCAGTTCCTGGAGCAAGGACAGTCTATTCAACAAATGGTGCTGGGAAAACTGGATTTCCACATACAGAAGCTTGAAGCAAGACCCCTACCTTACACCTTACACAAAAATCTACTCAACATGGATTAAAGACCTAAATCTATGACCCGACACCATCAAATTATTAGAGAACATTGGGGAAACCCTGCAAGATATAGGCACAGGAAAAGACTTCTTGGAAAAGACCCCAGAGGCACAGGCAGTTAAAGCCAAAATTAACAATTGGGATTGCATCAAACTGAGAAGTTTTTGTACGGCAAAAGAAACAGGAACGTGAAGAGGCAACTAATAGAATGGGAAAAGATATTTTCAAATTATGCAACCGACAAAGGGTTAATAACCAGAATCTACAAAGAGATCAAGAAACTCCACAACATCAAAACAAACAACCATCTTAAGAGATGGGCCAGGGACCTCAATAGACATTTTTCAAAAGAGGAAATCCAAATGGCCAAGACACATGAAACAATGTTCAGGATCACTAGCAATTAGGGAAATGCAAATAAAAACCACAATGAGGTTTCACCTCACTCCGGTTAGAATGGCTCACATACAGAAATCTACTAACAACAGATGCTGGCGAGGATGTGGGGAAAAAGGGACACTAACCCACTGTTGGTGGGAATGCAAACTGGTAAAGCCACTATAGAAGTCAGTTTGAGGATTCCTCAGAAACCTGAATATAGCCCTACCACATGACCCAGGCATCCCACACCTTGAAATTTACCCAAAGCAAACTAAATTGGCAAATAAAAGAGCTGTCTGCACCTCAATGTTTATTGCAGCTCAATTCACAATAGGTAAGACCTGGAATCAACCCAAATGCCCATCAACAGTAGACTGGATAAAGAAATTATGGGATATGTACTCTATAGAATACTATACAGCAGTAAAAAAAATGAAATCTGGTCATTTGCAACAAAATGGAGGAATCTTGAAAACATCATGCTGTGAGAGTATTTCAGGCATGGAAAGCCAAGACACTCTGAAAAAAAAAAAAAAAAAAAAAACCTAAATGAAAGATCTCTGTGAGTGAGATCCCGGTGGAAAGAACAGGTCTTCAAAGAAGGAGGTACCTTTCTCTGAAGGGAGGAGAGAACTTCCACTTTGACTATGACCTTGTCTAAATAAGATAAGAATCGGAGAACTCAGAGGGCTTCCATAGCCTTGGAAACTCATGACTGGAGCATAGGGAGACTACTGATGCCATAGACAGGAGTGTCAGTTGGTAAAGTCAACAACAGGAGTCACTGTGCACTTACTCCTCATGTAGGATCTCTGTTCTTATTGTGCTGTACATTGAAATTTAATGCTACAACGAGTACTCAAACAGTATTTTTCACTTTGTGTTTCTATGTGGGTGCAAACTGTTGAAATCTTTACTTAATGTATACTAAACTGATCTTCTGTATATATAGAAAATTGTAAATGAATCTTGATATGAATGGAAGGGGAGAGAGAGGGGGAAAGGAGAGGGTTGCATGTGGGAGGGAAGTCATTGGTGGGGGAGCCAATGTAATCCATAAGCTGTACTTTGGAAATCTATATTCATTAAATAAAAGTTAAAAAAAATCAACAGAGGAAATAAAAAAAAAAAGAAAAGAAAACGTCATGCTGAGTGAAATAAGCCAGTCCCAAGGGGACAATTATCATATGTTCCCCCTGAGCAGTGACAATTAACTGAGCACCAAAACAGAAACCTGCTGAAGTGAAATGGACACTGTGAGAAATGGACACTATGACTTGATCAGCCCTTGTCTGACTGTTGAGGGACAACTTACTACTTTATTCCTTTAGTATTTTTTTGTTCTACTTAATACCATTGGTTGAACTCTTTAACACACAATTATTCTTAGTCATATAAATTTAACTAAAAAATGATCCCTGTTATAGATAAGAGTGGGAATAAGAGAGTGAGGAGATGCACAGTTCGGCACATGCTCTCTCAGACTTACCCCTAATGGTAGAGCTAGAAATCTGCCAGGGGATTCCAATTCAGTCCCATCAAGGTGGCATGTACCAATGCCATCTTACTAGTCAAAAGGATCAGTTTCAGTTCATAATTGATCATAATGATAGGATTAAATGTCAAAGGGATTACATAAACAAGACTAGTGTCTGCTAATACTAACTGATAGAATTTAAAAAAGAGAACAATCCAACATGGGAAGTGGGATACACAGCAGACTCATAGAATGGCAGATGCCCTGAACAGCACTCTTGCCTTAGAATCAGCCCTTCAGGCATTCATATCTGGCTAAAAAGCCCATGAGAGTTTCTGAGGCATGGGAAGCCAAGACACTGTGGCAAAAAAAAAAAAAAAAAAAAAAAAAAAAAAAAAAAGCTAAATGAAAGATCTCTGTGTCTCTGTGAGTGAGATCCCAGCAGAAAGAACGGGCCATCAAAGAAGGAGGTACCTTTCTCTGAAGGGAGGAGAGAACTTCCACTTTGACTATGACCTTGTCTAAATAAGATCGGAGTTAGTGAACTCAAAAGGCTTCCATAGCCTATGCAGCTCATGACAAGAGCCTCGGATGATTACTGATGTCATAAATAAGATTGTCAATTTGTTAAATCAACAACTATAGTCACTGTGCACCTACTGCCCATGTAGGATATCTGTCCTTAATGTGTTGTACTATGCAAATTAACAGTAAATCTACTACTCAAACGGTACTTCATATTTTGTGTATTTGTGTGGGTGTAAACTGTTGAAATCTTTACTTAGTATATACTAAGTTGATCATCTGTATATAAAGATAATTGAAAATGAATCTTGATGAAGAATGGGATGGGAGAGAGACTGGGAGATGGGATGGTTGCAGGTGGGAGGGTTGTTATGGGAGAAAAAAGCTGCTATAATCCAAAAGTTGTACTTTGGAAATTTATATTTATTAAATAAAAGTTAAAAAAAGAAAATATTATACTTAGTGAAAGAAGACAGTCTCAAAAGGACAAATACCATATGTTCTCCCTGATCTATGGATCTATGGCAATTAATAGAACACCTAAAAGGTAATATAGAAGTGAAATTGACACTTTGAGGTACAATGACTTTAAAGAGCCCATGTCTGGACTTTTGAGGAACAGTTCTTTTTTTTTTTTTTTTTTGTACTATTTGCTGAACTCTTTACTTAGTATAGGGCTAATCTTATGTGTAGGAAGTTAATTGACAAATATCTTAGTAAAAAATAAGAATAGGAATAAGAGAAAAAGGAGGAAAAAGGGTAGGAGTATGGGAAGAATCACTAACTTCCTAAAGTTGTATTTATTAAGTGCATGAAGATTGTATACCTTCAAAAATGTTTCAAAGTAAAAAAAAAAAAGAAGAAATAAAGGAAATATTCCCTTCAAGGAAGTAATTATCTGAGACAAAAGTGTACATTTCAACTAAAACTGTGAACATCAAAATACAATAGAAAGATAAGGTTAAATCACTGTAATCAATAAGTATTCTATACCAGCTAATATCTAGCCTTTCAAAGAGAAGAAATGTGAGAGATAAAACCAGTAACATTCTTAGAATAAAACAAAAGAAAATCATCATGTTCTTGGAGTAGGCAAAGATTTCTTAAACCATCCTACAAAACACACTTAATAAGTGAAATGACTGATGAGTGGACTTCATTAAAGAACTTCATGAAAATGAAGACTTCTGTTCATCGCAAGACTCTGCCAATGAGTAAAATGAAAGGCATGGCATGGAAAATGTGTATAAAATTCCCTAAACAATAAAAAGGCAAACAAATCAAATCTTTAAAATGGGTAAAGGAACTTTTTAAAACATTTAATGTTATAAAACGTTAAAATTTTAATCAGTTTTTTTTGTAATTTAAAGCATAAAAGTTTCATGCATTTCACATATACAGATTTAGGAACACAGTGATACTCCCCATCCTAAAGTGATTTGTAGATACAATTTTAAGAACATAATTATATTCCCTTCCTCCTTCACTTGTCTCACCCTCCCTCTTTCCTTTCTTTCTTTTTTTTTAAAGGTTGATTCTATTTATTTGAAAGTCAGATTCACAGAGAGAGAGAGAGAGAGAGAGAGAGAGAGAAAGAGAGGTCTTCCACCAGCTAGTTCACTCCCCCACTGGCCGCAACGGCCGGAGCTCTGCTGATCGGAAGCCAGGAGCCAAGAGCCTCCTCCAGGTCTCCCAGGAGAGCTCAGAGGCCCAGGGGGTTGGGTCATCCTCCACTGTTCTCCCAGGCCACATCAGAGAACCAGATCAGAAGTGGAGCAGCCGGGACTTGAACCAGCACCCATATGGGACACCAGCACTGCAGGTGGTGGCTTTGCCCATTATGTCACAGAGTGGCCTCCTTTTCTTTCTTTTTTATTTTAGTTTTTGATAACATATTTTAAATTACATTACAGTAAAAAGTTTGATACAGCATCAAATAAAAATTTCAACAAGTAAAATGGGTAAAGGACTTTAATAAGCCTTTCTCTCACTGCATACTTTCATCAAAATCCTCGAATAGATTAGCAAAATATGGTGCATTTATGTAAAAATATTACGTGGCAACTAAAGCTAGCATATACTGCTGTATCCGACGGTCCAAATGACTGGACATAATATTGAGTAAAATACAAAAACTAAACACAAAAACATACAAATGTTTCCACTTACATAAACTTCCATAATATACAAAATTGAATCACAATTAAATCAGTCAGATTAGTGATGATGTACACGGGAGAGTAGTTTCAACCGGGAACTAAAATGTGAATGATTTTTCTGCCTCTTGTCTTGCTCTACATTCCAATCCAGATGGTTATTATGTGGGCATATATATATGCAAAAATTTAATCAAGCTTCATACTTAAGGTATGTTCACATCATGCATTTTATATTTTAATAAAAAGCGCATGAAAAATGAGATTAAATAATACAAAATAGACTTAACAAATTGCCATACCACACAAAGGTACAATTTGCAAAAAGGTAAAATTAAAAGAAATAAAAGGAATTAAGTAACATGTGTTTGTTTTTTCCCTAAAAATAAAATGAAAGGAATATATCAAAATGATAGAAAAATGTGGAAAGAGTATTTTAAAAATATTTTTAATAAGTTGTATACTATCAATTATCACTGTTTTCACAATGTGAGTACTATTTATATTAGAAAGATTCTTCATCCTCCCAAGCATAAACTGTAAATTTTCTGACACTAATATTGATATACTGTGGGCTTAGAAAAAGTCTGACTCCAAAATAACACATTTTCCATGCATTACCCCGATTTATGATCTCAACATCTCATAAACTAGGTATAGACACTATTATTAGTGTCATTTTACACATGAAGAAACTGAAGCTTAAATGGGTTTAGTAACTTGCACAAAGCCAACGAGGTACTTAGGGTAGAGCTTGTCATATTGAAAACACTCAAACTAAAAAAAAAATCAAGAAGGATTCTAACCTTCTTTGTCTATGTCCATTTGACTTTCAGCTAGAACTCTTAGGAATGTAATGCAAAGTTGGTATTAGCTCGTTACTCATTATTATAGCATTTGTTAGCGTATTGGTCTTAGCAGCTGTTTTGATCTCATCATCTTGTGGCTAGTCCCTGGACCTATCATGTACCTACCATTGAGCACCTACCAATGTACAAGGTTTCCAGGTGAAAGGAATGTGTTGGCAAACAACAGAGAAAATGTCCTCCTCTCACACAGCTAACATTCTGGAGAGTGTGAGAGTGATAAAATACTCGTAGTGGAGTAAAAAGAAAGAAATTTCAGGACTCCTTCAAAAAAGGGTAACCAGGGAAACCTCTCCTAAGAGGCAGCTTAAATTCAAGACTCAGCCTGTCAAGCAAAGCCTTAGAAAAAGTATCCAGGAAGAGGAGCAGCAAGTACAAAGGTCGCAGGCTGCTGGGTAAGTTTTAGGAATTCTGCATTTGTGAGCAAACATGCCCATTAAAATCCACATTCCAAAAATATGTGTTCTGTGTTGTACTTACAACATTGTCTGTGCACACTCTGACTTGAAAGTCAAACGTGCGTATTACTAGCACTTCTCAGGGTCTGCTGTACTACCCTCATTTGCATTCTAACTTACCAAGCCAAAGGTCAGAACCACTCATCCCAAGAGTCAGTTTAGTGATCACTTATTTTTAATTGAGCATGTCTGTTGGGATACAGCTCCACCTAAGTGATTTAAAAAATAGTATCTCTGACTACATACACTATTACTGATTCTAAGTTCCAAACTCGCACATAATCCTTAGTATCTTGTTAAAGTGGAAACTCTGGTTCTGGAAGGCTGAGCAGGATCTGGGACTGATTCTGCTTTTCTGACAAGCAGCCAGGTGATGTCTGTGCTGCCAGTTTTTGAACCACATATTGAGAAAGATCTTCAAAGACTTCTAACAATTAAAATATTTCTATTTCCAGCACTGTTAAAGAGCCCATAGATTTTTGTTCCTGCTAGCATGAGACTCTGGGCAAAATGGCACAGATGTGCTGATTCTTAACATGGCTCTGGTTGTGATAATTAACTTAAATAGCATATGCAAAAAGACAGAACACTTTATATAGATTAAGTGCACACTTAATATTATTTTTATCTGGTGGAAAATTAACTGCCTCAAATAAAAACTGAATTACTCGTGATGGCACTATTAAAATCAAGCCTTTGTAAAGAAAGTTCTTAAATACTCTGGACTTAACATGTCTTTATGTACGAAATGGGATCAGTTAACATATGGTGCACTTTTTTTGGTGTTCAGCATTGTGCTAAACAGTAAGAGAACAGAAGCAGTATGCAAAAGAGGTTCTTCCCTCAAGGATCTCCAATACACTTGAAAGAGTGGGAAAATAATTCAAGAGAGAACATAATTGCTTGCTAATTAGTATGACAGCACATTAAATTACTACAGGGGATCAGAGGCAAGCAAGATCAGTAAGGTGTGTTGTTCAACATTCCACTACAGGCAGCCCTGACAAGGGCGTGGAGACCAATCTAAGCCACGGGCTTCCTAGATGTCTTCACTCCCAGGCTGACTCACAGTGTACAACAAGGTTGAACTGCCATCTTTTCTAAATGTCCTGTTTTCTACCTGCAGCAAAAGCTGGGGAAGAGATGAGGCAATGTAGATATACAATAGTATTCTGTATTGACCACACACACCAATCAAGACTCAGTGGAAAAAACTACAGAGCTATAGTTCTCTAGAAGTTCCCAAATATACATGCTCAGGGATGGATGAAAGATAATGATGATAAATATATAGATAGATGATCGGTAGGCAGATAGATAGCTAGACACAGTAGATGATCAATAAGATACACAGGTAAGTAGGAGATGATAGATTGATACACAGCCAATAGATGATAGGTGAGATAGATACCAAGATAGATCAGTAGAAAATAGATGATAGGTAGGCAGGTAGGTATGTAATTAGATAGATAGATAGATAGATAGATAGAGCTAAAATATTTAGATAGTGGGGCCAGTACTGTGGCATAGCAGGTAAAGCCACCAGCTGTAGTGCCAGCATCCCATATGGGTTCCGTTTTGAGTCACAGCTGCTCTACTTCCAATCCAGCTCTCTGCTGTGGCCTAGGAGAGCAGTAAAAGATGGCCCAAGTACTTGGTCCCCTGTAGTCATGTGGGAGACCCGGAAGAAGCTTTTGGCTCCTGGCTTCAGATCGGACCAGCTCCGGCTGTTGTAGTCATTTGGGGAGTGAACCAAAGGAAAGAAGACCTCTCTCCCTCTCTCTATCTTTCTGCCTCTGCCTCTCTGTAACTTGGCCTTTCCAATTAAAAAACTGTATATATTAAACTCCAAAACTCCTTATTCTTTTGTCTTCTTTTCTTGTCATGCCTCTTGGTTCCCAATAAGGACAGGTGCGGGGCACTATGAGGGCTTCGTATTCCACTTCTTTCAATCACAAGAGAGGGTTGGGGTTTGATAGCCAAGGCTGGCTTGTTTGGCATCTCCACATCTTTACTTGATGATTCCCAAAATCAAAACTGATTTCTGTCCAAGTATGAGTAAAGTGTGATACTGTCAAAATTATAGGAAGAAATCTATTACTTTTAACTTAGTACTTGGTATTACACTTGCATTTCTATTACACACGTGACATATTTGTGTGTATGTGTGTGTACATACACTTCCCTTCAGATTCCCTAGCTATTTATAAAATATAATTTGGGCTTGAACATAATTGTATAGTTTTTCTACTCATCATTTTGCTTTCCAGCACTTAACATAATCTAGCAAGTCCCATAAAAAAATCTTGTATTAATTCTGGAAAAACAGTCAAAACTTTAGAGGAGCAAATTGGGGAGGGAAGGAAGGTGAGGAGATTCTACGAAAATGAAAGAGCAGGAGGAGCTTCCAGAGAAAAGGACATTAAATTACAGCAGTTAGTGCAAATTGAGATGAAACGTAGAATAAGGATTAATAGAATAAATAATGTCATATAGGAGATGATGCTAATTGCCAGGCAATCACTGAATCTGAGATAAGGAAAAATATCCTCAGTGTTTTATTTCAGAGTGACACATAAAATAAATAATGCTTAGGGAAAATGAAACCTGAATATATGGAAATTTGAATTTCTTGGGATAACATAGGTTTAAATAACTTGCAGAAATCCTACAGTCAATATCATGTTGAATGGGGAAAATTTGAAAGTATTGCTAATACGAAGATCTGAAACCAGACAAGGATGCCTATTCTCAACGTTTTTATTCACTATAGCTCTGAAAGTCCTAGGCAGAGCAATTAGAATTCTAAGGAATCCAAGATGATACTTCTATTTAAGAAAGTTAAATAGCAGACCCTTTGAAGCAGTAGAAGCAAAAACTGGACCACCATGTGTTCTCAGCACCTTTTGACTATATATCATTCCATCTGAAATTGCTGGAAGATTCTGAAAGAACATTTATTTTTATATGTGTACACTAGGCTTGAAGATATGTGTGGTTTGACAAAAGTCTTCAGAAATGTGTTTTGTTTCACCATTTACCTGCCAAAGCAAATGGTGAATCTAATAGGTGGGCTTGGACTGATATAATTTTGGCCTCAGATCTGGAAAAATCTAATCTTATCCCAGTGTTGCCATCCATCACCTAGTGTCAGCTATACTCTCTTCTACATGGCATCTAGCAACTTTCATTTGAAAAGAAAGATGGTTCATTACCTGCCCTGCTTGGTGCTCTGAGCTATAGACTCTTGCCATCTCTTGTCTGCAGTTTCTCATGTAACAACCTAAAACATGTTGTCATTCACCACACTGGCCTGTGGGGTCTTTCTTTCACAGTTTCAATCCTGCTCACTCATCTGCCTTGAATTCCCTTCTCTATCAACTTCCCTAGGTGCTACTGAACAATTAATCTACTTTAAGATTAAGAATACTCTTTTATTTCTACAGTCCTTATAACTCTGACTCCTATTGATCAATTAATCCTTTAGGTTCATCCTAACTCTGACCTCCTTCACCATATTCCAGGGTACAATTAGCTGTTGGTCTCTCACATCCATACCTTCAAGGTTTATGTATGAGGAGACTTTAGAAAGTTCGTGGAAAATGCATAAGCAGATTCCTCTAAAGGTTCATAAAAATTAAATTTAAAAAGTTTTTTTGGTGAAAAACACTTTTGAATACCATTCATATTATCAAAAACCAATGAATGGGTCCAAAAATATTTTGCAGGAAAATAAACATATCCTTTGATTCCATTCTCCAAAAATCTTTTGAGGTATCCTCATATAACCCCATCAATTACTATAAATCATAATAAAAGGTACACTAATTTACAAATGAAACATTTGAGATAATTATAAAACAGGGAACAAACCATAAACAACTACACTTGTCTCTTTCAACTAAGCTTTCAACTAGACTTGTATCTTTCTTATCTTTTTCTACTTCACAAAAAGGCCTATTATCCAAATGATTTTTGCATGCTGTAAAAAGTTTATAATCACCCTAGCCTTTCCCATATATATCTTGCCCACCTCTACCTCAAACACAGGTCAAATTTTGGGCCATAAACACTTCGGTAAATTCTCATACAAAATCTTGATATCCACAAGGGATCATTCATTATGTCCCTTTCATTTTCAACAACTATCAATTTTATAAGGCTATTTATTTTTATACATAAACCTCTCCCCTTAGGGTTACATTTTACCTCATTTTCATAGCTTTAAATTAATTTGTTTTGGTTGTATCATTTACTGAAAATATATATTGTTCTTGTGCTATAAATCATAGTCTCTGCTCCAAGACTCTTAAGATAATTGGGAAGAGAGAACATAGGCGGAAAAATTATTTTAGATGTTCACATAAAAGCTCTTACTGTATAACAGTCATTTAGTGATTCATTGATTCATCTGACAAAAAATTCAGAAAAGGCCTACTATTGGCCAACGTGGGATCTGTTAGTAAGAATGAGAATCAGAATTACTTCTTTGTGAAACTTATACTCTAGTGAAAAACAAAAATGATGATGTAAGACATTATCGTAAAACTTAATATTTGCACAGGAGGAAAAGTGTACTGTGCTAATGAGGCGTGTAGAAGGCACAACAAACCCGGCCTACAGGCTCAAGAACAAGTCCCTTTTCAGTTAAGATTAGGTTTTTCACAAGCAACAGAGATCTGAAACAATCATGAACGTAGAAATTCTAATACAAACTTGTGAGTAGGGTTGTACAGCAATACTGAGTGAAACTGCTGCTGATCCAGGTACTTCTCACTAAGGATCTTGCTGCTAGAACACCCTTAGTGCACTGTCTTATTAGAACAGTTAAGGTTGTAGCAATCATGTTCACATTCCAGCCAATGAGAAGGTTGTACCTTCTGAATGTCACACAACACTTCAAGTAACAGAACACTCACCCCGTTCCAATGGAGGCTTAAATGTGTCAGTTCCCTTTTGAATAGTTAAAAATAGAGCTCCTAAAATAAAGAATATTTATCTTACAGTGAATATAAATATGCCTTGAGGGAAATATAACATGGATCAAGAGGGTAAAGAATTATGATACTGTCTCAGAATACAATCTATAAGAAAACATTATCTTCTTTAGCTTAAAATTTTAAATACTGAAATTCAGCAATATAAAGCAATCCAATTAAGAACAAATATTTCTCCAAAGAACAAATAGAAATGACAAATAATTCTATTTAAATATGTTCAACAGAGGATGGTGTTGTGGTGTAGTGGGTAAAGCTGCTGCCTATTATGCCAGCATCCATGGGTGCAGGTTCATATCCTGGATGCTCCAATTCTGATCTAGCTCCCTGTTAATGGCCTGGAATAAGCAGTGGAAAATGGCCCAAGTGCTTTGGCCCCTGCCAACTCTGTGGGAGATCTGGATGAAGTTCCTGGCTTCAGTCTGTCTCCGCCCTAGCCACTGTGGCAATCTGGAGGGTGAACAGCAGATGATAGGTCTCTGTCTCTCTTTGTCTATAATCTGACTTTCAAATAAATAAATAATTATTTTAAAAGAAAAAATATGCTCAACATAATTTGTCATTGTGAAATGCAAATTAAAACAAAGAGATACCACTGCACACCTATTAGAGTGGCTAAATTCCAAAAACATGATAGTACCAATTGCTGGCCAAGACGAAGAGCAAAAGAAATTACCACTCATTGCTTGGGCATGCCAAGGTACAGTTCCTTTGGAGCATGGCTTGACAATTTCTGAACAAGTTTCACATAATTTTAGAATATGATCCAGCAATGTGCTCCTAGATTATCCAACAGTCTTGAGCATTTATGTGGGTACAGAACTCTGCACATGAAACTTCCTGGCCACCTTACTCATAATTACCCTGATCAGCACACAACTAAATGACTTTCAATAAGTTAATGGATAAAGAGTGTGATGCATCCATAAAATAAAATATTACTCAGAGATACAAAGGATTAAGCTATAAAGCCATGCCAAGACAAGGATGAACCTCACATGCTAAATGAAAAAGATCCATCCAAAAAAGGTACATATTGCATGATTTCATTGCTATGACATTCTAGAAAAGATAAAGCTATAAGAAATGAAAAACAGATCAGTGATTTCCAGGAATTTTTAGGTGGGAGGGATAGAATGTTAATTTAAGTTGCTTCAAAAAGCTCTGGAAAATGGAATTAAAAATTAAGCTCGGGGTCTGTACCGCAGCTTAGCAGGTAAAGCCGCTGCCTGCAGTGCTGGCATTCCATATGGTTGCAGATTAGAATCCTGGCTGCTCCATTTCCCATCCAGTTCCCTGCTAATCTGCCTGGGAAAGCAGCAAAAGATAGCCAAAGCCTATTGGGTCCCTCTACCCATGTGGGAGACTTGGAAGAACTTCCAGGTTCCTGGCTTCAGATCAGCCCAGCTCTGGCCATTATGGTCAATTGGGGAGTGAACCAAAGTATGGAAGACCTTTCTTTCTGCCTCTTCCTCGCTCTCTCTGTAGCTCTATCTCTTGGGTGAATAAATAAAATCTTTTTTAAAAAAGAAATATATAAGATGAACTTGGAGAATCCCATGATGTCATAATATCAGGGAGTATTTGAAAACGACAAGGATAACAACAGCAAAAAAAAATATAAATGATGAGAGCATGCTAAATGATTATTGGAACCAACTGAAAAGGTTTTCAATGGCTAAGGATGAAAAACATTGAGCAAAATAGACAGATGAAAATAAAATGCTATTGAATTGGAATCCAAAATAAAATCTTATGTATGTATATTAATGTATACATATTTCCAAACTCATATAAATAAATGAGTGAATATAGAAATAAATGGGAGAAAACAAATATCTCATGCAGAGACCCAGCAGTGCATAGTGACTTCCTGCCAAATAGTACATCTGGGAAGATGAGGAAAACGAGTAACTTTGCAGTGCATCAGTTTGACAAATAAGACCTTAACCAGATGATCAAGATCAACAATTGATATCAACAGTATTAAGCCACATTGATAGCATGTACCTTTAGTAAGATATAACAAAATTGAAGCTTCATCTTTGTCCTCCCCAAAACACAAAACCCAGTTTAATCATCTGAAAAATACTAAATTCCAGCTGAGGAACATTCTAAAAATACCTGATCAGTACTCAAAGTTGCCAAAGTAAGAAAACAGAAGAAAAATAGAAAAATCACAGCTAAGAGTTTACCATGATACATGATGACTAAATATAATGTGGTATCCTGGGTGGGATTCTGGGAAAAAAGAAGATATTAGGTGAAAACTAAGAAAATATGAAAATATTTATGGCAATGTATCAGTATAGGGTCATTAATCTAACCAACATATCATACTAATGTGTAAATAATAGAGGAAATTGGATGTAGAGTAAATACCTCTTTACTTTCTCTCTTTATCTTTGCAACTGTGTTATAAATCTACTTAGTATTTTTTTGTTTTGTTTTGTTCTAGTACTATTGGTTGAACTCTGTAATTAACACACAATTATTCTTAGGTGTTGAAGTTTTAATTGAAAAGTGTTCCCTGTTAAATATAAGAGTGGGAATAAGAGAGGGAGGAGATGTACAATTTGGGACATGCTCAATCGGATTTGCCCCAAATGGTGGAGTTAGAAATGTGCCATGGGATTCCAATACAATCCCATCAAGGGAGCATGTACCAATGCCATCTCACTAGTCCAAGTGATCAATTTCAATTCACAATTGATCACACTGATAGGTCTAAGAGTCAAAGGATCACACAAACAAGACTAGTGTCTGCTAATACTAACTGATAGAATCAAAAAGGGAGAGAACGATCCATCATGGGAAGCAGGATACACAGCAGACTCATAGAATGGCAGATGTCCTAAACAGCACTCTGGCCTCAGAATCAGCCCTTAAGGCATTCGGATCTGGCTGAAGAGCCCGTGAGAGTATTTTAGGCATGGAAAGCCAAGACACTCTGGGGAAAAAAAAAAAAGAAGACCTAAATGAAAGATCTCTGTGAGTGAGATCCCAGTGGAAAGAATGGGGCCATCAAAGAAGGAGGTACCTTTCTCTGAAGGGAGGAGAGAACTTCCACTTTGACTATGACCCTGTCAGAATAAGATCGAAGTCGGCAAATTCAAAAGGCTTCCATAGCCTTGGCAACTCATGACTAGAGCCTAGGGAGATTACTGAAGCCATAAACAAGAGTGTCAATTTGTCAAGTCAACAACAGGAGTCATTGTGTACTTACTTCTCATGTGGGATCTGTCCTTAATGTGTTGTCCAATGTGAAGTAATGCTATAACGAGTACTGAAACAGTATTTTACACTTTGTGTTTCTGTGTGGGTGCAAACTGTTGAAATCTTTACTTAATATATACTAAATTGATCTTCTGTATATAAAGATAATTGAAAATGAATCTTGATGTGAATGGAATGGGAGAAGGAGCGGGAGATGAGAGGGGTGCGAGTGGGAGGGAAATTATGGGGGGGGAGCCATTGTAAATCATTAACTGTACTTTGGAAATTTATATTTACTAAATAAAAAAAAAGAAAAAAACTACTTCAATAAAATTTTACAGAGATAACTGATTCTTTAACTACAACTTAAAATAATTAAAATTTTTAGATTTTAAAAATTAAAGTAATTTTAAGATTTTTTATAGCCATGGTTACTATCAAAGCCTCAGAAATGTCAATAATTGCTTTTGAGTAATTACATTTAAGGATAATTACTTATTGTTTTACAAAATTCTTCTTAAGAAACTATACATTAACAAATGGAGTTAACAATGATAGCAGTGATATAATATTGAAGACATTTAGAGAAAGTTGGCCAAGTTATCCAAAAATTTAGAATCAGCTTCATAGATGTTATGTGGAAGATTAGTACATGGTGTGTAATGGGTTCTATTATCACTAGATGAAACGTTAATGCTCACATGACCAAAATGTGACATTTTTATTATAACCCATAAAGGAAACACACTTCTTATAATTGAACATTTTGTGTATATGAAATTGTATGCAGTAAAAGAAATAAATATTTCAAGAATATAGAAAAGTTTAGTTTAGGATTTTATAAGGGGCCACACATTTGAAATATTGAAAAGCATGTATGATAACTGAGAAAATGAATTGCCAAGTGGTTTTCGCCCCAGTGGTCTCCTAGGAGATAAAGCAAGCTGGGAAAAGCTACTTCTCCTTATTCCAAAGAACCTCCTATGTCAGAGAAAAGATGCTCTCTGCTCTCTGCAGGGCTCTGTTTCAATGAAAGAGATCAAAAACATACTTTGCTTACAAGCATGCGTGTGTATAGGCAATAAAGGGGGCACATGTTAAAATGAAATAATTTCATTTCAGGATATGTTTCTGTATTAAGTCACAAAGCCAAAAAGTGACATATGACAATGTGAAATCAAGGTTTTGGTACATCCGTTCTAATAAGATTTATAACTGTTTTTAATTGTATGCTGGGCTAACAAGATTTATATCTGTTTTTAACTGTGTGCTGGGAAGCACGCGAGTTTTCACAAATACCTGATTGTTCTGGCATTTTACATGTAAGGTTCTTACCACTTGATAACTTATCTGTCACCTTGATGATACTGATTTAAAATTCAAAACTCTTCAAATGGTCTACGTCATCCATCAAAGGACATTTTTTTGTAAAATTAAATAAGAACCTGGCCTAGACTGGCATGAATGAAAAGGCAAGGAGGCACAGGAGTAATCTATGCAGAGGTATTATGTAAGAATCTGGGGTTGGAAGGGAAGAGGGAAGCCACAGCTAGAAGAAAGCCAAGAAGAAAATCAGAAAATCTCATTTTCGTGTGATAGGAGGAAAAATGAGACCACAAAAGTAGAAAGAGTGACAATGTTTAAGGTAGACAAATCAAAACCCAAATCTCACTTTTATAATTATGTGGGTAAGAAACATTAACACTTTGAGGTTGTTGTTTGCTCACGAATGAATATGAGAAATTAATTATTATCTCACCAGGTTAATAAGGATATTAATGGGGTGAATGAAAAATTCTTTTTTAAAAAATATTCATTGATTTATTTGAGAGGTAGAGTTACAGAGAGTAGGAGAGACAGAGAAAAAGGTCCTCTACCTGCTGATTCACTCCCCAAACGGCTGCAACAGCCAGAACTGTGCTGGTCAGAAACCAGGAGTTTCCTCCAGGTCTCCCACATTGGGTGCAGGGCCCAAGCACTTGGGCCATCTTTCCACTGCTTTCCCAGACCACAGCAGAGAACTGGATTGGAAGAGGAGCAGCTGGGACACAAACTGCTGCCCACATGGGATGCTGGCACCACAGGCAGACACCCAGCCCACTACACCATAGCGCCAGCAGGGATGAATAAAAAGTTCTGAGTTTGGCCCATTATACACAAGAGATGCTCAACAATTGTTATTTCAATCTTTATGAACACTTATTTTCTCTAAAGGAAAATGCATCACAGAAATCAATACAGAATTTCAAAAGGAGTGATTAAATAGTAGTATGACTCCAAGAAATAGCCCTATCCATAAAGACAGTCACAGTATTTCCATGGTGCATTTTATGAGAGATCAACTTTACTAATAGCCAACAAATTTTTACAATATTCCAATTTTACTCAGAGAGTTGGCTTTGACCTCACTGTGAGAGTCATATTTAATGAGGGAAGTGTGACTGCACGCAGGGAAAGGATGGTATACATTAACATCACAGATCCTCAGAGGAGAATCTTTGTTACTCGTTACTTCTTGCCATTCTGCTAGTCTCATCTGAAAATATTCACCCAAAACTGAAACTCAGACAGAATTTAGAAAATCCAAGTATATTAAAAGGATCAAACTAAAGGAACTGGAAAAGAAATTAAGTAATATAATATGTCTGTGTAAAGGATGTAAAAACTCAGCTGCTCTTGGATTTGTTAAATTCCTGTTTTCCTTTTAAAATACTTTTGGGAATAGGCAAAACCAAAAGGTGTTTTACTAAGCACTTTTTCCACTCATGTAGAAATGTCCCAGAGGAAATTTAATCTCCATGTTTCTGATACTTTCACACTTAAAATCAAAGAATTGTTTTGTAAGGGTTATTTGATATATTAAGAGGGTTTGGAGCTTTTCTCCAAGGTTTTCACATTGTTTTTCTTGGGGAAAAATGCAGTCACACACAACCAAGGGAAAGCTAATTCATACACCACGAAGTTCAAATTTAGTTCAAAATTCTGATGCCAAATAATCCAGAGAAAGGCCTTTCCTGGTTGAAAAATAATAACAAATTTTCCACTATAAAATTTCAAACACCCAAAAATTTATAAAATACATATGAAATGTTCTTTATTACAAGACTAATTTCATACACATTGTTATATAAAGAGGCAGTTCCTTATAAAATGGAAATAAGAAAATCACATCATGTGGTATATTGATAACATTAACTTAAGATGCATGAATGATGTCATCATTATTATGAATGGAAATTCAAAGGGTGAATGAAAGAGAATGGTTCTGTTAGTTCTATGGTGTTTTTTTTTTTTTTTTTTTTGTCTTAAAGAAGCAGGAAAGTTGATGCAGTTCTACCATCAACCACAAAGATGTTTAATCTTCATTTTAAAAAAAATCATATGGCTTGGATTTTTCTAATCTTTAATCCAAAAGTTTCCAGACATCATCATCTATTGCCTGGACTACAAAATTAACCAGCTCTCTGGTCTTTGCATAGTATGCATAGTAGGAAATGACTTGAAAAATCAGAGAAGAGAGTTTAGGGGAACAAAGAACAGCTGAAAAATACTGGAGTAAATCCAAGAAAGGAAAGTGCTGTGGAGATAAACCACCAAATTTCTAGTCAACCCTTAAATTACATAGACACAGGGAAGATTCCGAAAGTCAAACTAGGGGTAATGGTTGAGATTTTGGATTATCCTATGTCAGAAAAGACAGTGTTTAAAATTGAGTCTAGGGGCAATTGTTGTGGCATAGAGGGTAAAGCCACCACCTGTGACACCCGCATCCCATGTGGGTGCTAGTTCATGTCCTAGCTGCTCCACTTCTGATCCAGCTCCCTGCTAATGGCTTGGGAAAAAGCAGCAGAAGTTGACCCAAGAGGTTGGGCCCCAGTATCCACGGGGAGATCTGGAAGGAGCTCCTGGTTGCTGGCTCTGGATTGGCACAGTACTGGTTGTTGCAGCCATGTGGAGAGACCAGCAGATCGAAGATCTCTTGTTCTCTCTATCTTTCCCTCTCTCTCTGTAACCCTGACTTTCAAATAAATCTTAAAAAAAAATTTAGTCTAGTCAATATCAACATTAAAAAGAACCAGGGTATCTATAATGTATTATTCATAAAATTCAGGTTATAATCCAAAATTACCAAAGATTTATGAAAAACAAAAAGATGGGCCGGCGCCATGGCTCAATAGACTATTCCTCCACCTGTGGTGCCGGCACACCAGGTTCTAGTCCCAGTCGGGGCGCCGGAGTCTGTCCCGGTTGCTCCTCTTCCAGTCCAGCTCTCTGCTGTGGCCCAGGAGGGCAGTGGAGGATGGCCAAGTCCTTGGGCCCTACACCCGCATGGGAGACCAGGAGAAGCACCTGGCTCCTGGCTTCGGATCAGCGTGGTGCGCCAGCCCCAGCGGCCATTGGAGGGTGAACCAACGGTAAAGGAAGACCTTTCTCTCTCTCTCTCTTTCTCTCTCTCTCTCTCTCCCTCACTGTCTACTCTGCCTGTCAAAAAGAAAAAAAAGATGATCTGACACATGGTCAAGAGATATGGCAATCAGTGAACTGAGCCAAAAATGATATAGATGGGGAAAAATTGAAAGGATATACGAATCTTTGTAGATATAAAAATATAAAAAAGACATTTCATAGTGGATATACTAATAAAATTATAGAAATGAACAATATATGAAATAAAATAATCTGAGTTAACAGCAGATTGTCAATAATGATAGAAAATATTTGAATATATAACAATAAAGATTATGTACTTGGAAGAAGAGAGAAATACAATTACATACTTTACTGAAGGCCTTTAAAAACTATGTGAAAGATATCAAAACTATGCAAAAGATATCACAAGCTATTGAAATCCCATAAAAAAGACTAGAATTTGTGTCAGTTCCCATTGCTTCAAATCTTATTATTAATATTTTTAATTTATTTGAAAGGCGGAGAGACAGAGCAAGAGCATATGAGAGAGAGAGAGAGAGAGAGAGAGAGAGAGAGAATCTTCTATCTGCTATTTCACTCCCCAAATGGTCACAATGGTCAAGGTTTGGCCAGGCTGCAACAAGGAGCCTGGAACTCCATCCAGGTATCCCACATGGGTGGCAGGGGCCAAAGCACTTGGACCATTCTCCACTGTTCTCCCAAGCACATTAGCAGACTAAATGGGAAGTTGAGCAGGTGGGACTTGAACTGACACTCACATGGAATGCAGGTATCCCAGATCATGACTTGACCTGCTGTGCCACAATGTCGGCCACTTGCTTCAAATCAAAATAACTTGAATTTCCTATTTGGGAAGCTAGTCCCTTCTTCCAAGAGCATAATTTATACATTTCCCTGGAGTCAGAATTTGAAAAGAATCCAGTAGGAGATGGAGTAATTGTAGGCCTAGTTGATCTTTCCTGCCAATAAGATAAACCAGCAAGTCAACTATAACATGTATGATCTATAAAGTATCTAGTAACACTGAATCACTATCCAAGAGTAAATAATATATGATTGTATATTCACTTCTATTCTCTAAATTCTGCACAAAAGCATCTCATCACTATACCTGGAAGCAGACAAGGAAGAAAAGCCTGAGAAATGTAGCTCAGATTGGCTACAAGGAATAGATAAAGTAGACACATTTCGAAGCCATCACAGTCTTCTTTGCCAACTTCACACCCACATACAAATCTTTAATTTTACTTCATTTTAAAATATAGTCATATTTCTACCTTGCATTATAAATTATCTTGCATACAGAACAAAATTAAGCTAACACTTTCCCCCAAAGAGAATCTGAAGTTCTTTTCTTGTGTTTAGATGAATATCATTTAATTATTCTGGCCCATTCACAGTTTGATATCTTGTATCCAAAATAGTGAGATAATAGAAGATATAAAATATGGAAAGAAGAGGGGAAGAAAACAAAAATAATTTGGTAATGCAAGCAATCAAGTTTGTAATGATACTTTTCATCATATTTGTAACTATGGTTCTCACTTCTGCTCATGGTCATGAAGGTGGTACTTATAAATATCCTATTCTTAAATTCATCGCATATCCCCTTTGCCTTCAGAGAGAACCCTACCTCGCTATGGTACCTTGCCTTGTGAGGTACAGGCTTTCATCCCCAAATTATCTATTTTTTTTAAAAAAAGACTGATTTAGTTATTTGAATGGCGAAGATACAAGAGAAGGCCACAATGTTCAGGTCTGGGTCAAGCTGAACTCAGGAGCCAGGAGCTTCTTCCAGGTCTCCTATATGGGTCCCAGCACTTGGGCCATCTTCTACTGCTTTCCCAGGTACAATAGCAGGTAGCTTGATCAGAAGTGGAGCAGCCAAGACTTGAACTGGCATATATATGGGATGCTGACACTGAAGGCAGGGGCTTAATCTTCTATGCTATAGTGCCCATCCCAATTATCTATGCTTTTAACAGCACTGGCTGAGTTGGTTTTCTGCGCTTTTCCAATGACTTAATCACAGAGACTTTAGAATACTAAGAGTCATTCCACAGAATACCTCAGACATGCCCTTACTTACCTCATACTGAATAGTACCACCACCACCACCCCGCCCCGGCAAAGTTCATGTCCACTGGGAACTTGTGAACATTGTTTTATTTGGAAACAGATGATTTGCAGATGTAATCCAGTTAAGATGAGTTCATACTGGATTGGGTTGGTGCTACATCTGTTATGACTATTGCTCTTAGAAGAAGAAATTTTGAACAAAGAGACACAGGAAGAAAGTCACAACAATGAATACAAAGTCTGAAGTGATGTAGCTACAAAGCAAGGAATGACAAGGAGTGCCAGCACCACCAAAAGCTTTGAGAGTCAAAGACGGATCTTCTGGAGCATTCAAAGAGAGCTTGGCCCTGATGTCACTTGTTCTGCACTTCTAGACTCCTTCACTGTGAGAGATAAATACATTGTTTTAAGCCACCAAGTTTGTAGAATTCGTTATGGCAACCCTAAGAAACGAGCACACAAACACTTTCTGTAGTAACAACCCAATTTTCCCTTTGATGCCAGGAACAGCTCCCCCCACCAATACAGTAAATTACATTTCTCTAGTTACTCATTCACATGAGGCTTTCAACATGGACAGTCTGACTCAACAGCATCATTGCTGCTTCTCCGAGTGGAAACACTTCTCCCTTTAGGCGCTAAGAATCACAGAGTGCAGATTCTAAAGAGATGGGCAAAAATCTTACAATAGCACACTAAGGACAAGAGTGAGCATTCATTGCAATGTATATCCTTTGAATTTTGACACTATGTGTGTGTGTGTGTGTGTGTGTGTGTATCACAGATTTGGAGAATATACTATATTTTGGGAGACCACCCAATTTAGAAAATTTAAGCTTCCAAAATGCTAGTGCACTAAATGTAATTTCACTAAATTGCCAAGCCCAGTGATTCGAGATGATGAGGAATACTGTAAGATAAATGCACTCCATAGGCATAGTCTCATTACTTGAGTTCATCAGTTTGAACTGAGTTCCTTGGTCAGAGGCAGCAATTATGGAATTTCTTGACAGTATACTAGGCATTTCATGGGTTTAAAAAATATACTTTGGCAGAATCCAGAGAAGAGAAGTCTGTATTTGGAGTGAGCTTCTATTCCAGTGAAAGCAAACCCATGATAGGTGTAGTACAATGTCATCAGTCTTCTAGTAGGTAATTGATGACTGAATGGACCAGATAATGATGCCTCACAAGGACTCATTGTTAATCTCTGCTATTTACAGATTGGTATTTAGAAGTTAGAGCTCCACAAAACTTGCTGAGTCTAAATCCACACTGCTGAACTTGAGCATCATCTACATCCCTGCCTTTGTACCCAGTTCCTTCAAAAGTCATTTGAGCAATGACAGAAGTAGATGGATCATCCTATCTACTTTACAGACGAAACAATCATCAAATCTTGCAACCACTTGTTGAACCTGCAGAACTCGGATGTGTCTACATTTTTGCTGGAGAAGCCTATACGTATACCCCTTTCCCAGACACTCTTGTCATCAGGTTCTTTCCAAGTTCCTGACCATTCTGCCAAACCATTAGCTACAATCCAAGAATCAGAGGGGACTTGTGATTCTGGCAAGTGTTTCTCCCACATAAAATAAACAGAGAGTTACTGCTTGAAGTTCTTCTTAATGAGAATTTTTCCTTTTTTGCAGAGTGGGAATATAGTGTTAAGCTGTCTACTTTCAAGAGATGCCAGCATATCACACAGAACCATCTGAACACTTATTCTCAAGTTGATCATGGGACATTCTCCACGAGGGCATAGGTTTAAACTGAAAGAAAGGAGAAAATGAAGCAACTGCAGGAGTCAGGAGTCACTGGCATCGGAGCTGCTTTCTTCATTCAATTTAATTATATTCTTCCTTCTCCATTCCTTGTTCTCCCTTGATCGGACCCAACCTTACATATACCATTCCAATGGTTGACAGATCAGGCTCTTGTTTTACCTTGGTGCGTTAGATGACATTCAGTGCATTATGAGTAGCTCATATCACTAGGTAAGTGGTCACTCTTGAGACTCTATTCAAAACATTTTTCAAAAAATAGTTATGTCCTAAGCATGCATAGTCTTGGCCCCAAATCCCAAGGTCTCTCCACGGTCATTCCTATGTAAACACACACAAACACACACACACGTATATGTATATGTATATGTATATGTATATGTATATGTATATGTATATGTATATGTGATGGAAGTATATATATGATATATATATATATATATATACACATGGAAGTATGTATTTATGTATGATGATGATGGAAGTAGCATAGAGACCAGCACAGTTGCCTTAAATCTAGCACTTTGCTTGGTCATTTGTGAAATCATCCCAAGTCACATGGCCAAAAGGTATGCTTCCTCCCAAATCCAAAGAAGTCTACTAGGAACTATGTTCCTTTCTGAATAATAGGAGAGATTAGATGCAGCAACTTTTTTGTCACCTTGGAATAAATATCATGCCATACGCAAGACCACTGTACCTTTCAGAAATTTCACCAAGATGGCAGGCTCCATAGTTTTTGGTGAAAATTATTTCCTGTTTGCTGGCATGCAAGTATTTAGAGTAGTTTTTACTTGCTTTTTACTGGGTCCTATGAGAAAATAAGAAAAGAAGAATGGACCAATTTGAAGTCTTTGGTATAAAAAAGTATAGTTCCATGAACTAGATAGGACATAGAACTGAAAAGTTCATATAGCCCTTGAAGCATTCCCTACATATCATGTTTACTAACAGATACAGACACGAAAAAGTATTTGTCGTATCAATAGCTATTTAGAAGATACAAGAGGATGGGTTGATTCAATTGAACCATGAAACAACATCTGGAACAGCAACTGTAATTGGAGTTACTGCCTAAACAACTTTATACTAATTCATTCTTTATTTATTTATTTTTTTGACAGGCAGAGTTACACAGTGATAGGGACAGACGGAGAGAAAGGTCTTCCTTCCGTTGGTTCACCCCTCCAATGGCTGCTATGGCCCGGCGCACTGCATCTATCTGAAGACAGGAGTCAGGTGCTTCCTCCTGGTCTTCCATGTGGGTACAGGGCCCAAGCACTTGGGCCATCCTCCACTGCCTTCCTGGGCCACAGCAGAGAGCTGGACTGGAAGGGGAGCAACCAGGACAGAACCGGCGCCCCAACCAGGACTAGAACCCAGGGTGCCGGCACCGCAGGCGGAGGTTTAGCCTAGTGAACTGTGGCACCAGCCTACTAATTCATTCTTATTCTCTAAGATCAGCTTGTCATTTGCACAGGCCAAGTTAGTGAGTTGAATGAGGATGTGGTAAAGATCACCATTCCTGCTTCTTAAAAATGACACAATCTCTATAATCCCTCCAGGAATGTGGTTATATTCTAGACTTGCTCTTTTCAGAAGTAGAAGTTCAAGAGCATGACAGCAACTTCTGGTGAGGGCTTTTCTATTTTGTCCTAACATGGCAGAAGGGCAAGCAAGAATACATGAAGGAGAAAAAAAAATGAGGAAGATTCACTTTACAACAACCCACTCTCAAATAATCAGTTCCATAAAGGTTGGGGGCCTCACTAATCAATGCTCTGACATTATCAAAAATAACAAAAGAGATACCATGAAACTGGGAATTCTGTTTATGTGTCATAAACAGAAATTATGTAGGAGCAGACTTCAGATTTCATTTCAAAATTCAGCTCTGTAGCTACAGAAGGTAAGTGTGTTTGTTTGATTGTTGCCTGTTTTTTAGGGAAGTCCCAGAAGCTGTCAGCTCTTTTATAGGTTTATTGAGGCAAGAACTGAAAACACTGAGCTGATCATTTTCCACTACATTTTCTAGCACTTAGAATAATCAATTTACCTTATCATATGGTTTATTTTCACACACAAAATATGTTTTGTAACAGCAAATACTTGGTGACCCCAACAGTTTTCTTCAATATGCACTTGATTATAATGTCTATAGATCATAATTTGCATGAATTCATTCTCGCTAAATTGCATAAGCTAGTAAATCCCCTTTATCACTAAATCTAGTCATTGCTAAATAAATCTGATCAGAGAATCAATCACAGATAAGCCAGAAACTGCTGATAGAACTCATGCTTATGATTTTTCTTTTGTGGAACTAGTCTGGATACAACTAGGAATGTACAACCACTAGAAGAGATTGACCTTCCCGGGCTGGGGGAGCGAGTTAAACAGTCCCTATCTTTTCAAGCATAAGTCCATTGAGTGGATCATCAGTGGAAGATGAATGTAAACTAGAGAAGACAAGGGACAAGCTGGAATTTACAAATTACAGAATTTGCACTGCTTATTGCTGCATATAAAATACCTAAAATCCAATGGCTTAAAACTAAGGATAATAGCTACCTATCATCTCACAGTTTCTATTGGTCAGAAATTCAAGGGGCAGCTCATCTGGGTCTCCTAGAAGTTTTCAGTCAGGTATGGATGGGGCTTTTGCCATCTCAGTGTCTGCCTGGGGCTGGAGTAACCACTTATGCAATGGCTCATTAATGTGCTTCAGTTACTTGCAGGCTACTGGAAGGGAAACTAATTCTCTTACCCCACGGTCCTCCTCATAGAGATGCTTGAATGTTCCTATGACATGCCATCTGACTTTCCGAGACTCATCCACAGGAGAGTGAGAATAAAGTTACAGTGACTTTAATGATTTATCCTCATAGTCTTCATACTATGAATTGAGTATGTGTTCATCCAAATGCATATGTTGACTTGTAACTCCTAATGTGATGGTATTAGCATATGGGACTTCAGAAATAACTAAGTCATGAGGGTAGAGCCCTCATGAATGGGATTACTGTACTTAGAGAGACCCAGTGAGGTCCCTAGAGCTCCGTCTGCCCAGTGAGGCTACGGGAGAAGCCTGCAGTCTGCAATCCAGAAGAGGACCTTCATCAGAAATGGACCATGTCGGTGCCCTGATCTCAGATTTCCAGCCTCCAGAACCGTGGGGAATATGCCTTCAAGGTTTAGCCAGCCAGGATCTGGAACTCAGTATTCAGACTAAGATACCATACACTATCACTCCTTTCATATTCCACTCATTAGAAGTAAGAATCTAATTCCTCCTCATACCCAGTGGAGAGTGAAATTAGGTTTCCCTGTTGAAAAGTGGCAAAGAATTGTTGGAAATATTTTAAAGCATAACATAATCTTATCAGCAATTTTATGTTTATGTATTTACTCAAATGAGAGAACGTCTCTAATAACGTAGAAGAGATTTTTGAGAATGATCACAGATTTTCTTCGAAAATAATGAAACATTGGAGTTTATACAATCATCAACAGGAGAATGGTTAAACATACTGTTACATTTGTTCACTTTAACACTGTTAAAAATTAGGCTAATTAAAATAAGCCGTATATGTTTCATGTCCTATGTTTAAATCTATGTACGTAAGATTCTAGAACAGTTACACTGTCTTATTATAAATAAAAGCAGAATAGCGATTGTCCCTGGGGACTGGGAGATAGGAACACACATGGAAAGGGTTAAGGGTTTCTATAATTCAATTATGCTCCATAACTTAGTAGGGGCATGAGAAACATTTATCAAAACTTAAGATGGCTGGAGCCGCGGCTCACTAGGCTAATCCTCCGCCTGCGGTGTCGGCACTCCAGGTTCTAGTCCTGGTTGGGGCGCCAGTTCTGTCCCGGTTGCTCCTCTTCCAGTCCAGCTCTCTGCTGTGGCCCGGGAAGGCAGTGGAGGATGGCCCGAGTGCTTGGGCCCTGTACCCGCATTGGAGACCAGGAGGAAGCACCTGGCTCCTGGCTTCGGATAGATGCAGTGTGCCGGCCGTAGCGGCCATTTGAGGGGTGAACCAACGGAAGGAAGACCTTTCTCTCTGTCTGTCTCTATCACTGTCTAACTCTGCTGTGTCAAAAAAAAAAAAAAAAAAACCCTCAAGAATGACATGCTTAATGTTTGTGCATGTCATTCATATAAGATTAAATAAGTATTAAGTACTTGATAATAATGTGCATCTCACATGTTTTGATAGAAAATATACTTCTACCTAAAAGTTACTTTAACATGTGTAAAAATATAATAATGGATGGACATAGAGACAATGTTATATATGTAGCTTGTGTTAAAGCAAATACAGCAAAGTACTGATAGTAGGATGTAAGTAGTTCATATATGAGTGTTCACTGTTCAGTTGGTTCAACTTTTCCAGATGTTTGAAAATGTCTGTTAAAAATGCTGGGAAATGTGCTGGACAGGTTTGGCTTAACCTCTTGCAATTCTGCCATCAGGATGAGAACATGCACTGGTTCACCTGCTGAGTTAAGGAAGATGAGAGACTCCTGGAGCAGACCCGACCCCAATCACATCTTGCAGGCTGAGCCAGGAGAAGCTAGATCAGCCAACCCCCATCTGTACTGCAGATGAGAGTGAAAAACTAAACCATTGTTGTTTTAAGTTCTTGAATTCTGAGGTAGATTTTTACATAATATTATTGTGGCAAGAACTAGGCAAATCACTAAGGTAATTATTTTCCCACATTATCACTCTGGAGAAAAGTGTTTATATAAAAATGTTTCATTATGGGCTGTGCAGAGGAAACTAACAGCAATAATCCATGTCTCATAGGCTCTTTACTATTGAAGACATAACAAGCGTGTGGGCAAATGAGTAGCAGGTATGAAGATAATGATATAAACACATTGACTATACTCAAAAGGATAGAATGGCCAAAGAATTGCTCTTCAGTTTTAAGGGAAGTCAGCAACTGATAAGATATGATTGAGTTTAAAACAACTTGCGATTAGTTTTGCAAAGGTTTAGGTCAGAGTGAGTGGATGCCCCTCCCAAGGTCCCTTTATTAAGAATTTTTAGGGGCCAGCACTGTGGCATAGTGGGTAAAACCACCACCTGCTTTGCTGGCATGCCATATGGGTACCAGCTCGAGTCCTGGCTACTCCACTTCTGATCCATCACTCTACAATGGCCTGGGAAAGCAGTGGAAGATGGCCCAAGTCCTTGTACACCTGCACCTACCTAGTAGACCCAGAAGAAAACTCCAAGATCCTGACTTTGGATTGGCACAGCTCCAGCCATTGTGGCCATTTGGGGAGTGAACAAGTGGGTGGAAGACTCTGCTTCCTCTCTCCCTCTCTCCCTCTCTCCCTCTCTCTCCCTCTCCCTCTCTCCCTCTCTCCCTCTCTCCCTCTCTCTCTTTCTCCCTCTCCCTCCCTCCCTCTCCCTCTCTCCTTCTCTCCCTCTCTCCCTCTGCCTTTTAAATAAAATAAGTAGAAGAATTTGTAATTCTATAGTCATAGTATTGTGCAATCCAGAGGCAGCCTGCCTATGGCAGCACGACATTCAATTATATTCTACTACGTGACCTGCGATGCCTTGAGTGCACATTGTAGGGAACCGCCTCTGAGACTGAGAGAGGAGAAAGGAAAGCTCACTTTCATTTATCCCCAGCAGCACATCCAGGTCCATTTACTTGGTCCTGCAAGTTAATTATGAACAATTTCTCATTTTTTACGCTGCATCCTCTTTCTGTGTCCGTTCGTTCTTCTCTCAAGATAGAACACCGGAAACATAATCAGGGCTGAAAAGTTGCAAAGCGTGATCCTCTCTCATGGTCCATGGAAATCAAAAAACTCCTTTGAAAAACCACAGAGACATTTTAAGGGTCTATGAGAAGTCATGATCTTGCCCCAAGGGCGCCGCCTCCAAGGCCTGCCCCTTTAACTGGGTTCACCCTGGACAGTTTGGGATCGGAAGAGCTTCTTGTCTTGAAGGGCGACCATTCGTCCCCACCAGAGGTCTCCCATCCCACTACCTGCAAATAAATCAGAGCGTTTTTACTGCTACAATAAAGGCTGACCTTTGTACTCCACACCTTTATTTCAGCTTGGACAAGAAAAACAAGACTAAAAAAAATCAACTCCATGATTTCTGGCTCACAGCCCCTATGATGAGGGTCTCCTGAGTAGCCCACTTCATCAATCCTTTAACCAGAGATGGAATTAAGCCATCAACTGCAAGATCTAGGCAGGGTTGTATGCTAGTCAAAATCATAACCCAAGTGTCAGGGCCCTTCCCTCTGAACGTTCAGTCCCTGTGTCCTCACTACCCTGTCCTCCCCTTGCTTCTGCTTTCTTGTACAGAACCATGAGGATCTGGTACCAGGCAAGTCCCTCCGCCTCTGAGACCCTTCCTGATTGTAGGCCCTGAGCTAGATATTTCCTGGTTTTTGAAAATCACCACTGTGTATGAATTACAAGTTAAAGGTATACATTTATTTGTATCTCTATATAAATGCATATATGCAGGACAGAAGAATATGCTAGCAATCAGTTAGACCTAGGTTCATACCTGGGTTTTACTAGTTAGTGTCTGTGTAATTTTGAACAAATACAATTCTGAACTTTGTCTAAAAAGGAAATGTTGTCTTCTTAAAGTTATTGTGAAAATCTAAAGTAGTAGCATGTAAAGTGTCCAACTGCGAGTGTAATATTTATGTCATGGTAACTGTACATTATTTTTTAAAGATTTATTTATCCATTTGAAGGTCAGAGTTACATTGAGAAGGAAAGGCAGATTAAGAGAGAGGTCTTCCATCTGCTAGTCCACTCCCCAGTTGGCCTCAACAGCCAGAGCTGCACCAATCCAAATCCAGAACCCAGGAGCTTCCTCCAGGTCTCCCATGCAGGGGCAGGAGCCCAAGGACTTGGGCCACCCTTCACTACTTTCCCAGGCCATAACAAAGAGCTGGATTGGAAGCGGAGCAGCCAGGTCTCGAACTGGTGCCCACATGGGATGCCAGCACTACAGGCGGCAGTTTCACGGCTATGCCACAGCGGCTGTACATTAGTACAAACCAGTTACAAACTGCAGTCCACCATATAGTTAAGAGTAACATGGGGTCACAGTCCAGGAACTTTGAGAGTACTGGCTCACTGAATTCTCTGAGCTTTTCCAGCAGGCTTATCTACTCAGGATTACCTTACTTGTAGTTGTGAGTCCTCTCTTTACTTCTTTTGTTCCTGACTTGTAGAGCATCATAGAAACAAATTTTATTTTCAGTTTATGCACATACGTGGCTTATGAAGCTTGCAAAAAATCTTAACATGCAGCAGACTTGAAGACTTAGTGAGATAGTGAGTTTTTAATTTTTTTTTATCTGGGCCGGCACCGCGGCTCACTAGGCTAATCCTCCACCTAGCGGCGCCGGCACACCGGGTTCTAGTCCCGGTCGGGGCGCCAGATTCTGTCCCGGTTGCCTCTCTTCCAGGCCAGCTCTCTGCTGTGGCCAGGGAGTGCAGTGGAGGATGGCCCAAGTGCTTGGGCCCTGCATCCCATGGGAGACCAGGAAAAGCACCTGGCTCCTGGCTCCTGCCATCGGATCAGCGCGGTGCGCCGGCCGCAGCGCGCCAGCCGTGGCGGCCATTGGAGGGTGAACCAACGGCAAAGGAAGACCTTTCTCTCTGTCTCTCTCTCTCTCACTATCCACTCTGCCTGTCAAAAAAAAAAAAAAAAAAAAAAAAAAACACGAAATTTTTTTATCTAAGGAATAGAGATAAGTCCGTTTAAATTTCAGATTGTATAAAAGTCCTTGAGCAAACTACTGGGATGTTCTGCTTTCCTGTGCTCTCTGTTCATGCACAAATTTTCACTTATTTCTCATTTTGTTAGGGATTATTTATTTGCTATTTATGGATGCAACAAGGTTTCAACATCCATCTTAAAGTTTTAGGCAGGTACTTTATTTAACAGTGATGATTTTTCCCAAAGAGAAAAGAACTACTTAAAGAAAGCATGTTAAGGGGCTGGCACTGTGGCATAGTAGATTAAGCCTCCACCTGTGGCACCAGTATCCCATATTGGCACTGGGTCTAGCCCCAACTGCTTCTTTTCTGATCCAGCTCTCTGCTAATGGCCTGGGAAAGCAGTGTAAGATGGCCTAAGTGCTTGTGCCCTTGCACCCACGTGGGAGACGCAGAAGAAACACCTGGATTCTGTCTTCAGAACAGCCCAGTTCAGGCTATTGTGGCCATTTGGGGAGTGAATCAGAGGATGGAAGACCTATCTCTCTGCTCTCCATCTCTATAGCTCTGCCCCTCAATAAATAAATAATTATTAAAAATAAAAGCAAGCTAATGTTTTAAAAATTATTTTATCTCATTAATTTATTTAATTTTTAACATTTAAAACAGTTTCCATAGCTTTTTCTTTTTTATTTATTTATTTATTTTGACAGGCAGAGTGGACAGTGAGAGAGAGAGACAGAGAGAAAGGTCTTCCTTTGCCGTTGGTTCACCCTCCAATGGCAGCCACTGCTGGCGCGCTGCAGCCGGCGCACCGCGCTGATCCGATGGCAGGAGCCAGGTGCTTCTCCTGGTCTCCCATAGGGTGCAGGGCCCAAGCACTTAGGCCATCCTCCACTGCACTTCCGGGCCACAGCAGAGAGCTGGCCTGGAAGAGGGGCAACTGGGACAGAATCCGGCGCCCCGACCAGGACTAGAACCCGGTGTGCTGGTGCCGCAAGGCGGAGGATTAATCTAGTGAGCAGCGGCGCCGGCAACAGTGTTCATAGCTTTTAAAGAAACAATTATACATGTCCACTTGAGCAGCACATTTTATAGGCAGTAATGCTCAATATTCAATCCAAGCAGTGGTGGAGGGCAATATTTGTTGGAAAGGAACTTTCACACACCCCTCACATCCAACCACATAAGGGGTGATGGGTTCAAGTCAGGACGACCAACCAACCTTTCCTCCTACAGAAAGGTGCTCACGGGCTTACTCCTCTCCCTATCACTAACGTTTTCTTCTTAATCAAAACACTTTGCTGAGCTGTAATTGAGAAGCAAAATTGTATAAAGTTAAGGTGTCCAAATTTGATGTTTTGATACACATACACAGTGTGAGATGATTAAAACAATTAAGATAATTAACACATCCAGCACCTCACACAGTGATCCTGGGAGGGCGGTATAAGCACTTAAGATTTGCTCTATGTGCAAATTTCAAGTATACAATACACGAATGCTAACCATAGTCACCATGCTGTACATTAGATTTCCAGAATTTTGTTCATCCCGCACAACTGACACTTTGGACTCTTTTAATATTTCCCCATAACCTCCCCCTACCTCCACCAGTGCCTAGCTACAGTCATCCCATGCGCTGCTTTTTGTTGTTTTTTTTTTTTCCTGATAATTACATGTGCTGCACACCTTTTCACACATTTGTTAGCTGTGTCGATGCTTTCCTTGGAAAAATACATATTCAAGACCTTTGCCTCTTTTTAGTCTAGCTAATTGTTTGTTACTGAGTTGTTTGAGTTCTCTATACACAATATTTTGGATTATCAGCCCCTTATCAGATGTATGATTTTCAATTATTTTCTGTCACTATGCAGGTTGTCTCTTTCCTATGCTGATCCTTTCATTTGCTATGGAGAAACATTTTAGTTCCACGCTATCCAAATTGTCTATATTCTTTTTTTTTTTTACTGCTGTGCTTTGAGGTCATAGCTGCACCCCCTGCCACCCAAGCAAAAAAAAAAAAAAAAAAAAAGTCAAGAAACTTCTTCCTAATGTCTTCTAGTGGTTTTGTGTTTCAGTTTTATATATAGCATGACATAAGAATCCAATTTTATGCTCTCCGTGTGGCTATCCAATTTCACTTTTTCCTTCTTCTTTTAAAAATTTATTTCAGAGAGAGAAATTTTCCATCTGTAGTTTCTTTGCCAAATGCGAGAGCAGTCAGGGCTGGACCAGACCAAAGCAGAGAGCCCAGATTTTGATGTGCGTTTCCCACATTGGCAGCAGTGACCCAACACAAGAGCAATTACTTACTACCTCCCAGGGTGTGCGTTAGGAAGAGGCTGGATGGGAAGCGGAGTAAGGACTTGATCTATAATAAAGGATTAGAGCAGCCCAAGCAGCTTCTTAGCACTGAGCCACATGCCCATCCCCCACACCAGAATCATTTTTTAAAGGCAGTTTTTTCCACGAAGTGTCCTTTTTTTGGTCCATCTGTCAAAAATCAATTGTCTGTGAATGTGTGGATTTTATTTCTTGGATCTCTATTCTGTTTTATTGGTCAAAATGTCTGTTTTTATGCCAGTACCATATTATGTTGGTTGCCATAAATCTATTACATACTTTGAAATCAGGAATCATGATATCTCTAGCTCAATATTGCTTTAGCTATCAAGTTCTCTTAAAATTCCATATAAATTATAGTATTGTTTTTTCTGCTTTGTGACAAATGTCACTGGAATTTTTTAAGGAATTGGAATAAATCTCTAGATTGCTTTGCTTTTTTTTTTAACTTTTATTTAATGAATAGAAATTTCCAAAGTATAGCTTATGGATTACAATGGCATTTTCCCCACCATAACTTCCCTCCCACCCGCAACCCTCCCCTCTCCCGCTCCCTCTCCCCTTCCATTCACATCAAGATTCATTTTCAATTCTCTTTATATACAGAAGATCAATTTAGCATATATTAAGTAAAGATTTCAACAGTTTGCACCCACATAGAAACACAAAGTGTAAAATACTGTTTGAGTAATAGTTGTAGCATTAAGTCACAATGTTCAGCACATTAAGGACAGAGAACCTACATGAGGAGTAAGTGCACAGTGACTCCTGTTGTTGACTTGACAAACTGATACTCTTGTTTATGGCGTCAGTAATCTCCCTAGGCTCTAGTCATGAGTTGCCAAGGCTATGGAAGCCTTTTGAGTTTGCTGACTATGATCTTATTTAGACAAGGTAACAGTCAAAGTGGAAGTTCTCTCCTCCTTTCAGAGAAAGGTACCTCATTCTTTGATGACCTGTTCTTTCTATATGGGGTCTTTTTGTTTTTGTTTTTGTTTTGTTTTTGTTTGTTTGTTTGTTTGTTTTTTGCCAGAATGTCTTGGCTTTCCTTGCCTAAAATACTGTCATGGGCTCTTCAGCCAGATCCGAATGCCTTAAGGGCTGATTCTGAGGCCAGAGTGCTATTTAGGACATCTGCCATTGTATGAGTCTACTGTGTATCCTGCTTCCCATGTTGGATTGTTCTCTCCCTTTTTTATTCTATCAGTTAGTATTTTCAGACACTAGTCTTGTTTATGTGATCCCTTTGATTCTTAGTCCTATCAATATGATCAATTGTGAACAGAAATTGATCGCTTGACTAGTGAGAAGGCATTGGTACATGCCACCTTGATGGGATTGTATTGGAATCCCCTGGCACATTTCTAACTACCATTTGGGGCAAGTCCGATAGAGCATGTCCCAAATTGTACATCTCCTCCCTCTCTTATTCCCACTCTTATATTTAACAGGGATCACTTTTCAGTTAAATTTCAACACTTAAGAGTAATTGTGTATTAATTATAGAGTTCAACCAATAGTATTAAGTAGAACAAAAAAATACTAAAAGGGATAAAGCATTAAGTTGTTCATCAAGAGTCAGGACAAGGGCTGATCAAGTCACTGTTTGCTTTGCTTTTAATTATATAGATTATTCTGATCCATGAACACATCTATCAGTTTATTTTTGACTTCTTGAATTTATTTTGTCAATGTTTTAAAGATTTTGGTAAACAGACCTTTCATGTCTTTGACTGAGTTTATTCCTGTGTTTTATTCTTTTTAAATCTATTATAAATGTGATTACTCTCTTATTCAAATAATTTTTTGTTAATTTGTAAAAATGAAATAATTTTTAGACATTGATTTTCTTTTGCCTTGCATCTTTACTGGTACTTTTTTTTTTTTTGCTAATTCTAGTAGTTTTAGTGTGGCAATTCTAAGGTTTTCTATATAACAGATAATGTCATCCCCAAAAAGATAATTCTAATCCTTCCTTCCTAATTTGGGTGCCTTTTATTTCTTTTTCATGCTCAATTGCTCAAGCTAGCATCTCCAATATTATGTTGAATAGAAGTGATAGTGGCATATTAGTCTTAGTGAAGAGCTTAGAGGAAAAGTCCTTAGTTTTTCAACATTTAGTATAACTTAGCTATGGGTTTGTCAAAACATTTTCAGGAAAGGCATGAAAATAATTTTTCTTAATCTTTTATCTCCTAATTCTTCTGATATTCATCATTTTCAATTTGATGACAATTGCAAAAGATACAATCATTTAGTGTAGCTTATTGAACATTCTTATAAATTTAAATACAAATATATACATATACATGTAAGTATATCTCAAGTGGATTTAAAGGAAGCACTCTGGGTTGGAGTACAACTTTCTCAATGTTCCAGAATGGAAGTTCTAATAGATGGACATTAGCTAGTATAAAATAGCTTCCAACAAACACAACAGGTAAAGATCACCTTAAAGTCACAAATAAAAGGAAATGAAGAATCATAGTTTGACAAAAACACCTTATTAGCATATTAGTGTTCATGTTACAACAATAAAACAGAAATGAGCAACTGCTGAAAATATTTTCAAAACTTTTCAATCTTATATCATCATAGAAAATACATGCATAAAGTTGCTCAAAAGTATTTCTTAAAGTTCTATTTAAATTGTCAGTAAAATAAATGAGAGGAAGTCCCTTCTCAGCTGTGTTGATTTTATAAGCACTAAATTAAAACTCCATTGTTATTTTTGCTTTATGCTTACTGAGGTCATGACACAGACTATCATAAAGTAGAATTAAATTCAAGATAATGAGACAAAATATTTGAGCAAATCACATTTAAGCATACAACATAATAGGCTGGCAGAATTACCCTAAAACTGTATGTACAACTCATACTATCTGAAAAAGATAATTAGACACCAACAGGAAGATTTTCATTTGACCCAGGCTCATTGTTATTTTCCATTGCCAATTATATAATAGTAAAAAATGAATCATGTGTAAACCTTTCACTGACTAATTTCTAATATAAGTTAAATCTGACTGGATTTTACATGTCATTGAAACTTTAATATAACTAGAAACAAAGAAAAAGAGAAATATCATAAAAATTAATATTTTGGATTCTATTCTCTCTATAGATATGGATTCATCACCCAAAATGCTTTATTCAAAAATTAAGAGGGATAATATACCATTCAGTCCCCAGGAATGTTATAATTTGTTCTTTTTGTATCACATAGAGATGTTTATGACTTTTAATATATTTAATGTCATCCTGTCTTTTAAAAAAATCAAACTATCTGATACTTTTTGGAAATGCAAATCCATTATTATTACAAATCATTAATTAAAACATTTATTTAACATATTCTAAAGACATTTTTTTATTTTTGATTGATAAGGAACAGATAATATATAGAATCATACCACTGAGACAAAAACCCTAGCCACATAAATTCTAGGGGAGTTATTCCATACAAATTCCTTATACTCTTTATATAAAAAAGAAAATAAATTAGTACAATAAGTCTCCATCGTTAGATATTTAAAGTGAATTAGAGGGGCCAGCACCGTGGCTCACTTCGTTAATCCTCAGCCTGCGGCGCCGGCATCCCAAATGGGCACTAGGTTCTAGTCCCAGTTGCTCCTCTTCCAATCCAGCTCTCTGCTGTGGCCCGGGAAGGCAGTGGAGGATGGTCCAAGTGCTTGGGCGCCTGCACCTGCATGGGAGACCAGGAAGAAGCACCTGGCTCCTGGCTTTGGATCGGCACAGCGCCGGCCGTAGCAGCCATTGTGGGGTGAACCAACAGAAGGAAGACCTTTCTCTCTGTCTCGCTCTCTCACTGTCTAACTCTGTCTGTCAAAAAAAAAAAAAGTGAATTAGACATATATGAATTTTCCAACTATCTGAGCCTAATTTGAGGTTAACAAATCAAATGTCCCTTTTCAAAAAAGCAAAGTATAAACCCTTCTGTTAATATTCAGAAATACACATACACTCAAATTCCATAAAAATATAAGGGAGAGACTACAATTATTTAACTCAGAAATTCCACTGACCAATGAACAATAAAGAGGTAGCAATTACAACTTCAGGGAGTAAAGATACAACTTCAAAGGATCTTGTATCTCATTTTTATTGGTAGTAGTATGATTTTTTTCTATAGAGATCTTTGAGAATGTACTATATACTATTCTGGAAAGCACTTACTAGGCAGAATCCTTATGAATGTCAATGAAGGTAATGTATGTGAAAAGAATTATAATTTTAGGGACCACAGACAATTAAAGAATTGATGGGCCTTACATTAAATGGCTCCTCAACTGTGTTACTTTTGAAGGCTGACATTTGCTTTGCAACTCTCTTTCTTATTTTACTGGCCATCTCACACATGTACTCTTTATATCAATCAAGCCCCCACTTTCTTCTAACATAAAATTTGCACTAGGCAAAAAAATCATAAATTTAATAATATTTCCTACTAATTTGGAGTATCTATTCAAACTGAGAATGAAAATTACTTGAAATAATTGGGAGTTGGGATTTTTTTTTCAATGCACATCTTTCCATGTACTCAAGTATTTCTGATTCAGAAGGTCCAAGGTGAGGGGAAAAGGATCTGGTGTTTTTTTTTTTTAAACAACTTGAGTAATCTAGGGATCATCCACAGTTAAGAGTTATAGCTCTAATTTATTAAAAATTTAAAGTCATATGCTTAAAGATAATTATACATTTAGCCTAAAAATATTTTGAGGACTTTTAAGTTTTTTCTCCCTCTTGCCAAATTATTTTACCCTTTCCAGAAACACAATCAGGGCATTTTCTTTTTAGAAGGCTTGTTCATAGAATAGCAACCCCATCATGTGGCATTTTGCTGAAATTACTACTAGAGGCAATGTAGGCTGGAATGTATTTTTGAAAACCAAAAGCAAACTAAAAAAAAAAACATAAATTAATCAATTTATTCAACATTCATTAAGCTGCTGTTATATGGTAGGTATCATGATAGGTGTCCAACAACAAAAAATGAAAATGAATATTGAAATCTATTCATACCTTTGTTGAAATCTATACAACTTCACACATAAATCCAGTTGAACCCCAATTTATGGGTTAACAGTTTCTTATTCAAATTACCAATCACATTATTTTAATTAAAAGTCCTTGATTTGCAGCAGCTTGAATTTGCTAAAATGTTTGTTTAATTGGTGCTAGAACAAGAATTGGGATTGCCATACCAGGATAACCTATCACCCCACATATGGCAGCTTCTTCTCCCTTCTCGGGGCATATTTTCTCAATATCCAAGAAACTCCCAGCAATCAAATAGAGCAGCAGCCTTCAAAATTCTTTCAAAAAAAAAAAAAAAACTAAAGAGTAATAACCTTAAAATTAAATTAGCTGATACTGAAACTCAAGAGCACTGATTGGATTTTTTTAAGTCAGTTTTTCTCTAGTACCTCCAAACCTATGCAATACATAGTTTTGCATAAATGACTTTGCCATTACCAAAAGCTAAAAACACACACAGCTTGGTTTGGATATATAGGAACAAAAGGACTAATCTTCAAAATAGGCAGAAAAGGATTACCATTCAAGATAGGCATTTTTTTTCTCTTTTCTAATATCATATTATCATTGTCTTCCATGGACAATGAATATTAAGAAAATGATGTTTATCAATGAGAAGTAAAGCTCATAGACATGATGATTGTCCTAAGAAATAAATTTTTCCACATTTCTGGTTAAAAATCCTCCCTAGTTTTGTTGCTAAAATAAGATAATTTCATAAAAACTGATATCCTAAAAGCATTCATTTCCTCCCAGAATTTTAAAAGGGCTTAAGATATGATTCATAAACTAAAAATCCCCTATAGGTGATAATCTATAACTTCAAAATTACAATAAAACCATTGAATTTATGGTGATATTATTTGCCTTATTGGCAATTCATTTATCATTTAAAGTAAGATTTCCTGATAAAGAAGTGGTGTGAAAATTTGCATTTTCTATTCACAAAAACCAAACTTTTTTAATCCCTCAATTTTATGATTCATAAAGTCAAAATAAATATAGTCACTCTTAGTTCAAATATTTATATGGGTATACTTTATTCAAATGTTTGAGATCTAGCATTTTAGTTACAACTATATGTTACTTAATTGTTTACTAAGTAGCTGGCACTAAAACCCAAAAATTCCTCCAAAAGTATTATATATTCTAAGAGTAAAAGTGCATAATACATGAGTAGATCTACATTGTCTGATACAGTAATCGCTAGTCACAAGTAAATATTAAATATATAAAATGTGGCTACTATGAGAAAAATAAATTTTAAAGTTAATTTCAATTAATATTACTTTAATTAACCACATGTATCCAGCTACTGCCACATTGGGCCATGCAGACCTAGAATTTCAAAATTATTTAATTGTATGGCTCCTGTTTGCAGCTTATCATTGGAGCAGAGCTAAGCCTGTGAAATCTCTAATTCCATCCTCAAAACACAGAATACTAGCTGAGGGAGCATATGTATACCTGTAGTTCTGAGATTATGTGCCCTTCAGCAACGGAGAATTATTAGATGAAAAAAGTCAATTCAAGACTTTGCACACATATGCCTTGAATTTTGCAAAGAAAAAAAGATAGAAAATATTTTATCCAAGGGTTGGCAACAGTGCAGTGGTTAAGATGCCATCTGGGGCACTCACATACAATATCAAAGAATCTGAATTCATACCCCAGCTCCGATTCAGATTCTAGCTTCCTGCTAATGTGAACCCTGGGAGAACCAAGTAGTTGGGTCTCTGCCTGTCACACTGGAAATTCAGATTGAATTCTCAGCTCCTGACTTTGGTCTGGCCTAGCCCTGACCATTCCAAGCATTTGGGGAGTGTACAATAGATGAGAGACCTCTCTCTTGCTCTAATAAAATAGTCATTTTAAAAAGACAATGCTTTCTCCACTGTTAAAATGAATTACATGAAATAAATGCATTGTATAAAGTCATACAAATAATGGTTATCCCTAATTGCCAAGAGGGAAGGAGTGAGACTTGGGCTTCAGCCATTCATCACTTTTTTGTATTTCCCTATCAGTGCAGAGGCAGATGCCTCTACAGACCTGTTATAGTGATCATGTAAAGATAAATTTGGTCTCTTCAACCCAAAGGTCTCCCAGAGTTCACCTTACTCTACCATTTTCATGCAATGCCAGGTTCACAGTGTGTAAGGATATCTTTTGCCTTTCCTGTCCTTGTCCCCAGTCCCTGCCCCAGGCTCAGTTAGTACCAGGTTCAACTTCAATCCTCTCTATGTTTCATACTATCTTCTTCTCAACTGTGGTCTGTGGAGTTTACTTCTCTAGAGCCTAGAATGAGGACTAATTTCTAATCCCCACTAAAATCCAGCAACCGGAATTCTTCTTGTAAACGTAGCGTGGAAGTTCATGCTGCCCTCTGTATACTATTCCAAAGACTCCAGGAGACGTTTGTCCTCCTGCTTCCAGTCTTCCTCCATGAACAACACCTCCCAGGCCCCTGTTGCAATCCACCCATCCTGGAGATTCACCCATCAGAGGTGGGCTCAGCCAAAGGACAATCATTCTGTCTTGAAGGATCTAAGGTTGATTGCGTAGAAGTATTCAGGAAGCTGAAAGGCTAAAAATGTTCCAAGTAGGAAATGTTCTGGGGCATAACTAGCACAGGCAATAAGAAAGTGACCCCAGCATGGGCTGATTCTGAGGACACAGAATGATGACATAATGTACTACTCATGGAATTTCTTGTCAAAAGGCTCGAGGTGGTACGGTACCTGTGATATGGGACCAGTCAGGGAGATAAATTAGGTTCATAAACTGGAGGCCACATCCGCCTTGCCCCCATATAATCTCACCTGTATCCACCCACCTGTCAATCAGACTATGTAACCATTTCCTTTTGGAAGTGAATAAGAGGCCTGGAGAGTGCTGGGCCCGCTCTCTCACTTGCCAACTCTCAGCTGCTCACTCGCTTGCTTGCACCCTCTGGCCTGCTCCGTCTCTCCTCATGGACCCCTGCCATGACAGGTATGAAGGTTCCCATTTACCCTTCTGGGCCCACTCTCCCTTAATAAAGCCCGCATGTTCCTCTCACTTTCTAAATAAACCCTAACGTTCACCATGCTGCATGCTGTGTTTAAAGCTGTGCTTAGAATTCTCTAAGTAAAAGGCAAGAGCCTGAGATATTAATTTTAGGCTAACCTAGCCCACAACACCTGGAGCAGAAGCAATTAGAAAAATAAAATTCCTAAAAGTGTGTGTATACAAGGAACTGGGGCTAACTGATCAAGACAGGATTTATACATGCATTGTAGTGTTCATGAATCACTGCCATTTATACCTGTACCCTCTAGAAAGCCCCATGTCTATCTGGATATAAAAATTTTGACACTTTCAGTGGGTAGGGACACTTGTGAATATCTTTCAGAAGCTTTCCTCCTTTAATGCAAATATTTGCCAAGTGCTAGAAGTGCAAATGATAAGTTCCAGGGACAATGACATGGTCCTACTTCTCAAGTTTCTTTAACCTATTTGTGTCTTCATACAGATAAAGACTCAGTATGACACCTTTTCTTTCTCCCTTCGGTTACCTGTGATCTGGGTCTGATTCCATGGCCGAGGTGGCCAGTCACATGGAAGAGAGGAAACCACAACCAGTGAGACCAGAGCATCCCTTCCAGCATCCATCCCCATCCTGGGAAGTCTTCCTTCTGCTCTGCCCTTTAGGTTAGCAAGTTCAGATATCCACGAGACAGCCACCTCTGATGCTGATCTTGAGTTCCCTGAAACTCTCAGACTTGGAGGGATACCAAACCATCTTGTCAGCCCTCTGAATCTGGCACCTTGGATATCCTTGGAAGTAGAACTGTACCGGCAGCCAGTAAATGAGTCCCAGAGATAACAAGTCAGGCAGAAATTGAGGCAAGGGATGGATGTGGGCGCAGAGCCATCAGGAACTGCAGCCCTGGAACTGCAATATACGCACAAAACGGATGCTGCATGTTGACTAAGAAGTTCCTTCAAGGAGAAGTGTCCAGCAACATGTTCAGACTGAGTTCTCCCTTCTCAGTCATCATCAAGACAAGTCGCCCTGGGATCCAGTGAGCAAGAAACTGCTACAAGACACTATGGATCTGTGCAGCCCACATCATGACCAAAGAATGCATTCCTCTACAGAGACTGCCTTGCCCTAAGGACTAGCACAGTTATACACTGAAGAGCAGCTTTGTGGTGACTCAAATGGAGACTGAGCCTTAAAGCCATGCTAAGGGCTTCCTATTGAATACTCCCCTGCCTTAGCAACCTAACTACTAATGGCCTGCAGTCCCATCGCCAGAGCAGCCCAGTGAAGACTTCTCAGCTCGCCAGAGTCCACTCACTAGAGTCCTGGATCCCTAAGCTTCAGGCCTCAGGGAAAACTGGAGACAAAAATTTAGCCCCAGTACAAGTAAGAAAGAATCCCAGAGAAACCAAAGCAGGATAGGATGTCGAAGGTGATACAAGGTTGGAAATACCTCCCCCAACCAGAGAGAAGAGCTACCTGGTCATGCCAGGGGATTAGCAGACACCATGAGCAAGCTTCTCCAGGCCCTGCCTGAAAAGGGACAGACTCCTCATGAAAGTCACATTGGAAAATGGATAGGGACACTTCACACCGAAGAAAAAGGCAAAGGAAAGGCAGTTTCATTCAGGAAACCACATGTCAGTCTCAGTGCAGAGGCCAAGACCACAAAGAAGCAGAGCCATCTTTATGAACGATGGCAGCCAGAAGCTCAGGAGCTCACAACAGCCATGGAACAGATCCTGGAGAAGAAACTGGGGCTTAGGCATCGTGTCACAGCTGAAAGAAAATTCAGAACGAGGGAGAATCCCAGTCCCAGGCTGAGCCTCCAAGTGAGATTTCCCGAGACCTAACCCTAACCCTAACCCTAACCGGGATCGCGCCTACCCTAGCAAAGAAAACGACAAGTGCCACACCCCACACCCCACATTCAGTAAGCTGTCTCCAACAGCTGCTTCTACAGATGCAGGGCAAGCATAGACAGTCCCAAAAGATCCAGGAACTGACTGCTATGTCCAAGCTATCTCATTTGTATACCACATCTCTGCCACTCACCAAGTAATTGAAGCCACTGACAGCACTACATAAGGTGCTCTCGTCGGGGACTTAGCTCTTCTATCCACTCAATCTGAAGAAAGCTTTACAAGCCCTTCCGGATAGCAGATTTTTCTCAATGGAAAAACTGTAGTCCATGTTAAGAAAGCATATTGTCTGTCTTGTGGAAAACAATACTGTGTTTAGTTTTGATAACTTAGGTTACTAAGTGTAAGCATCATAGCTGTTAAATGATTGGCAGGATAATAAAGATTATATGTGTGTGTATATGTTTTCAAATACATATGTGTATAGTTACATATAGAGATGCATGTTTTTAATTATTTTACTTATATATCTCATGTATAAATCAATATATAAATACCTTAATGTATTTTTAAAGGTTTCCTATTTCACATGGGTTTATATATAATATAGAGGCAGACTTCAGATACAGTGAATGTGCCTATATGTATTCAACAAAAATGGCTTCAGTTATGATTTTTTAAAATATAACCCAATAGAAATTTTAGTGAACTGTTACAAAGTGGATGGAAAAAATTAAGAATCCCAAACTGCAGGTTTAATTCTAGCCAAACAAAATTGTTTCTAAACATAATTCCCTATACTATTGTTAGAGAATGCATTATGTTAAAGGCCTTTCCCACTCCTTAGTTCAGGATGAACTGGTAGTACAAGATGCATTAGAGGCTTCAGATCTTGGAACTGCTCAAAATACTAAATATGGTGTAGAATTACCCCTTTGTTTTAGGGACCTTAGTGCACCATGGCTGAGTTAGACTCTGACTTCCTGTGGTATTGGTTTCCTCTTCAACTTCCGGTGCAAAGTAGCTGTCTCCTGTTGCTTCCACCAGTCCCTACAGAGAAGTCTACTCTTACTGCTCTTTAGAAAAGATGGACATGGATCAGATTACAAAGTTCTAGGCTCACACCCAGTGGATATTGACTTTTTATTTTCCTGTTTCTATGTAGACATTTCAATATCAATTTTGTTGTTTGAGGAATGTAGGCATCCACTAGCCAGATGTGATTATTGAGCACTTTAAATGTGACCCATCTAGGGCTATCAGCTGTGGCATAGCAAGTAAAGCCGTCGGCTGCAGTGCCGACATCCCATATGGGCACCGGTTTGAGTCCCAGCTGCTCCACTTCCAATTTAGCTCTCTGCTATGGCCTGGGAAAGCAGTAGAAGATGTCCAAGTCGTTGGGCCCCTGCACCCGCATGGGAGACCCAGAAGAAGCTCCTGGCTCCTGGCTCCTGGCTTCTGGCTTCATATCAGCACAGCTCTGGTCATTGCGGCCAACTGGGGAGTGAACCAGCGGATGGAAGACCTCTCTCTGTCTCTCTCTGCCTCTCCTTCTCTCTCTATGTAATTCTGACTTTCAAGTAAAATAAATAAATCTAAAAAAAAAACGTGATCCAACTCAACTAAGACATGAGCAAATGACAGACATACACAGATTTTTTAAAACTGTGTGAATAAATTTTAACTATAATCATTTTATTTTAATTATATGTAGATAATTAATACTGCTATAATACAATATTACCAAAAATAATATCCTATATTTCTTTATATTCTTTTAATATGACTGAAAAATTTTAAAATTATAAATGTGGCTTTTGTTTTATTTATATTGAACAACACTAAAATAGATAATTCAGAAAGAATTAATAAGAATTACAATTAGCATAGCACACACGAAAATGTTTCTCTTCACAGTTAATCAAACTAAATAAAACTAAAATAACAATTATGTTTCAAATTGGTAAGATATAAAATAAAAGGAGTACCCACTATTAGCAGTACAGGCTTAAACATTACTTATGTTATATAAATTGTTAAAATCTTTCTAGAAAAAAATAGAAATACATTTAAAAGACTTTAAAATATTGATTCCCTTTTCACCAAATAAGTTCACTACCAGAAGGTGCTTATAAGGAGATAATCATATTGACACACACCAATTTCTATGCAAAAATGTTGGCTATGACTTTTTTTTATTTTAGAGACATCCATATGGCAACACATTAGATATTAAAAATAACAGATTGGGACTTGCGCTGTGGTGCAGTAGGTTAATCTCCACCTACAGCATCAGCATCCTATATGGGTTCTAGTCCCTGCTGCTCCTCTTCCAATCCAGCTCTCCGCTATGGCCTGGGAAAGCAGTAGAATATGGCCCAAGTCCTTGGGCCCCTGCACCCGCATGGGAGACTAGGAAGAAGCACCTGGCTCCTGACTTCGGATCGACATAGCTCCAGCTGTTGCGGCCATTTTGGGAGTGAACCAGCGGAAGAAACACCTTTCTCTGTAACTCTCTCTCTCACTGTCTGTAACTCTACCTCTCAAATAAATAAATAAAATCTTCAAAAAAAAGAAATGTTCTTTAAAAATAACAGATTAAAATAGAATATCTTCATGATGGAATATCATCTATATTCCTGATCATAGCACATTAATAATACTAACAATAATAGATGCTCATTCATTGAAATACAGAATTACAATCATATATACTGAGGCTCACATTCATGAGTTTTTTCTTTAATACTGCCTTTTTTCTGTTGTTCTTCTTAACAGACTTCTAAAATGGAGTGTTGATTATTGGAAATGAAAGAAAAAAAAGAGTCCAATATGGGTGTGGTATCTTCTACTTTCATTCAATATATCTTTTATATTTTCCAGTTCAAATCTCCTAAACTTGGAAATATCTTTAATGGGCATATATATATATATATATTTTTTTTTTGACAGGCAGAGTGGACAGTGAGAGAGAGAGACAGAGAGAAAAGTCTTCCTTTTCCATTGGTTCACCCTCCAATGGCCACCATGGCTGGCGCGCTGCGCTGATCCAAAGCCAGGAGCCAGGTGCTTCTCCTGGTCTCCCATGCAGGTGCAGGGCCCAAGCACTTGGGCCATCCTCCACTGTTGTCCAGGGCCACAGCAGAGAGCTGGCCTAGAAGAGGAGCGACCGGGACAGAATCGGGTGCACCGACTGGGACTAGAACCTGGTGTGCTGGCGCCGCAGGCAGAGGATTAGCCTAGTGAGCCACGGTGCCAGCCAATTGGCATATATATTAACCAATCCTGACGGATGGGGCCTTCTGGGAGTGAACCAGCAGATGGACGCTCTTGTTCTTTCTCTCGCTCTCCTCTCTTCTCTTTCTTCTTCTCCCTCTCCCTTTCTTCTTCTCTCTCTGTAACTCTACCTTTCAAATAAATAAACCTTAAATCTTAGCAAGATAGATACTGACCTTAATCTATTAACCCACAGCTCAACTGATGTTACTATTACTGCCTAAAGTACAATAAAAATCCTTATATATAGTATGTCAAAAGTCATATTCTAGAAAATATTCTTAAGCCCTCAAGTTGGTGAAATGGTTTTTTTAACCACAAACTTAATAGCTAAATCTCCTTTTGAATTTAAAAATACATTGCATGAAATAGTTCTAAGTAAACAATTCAATGAGATTTGGCGACGTATATAAATCCTACAAACATCGTTTGAAGCAATGATTTGACATTATCAGTATTATTGTGTTGTGTTGTGACATTTATCTCCCAACTTGTCTTGTGATTTCCTCTTTGATTCATGAATTCTTTAGAATATAATTTGTAAATATTTTGTGATTTTTCAAGATAACTTTCTGTTTATTATTTCTAATTTAATTTTCTTGAGTACAGACTATATGCTCTGTAAAATTCAACTTATTTTAAGTTGATTTTGTTTATTTCTTTGAATAGCCTTATTTTCTTAATACTTTATGCAACTTGAAAATAATGTGTCTTCTGCTCTTGTACTCTTCTGAACATTTCAGTTAGGTCATGTTCATAGTGTTGTTTAGGTTTTCCATAACGTCCTGATTCTTCTTTAAAAAAAAATTTTATTTGACAGGTAGAGTTACAGACAGAGAGAGTAAGAGACAGACAGAAAGGTCTTCCATCTACTGGTTCACTCTCTAAATGGATGGGGCTGGGCTGATCTGAAGCCAGGAGCCAGGAGTTTCTTCCAGGTCTCCCACATGGGTGCAGGGGCCCAGGCACTTGGGCCATCTTCCACTGGCCATCAAGCAGAAAACTGGACCAAAAGAGGGGCATCTGGGACACAAATTGGTACCCATATGGGATGCTGGTGCCACAGCTTAGCACCTAGTAGGTGCTTAGCCTCCTATACCACAGTACCAGCCCACTGATTTTTCTTTTGACTAAGCATCTCAGTTATTGAGTATGAAAGCAGAAAAATCAAAATTCAACAATAGTTGGTCCCATTTATTTTTCCTTAAGTTTCTCTCCACATTTTTTCAAACATTTAGAAGTTATATTATGGGTGCATTTACTCAGGATTATCGTGTTTTCCTGATGAATTGGTATTTTTACTAATTTAATTAATTTATTTTAAAGATTTATTTTATTTATTTGAAAGACAGAGTTACAGAGAGAGTTAGAGACAGAAAGAGAGAGAGGTCTTTCATCCACTGGTTCACTCCCAAGATGGCTGCAACTGCCGGAGCTTCACCGATCCGAAGCCAGGAGCCAGGAGCTTCTTCCGGGTCTCCCACACGGGTGCAGGAGCCTAAGGATTTGGGCCAGCTTTTACTGCTATCCCAGGCCATAGCAGAGAGCTGGATTGGAAGAGGAATAGCCGGGACTAGAACTGGTACCCATATGGGATGCCGGCGCTTAAGTCCAGGGCTTTAGCCTGTGGCACCACAGCGCTAGCCCCCAATTCATTATTTTTCATTCTTAATAATATTTTTGTTCTGACGCATGAAGTATTTACTGACCAATCTTTTTATTATTAGTAACTGGAGATTACATAATTTTCCATCCTCTTGTTTTCAAACTATTTGTGTTCATATTTCTAATGTGTATTTCTTTGTGGATAGTATGCAGTAGAATTTTGGTTTTTATTTCAAATGACAATGTCTGCCTTTTAAATGGGGGATTTAGTTCCTTTACTTTTAATTAACTATTGATGTGGTATGAGGGGGTCTTCAAAAAGTTCATAGAAAATGTGCAGAATGAAAAATGGATTTCAAATTTTTTTGCACCAAAATAAACATGTTTTAATCTTGTCTTGAATTTTGTGAAGAGACTTCATATTTAAAATCTGTCCCATTGATCCTTTATTTCTTCCTGCCCTGTAACTTTGCAGTTAATGTGGCTTCACTGATTATTTTTTTATTATTTTAATGTATTCTTTTGGCATATTAGGCTACTATCTTTTTATTTTTGTCACTTGCTTGGGAGTTTACAATAGCATCCATGACTTCCTATATTATTTCTTCAAATATCATATTAGTTTGTGTACAATATAAAAACCTTACAAAAGTACACTTCACTTTACCCTGTCAATACACCGTGCGATTTCTGTGATATGTCTTCCTTCCACATGTGTATAAACATCATAGTACATTATTATTTTCTTCAATTTTTTTTACTTTTAAAATTATCAAATATAATTGGCATTATTTTAATTTTATCATATGGTGCTTTGAATTTCAACACATGTGTATATTTGTGTAACCACTTTCTTATTTTTTTTAACTTTTATTTAATGAATATAAATTTCCAAAGTACGACTTATAGATTACAATGGCTTCCCCCCCATACCGTCCCTCCCACCCGCAACCCTCCCCTTTCCCACTCCCTCTCCCCTTCCATTCACATCAAGATTCATTTTCGATTATCTTAATATACAGAAGATCAGCTTAGTATACCTTAAGTAAGGATTTCAACAGTTTGCTCCCACACAGAAACATAAAGTGAAAAATAATACATGATTTTTTTAAATGATGATGAAATCAGACCTATTGTCATGTTTAATCCCAGTGAGAGTCAAGTTGGGAATTGATAATTTTTTATTTATTTATTTTTTTTACAGAAGTTCAGTTTAGTATGCATTAAGTAAAGATTTCAACAGTTTGCACCCACATAGCAACACAAAGTGAAAAATACTGTTTGAGTACTCATTATAGCATTAAATCTCAATGTACAGCACATTAAGGACAGAGATCCTACATGAGGAGTAAGTACACAGTGACTCCTGTTGTTGACTTTACCAATTGACACTCCTGTCTATGGCATCAGTAATCTCCCTATGCACCAGTCATGAGTTTCCAAGGCTATGGAAGCCCTCTGAGTTCTCCGACTCTTATCTTGTTTAGACAAGGTCATAGTCAAAGTGGAGGTTCTCTCCTCCCTTCAGAGAAAGGTACCTCCTTCTTTGAAGACCTGTTCTTTCCACTGGGATCTCACTCACAGAGATCTTTTTGCCAGAGTGTCTTGGCTTTCCATGCCTGAAATACTCTCATGGGCTTTTCAGCCAGATCCGAATGCCTTTAGGGCTGATTCTGAGGCCAGAGTGTTGTTTAGGACATCTGCCATTCTATGAGTCTGCTGAGTATCTCGCTTCCCATGTTGGATCACTCTCCCCTTTATTTATTCTATCGGTTAGTGTTAGCGGGTACTAGACTTGTTTATGTGCTCCCTTTGACTCTTAGTCCTTTCATTATGATCAATTGTAAACTGAAATTGATCACTTGGAATAGTGAGATGGCATTGGTACATGCCACCTTGATGGGATTGAATTGGAATCCCCTGGTATGTTTCTAACTCTACCATTTGGGGCAAGTCAGCTTGAGCATGTCCCAAATTATACATCTCTTCCCTCTCTTATTCCCACTCTTATGTTTAACAGGGATCACATTTCAGTTAATTTTCAACACTTAAGAATAACTGTGTGATAATTACAGAATTAAACCAGTCATATTAAGTAGAACAGACAAAAAAACTACTAAGAGGGATAATGTATTAAGTTGTTCATTAACAGTCAGGGCTATGCTGATCAAGTCACCGTTTCTCATAGTGTCCATTTCACTTCAACAGGTTTCCTTTTTGGTGTTCAGTCAGTTGTCACCGATCAGGGAGAACATATGGTATTTGTCCCTTTGGGACTGGCTTATTTCACTCAGCATGATGTGTTCCAGGTTCCTCCATTTTGTTGCAAATGACTAGATTTCGTTGTTTCTTACTGCGGTATAGTATTCTAAAGAATACATATCCCGTGATTTCTTTATCCAGTCTACCGTTGATGGGCATTTAGGTTGGTTCCAGGTCTTAGCTATTGTGAATTGTGCTGCGATAAACATTAGGGTGCAGACTGCGTTTTTGTTTGCCAATTTAAACTCCTTTGGGTAAATTCCAAGGAGTGGGATGGCTGGGTCGAACGGTAGGGTTATATTCAGGTTTCCGAGGAATCTCCAGACTGACTTCCATAGTGGCTTGACCAGTTTGCATTCCCACCAACAGTGGGTTAGTGTCCCTTTTTCCCCACATCCTCGCCAGCATCTGTTGTTGGTAGATTTCTGCATGTGAGCCATTCTAACCGGGGTGAGGTGAAACCTCATTGTGGTTTTGATTTGCATTTCCCTGATTGCTAGTGACCTTGAACATTTTTTCATGTGCCTGTTGGCCATTTGGATTTCCTCTTTTGAAAAATGTCTATTGAGGTCCTTGGCCCATCTCTTAAGTGGGTTGTTGGTTTTGTTTTTGTGGAGTTTCTTGATGTCTTTGTAGATTCTGGTTATTAATCCTTTATCTGTTGCATAGTTTGCAAATATTTTTTCCCATTCTGTCGGTTGTCTCTTCACTCTCCTGACTGTTTCTTTTGCAGTACAGAAACTTCTCAATTTGATGCAATCCCAATAGTTGATTTTGGCTTTGACTGCCTGTGCCTCCCGGGTCTTTTCCAGAAATTCTTTGCCTGTGCCAATATCTTGAAGGGTTTCTCCAATGTTCTCTAGTAACTTGATGGTGTCAGGACATAGATTTAGGTCTTTAATCCACGTTGAGTGGATTTTTGTGTAAGGTGTAAGGTAGGGGTCTTGCTTCATGCTTCTGCACGTGGAAATCCACTTTTCCCAGCACCATTTATTGAATAGACTGTCCTTGCTCCAGGAATTGGTTTTAGATCCTAGATCAAATATAAGTTGGCTGTAGACGTTTGGTTTGATTTCTGGTGTTTCAATTCTGTTCCATTGGTCTACCCATCTGTTTCTGTACCAGTACCATGCTGTTTTGATTACAACTGCCCTGTAGTATGTCCTGAAATCTGGTATTGTGATGCCTCCGGCTTTGTTTTTGTTGTACAAGATTGTTTTAGCTATTCGAGGTCTCTTGTGCCTCCATATGAATTTCAGCTTCATTTTTTCTAGATCTGAGAAGAATGTCTTTGGCATCTTGATTGGGATTGCATTGAATCTATAAATTGCTTTTGGGAGAATGGACATTTTGATGATGTTGATTCTTCCAATCCATGAGCATGGAAGATTTTTCCATTTTTTTGGTATCCTCTTCTATTTCTTTCTTTAAGGTTTTGTAATTCTCATCGTAGAGATCTTTAACGTCCTTGGTTAAGTTTATTCCAAGGTGTTTGATTGTTTTTGTAGCTATTGTGAATGGGATTGATCTTAGCAGTTCTTTCTCAGTCATGGTGTTGCTTGTGTATACAAAGGCTGTTGATTTTTGTGCATTGATTTTATATCCTGCCACTTTGCCAAACTCCTCTATGAGTTCCAATAGTCTCTTAGTAGAGTTCTTTGGATCCTCTAAGTACAGAATCATATCGTCTGCAAAGAGGGATAGTTTGACTTCTTCCTTCTCAATTTGTATTCCCTTGATTTCTTTTTCTTGTCTGATGGCTCTGGCTAAAACTTCCAGAACTATGTTAAATAGCAGTGGTGAGAGTGGGCATCCCTGCCTGGAACCAGATCTCAGTGGAAATGCTTCCAACTTTTCCCCATTCAATAGGATGCTGGCTGTGGGTTTTTTATAAATTGCTTTTATTATATTGAGGAATGTTCCTTCTACACCCAATTTGCTTAGAGTTTTCATCATGAAAGGGTGTTGAATTTTATCAAATGCTTTCTCTGCATCAATTGAGATAATCATATGGTTTTTCTTTTGCAGTCTGTTAATGTGGTGAATCACATTGATTGATTTGCGAATGTTGAACCATCCCTGCATACCAGGGATGAATCCCACTTGGTCTGGGTGGATGATTTTCCTGATGTGTTGTTGTACTCTATTGGCCAGAATTTTATTGAGGATTTTTGCGTCTATGTTCATCAGGGATATTGGTCTGTAATTTTCTTTCAGTGCTGCATCTTTCTCTGGCTTAGGGATTAAGGTGATGCTGGCTTCATAGAAAGAATTTGGGAGGATTCCCTCTTTTTCGATTGTTCTGAATAGTTTGAGAAAAATGGGATTAGTTCTTCTTTAAATGTCTGGTAGAATTCAGCAGTGAATCCATCTGGTCCTGGGCTTTTCTTTGTTGGGAGGGCCTTTATTACTGTTTCTATTTCTGGTTCAGTTATGGGTCTATTTATGTTTTCTATGTCTTCATGGTTCAATTTTGGTAGATTGCATGTGTCCAAGAATCTATCCATTTCTGATAGATTTTCCTGTTTGCTGGCATACAGGTCCTTGTAGTAATTTCTGATGATTCTTTTTATTTCTGTGGTGTCTGTTGTTACGTTTCCTTTTTCATCTCTGATTTTATTGATTTGGGTCTTTTCTTTTTTTAGTTAGTTGGGCCAATGGGGTGTCAATTTTATTTTTTCAAAAAACCAGCTTCTCACTTGGCTGATTTTTTGTAGTGTTTTTTTGGATTCAATCCTGTTAATTTCTTCTCTGGTTTTAATTATTTCTCTTCTACTACTAGATTTGGGTTTGGTTTGCTGCAGTTTTTCTAGGTCCTTGAGATGCGCTGAAAGCTCATTTATTTGGTACCTTTTCAATTTCTTGATATAGGCACCTATTGCTATAAATTTGCCTCTCAATACTGCTTTTGCTGTATCCCATAAGTTTTGATATGTTGTGTTGTTGTCTTCATTTACTTCCAGAAAGTTTTTGATTTCTCTTTTGATTTCTTGAATGACCCAGTGTTCATTCAGGAGCATGTTGTTCATTCTCCATGTGTTTGCATACTTTCTGGGGTTTCCTGAGTTGCTAATTTCCAGTTTCATTCCGCTGTGGTCTGAGAAGCTGCATGGTATGATTCTAATTCTTTTAAATTCGCTGAGACTTGCTTTATGGCCTAGTATGTGATCAATCCTAGAGAAGGTTCCATGCACTGCTGAGAAGAATATGAAGTCTGTAGATGTAGGATTGAAAGTTCTGTAGATATCTGTTAGATCCATTTGGGCAATAGTGTCAATTAAATCTGCTGTTTCCTTGTTGATCTTCTGTCCGGATGATCTGTCTATTTCTGAGAGTGGAGTATTGAAGTCCCCCAGTACTATTGTATTGGAATTTAAATCTCCCTTTAAGTCCCTTAACATATCTTTTAAATAGACCGGTGCCCTGTAATTAGGTGCATATACATTTATAATAGTTACATCTTCCTGTTGAATTGAACCCTTAATCATTATATAGTGTCCCTCTTTGTCTCTCTTAACAGTTTTTGTATTAAAGTTTATTTTGTCTGATATTAATATGGCTACACCTGCTTTTTTTTTGGTTTCTGTTGGCATGGAATATCTTTTTCCAACCTTTCACTTTCAGTCTGCATGCCTCTTTGTTAGAGAGATGTGTTTCTTGTAGGCAACAAATAGTTGGGTTGTGTTCTGTGAGCCAGTCAGCCAAACGGTGTCTTTTAACTGAAGAATTCAGACCATTAATGTTCAATGTGACTATTGATACATAGTGACTTTGCCCTGCCATTTTCCCGGAAATATTTTCTAGTATATGCTTTGAGCTTCCCATGCTCTTTTACTGGTAGGTGTTCTTCCTTTCCCTTCTTTCATATTGATAGCCATGTTTCTGTGTTTCTGAGTGTAGCACATCTTTAAGTATCTTTTGCAGGGCCGGACGAGTGGCCACAAAGTCTTTCAATTTCTGTTTGCTATGAAAGGTCTTTATTTCACCTTCATTCACAAATGAGAGCTTGGCAGGATATAATATTCTGGGCTGGCAATTTTTCTCTCTTAGCACCTGTGCTATGTCTCGCCATTCCCTCCTAGCCTGTAGTGTTTCTGATGAGAAGTCTGCTGTGAGTCTGATTGGAGATCCTCTGAGAGTAATCTGACATTTCTCTCTTGCACATTTTAGGATCTTTTCTTTATGTTTCACTGTGGTAAGTTTAATTACCATGTGTCGTGGTGAGGATCTCTTTTGGTCATGTTTATTGGGGGTTCTATGAGCTTCCTGTACTAGGATGTCTCTGTCCTTCTCCAAACCTGGAAAGTTCTCTGCTAGTATCTCACTAAAAAGGCCTTCTAATCCTTTCTCTCTCTCCATGCCTTCAGGAACTCCTAGAACTCGAATGTTGGTTTTTTTAATAGTATCCTGTAGATTCCCAACAATATTTTTTAGATTTCTAATTTCCTCTTCTTTTCTTTGGTTTGACTGTATGTTTTCCTGTGCTCTATCTTCTAAGTCCGATATTCTCTCTTCTGCTTCACCCATTCTGTTTTTAAGGCTTTCTAATGTGTTTGTCTTTTGATTTATTGAGCTCTTCATTTCATTTTGATTTCTCTTCACTATCACACTTTCCTCTTCTACTAGTTTCTGAGTTTCATTTTGATTCTTCCTTAAAATTTCATTTTCACGAGAGAGATTTTCAATCTTGTCCAATAAGGATTTCTGTAGTTCAAGGATTTGCTTTTGAAAACTTCTAAATGTTCTTATCATAAATTTTTTGAAATCCGTATCTTGCATTTCTTCTATCTCATCATCTTCATAATCTTGGTTTGGGGTGTTTTGTTTATTTGGAGGCATCATAGTGTGTTCGTTACTTGGCATAGTTAATTCTTCTTTCGTCACTGTGCATTTTTTTTTAATTTTTTTTTATTTTATACTATGTCCGTGTTAAGTGGACTGCCTGCTGTTGGAGGAGCCTTGGAGGCTTGAGATGGGTGCGGCCTGAGAGCTCTGCTTGGTTCTTCCTCGTTACGGGTGTGCAAAGGTGACACCCTCAGGTTATGCGTGGTAAATCTCTCTCTATTTATTTATTTATTTATTTATTTTATTTATTCAGGGGGTAAGTAATACCGCATGGCACGGCTGTGCAGAATTGATGGTATTTAGCTTCCAGTCTCTGGCTTCTACCCAAAGAGTCTGTGTAGGCTCCTCTGGACACCCACTGGGTTGCCTAGGCTACTGAATTGTAGTGACTCAGTTCCTTAGCTCTCCCCTGTTGATATGTAAATCCAGAGAGGGGGCCTGCTCTTTGTCTCTTGGGAATTCTTCAAGCCTTGCAGCCTTGCAACCTTTGCAAGGTTGGGGGAGAGAGAAACCCCCAAGCTTTTTTTTTTCCTTCTTTCCGGTAGTGAGTTTGCTGCACTTTCCGGCCCCCCTCTAGATTCTGACCCCCGTTTCCCTGCCAATGTCTCGGGTTATTGAGCTCACCTCCCCTTCCAGCGCCGATGTGTGGACTCAGAGCCCTGGACGTCCCAACTCTCCCCACTGGTGTCTGTGTGACATGCACTCCCCTTCCTGCACTAGCGCGCAGACCCTGTGGCTCCCTCAGCACCTGTGGCTCCCGCGGCTCGGCTTCCACGCGGTGGGCTACCTTGTTCTCCCAGTAGGTCCTCCGATTCACAGCCACTCGATCCAGAAGTTTCTCTGCAATATTTTCCTGGTTCTTTTTTCTGAGGCTACCGTAACTCCCCTTTTATTAAACTAAATTTTCCCGGACTATCGGTGCGCGCCCTCACTATTCCGCCATCTTGGCTCCGCCCCCTGTAACCACTTTCTTAATCAATATACAGAGAACTTCCCAAAAAAGTCTCTTGTGTTATCAGTTTGTATATATACCCTGTGATGGTGCCAACTTGACTAAACCACAAGATGCCCAAATACTTGGTCAAAAGTTATCCTGAGTGCGTCTGTTTCCAGGTGAGATTAACATTTGAATCAGTGGGCTGAGCAAAGCAGATGGTCCTCCAAACTGGGGAGGACCAGTCAAGTTAGGGTAAAAGTAAAGCAAAAAGACTGACCTTCCCCTGAGTAAGGGAGATTTTCCTTCTGCCCAAAGTCCTTCACGCTGGTACATCATTGGTTTTTTCTGCTTTCAGACTTGAACCGACATACTGGCATTTTCCAGATCTTGTGCTGGCCTGCCTTTGGACTAAACCAATACCATCAGTTCTCCTGGGTCTCCAACATGCCACACCTGCCAATCTTGGTACTTTTCAGCCTCTACAGTCATCAGAGAGAATTTCTTATGGTAAATATCATTTTGTGCATCCCATTGTCTCTGTTTCTCTGGAGAACACTAGTATACACACACACGCACACACCCTTAAAAATCACTATGCAGCATTCATTCAGCATTTTGAGAATGTCATATAAATTGCACATTAGTACATGTAGCTGTTTGAAATTTGCTCTGTATCAAAAAATGTGAACTTCTTTCATATACAATAGTGTCTTTGAGATCCAGCCACATTGTTGGGTGTAACAATAATTTGTTTAACAATAATTTCGGTATGTGCAATGGTTTGTTTATTCATTCACTAAATGTAGGTCATTTACCTACCTTCCCGTTTTTGGTAACTTTTTTTTTTGACAGGCAGAGTGGACAGTGAGAGAGAGAGACAGAGAGAAAGGTCTTCCTTTACTGTTGGTACAACCCCCAATGGCTGCTGCGGCTGGCGCACCAAGCACTTGGGCCCTCCTCCACTGCACTCCCGGGCCACAGCAGAGAGCTGGCCTGGAAGAGGGGAAACTGGGACAGAATCTGGCATCCTGACCGGGACTAGAACCCGGTGTGCTGGTGCTGCAGGCAGAAGATTAGCCTATTGAGCCGTGGCGCTGGCCAGTAATTCTAAATATAGATGCTTATGAGAATGTATGCCAAGTATTTTTCATTTCTTGAGTTCAAATGGGATTGATGGGTCACATGGTATATGTATATTTAATCTCATAAGAAACATCAATTTTCCAGCATGATTGCACCATTTTTTCTCTTACCAGCAGTAGTATGGGTTCCTTGTGCTCTCTATCCTTACCAGCAATATTATCTGTAATTTCTAAAATAATTGTAGACATTATATATATATATATATACATATATATATATATATATATATAAAATGTCGTACTTCATCCATCATGGTTCCAATTTGGAATCTCCTGATGGCTAAGGTTGTTGAACATCTGTCTATGTGCTTATTTTCCATCAGTTAGCCTTTGGTGAAATATTAACTTATGTATTCTTTTTTCCCATTATGTTGTATATTTTCTTATTATTGAGTTTTGACAAATCTTTATATATTCTGGAGCATGTATGTCCTATATGTGATCTGAAACTATTTCCTCCCAGTTGATGGCTTGTCTTTTTATTCTGTAAAAGTGTTTTTTACAAAGCAAAATGTATTAAATATTGATTAAGAGTATTGATTTTTATTGGTTGTGATTTTAATGTCATGTGTAAGAAACTCAGTGAATCCCAGGCCACAAAAATATCCTAAGGTAAAATAATATATAAAAAAGAAAACAAGAGAGGAAAAAAGTCCTTTTGTTTTTCCTGACTCACTTCATTCTTGCATGTGGATCCAGATTTCTACACTGTAATGTTTTCCATCAGCCAGAAGAATTCCCTCTAACATTTCTTATATGCACATCTGCTGTTGACAGATTCTCAGCTTTTGTTTGCTGAAAAATCGTTTTTCTAAAACTTAAATTTTGAAGACTATTTTCACTGAAATGAAATTGCAGGTTGATTTTTTTCCAAAAAATGTTAACTCTGTTGTTCTACTATTTTATGGCTTGTTGCTCTTTTTTGTGAGAAGTTTAAAGTCATTTTCATATACTGTCTCTTGTATCTAATATATGGAGTTTTTTTCAAACTGGCTGCTTTTAAGAATTTTCCCTTATTATTTGATTTCAGGAACTTGATTATGACGTGAATTTTGTCTTCCCTGTGTTTACAATGCTTAAATTTGTTGAGCCACTTATATATGTGGCTTGTTTATCTGCATCAAATTTAAAATAATATCAGCCATTAATTTGAAAAACATTGACTTTTCTCTCCATTTTAAATTCCAGTTACAAACAAGCACTTTGGCTTCTTCAATGTTTCACCAAATATTACTGAGGTTGTTTTTTTTTTTTTTCTAACCTTTTCATTGTCATTCACATTCTCAAACTTACTCATATTTTCTTCAATAGTATCTAATACCTAAGGTCATCCAGTGAATTTTTAATTTTGAGTATATTCCTTTCACATCCAGAAATTCCACATGGATGTTTTCACATTTTAAATTTCTCTCTTTATTTTCTTGTTATTTGTCCTAATACTAAGGTTATGAAACTTTGCTGTCTTTCAATGCTGCAAGTGTTCAGTAAGGTCTCTATGCTCTAGCTGGAATTCAAACACCACCTAGCCCATTACATATTTTAACTTATATAATCACACTTCAGAAAGTCAAAGGGAAAGTAGAATTAAAAGTATGAGTTTATTTAGTACAAATTTTGCTTTGGTGAAAAGTTTTTGTTTCCATAATAGGTGGAAAATATGTATTATGAAAAAACTATGCATAGATTTAAAAAATATTTGTTCCCAAATGAACTCATACTTTTGACTCAATTTTTCCACATTTTATTTAATTTGATAGAGAAACAAACAGAAATCTCTCCTCTGCTAGTTTACTCACCAGATGCTTATAATAGCCAGGACTAAGCTAAGCCAAAGCCAAGAGTCAGGCGGCAGAAACTCATTCTGGATCTCCTAGAGATACAGCCATTCAAGCCACCACTTGGACCTCCCAGGGTGTACGTTAGCAGGGAGCTCGATACCAGAGCAGACCTGGGGCTGGAACCCAGGCACTGTGATACAGGACACATGTATCCCAAGTGCTACCATAACTGCTACACCAAATGCCCAGCTTCCACAAGCTTGTGAGGTACCCTTGTGCTTTTCCAATAGTTGCTTTTGCAAGGCTGTGTGAAGTTTCAGCCTACGGCTGTACAGCTTGATATTTTGCAAAATTTTTCTCAGAATAATCTACTTCTCAATACTCTGCCACACATCAACCTTATCTAACGGAAGCACCCATTGGCCAGTGTCTGCCAACAGATTGTTTTGATATTTTGTTCAATCTTATAGCTGTTTATGGCAGTGAGACAATCTGAATGACACCAGTGACTTAAACCTGATTGAAAATGGTTGCTCCTAGTAACTACTATTTTGTGCAAAGAAGTAAAAGAGCAGCTTGAAATATCCATGAAAACAGAGAATACATTTTAAAAGGAGGCTATATAAGTAACTTTATAACAGAAAATTCTTCCTTCTTCTGAAAAAAAGAAAACTGGAAAAATCTAGTTAACTGTTGTGTCTGTTCATATTAGAAGAAATAATATTGCAAGCTTACCTTTGAAATAGTGTACTTTCTCTGGTATAAAAAAATCCAGCATCTTCATTATGTATCAAATTGCAAGAAAAAATTAACATTAGCTTGAACAGCGCATATCGGAATTGCCCCTTGCAAAGTAAGTATTGAGTCTATAACTATCTGAAAGCATTTACACGGACAAGGTTTTCTAAAGTCTTTCCCAACATAGCCATCCCCTTCTTCTGTCTTAGGCAAGAATCTGAGTGATTACAGACAAGAGACTAGATTCATTTCAAGTTGCCAGATGGACAATGCAGTTATCTGTTTATGAAGTTCTTAAGTATCTTTGCCTGGTTGCATGTGCCTGGGAAAATAAACATATACAATGGCCACACTCCATTCTCATTGGGGTGAAGATTTGAGAGCGGAAATAAGAATTCTGCAGATCATCAAACTTTGAAAATGAATGTCAATTGTTGACACAAACATGAAGGTATTTACTATTACTAATTATTTCATCTCTCTTGCAAATAGTTTGTATAAGTTAAATACCTCTAAACATAGAATGCATTTTTAAGTAAAACTACAACACCCTATTTGTTAGTCTACTTGCAACTTGATAACTTATTTATCAGCTTGCTTGTTTCAAAGTATTTGCAATGTTTTTTTCATTTTACCTGTTCTTAATGTTAAATTATTAATATTCTTATAAAAATGCTTGATGCTTTCTAGGCTCATAATATAACTTTTTGTATGGCAATCCCTTCCTCATATTTCAAAAATGCATTAAAATTTAATTTTACATTTGTTAGGTCATTGTTCAAGATGACATGGTTTTTATTTATTTGTATTACAGAACTTAATCTGGCTTTCCATTGTGAATATGAATACCAACAACAACAAAAATAAACTTATTTTGCTATTTCCCTTGAAAAATATTTTCTTATGGAACAGTGTTCAAGTAAAATAAGCACTTTGCTTCTTTCAAATAAACAAACTGAATAAGAACAAATACTTCATCTCCAATATAATCTCCAATAACCTTACAATAGTTTTCCATTGACTCAACCCTAAATAGAGGTTAGTCATGGAATTTTGGCTAAGTATGGGCCAGTGTAGTGCCACTACATGAGGCAGTATGAGAAAAAGTCAACACCTTTTACTGGTCCAGACCACTGGGAAGGAGCAGGCACCAAGCAGCTATTCTGAGCCGCAGATACCTAGAGAAATTCCACTCTGTCACGGAAGATCTATTCACCAGAGACCACGGAATGCACTGATCACTGGGAAATTCGATAGAAAAGCATGCAGTGGCCCACACATCATATACAAGGATACTTCAGAAAATGTATGGGAAAATGTTATTAAAACATAAATTTGTTTTGTTGTAACTTCAATGGACAACCTATAATGCCATGACATTTATTTAGTATAATCTTAACCCTCTGAGTTGCTTTTAAAGTAAGCAGTGCTTCTAATTTAGAGATAGAAAAATGAGCCCTTGAGAAGTCAAGAAACCTGTCATTAGAAACAAAATTATTGAAATTAAGGTGCAAAATTTGAAACAATCTTTACCTTTAAAGTTCAGAGTTAATACTCTTAAGCTCTATCTTCTCCATCCTTCAAAATGAACGAATGAGATGGTGAATGAATAATATCATCTCATATTAAATGTCTGTCATATCCTTTACATGATCTAAATTATTTTAGATAGAGTAAGAACAAATTAATTATGCCTTGAATGTAACTATTAAAATAATGAATATTACATAGTCTGAGCCATGCATTTTTCAACCCAGAAATAAAAGCACTACCTTAAGTAGAACTGAGGGTCAAATATCTACAAAATTTGAGATTCACTGCCACTAATTTCAAAAGTAGTAAAATTGTATCAGAATATCTGTGAAAGCAGCATCCATGCTATGTCATCACAAAGCAGATGAAAACACTTTGTATCACTTTCTCAGAAGTGTGGTTGTCATAACATTAAACTCCATCCCTAAAATATGTGGGCATTAATTCTGTGACAGCCATCATGGAGTTTCTCCGTCATCAACACCTCTTTATTGGTTTGGAGACTCAATGCTAAGAAAAATAAATGTAAAAGAGATTTGGGAGAGCAAATGTTGTGCATTTTACTCTGAAAAGTGTCATCTCCCCAGTTAATGTCCAATCATGGAAGTAGAACAGGAAGAGATGTAGTAATAGGGGACACTCAGAATTGCAGTGCTAAAAATCCTTTATCAGATCAATGCCAGCAGTCACAATTCTGATAGAATTAAATAATTCAGCTTAAATTCTCTCGATGGGGAAATTCTAGACATAAAGGATTATATGAAGCCTTACAATTTAGTCTATTGCACAAGTTTAGCCAATACAAAGCAAAACAAAGCTTAACACTTGCTCTCTTTACTGACATATGTAAGTCTAGAATACTACTTTCCTGGGCATGTTTATATTGAGTAAAACACAGGAAAAGCAACATGTAGTCAATGAAAGCATATAGAGCAGCAAAAATGTGCAGGTTTCTTTAAAAAGTAGTAGAAGGTAGAGCAGTGAAAGCTATTTCATTCAGAATATATTTTCCAATCTCAGTAAAATGACAAAAATATGGTAGTGTTGATAGCAATGAAGATTCACACACACATATACATCACAGAAGACACGCATATATACTATAGATAGATGGACACATATATAATAGACACAGGCATTTATGGTATAGGTAGGCAGATATAGATAGATACAAATATATGTTAGGTATATATATTTTATAAAGATAGATTATAGAGATAGATAGGAAGGAAGGAAGGAAGAAAGGAAGGAAGGAAGGAAATAATAGTAGGAGTGATGTTCAGGAACTCTTTGCATTATATCTAACTTTTCTAGAAACATGAGACTACTTACAAGTATATGTGTGTGTATGTGTGTGTGTGTGTTTTAATTATAAATTAAACTACGGAAAGATACTTAGCAAGCATTTGAGGAAATAAGTGATTAAAAATCCCCCAAGTGAATTTATTTTAAAAGATCTCTAAAAATAAAAATAGAGAGCTGCTAAAAATTAAAATGTCAGATACCTTGCCAGTAAAAACAGCCCTGATTCAGTAGGAGAAATGACTGATGAGGTCCTGACTAGTGGCCCTTCCTTATAAGAGCATGTTTAAGAATTTAATCCTACCCATGATGAATCTTAAGATAGTGAATTTAATTACTCTGATGACAATGAAGACATATTAATATAAAGTGAGTGAATTATTTTTAAAAAGCTAAAAAAAGCACATAAGCTCTCAAGAAAGAGACCTTACATTTAATTACACTGGCAAGACCTTGAAGTGGGTAGATAGTGTCATCCCAGGTCAGACTAAGATCTGCAGAGCACAGACAAGACACGGAAAAAATAGAAAATATTGAAAGCAGATGTCAGAGCACAGTGGTTTCAGTGAAAGAATTACCATTATTTTGAGTGGACAGAAAGAAAAAAAATGAAAGCCCGATATCCTGGGTCATTCAGAAAGCCCAGGGTAGCCATTCTGCAACCTGATATTAAATATACTCCTTACATTTGTTGCAATGATCAAAGGTGATGTAGTTCATTCTTTTTCTCAAGGAATAAAACCCTCTTACTATCTGAAGTATTCTGCTCACAATAGAGTGGCCTAGCAGAGAACAACAGGATCTTATGCTTACTGAGCAACTCAATGTTGAACGTGTTTCCCTACTTATTCTGTAACACTGACAGCACCTCTCACATGTAAAAAAAAAACAGAATTGAAGATTAATGAAGCTAAGAATGACATTAAGTCTATTAAGTCTTTATTTTTCTAGTGAGAGTTGTCTTCCATTTAATATTTTTTTCTTATTTCCACTTAAGATGAAGTTTCCGTATCTTCTATAATATTGCTAAGATCAAGTCTAACTATTAAATTCTGAGAATCAAATTATCAAAGCATTTATACACAGGAGATTTGAGTGGATATTGCTTTTGACCAGATGTAAGGCAAAGAAAACAGATCCGGCTCTTAAGCAACATTTGGTACAGGACATGGGACTATAGTATCTTGACTTGTAACTCCATAAGTTTCTTCTCTGAGAAATTCAAAATTTATGATCTCATTGAAAAAAATGAAATGGAATCAGCTTTATTCTGAGGACTGAATGTCTTGTTGCTTTGTTATTATTTAGTTTAAAATTTGCTCATCCTTTTACAGTAAATGGAGTTAGCAAAGGACATGGAAAAATGAATAAGCTTTGGAATCAGGGAAATTCAGACTTCCACATCCCAGCAGTAACGTTATTAGCAGAAACACTCATACATGTTCCTGAGCTCTCTCTTGTTTTATCTGCAAAAAAGCAAAGTAGGCTGGCGCTGCAGCTCAATGGGCTAATCCTCCATCTTGCGGTGCTGGCACACCGGGTTCTAGTCCCGGTCGGGGTGCCGGATTCTGTTCCGGTTGCTCCTCTTCCAGGCCAGCTCTCTGCTATGGCCAGGGAGTGCAGTGGAGGATGGCCCAAGTGCTTGGGCCCTGCACCCGCATGGGAGACCAGGAGAAGTACCTGGCTCCTGGCTTCGTATCAGCGCCGCGCACCAGCCGCGGCGGCCATTGGAGGGTGAACCAATGGCAAAAGGAAGACCTTTCTCTCTGTCTGTCTCTCTCTCACTGTCCACTCTGCCTGTCAAAAAAAAAAAAAAAAAAAAAAAAGCAAAGTTTATTTCCCACCCTCCGTAGGGGTAATATTCAGATTAAAATAGATACAAGTGTAAAGTATCTAGAATTGTAACAAACTGGAATTGATAAATAAAACACGCAAATATTTAATATGTTTGTTCTATATATTTGTTGACTAGAATTTCAAATATAACTAGATGTCCTGTTAAAACATTATGCTAAATCTGGCAAAATTATACCTGGCAGAAGTGAATGTCTGAGAAATACGACTCTTTCTCCTTTCCCTTCAGAGTCCTTAAATCTCAGGCTTAAGCAATCTTCCTCTAAAGTGCATTTGCTGGGGTCAAAACCAAAAGAGAATCCATACCTTAGATGCTTTGGTATGGGCTTAAAATAATAAGGTAGCCAATCACATTAGGGATAGATTCTACCAAAACAATTACAGGTAACTAAAGTTAAGATAAAATCATAGCATCAACTTAAATGAACTTCTATGAACACATGTTCTGATAGAATGAAATAATAAAACAATAAAGAACAGGAATAAAGAGAAGATGTTTAAGTCATCGCATTGTTATTGAAGAACCTAAGAATATACTTACAAACATACATGGAAATGGAATTAAAAGATACAGTAAAAAATCAATTCCTATTCTTTCATTTTAACATATTTCAAATAGGGTAGAAAAGCATAAAGACGGATATAACGAGCACATACAGATTTACCAATTTTAAATTTTCCTATATTAATTTCATACGTAAACATACATATACACATATGTATTATTTTTGAAAGCAGGGGTGGATATATTAATATCACATAACATGGGATTCTTGAAAAAGATATATAAAATGAGGGAAGAAGGATATATTGCCTTGTAAGGGGTACAATTCAGTGGAGGCAACATGTATAATTATCTGAATAGTAAGTAATATGGCATGCACATAGATTTTTTTTACCATATATGCATCAATTAACTTCCATATAAGAGAAAACGTTATATCAGTCTCTTTATATCTGCCTTATTCACTTAGTATAAATTATTTATTTATTTGAGAGACACAAAGATATAGAAACAGAAAGAGCTCCCAAGTATTAGTTCACTCACCAAATGCTCACAATTACAAAGGCTGGGCCAGAATGAAGCTAGGAACGCAACCCACGTCTCCCAGGTGAGTTGTAAGACTCAGATACTTGAGCCACTTTGCTGCTTCCCAGAGTCTACAAGAGGAAGAAGCTGGAGTAGACAGCAGCAGGTGGGGATCAAATGCACGAACTTTGAAATGGGATGCAGAGTTCTTAACTGCTTGGCTCAACAACCATTCTATGGGCAAAACAATTTGAAATGTATGCATATGAGGGTTTTTCAAAATGTTCAAGGAAAATGTGCATTAAGCAACACAGGAGTGGGCATTTAGTCTAGTGATTAAGAAGCCTGCAAACCACAACAGAGTGCTGGGGTTTGATTTCAAGCTTCCTGATAATGCAGACCTTGGGAGACAGTGGTGATGGATCAAGTAAATTCTAACTTTGTGGGAGACCCAGAATGTGTTCCCAGCTCCCGGCTGCATCCTCTGGCCAACGCTTTGTCCTTGGTAGGCATTTGAGAAGTGAACCAGCAAGATAAGAACACTCTTGCTCTCTCATTTACTCTCTCCCTCATTATTTTTTAAAAGAAAAAACTTACTGAATTTCAAAACGTATTTTGCACCAAAATAAGCTTATTTTTCAATTCCATTTTCTATGATATTTTAACCCAAAACAACTTCAGTATCTAAAGTAGCTACAGTGTCAAATGTGTTTGAGAAGATACATTCAATTCCATACAAGTGGAATTTCAATAGTTTTCATTCCCAATGTTAATATTCAATTTTGAGAGCAGGATCAAGGAGCTTTTCTCTTTTTGCTTCCTTGAGATAACCATATAGTTGGAAAGTCCACTTGCCTACACTCTGCCAATCCCATGTAAGAGATGCTTCCATATACAAAAATAAGCAGACAAACTTAGCTAATATAAACCTCATTGGAACAATATAATATTCTCCCTCAGAACTACCTCATTTTACCAGCAATGACCTCCAATTTGTCAAGTCCAATCTTACAGTCCTAATTAAACAAAACACTCAATGACTTGACTTTAAACAATTAAAGAAAAGCTTTAGGTTATGAAACTTTTCAACCCATTCTTAACAACAAAGTTTCTTTGCCTGCATAGTCTTATCTTTAAACTAATGATAACACCTTCTTCTTCACATGGGTAATTATTAGTATTAAACAAAACACAGCACTGAATTGGCCCTCATCACCAGCCAGAAGCTGGGCATAAATTTATGAATACAACATAGTCCCATTCCTGTATATTTATGTGTTATATTATTTATGATTCATATTTGGCTGAGTAGCCATTAAACAATATTATTGGACTTATCTTGTCGAAAAGAGAACAAATTTTCCAACAAGGAAAAGGGTTTAGATATATTTTTCTTTAGAATTGTGTAGGAGTATAATAATTCTGAGTTATCATACTAAAAATTCAAGGGAAAAATATCCTTTAGACTCAGAAAATAATGCATCAAAAGATCATGTGATCCTACGGGAGGACAAGCTTGCAAAGATCAAAAAACAGCCATCCTCTAATGCATCTTGTTAACTCTTCCTTTCTTGCCCTAGCCTGAAACCCCACTTTCACCCTCATTCTTCTCCCAGAGCCATGCCATCAGTGCCAAAGAAAATCTCAGCAAAGTCTGCAGCTACAGACTCATCTAGAGAATGGAAGGCACTTTTGGCTTGTGTAATAATTAAGAGTGTCTTGAAGGCCGGCGCCGCGGCTCACTAGGCTAATCCTCCGCCTAGCGGCGCCGGCACCCCGGGTTCTAGTCCCGGTCGGGGCGCCGGATTCTGTCCCGGTTGCCCCTCTTCCAGGCCGGCTCTCTGCTGTGGCCAGGGAGTGCAGTGGAGGATGGCCCAGGTGCTTGGGCCCTGCACCCCATGGGAGACCAGGAGAAGCACCTGGATCCTGGCTCCTGCCATTGGATCAGCGCGGTGCGCCGGCCGCAGCGCGCCGGCCGCGGCGGCCATTGGAGGGTGAACCAACGGCAAAGGAAGACCTTTCTCTCTGTCTCTCTCTCTCACTGTCCACTCTGCCTGTCAAAAAAAAAAAAAAAAAAAAAAAAAAGAGTGTCTTGAAAAAACTTCATGTAAGAACAGTCATTGCAAAGAACAGTCTAAAGATACAACTAAAGTTATAGGCCCTGAGAATGGGTCTTCCCTGGAAAAGCAATGAAAAAACAAGACAGCCAGTAAAGAAAAGAGCACATAAGAACTAGATTTGTCTCTTAGTTTACACAAGAGGATTTCTGATATGAACAGACTGCTAAAGTAACAAATTGTTTTGGCTGCAATCGCCCTCCGTATATTTTCCTTGATTAATCTGTTTTAATTAAATCCTTACTCTCTCAATAATAGCAAGACATAACAACTTCTTGGAAATCCACCTTCCATTGTCTCAAACAAGATTCCAGAACAGTTGAAGTAAAAATCCCTAGATGCAAGCAGAAAAAAAAAAAAAAATGCTATCCCAATGTTCCCTGGATTATCAGTCTGTTTTTCACAAACTTGCTCCTGGATTCTGCCACATTGTTTGAAAAATATAATATCCACAGGCTATGTTTGCAAGCTAAACTGATGAGCCCATCATGAAGGCCAAGTTCAGTAAAAAATCAGCCAAGCTAGACAAGAAGATCTGACTGTTGTAAAGGTTGAACCAGATGTTTGTATAGATCCAATCCAATCATACGGCATAATTTAGAAATCAGTTTATATGAAACAGATGGCCATATCCTGTCCTTGTGTGCTCTTAGTGTTCTTATTATATTCCTGATTCTGACTCTAAGTATTATTTATTTTTGTTTGCCTTTTTTTTTACTGACAATCCCTGTAAAAGTCAACATTTGTTCTTATGAATATTTTATAGGTGAAAAAGACAAATAAAGATGCTAGGTGTGGTCAAATTGGACAAATATTAGATTTCTTTCCAGTAGATAGTTTCCAGAAACCCAAAGTTTATAAGTGACTGGGAAGAAAATAAAGTGCTTAGAAATATCTCCTGGGGCAGGTAAGGGGGTTCCATGGCATCATGGTCTCAGTGCACCCACACTTAGAAATGACTCACCTGGGAAATAGATCTGGAAATCATCCTGACCTTGGTGCTTATTTTTCTCTCTGCCTCAAATGTTCTGCCCTCCTTCCTTTCCTGATCCACAGGAAAATTACTCCGTCCAGTATCTTCCCTTTCTTCTACCCTATCAAGATGACAGCCTTCACTGCCTGCAATATCCCTTCCTAACACTCAAAATCAAGTTGATTGTTGCATCTTCACTCTATGGATCTCCCAAACACTCACCTTGGTAACAGTTCCAACCACATGGAACAAGCAGTGTTAGTGTTGATTTTGTCTTCTTTGTTTCAGATCTCTGCTAGAACACTGGGAGTTGCCAGAGGGGTGAGATCCCTTCTTGTTATACTTTCTGTTTTCAATCCCTTCTGCAGAGCCTGCATTCAAAATTTAAAAAAAGAAAAAAAAAAGAATACCTGAAGAGATGACTTCCGGCAAAGGCAGGTAATTTGCTTTGGATCAAATAACCTTTTGAGAACAATTAGAATAAGTATAAAAGTGTTTTAATGTGAGAATGCATTGGGGTCTCAAGAAAAGGAGAATTTTCACAGTTCAGGATCCAGAAAAGTAGAGAAATCCAGACAGGTGAGCCCTGCCTATGCAAAAGAATTTACCTCTAGGGGAAGGAGGCATGGGATTGGATCAAAGTTGTTACCACCTACAGAGGCTGGAGACAGACATTTGAATTCAAGGCATCCCAAGGACAAAGAGACCATGTGAACCTCCCATGTCTGGGTTGGGAAGCAGTAGAACTAGATCTGAGGAATAAGGGTAAATTTACATAAATAGCTCTCATAAGATTTGAAGCCCAGTTACAAATCATATTATTCTGGCAGAATTATGAGTTATCAATACCAGAGCTCTCTGTCTAGAGCAAAAGTCAGTCATCTATGGAGGAAGAGAACCTCAAATTATCCATGTGCATTTCATAAACAGGTTCTAGCATCAGTCAAACATCATCAGGCATGCCAGATACAACAATTGATAGAAAAATTAAGAGAGTAGGAAATTGTTTGTTTAAACTTCTTGAATAAAATAGTTACCAGACAAGGACTTTAAAATAAAATAATCATGAATGATAGGCTTAAGGATCTGTTAAGTGTAAGATGGGACATTTTTGGTAAACAACTAGGAAATATTAAGAGAAAGTATTTGGCGGCCGGCGCCACTGCTCACTAGGCTAATCCTCCGCCTGCAGCGCCGTCACCCCAGGTTCTAGTCCTGGCTGGGGTGCTGGATTCTGTCCTGGTTGCCCCTCTTCCAGGCCAGCTTTCTGCTGTGGCCAGGGAGTGCAGTGGAGGATGGCCCAAGTCCTTGGGCCCTGCAGCCGCATGGGAGACCAGGAGAAGCACCTGGTTCCTGGCCTTGGATCAGTGTGGTGTGCCGGCCACAGTGGCCATTGGAGGGTGAACCAATGGAAAAAAGGAAGACCTTTCTCTCTCTCTCTCTCTCTCTCTCACTGTCCACTCTGCCTGTCAAAGAAAAAAAAAAGAGAAGAGGAGAGGAGAGGAGAGGAGAGGAGAGGAGAGGAGAGGAGAGGAGAGGAGAGGAGAGGAGAGAAAAAAAGAAAAGAGAAGAGAAGAGAAGAGAAGAGAAGAGAAGAGAAGAGAAGAGAAGAGAAGAGAAGAGAAAGAAAAAGTATTTGACATAAGAAAAGTCAGGAAATAATATTCTGGCCATGATCTTGATATTGGGGGCAGTTGTGTAAGTGTTTGCACAGACAAAAATTCAATGAGCTATTCGCTTAAGATGTGTCAATTTTACAGTAATCTTTGCACATATTCGTATAAACCCATGATGAGTACATACAGATTTGCACAAAAATACACTACGCAGCAAAGACAAGATGGCGGAATAGTGAGGGCGCGCACTGATAGTCCAGGAAAAGATAGTTCAATAAAAGTGGAGATACTGTAGTCTCAGGAAAAGGCTCAGGAAAAAATTGCAGGGGAAACTCTTCCGGATCTAGTGGATGTGACACAGAGGACCTTCGGGGATAACAAGGATGCCCACGGCGTGGAAGACCAGCTGCAGACTATGAAAAGTGATCCCTGTTAAATATAAGAGTGGGAATAAGAAAGGGAAGAGATGTACAATTTGGGACATGCTGAAGCTGACTTGCCCCAAACGGTAGAGTTAGAAACATACCAGGGGATTCTAATTCAATCCCATCAAGGTTGCATGTACCAACGCCATCCCACTAGTCCATTTGATCAATTTCTGTTCATGATCATAATGATAGGACTAAGAATCAAAGGGATCACATAAACAAGACTAGTGTCTGAAAATACTAACCGATAGAACAAAAAAAAAGGGAGGGAAAGATCCAACATGGGAAGCGGGATACACAGCAGACTCATAGAATGGCAATGTCTTAAACAGCACTCTGGCCCCAGAATCAACCCTTAAGGCATGTGGATCCAGCTGAAAAGCCCATGAGAGTATTTCAGGCATGGAAAGCCAAGACACTCTGGGAAAAAAAAAAATGAAAGATCTCGGCTAGTGAAATCCCAGTGGAAAGAACAGGTCATCAAAGAAGGAGGTACCTTTCTCTGACGGGAGGAGAGAACTTCCACTTTGACTATGACCTTGTCTAAATATGATAAGAGTCGGTGAACTCAAAAGCTTCCATAGCTATGGCAACTCATGACAAGAGCCTAGGGTGATTACTGATGCCATAAATAAGAGTGTCAGTTTGCTAAGTCAACAACAGGAGTCACTGTGTACTTACTCCTCATTTAGGATCTCTGTCCTTAATGTGCTGTACATTGTGATTTAATGTTATAACTAGTACTCAAACAGTATTTTTCACTTTGTGTTGCTATGTAGGTGCAAACTGTTGAAATCTTTACTTAATATATACTAAACTGATCTTCCGTATATAAAGAGAATTGAAAATGAATCTTGATGTGAATGGAAGGGGAGAGGGAGTGGGAAAGGGGAGGGTTGTGGGTGGGAGGTGCGTTATGGGGGGGAAGCCATTGTAATCCATAAGCTGTACTTTGGAAATTTATATTCATTAAATAAAAGTTAAAAAAAATTAAAAAATAAAATTAAAAAGAAATCATAATAATACACTATGAGAAATTATTCAAAGTTACAGTATTCTAAATATAAACATGGATACCTACTGTCAAAAGATTAAATATATTCTGGTTTATTCAATGTAATAATACAGCAATAAAAATGCATGATATACTGTTTTATAAAACTTGCATAAATCTACAAAAATAACATTGAGTGAGAATCCAGACTCTGAAATTTTCTAAGTCTAAACACATTCTTAACTGGAATAGGAGTTACTTTCATGTAGAAGACAGTGATTAAAAATATGCACAAAGAATAATCTAGGATATGCTGAAGTTGTTTCTTGAACTAGGTGGTTATTCCATTGTATTTATTTTATGCTAATTCACTGAGCTGTATGTTTATGATTTGTGCACTTTTCTCTATGTAGGTTTTACTGCATAAAAACTTACATGAAATTATAAATAAAGATAGGCATTCAATAAATGTTATTGAAAGAATTAATGCATGAATGAATAGATCAATGAATCTTGTTTCAAGGATTTACAGCCACTAGAGAGAAAAGGGTAACGGAACAGGTACTGGGAAATGAATAACCTAACAATGTCACCTGGATTTATTGGGATTTATGTCACTGTTAAAATGAGGTGACTATTGGGCACTTGAGATAAATGTCTTTCAGGATATTACCTAATATTTGACTTAGCAATAAATTCTTTCTGTTATTATGACCTAAATTACTCTTGCAGTTAACATTCTATTTGTCTTTGGTCATATTTTACTTCTCTGTTTCTAAAACCAGCTCCAGATAGGCCACCCTGAATAAATAGGTTTTTGAAAAGGAAGAACAGGAGGAAGGCTGATTATCAAAGCAACAGCAATCCAATTTGTTGTGATGCTTAATGGTACTTCCTGAATAAGTCATGAAACTGAGACATACAGACTGTCAACTCTGGTACCAACTATTATGATGAGGATTCTGAAAGCTCTGGAAAACCTGAAGGGCATTTTCCCAAAGAGTTCAATTATTGTTTCCTGATAAACAGCACACTAAGAGCATCTGGTTTCATATTTCTTTGGTGACTTTTGACTTGACTTGGTATGTCACCACCTTCCTCTAAATATTGGTTAATTACTTGCATTCTTCAGCTGCTTCATAAACCACATGTATTATTCGACATTCTAATGCTAATATAAAGATGTTAGCTTGTCTTACAGAATGTATGTAGGGCTCTGTGGTTTGCAGACTCATGAAAAATATTGCTGTGTTTAATCACCACGGGAATTATGTACTATAGGGAAGTGTCCCAATATTGGGAAACATGTTAGATCAGAATGTTTGAAGAAAAAATAATGAAAATTTTCAGGATGAGCAGCTGTTAGCACCTGTTGAAATTGCGAGACACATTCTAAACTGTTCTCCAAACATACTTTGAACGTGAACTCTCTTGATTCCTTTAGGCCCAAGGATCTGGCAAAAGCAAGTGGACCAGGGAAGTGGCCAAGAGCACCACCTGGTCCTAGGGCTGCCTTGGACACCTACTCATAGGCTATCAGCCACAAAGTCTGGTACTTTGTGACTAGCCAAAGGATGGAAGACCACTCTTTTTACAAAGAAGCTCACAAGTTTGGTGATTGATGACAGTTTCTTGACAAGGGCAAAGGGGACTATAAAAATCACTAAGGATTGATGTTATCAGCAGGGACTTTAGTGGGAAACCAAGTGCCAAGTCAACACTTTGGCTTAGTAGTTCTATCTCAAAGCGGGGAGGGGATTCTTTGCCCTCCTCTCAGGGTGCCTTTGGAAGACAGAAATAAAAAGTAAGTAACAGGCTCTTCATAGTATTTTGAAAATAAATTACAACTAAGGCTAATTTTAGTGGGTTAATCTGAATTAGTGTAACCCATTATATGAACTACCACCCTCAGAATTTGTCTTGTTAGCATGCCACTAATATTATCATTTACTTATTTTTCAATTATATAACATGCTTGCCTTGAATATATCAGATTCATCATAAATAGTATTTTCAGAATCAAGAGCTTACTAGGCTATCTACATTATTTCTAACAGAAATAAATATACAGTATACAGTATAAAAGCTTAAACATGTACCAATCATTCTACCACTGAAAATCAGCTTATATGTCAGTGATACAAGGACTATTTCACTTCAGAAAGCTTTTTTGTATATCTGGCCTCAGCTAACAGTTCATTCCAACCCTCCTTATGATATATGAACAATAGAGATGTAAGAAAAAATTCATATTCAAAATCAGATCTTAATTTAATACCAGTTTGCTGACAAGCTAGATGTAACATAGATGGTTAACTTAGTCTCTGCATGTGCTTTATCATTATCCAATGAAAGGACAGGGAACTTGCAGTAATATGAAACTAATATGAAACAAATATGATTATGATTTCAGAACACCCATTAAAATTCCTGTAACATAATACAAGCTCAATAAAGGTAAATAGTCTTTTCATTCTCTCTTCTTTAGCAAAGACCAAACCCTGCAATCTTTGAGACTTGCAATTTATCTTGAATTTTCTTAATTATACATAAGAGGTATTAAGAGATTGTATGCCAATTCATAACAAACACATTGCCTATATTATATCATAGTGATGATTAGTGATTCTAGCAATCATGTGTTTATGATTATATTGATATATTGTTCATCCTTGTATATATCACACTGCTTCATAATTAATTGTTAATACATTCTGTCTGTCCCACTATCATGGGATGGCTGGGTACAGGTTCTTTTTTCTAATGCAAGAAAAAATTCAAGGATGTTATGTAGATAAAAGTTAGCTAGGGAATAAGATTTATTTGTACACAAATCAAAAAAGTACACAGCTAAGAAGGAGTACATGCATGCTGGAGAATGAGCTGTGCCTATTGAACCTGGAGCCATCCTTTCTCAGATCTCCAGGTGGTATCCAGGACAGGATGTCAGCACTGCTCATTTTCTTGTAATTTTTAGAAGTCTTGAAAGTGTCACAGCATCAGGTACATGATAGGAATAGGAGTGTCAGCCATAGTAATTTTATTGTAAAGATATTTCAATTAGTCAAAGCTCTTCACAGGGACACATTCGGCAGCCACATTTGGTTATTTTTGGCATGCACTTGTTCTGGGTGGTGGTTTCACAGACACAAGGGGAAGGAGGTTTGGGCTTAGCAGGCAGGGCCACAGGGAGGGGCTGCCAGCCTCAGCTCAGTTCTGCCATCAACCTCCTTGCTATACCATCATTAGATTACAGGCATGTTGAGGGAAAGTTCTGGGGATTCAGTTATATCTGAATATCTGGAATCTGTCACTTCTTTCCTATCACATCGTCACTGTCATGTTCAAAACACCCTGATTTCTAATGTAGATACTGTATTAGTTTCCCGCACGGCCTCTTACTTGCTCCGCTAAACTCATTCTTTCATGGTATAAGCAAAAGAGCTTCTTTTAAAGACACTAAACATCTCTCTCCCACATCAGACATTCTGGTTACGTCACACATTACATCTCAAATCCTTCAACATAACCCCACAGCATTATATAATCTCACCCCTACCAATGCATATGACTTCAGAGAATTGTACTCCTTCCCATTCTACACTTTAAATATAATATATTCATATATATGTTTAATGTGTGTATTTAGCATTTCACAAACCATAATATTTGTTGTCACTTTGAGGCTTTTGAACTCCCTGTGATTTTTGTCAGGCATGCTTTCTCCCTGCACAAGTGAACATTGTTCTTCCTTCAGTTGCTGTAGTGAAATTCACTTCCCTAGGACATCTCCTGAACATCTTAGGATTCCTTGAACTTTGACACTCTCATTCCATAAGGACATAAACCTCTCTGTTATGCTCTCAGCAACTACAGCTGTGCTGACACATGCATATATCTTGAAGGAACACAGTCTAACGAACCCGTTCATGGTATAAACATACAGTAATAATCTCCTCCTCTCCCCACTTTTTACAGAAAAGTTATTGAGCCAACCATGCACATATATTTACATAATTAATTCTACTCTAGGTAGAACACAAGAACAAATCCTCATTTTATAGTCTCCAAATGCTACCATTTCACACTTTGTCATGCATCCCTCCACCCAAGCCAAATCCATGCCTTCCAATTCTATACATATTTCTGTATCAAATGTCCACAAAGGAGGCAGAGGAGCTTTAGACGCAGAGAGCCTCACCCTAGCTATGTACACCTGCTGGCCTCCCCACCAAGTCCTGACGGGAGCACTCCTTCCTCGTGTGTGATAGAGTGAATCTCGAAATGGATAAATTTCCTGCAACTCCCAGGGGGCTGAGGTGTCAGTTCCAAAGTCACTGATAAAGAAATTCTCTAATGATAACGACAAGCCTGACACTGATGGAGCCTCCCCATCTGGTGTGTTTAGGGGAGCAATCATGGATGAGGGGAAGCAAACGTGATTTCCTGGTCCCTGGCCACCACCACATCGTGTTAAGGTTTCTCTCCCTTCCACAGCTCTGTCATCCTCATCTGAGTGTGACTTGAAACATCAACTGTTTCACAGATTTTGGGCCACTTCTAAAAGCTTGCTTTTTCTCTTTTTGACTAATTTAGGCTATTGTATTGATTGGGAAAAATGCTGTCCCTTTGGATGTACAAAGAAAGTTCATTACAGAGAAGAAAGTTTCATATGCAGTTTGTGTCACATTAACATCCCCTCAGAGGCCATTATGGTGTCTAATGGAGCAGCTAGATACATTTTAAGTCAGCAGCATTCTTAAATGACTGCGGATGCTCTGCTCAGTGGTCCTTAGATGCTCTCCTTTTTCCAATTGGATACACTGGAGGGGTAGAGGCATACCTAAGCACCTAACTTGATCTAATATCTTCAATGTACTTCCAGTTTCTTGTTTCTTCTAGCAAATTATTTATAGATTCCATATCCTATCACCCTGAATAAAAGCACACACCTACCCTTTTGTCATTCTACAATTACTGCTAGGTAATTTTAAAACACTAATGCATGATGGCATGGAATTAGCTATCTGACCACAGCTAACGTAGTCTGACGTCAGCCAAAACATAGGAAAAGACTTTTCACTGATGTTACTGTGCATCTCCTGATGGAGAAAAATAGTGGGAATATCTTTCCACTCATATGCAAAGATTTGTCTGATATTAATACATAGCATATTTTTCATAAATTTAACTGGAAATATTTAGGGCAATTAATGTAGCTTGTAAAAAATGGATACTAAATATAAATACTAGCTGATTCTAAATATAAATACTGGAGGGCTTTAACTGAGAATTGAGAAATAAATATCCTAGCCAAGCACCTGAACTAATGAAAGAATCTGAAAGAGAACCCAAGTGTCCTGACTCCTCATTAGTTATTAAGTCAAGACAATAGCCTGCATCTTTGGTTTGTGGTGTAAAATAGTGAATTAACTAATTTGTTCTTTAGTATGATCAAAAGCACTGGGTATATTAGTCAAATTAAAACCCCTAAAATATTAAGACTTCACAGTATTGTTAGCACTTTTTTAAATATAATGACCATGTTCTGTGACTTCTTCTACAGTTGTATGATCTAAATCTGTAAATGTTATTTGTAGTTTCATGATTGTTTTAAGGTTTATTTTTACAGTCTTTAGAGTAATTACAAAAATTTACAAAAAGGTATGATGCTGGATGTTTATATAGAATAACCTTTCAATAAACTATATGATTACTATATGTTAAAAATTACTCACAGCTAATTTTTAGTTCCAGGCTGATAACCCCATCACTACATGAACTCATCAGTTGCTATAATTTAGAGTAAAGACTTTTTTTAATAAAGTTGTGAGCAAAATATATTCATGCTCTACATGTGGTATATTTTCATTAGTATAACTTCTAGTAAAAGAGATATGATTATTATGAAGTTATAATTAACTTCAGGCTTTCCCTTCCTTGGGATTGCCTTTCTTATTATTTCTTTCCAACAGCAACAAAGGTTTCTACAATTCCTACTGGAACTTGCTAAGGCTTAAGAAATGTATATGAGCATCTGTGATTGACAACACGGACGTGATAGTGTTCACTCTCTAGGAACATTCAAGACTGACTTTGTGTTTCAGCACTTTGGCAAAGCTAAAAGACATGGCCACAGTGAGTCTACCAAGCATGTGAACTGCCATTATTTATAATAGAATCAGAAGAGGTTCACATGGCACACTGGGTAAGTATATCAGCTACCTTGTTGAGTCATCACCTGGACTGCATGCTTACCTCTCTGCTTAACATGTCTGTGGCATTAGGCAATGTCACTAAGTAAAGCTAAGAAATTCCTTAGTACTAACCAATTCTAAAATATAGGTAATGATACTACTGAACACCAAAGATTTCTGACTAAGTGAAATTGATATACTTAGAGTCTCTAGAACATGGTACAAAAGAAGTCTAAACTATTATTTTTGGGATGAAGTTCATAAATTAACCAATTCTATTTCCTCTCAATAAAGAAATTCCATCTGAAATCTCCCAAAACAAACAGCAATCCAGATTCAGGTAAAATATTTACATTATTAGCAGACTTGCTACTTATAAAGTATTCCCTTCCACATCTTGACAATATTAAGCATACAAATCCTATTGTTGTATAGTGTTAATATTGGTTTCCTCGAAAGCACTACTTTTCTTAAACTATGAGAAAATTCACATGATGACAGCCCTTTAAATATTGGAAGCATGTGGGCCAGTGTTGTAGCATGGCAGGTAAACCCGCCACCTGCATTGACAGCATCCCATATTGACGCTGGTTCAAGTCCTGGCTGCTCTATTTCTTTTCCTGCTCACTTCTAATGTGCCTGGGAAAGCAGCAGAAGTGGTCCAAGTCCTTACGTCTATATACCCATGTGGTGAGTCCTGGAGGAAGCTCCTGGCTCCCTGATTTGGTCTGGCCCAGCCCTAGCTATTGTGGCCATTTAGGGAGTGAACCAGAGGATGGAACATTTCTCTCTCTCTCTCTCTCTCTCTCTCTCTCTCACTCTTTCTCTCTAACTCTTTCAAATAAGTAAAATAAATCTTTAAGAAAAAATTGGAAGCATTTATCCTATTCCTTACATAAAATTACCATTTATTCTACTATTACCTTGCTACTAGTAATGCAATATGACTAAAGTTTTATTAAAGCTAGTCACAACCAATTAGTTTAAACACAGAAATGATTGGTTTCTGTTCAGTAGCTGGTGAAGAGAAAGAGGATAAGCCATAAACACATGGGGCTATATTAAGTAATGTTCAACATTTCTCCCTACTTTATTATTGGCTTTATTTTTAAGATTTCATTAATTTATTTGAGAGTTAGAGTTACAGAGAAAGGGGGGGAGGGAGGGAGGGAAGTAGAGAGGAGAGAGAGAGGTCTTCCATCTGCTGGATCACTCCCCAATTGGCCACAACAGCCAGAGCTGAGCTGATCCAAGCCAGGAGCAGAAGCTTCTTCTAGGTCTCCCATGTGGGTGGCAGGGGCCCAAGCACTTGGGCCATCTTTCACTGCCTTCCCAGGCCATAAGCAGAGACCTGTATCCAAAAAAGAAGCAGCCAGGACAAGAACAGAACCCATACTGGATGCCAGCACCACAGGCAGAGGCTTAGCCTACTATGCCACAGCACCGGTCCTCTATTTTAATTTAAAATAATTTAATTTAATTTAATTTAATTTTAATTTCAAAGTGAGACTATCATCGTAGGTATCTGCTGACATTCATACACATGATTATAAAAGTGTGACATACGGGTATGCCAATTATTTTCTCTAAATTTTACACACTATAATTTGTATATTTTCTACATTGCTTGCTACTGGTAATTCCCATAAAAACTGTGTTATGCCTTTATTATTTATAAGGCTGGTTGGGGTTTTTTTTATAACAGTTTATTTAACTGTAAAGTACATTTTCTTCACAACATATTTTCCTTTCAGTATATTAATGTAAATAACATCCACTCTTGAAGATACAGGAAGATGTTTTCCATATTATAAATAGGAAAGTTACATTTCAGAGGACTTCAAAAAGTTTGTGGAAAATGGAATTAAAAGATGAATTTGTTGGTGTAACATATTTTTTTTTCTTTTTTCTTTCTTTTTTTTTTTTTTTTTTTGACAGGCAGAGTGGATAGTGAGAGAGAGAGACAGAGAGAAAGGTCTTCCTTTTGCCATTGGTTCACCCTCCAATGGCTGCTGTGGCCGGCGCACCGCGCTGATCCGATGGCAGGAGCCAGGTGCTTCTCCTGGTCTCCCATGGGGTGCAGGGCCCAAGCACCTGGGCCATCCTCCACTGCACTCCCTGGCCACAGCAGAGAGCTGGCCTGGAAGAGGGGCATCCGGGACAGAATCCGGCGCCCCGACCAGGTCTAGAACCTGGTGTGCCAGCGCCCCAAGGTGGAGGATTACCCTAGTGAGCCGTGGCGCTGGCCCAGTGTAACATATTTTGAATTCCATGTATAGTTTGTCCATAATATGAATTTTCCATGAACTTTTTTGAAGACTTGTCACATATACATAAATAAACATGCAATCTCTAAAGGTAATAATACATAATTATATAGTATCTTTGAAGACCCCATGTATAAATAATCTCTAATAATATATAATTATATGTATATTACTTTTGAAACTCCCATATATACATATATATATATAAAATCTTTATTTTACTCTACTTTTCATTCCCTTTGGTTGACTTCTTACTTTCCTACAACATTAAATGATGTATGTATGCAATTGTTAATATTTCTTCTTTTCCTACTACTTTTTAAATTTTCTTTAAGCTATATCCATTCATCTTTGTGAATTCTTATAGGAAAACCTATTAGATATTTCTCTTCATGGTCTGTCTTCTCAAAAACATTCAATCATCTGAGCTTTAATGCAGCATATCCCTAAAGACAATTTTAATATCTACAGTTTAACACATTTTTCTCCAACACACCATATTCTCTAGTTTTCTTTGTTCATACAGATTTGATATCCACAGACTGTACTTTAGAGAATCACAGGTCCATTTTTTTATTGTGCTGATTTAAGTAGCTCATGCTTACCAATGCCAACTTTGATTTTTCTTTTCTTGAGAAAATAATAACCATCTCTTGCAACACCACCAGAACTATTTAAATTGCACTGGAGTTCTTTTTATTCCATTTGGTAGTAATGTATTGCTGCAGTGTTTTGCTGATAGATTTCTAAAACTTGAAATTCACACACATCACACAAATGTTGCATTGCTATTAGAATAGCAAGTATTTTACTAATGTGTAAAACATTGAACTTTCATTTGTAAGTCTTATACAATAAGTGTTATTTGCACTAATGGAAATGAATGAAAGTCAAGATAATATTAAATACTAGACAAGTTTCAGCATCTGAATGTTTATAAATATCTGAAACTCTGAAAATTTTGCACTGTAAAAAGATGAACTCAAGAATTGATAATATATTACTGAGATTAGAATTTGAAACTCTAAATTTCTTTATCTTGCCTAAAATTCTGCATCTTTCCATGCTGGAAATAGAACTTCCAGCTCTCAGATTAATAAAAGAAATTATCTAAATAGAGACAATGTCACTCAAAATGTTTTCCAGTTCAAGATATAGGGAACATTGGAATGAAGTATACCATTATTTCAGCAAAATAAATTCTAAAAATTGATTATTTGATATTTGTCCCAATGGACAGCAAAAGAGATCGGTTACAATTCTGTTGACTTGATTACATGTAATCTTTAACAGCTTCATCATCATGTACTGAGGATTCATTTGCATATGACACCTTACCTCTGTTGAGCACTTAATTTGACATTCATGGCAATCAAGTATGACTATACTAAGTTTACCTGGAGAAAACTACAGCTCAGCAAGGATAAGTACCAGTAGAGACTAATTTGCTGGATGAAGGATTTGCAGTAACCAGGGTTTGCCCCTAGCTCATGGATTTCCGTCACGCATTCCTACAGTAAGCTCTCTACACTGTTGGAAATTGTTTCCTGTGACGTCGATGCCCAGGGCCCATGTCTTTCCCTGATGGGGCACTTTGTCTTCTCTCTGATACTGGTATCGCAAAGCAATGTCTCCTGTCCCATGCCATTTTTTCAAAATCCTCTCAGAGATCCTCAAGGTTTTCCCGTGAATGTAAGTGATGCTTAAAGATTTACTCTTTTTTGTCTAAGAGTGAGAGCAGACATTTTGTGCTCTCTGAAGAAGTCAGATTTATCACACACGCGCCGTCCTGGGACGCGCGGTCTTGGCTGCCGCAATCAGTCATGCCTGCGTGCGCTCAGCACCCTTCTTGTTAGGTCTGCCCGTATTTCCACACACTGACATTTATTCACGTCAGCCTGCGCCCCAGCAGCAGATAGTTTGTCTCTTTGATATGTTATTGGCTTCCAGTAGCCTGGCAGTTTTCCCTGTGTAGTTTTAATACATACTGATGAGTTTCCTGAACTATTATGGACTCTCAAAAACTCCTTACAGCACCCCGAAGGCATTTCACTGTATTTTTCCTAATTTTCAATATGGGTCTCTTGGTCTCTAGAGATTTCTTGGGTCCCAAAAGTGATGGGGGAGAATTATTTCAGAATTCAAAAGGCTTAGGAAAAGTGGTATTGTTAGCAAATATGAAGCTAGAAAGGCCGTACACAGAATTAAATTTCTTTGATTTAATTATGGTTATGCGAACTCATTCTAATAAACTGGTTATTTAATGCTTACTAAAATCACAACTAGCAGCTGTAAATAGCTTTGATTTTTTTTGACAGGCAGAGCAGACAGTGACAGAGAGCAACAGAGAGAAAGGTCTTCCTTTTCCATTGGTTCGCCGCCCCCCCCCAATGGCCGCTGCGGCTGGCGCACCGCGCTGATCTGAAGCCAGGAGCCAGGTGCTTCTCCTGGTCTCCATGCGGGTGCAGGGTCCAAGCACTTGGGCCATCCTCCACTGCACTCCTGGCCACAGCAGAGAGTTGGACTGGAAGAGGAGCAAGCTGGACTGGAAGAGGAGCGACCTGGACAGAATCTGGCGCCCTGACCGGGACTAGAACCCGGGGTGCTGGGGCCGCAGGCGGAGGACTAGCCTATTGAGCCATGGCATCAGCCATTTTCAGCAATTTAATCAATATAATGTAAAATCATATAGCATAGGCAATGAGACAGGATTACTAAAAATGTAATATTGAAAACCAATAACTCTACATGTGTAAGTAATGCTTTTTAAAAATTTTGTTTATAATTTGAAAGGTGGGTCTGGGAGAGGGAGGTGGGAGAGAGAGAGAGACAGAGAGCGAGAGGAGACAGAGAAAGAGAGAGGAAGAGGGAGAGAGAGAAAAATATCTTCTCTCCACTGGTTCACTAGCCAAATGCCTACAATACCTAGGACAGACCCAGGCTGAAGCCAGAAGCTAAGAAACTCAAACCAGGTCTCCCATATAGGTGGCAAAGCCTTAACCACTGAAGCCATCAGCTGCTGCATATCAGGGAGTAAGAATCCATAGCAGAGAGCTGGGACTCTAATTCACGCCTTCTGATATGGAATCCAATGTCGCAACATTGTCTTAAAATACTATCTAAATGCATGCCCTGGGACTACATTTTTGAAAACGTGAAGAAATTTCATCTATTTCACATATACAAATTTCGGAGCATAGTGATACTTCCTGCTCTACCTTCCTTCCCACTCAGGATCCCATCCTCCCTTCTACAACCTTTCTTATTCTTTCTTTTAATTTTTAATAATGATATACTTTTGGTTTACTTAATAATAATAAGATTAACCCTCCACTAAATAAAGGATTGAGCAAAAAGTAAGAAAAGAAGGAAAACAATGTTCCATAACAGTAGACAAGGACGGTAACAATAATCAATCAAGAAGACTTTGCCTATGCCAATGTCTTTCACAGTTTCCCCAGTGTTGTTCTCTAGAATTTAATGGTATGAAGTCATAGATTTAGATCTTTGATCCATTTCGAGTTGATTTGTGTATAAGGTGTAAGGTAGAGTCTTGTTTCATACTTCTACACATGAAGACACAATTTTCCCAGGACCATTGGTTGATGAGACTGTCCTAGCTCCAGGTATTGATTTTAGGTTCTTTGTCAAAATTATTTAGTTGTAGAGGTGTGGATTGATTTCTGGAGTTTCTGTTCTGTACCACATGTGTTTTTGTGCCAGTAACAGGCTGTACTGATTATAACTGCCTTGTAGTTTGTCTTGAAATCTTATATCATGATGCCTCCTGATTTGTTTTATTGTTTAACATTGCTTCAGCTGTTTGTGGTCTCTTGCATTTTCATATGAATGTTAGCATCGTATTTTTCTAAATCTGAGAAACATGTCATTGGTATTTTGATTGGGATCACATTGAATTTGTAAATTGCTTTCAGTAGTATGGACATTCTGATTAATATTCCAATTTCTGAACATGGAAGATTTTTCCATTTTTTGTGATTTCTTCTCTTTATTTATTTGATGTTTTGTAATTTTATTTGTTGAGCCTTTTCACTGCTTTAGTTAAGTTTATTCCAACTTAGATTTTTTTTGTAGCTTGCGAATGGGACAGAACTTACAAGTTCTTTCTCAGCCCTGGCATTGTCTTTGTATACAATGGCTATTGACTTTTTTGTTAATTTTATATCCTGCAATTTTATCAAAGTCTCTATGAATTGCAATAATCTCTTCATGACGTCTTTTGTTTCTCTAAATATAGAATCATGTAATCTGCAAATAAAAACCACAATGAGGTTTCACCTCATCCCAAGTAGAAAGGCTATCATCCAAAAATCAAAATATAGTAAATTTAGGTGAGAATATGGGGAAAAAGGTATCCTAATACACTGTTTGTGGGACTGTATACTGGTACAAGCATTATGGAAGACAGTATAGAGATTCCTCAGAAAGCTCAAAATAGATCTACCATATAACTCAGCCATCCCTCTCCTGGGAATTTACCCAAATGAAATGAAACAAGCATATGACAGAGTTATTTGTAACTCCATGTTTATTGCAGCTCAATTCACAATGGTTAAGATATGGAATCAACCCATATGTCCATCAACTGAGGACTGGACAATATACACACACACAGACACATACACACACATATAATGGAATGTTACACAGCCATTAAAAAATAAAGTTCTATCTTGCACAATAAAATGGATGTAACTCGAAACCATTATGCTAACTGAAATAAACTCATTCCAAAAAGCCAAATATTATGTTTTCTCTGATATGTGGTAGTTAGTATAGACTACAAAATATATAGGAATGAAATGGACATCTTTTGATTTGTTTTAGTTCTTCTTTGTACTACTGTGGGACTGTGATCGTTCTACTTTTTACATGTTGAATATTATGATTAAAGGACATTAGCCTGAATTTATACAGTGGATTGAAATTATGCCTTTGCATAATAAGGAAAGGGGTTGATGGAGCAAGATGAGGAGTGGGAGAAACATGGTTACCTTCTTAAAGTTATATCTATGACATACATGAAGTCTATTTTGTTTATATTAATAAAAATTTTAAAAGGAAAAAAATAAATACAATTTTACAGTATCTGTCAAAACATAAAATCTTTCACAAATATATTTTGGAGAGCCCTCTCTTTATACATAATATCATGTCACAATCCCCCAACTCATGCTATCATGATCCTTTCACATGTTTGGTGCCAAACATCCAGCCTATGGGGCATAAAAACATCACAAAATCATTTGGTTGGCCCCTTCCAAGGCAATCACAGGTGGGACTAGAAATTCAGTAAATCTATAGCAGGCTAATTTTTAAGTTGATAATTTTGTATGGTCCACAAATGATGTTATAAATATCTAAATGATCTTTGGCAGAAAAAAAGATTTCCTTCCCTCCTGTGACACATTAAGCCAGAATTCTCATTTATTTCTTCTTTGCTTGATCTTATTACTGTGTGACCTGTTTGGTCTCTTTAAAATCTTCAACTCAATACATTTCACTGTGGCCCAGAGATTTTCTGTCTGAATTCACACCTTGCTTAGTTTCAACCCACAGTGCTTCGCTTTACACCCCTCCATAGTACTACATAAAACCTTATATTTCTAGATATTTTTATACATTTCAGAATGTTTTGCCTTATCTCCTGCCCCTAATATATATATATATATATATATATATATATATATATATATATATATATAAATTTAGGGATAGAATTGTACATTTAGCTTTGACAGCCATTCTAGTAAGTTAATCTCTTAATCACCCTCCTTACTCTTTGGTAAATTGTTTTCATTTATCAACTTTTTGTTTTGAATGCCAAATCTCAGATAGAGCGGCAAAAGTTGAACAGTATTCTCATGAGATTAAATACAGAAAAATTGGTAACTCCAGGAAATGAAACTTGGATTATACCATCTCTGCTTGAAGCTAATTCCCTAGCTTTACACTAGCACATAAAACACCCAACTAAGAAGAAAATCACCTCAAAATTAGGTCCATGATAGATCTCTGAACTAAGAATTTAATGCCTCAAAGAACAGTATAAAAACAGAAGTCCTCTGGTACTTATGAAAATATTCACAGGCACAGTTAGAGTGTCTGCTCCCTTCCCTTCAGCCATGTGGACATACATGCAACTAACAGGTCAGACCCAAAGAAGAATCCACACAGAGTTCATGCGACATATTTATGGTTGCCAATTATTTTCTTGATTAGCCATTCTCTACTGGTAAATTCTAACATTTTGCAATTTGCTTTCTCAAATGACAATGTAGAATTGAAGTATTCAATTTTGCTTTTAGGAAACAAAAAAGAAACATATTATATGAATCAAAATGTTTCACATGAAACTTTGACTTGGAAGAAACATTGACCTGATCTTTTTTATATTTATCCTTATTTTTAATTTTTTTATTTAAGGTAAAAAAATTTCATGTATTTCATATGTACAATTTAGGAACACAGTGATACTTTCTGCCACGCTCCCACCCTTCCTCCTCCTTCCTCTCTTTTTCACTCTCTTAATATTTATAATTATCCACTTTATGTTTACTTTATACTCATAAGATTAAACCTACACTAAGTTTAGAATTCAAAAAATAGTAAGAAATAAAAAAAAAACACTGTTCCTTAATAGCAGAAACAAGGACTGTAAACAATCCCTGAACTTCAAAATGTCATTTTCACTCTTATAAATTACATTTTTGGTACTCTATCACTCCAAACAATTAATTTTGTTTCCATAGGTGGCAAAGAGATATCAACTTTTTTGAACAACTATAGTTGTTAAGAGTTGGATCCCTGATGTGTGGCAGAAAATGGTGCAATAAGGATAAATTCCTAGTGTTTGGTGCTTATCAGTGGCAGTGGAAACTGTAGTCACTTTTTCCTCAGATTTCAGAGGACATTATTCATAAATCATTTTTTCAGCAGTCCCAATGGCTGTGGGAGCAATAACATATCCTTCAATAGCTAATGGCCCTGATTGTATTAGCCAGGGCAGCTCCCAATGTTTGCAACAAAGAGCACTGACCTAAACACAAATCAGTCCAGTAGCAGCAGAAGAATAATGAAAATGTTTTTTTGTGGAGAAATAAAGGTAAGATGTTTGAATCAGCAATAGCAGTTCATCATACTATCAGAAAGATTACAAGACCTCTTTAGGGGCCAGCATTGTAGCGCAGTAGGCTAATCCTCTGCCTGCAGCGCTGGCATCCCATATGGGCAATGGGTTCTAGTCCTGGCTACTCCTCTTCTAATCTTAGCTCTCTGCTGTGGCATGGAAAAGCAGTGGAAGATTTCCCAAAGCCTTGGACCCCTGCACTGCATGGGAGACCTGGAAGAAGCTCCTGACTCCTGCCTTCAGATCAGCTCAGCTCCAGTGGTTGCAGCCATTTGGGGAATGAACCAGCAGATGGAAGATCTTTCTGTCTCTCCCTCCCACTGCCTGTAACTCTATCTCTAAAGTAAATAAATAAATAAAAAACTTTAAAGAAAAATAAAGACCTGTTTATGAAGCACAATCCCATACTACTTCCTATCACAAATTAAGAAATATTCATCAGCTCAATCTTAAGTACAAGACAAAATTAACAGAAAGGGTGCATAATTAAGGGTAAAAACATTAAACAAGGAACTAAAGCTTTATCTGTGTTGCTATTAATTCCTCTTATGAAGGAGTTTATGATTGCTCTACAAAAGTCAGTATTTTTAAATGTAGTGACCTCCAAATCTATGCTGTTGACAACACATTTCTACATTTGTTTTTGACAGGCAGTTAGACAGTGAGCACCCATATGGGATGCTGGTGCTGCAGGCAAAGGCTTAGCCCACTACACCACAGAGTCGACCTCCTGATTAATATTTTTTCTAAAAATGTCATTGACAAGACACATGTCAGAAATGATATGTACCTTGAAAAGTAAAATAGGGCTATGAACTACCCAGACCTATACATTTTTTTCTGAATAACATTGTCCAAGATTTTTTTGGTTTGAGGAGACATTAAAAAATATATATATAGCTAGTGCATAATCAATACGAACTTTAAATATCAAGTGTCTCTGAAACTTTGAAACCACTCATTGAGCTGGTAAGACAGATTTGGAAATCTGCTGAAGCTTATAGAGTAGGCAAGATGAAATACCAGCATTAAGGCTGTGTGAAGCGGTGGGTGTTTGACACAGTAGTTTAGACCCTCCTGGGAAGCCTACATCCCATATCACAGGGCTGCTCCTGGTTCTGATTCCAGCTTCCTGCTTATGCATACCCTGAGAAGCAGCAGGGGATGGCTTCTGCTACCCATGCTGACTCCTAGGACAAGGCCCATTGAGTTCTACTAGTTTGCTAGGGCTGTCACACCAAAGTGCCACAAAGAAATCTAGATGTTGCCTGATGGTTCTGGATGCTGTCAGCTATCCTTCTGAGGGATGTGAGGTAAGGACCTGTTCCAGGCCTGTCTGCCAGATTAAAGGTAGTCATTCTCATGTTCACATGGTGCTCTTTCTACGTGAGGGCTTATATCCAAATGTCTCCTTCAATAAAGACATCGGTCACATTAGAATAGAGGCCCACGCCACTGATGCGTGATTTCCTCTTAATGGAGTTGTGGGGAGCAATTCGGACTATACTGTTACTGGAATTAAGATTTATCTATGCATCTGCTCTCCCACAATATGGCGCTGGGAGAGAAGTAAACAGCTTCTACCCAGCTGCCTCTCACCAACTTGACAAGCTGCAGGAGCTGCTCCTGATTGGAGGAGAGCGGCGTGCTCGGCGTGTGGGCAGCCGAGTTGGGATTGGTGGAGAGGACTATATAGGAGGAGAGAGACGGCATGGTGGTGTGGGTTGGTTGGAGAGTGCGTTGGAGAGTTCGCGGGGAAGTTCGTTACTTCGTTCTTTCTCATTTCTCTCTACTCATTCTTGCTTTGGGAGTTTGCTGTTTACTTATTCTTACTTTACTATAGAAAGGACTTGTAAAAAAAAGGGGAACAACAAGCGCCCGGTCCGGTGCGCGGAGGAGCAGCAGGAGTAATTACACCTGCAGAGACCCTATCCCCAGAAACCATATTCTGAGATACTGGGGTTTAGAATTTTAACATACAAATTGCAGGAAGGGCACAATTAAATCAAAAACAGACATCAAAATTCCACCATCGAGTAAAAATTTTCAGACATAAAACAGGAAAATGTAAATCTTCAGTGGAATATATAGAAGTCAGTAGAAACAGAAGCAGATAATGACAGAGATAATGAGGTTAGCAGAAAAGGACTTTGGAAATGATGTAATAAATGTGCTTCCAAATTAAAGGGAAAATATTATCTAAACAAAAGAGAAATGAGGGGCTGGCACCTATAGTGCAGGCATCCCATATAGGCGCCAGTTTGAATCCTGACTGCTCCTCTTCTGATCCAGCTCTCTGCTTATGACCTGGGAAAGCAGGGGAAGAGGGCCAAAGTGTTCGGACTCCTGCACCCACATGGGAGACCCAGAAGAAGCTCTTGTCTCCTGGCTTAGGAAGCCCCAGATCTGGCCCTTGCAGCCATCTGGGGAGTAAACAAGTGGATGGAAGACCTTTCTCTCTGTCTCTCCCTTTCTCTGTCTGTAACTCTACTCTTAAACAAATAAAATCTTTAAAAAGAGAGAAAGAAATAATAACCATGAATTAGAAAACAAATAAATTAAAAATTCACTAAATATTATTTGTAGCAGATTAGACATTGTAAATGATCAAAATAACTAAAGACATAATAATAGAAAATATATAAAATGAATCATAGAAAAAAGTACTAGAGGAAAAAAATTCAGTGATCTATGAAAACAATATTATAATCTATGTAAAGTAGGAGTCCCAGGAAAAGTGAGACAGGTGGAAAGAAAAGAATACTTGAGGAAATAATGGCATAATTTTTGAAAATATTATAAAAACTGTGAAGCAACTAATCCAAAGTTCAGTGAGTCATAATAAAATCATACTAAGTCATACCACAATAAATTTCCCAAAAATTACTATGATAAAGACAAAAACATGAAATAATTCAAAAAAAAAAGATTATTTAAAAGAAAATCAACCATACTGAAAATCATACATCAATAGAATGACATAATAGAGTGCCAACAGAATAGGTGAGACACTCAACCAAAACTTGAGACCCAGCAAAAATACTTTTCAATATTGACTGCTAAGTTATAATTTAATAACTAAAAGAATTTAATGCCAGAACACCTGTTGGAGAAGAAAGTCCTTGAAGCAGAAGTACAATAGGAAGGTATCTTGGAACTACACAAACACAAGGAACGTTCTAGAAACACTAAATAAATAGAAGCATAGGAGCACATATTTGGCCTGGTTTATCCAAGTGCCTGGATTTGGTGCTCAACTCTGGCTCCAGACTCCAGCTCTTTGCTGGTGTGGATCCTAAAAGGCAGCAGCGATGGCTGAGCTCCTGCCACCTGCAGGAGACATGAATTAAGTCCCCAGCTCCTGGCTTTGGCCCAGCCAAGTACTGGCTGTGTCAGGAATCTGGGGAACTCCGTCTTTCTATCTGCCGCTCTGCCTCAAATAAAAAGTAATTTTAAAAAATCACAAATAGTTTTTGCTATTTGAATTTCTTAAATCTGAGCATCCAAAACAAAAATAATAACTACTAAGAGAAGTATATGTATTCAAAAGTAAAATAAATGAAAAAATAAGTCATAGGAGAAGCAGGGATTGAAATATAATATTTTAATGCTCTCACATTATATGGGAAATGCTTTGTATTATTTGTGAATATATTTTGATAAATTCCAAGGCTGGCATTGTGGAATAGTGGGTAAAGTTGCTGCCTCCAACACCAGTGTCCCACATGGGTGCCAGTTTGTGTCCTGGCTGCTGCACGTCTGATCCAGATCTCTGCTAATGGCCTAGGAAAAACAGCAGAAGATGGTCCAGGTGCTTGGGCTCCTCCCACCCATAATGGGAGACGCAGACAAAGCTCCTGGCCCTTGGCTTCAGTCAAGGCCCAGTCCTAGCTATTGCAGCCATTTGGGGAGTGAATCAGCAGATGGAACATCTTTCTCTGTCTCTGTCTCTCTGTAACTCTGACTTCCAAATAAATAAATAAATCTTTTAAAAAGTATAAACATAAGAGAAGGCGCTGTGGTGCAGCTGGTTAATGCCCTGGCCTGAAATGCCGGCATCCCATATGCGCACTGGTTCTAGTCCTGGCTGCTCCTCTTTCCATCCAGCTCTCCGCTGTGACCTGAGATAGCAGTAGAAGATGGCCCAAGTCCTTGGGTCCCTGCACCCACGTGGGAGACCCGGGGGAAGCTCCTGGCTTCAGATCAGCACAGCTCCGGCCGTTGTGGCCATCTGGGGAGTGAGCCAGCAGATGGAAGACCTCTCTCTCTGTCTCAACCTCTCTCTATAACTCTTTCAAATAAATAAAGCAAATATTAAAAAATTATATACATAGCATAAATTCTAGAAAACCACTAAAATCAGAAACAGAAATACTATTTACAATCCAACATTGAAGTTAAGAAGAAATAGTAAAACAATAATTAATATATCAGAAAGCAGGAAAAAAAAAACAAGATAGAAATGTGACAAACAATAAATAGCAAAGTGGTAGATAATATATGGACATTGGTAAAAAAATTAAATATAATTAAATATTCCAATGCAAAGACAAAGATATGAAATGGGATTTTTTAAATACTTTAAATTTTTAGAGGTCAGACACAGATGAATTTTGAAAGTTACACTATGCAAATACTAATCTTAACAAAGCTGATGTTTCTATATTAATATTCAACAAAAAAAACAAAGAAACTTTAGAACTGAACAACTTCCAGGAATAAAGAATGACATTTCATAATGATTACAGGGTTATTATTCAAGAAGTCTTCACAAATAGTACATGTGTTTAACAATACAGAGTCAGGCCGCACGGGAGACCAGGAGGAAGCCCCTGGCTCCTGGCTTCGGATCTGCATAGTGCGCAGGCCGCAGCGGCCATTTTGTCTATAGCTCTACCTGTCAAAAAAAAAAAATACAGAGTCAAAGTACTGAAATGAAAACTGATAGAATTCAGTGAAAATATTGTCACAGCTAAAATGAAAGATGAAAATACTCCTAAGTAATTGATAGAAAAAGTAGGTAGAAAATAAGTCATAAAAGACCCAAACAATATCTTAACTAATAGATGTTTACAGAACATTAAATGCACATGTTACACATTATTTTCAAATGCACATGGAATATTTACCAAAATAGATTACATTCTAATAAATGCTTAGGGGTTGAATTCATATAAAATCTTAATTTACATTATATTATATTATTTTAAAATAAGAATGTCTGAAGAAAATCCTCAAATAGAAGTTAACATGCTTTTTGGTAACTCATAAGTCAATGGCGCAAAGAAAATTGGAAAATTTTATTTATTTCAAAATAAATAAAAATGAAACAAAATAGCAAAATTTGAAGGATGTAACTAAAGAGGTAGTTTAGATGATTGCACTCTGGATAAGAGCAGTCAAGAAAGAAAGGATGTTTCACCTACAGCTTAAGAGCGAGATAAGGATGACAACTTGCTTATCAGAAAAAATGAACGTAGGAAGATGGTAAAAGCAGACTAAGGAAGAATGAATACAGTACAATCCAACATACAGAAAACTCTAAACTATTCACATTTATCTGAAATGATAGCAAATACATCATTAGTTTTCCAGATTCAAGGGATCAGATAGGGTTTGAGAGAGGTATTAGAAATTAATACAATGGAACTTTTGGTGTCAATGTATCTTGATTGTTGTAACAGTTGCATGAGTGTATAAATGTGGTAAAACTTACCAATTTTACACTTTAAATATGTAAGCTCATTGTCTGACAAGTATACTTCAAAAAGCTGTTAAAGAGAATAATAAAGTTGAAACACAGATAATTTTAACAAATAAGAATACACAAAATTAGCCAGCGCCGCGGCTCAGTAAGCTAATCCTCCCCAGGGGTGACGCTGGCACCCAGGGTTCTAATCCCGGTCGGGGCACCATATTCTGAACCGGTCACTCCTCTTCCTGTCCAGCTCTCTGCTGTGGCCAGGGAGTGCAGTGGAGGATGGTCCAAGCGCTTGGGCCCTGCACCCACATGAGAGACCAGGAGAAGCACCTGGCTCCTGGCTTTGGATCAGCGCGGTGCGCCGGCTGCAGTGGCCATTGGGAGGTGAACCAACAGAAAAGGAAGACCTTTCTCTCTGTCTCTCTCTCTCTCACTGTCCACTCTGCCTGTCAAAAAAAAAAAAAAGACAGAAAGAAAGAATACACAAATTAATATCCAGTGGGCTGGGCCAGTGCCGCAGCTCACTAGGCTAATCTTCTGACTTGCGGCGCCGGCACACTGGGTTCTAGTCCCGGTCGGGGCGCCGGATTCTGTCCCGGTTGTCCCTCTTCCAGGCCAGCTCTCTGCTGTGGCCCGGGAGTGCAGTGGAGGATGGCCCAAGTCCTTGGGCCCTGCACCCCATGGGAGACCAGGAGAAGCACCTGGCTCCTGCCTTAGGATCAGCGCGGTACACCGGCCGCAGCGTGCCAGCCGCAGCGGCCATTGGAGGGTGAACCAACGGCAAAAGGAAGACCTTTCTCTCTGTCTCTCTCTCTCACTGTCCACTCTGCTTGTCAAAAAAAAAAAAAAAAAAAAAAAAAAAACCAGTGGGCTTATACTAAAGTTAGAGTAGTATGCTTCAAGTAATAGGAAAATAATTTCATATGCAAATACAGAAATTCAAAACTAAATATTTCTTAAACAAATAAAATTTGATGATATAAAATAAAAATTTCTTTTGAGTTTAGTACAGAAATTAAAAATCAGGGACCAGCACTATGACATAATGGCTAAGGCTACCACCTGCAGAGCCAGCATCTATACATATGGGCGCTGGTTGAAATCCTAACTGCTCCATTTCTGATCCAGGTCCTTGCTACTGCACCTAGGAAAGCAGCAGAGGATGGCCAAGTACACACTTGGGAGACTGGTAAGAAGCTCCTGGCTTCTGATCAGCCCAGCTCCAGCCATTGTGGCCATTTGGGGAGTGAATCAGTATATGGAAGATATCTCTATCTCTGCCTCTGCCTCCGCTTCTCTCTAACTCTGACTTTCAAATGAATAAATAAATCTTAAAAACATAGAAAATTAGCAAATACTGGCAGGAAATAATTATAATTAAAATTGTCCCACACAAAAATAGGGCATAAAAAGCATTCAGTATTATATTTTTATAATCTTTAGGAACTACCTCAACTTGCAGATCAAAAGAATACACACGTTTCAGATAAATTTGACTGAGAAGCACTGTAGCTTATCAACAAAACTGTCTGATTTTGAGAGTTAAGATCTTTTTCAAAATCATAATAAAGTGCTTTTTTTTTTTTTTTTTGAAAGGAAGAGTGGACAGTGAGAGAGAGACAGAGAGAAAGGTCTTCCTTTTGCCATTGGTTCACCTTTCAATGGCCGCCGCAGCAGACGCATTGCTTGATGGCAGGAGCCAGGTGCTTCTCCTGGTCTCCCACGGGGTGCAGGGCCCAAGCACTTGGGCCATCCTCCACTGCACTCCGGGGCCACAGCAGAGAGCTGGCCTGGAAGAGGGGCAACCGGGACAGAATCTGGCGCCCCGACCAGGACTAGAACCCGGTGTGCCAGCACCGCAAGGCGGAGGATTAGCCTAGTGAGCCGCGGCACCAGCTAATAATAAAGTGCTCTATAAACAGTACAATATCCGGCCAGTCTCAGAATTCTTATATTATAATTCAATAGCAGAAGAACATTAAATACATTTTGCAATATTGTAAGAGAAAATATGTTCTGAGAATTAAATATATGAAATTAATAGTCAAGACAAGGGCACAAATATTCTGAAACATGCAAAGGCTATGCAGATATATCACCCAAAAAAAGACCACTGTCACTTTGTCAATGTTGTATGGAACAAAAACCAACGGCACCTGTTCAGAACGTAGAGCCAAGTGCAAACCATGGCGTTTCATTTGTAAAGGAGGGTGAGCCAGCCCTGCAGGTTGGGGGCAGATCCAAGTGCTCCGTGCAGAGAACTGCTTGGCCTCCTCAACCCTGTAAAAGCACCTGTTCAGCAATCCACTACTGTGATACTGTGTAAATACCTAAAAGACAAGAACACATTATATTAAAGAGATACCTATACCACCATATTTATAGCAGCACTGTGTACAATAGCCAAAATACAGAATCAATCAAAGTGTTCATTGTTAGGGAAAAGGATAAAGAAAATGCATGTGAGTGTGTGTGTTTATGTGTATACAATGGACTATTATTCAGCTGTAAAAAAGAATGAGATTCTACCATTTGCATCAATGTGTATGCAACTGGAGGACATCGTCTTGAGTGAAATAAGGTGGACACAAAGACAAATGCTAACTGTTCTCCCTTATATGTGGGAACTAAAATGAAAAATGAAAAAATAAAAGTGAAAAATCAAATACTTGTATATATATATATATATATATCAGTGTTACAGCAAATATAATTTTGTCAAACTTTGCTTTATATCTTTGTCAAATCGATGTTTAAGGATGACACACTATTATTTTTTAATCTGTACTGAATTTAAACTTACTGTAAATTAGTGAAATGTACATCCTTTCATTTCATTATTGTCTATAGCCCTTGCTTACATTTCTGCTGCCATATAGTCTTTTATTTTTTCACTGTTTACTTCTTGAACACTTTAATTAGTGGATTATTAAGTCTCTGACTATAATGTAAATTAAACATATATTATCTCTAAAAGTACAAAGAAAGAGAGAAAAAGAGGAAGGAGGAAGAGGGAAGGAAGGGCAGTATCATTATACCATCAGAATTGTGTCCATGAACTACATTGAATATGATCTCTTTGTATTATTATCACATTACCATGACAATTGATGAGAATCATGTGGTAGTAATTATCATCCAATTGCTGTGACCCTGAGAATCTAATGTATGGACAAATTCCTTAAAAAATAAAATTTAAATTTAAAAAAAAGACAAAGAGAAAGAAACCAAAGAACAGAGAAATAGAACAAAATTGAGCAGGAAGTTGATGTAAGCAAGCAAAAGATTTAACTTGTAAAATAAAGAAGAGAGCTGCTTTGTAAAGAAAAATGTTATATTCAAACAAAAAAGCTGCCATGAACCATCATGCACTAATAATCAGAATCAAAATATATTTGTAAGTAGCAGAGAGAAATTGAACTGAAAAATAAAAAGAAACAAATTATGAGATATTATTTAATGTTTTCAGCTTTGACAAAAACTGAAGATGCAGAGTAAATGACATTCACTTATATGTGCATTTATCTATTTCTGATGGATGTTAACACAGGCATATGTTGGGGGGTGTGGGTTGTGGATTTATGAAAATAAACCTACACATACAAGCTTCTTTAAAGTACCCAAGGGTCATTATTATCACCATACAGTAAGTCATACTTACAAAAAAAAAAAAAACTATCAAGAAATTCAAGTTTAAATATGTAGGCAAGGACGAGCATTGTGGCACAGCAAGTTAACTCACTGCCTGGGACCCAAAATATCATATCACAGATGTGGGTTTCAGTCCTGGCTGTACTAGTTCACTTCCAGCTTCCTGCTAATGCCCCTGCAAGGAAGTGGGAGATGGCCCAAGTGCTTGGGACTTGCCACCCATGTGGGAGATCAAACATTTAGAAAACAGTGATAATCACCTATATGTATCCAATACAAAGAATATTTCCAAAACAGTAGTTCTGGAAAAATGCAATGTAACAATTGAATCAATTAAAATAAAAATTTTAAAAATGAGAGTTGGGTAATTGGCCTAGCAGTTAAGATGTCGATTAAATACCCATGTCTCATGTCAGAGTATCTGGGTTCCAGATCGGGCTCTGCATCCAATTACAGCTTTCTAATAAATTGGACTCTTTGAGGCAGAGGTGGTTTTCAAGTAGTTGGGCCCTTCCATTCAGATGGGAGATTTGGATGGACATCTCAGTTCCAAGAACTGGCCATTGTGGGCATTTGAGGAGTGGACTTGAGCTCACTCTTCCCCTACCCTTCTCTAATTAACTAAGTTAATTTTAAAATTAAAATAAAGTGAATTATACATTGAATTCAAGAAATGAGAAAGGGAATAATAATAATGGAGAAAACTATTTTTGATAAAATGCTGTTTATAATACCGTTGGTTTGATAATTAAATTAAGAAGTATGGGCAATGCGGCATGTCTTGTGGCACAACAGTTAAAATGCCACTCGGGATGCCCACATCCTGCATGAGAGTACCTGAGCTCTAGTTCCCACTCCACTTCCAATCAATTTTCCTGCTACTGTACACCCTGTGAGGCAGCACATAGTGGCTAATGTAGTTGGGTTCATGCCACCATATTGGAGGTGTGGAAGCCCCAAGATGGACTTTATAAAAAGTAGGGGCAAGCTTTTGGTGTAGGGGTAAATACACTGCTTGTGATGTTACATACTTCAGTGATGCGCCTGGCCAAGCTCCACTTCTGATTCAAGCTTCCTGCTAAAGCACACTCAAGGAGCCAGCTGGTGAGGGCCCAGGTGCATGGGTCCCTACCACCACCAGGGGAGGCCAGAATTGAGTTCCCAGCTTCTCTGGCTTCTGGCTGTCCCACCTCAGGTGTTGTGCATTTGGGGGGTGAAGCAGTGGATGGATGATTGATTTCTCTCTTTCTACTTCAAATAATTATTTTTTAAAAAATGTTTATTTACCTAATACCAGGGCACCTGGATATTTAAAAGCAATGTTAATAGATCTAAAAGCAGACACAGAATCCATACAGTAATAATGAGGGATCTCAATGCCCTTCTTTCATCAACTGACAGATTAACTAGACAAGAAATCAACAAGAAACAACAGAGGTAAGGTACACTATGGACCAAATGGAACTAATTGATATCTACAGAACGTTTCACTCCATCGCTAAAGAATGCACACTCTTTTCATCAGGACATGGAAATTTTTTAAGGATAGACCATATGTTAAGCCATAAAGCAGGTCACAACAAATTAAAAAAAAATAAAACTGAAATCATACCATGTATCTTTTCTGACCATGATGGAATGAAGCTAGAAGTGAACAACTTAATAAGATTCAGAAAACATGATAACATACGGAGACTGAACAACACGTGAACAGTGGGTCACATATGAAATCAAAAGGAGGGCCAGTGCTGTGGCATAGTGGGTAAAGCCACCACCTGCAGTGCCATCATCCCATATGGGTGCTGGATTGAGTCCCAGCTGCTGCACTTCCAACCCAGCTCTCTGCTATGGCCTGGGAAAGCAGTAGAATATGGTCCAAGTCCTTGGGTCCCTGTACTCACATGGGAGACCCAGAAGATGTTCTTGTCTCTTAGCTTCAGATCAGCCCAACTCCCGCTGTTGAAGCCATTTGGGGAGTGAACCATCAGATGGAAGACCTCTCTCTCTGTCTCTGCCTCTCTATAACTCTGCCCTTCAAACAAATAAATAAATCTTTTTAAAAAATAAAAAGTGATATTAAAAATTCCTGAAAATGAATTAAGATGACAACATATCAAAATTGATGTGATACACTAAAAGCAATGTTAAGAAGAAAGTTTGAAACATTTAGCACCTGCATCAGGAAATAGGAAAAGCATCAAAAAATGATCTAACAATACATCTCAAGAACCTAGAAAAATAAGAACAAATCAAACACAAAATCAGTAGGAGCAAAAAAAATAATTAAAATTAGATAAGAAATAAACAAAACTGAGTCCAAAAATACAAAAGATCAGTGAAACAAACAGTTGGGTTTGTTTTTTTTTTTGAAAAATAAACAAAATTGAAACACTACTGGTGCAACAACTCTACAAAAAGGAAGAAGAGCCAAATTAAAATCAAGATGAAGAAGATGTTACAACAGACACCAAAGAAATGAAAAGAATGATCACAAATCACTGCAAACAGCTATATACCAACATACTGGAAAATCTAGAAGAAATGGATAGATTTCTGGAAACATGGAATTTACCAAAATTGAATCATGAAGACATAGAAAACCTAAACAGACCAATAATCAAGAAGAGACTGAATCAGTAATAAAGACTCTCCCAACAAAGAAAATTCTAAGACTTGAAGCTTCATTGCTGAATTCTACCAAACTTTTAGCAAGAACTCACTCATTTATTCTCAAATTATTCAAAAATATTTAAAGGGAGGAAATCCTCCCAAACTCCTTCCAAAATGAGAAAAACATATGACAAAGAAAGAGAACTATAGACCAATATCACTGATGAACATAGGTGCAAAAATCCTCAAAAACAAACAAACCTACCTAATCAAATCCAACAACACATCCAAAAGATCATTCACGTGGACCAAGTGGAATTAATCCCAGATATGCAGTGATGTTTCAACATATGCAAATCAATAAATGTGAAACATCACAGTAACAAACTGAAAAATAAAAAGGATATGATTATCTGTATAGATGCAGAAAAAGCATGTGATAAAAAAGAGCACTCTGGGGCCAGCCCTGTGGCATGGAAGGTTAAGCTACCACCTTCAGCACCAAAATACCATACGTGTCCTGGTTTGTGTCCTGCCAGTTCCACTTCTATCCAGTCCCTGATAATGTACCTGGGAAGGCAGCAGAAGATGGCTAAAGTCCTTGGGACCCTGCCACTCACATGGGATAAACACACAAAGCTCCTGGTTGCTGTTTCACCCTGGCCCAGCCCAGTCCATTGCAGCCTTTTGGGAGTGAACCAGTAGATGAACGATCTGTCTCTCTCTTTCTCTCCCTCTCTCTTTCTCTCTCTCTGCATGTGTGTCTGTGTGTCCTTCTCTCTTCTATCCATACCTTTGCTTTTCAAATCAATAAATAAATCTTTTTAAAAAAATCCAACATTCTTTCACAATAAAAACTTTGGGTATAGTAGGAACATTCCTTAACACAATAAATGCATTATTTGATAAACACATAGCCAGCATCATACTAAATGTAGAAAAGCTGGAAGCATTTCTATTAAGATCCAGAACCGAACAAGGATGTCAATTTTCACCATTTCTATTCAATATAGCTCTAGAAGTTTTAGCCAGAACTATAGGTAAGAAAAATAATAAAAGGGATACAAATTGGAAAGCAGGAAGTCAAATTTTCCCTGTCTGTAGACGACATGATCCTATTTACATGGAAACCAAAAGACACCACCAAGAGGCTATTGTAATCCATAAGAGAGTTTGGTAAAGTTGCAGGATATAAAAACAACACACAAAAATCGATAACTTTTGTATACACATACATGACTGAGAAAGAACATCTAAGAACAGTACCATTCACAATAGAAACAAAAATTTAAATACCTTGGAATAAATTTGACCAAGAAGATAAAGATCTCTACAATAAAAATTACAAAATATTAAAGAGAGAAATAACAAAAAACAAAAAATGAAAGAATATCCCATGCTTGTGGATTGAAATAATGAACACCAAATATCCATGCTACTCAAAACAATTTACATATTCAGTGAGATCCCCATCAAAATAACAATGACACTTCTAATATCTAGTAGAAATAATGTTAAACTTCATATAGAAACAGAAGAGACTGAATAGCTAGAGAGCAATTTTAAACAATAAAAATAAAGCTGGAGGCATTATGATACCAGATTTCAAGACATACTAAAGGGCAGTTATAATCAAAACAACCTAGAAATGGTACAAAAACAAACATGTAGACCAATGGAAGAGAACAGAAAGCCCAGAAATCAATCCACACACCTGAAATCAACTAATCCTTGACAGAAGAGCTAAAATCTGTCCCTGGAGAAAGGACGGTCTCCTTGACAAACAGTGCTGGGACACTGGATCTCCACATGTGGAGTACGAAATGAGACTCTATCTTAGGCCTTACACAAAAAAAATCAACTGAAAATGGATCAAAGATCTAAATCTATGACTTGATACAATCAAATTACTAGAGGAAAGCACTGGGGAAACTCTGAAAGATATTGGCATAGGTCTTGGAAAAGACCCCAGAAGCACAATCAAAGCCAAAATAGACAAATGGGATGACATCAAGCTAAGATGCTTCTTCACCGTAAAGGAAGCCCTCAACAAAGTGAAGAGACAATGAACATAAGGGAGAAAATATTTGCAAACTATGCAACTAATAGGGCATTAATATTCAGGATGTATAAGGAGCTCAAGAAACTCAACAATAATTTAAAAAAACAATCCAGTTAAGAAATGAGCAAAGAATTTGAACAGGCATTTTTCAAAGGATAAAATTCAAATGACCAAGAGACACATGAAACAATGCTTAGGATCACTAGCAATCAGGGAAATGCAAATAAAATCAATAATGTTTTACCTCACCCCAATCAGGATGACTATCATGAAAAAAATTTTCTAAATGCTTGCAAGCATGTCAGGGAAAATGTAATCTAATCCACTGTTGGTGAGAATGTAAACTAGTACAGCTATTGTGGAAGACACTATGGAGATACCTCAGAAAGCTAAACACAGATCAATCATAAGACCCAGCAACCCCAATCCTGGGAATTTATCAAAGGGAATTAAAATCAGCATATGAAAGAGTTGCCTGCACCCCCATGTTTATTGCAGCTATTCACAATAGCTAAGTTATGGAATCAACCCAGATGTCAATCAATCAATGACTGGATTTTAAAAATGTGGTATATATACACAATGGAATACTATTCAGCCATAAAAAATAATGAAATCCTGTCTTTTTGCAACAAAATCAATGCAACTGGAAACCATTATGCTTACTGAAATAAGCAAATTCCAAAAAGGCAAATACCATGTTTTCCCTGGTCTGTGGTGTCAGAATATAAAAAATGCAATGTATATGAGTGAAATTAAAATTTTGATATTTGATTTTTGTTTACAGCCCTTGTCTCTACTGTTGAGGAACAGTACTTTTTCCTTGTTACTATTTATGAATTCTTACTTAGAGGAGGGTTAAGCTTATGATTATAAAATAAACTGAAAGTATTTTGTTTTAAAAAAATTAAAAGAAAGAATAAGAATAAGCAAGAGGGAGGGTGAGGGTGTGGGTAGGAAGGAGGCTAGAGTGGGAAGTATCACTATGCTCCTAAATCTGTATATATATTATATACATAAAATGTGTTTACTTAAAAAATAATAAATTTTTATAAAATGAAACCAGAGAATTCAGAACCAAAGATTCAGGGAATCCAACATTTAAAAGAACATTTCAAATCAGTTTGGGGTATACTATTTCAATGCCTATTTGGGGATGATCATTTAATCATTGAGAAGAAAAACTGAAGTGTACTTCTATATTTGTTCTAGACCAACTATAAATGAGTCAAATTCTACTTGTTAAATAAAAATCATTATGAGTGCCAGAGTTGTGTTGCAGCAGATTAACCACCACTTGCAACATTGTTATCCCATAACAGAATCCCAACTGCTGCACTTCTGAACCATCTCCCTGCTAATGTGTCTGGGAAAACAATGGATAGTGGTCAAGTACTTGGACACTACCGTCCATGTGGAAGACATAGGATGGGAGATCATCCCACTCCTTGGAATTTACCCAAAGGAGTTTAAATTGATAAACAAAAAAGCGGTCTGCACCCTAATGTTTATTGCAGCACAATTCACAATAGCCAAGACCTGGAACCAACCTAAATGCCCATCAATGGTAGACTGGATAAAGAAATTATGGGATATGTATTCTTTAGAATACTATACCGCAGTAAGAAACAATGAAATCCAGTCATTTGCAACAAAATGGAGGAATCTGGAACACATCATGCTGAGTGAAGTAAGCCAGTCCCAAAGGGACAAATACCATATGTTCTCCCTGATCGGTGACAACTGACTGAACACCAAAAAGGAAACCTCCTGAAGTGAAATGGACACTATGAGAAATGGTGACTTGATCAGCATAGCCCTGACTGCTAATGGACAACTTAATACATTATCCCTCATAGTATTTTTTTTTGTCTGTTCTACTTAATATGACTGGTTTAATTCTGTAATTATCACACAGTTATTCTTAAGTGTTGAAAATTAACTGAAATGTGATCCCTGTTAAACATAAGAGTGGGAATAAGAGAGGGAAGAGATGTATAATTTGGGGCATGCTCGGGCTGACTTGCCCCAATTGGTAGAGTTGGAAACATACCAGGGGATTCCAATTCAATCCCATCAAGGTGGCATGTGCCAATGCCATCTCACTAGTCCCAGTGATCAATTTCTGTTCACAATTGATCATAATGATAGGACTAAGAGCCAAAGGGATCACATAAACAAGACTAGTGTCTGCAAATACTAGCTGATAGAATCAAAAAGGGAGAGAACGATCCAACATGGAAAGTGAGATACACAGCAGACCCATAGAATGGTGGATGTCCTAAACAGCACTCTGGCTTCAGAATCAGCCCTTAAGGCATTTGGATCTGGCTGAAAAGCCCATGAGAGTATTTCAGGCATGGAAAGCCAAGACACTGTGGCCAAAAAAAAAAAAAAAAAACCTAAATGAAAGATCTCTGCGAGTGAGATCCCAGTGAAAAGAACAGGTCATCAAAGAAGGAGGTACCTTTCTCTGAAGGGAGGAGAGAACTTCCACTTTGACTACGACCTTGTCTAAATATGATCAGCAATGATTTTTAAAAATTGAATGACATTCTTTGGAAAACTTACTGATTTCCTTAAAATCAAATGATTACATATGAAAAACATCTGGTAAACTAATAGACTGTCATAAAATAGTTTTGAAGATATAAATATATAATTTTATTGAATGTTATGGCAACCCAGTATAATTTAAAATGTACATATTTTTTTTTGACAGGCAGAGTGGACAATGAGAGTGAGAGACAGAGAGAAAGGTCTTCCTTTGCCATTGGTTCACCCTCCAATGGCCGCCGCGGCCAGTGCGCTGCGGCCGGCGCACCGCGCTGATCCGATGGCAGGAGCCAGGAGCCAGGTGCTTTTCCTGGTCTCCCATGGGGTGCAGGGCCCAAGCACCTGGGCCATCCTCCACTGCACTCCCTGGCCACAGCAGAGGGCTGGCCTGGAAGAGGGGCAACCGGGACAGAATCCGGCGCCCCAACCGGGACTAGAACCCGGTGTGCCGGCACCGCAGGCGGAGGATTAGCCTAGTGAGCCACGGCGCCGGCCCTAAAATGTACATTCTTTTGACTGAGCAATACTAATTCCGAAATTTATCTTCAGAGATAGTCTTATAAGTGGAAAAATGCATAAATATAGTATTTTAATTTAAAAAATATAAAATGAAATTCTACAAATATGAATTAAACAACTTATGCTTTGCTAGGCTAACAAAATTCCCTTTAATTGCCTGTTTATTTATATACACATTTCCTGAAAGATAATGGTTGGGAAAAAAGGAAGAAGAAAAAAATAATGTACACTGTTCTCAAGACTGATCAAGATGAGGGTACCAGTGGACTCCAAGCCTGGGGAGAGCTCACTCTCAGCTTCCTAAGTAGCACCTGACCATTCCGTGGTAGAAGGGACATATAATATATTTTTAAGTATATACAAGAGCTTGTATATATAAACTCCCTCAAGCATAATTTTTTAATAATATTCACTTTCCACATAACATAAGCAGACAGGTAGCTAGCAAGGTGGAGCTGTAAGTCACCAGTCTCAATACACTGAAGCCTGGTCTGCACTTCCCAAACACTCCACTTTTCATTCAGCAGAAAAACACACCTTCTGCAAAACTGTCCCCTCAGAACCGGCACAGCTGCCAGCTGTGTCCCAGCAATGATCTTTAGTTCATTGGGATGTCATTATAGTAAATTATCATGGCTGACACTCCCATTCCTACCATGTGCCTGAATTCATGACTCTTGCTCCTATTTCCAAAAAGGAGCAAGAAAATGGGCAGTTTTCAAGCCCTGTTCTAAACTCTCCCCCTGGTAAATAGTCCATTAAATCTGTGCCCAAGACAACACCTGCCATGCCTCCAGACCAGAAAGCTTGCTTCTCTGCTGACCTTTACCTACCCCTTATCTTTAAATGCCTTCTTGTATCAGAGACAAGAACCCAGTCCCAGCCACCACACAACACGTGAACTTTTTAATGACCTCTCTATAAATGCATTTCAAGTTTTTGGTATCAAATAAACTTATTATTTTAATTTTATATTCCACAAACACTTTAAGGTACCATTCTGTGTATTATAATTTTATGATTATTTTCTACTTAAGACCATTATCCATGAAGTCAAATACCATGCATTTTCTCTAAGAAGTTAAAAATGTTAGAATATCTTCTGTGTTCTTTATGTTTTATAAGCAATTCATTCCTGGCAGGTAGAATTTCCTGCTTTATGGGGGAAATGAGCTCATAGAGAGCCAGTTCCTATATTTAAAAAGTCAAGTTATCTTTTTCTTATTTCTGGTAAGTCACAAAATGAAATTTTTCAGGACCTCTCAACAATGGCAACTGGGACATTTAAAAGAAGAGTGACCATTTTATTCTTTTTAGTATTTTCTTGTTCTACTTAATACCATTGGTTGAACTCTTTAATTAATACACAATTATTCTTAGGTGTTTAAATTTAACTGAAAAGTGATCCTTGTTAAAAATAAGAGTGGGAATAAGAGAGAGAGGATATGTACAGTTTGGCACATACTCACCTAGACTCACCCCTAATGGTAGAGTTTACTAGGCAAAGTGATCAGTTTAAGTTCATAATTGATCAAAAAGATAGGATTAAGTGTCAAAGGGATCACATAAATAAGACCAGTGTCTGCTAATAATAACTGATGGAATAAAAAGGAGAAAACTATCCAACATGAGAAGCAAGAAACACAGCAGAATCATAGAATGGCAAATGCCCTAAACAGCACTCTGGCCTCAGAATCTCAGAATCAGCACTTAAGGCATCAGGATCTGCCTAAAAAGCCCATGAGAGTTTCACAGGCATGGAAAGCCAAGACACTGCGGCAAAAAAAAAAAAAAAAAAAAAAAAACTAAATGAAAGATCTCTGTGAGTGAGATCCTGGTGGAAAGAACAGTCCATCAAAGAAGGAGGTACCTTCCTCTGAAGAGAGAAGAGAACTTCCACTTTGATTATGACCTTGTCTAAATAAGGTCAGAGTTTGTGAACTCAAGAGACTTCCATAGCCTTGGCAGCTCATGACAAGAGCCTCGGGTGATTACTGACGTCATAAATAAGAGTGTCTATTGTTAAATCAACAGCGGGAGTCACTGTGCACCTACTCCCCATGTAGGATCTCTGTCCTTAATGTGTTGTACTATGCGAATTAATGGTAAAACTAGTATTCAGACTGTACTTTATACTTTATGTGTCTGTGTGAGTGCAGTCTGTCGAAATCTTTACTTCCTATATACTAAGTTGATCTTCTGTATATAAAGATAATTTAAAATGAAGCTTAATGAAGAATGGGATGGGAGAGGGAGTAGGAGATGGGATGATTCGTGGGTGGGAGGGTGGCTATGGGGGAAAAACTGTTATAATCCCAAAGCTGTACTTTCAAAATTTATATTTATTAAATAAAAGTTTAAAAAAAAGAAATGTGACCAATGGAAACCTATGCCATCCCCAGTCCAAGACTGATGTTGATTAATGCATCGGTTCCCATTCCCCAAACACCTATGTTTACCAAAGCTGGGCCATATGCTCTCAGAAAAAAACTGCCCTACTTTCCTGAGAATCAATTGAAAATGAACTAGAGCATGAATAATAACTACTCTTGCCTTGGGAAACATTCAGGATTATTTTTATATAATTCGTGCCAATGATTAAAAACGTAGGGACTTTTCTACCTATTATACAGGATTCCACCACTACAAAGGTAGAACATGGAGTATTTGCAATTCTAATTCTCAAACTTCGGCCAAATTATTGTAAGTCAAATATGGATCTATAGAACACAATACACCTATTTCAAATTCATTCTACTAAAACTATCTTTCTTTCTTTCTTTCTTTTTTTTTTTTTTTTTTTTTTGAGGATATCCATGGCTTTATTTTGTAATGTAGAGGCCACATCGTGGCCCCAACCCCACTTCCCACCCTGCACATCTTAAATGTTTATCACTCTAGGAGACCCAGCAATCCCCTTCATGATCTTTTGAAGATCACTGAACTGGAAAATTACACCTTTATTTCTCTTAAACAGATCAATAGCATTACTTACAGAATTCATTTTACATAGATAGCAAAAGTTATACTAAAATTTTCACTAAACTAACTTTATATTTTCCTTGCTTCATAAAACTATTTTTCATTCCAATATAGATGGGACAAGATGATAATTTATAGAAAATGAAAAATGAAACCAATATTATCACACTTAATGTTTTACCAGTTATATTTGTCAGTCTTCTTTTTTTATTAGCAAAAGATTAATTTGTGAATTTTACATTTTAAATTGCAAACTACTTAATATTTTGATATTTGTGATTCCCTTCATATACACATAAAACAAGGGGAAAAATCAATGATATTAACCACAAAGGCATTTTTACCTACTATGATCACTATCTGGGTCAAAATTAAACCACAACAATTACTGATGTTTTCAGTGTATGATTTCAGGATATCATTATAGCTCTCTGTCATCCACTATAATCAAGGAAAGGGCACTTTCCTAATCAAATATGTTTTGGTGTTGAGAAACTGTCTAAGTACACAAGACAAGCACATGAACTTTGACTTCTATTATAGGGGATGGTGACATGATTAAATGAGACACCTCTCTGGGGGAAAGTGATTGGAGAGCTTGCAATTACAGGGTTCTGGGTTGATTCACAGGCAAAATCCAAGAACTAGGAGAGGGAGTCCTTCGATACAGACTTAGGAAACTGGAGTCTTATGTCTGGGGATTAAGTAAGCAGAGCAGGATGAATTACCACATCAGCCAAAGTCTTGTCTATACACAGAAACAGAAAGATTCTAATATGAACAATTGCCAGCCAAGTATCAGAGAACAAAAAAACATGCTAGTACTACTATTACTAACAGATGCAGAGGAATCACAGAAATAGTTAGTACCCGAAAAAGTTACAAACCCTAGTCCTGGGGAAATGAATGATGGAAAGCGAGGGGGATGGGGATGAGGGGTTTTATCAGGCACAGGAAGATTAGAAGTAATAAGCCTTGCCTTCTCCACCTTCATAGCCCTTATTGGTTGAAGCTATGAGGAAACCAGCCCCCATTGGAGCAGTGTTTTTGATAGGAGACATAATAAGTTTGGACACTTGCAGTGTCACCCAATAATCAGCTTCCAGTGGCACAGCTCAAAGGGAAGATTTATTTACTTGTGATAAGTAAAGGAGACAGTGGGAAGGCATATTTCCCTGGAGACACTACTTCCCTGAGAAGCAGTCTGCACTCATAGAATGGTAGCACTCCTGCCTCAGAATCAACCCTTGGGACGTTCGGATCTGGCTAAAAGGTCCATGAGAGTCTCACAGGCATGGAAAGCCATGACACGGTGGCAAAAAAACAATCTAAATGAAGGATCCTGGCAAACAACACTCCAGCAGAAGGATCAGGCCATCAAGGAGAGAGGCGCCTTTCTCTGAAGGGAGGAAGGAACCTCCACTGTGATACGGCCTTGACTAAACAAGTTCAGAGTCGGTGAACTCAAGGGGCTTCCATAGCCTAGACAGCTCATAGCAAGAGTCTCGGGTGATTGCTGACGTCATAAATAAGAGTGCTAATTGTTAAATCAACAACGGGAGTCACTGGGTACATACTCCCCTCGTAGGATCTCTGTCCTTAATGTGTGTGGGTTTTTTTTTTTTGGGGGGGGAGGGGGGACAGGCAGAGTGGACAGTGAGAGAGAGAGAGACAGAGAGAAAGGTCTTCCTTTTGCCGTTGGTTCACCCTTCAATGGCCGCCGTGGCCGGCGCACTGCAGCCAGCGCACTGCACTGATCCGAAGGCAGGAGCCAGGTGCTTACCCTGCTCTCCCATGGGATGCAGGGCCCAAGGACTTGGGCCATCCTCCACTGCACTCCCGGGCCACAGCAGAGAGCTGGCCTGGAAGAGGGGCAAGCAGGACAGACTCCGGCGCCCCAACCGGGACTAGAACCCGGTGTGCTGGCGCCGCAAGGCAGAGGATTAGCCTATTGAGCCACGGCGCTGGCCCCTTAATGTGTTTTACTATGAAGCTTAAAAATAACACTACTAGTCGAACAATACCCTATACCTTGTGTGGTTGTGTGAGTGCAGCCTGTTGAAATCGTTGCTTGATCTTCAGTATATGAAGGTAATTGAAAATGAAACTCGATGAAGGGCAGGATGGGAGAGGGGAGGGGCATGGCAGGGCATGGCAGGGAGGGAGGTTGTGGGGGGAAGCCACAACAATACACAAGTTGCACTTTGTAAATTCACATTTATTAAATAAAAAAAAAACTGTATAACAAACAAAAAAAGAAAAAAAAGAACTTAATACTTCACCCTTTTAGTATTTTTTATGTTCTACTTAAAACTATTGGTTGAACTCTGTAATTAATACACAATTACTCCTAGGTGTTTAATTAATGCTATAACTAGTACTCAGTATTTTACACTTTGTGTTTCTGTGTGGGTGTAAACTGTGGAAATCTTTACTTAATATAGGCTAAATTGATCTTCTGTATATAAAGATAATTGAAAATTAATCTTGATGTGAATGGAAGGGGAGAGGGAGTGGGAGAGGGGAGTGTTGTGGGTGGGAGGGAAGTTATGGGGGGGAGCTATTATAATCCATAAGCTGTACTTTGGAAATTTATGTTCATTAAATAAAATAAAATATTAAAAAAAAGAAGCAGTCTGCAAGAGCTTTTATCTCATGGTTTACGGGGGAGCGGCCAAGACATGGAAAAGGAAGGGGACAAGAGCCCCTCCTACTCCAGAAACATACATTCTCACACGTTGTATGTTCTTGGAACATCCTCTGAGAAACAAGCTCCAGGGAATAAACTGTTTCGGATTCTCTGCCACTGTCCCTGTGGCCTCCTTTTGCCTAATTCCCACAATCTGTATACATTTTGAAAAGCACCAGCCCAAGAAGCACAAACAATGGAGGAGGGGGGCTTGAGAACTCTGAGACAAAATCTCAACAACCAGCCCTGCTTGCTCCTTTGACTACTTAGAAAATGGATATATACATATATAGATACAGATATAGATACACATATAGATATATAGACATAGACATACATAGAGAGAGACACACACAGAGAGAATGGAATATTACTGTTATAAAAAGGCATGGAATACTATCATTTGAATCAAAATGGTTGCAACTAGAGGCCATGATTTTTAATGAAATAAGTTGGACACAGAAAGATGGATATTGCATGTTCTTTATATGTGGGAGCTAAAATTTTTAAAAATTGGAAAAAAATTGAAAAGGAAGGAAATACCTGTGTATATCAGTTTTTCTGCAAACATAGTATTTTGTCATTCTTGGGATCAATTGTTGCCCTCTACGCATTACAGAATGCCCATTCAACAAAAATTTTAAAAAACTAATAATTTATGCTTAACCATAACAAGAAGGTACAAAATCCCAAAAGTTTGGGGCATAGGAATTACTCCTTAAAATCAATAACAGTCCAATTCTAGCATAAAATATTAAGGGGAAGGAAAAAAGAAGATATCAAAACAATTCTCCAGAGGTTTGTAGTTTTTAGTTTCAATACTTCTCACCTGTTTCTAGATTTTACTTAGCAGTCAAATAGAGGAGTCTTTGGTTTTCTAGTTTATTTTTTTTTTTAAGTTTTCTGGGAGATGCTCACAAAAACAGGGATGGCCTCAAACCGTCTGCACTTCTGCTTTCCCTTGAACATGACCATCTCCATGCTAAGTATGCACTTCCACTTTGCACGTAGATAAAGCTTGTTTTTCTGTTGTCCTTTACCTATCCTTCATCCTGGGATTCCTTCTTATGTCAGAGACAAGAGGTCAGACCCAGCCTCCCCCAAGAGTTTGGCCTCACCACTGCCACCAAGAGCAGTGCTGACCATTGGTTTCTTCAGATTGGGTAGAAGTAGAAAGGTTGTGAAAGGGAAAACCATCAGGAGACAAACACCAAAATGGAGTCAGACATTGTCTTACAGGGTCGTGGAGCGTGGATCTATTTTTGGCAATAGATCTTTTTTTTTCCTTTTTTTTTTTTTTTTTTTTTTTAGACAGCCAGAGTTATACAGTGAGAGAGCAAGAGAGAGAGACAGAGAGAAAGGTCTTCCTTTTTCCATTGGTTCATCCCCCAAGTGGCCTCTACAGCCAGTGCTTTGTGGTCAGAGTGCTGCGCCAATCAAAAGCCAGGAGCTAGGTGCTTCTTCCTGGTCTCCCATGTGGGTGCAGGGCCCAAGCACTTGGGCCATCCTCCACTGCACTCCCGGGCCACAGCAGAGAGCTGGCCTGGAAGAGGAACAACCGGGACAGAACCAGTGCCCCAAAAGGGACTAGAACCCGGGGTGCCGGTGCCGCAAGCAGAGGATTAGCCTAGTGAGCCATGGCGCCGGCCGGCAATAGTTCTTTTGATGCTATGTTTATTTGATATATGAAAGAGGATTCAGAAAAATTACATCTTTGGTTTGAGTTGTAGCCTTTGTCATTTGAAAGGGCTTCTCTACTGCATGATTAATATTTTTGCTCCACAATTCAATCTTTTCCTCACAATAATCACCTGATTTCTGTAGTGTCTTTGCTTTCTCTGGCTTGCTTTATTTTTTTGCAATATTTTATTTTGAATTTCTGAAGTTTGTTGATGAGACTTCAGAAAACTATTTAACTTGATGTAAAATTTTGTTTTACTGTTCTATCCGATAGAATTTTCCTAAACATATATGCTTGTATTAAAATATTTTCATATTTTGTTTTGTGGTATAAACATGTCATATAAAGTTTTCTATGTGACATCAGTTTGGTTTGGCTAGGGTGCCTCTGCCTTTATTTCTTCCAGTAGTAACTTAAGCAAGTTTTTTTTTTTTTTTTTTTTTTTTTTTTTTTTGGTGAGATGTGTTTTTATAAGCAGCAAATAGTTGGATCTTATTTTCTAATCCATTCACCTAGTCTGTATCTTTTAACTGGATAATTGAGGCCATTTACATTCAAGGTGACTACTGATAAGTAACTTGGCCCTGCCATTTTCCCATAAATATTGCTATCATTTACTTAGGATTTCTTTTGTACATTTATTAGGGGGTTTTCTGTCTTCTCATTCTTTTTTTTAAACTTTTATTTAATGAATATAAATTTCCAAAGTACAGAATATTGATTACAATGGCTTCCCCTGATAACGTCCCTCCAACCCGCAACCCTCCCCTTATCCACTCTCTTAAGCAAGTTTTTAGTCATCACATTTCTATAGTTTACCTTTCAAAATTGTGAACACACTTTTACTTTTTTACATAAAAACTTTTGCTGGAATCAACCGACTCTTTTCTTTACCAGAGTTTAGCATTATTAAAACTCTTGTCATCTGTTCATCTATTTAGCTATCTGATGTTCATAAGTTTATATTTGATTGTTAACTTCTAACTGCATTTTAAAAAACTGGCATTCTCTTTTCATTTCATCAGCAGTTTATCAATTTATTCTTTAAAAATAGATGTCATAGTAGCCTCAATTTCTCTCCAGCAAAAAAGTCTTTTCACTTGTTTTGAGTCATCTGTTAATTGACTAGCTATGGTCTTCAAATATTTTTTTCAACTTTTATTTAATAAATATAAATTTCCAAAGTACAACTTTTGAATTATAGCAGCTTCCCCCCATAACCTCCCTCCCACCTGCAGCCATCTCATCTCCCTCTCCCATCGCATTCTTCATCAAGATTCATTTTCAATTATCTTTTATATACAGAAGATCAACTTAGTGTATGTTAAGTAAAGATTTCAACAGACTGCACCCACACAGACACACAAAGTACAAAGTACTGTTTCTACTGGGATCTCGCTCACAAAGATCTTTCATTTAGGTCATTTTTTGCCACAGTGTCTTGGATTTCCATGTCTGAGAAACTCTCATGGGCTTTACAGCCAGATCCAATTGACTTAAGCACTGATTCTGAGGCACAAGTGCTGTTTAGGGCATTTGCCATTCTATGAATCTGCTGTGTATCCTGCTTCCCATGTAGGCTCATTCTCTACTTTTTAATTATATCAATTATGATTTGCAGCCAGCGCCGCGGCTCACTAGGCTAATCCTCCGCCTAGCGGCGCTGGCACACCGGGTTCTAGTCGCGGTCGGGGCGCCGGATTCTGTCCCGGTTGCCCCTCTTCCAGGCCAGCTCTCTGCTGTGGCCAGGGAGTGCAGTGGAGGATGGCCCAAGTGCTTGGGCCCTGCACCCCATGGGAGACCAGGATAAGTACCTGGCTCCTGCCATCGGATCAGCGCAGTGCGCTGGCCACGGCGGCCATTGGAGGGTGAACCAACTGCAAAAGGAAGACCTTTCTCTCTGTCTCTCTCTCTCACTGTCCACTCCTGCCTGTCAAAAAAAAATTATGATTTGCAAGCACAATTATGATTTGTGTAAAGTGTAAACTAGGGTCTTGCTTCATGCTTCCGCATGTGGAAATCCAGTTTTCCCAGCACCATTTGTTGAACAGACTGTCCTTGCTCCAGGAATTGGTTTTAGATCCTAGATCAAATATAAGTTGGCTGTAGACGTTTGGTTTGATTTCTGGTGTTTCTATTCTGTTCCATTGGTCTATCCATCTGTTTCTGTACCAGTACCATGCTCTTTTGATTACAACTGCCCTGTAGTATGTCCTGAAATCTGGTATTGTGATGCCTCCAGCTTTGCTCCTAAAGATTGCTTTAGCTATCTGAGGTCTCCTGTGTCTCTGTATGAATTTCAGCCTCATTTTTTCCAGATCTGAGAAGAATGTCTTTGGTATTTTGATTGGTATCACATTGAATCTATACATTGCTTTTGGGAGAATGGACATTTTGATGATATTGATTCTTCCAATCCAGGAGCATGGAAGATTTATCCATTTCATGGTATCCTCTTCTTTTTCTTTCTTTAAGATTTTGTAATTCTCATCGTAACATCTTTAACATCCTTGGTTAAGTTTATTCCAAGGAATTTGATTGTTTTCGTAGCTATTGTGAATGGGATTGATCTTAGAAATTCTTTCTCAGCTGTGGCATTGCCTGTGTATACAAAGGCTGTTGATTTTTGTGCACTGATTTTATACCTTGCTACTTTGCCAAACTCTTCTATGAGTTCCCATAGTCTCTTAGTAGAGTTCTTTGGAACCCCAAAATAAAGAATCATATCATCTGCAAAGAGGGATAGTTTGAGTTCTTCCTTCCCAATTTGTATCCCTTTAATTTCTTTTTCTTGCCTAATGGCTAAGGCTAAAACTTCCAGAAGTATGTTGAATAGCAGTGGTGAGAGTGGGCATCCATGTCTGGCACCAGATCTCAGTGGAAATGCTTCCAACCTTTCCCCATTCAATAGGATGTTGGCTGTGGGTTTTTCATAAATTGCTTTGATTATAATGAGGAATATTCCTTCTACACCCAATTTGCTTAGCGTTTTCATCATGAAAGGGTGTTGTATTTTATTAAATGCTTTCTCTGCATCTATTGAGAGAATAATATGTTTTTTCTTTTGCAGTTTGTTAATGTGGTGTATCACATTGATTGATTTGCGAACATTGAACCATCCCTGCATACCAGGGTTTAATCCCACTTGGTCTTGTTGGATGATCTTTTTGATGTGTTATCGAATTATATTGGCCAGAATTTTATTGAGGATTTTTGCATCTATGTTCATCAGGGATATTTGTCTGTAATTTTATTTCAATGCTGCATCTTTTTCAAGTTTAGGAATTAAGGTGATGCTGGCTTCATAGAAAGACTTTGGGAGGATTCCCTCTTCTTCGATTGTTCTGAATAGTTTGAGAAGAATTGGAGTTAGTTCTTCTTTAAATGTATGGTAGAATTCAGCAGTGAATCCATCTGGTCCTGGGCTTTTCTTTGTTGGGAGGGCCTTTATTAGTGTTTCAATTTCTGTCTCAGTTATGGGTCTCTTTAGGTTTTCTATGTCTTCCTGGTTCAATTTAGGTAGGTTGCATGTGTCCAGGAATCTGTCCATTTCTGATAGATTTCCCTGTTTGCTGGCATACAACTCTTTGTAGTAATTTCTGATGATTCTTTTTATTTCTGTGGTATCTGTTGTAACATTCCCTTTTTCATCTGTGAATTTATTGATTTCAGTCTTTTTTCTCATTTTTTAGTTCGTTGGGCCAATGGTGTGTCAATTTTGTTTATTTTTTCAAAAAAACAGCTCTTCCTTTTGCTGATCTTTTGTAACGTTTTTTGATTCAATTATGTTGATTTCTTCTCTAATTTTAATTATTTCTCTTCTCCTACTAGTTTTGGGTCTGGTTTGCTGCAGTTTTTCTAGATCCTTGAGATGAATTGAAAGCTCATTTGTCTGGTGCCTTTCCAATCGCTTGATGTAGGCACGTATTTCTATAAACTTTCTTCTTAACGCTGCTTTTGCTGTATCCCATAAGTTTTGATATGTTGTGTTGTTATCCTCATTTACTTCCAGAAAATTTTTGTTTTCTCTTTTGATTTCTTCTATGACCCAGTGTTCATTCAGGAGCATGTTGTTCAATCTCCATGTGTTTGCATATGCTCTAGGGATTCCTGAGTTGCTAATTTCCAACTTCATTCCCCTACGGTCTGAGAAGTTGCATTGTATGATTCTAATTCTTTTGAATTTGCTGAGACTTGCTTTATGGCCTAGTATGTGGTCAATCCTAGAGTAGGTTCCATGTACTGCTGAGAAGAATGTGTATTCTACAAGTGTAAGATGATAAGTTCTATAGATATCTGTTAGCTCCATTTGGGCTATAGTATCAATTAAATCTGCTGTTTCCTTGTTGATCTTCTGTCTGGTTGATCTGTCTGTTGCTCAAAGTGGAGTACTGAAGTCCCACAATACTATTGTATTGGATTCTACGTCTCCCTTTACGTTCCTTAACATATATTTTAAATAAACTGGTGCCCTGTAATTAAGTGCATATACGTTTATAATAATTACATATCCCTGTTGAATTGATGCCTTAATCATTGTATAGTGCCCCTCTTTTTTCTCTAAACAGTTTATGTTTTAAAGGTTATTTTGTCTGATATTAAGATGTCTAAGCCAGCTCTTTTTTGGTTTCTGTAGGCATGGAATATCCTTTTCCAACCTTTCACGTTCAGTCTGCATGCATCTTTCTTGGAAAGATGTGTTTCTTGTAAGCAGCAAATAGATGTGGTTTTTTTAATCTGTTCAGCCAGTCTGTGCCTTTTAACTGGAGAGTTGAGGCTATTTACATTCAATGTGACTATTGATAAGTAGTGACTTTGCCCTGCCATTTTCCCAAAGATATTTCTAATATATGCTTTGAACTTCCTGTGATTTTTTACTGGGAGATTTTCTTCCTTTACCTTCTTTCATATTGATGGCCGTGTTTCTGTGTTTCTGTGTGCAACACATCTGTAAGCATCTTTTGCAGGGCTGGATGAGTGGTGACAAATTCTTTCAATTTCTGTTTGCTATAAAAGGTCTTTATTTCACCTTCATTCACAAATCAGAGCTTTGCAGGATATAATATTCTGGGAAGGCAGATTTTTTTCTCTTAGTACTTGGGCTATATTTTTCTATTCCCTCCTAGCCTGTAGGTTTCTGAAGAGAAGTCTGCTGTGAGTCTAATTGGAGAGCCTCTGAGAGTAATCTGACATTTCTCTCTTGCACATTTTAGAATCTTTTCTTTATGTTTCCCTGTGGTGAGTTTGATTACAATGTGTTGTGGTGAGGATCTCTTCTGGTTATGTTTATTGGGAATTCTTTGTGCTTCCTGGCTTCCTGTACTCGGATGTCTCTTTCCTTCTCCAAACCCGGGAAGTTTTCTGCTAGAATCTCACTAAAAAGGCCTTCTAATCCTTTCTCTCTCTCCATGCCTTCAGGAACTCCTAGAACCCGAATGTTGGGTTTTTTAATAGTATCCTGTAGATTCCCAACAATATTTTTTAGATTTCTAATTTCATCTTGTCTTTGGTTTGACTGTATACTTTCCTGTGCTCTCTCTTCTAAGTCTGATATTCTCTTTTCTGCCTCACTGATTCTGCTTTTAATGCTCTTAAATGTGTTTTTCATTTGTTCTATTGAATTCCTGATTTCATTTTGATTCCTCCTTAAGATTTCATTTTCACAAGAGAGATTTTCTCTCATGTCCTGTATGGATTTCTGTAGTTCATGTGTTTGTTTTTGATAACTTCTAAATGTTCTTATCATAATTTTTTAGTTCCTTTTCTTGCATTTCCTCTATCTCATCATCTTCATAATCTTGTATTGGAGTGTCATGTTCATTGGAGTATCATGATGTCTTCCTTGTTCTTGTTTCCTCAGTTTTTGCATTTGTTGTTTGGCATTGTGAAGATATTCTTTGGTTTCTTCTTTTCTTTTTTTTTTGCTGTGGTGGCTTTTCTCATTATACTATGTCTCTAGATTAAGTGGACTGTCTGCTTTGGTGAATCTCTAGAGGCTTGTGATGGGTATGGCCTGAGAGCTCTGTTCAGTTCTTCAGGGTTAAGGGTGTTCCAAAGGTGATACACCCATGTTTGGCGTGGTATATTCTCTCTCTCTCTCTCTCTCTCTCTCTCTTTCTCTCTCTATTCAGAAGGGAAATAATTCTGCTCAGCTGAGCTCTTCACCTTGATGGCAGTCAGTGCCTGAGCGCTAGCCCCAGTGGTTAAAATGTTCATCTGCTCTGTCCCAAGGACCACACAAAGGATCTGTGCAGTCCTCCATGTAAGCTCAGATTCCCTGCAATGACTCTCACCAGGTATCCAAGGCTGCCCAAGCTTTTGGTGTCTCCCAGTTAGACTGCTCACATCTCAGCCACACCATGAGTTCTCCCATACACTCTCAGTGTTTTTTTTTTTTTTCACAGTCCCAGTCCCTAAGCTCCACACATTCACTAGGTCTTAGTCTCCTGTTATTACTCCCTACCAGAGTTAGGTTTTGCTGCATGGTTAAAGACAGGCGCAGTCCAGAGCTGGCACAGCTGTTATGTATGTCCAAAATGGCACCTGCTCTATTGTCTTGCACACCTTTGTAATGTGATTGGAGAGAGAGAATCGTGTCTGTACCATCCCTTTTACTTTTTTCTCTCCTCTACTTAGGCTGGTGTACTTTCCCCCACAGGGCTTCAAGCCTTGTTCCCTCTAGGCTCTTCCTGCCGCTTTTTGTCTCAGGCTACTGCGGTTTCACCTCACCTTTCTTTCCAGTGCTGGTGTGGAAGAGACTCTCGGCAGCTGTGCTCTGAGCCATGGGTGCCTGTGTACTCCACGTAGATCCATCATGTCCCTCTAATTCCAGAAGAGTTTCCTTTGCCGCTTTTTCCCCTAGCTCTTCCCTGAGACTACACTATATCCACTTCTATTAAACTATCTTTTCCTGGACTACCAGTGAGCTCCCTCCCTATTCCACCATCTTGGAGCCAATTCTCCCGGTCTTCAAATATTTTAAGGGATGAGTTTAGGTTGGGTAAAAATACCTATGAAGAATGTGACTTGCTGGCTGTTTTGCTGTCAAAACTGAATACTAGGCAGGTGTGGGTGCAGTGATTAAGCCACCAATTGTGACTCTCACATCCCATACTGGAGTGTCTGTGTTTGAACCTAGCTGTTGTGATTTCAGCTTCCTGCTACTGCACATCCTGGGACATAGTATTAATGGCTTGGGAACTTGGGAGAGCTGGATGAAGCTCAGGGTTCTTGGCTTTGGCCTGGCCCATTCCCCTCCACTGTAGGCATCTGGAGAGCAAAATAGCAAATGCAAGTTCTCTTTGTGTCTCTGTTTTCCTCTCTCACTTTTAATGTCTCTGCCTTTTAAAATGAAAAATGAAGGGGATGGCATTATGGTACAGAGGGTTATATCTCCACTTGTGATGCTTCTTGCTAGTACTCCTGGGAAGGCTTCAGATAATGGACCATGTGCCTGTGCCCCATCGTCCCTGTGAGACATTCAGATGGAGTTCTTAGGTCTATTGTGGCCATTTGAGGAGTGAACTAGAGGATGGAAGGTCTCTCTCTGTTCTTTCAAATAAATCTTTTATTTTTTTTACAAAATGAAAACCAAATAAACAGTTTTTAAATTTGAAATGGCCATTTTAACATAAATACAAACTGAAACACTAACAGATTTCAGTTTATTAGATAAGATTTTAAAATGATTCTGATGGGAGCATAGGCATGCACTGATTAACAGGATTGAACAGGACAGAAATTCGCTGAGAGAAACAGAAACCTGAAAAATAAAGAGTTCTTTATATAAATCAATTGTATAAATAATAAAAACAGATTTTCAAAAGTGATGAAAAGGGTGAATATGAAACATTTATTTTAAATCCTCAGGTCGTATTCCCCTCAGATTCTTTCTTTAGCATTATGATGGAATATAATAAAGCTGCATGAAATTATAAAGCTCTACTAGCTTTTCATTGCTTATGGATAACTTACCTTGACCTAAGTCTAGCTAGATTCTTTATCTTTGAAGTTCAATAACTTTATGGCTATGGTTCAATGTTAGTCAAATTATATCCACTTTTAAAATTCAGATACTCTGAGTTTTAATTCAATATTTTGTTAATTACTACTTTCACATCTTCCCTAAAACATATAATATTTTAGAAACTTATTACCCCCCAATAACAATTTTTCCAGCATATACAATATAGAAAAAAGTACATTGTTCTTGTATGCAATTTATTTCTCTAAAGTCATTATTATTATTTTGTACCAATGGAATTACATATTTACCTTTTTCTTTTCTTTTTTTTTCTTTCTTTCTTTTTTTTTTTTTTTTTTGACAGGCAGAGTGGACAGTGAGAGAGAGAGAGACAGAGAGAAAGGTCTTCCTTTTGCCGTTGGTTCACCCTCCAATGGAGCTGCAGCCAGCGCGCTGCGGCCGGCACACCGCACTGAATGGATGGCAGGAGCCAGGTGCTTCTCCTGGTCTCCCATGGGGTGCAGGGCCCAAGCACTTGGGCCATCCTCCACTGCACTCCCTGGCCACAGCAGAGAGCTGGCCTGGAAGAGGAGCAACCAGGACAGAGTCCGGCTCCCCGACCGGGACTAGAACCCAGTGTGCCGGCGCCGCAAGGTGGAGGATTAGCCTAGTGAGCCGCAGCGCCGGCCCCATATTTACCTTTTTCATTACTGTTGAAAATCTGTTTTTTATTATTTATACAGTTGATTTATCTAAGAAAATCTTTATTCTATAAGGTTTATATTTATCTCAGCAAATGTTTGTCCTGTCCATTGTTGTTTGTCAGGGCATGCCTATGTTTCCATCAAAATCATTTTGCTGTTATCTGATAAACTGAAATCTGTTTGTGTTTCAGTTTGTATTTATTTTAAAATGGCCATTTCAAATTTAAATAACAGTTTTATTGAGATATGCTTTACATGCCTTAAAATACACCATTTTAAAGTGTTCAGTTAGGTAAGTTTCAGTATATTAACATAGTACCATGATCACCACTAAGTAATGTAACAATGTTTTCATCATCCCCAAAGGAAGTCTCAGACACATTAGCACTGATTTACTCTTGTCCCATCCTCATAGTGCTTGGAAATCACTAATGTATTTTCTGGCCCTATAGATTTGCTCATTCTGACATTTCACAGCAACAGAATCATGTATCTGTAGCGTTCTGTGTCTGGCTTCTTTTATTTTACATAATGTGGTCTTTCAAGGGTCAAGGTTTCATGTCTCAGCATCTATTAATATTTCACTGCTTTTAATAGCAAATAACATTCCATTTTATTTCTTCAATCTTCATTTGATGGACATTTAAACTGTTATCATTTTTTGACTGTTGTGACTAATACTATTATCAGCATCTATCTTCCAGTTTTTCTATAAACACAGTCTGAATTCTCAAAGAGTAGTCATAGAGTCACTTTGTTGAGTGTTTCCTTTGCAGTGCAGAAGCTGAGCTTGATGTAATCCCTTTTGTCAATTATGGCTTGATTGGCTGTGCTTCTGAGGTCTTTTAAAAGAAGTCTTTCACCAATGCTAATATCTTGCAAAATTTCCCAAATGTTTTCCTCTAGTAATTTGATGGTATCAGATGACAGATTTAGATCCTTGATCGATTTGTGAGTTGATTTTTTTTATGGGGTGTAAGGTAGGGATCTTGTTTCATACTTCTGCAGGTGTAGATCCAATAGCAACTCAATTCACAATCATTAAGATATGGAATCAACCCAGAAGTCCAGCAACCAATAACTAAATAAAATATTGTGTGTGTGTGTATATATATACATATACATATACACACATATATACACACACATGTGCGTGTGTATATATATACATATTATGGAATACAGTATAGCACATATATATACATATGTCTCATATATATACATATATACATATACACACACACACACACACACACATGCTACAGAATACTACTCAGCCATAAAAAGTAAATAAATCCTGTCTTTTGCCACAATATAAATGCAACTGGACACCATTATGCTTAGTGAAATAAGACAGTCCCAAAAAGACAAATATCATGTGTTTTTTCTTATACGTAATAGTTAATCTAGAATGCAAAAAAAGTATAGGAACAAAACTGACATCTTGTGATTTAACTTTTTTTAGCCATTGTTTATACTCCTGTGGAATTGTTGTCTTTTAACTTTTCACTTGTTTAATATTATAACTAGTGGTGCATTAAGACTAGGATTATAGACTCAACTGAAATTATATTAAAAGGTTAAAGAAACAAAGAAAGTAAGTAATGAATGGAATTGATGGAGAGGGAGAGAGAGAAGGAGGAAAATATGATTACATTCATAGAATTGTACGTATGAAATATATGAAATATGTTTGGTTTGTATTAATAAAATATTTTAAACCTACAAAATACCTTTGCTACGTCTCTTAAATTTACTCATATAATTATTTTTATTATTATTGAAATATTTACATGTATACCATTACAATCAGAGGTCTTTTCTTTTAGCCTGGAGGATTTTTTTTTTCTTAGTATTTCTCATAGGGGCTGGAGCAGTGGCGCAGCAGGTTAAAGCCCTGGCCTGAAGCGCCAACATCCCATATGGGCACCAGTTCTAGTTCCGGCTGCTCCTCTTCCAATCCAGCTCTCTGCTGTGGCCTGGAAATGCAGTAGAAGATGGCCCAAGCCCTTGGGCCCCTGCACCCCTCTGGGAGACCCAGAAGAAGCTTCTGGCTTCTGGCTCCTGGCTTTGGATCGGTATAGCTCCAGCCATTGCAGCCAACTGGGGAGTGAACCATCGGATGGAGGACCTCACTCTCTCTCTCTCTCTCTGCCTCTGCCTCCGCCTGTCCTTCTCTCTCTGTGAAACTTCAACTTTCAAATAAATAAATAAATATTTTTAAAAAATAAAAATTTAAGGAATTCTGTAATCAACACACAATTATTCTTAGGTGTTGAAATTTAACTGAAAAGTGATCTCTGTTAAATATAAGACTGGGAATAAGAGAGGGAGGAGATGTACAATTTGGGACATGCTCAATCGGACTTGCTCCAAAGGGTGGAGTTAGAAATGTGCCAGGGGATTCCAATACAATCCCATCAAGATTTCATGTACCAATGCCATCTCACTAGTTCAAGTGATCAATTTTAATTCACAATTGATCACACTGATAGGTCTAAGAGTCAAAGGGATCACACAAACAAGACTAGTGTCTGCAAATACTAACTGATAGAATCAAAAAGGGAGAGAACGATCCAACATGGGAAGTGGGATACACAGCAGACTGGTAGGTAGAATGGCAGATGTTCTAAACAGCACTCTGGCTTCAGAATCAGCCCTTAAGGCATTCAGATCTGGCTAAAGAGCCCATGAGAGTATTTTAGGCATGGAAAGCCAAGACACTCTGGAAAAAAAAAAAACCTAAATGAAAGGTCTCTGCAAGTGAGATCCTAGTAGAAAGAACGGGCCATCAAAGAAGGAGGTAGCTTTCTCTGAAGGGAGGAGAGAACTTCCACTTTGACTATGACCTTGTATAAATAAGATCGAAGTCAGCGAACTCAAAAGGCTTCCATAGCCTTGGCAACTCATGACTAGAGCCTAGGGAGATTTCTGACGCCATAAACAAGAGTGTCAAGTTGTTAAGTCAACAACAGGAGTCACTGTGTACTTACTCCTTATGTGGGATCTCTGTCCTTAATGTGCTGTACATTGTGATTTAATGCTATAACTAGTATTCAAACAGTATTTTACACTTTGTGTTCTATGTGGGTGCAAACTGATGAAATCTTTACTTAATATATACTAAATCGATCTTCTGTGTATAAAGATAATTGAAAATGAATCTTGATGTGAATGGAATGGGAGAGCGAGCGGGAGAAGGGAGGGGTGTGGGTGGGAAGGAAGTTATGGGTGGGGGAAGCCATTGTAATCCATAAACTATACTTTGGAAAATTTTATTTACTAAATAAAAGTTTTTTTTTTTTAAAAGAAAGAAAGAAAGTATTTCTTATGGAGTAGGTTGCTAGCAACAAGACCGCTGACTTTTTGTTTGTCTTGATATGTTTTGTCCATTTTATAATATCAATTTTGCTGGATATGGAATTTCAGTTGATGGTCTTTTACTTTCAACACTAGACTTCCTCATTTATACTGACTTATGACCTCTATAGTTAGCTGTTTTTTTATTATTGAATATCTTTTGTGCATCATAAGTTTTAATCCACTCTCAAGGTTCTTTCTGTCCTTTGATTTGACATTTGGCTGATTATGAATCTATGCATGAATCTCTTTGAGTTTATATGTTTTAACTTTTTATGTTAAATTTAGGAGTTTTTTGGTTATTATGTTTTGAAATACTTTTCCTTTTTCTCTTCTCTCATTTCCTCTAGTAGTCACATTATACTTGCTGATGGTATGTTTGATCATGTCTCATAAACCGCTAAAGCTATGTTCATTTTTATGCATTCATTTTCTTTTGTTTCTCAGAGTGGATGGTCTCAATTACTATAACTCTGAGATTACCAATTATTCTTCTGCAGGTTCAAATTTTCATTTGAGCAGCTTCTGTGAATTTTTCATTTGTTATGATACATTTGAATGCCAGAATTAGTGTATTGAAACACACACACACAAACACACACACACTGTTATTTTGATATTTCAATTCTTTAGTTGTGGTTTACTTTAGTTCTTTGGTCATGTTTATAATAGCTTATTTAATATTTTATATAATTAATTCAGTGGAAGAGCTTCACCAGGCAAAGTTTATGGAAATAGTTTTCTCCTTGTTTATTTGTTAGATTGTTCTGTCCTTTGCATATTTTCTTTCTTTCTTTCTTTTTTTTTTTTGACAGGCAGAGTTAGACAGAGAGAGAGACAGAGAGAAAGGTCTTCCTTCCATTGGTTGACCCCACAAATGGCCGCTATGGCTGGTACACTGCAGCCAGCGTACCACGCTGGTCCAAAGGCAGGAGCCAGGTGCTTCTCCTGGCTTCCCATGTGGATGCAGGGCCCAAGCACTTGGGCCATCCTCCACTGCACTCCCGGGCCACCGCAGAGAGCTGGACTGGAAGAGGAGCAACCAGGACAGAACCGGCGCCCCAACTGGGACTAGGACCAGAGTGCCGGCACTGCAGGTGTAGGATTAACCTAGTGAGCCGCGGCGCCAGCCATATCTTATTTCTTGATGTTGAAAACTGTTCAATTCAAATAATAGAATACAGTGGCTCTGGAATTTGATTTCCTCATAGACAGAATTTGGGGTCAGAGTGTTTTACTGAGGTACTGATGACTAGGCTGTTTGTTTCCTTAGTTATATATTGACACTAATTTCATAAAGTATGCATTCTCTGTCAGAGACAGTCAATAGAATCTTTTCTTGATTATCTTAGTAATTGGTCTATGTTTGAAAAGAAAGCTTCTTAAATACCTTGAACCAATAAGTCTGGTATTCTTCCCCATATTTTCTATCATTGTCTTTCCAGTATTCCAGGTATTTTTGCTATTCAACATGTCTAAATTGCTGTAAAAAAACATCAACAGAACTGTTAGTTTCTAAGACTTTACTTTCCAATTCTGTAAATTTGATGGTTCATATTTATATTTCGTCTTTGTATGTTTTTAATATTTTATTTATTTGAGAGGTACAGTTACAGCCAGAGAGGGAAAGACAGAGAAAAAGGTCTTCCATCCACTGGTTCACTTCCCAAATGGCCATAATGGCCAAAGGTGGGCCCATCTGAAGCCAGGAGCAGGAGCTTCTTCTGGGTCTCCCTTGTGGATGCAGGGCCCTAGGTATTTGGGCCATCTTCCACTGCTTTCCCAGGCCATAAGTAGAGAGAAAATCAGTGGAGTAGCAGCCAGGACATGAGTGGCACCCATGTCTGACACCACAGGCAGAGTCTTAGCCTACTAAGACAGAACTTTGGCCCTTTGTCTTTATATTTTTTGAATTATTTAATTTTGTTTAAGGAATATAACTTCATGCATTTGATATATTCATTATTTGGGAACAAGATGACTCTTCCCCCTCTACCTCCCTCCCACCAGTACTCCTGCCCTTCTTCCTCCTCCCCAACCCTTTCCCAATCTTACTTTTAATTTTTCAATTCATTTTTATACTCATAAAATTAACCTAACAATAAGTAGAGTTCACCAATTAGTACGAAGGAAAAAGAAAAAAAATCAAACTAGAAAAAATATATTATTCCTCAACAATCAAGGCAAAAACTGTTCAAAATGAACACATCTTAAAATGTCAGTTTTCCTCCTATAGATTACATTTTAGGTACTCTATTAGTTAGCACAAATCAGAGAGAGCATATGATATTTGTCTTTTTATGACTGTCTTATTTCACTAAGTACAATGGTTTTCAGTTGCATCCATTTTCTTGCAAATGAAAAGATTTCTATTTTTTACAGGTGTATTGTATTCCATAGTGTATATAAATACTATAATTTCTTCATCCAGTCCTCAGTTGATGGTCATCTGTGTTGATTCAATATCACAGGTATTGTAAGTTTAGCTGAGATGAACATGGAGGCACAGATCCTTCTTTCATACGCTGATGTCATTTCCTTTAGATAAATTCCCATGAGTGGGATGGCTGAATCATACAGTAGGTCAATATTCAGCTTTCTATCTCCATATTGTCTTCCACAATGGTTGTACCAGGTTTCATTCCCGCCAACAATAGATTAAGATACCCTTCTCCCCATTTCCTCAGGAGCATTTGCTGTTTTTTGATTTCTGTGTGAGAGCCATTCTAACAGGGGTGAGGTAAAAACCTCATGCTGGTTTAGACTTGCATTTCCCTGAAGGCTAGCAATCCTGAGCATTTTTTCATGTGTCTATTGGCCATTTGAATTTCCTCTCTTGAAAAATGTCTGTTCAGGTCCTTTGCCCATTTATTGACTAAGTTGTTTGTTTTGTTATTATTTACTTTCATGAGTTTTTTTAGATTCTGGATGTTAATCCTTTGTCAGTATCATAGTTTGCAAGTAGTTTCTCCCATTGTTGGTTGCCTCTTCAGTTTGCTTAGTGTTTCTTTTGCAGTGCAGAGGCTTCTTGGTTTGATGCTATCCCACTCGTTAATTTTGGCTTTTATTGCCTGTCCTTCTGGGGTCTTTTCCAAGAAGTCTTTCTCTGTGCCAATGTCTTCTACGGTTTCCCCAGTGTTCTCTTGGAATTTGATAGTATCACGTCATGGATTTAGGTCCATGTTGAGTGGGCTTTTGTGTAAGGTATAAGGTGGGGTCCTTGTTTCATACTCCTGCATGCAGAGATCCAGTTTTTCCAGCATCATTTGATAAAGATACTGTCTTGGCCCCAGGGACTGATTTTTGTTCCTTTGTCAAAGGTAAGTGGGTCATAGATGTGTGGATTAATTTCTGGGGTTTCTATTCTATTCCATTGGTCTACACGGCTATTTTTGTGCCTGTATCAGGCTGTTTTGATACTGTGTTTTGCATGTAGTAAGTATATCTTGAAGTCTGATATTGTGATGTTGTTTTTATTGTCTTTGTTTTTATTGTTTAAGATTGCTTTAGTTATTCAGGGCCTCATGTGTTTCCATATGAATTTTAGCATCATCTTTTCTGGATCTGAGAAGAATGTTCCTGGTATTTTGATCGGGATGGCACTGAATCTATAAATTGTTTTCAGTAGTATGGACATTTTGAAGATCTTGATTCTCCCAACCCATGAACATGGAAGATTTTTCCATTTCTTTATGTCTTCTTCTATTTCTTTCTTTAATGATTTATAATTTTCATCATAGATATCTTTGATGTCCTCCATTAAGTTTATTCCAAATTATTTAAATTTTTTGTAGCTATTGTGAATGAGATTGATCTCTGAAGGTCTTTCTCAGCTATGACATTGCCAGTGTATAGAAAGGCTATTTATTTTTGTGTGTTGATTTTATATCCTGCTATTTTACCAATCTCTTTTATGAGTTCCAATAGTCTCTTCATGGAGTCTTTTGGGTTCCCTATATATAGAATCATGCCATCAGCAAATAGGGGTAGTTTATTTTATTTTTTTCCACCTACTAATTTGGGATTTGGTTTGTTGTTGTTTTTCTAGGTCCTTGAGATGTACTGACAGCTCATTTATTTGGTGACTTTCCAGTTTCTTGATGTAGGCACTAACTGCTATACAATTGCCTCTTAATACTGCTTTTGCTGTATCCCATAAGTTTTGATATGAGGTACTGTCATCTTCATTTGTTTCCACAAATTTTTTTGATTTTTCTTTTGATTTCTGACTCATTGTTCATTTAGGAGCATATTGTTTAGTGTCCATGTATTTGCATATGTTCTTGAAATTCTTGAGTTGTTGGTTTTGCGCTTCAATCCATTGTGATTAGAGAAGGTGCATGGCATGATTTTGATTTTTTTTAATTTGCTGAGATTTGCTTTATGGCCTAGTATTTGGACTACCTTATAGAGTTCTGTGCATTGCTGAGAAGAATGTGTATTCTGCCACTGTGGGGTGAAAAGTTCAGTAGATGTAAGTTAGGTCCAATTGCTCCATAGTGTTGATCCAATTGCTCCATAGTGTCGATAAGCTCTGTTATTTCTTTAATGATTTTCTGTCTGGTTGATCTAACTATTGATGAAGACGGGGTGTGGAAGTCCCCCCTTACTATTGTATTGCAGTCTATGTTTTCCTTTAGATCATTAATAGTTCTTATAAGGTAGCCAGGTGCCCTGTAGTTAGGTGCATATACATTTATTATTGTTGTGTTGTCCTGTTCTATTGATCCATTAATCATTATATAGTGTCCTTCTTGGCCTCTTTTAACAGTTTTTGTGTTAAAGTCTACTTTGTCTGATATTAGGATGGCTACACCTGCCTGCCCCCCTTTACTATGGAGTATTTTTATCCATCTTTTCACTTTCATTCTACATGTATCTTTGTTGGTGAGGTATGATTTTTGTAGGCAGCAAATAGATGGATCTTGTTTTTTAATCTATTTGGCCAGTCTGTATCTTTTAACTGTAGAGTTGAGGCCATTTACATTCAGGGTAACTAACGATTAGTGACTAGTTGGCCCTACCATTTTCCCACAAATGTTCCTATCATTTGCTTTGGATTCCTTTTGTGTTTTACTGGGGGATTTCCGTCTTTGCATTCTTACATGATGATAGCTTTCTTTCTGTTTCTGTGTGTAGCACATCCTTAAGCATCTTTTGTAAGGCTGGACAAGTGGTGACAACCTTTAATATCTGTTTGTTATAGAAGGTATTTATTACACCTTCATTTATCAATGAGAACTTTGCAGGGTGTAACATTCTGGGTTGAAAGATTTCATCAAAGAAGGAGGTACCTTTCTCTGAAGGGAGGAGAGAACTTCCACTCTGACTACAACCTTGTCTAAATATGATCAGAGTCGGTGAACTCAAAAGGCTTCCATAGCCTTGGCGACTCATGACAAGAGCCTAGGGTGATTACTGATACCATAAACAAGAGTGTCAATTTGTTAAGTCAACAACAGGAGTCACTGTGCACTTACTCCTCATGTAGGATCTCTGTCCTTAATGTGCTGTACATTGAGATTTAATGCTATAACTAGTACTCAAACACTATTTTTCACTTTATGTTTCTATGTGGGTGCAAACTGTTGAAATGTTTACTTAATATATGCTAAACTGATCTTCTGTATATAAAGAGAATTGAAAATGAATCTTGATGTGAATGGAAGGAGGGAGGGAGAGGGAAAGGGGAGGGTTGCGGGTGGGAGGGAAGTTATGGGGGGGAAGCCATTGTAACCCATAAGCTGTACTTTGGAAATTTATATTCATTAAATAAAAGTTAAAAATTTGGCTATATCTTGCCATTGTCTTCTACTATGTAGGGTTTCTGATGAGAAGTCAGTGGTGAGTCTAATTAGAAATCCTCAGAATGCAGTGGAGGATGGCCCAGGTGCTTGGGCCCTGCACCCCATGGGAGACAAGGAAAAGCACCTGGATCCTGGCTCCTGCCATCGGATCAGCGCGGTGTGCCGACCGCAGCGCACTGGCCGCGGCGGCCATTGGAGGGTGAACCAACAGCAAAGGAAGACCTTTCTCTCTGTCTCTCTCTCTCACTGTCCACTGTGCCTGTCAAAAAAAAAAAATAATAAAAAAAATAAAAAAAAATTAAAAAAAAAGAAATCCTTAGAAAGTTATCTGGCATTTCTCTCTTATACATTTTATAATCTTTTCTTTATGCTTTACTGTGGAATGTTTGATTACTATGTGTCATAGTGAAGATCTTTACTGGTCATATCTGTTAGGAGTTCTATGCCCCTCCTGTAATTGTATATTCCTTTCTTTCTCCAAATTAGGGAAGTTTTCGGTAATTATTTCACTAAGTAGGCCTTCTAGTTCCTTCTTTCTTTCCATACATTCCTAAAACTTGTATGTTGGATCTTTTGATAGCATCCCATACATCTCCAACACTTTTTCTAATTACTTCTTCTTCTTTTTGGTCTGACTATAAAATTTCCAGAGTTTTGGCCAGCACCATGGCTCACTTGGCTAATCCTCCACCTGCAGCGCTGGCACCCTGGGGTTCTAGTCCCAGATGGGGCACTGGATTCTGTCCTGGTTGCTCCTCTTCCAGTCCAGCTCTCTGCTGTGACCTGGGAAGGCAGTGGAGGATGGTCCAAGTGCTTGGGCCCTGCACCCACATGGGAGACCAGGAGGAAGCACCTGGCTCCTGGCTTCAGATCAGCGCAGCACGCCAGCCACAGCACACTGGCCGTAGCAGCCATTTGAGGGGTGAACCAATGGAAAAGGAACACCTTTCTCTCTGTCTCTCTAACTCTGCCTGTCAAAAAAATAAATAAATAAATAAATAAATATTTCCAGAGTTTTTTCTTCTGTCTCAGATATTCTTTCTTCTGCCTCATCAACTCTGTTGTTAAGACCTCCCACTGTATTTTTATCTGATCTATTGAATTCTTCATTCCTAGTATTTCATTTTACTTTCTTTTTAAGATCTCATTGGGGAAAAATTTTATTCATATCATATATAGTTTTCTTTAGATTGTGAATTTGCTTGTCATTGCATTCGAGTAGTTTGATTAATTTTTTGACTTCTAATATTTCCTCGATCTCTTCATCTTCACATTCTAATATTAAAATGTTGTAGTGTTCCTTTGGGAAGGCTCATAGTGTATTCCTTATTCTTGTTTCTCAAATTTTTGCCTTTATTTTTAGGCATTTGTAGAAATTTTTTTTGTCTGATGGCTTTTATCTTTGATCTGTGTCTCTGTGACTTAGTGGGACATCTACACTTTCAGTGAATATTGAGAATTCTGTGCTGAGTATGGCCAGGGAGCTCTGTTCAGTGCTCCAGGTAGCTCTCCTCTGGTTAACTGGATGGAGAAGAATGGTCACCTATGTTCATGTAACCAGCCCTCTCCTTCCAGCTGAGAAATGCCCAGGTGTTAGTCTTCAATGTGCTCAGCTCTCATCTGCACCTACTGTATGAACTGCACATATGATCTGTGGAATCTTTCCTGTGAGCACAGTTCCCTCTGCAATGAGCTGCTCTAGGCAACCAAGAGACTCTGAGAGTGTGGAAAAGTACTCTGTGGTTGCCTGGAACCTAGCCACATTCTGCTTCCTCTTATGTAGTCACAGTGTTTTCTCATTCTCAGCTCCCAGTGCTCTCAGGGTCGTGGAGTGCCAGTGAGGCCATTCCACCCTGCTAGCCAGTCCTGTCTGTAAGGAAACAGGTGTACCCAGAGCTGCTGTGTATGTTCCAGGAGGACCAGATCTGATATTGGTGGGGAATTTGGGTTTTTCTCTCTGGTTATATATGTGGTTCACTGGGCACTCAAAGTACCTGCCTGCCACAGCCCCACTTGCTTCATGATGTGCTGAGTGCATGGGAGAGCCCCAGAGGCAGGACCTCCCTGCCATAAGGGTGGGTCTCCCTACCTCCCATTGCCAGGTGAGTGCAGCTGGCACAGTGGTGGCCTTCTCCCTCAGTTTCTTCTGAATTGCTAAGGTTCCCCTCAGCGACTGGGTGGAGGGCAACCCCAGTAATTGTTGGGTGCATGCACACAGGAGCTGGGGCAGCTGCTACTTGCCTGTGTCCACAAATGGCACCAGCCCTCCCACCACTGGCTATAAGTCTCTGTTGTAGCAAGGAGGGGGAGAGGGAGAGAGAGGTTCTGCTGGCCCCTCCCCCACCTCTTGGGGATCTTGGCTTGGGGGAGGGGTGGGGAAGGGCTCTTTTGTTGCAAGTCTGCTCTTTCAGCATGGGTCCAGACCATTTATTACTGCTTTTGCCAGATCTCTCACTGTAGTTCCCCTGTAGCTGTACGCTGAGAGTGTACTTCCTCCCCCTTTTTCAATATTAGTTTCACCCAGCTTAAATCAGACTGTCCTGTCACTATTCTGCCATGTTGGAGACCATGTCTTTATATTTTAACACTATTGTCCTGCTATATTTCTCGTCTTGTATTTTATCTTCCCCCTTTCCTTGGAGGTTATGGAAAGTATTGAATTTCCCTGGCCCTCAACTACCTCTCTCATCATTAGTTAATATTCCTCAAAAAAACACAACCCCCAAAGCAGTGTTCAAATTCCTGCATTTCCTCTAAATCTTGGCCTAGTAACTCATATTGTGAAGAACTAGGAAATTTTGAAAGCCAAGAATTTTACCTCTGGGTCTTTATCCTAAGAAAATAACCTAAATATGGACAAAAGTACACATAAAGATGTTCAAAGCAAAAAAATACGTAAGAAACTATTTGAAGAAAGTGTTAAGTGTTCAACTTACACAGAAATATGCATTCATTTGTTGGAATAACCTGGAGCCATTGTTAATTATATTTTTAAACAACACTTATAATTGAATAAAGTACTCACAATTTAACATTAATGAAATTTCAAGATAAATATGATTTACCTGGTTACTTCCTAAAATGAAATTTCAGGGTAAAAATGGTTTATATAATTATTTCCTCAAAATAATTTATGTACAATACCTTTCAAAACAGGTCAATGAAAATATTCTTAAAGATGTGGAAACAGGTGATCTGAATTTTCTTTTTTATATGTTTCTAAAAATGTAGTGAGAAATCAATCATATTTCAAATGAAAAAGTGAATTTGAAGTAAAAGAAGGTTCTGTTTATTTGTATGTGTTTAGGAGAAGAGCAGCTTGTCCCCCATTCCTTTTTCCAACTCAACTGGGTTGATTTTTTTTCCTTCTACTCTCACCTGTGCAGTTGACATATTTGTTTCCATAACTGTCAGACTGTCATAATATTTTCTTTAGAGAGGCTGGCTCTGATGCATCTTACATCTTTTCATATCTGTCATTGCAACAGTAGAGATGAATTCATAATGAAAATTTAAGCTCTTGGAAAGGTTACAAACACCTTGCTTCTGGGTTATAACAACTGACAGCATGTAGTATTCTACTGAGGGTGATGACAAGGGTCTGGATTCTCTCCATGTAGACTTGGTCTTCAGACATAATTTACATATAGCAGCAATATCTGAATATGAGCTGTTTTCAGAATTCTTAAAAATAATAGCTATGCAATTGGATAATAATTGCAATATGCTCTGAAAAAGTGATTTCTGGATAGCATTTATGAGTGCTATTATCATCCAATTCTATAATAGTTTGATGTTTTGACTAACTATCATTTGTTACAATTTTTCTAACAGAAATGATTCTTGGTTCATTACATTAATTATATGATGACTTCTTGTTTGCAAGCCAAATAATTAATCCTCCATGAGGAGATCTGTTTTAACTTAACTAATCTTTTTGCAATTCTCAAATAGTCAGTGAGTCATTGCCTAAGAGACAATTGGTTTCAGGAACTCCACATTATATCTTACAAATGTTGGGAAAACATTGCTCTGTATGCCACTGAGAAAATATGCCTTCACAGATTGCACTGCAAAGAGACTCTATGTAAAGTCAAATGGCATAGCTATATTTAGGCAAGGGAAAATCTAAAATGACTGATCAAACTTAAGAACTAGAAATCAAGTCCTGGGAAGACATTAAGACAGGAACTGACATTTGTTAAATTTCAGACAAGACAGACTATTTAGTAAGCTGAACTGAGTGAAGAATAAGTTGTGCATTAATAAAATATTTCTCTGGCTAATTTTTTTTTTTTTTGCTTTCCTTTGGAAAGATGTCCAAGACCAATACAGCAAGACTTGCTGCAGAAGGAAAATGTCCAATATAAAGTGTCTTGTTGATGAGCTGAGCTCAAGTGCTGTTGATATGAACAATGATTGTGCAGAGATTGATCTCATGCAGACAACATTAGCTAATTTCAAGTCTTTTGGCACTGCTATAAGTTAAGTAGGTTATTACAAGTTCAAGGAGACCTGTTCATGTCAGCTGGAGAGAAATGGAGCACTAGATCCAACTATTTGGATGTACACCTGGCATTGCTAGGCTATGTCAGAACTAGACTCAGTGCTGAGTTCAACATGAGAAAGATCAAGGAGCCAAATAAGTGAATTTATAGTCTAAAGTGAAAACAGAAGCAGGAACTTTGTTATAGTGCCATTATACAAGCATGCGGCAAAGACAAAGAGGTAAAGATGGTACTTGATCTCAGAGATAACATGGACACATAGGGCTTATCTGTATCACAAAAATTATCTGATGTGTTGATCTCAAGCCCAGTTCCAGCACCTCTGAATGGCAGTTCATGCATTAGGGAAAGAGAGCATTGGTTATTTAAAAGAGAAGACAAAGATGAATGACTTTGGAACAGCTACAAGTCATTATTTCTTGAAACAAGTCAAGATAGTGGAGGGAAAATTACTTCAGTATTTCCTTCCGCTAAATATATTAAAGATCTAATACCTGCTGGGTACTGAAATGGTCTTAACCTGGATGGAGGTAAATATTATGGGTCTGTGACTTGAAAAATAGTTGGAAACTCACCTCTAATAGAAATGAAGCTTCCAATCTAGTTATATATTCAAAAGTTATTGGCACTGCTAGTAGTGCCTTCAGCCTTTCTGCACATCACATTCATGGCCATTTCTCCATTGATAGAAGCTTCAGCTGGCACGTGTATTACATGTAGAAGGGTGCCCAGACCCTCGACTAGACATTTATTCATCACATACTCCCATTAATGAAACAGGGCTGTCTCTCACATTGCTAGAATTCATGCATACAAAAACCCAGGAATTTAAGCAAAAGCTACTCCACTCACAATTATACATAATAACTGATTCACAAAGTGTTTGATTTTTCTCCACAAAATTTTGAACTCTTCTGATATGGATGTCTATTTTCCCAGAAGAAAAATTCTTCTCCCAGGGGACAGCAATGATATTTCCACCATATTGAACATTGGGGCACATATTTGTCCATTTGAGTCCCACATGTAACCGAACTTACAAAGATGTGGATTACTTTACTGGATATAGGGATTCCCTTACACTAAAGAAATTGGTTTCTGTTAAATGTTGTGTGTCAGGGTGCTATAAATGGAAGTCAATGTCTTCTCTGGGATACTTCTTAGTACTTCCACTTCAAAGAGTAAAAGTTAATGGAAAATTACAGCAACAACATGCACCTCCCTCTTCCCCGGCCCAGATAAAAGGCATTCCCCTGAGGATTCAAACCCTTCAGAAATGAAGTCTGGGTCACCAAATAGAGAAAGAATTCCAATTAGCTGAAGTCTTTGGTTGAGTTAAAAAGAAATAGAATGGGTAGCAGGAGGAAATTATATCTATATTTCAAGGGTTCATGATCAACTACAGAAATCAGATTGTAAAAGCTATCAATGGTTAATCATTTGCTATGTGTGCTCACACATACACAAGTATACACACACATTATTAATGGGTGTCCTAAATCCCAAGGCATTGATGAATACTTCACCCAACATCCAAAATTTAGGTTACCTTCCTACTGTAAATATGTCTCTGTGAAACATGCTTGTGTGTAAATCTGACCATATTCATTACATAAGATATAATTTTGAGATATAAAAAATGTATATACTTGGGGGTGGCACTGTGGCTAGTGTAGTGGGTAAAGCTGCCACCTGCAATGCCAGCATCCCATATGGGTGCCGGTTCAAGTCCTGGCTGCTCCATTTCCAATCTACCTCTCTGCTATGGCCTGGGAGAACAGTAGGGGATGGTCCAAATCCTTGGACCCCTGCACCCACATGGGAGACCTGGAAGAAGCACTTAGCTCCTGGTTTCGGTTTGGTGCAGCTCCAGCCGTTGCGGCCATTTGGAGAGTGAGTCAACAGAAGGAAGACCTTTCTCTCTGTCCCTCCCACTGTCTGTAACTTTACCTCTCAAAATAAAATTTTAAAAATAATAAGTTTAATTTTACAAACACATTTATGAGCAAATGTTGTATATATTTTCTTGAACTTTGAGTGCTTTTTTTAGTGTTTAACAATTGTAAAAAATCATTATATATTATTGAAGATCCTTTTATATTATAATTCACTGTAAACAATTTAATGGTTTATTATTTGCTTTCTGTTTTTCATTATTTATGTTTTTATTTTGAAGTAAATAAGTATATCTTCCTTTCATTTTGAAATTCACTTTTATTTCATAGAAGGAATACTAAGTTGACTCCTTCAACAACAAGTTAAGTAGTTATTCAAGTTCAAAAAAATAAGATAAGTACTTTTCAGTCTTCTTTCCTGGCACTTATCACTTCTACCATCTTATACTAACATGTGCATATCTTGTCCTTCTTAGTTGCCTGAAAGTCCTTGAGAGTGAGCCAATGCTTTTTTCATTTCTAAATATCCCCAAAACATAAAGAAATAAAACATTTTGCTAAATGTAAAAATAAGAGTTAATAAATATGTACTTTATCAGCTTCATAAAGGCTTTTCTAAAGGTGCTAAAAATGTATTTATCCTAATATATTCTTTTTTGCTTATTTACATTTTGATAACAAAATTCTATTTCTTATACACATCAAGATAAAAATAATATTAAGCCAAGAACTCACATTATACCTAGGAGTTTCAAAGATAAATTTAAGCAACAAGTGTTTTGCAAAAGACAACTACAATAATTATCCCATGATTTGGGCTTGTGCCACTTGTTTATGTATAATATACAAGATGTCCTATAAGCATTTGATAAAGAAATTCTGTTATGTGTACCTATCATACATGATGGAAATATTCTGCAAAATAAATCAAGGGAATCCGAAACTGCAGATCACTGGGCAATATTTGCAGGATGAGCAAGTTACTGCTCTTTCCCTTCTGGAAATTCACCTTGGATTAAGTTTTTCACAGTCACTCAGAAGCTGAACTCTAACCAAAGTTAATGCATTGAATAAGAAAAGCATAGACAATTGTTGAGGTCAAGGTTGAGATTATCACAACCATTACATAATTTCCATTTTGGAAAAAAAGCTGTATTTTCAAAAAAAAAAGGCTAAAATTTTTGAAGGAAGGAAAATATTCCTAGTAATCACTATGATTATCATCTTCATGCTTGCATTTTTAGCCTTTTGGGAGCTGTAGAAAACTGATTGCTGTATGAATAACTCTAAGCCAAATATTATGACTCTTATTAACATCCTCAAGCAGGTAAATTCCTGTTTTCTAGGATATGGAATTAGGGATATGGAAGTTTGATTGAAAAGGTATAGCTTTGCTTACAAATCCATAATGAATGGCTGAGTCCAGTGAGGGACAGGAAGTGCTGCTTCTGTTGGCAAATAAATCTGGGATAGAATGAAGGGTCCAAATCCTCAGTCTGATCTGTATATCCCCATGTTTCCCCGTCATTAGTTTCAGGGTTCCACTTTTTTCAATCAATGCTCAAACTTAGTGTATGCTTTAAAAAAAAAAAAATCAAGGCTCAGCTTGATCTATCTTGTCCATCCTATCCTTTAGTGTCATCTGTCATCTAGGGCTTCTTTTTTTTTTTTTCTTTTTTTTTCTTTTTTTTTTTTTTTTTTACTTGAAAGTTAGAGTTACACAGAGAAAAGGAGAGGCAAAGAGAGGGAGAGAAAAAGACACACAGAGAGAAAGAGTCTTCCATCTGCTGGTTTACTCCCCAATTGGCCTCAACAGCCAGAGCTGCTCTGATTTGAAGCCAGGAGCCAGGAGCTTCTTCCAGGTCTCCCAAATGGGTGCAGGGGCCCAAGGTCTTGGGCCATCTCTACTGCTTTCCCAGGCCATAGCAGAGAGCTAGATTGGAAATGGAGCAACCGAGACTCAAACTGGCACCCATATGGGATGCAGGCACTGCAGGCAGCAGCTTTAACCACTACACCACAGCGTCGGCCCCCCCAGGGCTACCTTTTAATCCACCTTTTTTCTTGAATGAACAGTTCAATATCTTAAGATGTCATTTGCATACTTAGATTATCCTATGCCATCAGTCATCCATTCTATAGAAAATCTATAATTTAAACTCTTGCCACGATATCCCAATTCCTCTTTTCCATTCAGAATCCAGGAACTCCCTCTATTGAGTAAATTTTTCCTCTAAAAGCATCATTTGCGCTCTTTGTCATTCATTTGCCCTAATCTAGTCTTTGTCAACCATTCTATGTAATCTCTTCTCAGGGTCTCTGTTCCAGGAACTCTTTCCTCCAGAAAGAACAGAACACACCACTCTGTGCTACCTTGTTCTTCATTAGCAACTCCATTACCGAGAAATGCATGTTCCTTGTTAAATCTTGTAGCTCAATACTGACCTAGGAGCACTTGCTAAGTGAAAAGTGAATTTAATTCTCACTCTTATCCATCTGACACAAGGAAAACATTATTAGAATGCTTTAATGTCATTGAGTTATTATTTCCCTCTGCCTTACAGTGAGCTTTGTGTTTCTAGCCAAACTACCTACCTGGTGTTTCATCCAGAACTCTTCCCACATGCACAGAGATACAACAAATATGACACAAAGCAGAGTCATGACAAAGAATTTCCAAGTGATCCTCATAAAGCTATTTTCATCTTCTCACAAACCTGGGATGGTTAAGAAAAAACTGTTAGTTATGATGCTAAACAGATAGTTCATACGGTAAAGATGCTAGTGCTATATGGATCTTGCCTTTAATTAGTTTTTAGAAAGAATAGCAATATATCACATATTTTATGTGTTTCAAGAGGACTTCATCCCTGAAATACAATACTATGCTTAATATGGTTTGGAAAAGATATAAAATGAGATTTCTTTGCTTTGATGTAATAATATATACATGACAAATCTTGAAGTCAGCTATGTATCTGGTTTGGAACTAGAATTTATTACATGTAACACTGGATAGTAGCTTAGTAGGCAAAATAAATTGATTAATATTCATTCATTCAGCAGACAGTTCTCGCATGCCTCCTCCCTGCCAGCCATTCATTTAGCTGCAAGAGCTACAGCACTGAGCAAGACAGAGTAGATTTGGACTTCAGAGTCGTAACTACAGGTTTATACTCCAGTGGAGAAGAGAGAATAAAGAAAAACACAAACAAATGAGATAGTTTCCAATAGTGGCATGGGTTATAAAGATAACAAATCAGAATGTGATAAGGGAATGATGAGAAATGTTAGATAAGGTTATGGCAAAACTATAAGTCCATGCTCAAAGACAGACTTTCAGAAATAACTGATAATGAACTTCCAAAAACAGCCATAAAACTGGACAATGTAGGCAAAACAATAGTATTCAGGCTTTGGACAGGTCTATGACTCTTAGAAGGAAATTGATCCCTAAATCCATTCACCCAGCTTTGGTCCTAAGGGAAAAAGAAAGGGATACTTAGTGAAAAAGCCTAGATTAGGGCTACCTTGTAGCTGATATTTGAAGAACAAGGTATTATTCCTCAATCACAGAAATCACAGAAAATGACCTACAGAAATGAGAATTTCCCTGGGGTGTTTTATCACCTCCCAGCTGACATGGGAAGAAGATTCTAAGAGAACCAGCAGTGAAAAGCCCTGGGCCAGTGATAGCCAAGACAGGCCAGGAAACCTGGAGTTCAGACTGAGCAACCAGGAGAGAAGGTCATTACCTTCTGCACGTTAGACTGGGAGTACAGAAGAGTCCCCTCCCGAGAGGGTGGATCCTAGGAATAGGGATACGTATTTTAAATTCTATGAGATTTCCTCCTTTACCAGTTTCTTCATTATTTTGTCATGAGTATAAATCTAAAGAAACTGCTCCCCTAATTGATATTACAAAAATCACCTATTTAGTCTCCAGTGAGAAAAAAGAAAGTTTTTATCTTTTAAGGAAGTTTACTATAATAAAAAGTAGAATATTATTATTCATTTATAAGTATATTGGAAAAACAATTATTTTCAGACTTTAAATCACTTTCTAAAAATTATCAGTACCTGGTAGAAATTACCTTTATGGAAAAGTTACCTTTGTGGAAAAAGGGGATTGACAAGGACATGCAAACCTTGTTGACTTTGGTCATGATGAGCAGAGGAAGATCTCCATGTGGTTGGATAGAAGACAACTGGAAGGCAGAAAGATGAACCCAATTTATAGCTGCATTCTTTTGAAGTTTGGATGGCTCACTATATCACTTACGTTAAATGTTTCTACACTTTGATGAGTATCAGACTTTCAATTTAACAAGATGAAATGTCTTAAGGAAATGCAGCAATTTTCATTTTGTTTATTTCCAATTGCCTTTCTACATACACGTCACTCATGTTCAGTATTAGTAGGCTGCTATTTTAAAACATCACACTCTCAGACCCTAAAACAGCCTGTCCCAGAATGCTACTGAAATGCCTATGAAAACACACTAAATATTTTCTCACTTCACTAAAAATTAAAATGAAAAACTTATGATTCTGAAAACAAACTCAGTTGAATAGAATCTACCCAAAATGAGTCACAGAACTTCAAAAAGGAGTCTATAGAGGTATAGGAAGTGTATCACGACTCTTATAACCTTTCATAAACAGACTTCTTTTATCAGAAAAGCTGGGAGGGACGGGTATCGAGGCACAGCAGGTTAAGCGGACTCTTGGGATGCCCAGATCCCATATAGAAATGCCTGGGATCAAGTCCTGCCTTTGCTTCCAAAGCAGCTTCCTGCTATGTGCTACTTGAGAGGCAGCAAATGACAGTTCAAGTCCTTAGGTCTCTGCTACCCAGATGGAGTTCCTGCCCTTGTATTTTTCCTGACCTAGCCACAGATCCTGCAGGCATTTGGGAAATGAACCAGCACATGGAAGAGCAAAAAATCTCTCTCTACTTTTTCTGTCTACTTTTCTACTAAAGAAAAATGAATAAAGGTTTTTTTAAACAAAAAATTCTCAGTGTCTACAAAGCAAAACACCGTTTTGAACTTAGAAAAGACCTATAAGTAAGGACTGGAAATTCTCATTCAAATAATCAGTTGTTAGGTAAGTGTTTGAAATCAACATGGATATGGGAAAAATACCACAAGCAGCAATGACCATTAAAACAGGTGTTGAGTCTGGAGGTGTGGCACATTGGGTTAAACCACCGTCTGAAGTGCCAGCATCCCGTTTGAGCACTGGTTCAAGTCCCAGGGGCTCTGCTTCCTATACAACTTCCTGCCAACACACCTTTGAAGCAGCAGAGGATGGCCTAACTTTGGACCCCTATACTCACATGGCTCCTGGTCTCAGCCTTGCCCAACCCTGGCCATTGCAGCCATTTGAGAAGGGAACCAGTGGATGGAAGATCTATCTCTCTTCTCTCTCTCTCTCTCTCTCTTTGACTTTTAAGTAAATAAATAAATCTTTTTAAAAAATAGATGTCTATGAATGCTGAAACACTCTCTGTAGTTTTAAAGGAAGTAGTGAGCTACAAACTGCATATCAAGCTAAAGGCAGATATTTTCAAGATTCACCTATGAAAACTTTAAATCAAACAGAAACTTTGATGATAGAATGAATAAAACAATTGCCTTCAAGACAGAAAAGGTAGAATATTAAGGAGCAATGAGCACTAAAGCAGGTTAGACATCAAGTTAAGTCAAAATAAATATTTTCACCTAGTGACAAAGTGAAATGCCAATGTCAAAAATGGAATTCAGTCACTCAGAACTTCCTGACGGGGCTAGCATCTGTTCAAGGATGCTAACAGTGCCATTTCAGTTATACTCATGTTAAAAGCTTCATCTAGAAGGAAATAGTTGTCTCAAACAGTGGATGAAGTCCTAACCTTTGTACAAATAGTGTGTCCTCAGAATAAAAGAAAAATAGGAATTTTTTCAGAAAAGTAAGAAATTTCCAGACCTTTAGTAATTGGTCACTCAAGTGTAGATCATATCAGTAAAGCAATATTGATGCTTCCTCTTATCAAAGCTTAGATGTTCTGCTGATAAATCTGCAATGCCAGCCTTCATAGTTGTCAACCTCATATTTTCAAGAAAGACAAATACTGTTTACCAGATGACTGTCTTTTGAAAATACTATTACGTTTCTTTTTCAAAGCGAGAAGGCAATTCTGAATGTTGTCATTCAAACAATTGTACTTAGGCTTGTTGGGCTCGGCTACAATATTAGGGAGACAATAGTTCTTATTATACGAATCACAACTCCATGTGCCATCCATCAATAACAATTACAGTGACAACATCTTGCCTGCAACATACACTTGGCATTTCTCTAAGTAACACTCACAAGCATATTTTGAAAGGAACCAAAAGAGAGTACAGTTGCCTACATTATGATTGTTATGGCTGAAAAAATATAAAAGCAACTGCTTTGTAGAAACAATTTTGGTCTAAATAAATCTAAATAATGAAGAAAGATTTTAGTCTACAAAGTCATTAACAAGCCTAAAAGAATTGTCTCTGATTAGTGTATCTTCATTAGTTCTCACTCAACTAGGAAATCTGTATTATCTTCACATCTACAAATCTTTAAAAAATTAAATCTCCCGAAGTCACACAGCTAGCAAGCACTGTGTCAGTACAATGTTAAACCTCTTAGACCCAAAAGCTGCAACCCTAAGAACAGTGTTGCCCTTGCTTCCTCCCTCCCACATCTACATCTCTAGATTTATTTTCAAAGAATAGCGTGTTCAAGTGAACTTTTGAAGATATCTTAGGTGCTACTTTAATTGTGTAAATTATATCAGATTTAACAAACATTTAAAGATAACTTTTAACTGCAGAATTTTAGAATCAGAGTGGATTGTCAAGACTATCTGAACTATCTCTAATTTTACTAAAGAGAAAAATGGAACCTAAAACATAGAAGGCCTGCGGTAGGGCAGGATCCCCGTTCTCATGAGCGCCACTTTACTCTTTTTCAGTGAGAGGTGATGATGAGTGGCTAGAAAAAGTGCTTCTGTCATTTGCACATATCTTGGATGGTCACAATCGGTGTATCACAATGTAGTATGCCACCCAAACACTTGTTTTTTATAGAAATTAGCAAAAATTTAAAACATTCCTTTTTTCTTTTATTTTTGCTCTCAATCAACATATGCAAAATAATATTGAGCTGCCTATGTCCTGATGCCTTCAGGCCCAGTACATATAATATCATGGTAACGTCCCATTCAACCTTGCTTCTTGTTGTTCTGATTTGAAAGCAAACCCAAGGCAAGGATGTCATTGTTAAGTTCTGTGTGAAATAAGACTCTCCCACCATTGAACTGCAGGTGCTAAAGAAGATTCCTGGAAAGCTTCATGCCTCTCCAAGGTCTTACGAGAAACCTGGTTCCAATCATGTCTCTTTCAATTTTGGATAAAATATTTAACTTCAGGCTTATTTTTTTTTTAATGACAGTGAGAGGGAGAGAGACAGAAAGGTCTTCTTTCTAACCACCGATTTCAGTCCCTAAATACCCACATGGCCAGAGCTGGGCCTCTTTGAAGCCAGGAGCCAGGAGCTTCATCTGAACTCCTACACTGTTACAGAGGCCCATGCACTTAGGCCATCTTCTATTGCTTTCCCAGGCCATAGCAGAGAGCTGGATCAGAAGAGGAGCAGCAGAGACTAGAACCGGTGCCACAGGATGCTGGTGGGATGCTGGTGCCACAGGCAGAGGATCTACTGTGCCACAGAGCCAGTCCCTAGATTTTTTTTTTTTATTTTTTTTATTTTTTGACAGGCAGAGTGGACAGTGAGAGAGAAAGACAGAGAGAAAGGTCTTCTTTGCCATTGGTTCACCCTCCAATGGCCGCCGCGGCCGGCGCGCTGCAGCCGGCGCACCGCGCTGATCCGATGGCAGGAGCCAGGAGCCAGGTGCTTCTCCTGGTCTCCCATGGGGTGCAGGGCCCAAGCACCTGGGCCATCCTCCACTGCACTCCCTGGCCACAGCAGAGAGCTGGCCTGGAAGAGGGGCAACCGGGACAGAATCCGGCGCCCCATCCAGGACTAGAACCCGGTGTGCCGGCGCCGCTAGGCGGAGGATTAGCCTAGTGAGCCGCGGCGCCGGCCCAGTCCCTAGATTTATAATTATTATTTTTTAAAAAAGCTTTCCACCTATAACATGGAGAAAAATATTTGTAACATTTTTCAAAAGATCTTTGTGGGAATAAAACTTGGTAATAGTTATGAAAATACTTTGTACAGTATAGAATACAAAAGTGTTAGTTTTAGTCTCTGTCTAGTAATGATAGAGATATTAATTGGTAAAACCTATACAAAATAATTTTAATATGAAGAACCCTAAATATATATAATTTGCTTTGACTTAACTATTCCACTTTTAAGAATCTATTCTAAAGATATAATCAAAGGTATGACTAAAAGTATACATATAAAGTCATTGATATCAAAGTTGCTAGTTTTAGCAAAAACAAAGAAAAGAAGCAGATGAATCTGGAAACAATTACCAAAACTAAAAAAATCATTCAACCCAGTTATGAAATCATACAGTGATCAAAAATCATGTCTTCAAAAATTAAATTATACTACTACCGAAAGTGTACTCTATAATATTAGTAAAGCAAGCAAAACAGGAAATTTTATTAATAATATGATTATAAATATACATTATAAATAGATGTGTGGGTGGAAAGGAATTATAATAATGGTAACATAAGTTACATATTTATCTCAGGACATTCAAATTATGAGACATTTATAGTTTATTATACTTCTCTATTCTTCTCAATTTTCTATAATCAACTTATCTTATAGTCATAAGTAGGTATTAAGAATATTCAATGATTAAAAAAATTCCACAAGGATGTATTTTCAGTAACACCTTTAAAAGCTTTAAACACAATTATAATTACTATTCATCAAAGGCCCCAATATATATGCCAAGCATTGTGCTGAGTATTTTACACGTGCTGTTTCCAAAGTCTGTAAGGTAAGTACTATAACTTGATATGTGAAAAAACATATATCAATTTAAGCATTTTGTCCAAGGACACAGTATTATTAAATGGTAAAAGCCTCACTATTCTGGTCCGTATGGTTCCAAAACATATTTGTTTAACTACTATATTTTCTCAAGTAATAAAATAGAAGAATGTGTGATTAACATGTTCTTCACAATAATTTACTCAGATTAAGAATAATATGTAGGAAAAGCAATTCTACATTCCTTATTTTCAATGAATATATGGTTTATAAGGAAAAAATACACAAATAAACAATTCATGTACTACATAGGAAGACTGATACAGCAACATGAATATTAATATATATCTTATATATTATACTGAATACATAATAAACACATAAAACATGTTATATAATACAAAATAATATATGCTTTCCTATTAACACTAACTAATATATATTATGTTATACATACATTTCCATCATATATAGAAAGGGGAGGTAATGTAGCCTGATGTTGAAAACATGAGTTAGGGAGTCAGGAAGAGCTAAGTGGAAATCCTGGCTCTATTGTTTAATTCGAGAACCTAGACAACTTCTCTTTGAAAAGCTTCAAGGCAATGGTAGCAACAATAATACTTTACTCATTGGATGTGGGAATATTCAATGAGATAACAGATGTAAGGCAGTTAATATCAGTAACAGAGTGACTCGTGCAATATTTCAGATTTTTTGCTTACTGTTGAATGGGATTTCTGTTTGTTCTCTTGTGTCTTTGAATTTTTCACATTGACTGACTGTTGTTTCTATTCTTACCACATCGGAAGTATCACGCTAGAGTACCATGAACCGCCAGTCTGTTCCCCCAGAGTTGTGGTTGTGGTAAAAAGAGCTCCCAAGGGGGCTTACGTTGTGCTGCGATGCCAGCATCCCATATGGGTGCCGGTTCCTGTCTCAACTGCTCCACTTCTGATTCAGCTCACTGCTAATGGCCTGGGAAAGGCAGCAGACGATAGCCCAAGTGCTTGGGCTCCTGCCACCCATGTGGGAGGCCCGGATGAAGCTCGTGGCTCCTGACCTCAGCCTGGCCTGAGACTGCCATCGTGGCAATCTGGAGAGTGAACCAGAAAGTGGAAGATATTTCTCTTCCTCACCCTCTGCCATAACTATGTCTTTAAAATCAGTAAATGTTAATAAATAAATAAATAAAGAAGAGCTCCCACGGTTGACCAGGTGCAGCTCTGAAGCCTAGGGAAGCAGCAGGCTAATGTGTGTGCTGTCCCTTGAGCTTTCAATGACTAAAGAAGCACTCAGCTCAGGTCCCTGAGTTCAGCCCGTCACACCTCCTCCTTGTAAGACAAAGGTTTCACTTACTTACACAGGGCAAAGGGAGGGTGACCAGGAGGCCCATTAAAAAAAAGAAACAAATTTTTGGGGCTATTACTGCAATTATCCTGAAATCTTAAGAAATAAGGAAAAGTAGATTTTAATATTTATTGGCCTAGACAGGAAAACAGAGCTGATAGCAACACACTTATTAAAGAATTGGTTCTTCCCCAATACTCTCCCATATGTTTATGAAGAAAACCTATGTACCCAGATAAATGAGTAATTAATCCACATAAGAAAATATTTTCAGATAAATAAGACTTATCTCTGTGTGATCTCTGCACTATAATTTGTTTTTAAAAACTTTCTATATATTTCTGTTTAAATTCTTAAAAAGAATCTAGTAAATCCAAGTAATATATATAGCACATTTTTTGCAGAATAAATATAATGAATTATTTTTCTTAATTCAAAATTACTTTATGCAATCTTCATCATTTATATGCAAGGTTAAACAATGGAGTGAATATTGATGTTCTCACGAAGTGTTGTCTTATTATAAGGATTTGTTGCTATACTACATGGCCTCATGTGACTCCTGTATGTGACTAATTATATTCATTTTTTAAAGTCATATTAGCTCTTGCTTCCTCCTTTTTGTTTCCACTGTCAATTCATGCCTCCAATTTTTTCTGCTTCTGATCTGAAAGGACTAGCATCTGGCTTTCAAGAAAATGCAGAGAACAGAATCTGAGCAAGAACTTAAGAGATTTGCTTCATTACCCAGCATTTACAATATCCATTATTTCCAGACTTCAAAAAAAATGCTTATATATAAAGTCTCAATTATTTCCAAGTGGTTGTAAATAGTTGAAATTACTAAGTTAGTGACCCCTAAGTTTCTTTGAAAGAGAGTAAAGAATTGTGTTGTGTATATTAAGAACTAAAAACACTTCAAGGCAAGCATTAAGCACATAGAAATGGCAGTTCCTTAGGCTATATTACCAAGATGCTATTTAAATATTAAAGAAGGAAATGACTGTCCCAAACATTTGATTCCACTTCTAAAGATATGAAGTTTAAAGCTTTTGCTGAGAGATTCTCCTCTCCTCCTGTCATCCCAGCTAATGAGCAAAAGGACAGCTGGTAGGAGGCCTTTGCAAATATGCCTCTCCCCTTATGTTACATTAGCCCCAGGAGTTAGCCTGTCTTCTGGTTACAAGGAATAGTCTTTGGTCGAATCCCTGGATGTGTGGAAAAGATAACATTGACAAAAATAACAATATTTCAAATGATGCTGGGAAGAAAGGCCTTTCTTGAAATTTTAGATTCAGAAAGCAGTAAAACAACACATATCCTTCCTGGATTCCAAGAGTTAGCATAGCGAATGAAACACCCCATTCATGGGACTGCATGGTTTTGCTTTCAGAAGTTGGTGTCTCATACTAAAGCATTCCTTTCTGGCAAGAGACGAATAGCTTTAAACTCAGCAAAAGAAAAGTGCCTACAAATATGGAGTCATTCATATTTGACAACCTAAGATTTCTAAAAAGGGGCAAATGGAAAAACTACTCTGCTACAGCGACTTTATGCTTCTGTGACTGTAGTTTGCAAAGAGAAAAGGCACATACATGTTCATTCATCACTCAGTCCCAAAAGACATCTCCACATGTTTTCCTCTGTGGGGCCTCCTTGCATGCTGCATTGTGGAAGAGCTAGGTGAGAGCAGACTTTTCAACGATGTACACGTCTTCCATAGAAACAGACTGGAGAGTGCAGCCTGCACAGGAGCACAGAGGCCATGATTCAGGGGAGAAGTTCTGTGCCCACCCCATGGGACTCAGCTTCTTCCCACACTTCACCAACTTGCCACAGATACCAAACTGAATCCTAGCCACATTTTTAACCGTGCCCAAATAAAGTTCCATGGGGATGCCATGACATAAAAATGTGGTAATAAAGATCTCTGACCTGTGTGATAGGGTGGGAAACGGTAGACTGAATCTCTAAGGACAGAAAGAGACCACACAGGTAGGTGATAAGGATAAAACCGTACATGGTTCCTAGCCACTAGGAGTTTAAGTTTCACAAATACTTTCGAAACTCCAGTCACATCAGACTGAGAACACAACGCACATGTAGCTCAATGCTCCATTTAGTAGTAAAAAGAATTCTAATCTTTCTTAGGAAAAGGACTTCTTTCCTTGGGTTCTTATTAGTTGACTTAAAACAACCAAGCAATTTGTAATGGAGAAAACAAACAGATCATTGAAGAAACAAACTATATCACTTATATCACAGCTTGCTCTATCAGACCTTATTGCTGGTATTTTTCTGGAATTTTCTCGTAGATAATATCTGATTGAACTAGTGCTTTTTACTGAAACACAGGGCTGTGATTATAATATACAGATTTCCAAAACCACCTAGGTAATTATAGTCCTGCATAGCAGAGACTGTTCTTTATCCTCTCCAAAGGAAGTTTCATTATCCCTGTATTATCTTGCATACAGAAAGAATTTCCTGAAGGTGACCTTTTTGTAGGTGGTAACCATAGTAACAGATTTCCAGCTGCTCACACTCTGACACCAACTGTGCACTGTGAATGTTCCAGGGATGCTCAGGATTGATGTTTTGGGTTGCCCTCCAGAGACAGAAGCTGCATAAATACTCATCCATTTGAGAGCAAGATGTTAAAAGAAACTGAAAGCCATATTCCCTGATCCCTTGCTAATCAGAAAGAAATAATTTTCCCCAAGATCTCAATAATACACTGACTTGGCGACTATCAAAGTACAAATAAAAGGTGTGGATCTTCCAGAGATAGTGGAAAAATAAAATTCGTTCTTTACATTACTCTTAAATAGGGCATTCAACAGATCAGGGATTGAGCAAGGAACATTCCTTTGTGGTATATTCTTTGAGTCAATGCACCTCTGAATGTCCTGAAAGCTATAATGGGAGTTGCATGCTCTCATCAGTGGGGAACTGGCATAGCTGTGTCATCTAAGAAACTGTGGAATCAGCACTTCATTCAGAAAGGGTTAGAAAACTTTCGAGGTAATAGGGAACTTGGAAGGTACAGCTGTCGACTAAAATCAGTTAGTAAAACACCAGAATGGAGGATTCAAGTAGGAGGTCATTACAGACCAAATGAAAATGCTAGCCCCTTGACCATGAGTGTTGAGAGCACTTTCTAATATCTATATAAGTGAAATGTTGCAAAGGGTCTGTGTTACCCTTGTTTCCTTAATTTTTAGAGATTGCTTCATTTATTCTCAATAAGTCAGTTTATCTCTGGCCTTCTTTATAAATAAAAAGACTGAAATTCCTCATGTTTTTGTCTGAGACATTTATTGAGGATGCCAAGAAATTTTCAGACTTAATCCAAGGTCTTCTCTTCGAAACACAGTAGTGATTCAATTGTTTTTGATACAACCATACTTCCTCTCTGGGTAATTTTTAGGTTTTTTGTTCCACATTAATAAATGCATTTTCCTGTGCACTGTTACCATTTCTATCCTCACAAAATAATTTGACACAGACCAGGTTTTGCCCATTGGGTCATTTTTCAAGCTGCAACTTTGTTGAGGTTGATTTGTTCTGAGAGGAGGAACGTTGTGGGAGCAAGAGGCGCAGAGTCACCACACAGACACCAGGAGTTGGGTGAAAGTGGGCCTGAGGCGAGCAGCCTGCAGACTCGTTTATTTCAAGTTGCTACAGCAGCTTATATAGCCATGGCAGCCAATCCGGTCAAGGGCAGTGTATGCCCTAACCAATCACACCCTGTTGCCAGGCAGTTTCCAAAGCCATCCAATCACAGCCTGTTGCCAGTCAGGCTCTGTTGCCAGGCAGATTCCGAAACCATCCAATCACAGCCTGTTGCCAGGCAGGCTCCGTTGTAATGTAGTTTCTGAAGCCATCCAATCACGACCTGTTGTCAGTCAGGCTCCATTGCCATGTGGTTTCCGAAGCCATCCAATCACGGCCTGTTTCAAGGAAGTTTCTGTTGCCAGCGGCCGTCTTGGCATGGCCTTCTCATTCCACCACACAACTTGCTTTTTAATCATTGCTCATTATTGTATCCTGGACCTTGCATTTTTACTAGCTCGCACTTCAGTTCACTGCTATTCAAAGTTCCTCAAAATGTGATTCACCGTGAGACCCATGTAAGGTTAAAAGAAAAGAAATGATACATTAAAAAAATACTCATTGTGAAATACCAACTTAAGAATTGTAACACTATTTTTGTTTTTTATAATTTTTATTTAATAAATATAAATTTCCAAAGAACAACTTTTGGATTATAGCAGCTTTTTCCCCCATAACCACCCTCCCACCCACAACCATCCCATCTCCCTCTCCCTCTCCCATCCCATTCCTCATCAAGATTCATTTTCAATTATCTTTATATACAGAAGATCTACTTAATATTACTAAGTAAAGATTTCAACAGACTGCACCCACACAGACACAGAAAGTATAGAGTACTGTTTTAGCAGTAGTTTTACTGTTAATTCACATAGTACAACACATTAAGGACAGAGATCCTACATGGGGAGTAAGTGCACAGTGACTCCTGTTGTTGATTTAAGAATTGACACTCTTATTTATGACGTCAGTAATCGACCAAGGCTTTTGTCATGAGCTGCCAAGGCTATGGAAGGCTTTGAGTTCACCAACTCAGATCTTATTTGACAAGGCCATAGTCAAAGTGGAAGTTCTCTCCTCCCTTCAGAAAAGGGTACCTCCTTCTTTGATGGCCCGTTCTTTCTACTGGGATCTCACTCACAGAGATCTTTCATTTAGCTCATTTTTTTTTTTTTTTTTTTTTTTTTTTGCCACAGTGTCTTGGCTTTCCATGCCTGAAATACTCATATGGGCTCTTCAGCCAGATCTGAATGCCTTAAGGGCTGATTCTGAGGCCAGAGTACTGTTTAGGACATCTGCCATTCTATGAGTCTTCAGTGTATCCTGCTTCCTATGTTGGATTGTTTTCTCTTTAATTCTATCAGTTAGTATTAGCAAACACTAGTCTTGTTTATGTGATCCCTTTGACACTTAATCCTATCCTTATTATCAATTATGAACTGAAACTGATCACTTTGACTAGTGAGATGGCATTGGTACATGCCACCTTGATGGGACTGAATTGGAATCCCCTGGCACATTTCTAACTCTACCATCAGGGGTAAGTCCAAGTGAGCATGTACCGAACTGTACATCTCCTCCCTCTCTTATTCCCACTCTTATATTTAACAGCGATCACTTTTCAGTTAAATTTAAATACTTAAGAATAATTGTGTGTTAATTAAAGAGTTCAACGAATAGTAAACCCTATTTTTGAAAAATATCTTTTAACTTCTTAGTTTTCTTAGCCAAAGTTCTACATTTTAAAATGTCAAAACAATCTTGTAAGACTACTATCAAAATAAAGCACAAATTTTAAAGTTCTCATATAATAAACATATTTGTCCTTAGACCTCGTGTGAGAAACACTTAACCAGGTCAAGCAGATGCATGGATTTGAGATCAATAGAAGATGTATTAACTTCAAGATTTGTGAATGGAAATGGATAGTGAGAAAGAGAAGAAGATATGAATATAACAAGGCCTACATTTGTAATCTGATGTTATCATATGGATGTGCCTGTTTATTTGAGATAACAGACTTTGTAATTGATACCCAAATTGTAATCATGAAAGAACCCTTCAAACATTTGGTCACAACTGGTGGTCCTGGCTGATGGGTCTCAGGTTTCACTGTGGCCATTGTACAATAGGGTGGAAGCTGCAGCTATAAGAGGTTGCATTTTTTTTAGCTATTTTTTTTATTTTTTTGTTTTGTTTTTTAGTTTTTAACAGATTCAGTGTAGCTCATAGATACAATTCTAAGAATGTAATGATATTGCCTTCCTCCTTTCCTCACCATTTTTTTTGGTTAGTTTTTTCAGATAACAAATTTTTAATTTACATTACAGTCAAGGGCTTGATGCTGTACCAAATAAAAGTTTAACAAATAAAAACAAACAGATGCTAGTTTATTAAGAATATAAGCAGGGTTATAAACAATAGCCCTGTATTTTTCCTAGAAACCTTTTATTTAAGGCATACAAACTTCATGCATTTCATAAATACAACTTTTGGAGCATAGTGCTTCTTCAAACCTTACCTGCCCTCCCACCCACACTCCTACCATTCTTCCTCCTCTTTCTCCTATTTCCATTCTTATTTTTTACTAATATCTATTGCCAATTAACTTTATACACATAAGATTAAATGTATAAGAGTTCAACAAACAGTATGAACAAAAAACTGTTCCTCAACAATCGAATCAATGACTGTTCAAAGTCATCACAACTCAAAGTGTCAATTTGACTTCTAAAGATTACTTTTTAGGTGCTCTATTAGTTCTCTATTAGGGAGAAGATGTGATATTTGTCCATATGGGAATGGCTGATTTTACTAAGTATAATGTTTTCCAGTTACAACCATTTTGTTGCAAACAACAGTATTTCTTTTGTTATCACTGTATAGTATTCCATGATATACATATCCCATAATTTCTTTCTCCAGTCTTCAGCTTTTGGACCTTTGGGTGGATTCCTTATCTTAGCTATTGTGAATTGAGCTGCAATGAACATGAGGGTACAGATAACTCTTTCAGATGCTGATTTAATTTCCTTTGGATAAATTCCCAGGATTGAGATGGCTGGCTCATATTGCAGGGTCTATGTTCATATTTCTGAGGTATCTCCATACTGTCTTCCACAGTGGCCATACCAATTTGTACTCCCACAAACAGTGGGGTATCTTTTTCCCCACATCCTCACCATTGCTTGTTGTTTGTTGATTTCTATATGAAAGCCATTCTAATGGTGGTGAGGTGAAACCTCACTGTGGTTTTGATTTGCATTTCCCTGATTGGTGATCTTAAGTACTTTTTCATTTGTCTATTAGCCACTTTGATTTCCACTTTCAAAACACTCCTGTTTAAATCCTTTGCCAATTTTAACTGGGTTGTTGGTTTTGTTTTTGTGCAGTTTAATGAGCTCCTTATATATTCTTGTTATTAATCCTTTATCAGTTGTATACTTTGCAAATAAATTCTCCCATTCTGTTGGCAGCCTCTTCACTTTGCTGAACATTTCTTTTGCAGTGCAGAAACTTCTCAATTTAACATAATCCCATTTGTCAAATTTGGCTTTGATTTCCTGTGCCTCTGGGGTTTTATCCAAGCATTCTTTGCCTGTGCCAATGTCTTGCAAATTTCCCAAATGTTCTAAATGTTCTCTAATAATTTGATAATATCGGGACATAGATTTAGGTCTTTAATCTATTTTGAGTGGATTTTTGTATAAAGTGTAAGGGAGGGTCTTGCTTCATACTTCTGTATGTGGAGATCTATTTTTCCCAGCACCATTTGTTGAAGAGACTGTCCTTGATCCAAGGATTGATTTTAGTAACTTTGCTGACAATAAGTTGGTTTGTAGATGTGTGGGTTGATTTCTATAGTTTCTATCCTATTCCATTTTTTATCCATCTGCTTCTGTACCAGTACCATGCTGTTTTGATTATAACTGTCCTGTAGCATGGCTTGAAATCTGGTATTGTGATACACCCAGCTTTGTTTTTGTTGTGTAAGATTGCTTTAGATATTTGGGGTCTCCTGTATTTCTATATGAATTTCAGCATTGTTTTTTCTATACCTGAGAACAATGTACTTGGTATTTTGATTAGTACTGGTATTGCACTGAATCTATAAATTTCTTTAGGCAGTATGTACTTTAGGCAGTATGATGATATTCATTCTTCCAGTCCATGAACATGGGAGATTTTTCCATTTTTGTGTGTCTTCTCCTATTTCTTCTGTAAGGTTTTAAATAATCATTGTAGAGATCTTTGACATCCTTGGTTAAATTTATTCCAAGGAATTAGCTGTTTTTATAGCTATTGTGAATGGGATTGAATTAGAAGTTCTTTCTCAGCCATGACATTGTGTATACAAAGGCTACTGACTTTTGTGTGTTGACTTTATTTCCTGCCACTTTGCCGAACTATTTTATGAACTGCAATAGTCTTGTAGTGGTGTCTTTTGGATCCATTATATATAGAATCATGTCATGTGCAAATAAGGATAGTTTGACTGACTCCTTCCAACTTGTATCACATTTATTTATTTATTTATTTATTTATTTATTTATTTATTTTTGCCTAATGGCTCTGGCTAGAACTTCTAGGACAACACTGAATAGCAATGGTGAGAGTGGCCATCCTTATCTGTTCAACTCCTAGTGCAAATGCTCCCAACCTTTCTCCATTCAATAAGATGATGGTTGTGGGTTTGTCATAAATTGCCTTGATTCTTTTGAGGAACCTTCCTTCTATATAAAATTTGCTTAAAGTTTTCAACATGAAAGGATGTTGTATTTTATCAAATGCCATCTCTGCATCTATTGAGATAATCATATGATTTTTGTTTTTCAGTTTGTTGATGTGATGCATCACATTGATTGATTTGAGAATTGTGAACCATCCCTGCATACCAGGGATAAATCCCACTTGGTTGGTTGGGGTGAATGATCTTTCTGATGTGTGTTAGTTTGTATTTGTTGAGGAATTTTGCATCTACATGCAGCAGAGAAATTGATCTGTAGTTCTCTTTCCCTGTTGTATCTCTTTCAGGTTTAGGAATTAAGGTGATGCTGGCTTCAAAGAAGGAGTTTGAGAGGATTCCCTCTTTCAACAGTTTTGAATAACTTGAGAAGAATTGGAATTAGTTATTTAAATTTATGCTAGAATTCAGCAGTGATGCCATCTGTTTCTGTTTTTGTTGTTGTTGTTGTTGTTGTTGTTGGAAGGGTCCTTATTACTAATTCTTATTCTCTGTTGGTTATTGGTCTATGTTTTCTATGTCATCATGGCTCAATGTAGATAGGTTGCATGTGTCAAGGAATCTATCCATTTCTTTTAGGTTTCCAAGTTTGTAGACATATAGCTCTTTGTAGTAATTTCCAATGATAAATAGTTCTGTGGTGTCTGTTGTTACATTTCCTTTTTCATCTCTAATTTTATTGATGTGAGCCTTCTCCCACTTTTTTTGGTTAGTTGGTCAATAGTGTGTCAATTTTGTTTATTTTTTCAAAAAAAGCAGCTCTTCATTTCACTGATATTCTGTGTTTTTGTTTCAATTTTGTTTATTTCTTCTCTAATTTCAATTATTTATTTTCTCCTACTAATTTTGGGTTTGACTGCTGTTGTTTTTCTAGATTCTTGACATGAAGTGATAGCTCATTCATTTGGTGCCTTTCCAATTTCTTGTTCCAGGCACCAATTGATCAAACTCTCCAAAGTAAAACATAAAGAAAAGATCTAAAAGGTGTATGAGAGAAATGCCAGATTATTTTCAGAGGATGTCCAATTAGACTCACAGCATACTTCTCATAAGAAACCCAACAGGCTAGAGGAGAATGACAAGATATAGTCCAAGTCCCAGGAGAAAGAAACTGTCAACCCAGAATATTGTACCCTGCAAAACTCTCATTTATAAATGAAGGTAAAATAAAGACCTCCATAACAAACAGAAATTTAAAGAATTTGTCACCACAAATCTAGTCTTACAAAAGATGTTTAAGGATGTTCTACATGCAGAAACACAGTAACATGGTCATCAATATGAAAGAAAATGAGGGCAGAAAATCTCCCCGTAAAGGCACAAAGGAAATCCAAAGTAATCAATAGGAATATTTATGGAAAAACAGATGAGCCAAGTGGTTACTTATCAATTGTTACCTAGAATGTAAATGGCTTCCTGCTCTCCAGTGAAAAGATGCAGGCTGGCAGAATGGATTAAAATAACAAAACTCATCTCTTTGCTGCCTACCAGAAACACATCTCACCAACAAAGATACATGCAGACTAAAAGAGAAAGAATGGAAAAAGATATTCCATACTAACAGAAACCAAAAAAGGGCTGGTGTAGCCATCCTAATATATAAAATAGACTTTGATACAAAAACTGTTGGCCGGCGCCGCGGCTCAATAGGTTAATCCTCTGCCTTGCGGTGCCGGCACACCTGGTTCTAGTCCCAGTCGGGGTGCCGGATTCTGTCCCGGTTGCCCCTCTTTCAGGCCAGCTCTCTGCTGTGGCCCGAGAGTGCAGTGGAGGATGGCCCAAGTGCTTGGGCCCTGCACCCCATGGGAGACCAGGATAAGTACCTGGCTCCTGCCGTCGGATCAGTGCGGTGTGCCGGCCGCAGTACGCCAGCTGCAGCGGCCATTGGAGGGTGAACCAATGGCAAAGGAAGACCTTTCTCTCTGTCTCTCTCTCTCACTGTCCACTCTTGCCTGTCAAAAAAAAATTTAAAAAAGCTGTTAAAAGAGACCAAGAAGGGCACTATGTAATGATTAAGGGATCAATTCAACTAGAAGAGGTGACAATAAAAACATATATACACACCTAATTACAGGGCACCTGCCTATTTAAAATAAATGTTAATGAATCTAAAGGAAGACATAGATTCCCACACAATAGTAATGGGGATCTCCAATACCCCATCTTCAGCAATGGACAGATCAACCAGACAGAAAATCAGCAAGGAACAACAAAGTTAATTGACACTATAGATGAAATGGAAGTAACAAATACCTACAGAACTTTTTATCCTACAGTTGCAGAATACACATTCTTCTAACCAATGCATGGAGCATGGATTGACCACCTACTAGGCAATAAAGCAAGTCTCAGCAAATTAAAAAAAAAAACACTGAAATCATACTATGCATATTCTCTTACCCCAATAGGATGAAGCTGGAAATCAACAACTCAAGAATCTCTAGAACATATGTACACACATATGTAAACACATATAAACAACATGTTCCTGAATCAACAGTGGGTTGATATCAAAATTTACAGAATTCAGCAAAAGCAGTATTAAGAAAAAAGTTTATAGAAATTGGTGCCTACATCAAGAAATGAGAAAGGCACCAAAAAATGAGCTATTGACTAACCCAAAAGAGGGGGTGGTCCTAGAAGATCATTCATAATAGCAAGGAGCCCAGGTCCAGCATTGTAGCATAATGGATTACGTTGATGCTTGCAATGCCAGCATCCCATATGCTGGTTGGAGACCTGGATGCTCTACTTCCGATCCAGCTCCCTGCTGATATCCTGGAAAAGCAGTAATAGATTGTCCAAGGGCTTGTGCCTCTGCACCCATGTGGGAGACCCACAGAAAGCTCCTGGCTCACAGCTTTGGACTGGCCCAGCTCTGGCCATTACAGCGATTTGGGGAGTGAATCAGCAGACGGAAGATTCATTCTCTCTCTGTCTGTCTTTCTTTTGGAACATCAAATAAAAATAAAAATAAATATTTTAAAAAAGAGACAGCCTAGGCCTAGTGTTTGATTACAGCTCTTGAAGACAAAATGTGGAAGAACTAGAATTCAGACTAGGAACGTGAGGAAGAAAAGACTATCACAAATGTTCAAGAGAAAAGAGGCTGAGTCCTGTGGCAGCTGGAGTAAGCTGCAAACAGAAGCACACTCTGGGATGTTTCAAGTTATTATGTTCTGGACCCTCTCCTTTGTCTCCCACCTTTGATGCAAGCTCCTACACTTCAAAAGCTAGTAGAAGCTGTACCTTAGCAAATAAAGCAAGAGAGTGATTGATTCAAGTTCCACAAATGGCAAAGGCACTAGAGCCCAAGGTCAAGTGGGCGATGGAGCCAAGAAGAGAGGAAAGCTGGTGCTTGGACCACCCTCAGGTAGGCGACCCATTGAATGCCCTATCTAATTGTGCCAGAGAAGGTGGCCTGGAAGATAGAAGGTAGCTTAGGTGCTCTGATTATACTCTAATAGGGGCTGTCCCTGCAGCAGACAGCGGGGTCACAAAGGGATAGTCCTTAAACAATTTTCATTTCAACAACAGTCCCAGAAACATATTCACCTCAAACCCATGAGCAACTTCCAAGATTTTTAGTCTCTCTTTCCTTGCCATACAGATCATAAACTTTAATTATAAATGTCTGCTCTGGCTTCAACAACTTGTTTTTAGTATTTTTCACTTCTGCCAATGCCTCACCCATGCTCAGCCCTAGTCTGCCATGCAGCCTACTTCCCACTGGCCCCAAGCCACAGGTCTATGGCAGCTGCTACTGCCTGTGAACATCTGGCCAAATGCTCCTACCAGGAGCACAAACCCACTTGGCATGGATGCTGACAAGATAGGGACTTCTTTTTTGGTCTGTGGGTGGATACGTTTTCTTTCCTATCTCCTCTCCTCTTTCCTTCTCTGTCTTTTATTCTGTCTCTCACTTCACTCTTCTCCTTCTCTTTCTCCTTCTTTCTCCTCCTCCTCCTTCTCTCTCTCCTTCTTCCTTCTTGTTCTTCTCCTTCTCCTTCTCCCCCTCCCTCCTCCTCCTCCTTCTTTTATCTTTCTCCTCCTTCTCCTTCCCCCCATCCCTGTTCCCAGTATCTTACCACGTCATAAAACAAACACATGTCTCCCTAGATCCTCTAACAGTTTGTTAGGCATATGTTACTCAGGGAAATACTGCCAATCAGATGTGGTAGTAGTGAAAAGACAAAGCAATGGATAAATTCTTTAGAGAATATTATGTCTGAAATTGAGATTCTTGCAATTAATCCTCCCACAATCCCTTGCCCATAAATGCTGGGATAACTAATTACACCATTCCTGTTCAACCAAAGAACCCTGCTTAGTTTTAACTGCACACATACATACCAAGTGTGACTTTTGCATACAATGATTGTCTTTAGTACAGTAAGCACTTAGGCAAAATTGCTCTTTCTTTTGCTTGCCCTTTAGACATTAAGAGTTCAATTTTAGGGTAGAATACTGCATATACCTTTAAAAAATCACTTCACACTGTATATCAGGATATCTAGCTGCTCACTGTAATCAGTGATTGCTAACCAATGACTGGCTGCCAGACCCCATCCTCAGAAGGTATTATCTCTCAGTTGGCACCTCCTTGATGTAACCAAAAGGCCATCACACCACTCTATCAGGCAAGATGTTTCTATGTACTATAGGATCAGTGAAGCCATAATCATGAGCCCAGTGCTACACATCCTCTGCTGTAGAAGAGGTGAATTGATCCAAGGCAATGTTGTGCTATATATATTATATATATTCAAATCTCTGTTAAGTCTTCAGATAGTAGTGCTGGGAACAGGCTCTGTGGACAAGCAAAAGCAAATTCATACCCTCAATATGTGTAGACAACTGTAGAAGTGGATAGCTTCCTTTTCCAGGGTAAAAGAAGTCCAAAGTAGGAGCAGACCTTGTGGCTTAATGAGTTAAGCCTCACCTGCGATGCTGGCATTCCACATGGGAACCAGTTCAAGTCCTGGCTGCTCCACTTCCAATCCAGTCCCATACCAATGAGCCTTAGAAAGAAGCTGAAGATAATGCAAGTGCCTGGGCTCCTATACCCACATGGGAAACCCGGATGAACTTCCTGGCTCCTGGCTTCAGACTGATCCAGCTCTGGCAGTTGCAGCCATTTGGGGAGTGAACCAGTGGATGGATGCTCGTTCATTCATTCTCTCTTTCTCTCTCTCTTTCTTTCTCTCCTCTCTCTCCTCTCTCTTTTGTAACTCTGCCTTTCAAATAAATAAATCTTTAAAAAATTATGTAATACTCCTACAGTTTTAGTGTTCTGTGATTATTTTAAAATTTACTGTTTATGGGTATGTTAACGTGCATGCCCTATTGCAGAGCTCTTTCTTGTTCTAGTCTTCACTCAAAGCAACCACCCAAATCATTTTTCAGCAAATGGGTCTGAAAAATATCCCAAGTATGAAATACGTAGCTTTCAGATCCCAAGAGGAATAGCATGTATCATGTTTTTTTCCTAATGAGAGGAAGAGTAAAATGAAACAATGTGTCATTAATTTGAAGGGTATGCCCCCAATATACACTAGAATCCTGAATTCCTAAACATATTGTTGATCTAACCAGTCCTTGTATATTCATAGTGTTTATCTCCCACGTTCCAAAATGGTGTGTCTTAAGAGCTCTAATCAAGAAGATGTCAATATAGAAGGCCAATAGGAATGTTCAGAAAGTCCAATTCTCTCATAAGAGAAGTAACATAGCCCTGAGGTGTCCAACTTGAATGTCATCTTGGACACTCCCCTCATCCTGAAATACTGAATTCAGCTCCCTGGCCACAGCCAGCACATGCCTCTGGGTATTACTCCACTAATCCACAGAGGATTAATCCAAAGATAAAAACATCACATGAAAAAGAAAAGTATCTCCACAAATTCCTAAAAATAAACATAGTAATTCAAGAAATAAGAATAAGGCATAAGTCCCCAAAGGAACACAGTACTTCAATACTTGAATGTGAAAATGAAGAGATTGAAGAAATGCTGGAAATGGAATTCAAAAAATTGATTGTAGGGTTACTTAGAAGTACAAAGCAGTCAATCCACGAATTAAAGAAATCCATACATGACAAAATGAAAATTTTTTACAAGGAAATTGAGATTTTAAAATAAAATCTTGGAAATGAAGAATTCAATATATCAAATAAAAATGAGGTAGGAAGCCTTAAGAACAGACTTTGTGAGGCAGAAGAAAGAATATCCAGGTTAGTAGAAAGATCTCTGGAAATTTTACAGTTAGTCCCAAAACAAGAAGAAGAAATTAGAAAACTAAAAAATAGTGTTAGAGATTTATGGTATAATAGTAAAGGACCCAACATAAAGGTCTTAGGCATTTCTGAGGGTGTGGAAATAGAGAATGGATTAGAAGGCATTTTTAGTGAAATAATTATAGAAAGCTTTCCTAATTAGGAAAATGAAAGGGAAATCCAAGTAAAGGAAGCACACAGAACTCCTAATAGACATGAAAAGAAAATATCTCCACCTGGATATTGTAGTAAAACTTTCCACAGTAGAACATAAAGAAAGATTCTAAAATGCACATGAGAGAAACTCCAGATCACGTTCAGAGGATCTCCAATTAGACTCACAGCTGACTTCTCATCAGAAACCCTATAGGCTAGGTGATAATGGCAAGATATATCCCAGGTCCTAAAAGAAAAAAAAAAAAAAAAAAAAAAAAAACTCAACCCAGAATACTGTACCCTGCAAAGCTCTCATTTATAAATGAAGGTAAAATAAAGACTTTCCATAACAATCAGAAATTGAATTTGTCACCACTCATCTAGCCTTACAAAAGATGTTTAAGGATGTGCTACACACAGAAACACAGTCATCAATAGGAAAGAAGGTGAAGGCAGAAAAAGTACAAAAGGAATCCAAAGTATACAGTAGGAATATTTATGGAAAAGCGGTAGGGCCAAATCATTACTTGTCAACATCCATCTTGAATGTAAATGGCCTCAACACCCCAGTTAAAAGATGCAGACTTGCTAAAAGGATTAAAAAACAAAACCCATCTATTTGATGCCTACATGAAACAATGTCTCACCAACAAATATATATGCAGACTGAAAGTGAAAGGATAGAAAAAGATATTCCATACTAATAGAAACCAAAAAAGAGCTGGTGTAGCCATCCTAATATCATACAAAATAGACTTTAACACAAAAACTATGAAAAGAGACAAAGAAGGGCACTATGTAATGATTAAGGGATCAATTCAACAGGAAGATGTGACTATAATAAATGTATATGCATCTAATTACAGGGCACCCAGCTATTTAAAAGAAATGTTAATGGGTATAAAGGGAAACATAGACTCCAATACAATAGTAATGGGGGACTTCAATATCCCACTTTCAGCAATGGACAGATTAACCAGTCAGAAAATCAGCAAGGAAACAACAGAGTTAACCAACACTATAGACCAAATGGACCTAACAGATATCTAAGGAACTTTTCATCTTACAGTTGAAGAATACACATTCTTCTCAGCATTGCATTGAACTTTCTGGAGGATTGACCACATACTAGGCCATAAAGGAAGTCTCAGCAAATTCAAAAGAATCGAAATCATACCGTGCATCTTCTTGGACCACAATGAATTGAAGTTAGAAATCAGCAGCTCAGGAACTTTTAGAACATATACAAACACATGGAGACTGAACAACATGTTCCTGAATGAACAGTGGGTTATAGAAGAAATCAAAAGAAAAATCAAAAATTTCTGAAAACAAATGAAGACAACAGCACAACATATCAAAACTTATGGGATACAGCAAAAGCAGTGTGAAGAGGAAAGTTTATAGCAATTGGTGCCTACATCAAGAAACTGTAAAGGCACCAAATGAATGAGCTATCAATGCATCTCAAGGACTTAGCTAAACAAGAGCAAACCAAACCAAAAATTAGTAGGAGAAAAGAAATAAATAAAATTAGAAAATAAACAAAATTGAAAGAAAAATACAAAAGATTAGCAAATAGGTGATTTTTTAAAAAAATATACAAAATTTATACACCATTGTCCCAACTAACCAAAAAAAGAGGGAGAAAACCCCCAAATCAATAAAATTAGAGATGAAAAAAAGAAATGTAACAACAGATACCACAGAAATAAAAAGAATCATCAGAAATTACTACAAAGAGCTGTATGCTAACAAGTTGGGAAACCTAGAAGAAATGGATGGATCCTCAACACATACAACCTACCTAAATTGAGCCATGAAGACATAGAAAATCTAAACAGACCATAACCAAGATAGAAATTGAATCAGTATTAAAGACCCTCCCAACAAAAAAGTCCCAGACTGGATGGCTTCACTGCTTATCTACCAGAAATTCAAAGAAGAACTGACTCCAATTCTTCTCAAGCTATTCAAAACAATTGAAAGGGAGGGAATCCTCCCAAAGTTCTTCTATGAAGCCAGCATCATCTTAACTCATGAACCTGAAAATGATAAAACACAGAAAGAGAAATACAGACCAATTTCCCTGATGCACATAGATGCAGAAGTCCTCAAAAAAAAAAAATACTAGTTAATCGAATCCAACAACACATCAAAAAGATCATTCACCTGGACCAAATATAAAATCTAACTCTAAATTAAATGTGAACTTCATTGTAAAACTCTAAAATGCTTAGGAAAAAAATAGAATAAAATTATTCAAAGCCAGTGCTAAGCAAAAGTGTTCTTATACCCTTGCCTGTAAAAACATTATCTATCAAAAGAAAAGTAGATAAATTAGATTATCAAAATAAAAAAGTTGTTCTTTGAGAAAGACATTGATGAGAAAATGAAGAGAGAAACTACAAATCAGACACAAGTATTTATAGACCATATATTTGACAATGGATTGGCAAGTACACTATAACAAGCACTCTCACAAATCAACTGTTAAGAAGAAAACAAAACAGTAGAACCTGGACAAAAGATATGAGGTGATAGTTCAGAGAAGAACATATATCAGTTGAAAATAAGTATGTCAAAAGATATTCAACACTATTAGCCATTAAAGAAATACAAATTAAAAACATATTTTAAACCACTACACACTATCAAAAATGACTAAAATGAAAAATAAATAATGACAACACTAAATGCAAGGATATGGGCAAACTCATTCAATGTTTGTTGGTAGGAATGCAAAAGGGTGTAGACACTCCTGAAAATGATTTGGTGCACCCCCCCCCATCATTCTCTTTCTGACAAATGACTGTATGTATGTCCAACAAAACTGGTACACACAGGTATTTCTTTTTTTACTTCTATTCAAAGGATAAATATTTTCAATAGTAAAATAAATATAGCAAACTCACAAGGCTTCAATACAGAAATTCAGTTCATATAAGCATACCCTCAAATAATTCAACTGTGCAATAACGAAAGTACTGACCTGGACACAGTCTGCATTGGCCACAGGAACTCAGGTTCCTAGATGTTTCAATGGTTTAAAGAGAGCAAATTACAAAGCTGTATGATTTTAAGAATTTTTAAATACTCAAAATCAAAGAATTCTTTAGTGAAAACCTCAGTGAAAAATTCTGTAGTGTTTTGTTTTTGTTTTGTTTTTCTTGAGAAAGGTGTGCAGTCTAAACTAAAACAGCAGTTCAATTAAAAAGATTCTTTCTTCTTTTACCTATTTTGTGGAAAAAAATTTAAATACCTGTAAGTCTAACATTTAAATTATCTGGAGAAATAATCCTATTTTATGATTTATGCTAGGATAAAAGGCTTCTCAAAGCAACAAAACATTGTGCTATTATGTAACTGTCCCAAAACGCCTCTATTATTTTGTTCTTCATTATCTGTTGTCTTTTCTCTTTTAACATCTCAGTGAAAAACATTCATCTGGGCCTATTTGCCTGTTCATCTGGAGATTTTAAGAAGAAAAACGCTTTTTTAAAAAAGGTCTAAGTAAATTCAGTATCATATCTTCAGTCCCTGAACACCATCTTCTTTAGAAAGCTTATTAGCTTATAATTTCTTACGAAAGCTTGAAAGCACATTATGCAGCCCGCTATTGTCAGTCAAGCATTTCTATCACATTCCCACTTTGTGGGTCTCGGAGTTACCATAGTTACTAATTAACTCTCAGAGACCTGAATGCATTAGACTCCACAGTAAGAAGACTGTTTACATTATCGAAAATGCTTCTGTTCTAAACAAATTAAGAGAATATACTAGATGCATTAAATCTTCTTGCAGAAAAAAACTCACTCTCACTAAATTCATTTTGAAGTATTTGAACCCAAGCTCCAAAATTAACAGTTTTCACTTTCATCTATGACTTAGCCTAAAGTATAATTAAAATATTGCATCTTTTGTTGTTTTTAAAATATGTCAAATTGTCATACCTACAAACACATCTATATCTTTTCTAAATCTACAGTCATGTTCCTAGATGATTAACCATCAATTTGCTTACTATTAAAATATTTAAACATAAATTATATTTCCTACATTATTTTATTGAAACAATTAAATACATAATGAAAAGAATTAAAAATCACATTTGTTCTAGAAAGCAACTTTCTAATTATATAATAGTTGAGACAATATGAACAAATCAATAACATTTATCGGGGCTGGCGCTGTGGTGCATCAGGTAAACACCATGGCCTGAAGTGCTGGAATTCCATATGGGCACCAGTTCTAGATCTGGTTGCTCTACTTCCAATCTGGCTCTCTGCTGTGGCCTGGGAAAGCAGCAGAAGATGGCCAAAGTCCTTGGGCCCCTGCACCCACATGGGAGACCTGGAAGAAGCTCCTGGCTCCTGGCTTCAGATCGGTGCAGCTCCGGCCGTTATGGCCATCTGGAGACCTAACCAGCAGGTGGAAGACCTCTCTCTGTCTCTCTCTGCCTGTCCTTCTCTCTCTGTGTAACTCTGACTTTCAAGTAACATAAATAAAATCTTAAAATAAATAAGGTTTCTCTTCTAATCTCTATCCAAACATTAAATGTTCATATCAATTTATCTGAAATTTTAAAATAATTTTCATTGGAAATCTTATTTTTAATATCTACAGACAATAGAAATGTTTATCCTTACTTTCTGAAGATAGTTTCCAAGAACAAAAACAGAATTTTTTTTTTTGACAGGCAGAGTGGACAGTGAGACAGAGAGAAAGGTCTTCCTTTTCCGTTGGTTCACCCCCCAATGGCTGCTGCAGCAGGCACGCTGCAGCCGGCACACCGCGCTGATCCGATGGCAGGAGCCAGGTACTTATCCTGGTCTCCCATGGGGTGCAGGGCCCAGGCGCTTGGGCCATCCTCCACTGCACTCCTGGGCCACAGCAGAGAGCTAGACTGGAAGAGGGGCAACTGGGACAGAATCCAGCGCCCCTACCGGGACTTGAACCCAGGGTGTCAGTGCCGCAGGTGGAGGATTAGCCTATTGAGCCAAGGCGCTGGCCTAAAAACAGAATTTAAATGTTTTTATCCTTATGATAAATATAAGAAAAATACTCTGAATGGAAACAAATAACTTGCTGATTAAGAAATAATTAACTATAAGGTGATTTTCCTCATGCCTTATTGAAATTTCATTAACAAATTATCCAAATAAACATAAACATTTATAGCATGCTTGTAATGTAAATCAGAAAAGGTATTTTAGATATCTGATATATATCACGTAAACTGACTTCTACAGCCATCACTGAGCTGTACAAAGTCAAGGTTAAGACTGACACAGATGTCAACAACAGGGTGCCTTTAATGGAAAAGCACCCATGGAACTCTCTACCTGTGTGTCTCACACTGAAGAACTCAGAGGTACCACAAATTCACACAACCACACATACTATCTTCCCATTCAACCTGCTGATCCTGCAGCATTTCTTTATTTCTTGGAACTCATAAAGCCATTCAAACCAGAAACAAGAACTCATTTCTTCTATTAAACCACCACCTTCCATACACACACACACACACGCACACCCTCACAAATGGCCTGAAGTTTTTTTTTTTTTTTCCTATTATATCTTTCCATTTCTTGCTCCAAGTCTTAGTTCAATCATTCTTTTTCTCTGTTTCTTGTTCTCAGTTTTAGTTTGGGCTTTGTTTTCTCATTCTCTCTTTCAAATAGAACAGCTTCCTGACTGTTCTCTGCCCCGTTTGTCCTGCATACGCTCATTCTCCATATTCTCATCAGGTCTCTTTGTAAAGTTAAATAATATGGATTGCATCGGTTCTCTCCTAAGGGCCTTCCACTTGGAGATGTACTCACTTGATCGATATTGACTAAAGCCAGTCTCACTGCACATGCATAGCTGGTGAGCACAGAATGAGCATGACACTCACACACCTGCCTTACCATCTTCAGACATTCCACATCCCCATCAAGACATCCTCGTGCCTCAACACATTTTACTGCAGACCCTGATACCTGAGCCCCCTGCCTTAGGCTGCCAGCACCTAGCCTCTAAGCTTAGGAGGAGTCAGGAGATTAACAAGATTGTGACAATGACTCAAAGATTAAAGACATATAGGAAAATGGAGCTAATAGAGATGAAAAGAGGTAAATGATAGTAAGTGCTTCAAAAAGAGCCATAATTATTTGACACATAATGTTTTCTATTAAAGACTTATTTAGGCAGAGTGACAGATACATAAATAGAGAGAGGGGAGAGAATATCTTCCATCTACTGATCCATTACTCAAATGATCCCAACAGCCAGGGCTGAGCCAGGCTAAAGCCACAATTCTAGAACTCCATCTGCAGTGGCAGAGCCCAAGCAGTTGGACCATCTTCAATGCTTTCCCTTGTGCATTGGCAGGGAACTGGATCAGAAGCAGAGCAGCTGGGACTCAAACTGGCACTCTTATATGGGATGCTGGTGTTACAAGTAACGGCTTAACCTGCTATACCACATGCCAGCTCTCAACACTGAAGTTTAATGGGAAAGGTGAAGAATAACCCAAAAGAGCTGCTTTCCAATGTCCCATGTAATTAATAAAGCCCAGTGAGCTGCAGGAAATCTTAGAAGACAGAGTAATAATAATAATGAAACGTTATTAATTACCCTTTATTTTCTGGTGTTGATCTCTCTTCATACACTCCATTTAACGGAAGATTCACATACTCCAATGCATATCTCCTAACATCCATGCTTTCTCCTTACCCTACTTCCTTGCATACACCAAATGATGTCTGCTGTGGTGTGGATATGGCTGAACATGCAAAGGTTCATGTTCTGGAAGCATGGCCTTTATTGTAATGGTGTTGAAGTAGTGGGACATTTAAGAAATAGGGCGAGACTAGCATTGTGGCTTTGCACGTAAAGCCACTGGCTGCAAAGGCAACATTCATATCAGTGTCAGTCTGTGTCCCAGCTGTTTACTTCCAATCCAACTCCCTGTTAATGGCCTGGGACAGCAATGGAGGATGGCCTAAGTGGTTGGGACCTGTCACCCATGGAGGAGACCCAATGAAGTTCCTGGCTCCTGTCTTTGACTTGGCCTAGCCCTGGCCATAGCAGCCATTTGGGGAGTGAACCAGCAGATGGAAGATCACTTTCTCTCTCTTTGGCTATTCCTCTCTCTCTGTAACATTGCTTTTAAATTAATCAATAAATCTGGCCAGCGCCGCGGCTCACTAGGCTAATCCTCCGCCTAGCGGCGCCGGCACACCGGGTTCTAGTCCCGGTCGGGGCGCCGGATTCTGTCCCGGTTGCCCCTCTTCCAGGCCAGCTCTCTGCTGTGGCCAGGGAGTGCAGTGGAGGATGGCCCAAGTGCTTGGGCCCTGCACCCCATGGGAGACCAGGAAAAGCACCTGGCTCCTGGCTCCTGCCATCGGATCAGCACGGTGCGCCGGCCGCAGCGCGCCGGCCGCGGCGGCCATTGGAGGGTGAACCAACGGCAAAGGAAGACCTTTCTCTCTGTCTCTCTCTCTCACTGTCCACTCTGCCTGTCAAAAATAAAAAAAAAAAAATTAATCAATAAATCTTTTAGGAAAGGAAGGAAGGAAGAAATGGGGGGGAAGGAGGGAGGGAGGGAGGGAAGGAGGGAAGAGGGGGAAGAAATGGAAGAAGGAAGGAAAAGAGAAGAAAGAAAGATAGCCCAGCAAAAGAAATTAAGTCATGGGGGCTCCATACGCATGAATGTCTTAATACTATCTCACAGGTAGATTGTTTGAAACCCTAGCACCGCACCTGAATCCCTCTCACTCGCATGCCACTCTCTACTCATATACACATTCCTGTCATTGTCAGGTCACAGCCGTGAGGCCCTCCCTGGAACTGAGTAGATGCTTGAACCATGCTCTTAAACTTCCAGAACTGTGAGCTAAATAAACCTCCTTATTTAATAAACAGCACTCAGCCTCAGTATTTAGTTATAGCAATAGAAAATGGAGCAACACAGTGTCTCAAACTCAGCTCCTCACCCCCTACATGCTCCAAGATTACTAAATAAAGAAGAATATAAAACTGTATGAATTTTTTTCAAATATTGATATATGCATATTAAGAAAATAAAATATATCCAAATATTACCATGGCCATCTCTAAATAACAGGGTTGTGGGTAAATTCTTATTTTTTTCTTGTATTATACAATGGTTGTGTGTCGGCTTTAATAATAAAAGATAATATGGTTTATTTGAAAATAAATGCATTGAATTAGCAGATTGCTAGGCTGAATTAATCTATCCATCCATCTGTCCTTTCACTGTTCATTGAAAAGTGCCATTCAAAGTGTTTTGTGCGGATGTAATCTTAGTTGCACCTTGTATCCTCTCCAAATCACTGAAACAAATGGTGCCAGAGGACTCATCCAGGCCCCTCACCCCTCAGCCAGAGAAAGGCTGTCTCTAGGTAGCTCGCTATCAGATACTGGACACACAGTAATATACGCAGAAATGTGAGCATTCATAAATGGATGCATAGTACATAGACTTGGAAAGCTTGCTCTATAATACAAGCGGCATTTTGACTGCTAAGAGCCTTCAAAAAACAAAATACTCATTTTATCCAGGTCATACTGACATTTTACTTATTACTGAAAAAATTCACTTTCAATGAGTTGCTGAAAAGTCACAGAAATAACAAATTCTATATAAAACCAATTATCCTTAATTTATATTGATTTTTCCCTTTCATCTTGTTTATTATTCTTAGGGACATTTTGGTTTGTGCAGAGCACAGAAGATACTGCCAAGTTCTTTGTGGAACTTGTGTAAGAAAATTTCCATTTTATACTGGAGTTCTAAGGCTGTTACCTAAGGACAATATTCCATGCCCCTGCCCTACCAAGAGGAGAATAATAAAGATCAAATTGCAAGTGCGTCAGATGCATGTGAGGTTTGTCTTACAATTCCTCATTAGAATTATTGATAACCAGCTTATAATCATTATGCCAGAGGAAGAAAAGGTAGAAATGTTGACATGATATGGCAAATCATTGCTGTGGTGTTACTAGAGACTTTTAACCTGAGAACCTATTTTTGAATTACTGAATTTTAGTGACTTGGATGCAAAGCGGTTTGAAGAACTACCACCTCTTTGAATGAAACTGTACTTTCTTGTTCCTTGAGGCCATCAGCAACTGCCTGGAACCTGTACCCTCAACACAGAGATCTTTGAGAAAAGCTTCCAAAGACAGGCACAGATGAAGCTCTTGCTAAAAGCAGCAGAGCCACAGCTGCTTTATGACAGCTCCATTATCACACTGACTGATTGTAAGAAAGAGAGAAAAGGGAATAATAAAGAAGATCTCTCATTCTCGTAGAAGCTGAGCAACTTTGTTTTTGAAAGATTTAGTTATTTGAAAAACAGAGTTAGAGAGGCAGAAGCAGAGACAGAAAGAGAGTTCTTCCATCCACTGGTTCACTTCCCAAATGACCACAAAGTCCAGAGCTGTGCCAATCCAAAGCCAGGAGCCAGGATCCTCTTCCAGGTATGCCCCCATAGGTGCAGGGGCCCAAGGACTTGAACCATCTTCTACTGCTTTCCCAGGCCACCACAGAGGCTGGATCAGAAGTAGAGCAGCTGGAACTTCAACCGGCGCCCATATGGAATGCCAGCACTGCATGTAGCGGCTTTCCCCACCATGCCGCAGTGCCAGCCCCAATGAGCAACTTCTAAACAGAATTTTTTAGTAAGTTTACCGAAAGGTAAAAAAAAAAAAAAAAAAAAAAAAAAAAAAAAAAAAAAAAAAAACAAACAAAACTTTCCTAATTCTTGGTGTCATTCCTAATCCTTGTGCTTTTTTCATTGCTCTAGACATTATTTTCTTTTGCTAAATGCCTGATCTGCAGTGTCTGAGAACAAAAATCCATAAAATTCTTGCCTGTCTATAGTCAACACACCTCACAAATCTTCTAATTGATTTTCAGACCCGAGTAGCCCATTTCCCAAAGATAAGTTCTCCAGACATGAAGCCCGCGTCAGCTTTTGGGAAAGAGCACAGGCACAGGGTGGCAAGCACGCTCAGGCTTCCTCCTATGAAGCGTCTCTAGAGCTGGAACTGGATCTTCCAGGAACGAAGTGAAAGAATAAAGAGAAAGATGGTGTAGCAGAATGGTCACAACTGACGGCTACAACCTTCCCCACTCACCTTCTACGTTAGCGTCTTTCCTTGTGTGAAATACAGCAGGCGCTCTGACTTGATGCTTTCTAAATCATAGGGAACTGTGTCAAAAATCAAATTCCACTTCCTGAGGCCCTTCTAGGTCATTCAGAACTAAATCTCCAAGGACAGAGTTTTATAAAAAGCAGAGTAACTGCAAAGCGGTCAACTGGGTAGGCAGAGAAGGAAGAAGTGCATGGGTTTCTTTTGAGAACAAGGCCTTTAGATAGAGACAAAGCTCAGACTTTTGTAGTGAGAAAATCAGAAGCGATAGAGTGAGTGGTATTGTAACCAATCACAACTGCAGAATCCACAGAGCAGTGCTGGAAGAGAGCAGAGCAGAGCAGAGCAAACACCGGATCCGTCACTTGACAATCCCCAAGTCCTTTCCACGTGACCAGAGAATCTTAGGAGACTTGCCCACAGCGAGAGGTTTTCAATTAAAGAAAGTATTTCTCCATGACAAATTCTTCCTTTCTTTACTATCTCAACACGTGTCCACACACGCATATACGTACCAATTCAGATTTTCTTCCTTGCATATTCTAGAGACAACTCCTGCATGACTGTTAAAAACGTGTTCAGGGGACTGGCACAGTGGTGCAGTGCCTCTGCCTCTGGTGCCGGCATCCCATACGGCACCAGTTGGAGTCCCAGCTGCTCCACTTCTGATCCAGCTCCCTGCTAATGTGCCTGGGAAAGCAGCAGAAGACGGACCAAGTCCTTGGACCCCCCGTACCCACATGGGAGACCCGAAGAAGATCCTGACTCCCGGCTTTGGATCAGCCCAGCTCCAGCCATTGCAGCCATTTGGGGAGTGAACCAGCAGATGGAAGATCTTTCTCTGTGTATCTCCCTCTGTCACTCTGCCTTTCAGATAAATAAATCAATCTTTTAAAAAATGTATTCAGAGTCACAGTCCTGTGTAGATCAGAGCTGACAATTCCTAGCAAGTGCCAACTGTTCCTTTTTCAACACTCAAGCAGATGTTATTAGACAATCAGAGAAAGTGTGATCAGCCAACAATCGGCAATGGTCCAGGTGACCGTATGGAATTGAAACCGATTTTCTTCTAATGAAATAGCAAGGGTTTTAGGTCGGAGGATCTGAGTTCGAGTGATGACTGAGAACCCACATCACTTCTGATTGCCTTGGCCTGTCTTATTAAAAGGGGAGTCTCACTGGGTAACTTCCAAGGCTACAAGTAGCTCTAGTGAAAACACAAGGGTGTTTTCCTCAATCAACTACCAGAAAATTTACCACCACTACCAGTATGGCTATTCATATTAACATATGATTTTCTGCCCCATGTAATAGCACTTCTGCTCCCACAAAAAGGAATCAAAACCATTCAAATAGGCAGTACATGAAAATTAATTGGTCATTTACGATTCCCTTTAGTGAGTTTACCAGCTCCTTTCTAATTAAACAGCACATCTCTACTTTTCAGTTTTTCTCATTTTTTACTAATTAAAAAGTAATTAGATCAATTAATTGTTTTCATTACAAAATCAGAAATTACTATGTATTTATAGCAATCCTGGTCATTGGGGATATTCCCTTCAGAAAATTAAGAAATGTTTCTCTTTTAATGACTGTTTTCTCTACATAATGTGTGGTTCCTCTTTGAAAGTAATGATGATTGGCAGGAAAAGGAATGCTAGTGTTCAAATCCAGTAGCTCTCAGGGTTAGGTTTTCTTGTTTCAATGGTGTAGTATCAATTTTGTTTATTTCTCTATTTCTCTATGAATCACCTGAGGTAAGAAAAAAAAAAACAGATTTTATTTACATAAAAGAAGGTAATAAATACCACTGCCTGAAGACAGATGGAGCTTTCAGGTTTTAAGGGGTGCTGGCCTAAGGAAAATCTTAAGAAAAACATTTGTGATTGTCAACTCCAACTTCAGAGAGTGTCACCTAATCTGTAACAATTTGTAAGAGGGGGCCGGTGCTGGGGCACAGTGGGTTAAAGTGCCAGCCTGCAGTGCAGGCATCCCATGTAGGTGCCAGTTCAAGCCCTGGCTGCTCCACTTCCAATCCAGCTCCCTACTGACCTGGGAAAGCAGCAAAGATGGCCTAAGTCCTTGGGCCCCTGCACCCACGTGGGAGACATGGAAGAAGCTCCTGGCTTCTGCCTGGCCCAGCCCTGGTCTCTGTGGCCATTTGGGGAGTGAACCAGCAGATGGAAGGCCTTTCTCTTTCTCTGTCTCTACCTCTCTCTGTAACTCTGCCTTTCGAACAAATAAAATACATCTTTCAAAAAATTGTAAAAGTATTTAGATAGTAGTATGCTGATGAAATCAATCTCTTGTTCAGTTTAAGAGAAGTAGATAATTTTATAGCCTGGATATTTGCACTCTAAGACACCCAACTCTTTTTGCCAAGTGAAAAAATTGATGACTTCTTTTATTATCTGAAAATAATAAAATGTTATGAACCCATCAGTGTCCTAGGACTTCCATAACATACTTTGCGGCTACGATAAAGTATATCCTCTTACAGTACTTGAGGCCAGAAGTCTGAAATTAAGGTTCCAGCAGGGTCATTTCGTTCTTGGTGGCTCAGTGGTAGAGTCAGTCCTGGACCTGGCTCTGAGCTTCTGTTATTTCTTGGCAATCCCTGGTGCTCCTTGGCTTATGGCAACACAACTCAGATCTCTGCCTCTGCTGTCACACGGTGTTCTTCCTGTGTTTCTATACCTCTTATTCTTTATTTCAGTCTGCCTACAATAATAAAATCTTGACATTCATATTACATAGGCAACTAACCTGAGGCCCAAATCTATCTGACTTCCAAGTTGGTGTTAAATATAGTTTTGCTCATCTAAATCACTCACAATTTCTAGTAGCCAAAAAATTAGAGGGAATAGAGTGTTCTGGAATTGAAAGACAATGACAATTCAATCATTTGCATAGCAATCTTTTTTTGCAATGATATGGATTCAACTGAAATACTCAAAGTACTTCTACTAAGACACAATAAAACCAGAAAATAGGGTATGGGTCATAATGGACATGATTGAAACTTGCTTTTTTCATGAAAATGTCATAAAAGCAATTAGCCCAAGAATGGACATTAAGCTCCATGAGTATAAGGAACTATATCTATTTAGTTCCCCACTATAGCTTCAGGTTCTAACACTATATGTTCAGGTCTACCACATGCCAGCTAAATAGCTGACATTTCACAAGAACATATTAAGGGACAAACATGATAATAAAAGTTTTCCTTACTTATTTTCATTTATCTTCACATAAATGCTGTGAGGACTATTATCACCATTTATACCTTATGAAACTAACACTTAGCAAAAAATAGGTTATATCCAAGTTATAAAGCTCGTGGGTGGTACCACGGGGGCACCAAACTTCAGGTTAATAAATTTGATAACATAAAGAGCAATGATATTCTTCAGCTGTCCAGACATACCACTAGCTTCTATGTAGTTAATAGTTAGAAATCTTAGATATACCAGTGACTGTTAGCAACTGCCTGTCTCATCTCCAAGCATGACAGGAGTAGAAGGCTCTCAGTAAAAGGCATAGTCAGAGGCAATGGCCCCAAGGAGGGTGTAGGGCTGGGGACTATTGGGTGGATTAGTATAGCAGCTTCGGTAACGATGTGGCTATCCTGAATCGTCCACAGGAACCACTGGGCTTCTGAACCAGAATGATAGGAGTGCTGTAATGGGAGTTTGTGGACATGAGGAGTGCTTTAAAATTCATACAGGAGAGATTTTAATACTCTTACAGTCTCTAGATAAAGAGGGTATTGAGATTGACAGGGGCGGGGTGGTGAAGGAGAGGGATCCTTACAACAGAGAGGGACAGGAGTAAGGTGGGTTGCTCTGTATGATGTTTTGCCATTTTACACTTGAGAAGGAACCTGCAGTGTGATGGTACAGGGGAACGTGGAGAGAGAAGATGGTAAGGCCAGCAACAGGAGAGCTAAGCAGCTCAACAAGAGGGGAGTTAGACATTGGTAGAAGGGAAACTTGAGTACAAAGCTTAATTATATTATTTCAACCCAAAAGGGGAGTAGGACAATTAAAGATGATTAAGAAAGAGTCTAAAAACTTGATCTCCCTGGCTCCCTGGAGAGAAGAGAGGAGTCCTCGGGGTCCCTGTGTTTTCCCTTTGACTCCTATAATTATAATACATGAAGGTCTCAGGAATCAAAGAGAACAAAATAAGTGTCTGAGTATTGGTAAACAATTCATTTCTTACCTGTTAAGAACAGTTACCTAAATCTCAACTAGAAAACAACCAACAGTTACATTATCAGTTAAATGAATAACAACCAAGTCTTCCCTAATTCCCAGACACATCTGACTTGGCTCCAACCTACATTCTGGTTCAAACAGTACCAGCAACAGCAACATCCCACTTTGCTCTGACCATAGCAAAAACAAACATAAACAAAGAAAAACAGCTATATATTCCTGCCCTTTGTTAAGTGCTTATAAACCAAATGCCATCAGAATTTGGGGTAGATATTGCCTGTGGTTTCTGGCCCATTTCCGCCCTTAAACACTAAATAGAGCCTATCTGTGCTAATTTCTCAGATCTCATAACATCTTTCACAACTGGTACACTGGCCTTACAAATAAGTTTTTCAGTCAATGGCTTTGGACCTATAAATTCTCTCCATAGAGCCCTCAGTCCAGTAAGCAACCCATGGAGAGCAAATACCACTGGCACATACATTTTGAATTCCAACCTAGAAAAAAACACAACAAAGAACATAGACTGTGCTTCAGTAATAAGAATATTTTTGAAAGTTATCAAATAAATTATTTCATCTTTAATCTGTGGAAGTGTATGGCTTTCTGAATATACTGGGCTCATCATATTGGGGAATAAGCCTTGAAGGTGGCTGATTCAAACAGAAATAAAGGAACAAGTGCTAACATCAGAAATCCTGATTCTCCTAGAGTGGATGATTGGCTCATAATAGAGACAGACAGAATAGCATGCTACACGTCCTCAGGTAATCTCAACTGGCTATCGCAAGAGGGGAAAGGCTATGATGTCACACAAGGACATTCAGAGGGGCATCCACTGCCAACATTTCACATCTAGCTATTCATCCATACCTTCTGCCAACAAAGATGCACTGTCCATACTATGTTAGATGATGAGTCAATTCTCTCTGTTCTATAGATCCATTGATTACATATGTTCCCTCTAAGTATCACTCTATCTCTAGCTAGGAAATGCATAATCATCATAATAGCTAAAATATATTGAGCACTTAATAGGTACTAATTTCTGTGTTTTACATACACAGTATCATGTATGGTGTGAAGAGTCTTACACGTATAATCCCACTCAGCCTTCAAAATAACACAATGGTGTTAATTCAATTATAATCTGTGTTTACAGAGGAATAAAGTGGAGGTTGCATTGGTTAACTTGCACAAATCCAAGTCCCTCTTACTCTTTTTTTCCTTGCTCTTAAACATTATTATGTTCTGCTAAACTAGTAGTCAGGGACTACTCAATAATGAATAATTATGTGTCCTAGTGAGGTGGCACAAAGCAAATTCTGCAACCTTGACATCACACAACTCTTTAAAAACTTACCAATGCTACTGCCCTACACAGTGTTATCCAATTATATATGTCCTTAAGTTAAACAATTTTAATAGGTTAGTATTATGTCAATGAAGGACAAAAACCTGTTTCAGGAGAAGGAAATAAAGAATGCCTCAAAAATATCACCCTGAAGTCACTGGGCTGTGTGGTTCCTGACCCTGCTGTCCATGAACTCCACATTTCTTTTTTTTATTATTTTATTTTATTTATTGATTTATTGACAGGCAGAGTGGACAGTGAGAGAGATAGACCGAGAGAAAGGTCTTCCTTTTCCGTTGGTTCACCCCCCAAAGTGGCCGCTGCAGCTGGCGCACTACGCTGATCCGAAGCCAGGAGCCAGGTGCTTCCTCCTGGTCTCCCATGGGGTGCAGGGCCCAAGCACTTGGGCCATCCTCCACTGCACTCCCGGGCCACAGCTGAGAGCTGGCCTGGAAGAGGAGCAACCGGGACAGAATCCGGCTCCCTGACCGGGACAGGATCCGGCGCCGCAGGCGGAGGATTAGCCTAGTGAGTCATGGCGCCGGCCCATGAACTCCACATTTTTAATATGGATAGCATAAAGTCTCCCATTTTCACATTTTAGAAATCCCAGAAGTATAGTTCTACAAGATGACATGGAAAATAGTAATACAATTGTAATAAAAGATCTAGGCTATACAGAAATGAACAGTTGTGGACGGATTTAGAGAAATTTGAAAAGAAGGTGTTACTCTGCAAGCAGACTAAGGAAAGTAATAGTTACCAGTTGTTTCATGATGAAATTGTGTTCCCTTGGCATCATGAGCGACAGACAAAAAGACAGCAATAAAAGAATGTGTTAATAGGGGCCTGCACTGTGGCATAGAAACTTAAGCCTCCCTCTGCAGTGCCAGCATCCATATGGGTGCCATGTCAAGTGTCAGTTGCTCCACTTCTGATACAGCTCCCTGCTAATGCACCTAGGAAAGCAGCAGAAGATGGCCCAAGTGCTTGGGTCACTGCAACCACATGGGAGACTGGGAAGAAGTTCCTGGCTCCTGGCTCCTGGCTTCTACCTGATCTAGCCCCAGCCATTGCGGCCATTTTGGGAGTGAACCAGCGGATGAAAGATCTTTCTCCCTCTCTCTCTCTCTCTTTCTCCTTCTCACTGTTTCTCTGCCTTTGAATAAATAAATAAGTCATACAAAAAAGAATGTGTTAAGAATCTCTATCAAGAATAAATCGGGCTGGCAATGTGGCATAGTGGGTAAAACCGCTAACTACTGTGCCAGCATCCCATATGGGCGCTGGTTCGAGTCCTGGCTGCCCTACTTCCTATCCAGCTCTCTGCTATGGCCTGGGAAAGCAGAAGATGGTCCAAGTCCTTGGGCCCCTGCACCCATGTGGGAAACCCGGAAAAAGCTCCTGGCTCCTGGCTTTGGATTGGTGCAGCTTCAGCCGTTGTGGCCATCTGGGGAGTGAACCAGCGGATGGAAGACCCCTCTCTCTCTGCCTCTCCTTCTCTCTCTGTGTAACTCTGACTTTCAAATAAATAAATAAATCTTTTTTAAAAAAGAATCAAATCAATTAATATTTAAATAGTGTTCCCATTTTCAGATTTAAAAGAAATTCAAATCAGTATTTACTTATTTACCTTTTTGTGTAATAGTTTTAACATTTCAAGTTAACAGAAGCAATAAATCAGTACCCAGGACAGGTAATCAATTAAGTAGTATGTTTCCAGGATATTCTCAACAGTGATAGATTAAGAAAAATAAAAGTCACCTTCTTTGACCATATGAGGCATTTCTTTTTTTAAATCTTGAGAAGAGCCCAATGTCAATTTTTCATTGGTAAACTAAGAACACTGCACAAAGCAACAAAGTAGATAAATAAACAAAGTAAACTGCTAACGGTGATATTACTTATCTCACTAGTCTAACACCTTTAGGGCAACACTAAGCCATGCATTGAAATTGCATGTACCATTTTGGACATTCTCTCTGATCCATTACGCTTTCTTCAGTAAAAAATTAATTATGTTGTCATTCTATAATTCTCTCCCGAATCATTTATGCAGATGTCAAGGACGCATCTGACACAATTCAGAGCCCCATAATGTTTTTAACTAAAACATTTAAAATGTGGTACCTAAATAAGGAATTGCTATGGATTGAAATGTATAAAAATCAAAGTGGCAATTTTTAGGTATTTTTTAAGACATGCTTATTTTTATATGAAAGGCAGAGTTACAAAGGGAGAAAGGGGGAGACAAAGAGAGAAAGAGGTCTTCCAGTTACTGGTTCACTTCCCGAATGGCCACAAACCATAGCCAGAGTTGCGCCAGGCCAAAGCCAGGAGTCAGGAGCTTCTTCCAGGTCTCCCACATAGGTGTAGGGGTCCAAGCACTTGGGCCATCCTCTGCTGCTTTGCCAGGTGCATTAGCAGGGAACTGTTATCAGAAGTCAGGCAGCTGGGACTTGAGCCAGCACCCATATGGGAGCCAGCATTGCAGGTGGCAGTTTCATTCCCTATATCACAACACCAGCCCCAAAAGTAACAACTTTTGAGAAACAAAACCTTAAGTATATTTTGAAAAACATATGTTGTGACTTTTCCAAGGATGTCATTGCTGTTGCTTTTCTTTTTCACTGGATTTAGGCTTGCCTTAGATGCTGAGGCCTTTTCTGACAGATATTTGAAAGAAAACTGAAGATGGATGTGTGAATGCTGTTTTCTACTCTGTAATGTAGTTAACTACTCTCACATCATACATTCATATTGATTTTTGATAAATTCTCTGAGGAGAGAATATGCCAATTTTCAATTTTCAAATTATCATTCCAAATTTTATGTCTTTCCTTTTGGACTCATATTCTCCTGATAAAAAGCCTTGTATACATTTCTAAATCACCATAATTTTTATCTAATTTATAAATAAATTTTTATCTAATTTATAAAAAGTAATCTTTTTAAAGATTTTTATTTATTTATTTGAGAGTTAGTTACAGACAGAGAGAGGGAGAGAGAGAGATATGAGACATGAGAAAGAGACAGATAAGGGATGCCAGTGCCACAGGTGGAGTCCCAGCCAACTCTGCCATAGTGCCAGCCCCAAAAATTAATTTTGAAATATGACATTATTTTTTAGCACAATTTCCCAGCACATCTGATGGAGAATCACCAGAGAATGCTTCCAAACACTGCACTTGCACCTTCCTCAGATCTTCTCTCCATTGGACAGTTTTAAAAGATATTCAATCTTCCTTTAAAAATGCACATTTTCAATTGAAAGTCACTCGGAAAGGCCTAGAAAAGTCAGTTCAGGTGTGGAGAATGTTTAATGTTTTATGACGTCATGGTATATCTACTGCCTCATAGAATTCTTACGGGAACCTCCGAGACAGTGCAGATGGCACAATCCGACCCTGCAGTGCAGGAAGCTGAGGCTTAAAGAGGTTAAAGATGAGTCCGTTTAGTTAACCACGTTGTAGTGAAAGGGGAAGAAAACGCCGTCATGGGGCACCTGGCTCTTACCAAATGGCATCCTGACAGGACAAAGAAGGTTCCGATCACGTTTGCTTCCTTGGATCAGGAAAACTCATGTATAAGCTGCAGCTCTCTATAAAGCTCCATCTAGTGACCAACGAGATGTCCCAATTCAAGTAAACAAGGAATACTTTGGGGACTACACTCCCCAGGCTCGTGGAGAGCCAAGAAGTCTGCTAACAGCTAATTTCTCTGTTTTTTTTAAATCTAGTGCATGAAATTGTGGGTTCTGAGCCAAGATTCTGTCTGCTTGGGCCACTGACTTTCTATCTTATCCTGAAAACTAAACTTGATTTGTTTCCCTAACTAGCTGCAAAATGGCTACAATGACTGGTCAAGGAAGTATAGAAATCCCTTACTTAAATTGCTATATTCTATATAAATTACAGATTAGTATTAGGCTATGGTCCCATACACCTTAGGGAGAATACATGGGGATACTGGTCAAGAATGACATCTTGGGACCGGCACTGTGGCGCAGTGGGTTAGTTCTCCATCTGTGGCACCGGCATCCCATATGGGCACCAATTCTAGTCCTGGTTGCCCTTTTTCCAATCCAGCTCTCTGCTAGGGCCTGGGAAAGAAGTAGAAGATGGCCCAACTCCTTGGGCCCCTGCACCAACAGGGGAGACTGGGAATAAGCTCCCAGCTCCTGGCTTCAGATCAGTGTAGCTCCAGCTGTTGCAGCCATTTGGAGAGTGAACCAACGGAAGGAAGACCTTTCTGTCTCTCTCTCTCATTGTCTGTGACTCTCTGAAATAAATAAAATCTTTTAAAAAATGACATCTTTTAGAGACAGATTTCAACACATATTACAGGACAGTTATCATCAAAACAGCCTGGTACTAGAACAAAAATAGACATTTGAACCAATGGAATCGATTAGAAACCCCATAAATTAATCTATGTACCTACAACCAATTAATCTTAAAAAAAAAAAAAAAAAAACACAAGATAAAATCTCTCCCTGGAGAAAGGTACTTTCTTCCGTAAAAAGTTGGGATTATTAAATTTCTGCATGCAAAGGTATGAAATAAGATCACTATTTTACACCCTACACAGAAATCAATTCACAATTGATAAAATATCTAAACCTGAGACATGAAACCATGAAGTCACCAGAGAAAAATATCACAGAAATAATGCAAAGCATAGGCTAGGACATACTGCGCAAGACCTCAGAGCACAGGATAAAAGCAACAATCCACATCCAGCTAAGCCGCCTCTGCACGGCAAAAGAAACTCTCAACAAAGTTAAGAGGCAAAAGACAGAATGGGAGAAAATAGTTACAAACTATAAATTTGATTAATATCCAGAATATATAAGGAGCTCGAAAAACTCAACAAAAACAAACAAAACAATAAAAACTTAGTTAATAAATGCTCTAATTTTAGCAACATTTTTAAATTCTACTTATTTTAAATTTTTATTTAAGGTATACAAATCATATTCATGTATTTCATATATACAGACTGAAGAACATAGTGATACCTACAACCCTAGCCTCCATCTGACCCACACTCCCACACTTCCTCCTCGTTCCTCTCTCTTTTTTCCTAAAGATGTATTTATTTATTTGAAAGACAGTCTTACAGAGAGAGAGAGAGAGAGGGAAGGAGAGAGAGAGAGAGAGAGGTCTTCCATCTGATGGTTCACTCCCCAATTGGCCACAACAGCCAGAACTCTGCCAATCTGAAGATAGGAGCCAGGAGTTTCCTCCAGGTCTCCCACGTGGGTGCAGGGGCCCAAGGACTTCTGCTTTCCCAGGTCATAGCAGAAAGCTGGATAGGAAGTGGAGCAGCCAGGATTCGAACCAGCACCCATATGGGATGCTGGCACAGCAGTTAGTGGTTTTACCCACTATGCCACAGCACCGGCCCCAATTTGATTCTTGATAGTGTGATTCTTAACACATTCTTTTTGTAAGACTTATTTATTTATTCAAAGGCAGAGAAACAGTGAGAAGGAGAAAGGGAGAGAGAGAGAAAAATCTTTCACCTGCTGGTTCACTCCCTAAATGGCCGCAATTGCTGGGGCTAGGCCAGGTAGAAGCCAGGAGCAAGGAACTTCTTCCCAGTCTCCCATGTGGATGCAGTGACCCAAGCACTTGGGCCGTCTTCTACTGCTTTCCCAGGCCAACTTTCCCAGGCAGGGAGCTGGATTAGAAGTGGAGCAGCTGGGTCTCGAACCAGTGCCCATATGGGATGCTGGCACTTCAGGCCAGGGTGTTAATCCACTGCACCACAGCGCTGGCACCCTCCCTCCTCTCTTACACCTTCTCTTAATTTTTATAATGATTTTTCAGTTTACTTAATTCTCATAAAATTAACCCACAATAAGTAAAGAAATAGTAAGAAGGAAAAAGCACCATTCCTCAAGAGAACAGCCAAGGGATGTAAACAACCATTAAATCTCAAATGCCAATTTCACTCCTATACATGAAACATAAAGTATTTGCCTTTTTGGGGACTGGCTTATTTCACTATGTGTAATGCTTTCCAGATGCATCCATTTTGTTGCAAAAGACAGGATTTCATCTTTTTACAACTGAGTAGTATTCCATAGTGAATATATATCACAATTTCTTTACCCGGTCATCACTGATGGACATCTGGATTGATTTCTTATCTTAGCTATTGTGAACTGAGCTGCAATTAGCATGGGGGTACAGGTAACTCTTTCATGTGCTGTTTTCATTTTCTTTAGGTAAATTCTCAAGAGTAGGATGGCTGGATCATATGGTATATCAATTTTCAGCTTTCTGAGGTTTCTCCATACTGTCTTCCACAATGCTTATACTAGTTTATATTCCCAGCACCAGTGGATTAGGGTACTTTTTCCCACATCCTCATCAGCACTGATTATTTTCTGATTTCTATATGAGAGCCATTCTAACGTGAGCAAGGTGAAACCTCATTGTGATTTTTTTCAAAGATTTATTTTATTTATTTGCAAATAAGAGTTACAGAGAGAGGTAGAGACAGAGAGAGAGGTCTTCCATCCACTGGTTCACTCCCCAGATGGCTACAACGGCCGGAGCTGCACCAATCCAAAGTCAGGAGCCAGGAGCTTCCTCTGGGTCTCCCATGTGGGTGCAGGAGCCCAAGGAGTTGGGCCATCTTCTACTGCTTTCCCAGGCCATAGGAGAGAGCTGGATCAGAAGAAGAGCAGCCGGGACTAGAATCGGCGCCCATATGGGATGCCAGTGCTTCAGGCCAGGGTGTTAACCCGCTGAGCCATAGCGCCGGCCCCTCATTGTGATTTTTATTTGAATTTCCCTGATGGCTAGTGATCCTGAGCATATTTTCATGTGTCTGTTGGACATCTGAATTTCCTCTTTTTAAAAATGTCTGTTGAAGTCCTTTGCCCAATTCTTAACTAGGTTGTTTGTTTTGTTATAGTTGAGTTTCTTGAGTCCTTATAGATTCTAGATATTAACCCTTTATCAGTTTCATAGTTTGCAAATATTTTCTCATATTCTTTTGGTTGTCTCTTTACTTTGCTGAATATTTCTTTGCAATGCAGAATCTTCTCAGCTTGATGTAATTCCATTTGTCAAATTTGGCTTTGACTGTCTACGCTTCTGGAGTCTCTTTCAAGAATTCGTTGCTTATGTCAATGTCCTGAAGAATTTTTCCAGTGTTCTCTAGTAATTTGAAAGTATCAGGTTGAAGCTTAATCCTTAATCCCTTTCGAGTCCATTTTTGTATAAGGTATGGGTAGGGTTCTTGTCTCATACTTTCACACGTGGAGATCCAATTTTCCCAGCACCATTTGTTGAAGAGACTGTCCTTGTTCCAGGGATTGATTTTAGCTTCTTTGTCAAAGATTAGTTCTTTATAGAAGCATGGATTGATTTCTATTCTATTCTATTCTATTACATTTGTCTACATGTCTATTTTTGGGCCAGTACCAGGCTGTTTTGATTACAACTGCCCTGTAGTATGATGTGAAATCTGATATTGTGGTGCCTCTGTCCTTGTTTTTGTTTAATATTGTTTTAGCTATTTGGGGTATCTTGTGCTTCTATATGAATTGTAGCATCTTTTTCTAGATCTGAGAAGAATGGAACTAGTATTTTAATTGGGATAATACCTAATCTGTACATTGCTTTCAATAGTATATATATTTTGATGATATCAGTTCTTCCAGCCCTCAAACATGGAAGATGTTTTCCATTTTTTGTGTCCTCCTCTATGTCTTTCTTTAATGTTTTACAATATTCATCATAGATATCTGTGACATCCTTGACAAAATGTACGCCAAGGTATTTAATTTTTTGTAGCTATTGTGAATGAGATTATCTGGGAAGTCCTTTCTCAGCCAGGATATTATCAGTGTATACAAGGCTACTGATTTTTGTGTGTTAATTTTATATCCTGCCATCTTATCATACTTTTTTATGAGTTACAATAGTCTTTTAGTGGAATCTTTTGGTTCCCCTACATAAAGAATCATGTCATATGTAATTTGAAATAATTTGACTTCCTCCTTTCCAATTTGTATTACTTTGATATCTTTTTCTTGCCTAATGGCTCTGGCGAAAACATCCACACTATATTGATTATCAATGGTGAATGTGAGTATCATTGGTTCCAGATCTTACTGTAAATGCTTCCAACTTTTTCCCACTCAATAAGATGCTGGCTGTTGGTGTGTCATAGATTGCCTTCATTATGTTGGGAATGTTACTTCTATACCAAATCTGCCTTAAGGTTTTCATCATGAAAGGATGTTGTATTTTATCAATAACTTACTTGTTGTATATATTTTTTTCACACACCAAAGTAAATTTATTTTCATTTGACTTGTTGGAGTATTCTTGTATACACATACATACACATATTCTCCAGATATATATATATATATATTTAACTTTTATTAAATATGAATTTCAAAAGTACAACTTTTGGATTATAGCGGCTTTTCCCCCCATAACTACCCTCCCACACACAACCATCCCATCTCCCTCTCCCTCTCCCATCCCATCCTTTATCAAGATTCATTTTCAATTATCTTTATATACAGATCTACTAGTATTTACTAAGCAAAGATTTCAACAGACTGCACCCACACAAACACAGAAAGTATAGAGTACTGTTTTAGCAGTAGTTTTACCATTAATTCACATGGTACAACACATTAAGGACAGAGATCCTACATGGGGAGTAAGTGCACAGTGACTCCTGTTGTTGATTTAACAATTGACACTCTTATTTATGATGTCAGTCATATCACCTAAGGCTCTTGTCATGAGTTGCCAAGGCTATGGAAGCCTCTTGAGTTTGCCAACTCTGATCTTATTTAGACAAGGCCATAGTCAAAGTGGAAATCCTCTCCTTCCTTCAAGAAAGGTACCTCTTTTGATGGCCTGTTCTTTCCACTGGCATCTCACACAGAGAGATCTTTTATTTAGTGTGTTTTGTTTTTTTTTTTTGTTTTGTTTTTGTTTTGTTTTTGTTTTTTGTTTTTTTTGCCACAATGTCTTGGCTTTCCATGCCTGAAATACTCTTATGGGCTTTTTAGCTGGATCTGAATGCCTTAAGGGAAATTCTAAGGCCAGAGGGCTGTTTAAGATATCTGCCATTCTATGAGTCTGCTGTGTATCTCGCTTCCCATGTTGGATTGTTTTATTCTTTTAATTCTATCAGTTTGTATTAGCAGACACTAGTCTTGTTTATGTGGTCCCTTTGACACTTAATCCTATCTTTTTGATCAATTATGAACTGAAACTGATCACTTTGACTAGTGAGATGGCATTGGTACATGCCACCTTGATGGGACTGAATTGGAATCCCCTGGCACGTTTCTAACTCTACCATTAGGGGTAAGTCCGGGTAAGCATGTGCCAGACTGTACATCTCGTCTCTCTCTTATTCCCATTCTTATATTTAACAGGGATCACTTTTCAGTTAATTTTAAATGCCTACGAATAATTGTGTGCTAATTAAAGAGTTCTATTGAGATAATCATATGTTTTTTTATTTTTCTGTTTATAATTGTGATGTATCTCATTTATTGATTTGCAAATGTTGAGCCATCCCTAAATACCAGGGAAAAATCCCACTTCATAAGGTTAAATATCTATCTGATGTGTCATTGGATACTACTAGCCGAATGTTGTTGAGGATTTCTGCATCTATGTTCATCAGGGAAATTAGCCTATATTTCTCCTTCTCTGTTGTATCTTCTGTAGGTTTAGGAATTAAGGTGATGATAGCATCATAGAAGGAGATTGGGAGGACCCCTCCCCTTCAATTTTTTGAATAGCTTGAGAAGAAGTGAAATTAATTATTCTTTAATTGTCTGGTAGAATTCAGCAGAGAAGCCACCTGGTCATGGGCTTTTCTTTGTTGGGAAGGCTCTTTATTACTGATGCAATTTCTGTCTTGGTTATTGGTCTCTTAGGGTTTTCCAAGTTTTTATAACTCAATTTCTTTTAGATTTTCTAAGTTTTGTTGTCAAATAGCTCTTTGTAGTAATTCTTGCTTTTTATTTCTGTGGTATCTACTGTTATATATCCTTTTTCATCTTTGATTTTACTAATTTGGTTCTTCTCCCTCTTTTATGGGTTAGTTGGGCCAATGGTGTATCATTTTTATTTTTTTCAGAAAACAGTTCTTCATTTCACTGATTGTTTGTTTTGTTTTTGTTTCAACTTTTTACTACTTTTTTATTTGAATTATTTCTTTCCTACTCCTCCTAAATTTATGTTTGGTTTGTTGTATTTTCTAGGTCCTTGAGATGCATTGATAGCTCATTTTACTTGATGACTTTCCAATTTCTTAATGTAGGCATCTGTTGCTAAAAAATTCACTTTAATCACTGCCTTTGCTGTTTACTATAAGTTTTGATATGTTGTATTGCCATCTTCATTCATTTCTAGAAATGTTTTGATTTCCATTTCGATTTCTTCTATGACCCACTTTGCATTCAGGAGCATGTTGTTCAGTCTCTATGTGTTTGCATATGATCTAGGGATTCTTGAGTTGTTAATTTCCACCATCATTCCATTGTAGTCAGGAAAGATGCATAGTATGATTTCATTTTTTTAATTTGCTGAGACTTGCTTTATGACCTTTTATATGGTCTATCCTAGAGAAATCTCCATGCACTTATGAAAAGATATGTATTTTGAAACTGTCAGATAAAAGGTTCATTTTTCAATGGACAATATACACATTAAAAGGTGTAAATAAAACCATATTGAAGTTTCACCTTACCTCAGTTAGAATGGTTTTCTACCTGTTTCCCTAGATCCTCACCAACATTTGTTATTTTTTTATTTTCTGTGTGAAAACCATTCTAACTGAGGTAAGGTGAAACTTCAATATGGTTTTATTTACATTTTCCTGATGGCTAGTTATCCTGAGCATCTTTTAATATGGGAGCATATTATTCAACCATAAGATAGAATGAAATACTGTCTTTTGCAACAAAATGGATGCAACTGGAGATCATTATACTTAGTAAAATAAGCCAATCAAAAAAAGCAAATATGTTTTCTCTGATTTGTGGCAGATAATATATAGATTACAAAATACATAATACATACTACTACTGAAATTAATATCTTTAAATTTGATTATTGTCTATAGTGCTTATCTTAATTCCTAAGAACACTGGTATTTCTATTTACTACTTGTTGAATTGTTTATTTAGTAGATGATTAAGCTCATGAATATACAGTAAAATGAAAGCATGTCATTGTAAAAATTAAAAGAAAAAATTAGAAAGGAGTGCAGGTGGGAAGTGTTGCTATGTTCTTAAAATTGTACATATGAAATATATGAAATGTTTTCTTTACATAGATAAATAAATCTTTAGAAAAAGATACTGCTTGAGATGCCTACATCTATATTGAACTACCTTGGTTTGAGGTCAGGCTTCACTTCTCATTCCAGTTTCTGGCAAATGCACACTTTGAGGGCAGCAGGTGATGTTCAACTACTTGGATCCCTGACATCCATGTAATATTCATCGTTTTGGTTTAGGACTCTTTCTGTCTGGCCCAGCTCCAGCTGTTGTGGCATTTGAGCAGTGAGCCAGGAGATGGAAGTTCTTTCTTTGTCTCTTTGTTTGCCTGTCTCTGTTTCATGATCTTCCAAGTAAAATTGTAAAAAAGAATAAAAAGAATGAGTTATTTTAAAAAATATATAGCATAAACTAGATATAATATTTTTAATGATTTATTTTATTGAAAGACAGACTTACAGAAAGAAGTAGAGCCAGAGAGAGAGAGGTCTTCCATTCTGTTAGTTCACTCCCCAAATGACTGCAACAGCCAGAGCTGAGCTGATCCGAAGCCAGGAGTCAGGAGCTTCTTCCAGGTCTCCCACGTGGGTGAAGGGGTCCAAGGACTTGGGCCATCTTCCACTGCTTTCCCAGCCCATGGCAGAGAGCCGGATTGGAAGTGCTGCAGCCAGGACTTGAACCGGAGCCCATAATGGGATGCCAGCACTGTAGGCAGCAGCTTTACTCTCTACACCACAGTGCTGGCCCTTCCATGTCCAAGTTCATGAAAAAATGTACATTAAAAATTATGCATAGATTTCACTTTTTGCACCAAAATAAACTTATCTTTCACTTCCATTTTCCATGAATTCTCTCAAGCACCATTTTGTAGCCTTCACACTGAAAATGTAAATGCTTAAAAATGATAGAAAAAAATCAGTCACATTTGGGGCTACTGATCCAAATGAAAAGCCAAAAAAAAACTGAATAACATTCCAGAAAAAAAAACAGTCACGATTTCAATGGATATTTCAAGTGCTGATATCAATGCCTCCTGCTCAACTGCTAACCTTGGTTGACCATTTGAATTAGTCATTATCATCTCTTCCTATTATCCTCTTCACACCAACCAATTACTCTCCCACTGAAATAATCTCCACTATACATCAAGGAAAACCATTGGGTTGTCTTGTGTTTGGTTTAATTCCACATGGGCACAGTTATGAAGATACAATTTAGTATGTGAGGACTAGATTTCACTTCTGGTGGATTCTGGGAGTGCTGTGGAGCATCCACCAGTAACAGAAAGTAGGTGATTTTGCTGAACACCACAGGGAATTATTTATGAATGGTACCTACATAAAAGGCAATGGCCAGTCTCCCAATTAATCAAATTCCAAAGCATCTTAGTATAGGAAGTCATTTTGGCAATTGGGAGTTCATTAGCTATGGAAGACCCCTACTTCTCAAATAGCCATAAAAGATACCATGCAATGAAAATAATCAACCATTAGGAAGTGATGAATGTTGTGTCATAATGACAATAAACTGAGTGGTATTTAAATACAAATAACTTCCACCCTAAACTTGCATAATTTGTAGGAGGACTTTAATATATGTCTGTGAAACAACAACAAAAATTAATCTTGCCTGAAGAGGTTCTGAAACTAAATAGCCAGTTTCCTAATGATTTTCATTAGCTGATCTGAGATGCATTTATTCCTCCTTTTGTTTTAAAAATTAATTTCATAAATTAATCAATGTTGAGGCCATGTAGGTAGTCTTTTTGGTATGCCATATCTACTGTAATGAAACACAGTCCATATCACTGTTTGACAGGCTGGGAGCTACAAATTATCAATGAAAGTGGCAGAGGAAATGATACTAAGAGAGCTAGCAACTGAACTACCCACTTAGATAAATACAGCAAACATGAACTGCAGCATCCACTTCTTGTCTGGTTTAACTCTGAATGTTTCACTCCACACACACTTTCTTCTTTTAATATCAAATACAAAAAACTTGGTACGTCATCATCATCACCATCTCAACTAAACAAAGCACATCAGTGGGACACCAGGTCTTTTAGTGGCCAATACTAAACCGTATCTGGGCAGAGGAAATAATCTATGAAGTCCTTTACATGAGTGGGAAAAGGTCTAGCACAATGACCTATGTAAGCAACAGCTAAGTGAATATCCTTGAAGACCACTGTGACAGATGTCAGAAAAACGCAGTGAGCATGCCTTCTGGGCTACATCAGTTGAGCTCAAAACTTCACTATGTATTCCACAGTGACACTGTGAGGAGAGCATCTGAAATCAGCTTTGGAAACCACAGAAATGAATTGAATCTCAAACTGTTCCTGGGCCACAATCATATCTTTTGCACTGTGTTCTGCTATAATTAAATAATCCCCCACTGGCATCCCATTGAGCTAATCTGCTCTTTTACCCATAGGCTGCTAAAGGCTTATATTAAACATGCAGTAATGAGGCAGCTTTGCCCTCCTACTGTCACAATTATTTTAATATGTCAGATAAGATGGACCTATTATGATAATATTTCATCTTGGACTTCCCCCACAGAATTCTTAGTGCTTCCAAATATATTACTTCAAATCCTGCCTACATTCCTTTAGGAAAGATGGGTAAAACTGTTGCCATTCCCAATTGAAATCAAATTAAATGGGAAATCTGGGCTGTTTAAAACTGATGCCACCATTCTGACAGCACTACCTGCGCAAGTTCAATGAAGAAAGCAGGTGAATTAAGTTATCCCTGCCACAGCAGATCTATATGATTGCTGTTGGTAAACCAGAAGTTCTCAGTCCTGGGCAAGATACCTGTGCATGTGTCCTATCAGCCCCTAAGACATTTGTTACTCATATGATTTAAAGTATAAAATAACATGAATGATTTTCTCCTTTCATAAATTGTAGCAGATTTAAATTTATCTCTTTAAATGAGCCTGTCACTCACCAAATATCTGATGTCATCCTAAAAGGAAAAGTTGATATTACATTTGATATAATAGGAATTAAAAGAGTATATAACCATGTTAAATTGTCAACAGCAATTTTCATATGTGGGAAATCTATAAAAAAGTGGAAAATCATTCATTTATACCTAATTATCAAGCTAGCTTTGTCTGCTTACATGATTAAAATAGTCAACTGTTCATATGAAAAATCCTAGAACATACCAGAATTACTACAGGCTTTGCAGAGCTAAGGTGAAATCTATGGATAACTTGAGATTTGCTCAAGTCACAAAATCCCAACATGGTAGACCCCAAAGAAAGAAAAAAATGTCACAGTAATGTGCTTATACTGGATTAGTTGCATAAAATGCTGTCTAACAGCTCAGAATCAGGAATCAAATTGCTTGGACTTAATTCTCACATCATTATGTCTTACAAGATTCATAATTTAAGGCTTATTAATTATCTCACCCATGATGCCTCAGTTTCCTCATCTGCATACTGAGCATCATAAAATAGTATCAGATTCACAAGGTTTATGGACACTATCATCACATCAGAATTTGTAAAATGATAAAATGTATCTGTCCCATAGCACACACTCAGTAAAGCTCAAAAATTCAGGTTGCCAATATTATTCCCAAATTTTGCTAGTCATTTTATCACTTGGGACCTTTGAAAGCTATGTTGCTTCCTGACACATATTTACTGAATCAGTACAGCAGGTATATCCCATGTAATTTATTTCATAATAATTCTGTAAGTGAGTCTCGTGGTCTGATTCTGTTTTAACACTATTTTAGCACCAAACAATCCTAATATTTATCTCAAAGAGTTGCAAAATGCTTGGCAACAATCTATGGTCATGGGAACAATATTTTTCATACACATTAGTCTACCAGTTAACATTTATTTATATGCACATGTGTTTGATCAGTAAATCTAACTCATGTTAATCATTCACCATGATAGTTTATTTCAATTACTTCTACCTAGCTATAAGAAATCATGTTAAATTGGCAGACAATATGTCTTTCTGAAGCTTAAGTACAGTTGATTAGATTACTATCTACATATAAATTTCCTCATGGAAGAGGTTCATTAATGCTCGTTATTTCTAGGCCAGTGAGGTGGCACCTCCCCTGCACAATAGCTGCTAGCTTATTTAACTGGATGAAGTTTATATTTTTTAAAACATGGGAAATTTCATCAACAGAGATGTATCCAGTAATAGGTAATTTCTTGAAGATATTTATTAAGAAAAGCACTGAAACAGAGATGCAATCTTATTGAAAATCGGACTTCACAATAGCTAATAGTAGCAGGGGCTGCGTCAGCTTTCCATATGTAGGACTTCCTGTCACCCATGTCCCCAGCCATATCTGCACCACAATGGCTCTCTAAAAGTCATAATACAAGAAAACAGACATGATTGCATTTAGGTCTAAAATCTATCTGGAACTTTCAGGGGTTTAGATGCGGTAGCCTGCAGCAGACAAGATAAGAAACACCTCATAAAGATGCACTCAAAGGACTGTTTTCTCTTTCTCTGGAAAGAAAGGATTATATGAAATAGTATCTAAAATTATCTTAGAAAATTCTTCTCATATGCACAGGCAGACGCATATTGTCAGATGACCTCTTTCTTCTTTAATAGCCAAATACCATAATTAGAGATCTTATCAGAATAGTTACTCTTTTCTGCATATATTTATTGAAAGAGAAAGGGTTGGTATGAGACAGAACATCCCTCCATCTCTGGGTCCTTCACTGACCTCCCGTATGCCCCCTGCACAGTGATTAATCTCCCCTAACCTGGAATTATTCTAATTCTTATTAATGGCTTGCAAAGCAGGGAATTATTGAAAGGATTAAATGTGACAATGTGAAATTGATTCATTTCTTAATATACAATAGGGATTCAGTAAATATAAGGATTTTTTTAAAAATCTCTCTTCTTAAGTAATAATCATTCTCAGTTAACTGCATACTTATAATCTGTTCCTGCATTTTGAAACAGTAACAGAGAATCATTTCTCGTTATATTTTATAATCAATGCTAACTAAAAATTCCATGTTACATTTCTTTCAATCACATGAACATGAAAGGTTCTGAGAGGGCTTATGATTTCTACTGATCCCAGAGCTCACCTTAAACCTCGAGATTTATTTGTAGGGGCTGGCATCGTGGCAGCAGGTTAAGCTGTCATGTAAAATGCTGGCATCGACCATGAGTGCTGGCTTGAGTCCTGGCTGCTCCATTTCTGATCGAGTTCTCTGCTAATGTATCTGGGAATTCAGTGGAAAATGACCCAAGTTGTTGGGCCTCTGACACCCATGTGGGTGAGCTAGATGAAACAGCTGGCTCTTAGCTTCAGCCTGGCCCAGCCCTAGTCATTGTGGCCATTAGGGGATTAAACCAGTAGATGGAAGGTTTCTCTTTCTCACCCTCCCTGTTACTCCTTCTTTCTTTCTCTGTAACTCTGTCTTTAAACTAAATAATTTTTAAAAGATATATTTGTAAACATTATGGCTATTTGTATTTGAAACGAAAAAGAAAGTAAGAAGAAAGGACACAAGAGGAGGAAATGTAGGGAAAGTAAAGAGGAGAAAGAAGCAGAGAAATAGGATTTTTGTAGAAGTGAAAGAGTAGAGAAATACAAAAAATGATGTTACCTCTAAAAAAATAATTACTTAATTTTTGACAAAAATTATTCAATGTTACTTTGAATGTTTTAGATATATACTAGTCACTAAGATCTGACACTAAAAGGGGATTAAATTCAATCATTCATTCAATATATATTAGATAATGCATTACAATAAGCCTGTGGGTTATACAAATACACACAGTCAAATAAATATAAGCTGGAAAAGACCAAATAATATTTAGAAATAAAATGACTAGCAATATAAAATGACAAATGTCTCACTGTAGTGTTTTACTATATAGAATTTTAAAATCCTGATCCTGTGATAGAAGCAACATATGCAATAAATCAGTTAATGTAGAATCTGGACTCAAATGTGATGTCAAATGACTATGTGAATTTAAGTGAGTCATTTAAATTTTCTGGCACTTAATGAGAGTATAATAATATCCCTCCTACACACAGGATAGTGCATTGTAGGAAAAAAAGGAATGAATACCTCACTAAGTAGTTTTGACAATCAAGCAAACACATATAAAATCTGTATTAATCATAAACTGCTATAAAATATCACATTTGTGAAAAATTTTAGTAACATACAGCTATACATATATATTTCTTTACAGTAGAATAAGCTATTTTTTTAAAAAATATGAATCATTCATGTTCTTGACACAAGCATTTAATCTTTTAGGAATACAATTTTTGAATATTAAAATACAATCTAAATCATTGGAATATGAATAAAATATGACTGTTTTAAGGGAAATTTTGACTCAAGTTTCATAGTCTACATGGAAGGATAAATAGGTAAAGTACCAATGTTTTATAGAATAATAAAAGTATATTTAAAAGCTAGAGACAAAATTTCATTATAAAGTGCAAACAGGCCAAGGAAAGGGGTGCCTGCCTAAATCGGACTCTCACTGCCCATGACCCCAAACCCTCTACATCCTGATCAGAGGAAAATGAACACCACACCATCAGCAAATCTAGGACACAGAGAACCAGAAACCCTGCTATACACAGGACCAACATGCAGTGCAACCCTAGAGAAGGCCAAGGGGCACCTAGACAAAATGTGAGAAAGACATGGAGAACACAGGGCATGGGATGAATCCAAATTACCCACGATAAAAGAAGTTTGCTTAGTGAGAAGTCGCAAAAAGGAATACTTTCTTCCTAGGGAATCAGAGCATGATTTCAAGGGCTTCAGGTTACAGCAGCTTTAGAAAGGGAGAAAGAAGAAACAATGCCCTCCAGAATCTGGGTAAAGAAGAGAAAAAGAAGAAAAGGAGGGATTAATGAAGCCAGAGGAAAAAAATGAAAAACCATAAAACAGGACCTAATATTCCCCTTCTCTTCTCTCCAAAAACTGGAGCCCAGTAAGACCACAGTGCTCTACTCAGCTGAGAGGGGGTATTTTTTTTTAAAGATTTATTTATTTATTTGAAAGAGTTACACAGAGAGAGAGAGGTCTCCAATCCACTGGTTCACTCCCCAATTGGCCGTTACAGCCAGAGCTGAACCAATCCAAAGCCAGGAGCCAGTAGCTTCTTCTGGGTCTCCCATGCAGGTGCAGGGCCCCAAGGACTTGGGTCATCATCTTCTACTGCTTTCCCAGGCCATAGCCGAGACCTGGATCAGAAGTGGATCAGCCAGGACTTGAACCGGTGCCCATTGGGATGCCAGCACTGCAAGTGGTGGCTTTTACCCACTATGCCACAGCACTGGCTCCATAGATGGAATATATCTTGAAGTCTGAACATAAGACTATCCATGGACTTCTATTATTGGAGCCAACAATCATTATGCTGGCTGGGCCTCTGGAAAGTGGCCAAAGCTCAATGTCAACTCTGCACTTGATAAAGACCACACCCTCCAAAGCACCAACAGAGAAACTCAGAACCAACTGAAACTCAGCATCCCCTTTGAATAATTTGTCTGTCGATGAGCTGTCTAGGATATGGGTTCACAAGGTTTTAGATAATCAAGTTCAACGTGGGCCTTTGATTGGGGCAAATCTCAATTCATATTGTGATGATTTAAAACTGCTGGACACAGTTAGGTAAAGGTCTTCAAACAAGCTTTCATATGCAAACAATTGTTTGTGAGCTATTTGCCAGGTGTGCAATCCACTCCCAGTGTATAGTAGTTTACCAAGATGAGCAAATTATTTGCTTCGATAAATTGGCTTTTTTTTTTATTTTGACAGAGTTATAGACAGTGAGAGAGAGAGAGAGAGAGAGAGAGAGAGAGAGAGAAAGGTCTTGCCTCCATTGGTTCACCCCCCAAATGGCTGCCACGGCCGGCACTGCACCAATCCAAAGCCAGGAGCCAGGTGCTTCTTCCTGGTCTCCCATGCAGGTGCAGGGGCCCAAGCACTTGGGCCATCCTCCACTGCCCTCCTGGGCCACAGCAGAGAGCTGGACTGGAAGAGAAGCAACCGGGGCTAGAAGCTGGCGCCCATATGGGATGCCGGCGCCACAGGCGGAGGATTTAGCAAGTGAGCCATGGCACCGGCCCTTTGATAAATTGGCTTTTAGAAATTTCCTGAAGCTTACAGAAAATGCATTTATTAATTCCATTGTTTTCTTCCTGCACAAAAATTTCTTGGAATGTAAATTAAAATCCTATTGACAAGGGAAGCCTCATTTTCCTAAATACTTTAGATATATTTCTTTGGCTTTTTTTAAGGGTGGAGGAGAAAAAATTCCCTTGAGTTCTATGAGACTTAGACATACAGTAAAATTGTAGCTGCTTCTTCTTGGGCCAACTCCATTTGTCATACCCATACCTCATATCTCAAACTCGATAACTGGAAACCATAGTGATCATAATACCAAAATTATCCAAACACATGAAAATAACACAGGATTTCCCATCTCACTGGAATATAATTTTCTCCTATTTTTATTCTTTGAAAATATTTATTTATTTGCAAGGCAGACAGACAGAATGAACTGGTTCATTCCCCAAATACTCACAGTATCCAGGGCTGGGCCAGGATATTCACTCCCCAAATACCCACAATGGCCAGGAGCTGGGAATTCTATCTGGATATTCCACATGGATGGCAGGGACCTATGCATGGCAGTCATTTCTGCTGCCTCCCAGGGTGCACGTTAGCAGGAAGCTTGTATCTGAAGCAGAACCAGGCACTGCTATTTGGGACGCAAATATCCCAAGCAGCATCTCAACTGCTCCTCCAAAAGCTTGCCCCTCCCATATTTTGACCAGTGAAAAATCTACTCACCCTTCAAATACCTCACTCTTAGCCCTATCACACAGATTTTGATTACCTTCTGCTCAGTAACATCTTAATATCTTAATTCTTGAACATATATGTCATTGAATCTCAACATGACTTTAAAATTTTTCCGTATTTTCCCTATTTAGGCTCTGTATTCAAGGCATAATTGTGTCCTTTTTCATCGTAATTTCCAAGAATCTAACAAAATAGTAAATGTTTAGTCCATATTTGTTGAACGAACAATTGAATGAAGTCCACGGAGAGATGGATGTATAGATGGTTGGTTGTGTTTCTTTAAAATTTGCAGAAACAGTTATATCTTTTTTCTGTGGAGGAGGAGTAGCAGAAGGATGCAGTGTATAGAACTCTATAGCTAATCATATGTTTTCTCAATCTTTCATTTATTTATTTATTTATTTTTGACAGGCAGAGTGTACAGTGAGAGAGAGAGACAGAGAGAAAGGTCTTCCTTTGCCGTTGGTTCACCCTCCAATGGCCCCATGGCCGGCGCGCTGTGGCCGGTGCATCGCACTTTTCTGAAGCCAGGAGCCAGGTGCTTCTCCTGGTCTCCCATGGGGTGCAGGGCCCAAGCACTTGGGCCATCCTCCACTGCACTCCCTGGCCACAGCAGAGAGCTGGCCTGGAAGAGGGGCAACCGGGACAGACTCCGGTGCCCCGACCGGGACTAGAACCCGGTGTGCCGGCGCCGCAAGGCGGAGGATTAGCCTAGTGAGCCGTGGCGCCGGCCTCAATCTTTCATTTAACAAGTACTTATTATATACATTGTATAGGCCAAGTACTGTGCCACTTGCTGGGTTTTAAAAGAAAGGTAGGGCCTGTAGTATGTCTGCCATATGGGGAAAACCACTTTCTCACTGTAGCTACTTCACCCTATGAACAACTATACTACCATGGCAAAACACCGTCACTACCACCAAAACCAGCGACCTAATCTCAACTACTATCACCACCACCATCACACTAAAACCATCAATAACATCACCACAGTCACCCAGTCATCACCACCCTAAGCATTGTTAGCATCAGTAGCATTAACCAAAGAGCCAAGGGTGCTGTCCTAAATAAGACCTGAGATTCTAAATTTTCAAACAGAAGTAACATGATGTTGATTTCACAGGACTAGGAACCAAATTCCAACTCGGAAATGCTGACAGTGCAGTCCACAGCTTCAAAGCTCTCTGTTTCAGAGAACATCTTTCTTGAGCAGACCAAAAGCTCTAAAATGTCGTGTTTCACTGCCTTTCTCTCTGCCTTTCAAATAAAACAAAAAAGAAAAAAAATTAAGTTCAAGAGGTTATAATCATGAATAGGGACAAGATTGGGAAGAAAAGTACTTGGAGATTTTAAACGAAATTCAAACTCCTGAGAATGTGAATAAGATTTTCCTTACTATGAAACTCTATTTTCAAACCCTAAAAAGAGATCATTGGGCCATTGGCAAAAAACTGAGAGTCAAACTCCTTTACAGGCCATAAACAAACATACCTTGCATTCAATGGAACTATGGAGACAAAAAGATAATCAAAATAATTTCTCGGACGTTAAACTATAGAAGTGTCTGTCATTGTCCGATTTTCATTTCCAAATGGAAAGATATAGGAATGAGCTGCTATACATTAAAAATTGTGATCCAATATCTATTTTACTATTTACTGATTCTCCAACACTTGCTCACTTGGTTTGCATTTGCTGATTAACAGAATATGAAAAATATTTTACTCTCAAATCTTTAAATTTTTTTCTGCTAAATCCTCACTGCTATTGCTTCCAGTTACAATCAGAATTTGCTGGCTGGCGCCGTGGCTCACTAGGCTAATCCTCCGCCTTGCGGCGCCGGCACACCGAGTTCTAGTCCCGGTTGGGCGCCGGATTCTGCCCCAGTTCCCCCTCTTCCAGGCCAGCTCTCTGCTGCGGCCAGGGAGTGCAGTGGAGGATGGCCCAAGTGCTTGGGCCCTGCACCCCATGGGAGACCAGGAGAAGCACCTGGCTCCTGGCTTCAGAAAAGTGCGATGCACCGGCCACAGCGCGCCGGCCGTGGGGCCATTGGAGGGTGAACCAACGGCAAAGGAAGACCTTTCTCTCTGTCTCTCTCTCTCACTGTCCACTCTGCCTGTCAAAAAAAAAAAAAATGCCCATTTACAGAATTCCTTTTTTTTTTTTTTTTTTTTTTTTTGACAGACAGAGTGGACAGTGAGAGAGAGAGACAGAGAGAAAGGTCTTCCTTTTTCCGTTGGTTCATCCCTCAATGGCCGCTGCAGCCGGTGTACTGTGCTGATCCGAAGCCAGGAGCCAGGTGCTTCTCCTGGTCTCCCATGCGGGTGCAGGGCCCAAGCACTTGTGCCATCCTCCACTGCCCTCCCGGGCCACAGCAGAGAGCTGGTCTGGAAGAAGGGCAACCGGGACAGAATCCGGCGCCCCAGCCGGGACTAGAACCCAGTGTGCCGGCGCTGCAGGTGGAGGATTAGCCTAGTGACCGCGGCACCGGCCCATTTACAGAATTCCTGAAAGCTCCACATTACCTACCAGGTTTCTGAATGGGGAAAACAGACAGATACAGACAGATGAGCAAGGGCAGGTAAACAGACTCTAAATCAACTAATTTGCATGCAATGCAACTTTTTTTGTGAAAAATATATCAAATATACTCTATATCAGTTTTTCATACCTGGTATAATTAGTTACCACAAAATTAGTGGCTTAAAACAACACAAGTGTATCTTCTGCTGTAATAAAGAAGTATGAAATGAGTCTCATTTGGTTAGAATCAAAATATTAACCAAGTTGTGTTCCTTTCTATAACGCTTTGATTTCTTTGATCTTCTCTTTAGAGGCGCCCACACTCCTTGGTCTGTGGTTGCTATCCACCTGCAAAGGAGCATCAATGGCTCCACTTCTCACATCGCTGAATCTCTTTTCAGCCTCCCCTTTCCCTAGATTGATCCCACCTGAATAATTCAACATAATCTCTCTATTTTAAGGTATATTGATTAGCAAACTTAATTCCATATTCTACCTTCATCTCCCTTTGTCAAGTAACATAACATCCTGGTAGTGTCCAGGGGATTAGTACATGGGCATTTTTAGTGGATCATTATTTTAGGCCATAATCTATTATCTGGCATGAAGATTCACAAGGAAAATACATTCAGCCCATATCAACATCCTAAAAATCTTAACCGATTACACAATCAATATAACTGCCTTATGTATCATCCCTTTATTGTAATGACATTCAGTCTAAGGTGGTTACTGTCCTCCCAGCAACCAAAAATCAGACTGCTAACCAGTGGGAGATGAGAACAGATTTTCAATTTTGGTTTTGGTTTTTCAAAGGATCACCAGAATAAAACCATCTCCAGTTTTTCTACAATATTGAGATATTTTATTAGAATTATTTTCCTGTGAAGTTCAGTATGTAGCCCCCGGGTAGATCTTGACCAAATCCATTCCCACAGAGGTATCAATATGAGTACTTTTAATCCTATGAGAATCATACCAATTCAGATATCTGAGATTGCCAAATAACCCTCCCCCCTCAGAAAGACACTTCAAATTTCAAAACAAAAAAAAAGACAAAACACACTCCATTCAATTTTAACTAACTATAATTTCATCTAACATGCCAAATTTAAATAAAATTTTGTGATTTGAAGCTTATATATTTTTATATTTACCTCTCTTTTTAAAACATCTCTTTTGTTGCAATTCCACACTGTAGAATACCTACTTATCTTGTATTCTAGTTACAATTCTCTGTGACTGTTCTCATTTGCTTACCAGATTTTTTTATAATTTTTAGTAAATAAGCATGTAAGTATAGTTGGGTCTGAGAAAAAGACTTTTCTAGTCTAGCAATAAAGAAAAAACATTGGCAAAGGCAAGAATGACAAATAGAACAGTTTTTCCTTAGGAAATACTGGCAGACAGTAAGTTTTTTCTGAACTTGCCTACAGTTCCAATTATGCTTTGCTACACATGTGCCATACAAAATCTATCTAGAGATCTAAAGAACAAGATGTATGAAATCTCAATTGAGAAAAATTTATAGCAGCCTAGCTGAGTGTCCAAACACATCTCAAATACCGCATTATTAAGTAGCCTTGCTTCTAATGCATTTTTCAGCTTCCTAAGTTGGGGGCTCAACTGCAGTCTGGTGGTAGCTCTCTCTAGACATGTCAGATGCACAATTGCTGGCCTATTCTTTGGGTTCCCCTAGAGAATTTTCTTATTAGAGACAAAAAAAAATAGCACATTTGACTCCTTTGGTGATTTTTCTTCTATGTGCCTGCCTAAAACTGCATATCTTAGCTGCTGTGTGTTTGTGGTCAAACCCAGACTCTATGTTGGGATAGCTCTCCACATATTCCTCTTGGGAAAGATCACTTACAAAACGATTCTAAGCCAGTTACTACTTGGAAGCACCATAAACCCATGGGAAAACACACAACCCTACCCCATTACTGGTAAAAGTACAATTTATCTTTTTCTTTGCTCTGTTCCTTGAAGCACAAACTCAAAGAGAAACCTGCCAAGTCCTGTAAATGATCCCTTTGAATCTTTTTTCATTTGCACATTTGCATTGTTTGAAAATAAAAAAAGAGGAAGATGGATGAAAACGTTTGCCTTTTCCATTCCTAGAACTTAAAACATCCTCTGCAATCCTCTACATTCTTTCTTGCTTTTCCTCAAACTTGTCATAAAAGACAGAACTACACAATGGAACAAAGCTGCATGTGTGAGTTATTGCTGAGAAAAGAGCCACCCAGGATAACCTGGCCATTTTACAAGCACACAATTTGAAAACTCCACATGAGTGAAAAATAAACTCTCAGTCTTCTTTGTTAGAGCAGTTAGTCCACTTAAATTAGTATAGACCTATACCCAGAAGTGAAGTAATGCTTTAAGAAAACCTAATCTACATGGCTTTGGATTAAGTCAGGTAGAAGGACACCAAGACAATTGATGTTGGAGATTCTGAAGATAATTATTTGATTTCTACACTGACAAAATGTCAGTAAAAAAAATACTGCTTAGCATAACTTGAAGGGCATTTTATGCCTACTGAGTCATAGCTTGAGGCCAAGAGGATGAACAAAAAGACTCTACGTGTATGCTAATTGGCATTGGTGTGAAGAAACATTTCATGAAAATAATAAGCCGTATTTTTTTAAAATGGGATCTTTTAAGGGAGAAATGAAGTAGTGTTAAAAGTTAGATCTTCCATACTTGAAAAATCTAATTCTAGACCTCAAACAATAACAGATGGAATTTTAAAAGCTTTGAGTGAAAAGGTCTCAGTAAGATGTTTAAGAGAACAGAGTGATTCAGTCTAATAAAAATTTAAAAAAAAAACTGATTAAGAGTGAGATCTATTCAAGCATTATTTTGCATAGCCTCAAGGTAGCTGCCATTTAGCTGAGGGAAACATGAGGGAAAGGGAGCAAGGAAATAAAATAGATTTCAGAACTATTTCTTTAAAACGAAATTTGGGTGTGGGCATTAGCACAAGTAACTGGCTAGACACAGACATCAGAGCCAACCATGCTTTTGAAATTGCAATGCCAAAGAAACCACATGCCTAATTCAAAAAGTTTTTGCTCACTTAAACTATAAATTCAGCCCTCCAAGCTCTCTCTGCCAGCACACAGGCTGGCAGTCCCCAGAAAGGACAAACTCTTCAAGCCCCAAGGAGAATGACAGATGGACAAGAACCAACCAGAGACAGAGTTGGGGACATGGAGAACAATGAACAAAAGAGTTCCTCCTGGAGATGGCAGCAGGTTCTAATTGAAGGAATTATCTAGCACCAAGTCAGGGGACTTTTACAATAGTGGTCCAGTGGCATTTCAGTATGTTGCTTAGACCACTGATCATGCTGTCACCCATTCTTCATTCAAAATTAGTGTTTACTGGCATTATTCTGACCCCATTTAATTACTGTATAGTGAAAAGTGGTGGTGATGTGATCTATGACATCAGTTCTGAAGTCACACCATAAATACCCATATTCAGATCTGACACATTGTGCTACAGTATTGTCCCCTGGTATTTATTCCAGATGCAAAAAAAATGCATAGAACTGGAGTTGTCTTCCTTGGGAAACAGGTCAGTGTGTTATATGGTGGTATGAACAGTGCGACTGATCATTGGTGAGCATATGGGCAAATTTTGAAAAGTTCAAAGATACGTGTTGATCATACCATTTCATTTTTCTTGTGAAGAAATAGCTAACATTTATTAGATTCCACTCTAACTAGGTAAAGCCCTATGACTGAGTTTTGGCCAATAAATGTGAGTGACAGAGATATAATCTACTTCCAATCTGGGTCTTTAAAGGTCTCTCATGATCCTCCATAATGTCTTCCTCTTTCAGGAAGACAAGGGAAGATGGCTCAAATACTTGGGCCCCTGCTGTACATGCAGGAGATAGAGATGGATTTCTTTGCTCCTGGCTTTGGCCTGGTCCAGACTGGGTGGTCACAGCCATTTGGGAAGTGAACAAGCATATGGAAGTGTTGTGTGTGTGTGTGTGTGTGTCCCTCTCCCTCTGTTCCTCTTTCTTTCAAATAAGTAAATAAATCTTTTAAAACATTTCTTTATTCAGGACCAGCATGTGGCATAGCAGTATAGCTACTACCCATGATGGCAGCATCCTCTATGGTGCCAGTTTCTGTCCCAGCTGCTCAAGTTCTGATCCAGCTCTCTGCTAATGGCCTGTTTAAAGCAGCAGAAGATGGTCCAACTGTTTGGGTCTCTGCACCCATGTGGAGACCCAAATAAACCTTCTGGTACCCTGACGTCAACCTGGCCAAGCCTTGGCCACTGCAGCCATCTACGGATTGAATCAGTACACAGATTTCTCTCTGTGTCTCTCCCTCTCTCTGTAACTCTTTCAAATAAATAAGTAAATCTTTTAAAAGTTTCTTTTTAAAGAAGGATTTTAACTATGAAAAATCACTATAATAGTTATAAAACTATACAGTTTATTTAATTCATCTGAAATGAAATTTGGTAGTTTTGTCTATTATATAAAAGTTGTTGAAATCATATGAGTAGAGATGTTTGCAGCAATCTATCATTTGTCCTGTTAGTATGTTATACTTTTGACTGCTTGTTGTTATATTCTTTTATTCCTGATTTTGGTAATTTGTGCCTTCTCTCATTTTCTCTCTATAATTCTTGCTGGAGGTTTACCTACATTACTTATCTTTTCAAAGAAACAATTTTTCAACTTTTTTATTTTTAATTTCATTGATTTCTGCTATTATTAATTCCCTCTGACTGCCTTCTTGGGTTTATTTTCCAATATATTTGGATTGTTATACATTTCCATCTAGGCATTCCTATAGCTACATCATGTATATGTATGCTTAATTTGTATTTTTAGTCAGTTCAGATATTTTGTAATTTCTCTTGAGAATTCCTCTTTGACTTATTGATTATTTGAAAATGTATTGTTTGATTTATTAATACTTGGGGAATTCCCTGTTATTCTATTGCTAATTATGGTTGAATTCCTCCATTGTCTGAAAGCAAACTTTGTTTGATTTCCATTATTTTGAATGTGTCAGGGTTTATTTTATGACTCCAGATATGATGAATCCCATCTGCTGTTGTTGAACAAAGTATTCTGTACAATTATATTTGTCAGATTGTGGTATTCAGTTCTTCCATATGCTTTCTGATGATTTTCTATTTGTTAGATCTGTTTTTAGACCCTAGTAGTCTTCAAACATGATGTAGGATTTGGCAATTTCTCATTTAAGTTGTGTCAGTCTTTGCTGTGTGTATTGTGCTAAGATTATGTTTTCCTGGTTAATTGAATCCATTATAATTATATGTTATTCCTCTAACATTGTTTAGTTTTTTCTCTCTGAAACAAACTTCTTATATTAATAATATAATCATATTGACTGCCTTAAAATTAGTGTTTTGCTTGATATATCTTTTAAAATTTATGTTTATCATTACACTTGAAATGACTTTCTTGTGGATGACATGCACTTTGGTGGAATTTTCTATAATCTACTCTGACAATCCCTTGTGGATCCAAACTACTTAGATTCAAATAACTATTGATTTTGGACTTTTTTCTGTTTGCCTGGTTTTCATTCCCCTGCATTTTTTCACATTAGGTTATTGAAACATAATTATAATTTGTGCAAATTTACCCATTGTAATTTTTACTGTATCTTGTGGAAATCCAGTTTTCCCAGCACCATTTATTGAATAGGCTGTCCTTGCTCCAGGATTTTCTTTTGATCCTTGATCAAATATAAGTTGGCTGTAGACGTTTGGATTGATTTCTGGTGTTTCTATTCTGTTCCATTGGTCTATCCATCTGTTTCTGTACCAGTACCATGCTCTTTTGATTATAACTGCCCTGTAGTATGTCCTGAAATCTGGTATTGTGATACCTCTGGCTTTGTTTTTGTTGTACAAGATTGCTTTAGCTATTTGAGGTATATGTGCCTCCATATGAATTTCAGCTTCATTTTTTCCAGATCTGAGAAGAATGTCTTTAGTATCTTGATTGGTATCGCACTGAATCTGTAAATTGCTTTTGGGAGAATGGACATTTTGATGATGTTGATTCTTCCAATCCATGAGCATGGAAGATTTTTCCATTTTTTGGTATCTTCTTCTATTTCTTTAAGATTTTGTAATTCTCATCGTAGAGATATTTATTGTTCTTGGTTAAATTTATTCCAAGGTATTTAATTGTTTTTGTGGCAATTGTGAATGGGAATGATCTTAGAAGTTCTTCCTCAGCCATGGCATTGCCTGTGTATACAAAGGCTGTTGATTTTTGTGCACTGATTTTATATCCTGCTACTTTGCCAAACTCTTCTATTTCCAATAGTCTCTTAGGAAAGTTCTTTGGGTCCCCTAAGTAAAGAATCATATCATCTGCAAAGAGGGATAGTTTGAGTTCTTCCTTCCCAATTTGTATCCCTTTAATTTCTTTTTCTTGCCTAATAGCTCTAGATAGAACTTCCAGAACTATATTGAATAGCAGTGGTGAGAGTGGGCATCCCTGTCTGGTACCAGATCTCAGTGGAAATGCTTCCAACTTATCCCCATTCAATATGATGTTGGCCATGGGTTTTTCATAAATTGCTTTCATTGTATTGAGGAATGTTCCTTCCATACCCAGTTTGCTTAGAGTTTTCATCATGAACGGGTGTTGTGTTTTATCAAATGCTTTCTCTGCATCTATTGAGATAATCATATGGCTTTTCTTCTGCAGTCTGTTAATGTGGTGTATCACATTGATGGTCTCTCCATTATTCGAGAGTCTTATTTGTATCATTTTCATTGTTGCTTAAATCCTTAGTTAAATTTACTCCCATGTATTCTATTGTTTCTGACTATACTTTATCTGCAAGTTTGTTACAGGTGTTTAAAACACTACTAATTCTTGTGCGTTGATCTTATATTTTGCAACTTTACCGTATTTATCAGTTTTTTGGTGAAGCCTTCAGGTTTTACAATATATACAGTCTCACTAGCTTCTTCCTTTATTATTTGTATGCCTTTTATTTCTTTCACTTGCCTAACAGCTTTGGAGAAGATGCCCAGTACAATTTTGAATAAGAATGGGTTCACTGACCATCCTTTTCTAGTCCCAGATCATGGAGAAAATGTTTGCATCTTTTCCCCAATCAGGATGAGGTTGACTGTTGGTTTGTCATACAAAGTCTTTATTATGTTGAGGTACAATGCTTCCATATCTAATTAGCATACAGTTTTAATCATAAATATATGCTGAATTTTACCAAATGCTTTTTCTACACCCATTGAGATGATTTTTTATCCTTCATTCTATTGATGTAACATATTTTGTTTCTTGATTTGCATATGTTGAACCATCTTCACATCTCTTAGATAAACTTTATTTTAGTCATTGAGAATGGTCTTTTTTATGTGCTGCTGGATTCAATTTGTGAGTATTCTGTTGGGAATTTTTACCTCTGTATTTATCAGGGAGACAGGCCTGGAATTTTTTTGTTTAGCCTGATCTTATTTTGCTATCATAATAACTTTGGTTTTGTGGAATCAGTTTGGAAGAGTCCTTTCCCTTTTTATTTTTTGAAATACTTTGAGAATAACTTATTCATTGATCTTTTCAAAGAGCTAGTTTTCATATTTATTGATTTTCCCATTGTTTTTCTGTATTCATTTTCATTTATTTCTATTCATTTTTATCATTTATTTTTCTTCTACTTGAATTTGATTTAAATTGCTCCTATTTATCTAATTTCCCAGTATAGAAGCTTAAGGTATTGATTGTAGATTTTCTATTTTAATATGTGCATTTTAATACTATGAACTTCTAAGTACTGATTTCACTATATCCCATACTTTTTAATAAGTTATATTCTCATTTTGTTTGCTTAAGAGTATTTTCGTGGCATTTTCTTGAGGTTTCATCTTTGATATGTGGCTTATTAAGAATAAGAAATAGAAAGGTAATTCAAAAAGTTTGTGGAAAAAAAATGAAAAGTATGAGTTTTATTTTGGTATAATTTTTTGTTTTAAAATGTTTATGTCACAAAAAATTGTTTTAATAATATATGGAAAATATGTATTATGAAAATATAAATAGATTTCAATAATTTTTGAACCAAAATAAATTCACAGTTGCAAATCATTCTTTCCATCATCTTTTTGCAGTATCCTTGTATGTTATTTCATTTGCAAATATTTACAACCTAGAATTTTTTTTATATTAGGAAGAAATGATAGTGCTATTCACAACATTTATGCCTTCATTTTTTTTCTGCCTACCAATTTCTCACAGAGGGGTATTGAAGGTGTCAACTCTAATAATGGATTTATCTATTTTATGCTTAACAGAATTCAATAATTGTCTCGTATTTTGGCACTCTGTTTTCAGGTACACACATATTAAAGATTGTTATATTATCTTTAAGATCTAATCCCTTAATGATTATGCAACATTACCTCCTTATCCCCAATAATCCTTGTCATTCTGAAGTCTGTTCAGCCCAAAATTAATATAGCTTGTCTAGCTCCATTTTAATTTATGTTGACATGGCATCCCTCTGCCTTTCCTTAAACTATCTGTAATCTGTACCTTTATTTTCAAATTTGTTTTTCTTATAGATAACAACTAGATCAGTCTTGTTGCTACACTTATTGTTGTTGCTGCTGTAATCTCTGTAATCTCTTTCACTTTGTGTATATTTATTGTATTTTTTTATTATTTTAACTTTTATTTAATGAATATAAATTTCCAAAGTACAGCTTATGGATTACAATGGCTTCCCCCCCCATAACTTAGCTCCCACCCGCAATCTCCCCTTTCCTTCTCCCCCCCCTTCCATTCACACATTCACATCAAGATTCATTTTCAATTCTCTTTAAATACAGAACATAAGTTTAGCATATATTAAGTAAACATTTCAACAGTTTGCACCCACATAGAAACACAAAGTGAAAAATACTGTTTGACTACTAGTTATAGCATTAAATCACAATGTACAGCAATTAAGGACAGAGATCCTACATGAGGAGTCAGTGCACAGTGACTCCTACTCCTGTTGTTGACTTAACAAATTGACACTCTTGTTTATGGCATCAGTAATCACCCTAGGCTCTTGTCATGAGTTGCCAAGGCTATGGAAGCCTTTTGAGTTCACCAACTCTGATCATATTTAGACAAGGTCGTAGTCAAAGTGGAAGTTCTCTCCTCCCTTCAGAGAAAGGTACCTCCTTCTTTGATGACCTGTTCTTTTCACTGGGATCTCCCTCCCGGAGATCTTTCACTTAGGGTTTTTTTTTGTTTGTTTGTTTTGTTTTGTTTTGTTTTGTTTGTTTGTTTTTTTGCTACAGTGTTTTGGCTTTCCATGCCTGTAATACTCTCATGGGCTTTGCAGCCAGATCTGCATGCCTTAAGGGCTGATTCTGAGGCCAGAGTGTTATTTAGGACATCTGCCATTCTATGGGTCTGCTGTGTATCTCACTTCCCATGTTGGATCATTCTCTCCATTTTTTATTCTATCAGCTAGTATTTGCAGACACTATTCTTGTTTATGTGCTCCCTTTGGCTCTTAGTTCTATCATTATGATCAATTGTGAACAGAAATTGATCACCAGGACTAGTAAGATGGCATTGGTACATGCCACCTTGATGGGATTGAATTGGAATCCCCTGGTATGTTTCTAACTCTACCTTTTGAGGTAAGTCAGCTTGAGCATGTCCCGAATTGCACATCTCTTCCCTCTCTTATTCCCACTCTTACATTTAACAGCGATCACTTTTCAGTTAAGTTTCAACACTTGAGAATAACTGAACTCTGTAATTAACACACAATTATTCTTAGGTGTTTAAATTTTAACTGAAAAGTGATCCCTGTGAGGAATTTGGAAACCATTATGCTGAGTGAAATAAGCCAGTCCCAAAGGGACAAATACCATATGTTCTCCCTGCTAGGTGACAACTAACTGAGCACCAAAAAGGAAACCTGTTAAAGTGAAATGAACACTATGAGAAACGGTGACTTGATCAGCCCTTGCCCTGACTGTTGATGAATACTGTAATCACTTTGTGTATTTAACAACTAATTGTTTATAGCCATGTCTACATTCCTGTAAAACATTGTTGTTTATAATTTTTACTTGTTGAACACTACATGTAGTTATGCAGTAAGCCTGTAATTACAAATAAATTGAAATTATGCTATCACAAAAATCAAAAGAAAAAAGAAAAAATAATTAGGGAAGGAGTGTGGGAAAGCAGGAAGTATCATTATGTTCTTAGAACTGTATGTATGAAATACATGAATTCTATTCTCATTATATTAATAATAAAAAGAGGAAAAAGCTAAACCTAACCTTATTGCCACTTGTAAGCACCTGCCTGAAATTCAAGAATGGTCTGAATTTACAGACGACTAAACATTAGAAAAGTGAATCTAAAACTAAGGCCAAAGCATTGTTACATTGCTCATCAGATGTTTAATACACACATGTTGAAGAAGCCCAGAGACTTTCAAACAGCTTATTATTTCCATCTAATATGATATGGTGTGTACAGTACTCCTAAATCAAGCTGCAAAAACAATAATTCAGACTTTTTAAAGATGATTATTTCATGACTAGCTTCATTTTACAAAGAAGTTGCAAGATAAACTAGAAACAAATTTATTGATATGACTGAATCATTATCTACCATATTGGTATCTCTTATTAGTTTACTTCATTTATTCCTTATTCATCAAGTAAATTTTTCATCATAGACAATTTCATGCTCAACCCAGAGTTCTAATTTTTATACAGATAATTTTTTCTTATAATAATTCTATAAATTTATTCACTCATTCTTGTTCATCTTTTCCTTTAATTTCTTAAGCATTTATTTAATCAGTGGTTTATAGCATTTCTGAAAATTCCTTTATATGGGTTTTAATTCTACTAACTTTTTTATTAGGGATAATATTTTTCTACTTCTCGGGGCTGGTGCTGTGGTGCAGTGGGTTAACACCCTGGCCTGAAGTGCCAGCATCCCAAATGGGCGCTGGTTTGAGACACAGCTGCTCCACTTCCTGCCCAGCTCTCTGCTATGGCCTGGGAAAGCAGTAGAAGATGGCCCAAGTCCTTGGGTCCCTGCACCCACGTGGAAGACCCGGAAGAAGCTCCTGGCTCCTGGCTTCAGATTGGCACAGATCTGTCCGTTGGGGCCATCTGGGGAGTGAACCAGCAGATGAAAGATCTCTCTCTCTCTCTCTCTCTCTCTGCCTCTCCTCTCTCTGTGTAACTCTTTCAAATAAATAAAAAAATCTTTAAAAAATATTTTTCTACTTTTCATATCTAGTAATTTTTATGTGTTCTGGACATTGTGAATGACAAGAATTCTGGACTATTATGTCTTACATAAGAGGGTATTCATCTAAGTTTTTCCTTAGTATGAACATTATATATATGGAAAAATAAAAACAGTTATTTCCCATATCTTTTCAATGCAACTGTAACAAAGGAATTTTGACAGCAAACTCAGAGTAGAAAGGAAATTCTCTTGAAGAAAATACTACTTATGACTGTAAATTTCCTTTCAATTTTAATTTCTTTTTAACTTATTTTGTAAGGCAAAGAGATAGAGATGATAGAGATAGAGATAGAGATAGAGATAGAGATAGAGATAGAGATAGAGATAGAGGCAGAGACAGAGAGACAAGCTGAGAGAAATCTCTTATCCCATGGTTCACTCCAAAAAAGCTCACGTTAGCTGAGGTTGAGTTAAGCCAAACAAGGAGCCCAAAGTTCAGTCTGGGTCTCCTACATGAGTGGCAAGGGACCCAAGTACTTGAGTCATCACCTACTGCCTCCAAGGCAGGAATTTTACAATACTCACAGTTTTCTATATAGATTGCAACCAATCCATATTGCAACATGAAATATCCTTTATATTCATGTAGTCAGATAGTATATAAACAAAATTCACAAATAATCTAGTTAACTTCATATATGTTAATTAATCATATTTCCTAGTTAATCTTCAAAGATCAAAGATCAGCTCCGAAATCCTATAGATACCACTGTTCTTAAAGATGTTAGAAAACTTATCTTTAGCCACTATTGTGGTGTAGCAGGCTAAGCCACAGCCTCTAGGGCTGGCATCCCATATAGGCACTGGTTCAAGTTCCAGCTGCTCCTCTTTCAGCTGCTGGTACACCTGGGAAAGAAAGCAGTGGAAGATGGTCCAAGTCTTTGGGCCCCTGCACCTATGTGGGTGCAGAAGAAGCTCCTGGCTCCTGGCTTCATACTGGCCCAGTCCTGGTCATTGTAACCATTTGGGGAGTGAACCAGCAGATGGAAGCTCTCTCTCTCTCTCTCTCTCTCTCTCTCTCTCCTTCTCTCTCTATGTAACTCTGACTTTCAAATAAATAAATAAATCTTAACAAAAAAAATCTTTAAAATAATTGTTATTTTCTTAAATAACTATTACTATCCTCAAAACACTATAAGGGTTTTCATATTTCTTCCATGTTCTTTTGGCTTTCTTCCTCTAATTTTATCAGTGGATGTTGTTTCAAGTATTAATTAATGGATGAAGAAAATATTCAGCTGTTTTTTGATTTTATACATCAATTAAAATACAGGTATGCAACACTTTAAAGAGAAGTAAAAAAGAAGACAACTTCAAAAATTCATGGAAATGAAATTTAAAGATAAGCTTATTTTGATGCAATAAATGTTGAAATCCATACACATGATGGATTTTCAAAAAGTTCATGAAAAATACATATCAGGGAAAATGCAATGCATGGATTTCCAAATTTTTTTTAACTAAGTAAATTTCTATTTTAATTCCATTTTTTGTGAACTTCTGAAGTACCCTCCTATTTCTCAATAGCTTGCTTTATCTCTAAATGAGAACTGCATTTTAATGTAAAATTTCTACAAAGTACCATATCAAAGTTAATCGGTCATTTTGCTAAAAGGAAGGAAAGCAATGTGTACCATGCTGGTCGTGCTGGTTGCTCTCCCCTCACCATTGCTTCAGTGCTAAAACCTTATCTTAGAAAATGTGTGACGTAGATGAGAGGGCACGAGAGACATCAAAGAGCACATCAATAAAACACTACAGCACTAAGGCCAGGAATGCCTTTGAGGCTTGCATATTTTTTAAATATTTTATCCACTACCGACCGAACATAGTGTTCTGAATCTAAATAAATAGTTTGAGACAAGGCTTTAAAAAATACTAACAGAACATCAGCAACTTAAAAATAAAGCCATCACTTCCACATGTTATAAAACATGAAGCTTCTTGGTATATTGTTAAAAATTATCTAACTGACTTAATAAGTATGTCCTTTACCAGGCAACATATTTTAATGTTTTAAGGAAAGCTGTCTCCCCAAAGGAAAATACATGAATCAGTGAGAGGAGCCCCAGTGTTACCAAAGGAAATATAAACTGGATTTCTGATTTCTGTCAGTTTCCACTTAATTCAATCCAATTAAGTGATGTCAGAAACCGCACTTTTTACAAGGAAAATGTTAATGCAGAAGAAAAAATATCACATAGAGGTAGTAAAGCTCGACCATAAAAGGGTAGTATCTGTGATGCTGTAAAAAAATACCTGGCACTGAGAAATGTTTTCTGTAAATGCAAAGTCCAAGATCAAGGCACCAGTGAACTTGGTGTCTGGTGAGGTCTCCCTCTCTGCTTCCAAGATAGCAGCTAACAGCTGTCTCGTCCATGGGTAGAAGGGGCAGAAGGAAGGAGTGAACTCCCCCAAAATAGCAATTGAAGAGATAAACGCAGGCAAGCACTGTCAACACAATCCTGAAAAGATGGAAAGCAGAAGTAACCGACTGAGCAGAGCATTCTGTCTGCAAAATGACTATTGCTAAATGCAAAGGATCATTGACTGCAGAAGTCAAGAACAAGTAAGTTGTCATGAGAGGTGGCTCTTAGGAGAAGGGCCCATGTGAGCAACACAGCTGTCTGTGCTTCCCCTACATTGGCAAATGTAGTTGGCAGAATTCTAAGAATGAACCAAACTAAACCTTGGGTAATCCCCTCCCCTTTGAGTATGGATGGAATCTGTGAATAAGATAAGATATCACTTCCTTGGTTGTTATATGACAAAAAGGAGTTTATCCAGGTGAACCCAAAGAAGTCACATGACAGCTTTAAACCCAGAGTTTCCTCAGGTGATATCCAGAAGAAATTCAAAGAAGACAGTGAAGGCCATGAACCTCAGAACTACAGTTGTCAACAATCTCAGTGAACTTGGATGTGGACTCCTACCCAGAGTCTCCAGACAGCTCAGCCTACAACACAGTATTCTTGGCCTTGTGAGACCCTAAGCAGAGAAACCAGTCAAGCCCTATTAAACTTTTGACTACAGACCTGTGAGCTAATAAATAGATATTGTTCTAAACCAGTAAGTTTATTTGTTATATAACAATAGAAAACTGATATATTATGTTGATGTATAATATATAAATTATGTACAACATATAATTATTCCATATGACATATTAATAACATACTATATCAAATAATTACATGTATTATATTTGTAAACATATTATTTATATATTTATATAGAACACACACAATATATAAAAAAGGACAAGAAATTTCTTTTCTGATGGTTAATAAGGCAGATGTTCATAAGTCTCCAAAATATTATCAAAGATTAGCATGTACTTAAGCACAGCCTATAACTGAAAAGACAAAAGTCAAATAACTAAACAAGAAAACTTGAGGAAATAAAAATATCAGAGAGAACAGACAGAAACTCTAAAATAATTAAGCTTAATACAATTACACAGATAAAGGAACACGGCTAAAAAATAACTGAAAGGCAAAATCAAACAGCAACAGAAAGAGTTCATGGAAATAGCAATGGCAGCTGAAACGAAAGACTTCAGTCACAAATTTGGAAAATAAAATATAGACAAACAGAAATAAGCCAAAGAAAAGAGAGAGAAAGTTAGGATATTATTAGCACATCAATTGAGAAGATTGAGTATCTGTCCATCAAAAATTCCAAAATATACATATTACAAACAAACAAAAATCTTCCTAAACAAAAACACATTTATTTCAGATGAAATCATTATACTAGGAGTCAGTACAATGGACTGAAAATAATTCATACAACAGTGCATCATCCCCAACTGACACCATCTTGTGCAGTGTTTGCCTTCCAAAGTCCATAACCTTGATTCTGTTTTCCTTCTTGAAAGAACATTTTCAATGCTCTTAACTACAGTGCCTGTCCCTGATGTTCTCAAAAGGGTCATCCTTTATCAGAACAGAACTCCTGGCTTAAACAAAATATCAGTCTTTTTCTAATGGCCTTGACTATTCCTTTTGCTTGTTCCAACTGCCTCAATGGCCTTGATCCCTTCTGTTTTTATTTTACATCTCTTGATGTTGGCAACTTAAAATTCTTTAATCAGAAGAAGAGATCATTATTATGTAAACAGTTCTATATACTTAATTTCTCAAGAGGCCCTCCATTTCCCAAGTTCACAAATAACTGACCTTAAGTGTCATTCACCAAGCTTCAAGCAGATTGTTGAGGTTTCAAAGAACAAAGCCACGCCCTTCCCAGTGGTGAACTCTATTCCAGTAGCACGTCTTGAGGAATTGTAGAGTATTTCATACGCACCCATAAGCAGCCAGAGATTTTATTTCTAGAGTTGTCAGATGGACACAGAGGTCAGTTCTAATCCTCTCTCTGGGAGAGGGCCCCTGGCTGTTCCAAAGCAGACGTGGGCCCTGTAGGTTTGTTCTATGACCTGGATTTGCAAGAAAGGATTCTAACAAATCCTACAGCCTGTTTCTATACAAAAGACAAGTAATGATTCATGAGTCAAATTTTAGATGTTCCATTTTGCTTTTCACATTATTAAAAAATAAAGTGTGCTCTTGTGCAGAGACCAGGATACAATGCCACTTAAGCCCTGTTCTCTCCTAACAACACAGTGAAAAGCTAGTGGATGTGACTTTTCAGAACACTATGTACAGAACAATCAGCTTACAACAGACAAAGGGACAGAACAAAGATAAAAACAGTGAAAAGGAGAACCTTTTGACCAAATGATTCTGAGATAAAGATTACTATTCTGCTGGAATTTTAATGAATCAGCTTCATCACTGACCCCTAGAGAATGTCACATTCCACATTTATATGAAAATGGCAGAACACAATCCTGCGTCTTAGCAGCCGTTTACCACACTAAGATTGCGTTGTTTTCTCTCTTCCTCTCCTCTGTCCTCTTCCATTCACACACAAACATGATGCACACACACTCAAATACATACAATCCTTTTTCCCTCCCTTGGACACAAGGTAACAAATATTTTCAAACATTATAAAAATACATCTTATCAATTGTATTTATAATTGCCCACAATTCTGAAAAGCACTGCCTTTGTATGCTAAAGTTTTTTACTGCTTTATACTGCCTATTTTACCAAGGACTATGGAACTCATTAACCAACAGTCCCCCGGTTCTACTCTCCCTCCGTAGCAATCTACAGTACCTAATATTTGCTCACAGAACACAGTGAATCTGTAAATACTCACCAGTGCCATAATGAGACATTATGGGAAGGGGGTTCCAGGACTACATGGGCCTGGCTATGAGCCTACCAATGTCGGCCACTTACTTCTTGGACATGTTTATAGTGTGCCTCCACTAAATAATTACTGCAGTTAGTTTTAGCATTTAGGAAAAGGTTTTTATTGGTGTCATTGATTCTTTTTTTTTTTTTTTTTTTTTTTTTTTTTGACAGGCAGAGTGGACAGTGAGAGAGAGAGACAGAGAGAAAGGTCTTCCTTTGCCGTTGGTTCACCCTCCAATGGCCGCCGCGGCCGGCGCGCTGCAGCCGGCGCACCGCGCTGATCCGATAGCAGGAGCCAGGAGCCAGGTGCTTTTTCCTGGTCTCCCATGGGGTGCAGGGCCCAAGCACCTGGGCCATCCTCCACTGCACTCCCTGGCCACAGCAGAGAGCTGGCCTGGAAGAGGGGCAACCGGGACAGAATCCGGCGCCCCGACCGGGACTAGAACCCGGTGTGCCGGCGCCGCTAGGCGGAGGATTAGCCTATTGAGCCGCGCCGCCGGCCTGGTGTCATTGATTCTTATTTTCTTCTTAGTGCAGATCTCTATTGTTTAGCAAATTTAGTTTCTGTCTTTACTAATATGACTCTTTCCATTCCTACAAACCAAACTCAAACCAAAGGGGTAATTATTGGTATTCTCATGGGCCTCTCTAAACCCAAAAGTGGCTAGATGCTATAGTCTAGATATTTCTGTTTCCCAACAATTTTATACTGAAACCATAGCCTCTAACATGGAGGTATTAGGAGGTGAGGACTATGTGGGTGATTAGATTATCACAGTATAGCATGCATGAATTTCATGAGCACCATTATAAAAGAGACTTTCGACTGCTCTCTGTACTTGCTATGTGAAGACATAGGAAGAAGTCCACCACCCACAGTTTGGGAAGCTAGCCCTCTGCAGATGCCAAATCTTCTGACACTTTGATCTTGAACGTCCCAGCCTCCTGAACTGTAAGAAATAACCTTCTGTTGTTTATATACTACCCAGTCTATGCTACTCTAACAGGCCGAATGGACAAAGATATTGGTACTTCTGGACTGGGCAACACTTTTAAATAGCAATAAAAATCTTGGATCATGGACTAAAAGTAGAAGGAAAAGAATTCAGAGAAAAAAGTTTAGGGTGAGATTATTGTCAGATCTGAAAAAAACAACCAACACAGCTCAAATCTGGTAATTTCTCAGCAGGCCCAGAGGTAATGGGCAGAGAATATTCTGACCTTAGAGACTTGAAAATAAACACCCACAGTGAGATAGCACAGATATACGCAAAGTGAGTTTCCATCTTTCAAAGCGATAGTCAATGTTCATCTCCATGAACCTCTCAGTCACTAACTCTTATAAGCTTCCTACCTGTTTAAATTTAATGTATTCCTTTTTCCAGCCTTACTACATGTGAGAACAGGGATCTTACTATAAAGTCAAGCTTGGCAGGTGGAGTGAAAGATACATTTCTGAAATCCACCTACATAAATAAAGCTTAGATCTCTAGAGAACAGAATGAAATTAGCTGTTAGATGGTAACAAAAGGATCAGATAGACAGATGCAAGGTGAGTTGTGTCTTGATGTTACAGACACTGGTCAAAACTAAAACCTGAGGGTGAAGGTGCAATGAAATGGTCATCTCATCTCAATAAACTTCTAAGAAATGCTTCACCATATATCTAAAAGAAAGAGGCTATATTGTTAAAATCACTGGTTACAGAGGTGAGCATCCATGGAGTATTATTTTTTATTTTGTTTTGTTTTTGTTGTTGTTGTTGTTGTTTAATCTTTCTGGAGAGTGAAATGCTGCCTTTTTTTTTTATTGTGATGATTTTATTCCTAAAATAATGCTGTACTCTTCTTGCTGTTACCTGGCTATTTTGAGTCCTAGCCCATTAATGGGCATTATACAACAAAGGAGTGAAGAGAGAACTTAGAAATCTTCACCATTACTTTTAGAAGGTTGGCATAGTAAATGGACCATTTCACTAAAAGGGAGTCATTAGAAATACAAGATGGAGGTATATAATGCTACAAAATAGTTCAAAGCAAAGGCAAAAATATATGAAAATGTTCTAACAATTTCTAGAATCATAAATTAGATATAAAGAAACACAAGACAAAAATGTGAAATTTTCAGATCTTAATACTCAAGAAAACAAAAATATTTCTCCGTAAATTAAGACAGGTCCTTGAAATGGACAGTAATCCAAAATCTAGGACACTGGAACCAAGACATTTCCAGAACAAAGGCAAGGAAGTGGCCATGGCAAATATTTTCTGCTTAAGATTTTCAAATTCAAATTATTTTCACATTTGCATGCTTCTTTTTAAATCCTTATCTACAAGCATACAAATATTAAATAGCCCTACTGGCTATATTGCTTTGTGCTTCCCCTTCCATATTTATCAGATATGACTCCATATTCCAGCATTGCTTTCATAAATATTGTTCTAATTGGTTCTACAGAATTCCACCATATTGATATAATTTATACAGTCATTCTAGAAATGAGGTAACCTTTGACTTGCAAATGACTGTTTACCTTTTGGAAAAAGTCTGGAGTTATTTCACACATTTTCCAGTGTAGACAAGGTGTTGAAGCATGGGATGAGGGAACAGGAAAGGTTTTCTTGCAGGGAAGGGCAAATGTCAGTGAACAATCTTCCAGCAGCTTTTAAAGAGGTTCCAGGGTGTGGAATTTAGCCTAGTCATTTAGAAGCCCATGTCTCGTATCATAAAATCTGGGTTCAATACCTGGCTCCTCTCCTGAAATGTTTCCTATTAATGTGGATGGTAGGTGGCAGCACCAATGATATCAATAGTTGGATCGCTGCAATCCAATTGAGAGATCTGAATTGAGTTTCAGGCTCCTGGCTCAGGTCTGGCCCAACCCTATGTATTGTGGATATTTGAGGAGTGAACCAGCAGATGGGAGCTCTCTGCCTGCCTGTCAAATAAATAAATATTTGTTTGTTTGTTTGTTTTTAAAAAAGAGTTCTCACAACTGCCAAGGTTCTGTGTTCCATCTGTGATTGCAAAACTGATTTTCTCATGCTTAATATCACTTAAAATAACCAACTACTTATCTTAATGTCTGAAACTGTGATCAGGTTTTAAAGGAAATAAGACCATGTTTAAGATTATCTTATAGGGTAGGCATTTGGCATAGGAGTTAAGATGCTATTTGGGACACCTGCATCCCACATGGGAGTGTCTGGGTATGAGTTTCCACTCCACTCCTAATTCCAGCTTCCTGCTAATGCACACCCTGGGAGGCAGCAGGCGATGGCTTAAGTACTTGGGTCACTGCCACCAACATGAAGAGCTCTTGGTTTTAGTCTGGCCCAGGTCCAACTACTTAGGGCACTTGGGTGGTGAAACAGCAGATGGAAGATACCTGTGTGTCTGTCTTTCAAAAAATTTAAAAATTAAAATTAAAAAAGGTCATCTGATAAAGACATCTCAAAAACTCTGCTCCAGTGTAGAACTTGAATGAGAAAGAAATACATGGTTGCACTGTAAAGAGTGTTGTACATAGGAATGTCACTTCATACCAAACTTGAAAACAACAAAAAATATTTTTAAGGACCGATTTTAGCACTACCCTAGTTTCCTTCAGTATTATTGAACTTACTGTTCTGTTATGGGATTCCTAGCTTCAGAAAAATGAAACAAGTAAGTCCAGCAATGAGCCAAATGAATCCAGCAATGATATTAACAAGGCTATAAGTTTGAAAACAATAATGAGGTGTCTAAAACATCTAAAGCTTGAAGATAAGGCAAGATTATGACTGAATCTTTTTACAAAAATATTTATTATATTTATTTGAAAGGCACAGTTATGGAGGGAGGGAGGGAGGGAGAGAGAGAGAGTTCTTCCATCCACTAGTTCATTCTCCAAATGTCCACAATGGCCGGGGCTGGGCTAGGCCAATGCCAGGAGTCCAGAACTTCTTCTAGGTCTCTCTGACATGTGAGGCAGGGGCCCAAATATTTGGGCCATATTCCACTGCTTTCCCAGAGGCATTAGCAGGGAACTGGGTCAGAAATAGAGCAGCCAGGACTTGAATCAGTGCCCAAATGGAATGCCAACATTGCAGGTGGTACTTTACCTGCTAAGCCACAAAACTGGCTTGACTGCACATATTTTAACATCATAATGGAGCAAGAAGTGACAAACCCATCTATATATTTGTGGTTTTTTTTCAAACCATGTATTCTTTAATTATGTCAGGGGACATACTAGTGTTTGCCTTGCCATTTATTATTTATTAGGGTTGATATTTTACAATATTATACTTTGCATTTTAAAATTTGTCTAGTACAAATACAAAATGTGGAGCAGGCATTTGGCATAGTAGTTAAGACATCACGTAGGCTGCCTGCATACCATATCAGAGTGCCTGGATTCAAGTGTCAAATTTGCTTCCAATTCCAGCTTCTTTTGTTTGTTTGTTTATGTGAGAGAGAGACAGAGAGAAAGGTCTTCCTTCCGTTGGTTCACCCCCGAAATAGCCACTACGGCCAGCACTGTGCCAATCCAAAGCCAGGAGCCAGGTGCTTCTTCCTGGTCTCCCATGCGGGTGCAGGGCCCAAGCACTTGGGTCATCCTCCACTGCCTTCCTGGGCCACAGTAGAGAGCTGGACTGGAAGAGGAGCAACCGGGACAGAATCCGGTGCCCCAACCGGGACTAGAACCCAGGGTGCCGGTGCCGCAGGCGGAGGATTAGCCTAGTGAGCCGCGCTGCCAGCCCCAATTCCAGCTTCTTGATAATGCACAACTCAAGTAGTTGCTCTCTGTCTCCAATGTGGGAGACTCAGATTGAAATTTGGGCTCCTGACATTGATCTGACACAGGCTCAAGTGCTGTGGGTTTGGGGGATTGGACCAGCAGATGAAACATATCTCTCTCTCTCTCTCTCTCTCTCTGTATACCTAAAATCAAAATAAATAAATATATGCGTATATACATACATACACACATACATATATACAAGGGCAGCCATTTGTTGCTCAGTTAGTTAAGCCACCACTTGGGATGCCCACGTCCCATATTGAAGTGCTGGTTCCAGTCCTGGCAACTTTGCTTCTGATTCAGTTCCCTGGGAATGTGCCTGGAAGCCATGATGATGCCTCAAGCACTAGGACCCCTGCCACCCATGTGAGAGACAGACAGACTTCCTGGCTCTTGACTTCAACCTGACCTAGCCCCAACTATTGCAGACATTTGGGAAGTAAACCAGTTGATAGAAGCGCTCTTATTCTCTCTCTCTCTCTCTCTCTCTCTCTCTCTCTCTCTCTCTCTCTCCTTCTACCTGATACTCTTTCAGTTAAATAAATAAAATATCTTTAATAATAAAGAGAAAAGAAACGCAAATTATTCTAGCAGAAAAGATAATCACAGTGATTATTTTATTGCTCTGTGTATGAACCAGCCTTTTCATTACTAAAACCCAATACCCGACACAGGTGAAGAGAAGAGGTTAATTACAGTTCACAGCTTGGAATGTTCAAATCTTCAGATCCAAAATGAGGCGGCCCCATTGGTGAGGGTGGCAGAGAGCAATGGCGTAGCTCATGTGGAGGAAGGAGGACAGAAAGAAGAGAGACTGGGTCCAAACTCAGGCCTTTAAACAACCCTCTGTGGGCATATCCCCAGTGACCTACGGACTTACTGCTAGGCCACTCCCTAAATATCACAAAAAGATTAAGTTTCTGCCCTCACTGCTATTAACATTTGACTCCATGTTTTCAAAGCCTGCATGAGTTCTGAAGCTTATATCATGTTCAAACCAAAGCACACTGTAAGATAACCAATCTGGGCTCTGCCTGGTCGTCATATTTCAGTATAACACTTCAGAGGGATTCGCTAACCTCTTTTTTTTTTTTGGACAGGCAGAGTGGACAGTGAGAGAGAGAGAGACAGAAATGTCTTCCTTTGCCATTGGTTCACCCTCCAATATTGGGCCGCCACAGTCGGCGCACCGCGCTGATCCGATGGCAGGAGCCAAGCACTTGGGCCATCCTCCACTGTATTCCCTGGCCACAGCAGAGAGCTGGCCTGGAAGAGGGGCAACCGGGACAGAATCCGGTGCCCTGACCGGGACTAGAACCCGGTGTGCCGGCGCCGCAAGGCAGAGGATTAGCCTAGTGAGCCGCGGCGCCGGCCTTGCTAACCTCTTTTGTTCTGTCTTTTGAACATACTTATTATCCACAATAACGAATTAATAAAATCTTTTATGCATATTTACTCTATTTTCATGCATCAAGATTTAATTTTTTTAATACTATACTTTAAAAATAAGCAGCTTTGTTCTTAAAAATCTTCCATCTTTACAAGTTTCCCAATGTGCTATAAATACCAGCATTCTATGAGCCATAGTTATGCAGGGAGTTAAAATACAACACACAACAGGAAGTTGAAAATGTAAAGAAAAAGAAAGACCAAAGTGCCTCTAAGCGCTCTGACCTGTGTGTTCTGTGTGTTCGCAGCTCAGATGTGAAGTATGTTACTTTTTAATGCAACTCAGCTTGTTTACAACTCTACTTCCTCTTGGTAGCTAAAAACAGATCCTTGCCCCTTCAAGATAACTAACCATCTTTCAGTTAAAAACTACTATCCAATCTGTTAAGAATTAAACTATGCCAACTCAAAATTCAATAATCTTAACAAGGCCATTCTCAAGTCTCAAGCATCTTCTTTTTCCCTACCTATCTGGGCTGGAAGGGATGACAGGAAAACATTTTCTTATTCTATACAAGCAAAGAAGGCATTTATATATACCCCGAGTCTGTATTCTGAGATTTCAACAGATTATATTCATTACTGCTGATATAAATTTTACCACCAAAGGGTGGACAGCATTTGGAGAACCTTACTCTGAAAGCTTTTAGGTGCAGTCCCTGTCCTGGCCCCAGGGCTCTGTGTTCTTCCAGTCCAATCACCAGTCACATTTACCCTATGGATACATAGAAGAATTTCTACATATCTACCCCTCCCTCCACCCACTAATCTTGGATTTTAAGAGAATAAAAGCAAGAGTTCAGACTTCTGCTCTGACAAATCATTTGAGCCAATTTTAGAAGCTGGTTGCACCAAGAATTGTAGGGGGAAGGTGTATGTTGACCTTCGTTTTATTGGTTTTATTTTGTTTCTCACTCCATCCACAAGGTCTTGACAATAAGGGCAGATCTTAGCATTCTTGCTCTCCTTTCTCCATCTTCAGCTCTCTCTATGGTCCAAGTTCGGCTTCTAGCTTCTCCCTTCATGGCAGAAAACTGTTCTTCCTCATATCTTCCCTTTTCTTGGATTAATTTATAAAATTTCAGGTCTGAGTCTCTAGCTTTGGCTCCATAGGACTCAAACATCTTTACTTTTCTCTACAAAGCTTGGATATTACAAAAATATAAATAAGTATCTCGGTTTCTGAACTATTGCTTTCAAAAACATTTAAAGTCATTATTTTGGAAGGTAAGAAGCACACAATATTCTTTTTCTGCCCACTTGGATTCAGTCTTCCCCAGCCTCTGTATCCCTGGATCTCACTAGATTCTGATTTGGAAAGACCCAGTAGTAGGTCTTTCAAAAGACCTAGCACTTACAAAGTTACATATGTCAAGATAAATTCTCCTTCATCTGCCATCTCCTCAGCTAAATATGTTTCAATTCGCATTCTGAGTAAGCTGTGTAAGAAATTTGTATATAAGAAGAAGCTATGAAGACTAATTTATACTCCCTTTTCTACTTGGGACTGTCTCTTTCCTTTCTTCTGTATATCCTTTGTGTCATCCTCTCCCATTTATTTCCCTGTCTGCATCCATTTTTTCTCATGTTCCATACATTAAAGTCCATCCTCAGTAACCTCAGATCATTGGACTAAATGAAAACCCTCATTGTAGGATAACTCAACAAAACCTGGAAAATCAATTAACAAGAGCATAGTCAGACTTTCTTTTATTTTTTTAAAGATTTATTTATTTATTTGAAAGAGTTACACAGAGAAAGGAGAGGCAGAGAGAGAGAAAGAGAGAGAGGGCTTCCATTAGATGGTTCACTCCCCAGTTGACCACAACAGCTGGAGCTGCGCCGATCCAAAGCCAGGAGCCAGGAACTTCTTCCAGGTCTCCCATGCAGGTGTAGGGGCCCAAGGACTTGGGCTATCTTGTACTGCTTTCCAAGGCCATAGCAGAGAGCTGGATAGGAAGTGGAGCAGCCAGATCTCGAACAAGCACCCATATGGGATGCCGGCACTTCAGGCCAGGGTGTTAATACAATACTCCACAGCGCTGGCCCCTAGTCAGACTTTCTAAAGAGCTTTATAAACATTGTTTACCTACTTAAATTAAAAATAAAAGCTTACTGGAAATCCAAGATAGCTCAATAGGATGTAGCCATACTGGCAGCACTGCTCTGGTACATGAAAAGAACAAAGGACTATAGTTCAAGAGATCTGACTGATGAAAATTTTCAGGGAAGAAATGAAAAAACAAACACAAAGACCCCATGGGACAAGAGGGGAGAAGACAAGGACACTGCTGCATGCAGCCACGCAGAGCAGACAGTTGAGGCTGCATCTTGGCACACCAAGGAAGGAAAAAAACCACCATTCGCAGCTTTACTTGAGAGGGAATCCCACAGTCACCCAACGACTTTTGCTTCAGCATGCAGAGCTGACTGGGGGTCTGAGCAACTGCCAGGCTTGGACCAGGGAAGCCAATTTGCTCTCTTCCCCTCCCCCATTTCTGCAGAGCACCTAACTCAGCAGCTCAAAGTTGTACAGACACCTCTGTTCTCCAACCTGCATCATACTTGGATTCAGGGCAACATGTGGGGCAAAGGACAGATCCCTTGCATCTTGCAACTGTAGGGGTTTGGGGAGCATTAGCCCCAGAACTATGCTCACATACCCTACATGAGTAAGGGAGATTCACCTTAGCTTCAAGGGACCAGCACCAGAAGCAGCCCATGAAAAAATCCACTCCTACCCTGGACAATCTGGGTAATGGCCCCACTATACCCTGCAACACCACGACTATAACAATTTGTTCTAAATTTCTCAGTGCCAAAGGAATTTGCCAGGTGGACGTACGGAAGAACCTACCTGCATTCCACCTCTCTGGACTCATACCTTCCACAATTAAATCGTATAACTTGTAGTCACCCAGTAGGACTGGGCTGAAACAGGGTTCAGTTCGAATGCCCAAGTTCTAGGAGTAGGGCTGCTGGTATTATAAGCCACATCATGCATTGGACTTTCCGAGAAGGTCCTCATGAAGAGTTCATCCATATCACGCAGTCTAGAGCCACAGTAATTGGTGCCACAAGCCCCAGTCTCACTCAGGCTTGCCAGTAGGACAAAGGGGCAGCCAGCTTTGTCCCACTCAGCACCAAGAAGAAGGCCATGACTATCACATTTTCCCAGGAGACTGACATTAAACTCTCTGTGGGCCAAAGACACATACCCAAGGAAACCCTTATTCAACTCAAAGCCACACTTCCATCTCTAGGAACTACAGCAGCCTAGTCCACTGTGTCATTAAAGACACAGCTGACACTGATTAAGAAACAAATCAGTCAGAGACTGCACATCTGGGATCATCTAGTACCAAGGCCAAAGCAACAAGCCAAGGGATACCTTGCATCAGCTAAACAATAAAGTCTTATACAACAAAACCTGTGTCATAAAGAAGAATACACCAGATGGGCAGACACAGAAGATATGAACAAGCAAGGTAGCATTACACTTCCAAAAGAACACTCTAGAATAACACCCTGAACTGAAGGAAATCTATGAAAATGACAGATATAGAATTCAAAATAATGATTGTAAGCCAACTCAATGAGATGCAAGAGAATACAGATAGATTAAAGAAATAAGGAAATCAATGACTGACATAAATGAAAATAATACTAAGGAAATAGAACTCATCAAGAAGAAACAAATAGAAATGTCTGAGATGAAGTCTTCAATCAGTGAAATAAAAAGTACAATTGAGAGCTTTAATAGCAGAATAGACCAAGGAGAGGAAATAATTTCTGACCTTGAGGACAAGAATTTTGAAATAGCCCAATAAGACAAAAATAAAGAGAAAGAAATTAAAATAATGAAGAAAGTCTATGCATAATATAGGATACCATTAAATGACCAAATATTCATATTATAGGCATTCCTGAAGGAGAAGAAAAGGAAAAAGACATTGAGAACCTGCTAAATCAAATAATAGTTGAACGTTTCCCAGGTCTTGAAAGGGACATAGAAATCCAGATACCAGAAGCTCAATGAGTCCCAAGCAGACTCAACCAAAAAAGATCTTCTCCAAGGCATACTGAAGTCAAATTGTCAAAGATTAAAGATGAGGAGAGAATCCTAAAGACAGTAAGAGAAAAACATCAAGTTACATATAAAGGAAAACCAATTACATTAACATCAGGCTTCTCAGCAGAAACCCTAAAGGCTAGAAATGAGTGGCAAGATACATTCAAGGGCTTAAAAGAAAAAAAAAAAAAACACTTCCAACCAAGAATAAAATATTTTCCATATAAGCAAAAACTGAGAGAATTCACCACCAACAGAGGAATCTACAAAAAATTCTGAAGGATGCCCTACATTACAAGTAACTATCCTAAAAACGCATGTTGCCACCAAATTCACTAACAGAGAAATCAATAAAATGATAAGCCTTAGTTAATATCTGTCAATACTAATCTTGAATGTAAATGGATTAAATTAACTAACCAAAAGACTTAGGTTGGCTGAATGAGTAAAAAAAAAAAAAAATGACACCACTATATGTTGCCTACAAGAAACATTTCGCAAAGATACACACAGACTGAAAGTGAAGGGTTGGCAAAAGATCTATTAGGCAATTGGAAACCAAAAGTGAACAGGTGCAGCTAACCTGATATCAGATAACATAAGCTTTAAATCAAAAAGTATAAAAAGAGACATATTTTGGTAAAAATTTCAATTCTGCAAGCAAGAAGACATAACAATCATAAGTATATATGCAATCAACACAAGACCATCCATACACACAGCAAATGCTATTATACCTAAAAGCAGAGATACACTTCAATACAATAATAGTGGGTGACTTCAATACCCTACTCTACAATGTCCAGGTCATCCAGACAAAAAAAAATCAAAGATACATCAGAGTTGAAATTTACTATCAAAGGGACCTAACACACATGTACAGGATATTTCACACAATAAATACTGAATATACATTCTTCTCATCAGCACATAAAACATTTTCTAGGATAGACCACATATTGGGCCACAAATCAAGTCTCAAAAAATTTAAAAAGATTGAAATCATACCATGTATCTTCTCAGACCATAAAAAAATACAACTAGAAATCAACAAGAATAACAATGGAACACTGAAAAATAGTTGGAAATTAAACAACATACTACTAAATGATCAATGGGTCATTGAGGACATTAAAAAGGAAATCAAGAACTTTCGTGAAGTAAATGAAAATGAAATCACAATGTATCAAAGCGTGTGGGATACAGCAAAAGGGAAGTTTATAGCATTAAGTGCTTACACTAAAAAAAGACAAATGTCTCAAATTAAGGATCTAATGATGCATCTTGAAGACAGAAAAACAAGAACAAACTAAACTCCAAATCAGCAGGCAAGAAATAATAAGGAACAGAGCAAAAATAAATGAAATTGAAACTAAAAAAAATACAAAAGATCAACAAATAAAAAGTTGGTTTTTTGATAAGATTAACTACATAGATAAACCTCTAGCCAGACTAACAGAGACAAAACTCAAATAAATAAAATTAGAGATGAAAATGGAGACATTCCAACTGACAGCACTGAAATACAAAGACCCATAGGAAACAGCTATGAAAGAACGATAGGCTAATAAACTGGAAAAACTCAAATAAATGGATAAATTCCTGGATTTATATAACCTACCAAGATTAAAACAGAAAGATTCAGATATTTTAAACAGACCATAACAAGCAAAGAGATTGAAACAGTAATCAAAAGTCTTACATCAAGGAAAAGTCCAAGACATGATGGTTTTACTACCAAATTCTACAAAACATCAAAGAGGAAGTAACTCCAGTACTCTTCAAATCATTCCTAAAAATTTAACAGGATGGAATTCTGTCAAACATTTTTTATGAGGTCATTATTACTTTGATACCTAAACTGAACAAAGATACAATGTGAAAAGGAAACTATAGACCTATATACTTAATAAGCATAGATGCAAAGATTCTCAACATATACTAGCAAATTGAATCCAAAACCACATCAAGGGGCTGTGGCACAGTAGGTTAATCCTCCACCTGTGGCATCGGCATCCTTATGGGTGCCAGTTCAAGACCTCGCTACTCCTCTTCCAATCCAGCTCTCTGCTATGGCCTGGGAAGTCAGTAGAAGCTGGCCCAAGTGCTTGTGCCCCTGCACTGAAGTGGTAGACCCAGAAGTAGCTATTGGTTCCTGGCTTTCGAGGAGCCCAGCTCAGGCTATTATGGCAATTTGGGGAGTGACCCAGTGGATGGAAGACCTTTCTCTCTGCCTCTCCCTCTCACTGTCTGTAACTCTACCTGTGAAATAAATAAATAAAATCTCAAAAAAATTATATCAAAAAGATCATACATCACAATCAAGTGGGATTTATCCCAAAAATGCAAGGGTGTTTCACAAATCAATAATGTCATAAATCACATGAATAGAATGAAGAGCAAAAAATCATATGACCATCTCAAAAGATGCAGAGTGAGCATCTGATAAGATCCAACATCACTTCAGATAAAAAATTAGGTATAGAATGAAAATTCCTCAAAATTATGAAGGCTCTAACAAACCAACAGCCAATCGCATACTGAATGAGGAAAAGCTAAAAGCATTTTCCCTCAGATCTGGAACAAGGCAAGGATGTCCACTTTCACTACTCTTATTCAATATAGTACTGGAAGTTTTAGCAAGAGTGATTAGGGAGGAGAAAGAAATACAGGGCATTAAAAATGGAAGTTAAACTATCCATATTTGCAGATGATATGATGTTATACACAGAAAAACCTAAACACTCCACCAAAAAGCTGGTAGAACTGATAAACCAATTCAGTAAAGCTGCAGGTTACAAAATAAACATACAAAAAAAAAAGAGTACCTTTTATATGCTAATGATGAACTCACAGAAAGAGAACTCAAAAAAGAAATCTCATTCACAATAGTTAGAAAAAAATCAAATATTTAGGAATAAATTTAACCAAAGAAGTGAAAGATCTCTACGATGAAAATAATCAAACACTGAGGAAAGAAATCATCATGGACAAAAAAAAAAAAAAATAGAAAGCTATTCCTAGCTAATAGATCAGAGACCTTGTCTAAACAAGATAAGAGTCGGAGAACTCAGAGGGCTTCCATAGCCTTGGAAACTCATGACTGGAGCATAGGGAGATTACTGATGCCATAGACAGGAGTGTCAATTGGTAAAGTCAACAACAGGAGTCACTGTGCACTTACTCCTCATGTAGGATCTCTATCCTTAATGTGCTGTACATTGAGATTTAATGCTATAACGAGTACTCAAACAATATATTTCACTTTGTGTTTCTATGGGGGTGCAAACTGTTGAAATCCTTACTTAATGCATACTAAACTGATCCTCTGTAAAAAAAAAAAAAAAAAAAAAAGAAATTATCAATTCCCAACTTGACTGTCACTGGGATTAAACATGACAATAGAACTGCTCTGATTTCATCATCATTTAAAAAAAAATCATCTATTATTTTTCACTTTATGTTTCTGTGTGGGAGCAAACTGTTGAAATCCATACTTGATGTATACTAAGCTGATCTTCTGTATATTAAGATAATCAAAAATGAATCTTGATGTGAATGGAAGGGGAGAGGGAGTGGGAAAGGGGAGGGTTGTGGGTGGGAGGGACGGTATGGGGGGGAAGCCATTGTAATCCATAAGTCGTACTTTGGAAATTTATATGCATTAAATAAAAGTTTAAAAAAAAAAAAGAAAAAAAAAAAAGAAGAATCAATTTCATCAAAATGTCCACACTATCTAAAGCAATTTACAGACTGAATGCAATTGCTATCAACACACCAATGGCATTACTTATAGAGTTAGAAACAACAATCCTAAAATTCATATGGAATCACAGAAGACCCTGAATTGCCAAAACAACTCTGAATAAGAAAAACTAAACTAGAGGCATCACAATATCTGATTTCAAAGCTTACTACACAGCTATAAGCAATTAAGATAGCTTGGTTCTGGCATATAAACCAATACATAGATCAATGGAACAGAACAGAGAGCCTAAAAATCAATCCACATACATACATCTTTTATAAAAGTGTTCAGACCATACAGTGGAATAATGATAGTCTCTTCAACAAATGGTATTGGCAAAACTGGATGTACATATGTAGAAAAATGAAATTAGATCCATACCTCTTACCACATGCAAAAATCAACTCAAGATGGATCCAAGACCTAAATTTAAGACCAGAGACTAAGAAGTTCCTGGAAGAAAACATAGGGAAAACAATCTAAGACATTTATGTACGGGACCACTTCCTGGACAAGATTTCCCAAGCACAGGCAATAAAAGCAAAACTAAACAAATGGGACTGCATCAAATTCAGAAGCTTTTGTAAAGCAAAGGAAATGATTCAACAGAGTTAACAGACACCTACCAGAATGGGAACAGATATTTGCACACCACCTATCTAACAAAGGATTAATATTCCAAATATATCAGCAACTTTAAAAACTCACAACAAAAAACAACCAATCTAGCTGAGAAATGGGCAAATGACTTTAATAGACTGTTATTGAAAGAAGAAATACAAATGGCCAACAAATATAGAAAAAAATGCTCAACAATACTAGCCATCAGGAAACTGAAAATAAAAACCACAATGAAATATCATCTCACCCCTGTTAGAATGGCTGAAATCCAAAACACAGAGAAAAACAAATGCTGGTAAGGATATGGAGAAAGGGGAACACTTACACACTGTTGGTGGGAATGTAAATTAGTGCAACCACTGTGGAAAACAGTGTGGAGATTTCTTTAGAAACTAGAAATAGACTTGCCCTATGATCCAGCAATCCTATTACTGGGTAGATATCCAAAAGACTTAAACAGCCGGTGCCGTGGCACAGTAGGCTAAGCCTCAGCCTGCGGCACTGACATTCCATCGGAGCTCAGGTTTGTATCCCGCTGTTCCTCCTTCAATTCAGCTCTCTGTGACGGCCTGAGAGAGCAGTAGAAGATGATCCAAGCGCTTGGGCCCCTGTACCCATGTGGGAGACCCAGAGGAAGCTCCTGTCTTCTGGCTTTGGACCACTGCGGCCATGGCTTTGAACTGTTGCAGACATTTAGGGAGTCAAATAGTGGATGGAAGAGCTTTCTGGCTATCTTCTCATCTCTGTCTGTAACTCTACCTCTCAAATAAATAATAAAATATATTTAAAATTTTAAAAATTAAAAAAAGACTTGAGCACAATATATCAGAGATACCTGCCACCACCATGTTCATAGCAGCACTGTTCACAATACTCAAAATTTGGAACCAAACGAGGTGTCCATCAGATGAATGGATGAAGAAAATATGGTATATAAAATAATGGAATATTATTCAGATATTAAAAAAAGAATGAAATTGTACCATTTGCAACAAAATGGACACAACTTGGTGACATCATGTTGAGTGAAAACAGCCCAACCCAGAAAGACAAATACCGCATATTCTACCTTACATGTGGGACCTAAAGTTTAAAAAAAACAAACAAGAGAGAGAAAAGAAATGTCTGTGTGTAATATCATTTATGCAAATATAGCTTTATAAAACTTTATTTATAACTTTTTGAAACCAGTGGTTAAAGATATTATACTGGGGGCCGGTGCTGTGGCAAAGCTGGTTAACCTGCCGTCTGCAGCACCAGCATCCCATGTGGGTACTGGTTCTAGTCCTAGCTGCTCCACTTCCTATCCAGCTCCCTGATAATGCACATGTGAAAGCAGTGGAAGATGGTCCCAGTGTTTGGGCCCCTGAACCTACATGTGAGACCTGGAAGAAGCGCTCGCTCGCTCTCTCTCTCTCTCTCTTTTCTCGCTTCTGTAACTCTGCCTTTCAAATAAATAAATAAATTTTTAAGAAAAAAAAAGAATGTAATACTACTACAGTTTTAATGTTCTGTGATTACTTTAAAATTTACTGTTTATGGGTAAAAAAAGAAGTCTTTCATTACATTACAAATTTAAAATTGGCAAGTATTTATACATCCAATTATTATTTATAGGCATTGTATATGTTCCCACTAAACTTGGGTATTTTTATTTTTACTTGTTAAACTTCTTATTCTGTGAGGTATTGAACCCTTTACAGTAATGTAAATTGAAAATATGTTATCTCAAAACTAAAATAAAAAAGAAAGGCAGAAGGAAGGAGAGTGGGAAGAAGAGAGGGAGGGAGGGAGGGAGTATTGTTATGTTCTTAGACTTCTACCTACAAGTCATATTAAATCTGTTAAAATTAATTAAAATTAAAAATGAAAAATAGTATTAACTGGAAAAAGGAAAATAAAAGCTTACTAAACAAAAAAATCAATGACTATATCAATTATATTAAAGTAATAATAATTATAGTAGTATTAATATCACTTTCCCTGTGTTGCTTATGAAAAAGCTTTCAGACTGTTCACTTTCCTTAATATCAGAATAAACTGCTTTTTTATTGTTTTACATAACAATATGGAAAAATTGATTGTGTGTTTACCAGAACTCCAGTTAGCAAAATATTATATGAGATTGTAAAATGCTCATATAGAAGGTGTGATCCCAAAGAGGACTGAATATGGTCAACAACTATGATGCATGTGGTGATAGGAAAGGAAGAAACAGAGAACTCCCATTAGCACCCAAAACCCTTCCACTACTTGCCACATCTCCTGACCACCAGAATACGATGCTGTCTTCTAGGTACAAGAACATTTTACTCTTCTGCCTTTATTATCCTGAAGGCTTCCCTACAAATGTCGTTGCCTCTGCCTTCTCATAAATGCTCTGTAATTCTAATAATCTTTCTAATCCCAATTCACAACTCTCACTTTTACTTTTTATCCTTAACATCTACACCTCAAATTCATGCATACTAAGACTCTAGGTTGCTGAAACAACAATAAATAAATTCATTCATTCACTCACTCATTTACTAGAATTTCTTACATTGCTCTTATAAAAGAGACCAAGTAAGGGTTGTTATATTACTATACTGGAAAATAATTATAAATGTGTGAGCCCATAAAAGAAAATTTTCATGTAATGTCAAAAAATATATGGTACAAAATGAAACTTTGCAGTTATGTTGTAGAGTTTTATTTTACATCACTATTCTTGCATGTGGCCGCTCATATTATGGCAGTTGGCCATCTTTTCCTGAAAATTTTGAAAGCGGCTGTGACTAGAGCCCAACAGAAAGGAAGATAGGCCAACCAACAATGTGAAACACCATAAAATAATCTTCCTCTTGCTATTTACTCGATGGGTTCCTCTCATAAATGACATCTTTACTAAGAATGATTGGGTAGGATTAATGAGGTCCCCCAAAGATCAACAACTTGGACACTCATGCTCTTTTAATTCCCTACAATACTGATGTTGGACTGGGCCTGGGTGACCAATGGAACATGGCAGAAGTAATGCCACAAAATTGTTAAGATGAGGTCACCAAAAATACCTACAATTTTTGCCTTAAACTCTTGGAATACACTTTTGGGTGCTATGAGCCTTCACAAAAGAAGTCATACTACCCTGACTGTCCCTTTGGAGATATATTTAAGGAAGTTTGTTACACAGCAATAAACGAATAGATCAGCTGGTATACACAAATATAAGAAACTTTCCAAACATACTGCATATCTTAATACAACTCATTATAAATATGTGGGTTTCTCCATTTGGCTTCAGTTGATAGCTTTTGTGACTATTCAGTTATTTACTGCAATATCCATTCATTTTTCTACCTTTCTTTTTATAAATTACTTACATAATTTTTTACCCTGGTGGATTAGCCTTATTAAAAATAGTCTTTGAGGGGCCAGCGCTGTGGCACAATGGGTTAATGCCCTGGCCTGAAGCACCGGCATGGGCACCAGTTTGAGACCCGGATGCTCCACTTGCAATCCAGCTCTCAGTTATGGCCTTAGAAAGCAGTAGAAGATGGCTCAAGTCGTTGGGCCCCTGCATCCCTGTGGGAGAACCGGAAGAAGCTCCTGGCTCCTGGCCTTGGATCAGCGCAGCTCTGCCTGTTGCGGCCAAATGGGGAGTGAACCATCAGATGGAAGACCTCTCTCTACCTCTCATCTCTCTCTGTGTAACTGTGACTTTCGAATAAATAAATAAATCTTTATAAAATTGTCTTTGAATAAATGTAGTATTTATACTGATGTGTAAATAGGGAGAAGGGGGTATGCATAGCCAACCTGACACTTGGAAAGCAATGTGGTCGGATGCACGTGCTTTCAGAGACCAGGGCATCTTTCAGAGATGCATGCGGCTAAATAAGACTGCAGTAAGAGGATGGATGAACAAGGATGATACCAGATCCCTAGCATTGCCTGCTATAGACACGGTCTGAACATTAGCCTAGAGGCCTTAATGATCACTAAAGTATTTCAATCCAAAATTATACAATTTGTTTGGATATTAGAAAGATAACTTTGGAAGCCGGCGCCGCAGCTCACTAGGCTAATCCTGCACCTTGCGGCGCCGGCACACCGGGTTCTAGTCCCAGTCGGGGTGCCGGATTCTGTCCCGGTTGCCCCTCTTCCAGGCCAGCTCTCTGCTGTGGCCCAGGAGGGCAGTGGAGGATGGCCCAAGTGTTTGGGCCCTGCACCCCATAGTAGACCAGGATAAGTACCTGGCTCCTGCCTTCGGATCAGAGAGGTGCGCCGGCCGAGGCACGCCAGCAGCGGCGGCCATTGGAGGGTGAACCAACGGCAAAAAGGAAGACCTTTCTCTCTGTCTCTCTCTCTCTCACTGTCCACTCTGCCTGTAAAAAAAAAAAAAAAAAAAAAAAAAAAAAAAAAAAAAAAAACTTGGGAGACTTTAGTCCAACATAATGGATCAACCAGATGTTACATGATCTCCACCCAACTACAAAAACATGACAAATTACTACAAAGCAAGAAAATTGATAAATATTATCACTGACTTCATGGAAAATAGAAGAGTCTGGAAAATGATATTCAGGTTGCTCCCAGTTCTCTACCATCACAAATAAGTTACAATAAACATCTTCACATATGTTCCCTTAGGGACTTAGATCACACTTTCTTATTTAATTAAAGCAAAGAAATTCTAATTCTAAGATCCAATTGTTTTTCAACTCCAGAGAAGTACAACCCAAATAATTCTTCACTATTCCCTGATCTCTAAACTCTCTGGGCCTTACATAATATCAAATTATTTAGAAGCCCTTGTGATCATTATTTGTCATCAGTCCACATGAGTCATCCATTAGAGACCCAAATGTCCCACATGTGATAGCTTCATCCATCTGCAGCCTGGATTGTTCCAAGTCTGCTCTCATAGGACGACATCTACAGGAAGCTAGGACACCAACAGATGCTAAGATAGAGATAGAAACAAGAAAGGCTTATTGGAAAGAAAATACACTTAAAAGGAAAAAGACACATTATTGTCTTGAAGGCATCATAGTTAGTCATGAAGATTTGACAAATTTTCTATCAATCCAATCAGGAGACTATCCATAAGAATTCTCCTTCATTGTATGGAATTAGCTGGGTTCTATATATCTTGGCTGGTGGCTGACCATGGAAAAACAAGTTTTTCACTCAGAAGTTGAAACAGACCCTGAAGGAGCAATGACCGGATTACCACATGTTGTCTCCATTGACTCTACTGTGCAAGAGTGATCAGATCAGTCATCACTGATAACACACTGACTTCTCTACTTTCCTGCATTCATGGACACAAGATGCCCAAAGGATCTAGTGAAAGCCTCACTGTGTCCCCCTGGTGAGAGTGCACATCCTTTCAGCAACAGGAGTTCTGACTATGCAGACCTGTGCATTGTTACCATTAGAGAAACAGTACATGTAAAAGCCAATGTTTATACCAAGTGCTCTATGATGGTCCCCCTTGCAGAACATAAGTGCCAAGCTGATGTTTCAGCTGCATATACATAGCTACATCATGCTGGTATCTTCTGGGTGGTAATATATCAGAAAGAACCAGCAGATACTTCACCCCTTCTCTGTGAAGTTGTTTACCTGATTGGATGCTGGGAGGTGTGCAAAATTTCCACATCTGAAAATCTGGAATTCTGGAATACCCAGCATTGTAGTACTGGAAGAAGCTATGCGGGAAGATTAATGAATAGGAAAAATACAACTGTTTTTGTAAGAACAAATCAACGGCTCTTCCAGGACAGAACAGGCCTCGTGCAGGAACTGGATATAAAGTAGTCAGCTGTTCTTTTCACAAGCTAGCACCTTCCAGGAGCTTGGTGCTGGTTTCTGATGCTGAAAAGTTCAGTATTCAGAGGCAGCAGGATCCAGATCATGCTATGGCACATGCACGACCTCCAACTCTTCCACCATAGTCATTCTGTAAATTTGCCTTTCTTGCCAGAACTGGGATGGTCAATGATAAAAGCTAGTTGACAACATCTAAATGATCCATTTTCACTATTTGACATTTGTGCTTCTTCCATGGTAGATGATTTCTGGCAGGCATTAGTATGTGATACGAAAGACTTTTTACTTTGTGCCCACTGTGCTTGTCCAACTACATTCCTCTGCCCTTTGACCCTGTATACATCTGATTTTCCAATCATTTTCCTTTGTGCTCCTGATCAGCTGTATTGGTCATTACCACTTATCACCAAAAATATTACACACTCACATAAACACACTCCTGAGTCATTTCCCTGTGCCATAAAGTGGTTCAAGAGTACTACACAAATCTCCACAATTCAATCTGAGTGTTACAGAAAGGTTCATGAATGGGGTCACAGCTCCATCAGGGCATCATGTAGCTACTCCTTAGTGTGATGAGATAGTCTCTCACTCTTTCAAGTGACCAACAGATCTAATATTCCTCTCCTAGCCCTAAAGAACGTTCCCTCCTGGTCTACTTGCTTCTCAAAAATATCTCCTGCTTCCCTCCCTGATTGGTGGTGTTAGGAGTTGAATTTATTCCTCCAGAAAGATATGCTGAACATCTAATCCCCAGAACCTATGAATGTGAGCATGTTTAGGAATAAGAATAATGCAGAAGTAACCAAGTTAACAGAAGGTTGATACACTGGGTCCGAATCCAATATTTACAGAGTCCTTATAATAGGAAAAAACCTTGTGAAGACAGAGACACAAAGAAAAGCTATATGAAAAGAGGTAGAGATTAAAATAATGTGATTCAAGCCAAAGGACACCAAGAATTGAAATCTGTCACACAAGGTATGCAGAGGCAAAAATGAATTCTTCCCAACGGGTTTCAGAGGGAGGGTGACCCTGCCGGTACTGTGACTTTTAGAATTCTGGCATCTAGAATACTGCCTAAGTTTATGATATTTTGTTAAAACAGCCTCAGGAAACTAATGTTGGTGACATACCAAGAGATATTCACAATAAATTCAGATTCTTTAATCCCATTTGCATCTATTGTTCTAATATTTCAGGCTATTTAAACTCAATACAACAAAAAAATTACAGTCTGGCTGTCATTTTTATATAGGCTAGGAAGAATGATAAGGGAAAATATAGAAAAAACAAAGACAGGTTAATTTTTCAATAAATTCTCTTACTTTCCTGAAAGTCCCAAATAATGTATCTAGGGGAAACACTAAATAGAAATTTTGAACTGTAACTTTTTTAAAGATTTATTTGTTTATTTGAAAAAGTTATAGAGAAGCATAGGCAGGGGCAGAGGCAGAGGGATCTTCCATCTGCTGGCTCACTCCTGAAACGGCCTCAATGGCCGGATCTGAAGGCAGGAGCCAGGAGCTTCTTCCAGGTCTCCCACATGGTTGCATGGGCCCAAGCACTTGGGCCATCTTGTACTGCTTTTCCAGGCCTCAGCAGAGAGCTGGATCAGAAGTGAAGCAGCCAGGTCTTGAACCAGCACCAATATGGATACCAGCACTGCAGGTAGTGGTTTTACCTGCTACACCATAGCACCAGACTCTGAACCATAATTTTGGAAGAGATTTCTGATATTTCATATCAGAAATATAAGGTAATAGAGAAATTAATTTTATTTATAACTGTGCACCAAAGACTTTTGCTTATACAACATGTGGCATTTGTATAGCAAAAAATGTTATGATAAAAATTTCTATATAGAATAGGCATCAGAATACAATGAATTACATTGAGTGACTGGTTATAAATAAGCTTGTTAACATATATTCCATATAGTTAATTTAATCGATAAATGATAATTTTGGTTAGCTTTCAATAAAATAAACTTGAAAAAAATGTTTTCAAGTTACCACTATAGAACAGTCATAGCCAAATCTGATCAGCATTATATTATATATAAACTCTTTAAGTGTATAAACTCCAAAGTGAGTAAACCTATGTGTTGCCAGTTTATAAATTTGCGTATGAGTTGATATTATGTAAGTAAGATGGCAACATTCTATGGTGAATGAGACATAGAACGCAGCTCCAAACATCTGGGTATATAACATTGTTCCATCGCTGAGGCCCTAAGATCTTAAGGAACTCAGTTAACTTCTCAGAGTCTCAGTTTTCTCATCTGCAAAATGATTAATATTCTATTTCATAAAACTATTATGAATACCAAAAGAACACAGAACATAACAAATATGAAAGTAACTTATGAAACAGTGTAATTATTATTAAAAGATTTTAGTTGAAATAATTTGTCCATCTGATAACATATATAAAGCAAGAAGTATTCTTCTTCATCATAATACCATCAGCTCCTTCTCACTAACTTTGGAGTAATAAGTATGTGTAAAATACAATTGGAGGCTATAATAAATAATATATAGCTTATGTCCTCCCCATGTATAGGTAATTTCCATAAATATATAACATTGTTCTACAGAGTGATAATACCATAAATTTAAGTTATTCACCTAAGAAACTGAACGTTGTATGGTAAAAGTTGAAAGTAAAAGGGATAATGTGTTGTAGTAAGAGTGGGTTGTATAGTGTCCTCCAGAAAGATATTCCAATATTCTAGCACCTACAACCAATGTATGTGACCTTATGTAGACAGAGAGTGTTGGCAGGTATCATTAAGGATCTCAAGATATGACATCTCATCTTGAATTTTGGATGAATCTCAAAGCCAATTGTTTTTACAGGAGAAGTCAAATAAGATTTAAGGCACAGAGAATACACAGGCAGAGGTTGAGTTATATTACCACAAGCCAAGCGATGCTCAGAACCACCAAGAGCTGTAGAGATTCACCTTTGAGGGAGTATGGTCTAGTTCTTGTTTTCAGACCTTGAACTGCAGAACCATAAGAAATCTCTGTTGTCTGAAGCAACCACATGTGTGGTAATTTGTTATAAGCCTAGGAAACTAATATACATAGCATGGTTGTGTTTAACTTCTGTTTAAATATTAAGAGATAAGTTTGAAATGACTACATGATAAAGTGTAAGGTAAGACAAGCTCTAAAATGGTTAAGAATGTTATCTGTGTGACAACAAAGTTATTTCCTGTCACAGAAAGCTTTGCCTCCATTAGTACCAAGCAGGAAAGATTATCTTAAAACATACGTAAGAAGAATGAGTGGGTATTAGGGTAAGCACCTATTTAAGTGAAACAACATTAAAATGAAGACTCTCAAAGAATTTTAAGATAAGAAAGAAGTCATAAAATTTTAATCAAATGAAGAAAGAGGGTGGATACTCATGACATGGAGATTTTAGTGCTATTAATAAATAGTGTTATCAGCAAAGGGCTTGAATATGTACAAGATCATTTTTAGAAGTTTAAAGAATTCCTTTTAACAAATGTACAATATTAAGCATAAAAGAGAATGTTTTTGGCATAGTTGTACAAGAATGTTTTTCTTTCCATTCAGTCGCACTAAATAGAAGCTCAAATTTTGGTGGGGAAAATTAATGATTTCAATAAAAATGAGAGATGGCTATGAATAGTTTTAAAAGCAGATTTCATTTGAAACCAGTCACAGAGACAAAAAAAAAAAAAAACCTACATATGTGTGTCTAGTGATGTCAGAAGGTGGGATGCAGTATTCAAAGGAAACAATGTGTAAGCAAAGTAAACAAAAATTCTCAGTCCTCTCACTCTCGCAGTCAGCAGGGCCCTGGCACATTTCCCTCTTTCTTCATATCATCTGGTGTGTGCAAGAGCAAAGGAAAGCAAAGCACGGTTCCCAGCAGACACCATGAGGGAGTGAACAGAAAAGACTGAAATGGGGTTGAAATGGGGTTGATTATACAAAGCTTTCCAAGGCCACAAAAAGGAACTACCAGACACTTACTTAACCAGTCCTTTCTTTCTCAGCGCAAGGAAAAAACAAACAAACAAAAAAACACAAAACAACAAAAAAACACAGGTTAGAGAAATATTACAGAGATGATTACCAAAAAAGGATACATAAAGTGGATTTATGGAATTAAACCTCCATTCTTTTAAAAATGACAATGGGAGATGAAGAGGGAAAAATGAAATTTCAATATGGGACACTGAACAATTATAGCCAAAGAAGGGTAAAGAGAGAACTAAAGAAACGAAAATGAGAGTATGAGAGAGAGCAGCAGAATGTTAAAATCTGTTACTGAAGGTCTGTGCATGTAGCTCCCTCTCATTATTCATAAATGAAGGAGAGAGAAATGTCATATGGCTCGAAATATAATTTCTTGAGGGGCAAAATGAAATATTAAAAGATTTTCCCATTGCAAATAAGGCAATTAAAACTATTCAATTTGACAAAGCGGTGGACCCAGTTGAATTACACCATAAGTCATGAGAAAAAAAGAGTAGCAAGGGAAATAGAGAAGCCTTTGGCAAAACTCTTTGATAGCTCAATAAGAAAAGAATAAAGGGAGCAATCATATTTGAGTCACTAATAAGCATCCTTAGATTTAGAAAAAGAAAATCATTAAAAGGACTACTTTTCCCAACTTCAATTATTAAACACAAGAATAAAGATCCACTCAAATCTTTGCATTTGTGATTTACCTAAGAGAACTGGTATGAATTCAGAATTTAACATGTATTTTTATTCAGATATCAGGAAAGCAATTGACTTTACAAACAAGCCATGTAGCAATAACGAAAGCTCACTAATGAATGAAGCATCCCAAGCCATCCTGGATATGAGGTGATGACACTATAATTCACGAGGCAATAAAGAATATCTAGTTAACATAAATAGTACTGCTTATAAATGCCATATTTCATAAAAACATACACTTATCTTCTTGTTCATAGAAGTATCTCATAACCATGTAGGTGACTAGTCCATTTGTCATGGAGTACAATAGAAATTTTAATCCCACACCCTAATTCTACACATAGATTCCTCCCCCTTGACTCTGGCCCACTGCCCACCAGTGGCACCTTGAGGGTTCTATGTCACTCTGTGACACTTGCTGTGGCTTGAAGGCTGAATGCCCCCAAGAGCTTGTCCCCAAAGGTAGCACCAATTGCAGGTTGTGGAACTTTTAGGAAGTTCAGCCAAGGGACAGGTCCTCAGATTCCCCAGAAGGTAGATCTCACAAGGGTTATAATAAAAGCTCAAGTGCAGCCCTACCCACCGTCTGCTTCCTAGCTCACCATGTGACACTCCACTCCTAACTCCTGGCTTTGGATCTCGGCACAACTCTGACCACTGTGGCCATCTGAGGAGTGAACCAGCAGAAGGAAGACACTGCACCATCCACCAGGAGGACTGTGGCAAGCCTCCTTGGACTCAAATCTCTGAGACTCTGACCTAAATAAATTCTTTCTCTTTGCAAAGTCAGCTGCTTCAAGTATTTGATGGTAGTAACAAACTTGTCAAATGGGGGCCTGTGTTGCAGTACCACCTGTGACAATGCTATACCAAAAGCGAAACGGCTGCTCCTCTTACAAACCAGTTCCCTGCTAGTGCACCTATGAAAGCAGCTGAAGATAGCAGAAGTACTTAGGCTCCTGCCACCCACATGGGAGACCCAGATGAAGCTCTGGCTCCTGGCCTGGCCCAGGCCCAGCCATTGAGGCCATTTGGGTAGACCATCGTGGAAGATATCTCTCTCTCCCTACTTTCTCCCCACCCACCTTCCCTCTCTGTATCTCTGCCTTTCAAATAAATATTAATTAATTAGTCTTTTTAAAAAATTGTCTAAGATAATTTTGTAGGGACAAAACCTCAGTTGCATCTTCCTTATGGCAATTACAACTGAGGCCAGCTAGGCACTTAGAGCGTGTGTTCTCCCAATTGCTCCCATCTTTGCTTTTCTTCTTCTGTGTGGATCTATCTGTTTCATGACATAGAAATGAGCACTTCAAAAGCATGAATGGTTGTGGCTTCAGAATTCTGCTGGGAATTTTTAGTTATCCATGAAATCCCAACAGCTTATTGGAAGCCTAGATAGTCACATGAAGTCAGGCCTACCATGACCATATATTCTGTCCAATGAAAGGGAATATAAAAGTAGACATGTAAAAGAATAGCATAGCTTAGGTTAAAGAAATAAGGAGCCAGATCTACCAGATAATTCAATAAAGACAATCCAAAAGCATAACTATGGCCCCTGCCTTCAAACAGAATGGTCTAAAATATGGTGCCATCTGCAGTGAGCTGAGTGTAGATGAGTCTAGAGAGGAAAAACATGGATGAGATGTGGCCTGCAAAGCTCTGAGTCAATAGCTCTTTGATTTTCTTATTCAAAGTCAAGATCAGTCACTCTGAACCATTATCACTATGTCATCCACTTCAAATACTTTTGCCAATAACCTCAGAGGAGAGATGAAGCTCCTCAAAGAAAAATTTAAACTTCTCTCTCCCTCTTACATTTTAGAAATCTTAGATAAAAGACTAGAGGACTGCGTTTTGTCACTAGAAAGAGTGAAGCAGTTACTACTTCAGCGCATTGCACCTTGGGTTATACTTTCACTACTTACCCAACCAAGTCTCTGGTAAAAAAAAAAAAAGTCTCACACATATAATTTATAGACAGTGAGCTTATGACTCATATGTGGGCAGCAAGGGACAAGAGAGCCCTGGGATTCAGGAAAGGCAGGTCCCCCCAAGGCTCAAGAAAGCTGATCAGCATGGATGGACTCTCTCTCCTCCATACATGCCCCACTTACATCACAGCAGAGGCACCTTGGAAGGCAGCCCACACTGAGGTCTGTACCACATGGACAATGGGACACACTAAGCCAACCTACATGGGACATCCTCTTCCTCAGGACCCCTGAACTGAGTCCATACTATTTCAGCCAGCTTTCATGACCTAAGGATGCATCCCCAGCCTGTTCTATAATTCCCTTGAGAACCATAAGAAAGAAATAAGGGAGGCCAAGAGCACCAGAAGATCTGCCCTGAGGGAAAGACTGCATGCCTAACACTGAGCATTGCTGCATTAGTAAGAGCCAATCAAGGACATTTCTGACACTCTTGCACAGCACATCACTATAATGCTATGTTTATAGCTTCCAAATCGGCATCAACATGAACTAAGTGTATATTTTTCCATTTGAATCAAGTAAGAATAGATATTTATTAATATATATATAAATATATATAACATCAATTTAGAAGTAGAACTTCTTTAATGGAAAATTATGGGAGCTTTCAGTAGGAAAGATTTAACTATTAGAAAATGATAAACAGGTACAAACACAATCTTTGCTTGAATGTTGAACTGTGATCTTAATAAATTACAGAAGCAATTGAAATAGTCCAAAGATTAATTTTTTCCTTTACCTAAAGTATTTCAACTGAAAACTTACCTCCCTTTAGACTTATACCTCTGCCAACATTGATTTAACCTCCTCTTTGCTACCAGCATTAATATACTGACATTTTAAATCTAGCAGGAAAAGAACTAGTGAGTTGATTTACAAAGATGCCACATAAGCAAGAAAAATGAGGTCTCTGATCCTCCTCCTCTCCTACTTTTTCCCCATCCCTCTTTCCATTTTTCTTTAAACATGGATAATTCTAGTGACTGGGAGTCCATTTGGGACTAGATTAAATAAATTTCTGAAAGTGACAAAGTATTCTCTACCCATGCTTCATCTTGTAAGTCTTCCCTTAAGGAGCACCCTTTGTATCTTTGAGTTTCTTCCTTCATTCTCTAACAAAATTTTTGTTTCCATGGCTTGAGAGGTGCATTAGCCTTGGGAAAATGTGATGTATATAAAATGCAATGGTAACTCAACAAAGCCTCCCCAAGGAGCAGCTGGAAGCACTGTCCATTCTGGAGTGACTAAAATGTCCTAGGTTAACTTTGAGACACTCTTCTCATGGAATCTCATTTAACATTGAAAATGGAGTAGGAAGTGTTAAATGTTCTGGTTAAAGAAATTAGGCCCAGAGTGGGTAAAGAGACTGCTCAGTACTCAATAGTACACTTTGTCTCCTTCAAAAGGTGATTTGACTCTCAAAGGAAGCAAGGGCATACCCATCCATTAGAATGATCTGCATTTGAAGAAAAAGTAGAAGGGAGAAAGTAGGAGAGGGAGATCCTTGGTGCTCTTATTTTCTGCTGATGTAGCAACTTTGTAAACCAACCCAGTAGTTCTCTTCCTGCTAGAGTTTCGTTGTTGTTGTTGTTGTTTTTTAAAAGATTCATTTATGGCCGGCGCCACGGCTCACTAGGCTAATCCTCCGCCTGCAGCGCCGGTACACCGGGTGCTAGTCCCAGTCGGGGCGTCGGATTCTGTCCCTGTCACTCCTCTTCCAGGCCAGCTCTCTGCTACGGCCTGAGAGTGCAGTGTACCCTCATGGGAGACTAGGAGAAGCACCTGGCTCCTAGCTTCGGATCAGCGTGGTGTGCCGGCTGCGGCGGCCATTGGAGGGTGAACCAATGGCAAATGAAGCCTTTCTCTTTGTCTCTCTCTCTCTCACTGTCCACTCTGCCTGTCAAGAAAATAAAAATAAAAAATAAAATAAAAAAAGATTCATTTATTCATTTTGAAAGTTAGAGTTGGAGTGTTAGAGAGCTCTTCCATCAGCCAGCACTGGGCCAGGCCAAAGCCAGGAGCCAGGAGCTTCACCTGGGTCTCCTACATGGGTGGCAGCTGTCTAAACACTCGGGTCATCTGCTGCTTTTCTCAGGTGCCATAGCAGGAGCCTGGCTGGAACTGGAGCAGCTATGACAGGAACTATCCCCCATATGGGATGCCACTGCGGCTTTATTGACTACGGCGCAAAGTTGGCCCCATTCCTGCTAGATTTAAATGTCCCCACAAACCTAACATTTATACTTTCTGCTACATTTCATCAGAAATTGAGTATTTAGCCAAAAATATCATATTTCTAATAACAGTAATCTAAAGATGGTTTTGAGATTTTTTTCTTTTTCTTCTGTACATGGTACAGCCTCAAAGAACCTGTGCTTAGGGATCCTTGTGTATGAGTGCTACTCTTGCCTGAGATCAATTCTTCTGCAACCCAATAGACCAATGTAATGAAAGGGAGAAGCAATTATTTATTTTCTCTCATCTTAGTTTGTTCAGACTGCTGTAACAAATATAATTTTAAACTATATAGCTTAGAAGAGCAGAAGTTTGGGGCAAGTGTTTGGCGCAGTAGATAAGTCACTGGATGGGATGCCTGCATCACATGTCAGAGTGCCTGGGTTCAAGTCCTGGCTCCTGTTCCGGATTCTAGCTTCCTGCTACTGTGTACCCTGGGAGGCAGCCGCCGATGCTTCAATTAAGTGGGTTCCTGCCACCCATGTGAGAGACATGGATTGAGTTCCTAGCTCCTGGCCCAGCCCTGGCTCTTTGCTCTGATTTGGGGAGTGAACCAATGAATTTAAGATCTCACACTGCCTGCATCTCTCTTTTTCTTCCTCTCTCTTCCTTTCAAATAAAAAGAAGAACAAATAAAAATTAAAAATAGAGTGTCAAAGGAAACAGGAAAAATTGAGAGGTTTTCTTTTTCAAACCCCAGCACCACCAACTCCGCATGCACCTGAACAGACCCAGCACCTCCTCAGGGACCGCGGCTTGGAAGCAGACAGAGGAACATGCTCCCACTAAGATGATTTGGAACAGCTGTTTAGCCAACTGTGTTTATCCCTTCCTGAGGCTCCGTGCTCAGGCTAGGAAATCGTACAGACAGATGAAAAAAAAATGCTGTCTTTGCTGCATTGGCACTTCTAAAACGTGATGACCTGCAACACATAAAAAGCAACTAAGCTGTTGGAGTCAACTCTCCAGAGAAAATACAATCCTCAGCCTTAGCAAACAGACAGCATTACAAAAAGCAGGCAAGAGATATTCTCCTGGACAAAATACACAATGACATTGGATACATACATTCTGTGGCATTTGTAGGGGAAATGGAAAGATTTCCTATTACTGTTGCTTTCTCAACAACTGGCACTCAGAAAGGGAATCATAGCAATTGAAATTCTGAGGAAACAGAGGTGGGTTGGACACAACATCAACAGGGCAAACCAAGGAGCAGAGTCATAACCCAGAGGAAGAAAGGGTAACTCAGAAGGAGTTACCTGAGCGTGTCAGCCTCTCCTAGGTCGTTCAGCCTCTCTCTTCTTCCCTGTGAACTTCTTCCTACACCTACGTTGCCTGTCTTCAAACTCGCTAGCCTCAGGCTACCTATATACTCTTAATAACTATCAAAGATACACAAATAGCAAACTGATGAAATCTTTACTTAATATATACTAAATTGATCTTCTGTATATAAAGATAACTGAAAATGAATCTTGATGTGAATGGAATGGGAGAGGGAGCAGGAGATGGGAGGGTTGCAGGTGGGAGGGAAGTTATGGAAGGGAAAAAGCCATTGTAATCCATAAACCATACTTTGGAAATTTATATTTACTAAATAAAAGTTAAAAAAAGATACACAAATAAGCCATTATCCATTAAAGTACATGTGTGTATGTGTGTATGTGTGTGAAAAACTGTATTTTTAAAAGATTATTTATTTATTTATTTGACAGGTAGTTACAGACAGCAAGAAAGACAGAGAGAAAGGTCTTCCTTCTGTTGGTTCACTCCCCAAATGGCAGCAATGACCAGAGCTGCGCCGATCCGAAGCCAGGAGCCAGGAGCTTCCTCTGGGTCTCCCACATGAGTGCAGGGGCCCAAAGACTTGGGCCATCTTCTACTGCTTTCCCAGGCCACAGCAAAGAGCTGGATTGGAAAAGGAACAGCCAGGACTCAAACCAGTGCCCATATGGGATGCCACCACTTCAGGCCAGGGCTTTAACCCGCTGCACCACAGCGCTGGCCCTGAAAAACTATATTTCTCTAAACAGTGAGAAATGTGACAATGCCTTATGTTTTTGCAAATCTCTTTAAAGTATAGGGTAAGAAAAGATAGCTTGATTCCCTTATTTGCCTCTGCATTGTCTGTTGCAATATCATGTGTCACATAGGCTATAATCAAAATTTTAGACCAAGAGACCTCAGAAGATAGTTTTATTGAGCTGTCACAGAAGCTAGTCAAAAATAAAAGGACCAGTCCTGAGGCAAATTCCCTAAGCCACCAGTAGCATGGCAGATAGTGGTCAGAAAACGTTCACCAAGTATGGAGCCAGCATATTTTATGATGAAAATTTAGGGAGAAGAAAGCATAAATCATTTATTCTGAACTCACTTTGGCTATAGGATAAGAGAGACAAGACAATACAAAGTAGGCAAAGTCCTAGGACAGAAGTAACTGTTCCTTCTCCATTGGTGGATTCTATAAGCAGGAAGTGACTTGACCCTGACAGCTAATTTTCAGCATACAGGAAAGGAATATATATGGCTTTTTTTTTCCTTTTCTTTGTTGCTTTAGCCAAAAACTTCATTGTAAGACAAACTCTGCTTTTCCTCATCTCTATTCTCCTGGATGTAACTAAATTTAGGACATCTCACAGATCTCTTACAAAGCCTCTGAAAAATTCCACTATACATTAATGAGTCACAACAAATCATGTCTTAATATTTACATGAAAATTGTGTTGACCTCATGGACCCCTAAAGATGTTGTTGGAACCCCCAGGTTTTCATGGCTCATACTTTGAGAACCATTGCCCTATACTTAACCTCAGAGTGAAGGTGGCAATCCCATAAAAACCATCAACTAGTTCAGTCAAGAACGTTTTAGCAAATTTGAAAGTAAAATGTTGCATCTGACTGCCTTTCAAATGAAACCATGCTGGATACCTGACTCTAGTTACTGAATGGGTAGCTCTGAGCAAGTTGTTTAGCCGTGTAACATTTTCTGCACAAAGTGTCTAAGAAACTTCCATACCGGGTTGTGTGAGAACGAGAAAATCAGTCTCCTGCCTCAGAGTGAACTCTTGAAAACAGCAACTTTTTTGTCAATGTTGAAAACCCTAGAAGATTAAACTTAGGCCTGGATAGAAAGAAGCTTCCTGTAGCTGATTCTGTCACCTTTCCTCTGACTTCAAAGATAGCTGCAGATTTAACCCTCTGTGGAACTCTGCCTACAAAATTACCTTGAGAAATGGTTAGGACACTCATACCAGGACCATGATAAAGGAGAATCTGGCTGACGAAGACCATGCAGCACTCCAAGCACTTCACTCATTATTAAAATTCCTCATCAAATAAAAAGAAACTGACATGGATGTTAAGGTTCCACAGGGGTTTGCTGTGCTGTCGCCCACACACAGTTGGTTTCCTCTGCTGTGATACTCATACTGGAATGTGGAGTTACTGGGACAGCAGAAACTGTGCAATGGGACTTAGGAGACAAAAGTGATGCTATTGTTAATGTCCTGCATCCTTAGCTAAGGCTAAGTAAATATGAATGTGGGTGCCCCTGTTGTCTCTCATGAGTTTAAATGTCCATCTAACAAACCCAAGAGCACTGTCACCACTGTGCAAAAGAAGCACTGACAGACTCAGTTTTTATTTTACTGCATTTTTTTTGGCTCAAATCTAGATAATGAGTTAGAAAGTCATAGCTAGAAAGTGCCTGCTAACTGAATTTAACCTTTTTGATCATTAAGTGAATTTGTTTCTACCATGAACCATATACCATGATCTGTTTTAAAACAAGATATATAGAATGTATAAATCAGGAAGTTGTGTAAATTAAATTATAGAAAATCAGAAAATAAAGAAAGAAAAAAAATCAAGATAATCTCACAGCTATAGCAAAAAGAAGAAGATAGTTGAGTTACTGTTGGGGTAGTAGTGGTCCAGAGAGGTCTTATACACATAGCTAGTGAGAATCAAGAGCAGAATACAATATTTGAAGAAGTAAAGTTGAAAATTATTCAGGACACTAGATGATGTAGATGACTTATCTGATTATTAGAAAGCCATCAAACATAATTTCAGCTGGTGTGCTACTTGGAATTATTTCACTTGACTTTGATCATAGGTCCTGTTCACCAGATAACTAGTATTAGCTAGTACTTTGTTGAGGGTTTCTTCACGTATATCATCAGGGAGATCAATCTACAGTTCTCTTCTTTGTTGCATATTTATCTGGTTTAGGGATTAAGGTAATTTCAGCCTTCCTTCCAATTGTTTTGAATAGTATAAGAAGAATTGGAATTAATTCTTCTTTAAAAGTTTGGTAGAATTCAGTGATGAAGACATCTGGTCCTGGGCTTTTCATTGTTGGGAGGATCTTTATTACTGATTCCATCTCCATCTTGGTTATTGATCTATTTAGGTTTTCTATATCTTCAAGTTTTGGTAGATCCTATGTGTCTGGGAATCTATCTGTTTCTTCTAGATTTTCCAATTTGTTGGCATGTAGCTGTTTGTAGTAATTCCTGAGGATTCTGATGATTCTTTTCATTTCTGTGGTATGTGTTAGTAAATCTCCTTTTTCATCACTGATTTTATTAACTTAAGTCTTTTACTGATCTTTTGTATCTTTTTTTCTTTCAATTTTGTTTTCTTCTCTAATTTTAATTATTTATTTCTTCCTACTGACTTTGGGTTTGGTTCATTCTTGTTTTTCTAGGTCCTTGAGATGGATTGTTAGATCATAAAACCTATTTTATAAAGCCAGCATTACCCTGAATGAAAGCCAGATAACTACACAAGAAAATTACTTGCCAATATTTCAGATGAACACAGGTGCAAAACTTCTCAAAAAGAATGCTATCAAGTCCAATTCAAAAGCACATTGGGAAAATCACTCAACATGATCAAATTATATTTATCCCAGGGATGCAAGATGGTTCAACATGTACAAATCTATACATGCAATACACCAAATAAACAGAGTGAGGAACAAAAACTCCATGACTTCTGAATAGGTACAGAAAAAGCATTTTACAAAATTAACATCCTTTAAGGATTAAAAAAAAAAAACTATCAACAAACTAAGTTAGAAGAAATGTACCTAAATACAACAAAGGCATTACATGACCAAGTTACAGCTAATATTATACTCAATGCTGAAAAGAGGAAAGATTGTTCTTTAGGATCTGGAACAAGACATGAATCTCCACATTTACCACTTCTAGTCAGCATACATACTACTGGAATCCTAGCAAGAAAAATTAGGAAAGTGAAAAAAAAAAAAAAACAGATACAAGCACATTAAATTGGAAAGTATGAAGTTAAATGATCCCTAATTTGTAGATGACATTATCTTACATATAGAAAATCCTAAAGAATTGTGCAGGAACCACAACAGAACCCAAATAGTCAATGCAAGCATCAACAAACTGAACAAAGCTGAAGACATCATTCTTTATGACTTCACAATACACTATAAAGCTATAGTAACCAGAAGCAGTGTGATACTAGCATAAACACAGATACATAGACTGATGGCACAGAATAGAGTCCATAAATAATCTCATGCATTTATAGACAACTTATTTTTGACAAAGATGTCAAGAATACATGATGTGGAAAGACAGTCTCTTCAAATAGTTTGGAAAAACTGAATGTTCACATACAAAATAATGAAAATTGACCATTATTTCATACTATATGCAAAAATAAACTCAAATTGGATTAAAGACTTAAATGTAAGGTCTGGAACTGTGAAAGTACTAGAAAACAATAGGAAAAAGCTCCGTAACATTGATCTGGCAATGATGTTTTTTGATATGAACCAAAAAGCACAGTGAATAAAAAGTAAAAAATTAGTTAAATTACATCAAACTAAAAAGCTCTGTACCTAGAAGAAAATAATCAACAGAGTAAAGAACAATCTAGGAATGAAAGAAAATATTTATAACCATATTTTATTAAATTGTTAATGACAAAATGTATAATAAACTTAAATAATACAAGAGCAAGAAAGCAACATAATTTTTTAAACAGGCAAAGGTTCTGAATAGACATTTCTCAAAATAAGATATAAAGTAGCCATTTGGCATTTGGAAAATGCTAAAAAACATTAACCATAAGATACAAGCAATTTAAAATCACAATAAGATCTCATTGGAACCTTATACTCAAGGTGTGACCATGAGACCAACAGCACTGGCATCACCTGAATACATGTTGCCAATAAGAACCTCAATGTGACACCCCAGGCCTACTAAACCAGAATCTTCACTTATCAAGACCATCATTGGAATTTAAGAAGTACTTCTGTCAAGTACTCTTACAAGGAGGAGCCACAGATGCCAAATTTCACCAATCATGAACTTGTGGGACAGTTCACAAACACACACCTACACACACCATTCTTCACACCACTCTGCTACCTCCTACTTTGAGAAAAAAATTAGAAAGAGAGAGAAACAGAGACAGAAGCATAAATCTCCCATCTATTGATTTGCCCCTCCAATGCCTACAACAGCCAGGGCTGGAAGAGGACCACAGGGAAGAGCCCCAGAAACTCAACTGAGGTCCTCCACATAGGTGCCAAGAACGCAATTACTTGAGTCTCCATGGCTACTTCTTAGCTTCCGCATTAGTAGGAAGGTGGAGTCAGGGACCATAGCCAGGAGGTGAACCTAAAACTTTTGTGCTAAAAACATCAGCGTGCATTGATAGAGTAAGCACATAATTTTGATAAAATGTTATTTAGATTGTTCACAAAATTTATAGAAAATGTGACAGAATCATGGGAAAAAATGATTTAGTTCTGTGTGAAGTAATGAGAGAAGGCTTCAGAGAGATGAAGAAGTTTGGTCTGAAACAATAGGTGAGATCCTGGCAGTCATAGAAGCATTGATTACAACTAAGGAAAGGAAAAGAATCTGAAACGGGGAAACAGTATTCAGAAAAACTTCCTTTTAGCATTTCTTATCTTCAGTTTACTTTCTGGCACCTCTTTTCCAACTCTATGACTCTGGCTCTCCTGTGGTCTTAATGTTATTTCCTCTTTCTTCTTCCATTTCCCCTCAGGGTGTGCATTCCTACCTATAATTCAGTGGTCTATTACTTTTTTCCAAAAAGTAGTTGGACAAGCTGTGCACAACACAACCCTGCAGAGAACACTCACAACAGGCAAAGTCACAAATTGCCTCCCTTGGAATTATGTCCTGCAACAGCCCTTGCACAGTCAAGCAAACTCTTTTTCTGGTAGTCAAAGAAAACTTATTGTAGGAATTATTCTACTGAATACTGTCAAGGATTGCTTTCTGTAATATCTAACAAACTATGTAATCATGACTCCTTTCCTACAATTTCCAAAATTCCACTGAATACAAGGTATGTATCAGATTCCCAAAGACTCAGTCCTTAACATTGGGCCCCAACATAACAGCAGCAAAAAAAAAAAAAAAAAAAAACTTCATTATATAATATTAAATGGTATCGTTCACCAAATATCCAGGATTATTTTTTTCCTTCTTTCTCAATCTTCAGTTCTTGTCACCAATAGTCTGCAGGACTTTTAATGCCCCATACAAATAACTCAAATGCATGCAAACACAAAGATTTCCACTACCAAAAAGTTGCTCTAAACAACTTCCATACCTTTCAGGAACCAAGAATCAAAATTCTGATCACCACTGTTGCATTCTACTTCAGCTTCATACCCTCCATCCAATGGAATTTTTTAAGCTTTGCTGTGTAGTCATCTTCTGCAATATCACCAACTTGCAGATGAGGTCATACACAACTCTAGGGACACTAAATACCAAAGCCATTTTAATGTCTTTCAAGCAAACAGCAGAATGCAGAAGAATGAGTGATAAGAAGACAATGTGTTATGAGGATAACATTGAATCTTTCCTTTAAAAGTCAAATCATTTACAAAGTCCAGAACCTTAAGGGCTCTAGGCCACATTAACGCATAACACACCTCACAAATGACGACTCCCGCATGCCCTGAGACACTGGCATGGATAGTCATTGGGCTGAAAAACATAATATTCCATTATTTACATTCCTAAAATGTCCATTTTATTTTATAAAGTGCTAGAAAGAAATGATCAGTTTTACATATGTGTCCCATATCTCTGAGCATAGCTAGTATGACTTAGACACATATTAAATGCTTGCCAATTAGTGGATCCTTTTTAAATTAATTATTTAAGAGGCAGAGAGACAGAGGGAGAGAGGGACAGAGAGAGAGACAAACAATGCTGTAATTTGCTAGTTCATGCCTTAAATGCCCAAAATGGCCAGGACTGAAGTCAGGAGCTGGAAATGCAGTCCAGGTCTCCATATGAGTGGCAAGGACCTATCCACTTGACCACTTATCTGATGTCTTTCAGCATATGCATTAGCAGACGGCTGCAATCAAGAGCCGGAGGCAGAACTCGAACCCAGATGCTCTGGTGTGGGATACAGACATCTTTACTGCTAGGCTAAATATCTGTTCCCAGTTGATGGAGTTTTAAAACACACAAATGAAGCAGCAATGGCAATCATCTAGGCCTCTCAGGAAAGATATTTTATGGAAGGGAGGTCCTTAAGGAGCCACAGGCTTTCACAGCCTGGTTGCAATGCATGGCTTGATGGTTCTCCCTCCCTTCTGAGCCCATGACCCCAGTCTCTTCTACCACCACATTGCCTTGTGTTCTGACTCTGACTCTTCCTGCATGCTTTTTATAAACATCTCTGAGACTACACTATACCTGCCCAATAATCCAGGGTAATCTCCTGCCTCAAGACCCTCTACTTAATCACATCTTCAAAGTCCCTTTTGCCACATAAAGAAAAATGTACAAATCCCAAACATTTTGCAGATGAACATTATGGACCCCAAAGTAAAATTTGGCCAAGGGATCCTCCTCTGCACCACTGTTCCTAAAACCACTTTTATTCAATAGTAGAGATCTACCCTCCTTTTCAAAAGAGGTTTTTTAGTGAAGTCAAAATATTTACTGGAGGTTAGCTATCTCAGTCATGGTCTGGCCTGCTCAGACATCTAACAGGAAAAACACAAACATGGATACAAATATAAACTAATCAGAAGATTATAAATCAGAAATATGGTTATTACCTATTAGATCAGTTCATCAATTCATCACCAATGGACTTTCCTGCTATCATAGGCTTCTATCCAAATACCACTGTTCCTCTGTGGATCTTCCAGGTATTGCTGGCAGGGTATCCATCTGTTAACTAAAAGATATCCCTCAAGACTTGAAGTTTGGCACTGTCCAACTTCCCATATAGGAAGTAGATATCGCTCTACACCTATTGTCTTCTCTCTTAGAGAGGGGAATTTCAGCCATTTCAGTTCTTTTAATCTGCAATGGCTAACAACCCCAGACACAGGGCCCTATTTGGTCTTTCCCAATCAGTGTATTTCAAACCTCTTACTCTGTATTCTCCGCCCCAGTGGGATACTGTCTGGTGAGTAAGGCTGTTCAGTCTCTCCCGAACAGCCACCTGTAGTTCTGCACCACAGAGGCTGCTCCTATCTTTGACTCTGCTGTGGCTATGAATCTGCCTCTCTGTCCATATCTCCCACTCTCTGCCTACATTAATTTCATCTGGAGAGCTATCCCAAGTAAACTTCTGATTTCCTTTGTCTCCCTAGGGCTAGAAGGACTTGTACTTCCACCTTGCTCTGCTCAAGGTTCTTTCTTAGTTTTTGAAAGGATCTCTTGGATTACATTTATCCCACTTGAATAATCAAGGATAATGTCCCATCTCAGGAACTTCTCTTATTCACATTTTCAAAGACACTTCTGAAACATGAGGCAATACTAATTCCAAATGCAAATTATGAACCTTAAGCAGAGTAGCATTTTCTTTTGCTACAACTTTATCTACAATACATCCATCTATTTTAATCTCCTTTTTGGAAAGGTTGATTAGAATGTATAACCTACTCCTTCAACAGTATGTTTTCCTTTTACAACACACATGGAACTAGCACCATTTGTTCTTTATACTATTAGCATGTGATCCCTTCTCAGGCTGTTTTGTTCATAATAGAGACCCCCTAGTATCTATTTTGTTTCATTTCTAATTAGGAAAAATTTTAGTAAGTTTTTAGACAGTCAAAAGAATCCATTATTTAAACAGATTTTTGTATACTATCAACTTACGTAGTTCGATAATCCCACCCAAGTAGGTTGCCAAGTTTTGTAAATTAAAATGTAACACAAGATGCTCAGTTGGGTTCCAGTTTTAGACAAACAATCAATGCAATGTTTAGTATAAGTTTGTTTCATGAAGCAATTTCAGTTTCATCTCTGAACTCTGAAAACCATGCCAGGGGTTCAGTGACAGATCCAAGACCAAAGTGAGACCTGAGCAGGGATGATAGATATCATACATTCCCTTTAGTAAAAAATCTTTTATGTTTTCTCCATTCTTTTCCTGAAAGTTTCTCCACCATATGCCTTAACAATGTGTCTGAGAATATATATATCAAGTCCCTGCGTTTGAGGACAGGGTCATGTTTGCACAGAGGGCAGAGAACCACCTATCAAGCAACCTAGGCAGGTGCAGAATGAGGAAAACTTAATGGCTGAAACCAAAGAAACCAGGAACACAGGAACTCAAATATACAGACTCCTTTGAGAAGTAAGAGGTCCCTTAGACAGAAATTTGGAATTAAAAGTCCATTTTACCATGCTGGCCTAGTTCTAAGTCCTTTCAATCAGAATATGCCCTGCCAATATTTTCACATATCAGCTTTTGTCCTGCCTAATCCTTAAAGCTTTCACTAGACTGCTTTGTCTAGTAGACATCTGTGTCACTGCTCCTGCCCCAATAGATTAGTGTGGGGAGGGGGATGTTGACCCAGGAAGTTAAGATGCCCATGTTCCTCATCACAGTACCTGGGTTTGATAACCCGCTCCTGACTCCTGACTCCCGACTCCAGCTTCTTGCTAATACAGACCCAGGAGGTAGCAGTGATGGTTCAAGTAATTGGGTTCCTGCCACCCATGGGGAAGGCCTGGATTGAGTTCTGAGAGTATGATTAGGAGCATTTGGCAAGAGATACTTCCTTGTTCTGTAAGAGGGCAATCATAGTGATTTCAGTAGTCAAACTATATTAAGTCAATGTTAACACTTCTAGGTTCCCTTTCTTGCTACAACTTTATCTAATACTTCAGTCTACTTCAGTCTCCTTTTTAGAAAGATCGATTAGAATGTGTAACTCACTTCTTAGAATATTTTCCTTTTCCAACTCACATAAAGCTAGCACCATTTATTCAACTTTTTCTTTTATTAGCATTTTATCCCTCCCTGGCCATTTTGTTTCCAATATAGTCTCTTACTATAAGTTTTATTGCCTCTCTCATAATGAAATCACCTGAAAGTCAGCTCAACACAAGATCAAAGGCAAGAAGAATATTGGAGAACTTATCTTACACTGTTTACCTAAGCCTGGAATTAAAAGCTGAAGTTGGTGTTCTATGACTTGTAAAACCTGATGGTCATTCCTAACTTGACAGGAAAAAAAGACAAAAATGGGAGAAGAGGATGGGGACCTAAAAATTAGTACTGGAGCTTCACCTGCCTCAAGCAAGGGGAGTCTCTACTATTCTCCTCTCAGCTCCTCCTAGAATATCAGCTGTACTAGGCTTTGGATGTAGTCAGTTCCAGTAACCTACACATCAAGGCTAAGCCACCAGCATTTAGCTAAGGTGTCTGGGCTAAGTTCCTGCCTCATGGCTGAACCAACACAATCACATGATCCTATCAAGAGCTGAGGTCCCTGTTTTCTGTGCATTTGCTTGTGTCTCTTGTGTACTTGCTTAGGGACCGTATGAAAATAAACACTCAACTGTGAACCCAGTTACCATAAGCTATAGTCACCACCCTTAGTAAAATACAGCATGAGCTGCAACAGTCTATCCCTAAGTCAGACTGTAACCATAAAAGGTTAAATGGATGAAGTGCAAAACCCAACTTTACTGCAAAGCATCAAGATTTAAATTTGAATAGCCTGGTTCCCACAGAGATTTCAATCTCTAAGTTTTATTTTGCTCTCTGAATCCCAGGCTTTTTCTATTCCTCAAGTTCCCAGAATGCACTAAATATCAGACATGAGATGGCCCACCTGGTAAATAACACCACGAGTTGTGAGACAATCGAGACATTAAATCAGAGTGAGAGAGAGGCTACTTGCATTTCTCCAACTCTCCCCCAGAAGTCTATACCTTGTGTCAGCTCACACCCACGAGACTCTGTCTTGGGAGCAGACACACATCGTTATCCTGAACTCACTCTAGACTGGAGTGGAGCAAAGTAGAAAATGATGCTTGAGAGATTAAATTATCAAAATGGAAAAATGTATACCAACGCTGTCGCTCAACATCCACACAAATAGTTTTGCCTCCATAGGGAGGAATAAGAAACCAGAAATGCTCTGCAAAACAGATGTGAGAAAGCTATTCCTTTTCTGATACCCAGTTGACATTATATAAAGCGATAAGACAATGATAAAAGGTGCTGAAATATGGTAAAGATTTGGATTATGTTACTAATTATTATTTATTTTATTTTCACCATTTGCATTATCTTCATTATTATTACTATGGAAAAATGACCATTCTGAGTAGAGGAGTACAGAATTCATCAATAATTTCAAATAAATTCATATGAAAATACTTGTCTCTTCTCTCTGCCACTGTAAGTGCCTATAAAAGGGTAATAGTCCATAGTAGAACAGTCATATCACTTACCCTGCAAGGGAAATATAGGTCAATTTTTTAAAGATTTGTTTATTTAGGCCGGCACCACGGCTCACTAGGCTAATCTTCCACCTGCAGCACCAGCACCCCAGGTTCTAGTCCTGGTCGGGGCACGAGATTTTGTCCCGGTTGCTCCTCTTCCAGTCCAGCTCTCTGCTGTGGCTCGGGAGGGCAGTGGAGGATGGCCCAAGTGCTTGGGCTCTGCACCCGCATGGGAGACCAGGGGGAAGCACCTGGCTCCTGGCTTCGGATCAGCGCAGTGCTGGCCGTAGTGGCCATTTGGGGAGTGAACCAACAGAAAAAGGAAGACCTTTTTCTCTGTCTCTCTCTCACTATCTATAACTCTCTCTGTGTCACTAACTGCCTGTCAAAAAAAAAAAAAAACAATTTGTTTATTTTATTTGAAAGTCAGAGTTACAGAAAGAAAGGGAGAGAGAGTGAGAAAGGGAGGAGAGAGATCTTCCATCTGCTGATCCACTTCTTAAATGGCATCAGTGTTCAGGGCTGGGCCAGGCCAAAGCCAGGAGCCAGAAGCTTCATCAGGTCTCCCACGTTGGTGCAGGGGCCCAAACACTTGGGTCATCCTCTGCTGCTTTCCCAGGCACATTAGCAGGAAGCTGGATTGGAAGTGGAACAGCCAGGTCTCAAACGGGGGCCTATATGGGATGCCAATGTTGCAGATGACAGCTTAGCCTGGTGTACCACAGACCGGCCCAGAAATATAGATCAATATTTTTTAGAGATATTTGCTCTGCTAGCAAAGATCTGAAAGTTCTCTAGAAAGTCAATAGATGAAGGCCATACTCTTTGGCCTGTTGTATTGGAAGCCAAGGTGTTGCAGGTATGTACCTGAGGAGCAGCATCTCGGCCCAGTCACTTGGCCTGAGTTTGAAACGCAGAAATTTTCTCTGCTGGCCAGGGGACAGACTTGGGAATCTCAGAATAGAGCTCAGGGTTAGAGTGAATCGGGACAGGAGATCAAGTGCTGCTGGGATGCTATCTTTCTGGATAGAATTTGGGTTCACACAGTAAGGCTTGTGGAGGAAGGAGAAATAAGTGGGTAAGTTCTGACTTTCCTTGAACTTCAATTCAAAGCTCAGGAATTTCAACTGATATAAGTTCCTACAAGGGAGGAAAAGAGACCCCTAATGGTCAAAGTGTGGAAGAGATCAAAATGACCAGAATAATTCCCTGAAAAAATAGGCAGGGTCCATTCTGAATGTTACTTTCTCACACCTTCAGTAAATCAGAGTATTTTTAAAAACTCATCATTTTCCCTAAACCTAGTGCATCTATCAAATGGTTTGAATATGAGTTTAGCCCATTTCAAGATAGGTCAGTATTTAACCTGTATTGATTCCAAACTTAGAACCTACAGTTAATAACTAATTGCTTAAATAGAAAAGTAACATATCACAACTTGGTAAAGAAAAACAATAATGGACCAATTGATGTTAGTCCCAATTTTTCTAGGACTCGGGGTCTGCCTGTATAAATGGAATGGCCACATCAGGAATCTCAGGAACCAGTACCTGGGCCTAAGTTCTTTGATGTTGTGAGTATGCATGACTTTCTCTGTTCCCAGCTACTCCTTCACAAAGGTTCAAGTCTCTGAGAATCAGAAAACAGTGCACAAGTCTCCTGAAACAGCATCCCTCCAGTTCTTATCATCAAGAACGGTAACAAGTACCCCACGGACACATCTAAGTCCTCTTCCAACTCACTGCAATTCAGCCTAACCTCAGAGCCCATGTTCACAGCCTTATAGCGAACTTGAATCGCTCAGCTGAACTCCACACCCTACTGAGAGATACATTCTGAAAAGGATTCAGATGATCACTTCATGTATTTCAAGTCTGATGACAGAGCCAAAGTGTTTGAGGCAAGATTCGTGGCCTTCCAAATATCTGAGCCAGAATATGTTTGCAGAACTAAACCTATAAGGAGAATGTGGACTAGATCATCTGTTAATAACCCAAGGATAATGGGAGGCACCTTCTAGAGAGTTACTCAAAATGAGACTGTAGGCTATATCCCCAAAGTGTTATCCCAATTCCTCCCATCCTAAATCTCTTTCCATAGTTATTCCTTATTGTCTTTTATCTTCTTTGTCAACATTTTCAGGCCTAATATTTAACACGTCTTTCTTCTTTTGTGACATAATTTTATCATAGTCAAATATTTTTTCCACGTTTTTCCCTTTTAAATTTTACACTCAAGATTCCTCAGAAATCTGAAAATAAATCTACCAGATGACACAGCTATCTCATTCCTGGGAATTTAGCCAAAAAAGTGAAATCGGCAAATGAAAGGGTTATTTGTACCCCCATGTTTATAGCAGTTCAATTCACAACAGTTGAGATATGAAATCAACCCAGATGTCCATCAACTGATGACAGGATGAATAAAATGTGTTATTTATACATGATGTAATACTACTCAGCCATAAAAAAGAATGAAATATTGGATTTTACAAAGAAATGGATACAACTGGAGACCATTATGCTTACTAAAATAAACCAGTCTCAAAAAAGAAAAATATTTTATATTTTCTCTGATATGTGGTAGTTAACACAGAATACAAAAAATATAAGACTAAAAGTGAGAGCTGGCATAGTGCGTAAAGCTGCTGCCTGTGATGCTGGCATCCCATATGAGTGCCAGTTTGAGTCCTGGCTGCTCCACTTCTGTGGACTGGACCTCAGGAATTTGCTTCTTATGACTCAATTATAGCAAAAGTGATGGGCTGTCATTCTGAAATGAGAGTTATTAAAGATTGTGATTTCTGTCCTGCTGGCATTCTCTCTCTGGCTCTCTTGGAAGCTTGCTTTGATAGACAGGGCCACATGAGGTACAAATGGCCAAGAACCACCAAGGTACAGAAACCTCTCAATATTCTCTAATGTCTTGTAGTGGTCCTGCCCTCGTTGAAACTTAAGATGCTACAATCCCAGTCAACACCTTGATTTTGCCCTGGGAAATAACCTGGGAAAACACTTGATGGCAGCCTATGAGAGATCTTGAAGAGGAAGCCCCCGTTAAGCTGTGCATAGATTTCTGACCCACATAAGCAATAAGATAATAAGTTTATGCTATTTAGAGCAACAATGTTATTGGGATAATTTGTAACTCAGTAATAAACAATATATCCAGTAACCAGAAGTAAATCGGGAACAGAAATAGGCAGTACCCTTGGCTGGTACCGCGGCTCACTAGGCTAATCCTCTGCCTGCAGCGCTGGCATCCTGGGTTCTAGTCCCGGTCAGGGTGCCGGATTCTGTCCCGGTTGCTTGTCTTCCAGTCCAGCTCGCTGCTGTGGCCTGGATAGGCAGTGGAGGATGGCCCAAGTGCTTGGGCCCTGCGCCTGCATGGGAGACCAGGAGGAACCTGGCTCCTGGCTTCAGATCGGCGTGGTGCGCCACCATAGTGGCCATTTCGGGGGTGAACCAACAGAAGGAAGACCCTTCTCTTTGTCTCTCTCTCTCTCTCTCTCTCTCTCACTGTCTAATTCTGCTTGTGAAAGAAAGAAAGAAAGAAAAGAAAAAAGAGAAGAGAAGAGAAGAGAAGAGAAGAGAAGAGAAGAGAAGAGAAGAGAAGAAAAGAGAAGAGAAGAAAAGAAAAGAAAAGAAAAGAAAAGAAAAGAAAAGAAAAGAAAAGAAAAGAAAAGAAAAGAAAAGAAAAGAAAAGAAAAGAAGGCAGTACCCAAAAGCTCTATTTTTGTCCCTTTCCAATTGCATACCTCTATATCCTGCTGGGGCTAGTCACCATCTTCATTTATGATTTAAGGACTTCCTTGTTTTCTTTATGTTCTCACTGCCCATTTATGAGTGTCTCTCTCATAATTTGGTTTGGTTAAGTTTGTGAACTTATGACGAGTGAAATTTTAACTTCTATTTCTTATTATTTTTCTTTTGATCTACAGTATACTTAACAAAACAAATCCAGTCTGATGTGTGCATCTGAGATTTGTTCCTTTTCACTCCTCTGTAATGCTCATCTGTGCTAACGTTTTATATCTGCTCATCCACTCCACTGCTGATAGGCATCTGGATCGGGCCTACTAATACACTGACGCTATAAAGGTTGATGCTCACAGGATGAGCATGGGTGCAGTGGTTAACCAACCGCTGTGTGAAATACCCTCATCCCATTTTGAAGTGTCTGGGCTTGTATTCCAGCTCTGCTACTTAATTCAACTTCCTGCTAATGCAAATTCTGGGGGGCAGCAGGTAGTTGGACTCCTGCCACCCATGTGGAGACCCTAATCAAATTCTTGTCTCCTGGCTTCAGACTGGCTCAGTCCTTCTGCTTGGTGCATTTGACGAGTGAACCTGTAGATGAGAGATCTGTCTCTGTCTTCTGCCTTTTAAATAAATTAAAATTAAAATAATTTATTTTTTAAAAGATTTATTTAATTGAGAGGCATAGTTACAAACAGATATAGGGAGAGACAGAGAGAGAGGTATTTCATCCACTGGTTCACTCCCCAAATGGCTGCAATGGCTAGAGCTGAGCTGATCCAAAGCCAGGAGCCAGGAATTTCTTTGAGGTCTCCCACACCGGTACAGGGGAACATATATCTTCTATTGCTTTCCCAGGTCACCATCAGGCAGCTGGATTGGAAGTGGAGCAGCCAGGAATTGAAGTGGCTCCCATATGGGATTCCAGCTCTGCAGGTGGATATTTAAAATAACATGCCACCTTATTGACACCAATAAAAAATTGTAAATGATGTTTCCTGATGCTCAGATAAACACATTTAGTTATTGTAGAATGGCAGGTTATAGAAAGTGCTTATCTTGTGAAAATTATGAATGCTTTTAAGCTTTCTGTCTTCTGAAAGGGCAGTATTAATGTCATAGCAAATCTAGAGAGAGTAAGGAGAGGAAGAAGAAAAGGAAAACGGGAGTACCTATTCTTTTATGTTTTCTTAAAATTAAATTTTACCTGGTCACAAAAACATTTTGTTTTCCACTTTTGTTTCATGAATTGGAATTTTTTTTAACTATCCACGGTTATTAGGCTCCCAAATTATAGCCGTCCCTTCTGTAAGAGTACCACCCTCATGTGTTGAGGGATTCAAGTCTATTGGCACTTGTTTGACTTATTCATTAATTGTAGTCTAGTGTAATTCAATAATTCAGGCCAAAGACACATAAGCATACATTCCCAGTTTTTGTATTCCCAGCAACTCTAAGATTTATGCAGGCATCTTATTCTAGGATCTTTCCAAAATCAGAGAAAATTAATTACTTTGTTTTTATTTTCATGCTGCAATTTCTTTAATTGTCATGAAACACAAATAATTTTAGGACACTGTGAAACATACCAGTCAGATATTTCAAGATGACTGTGTATTCCTTATCAAATATGTCCACATAATACTTTCCTTTCTGCTCACTGACTAAAGTTGAAAATTTTGCTCTACCCATCTAGATGCCTACATGGATGCGACTAGAAATTTCAGTGTTCAGGAAACATGGTCTGGAGGTGCCTATCCAAGGATACAGTTTCTTCCTTCTCCTTTTTCCCCTAGTCTATAGAGGGTTGTCCAGGTGTGCATGCTTAAAAATGAACCGGGGTGAGAGGGTTGGTACTGTGGTGCAGCGGGTTAATGCACTGGCCTGAAGTGCCGGCATCCCATATGGGAACTGGTTCAAGACCTGGCTGCTCCACTTCCAATCCAGTTCTCTGCAATGGCTTGGAAAAGCAGTAGAAGATGGCTCAAGTCCTTGGGCTCCTGCACCCATGTGGGACAAGTTTCTGGCTCCTGGCTTCAGATCAGCGCAGCTCGGCCATTGAGGCTAATTGGGGAGTGAACCAGTAGATGTAAGCCCTCTCTCTCTCTCTCTCTCCCTCCTCCCCTCCCTCCCTCATTCCCTCCTTCCCTCTCGCCCTTTCCTCTGTGTAACTCTTTCAAATAAATAAATAAATCTTTAAAATAAATAAATAAAAAGCCAGACATGAAGCATCATTATTTAAAAAAAATGAACTGTGGGCACATCCACATTCCAACTGACAGAAGAAAGAGCAAAAATGCCAAAGAAAGATAATTCTTTTTAAGCAAATGCAATTGAAGTTGGAAAATTTTTAGTTCTAAGATGTCTACTGTTTACTTGAAGAAATTTTTTAATATTTAACTAAGAAACTAAATCAATTATTTAATATTGCCCAGAAAACAGAAGAGGAACAATACTTCCCAAACCACTTTGTGAGACCTGAATTAACCTAGTACCCAAAAACAAACAAACAAAAAAGGCATTCAAATTAGAGATGATGAAGTAGAAATATCTGCAGATAACATGGTCCTATATGTGAAGAGCCATAAAGATTCCAATTTAAAAAGTGCTAGAGTCAGTAGATGAATTTAGCTGTTATGGAATCCAAAATCAGCACACCAAAACCAGTGGAATTTTTATATGCTAAAAATAAACTGTACTAAAGGAATTTAAGGAAAGAATCCTATTTGTGGTAGCATCAAAAAGAAAAATATAAGTACTTAGGAATAGAAATAACTAAGGAGTCAAAGGGTTGTACACTGGAGATTATAAAACATTGATGAAAGAAATTAAAACATACAGGAATGAAAGATATGCTATCTTCATAGATTAGGAGAATTAATAATGTTAAACTATTGATACTACTAAAAAATGAAATCCTGTCATTTGCAACAAAATGGATGCAACTGAAAACCATCATACTTAGTGAAATAAGTCAGTCCCCAAAAGACAATACCATATATTGTCCCTGATCTGTGGGAATTAATGGAATACCAAAAAAGTCATCTGTAGAATTGAAACTGACACTTTGAGATGACATGATTTTGAACAGTCTTTGTCTCAACTGTTTAGGAACAGATTTTTTTCATACCATTTGTTGAACTCTTTACTTAGTGTAGGGTTAATCTTATGTATGTAAAGTTAATTTAATGGTAAAAAAAATTGCTATTTGCCATAAGAAGCATTTTTCTTGAATATTTAATTAAAAACAAATATTGGCTACTGGAAGTAGAAAGGTTGTGACACACAGATTGAGTTGTTCACACATTAAAGCAGAATGTTGAGGCCGGCGCCGCGGCTCACTAGGCTAATCCTCTGCCTTGCGGCGCCAGCACACCGGGTTCTAGTCCCGGTCGGGGTGCCGGATTCTGTCCCGGTTGCCCCTCTTCCAGGACAGCTCTCTGCTGTGGCCCGGGAGTGCAGTGGAGGATGGCCCAAGTGCTTGGGCCCTGCACCCCATGGGAGACCAGGAGAAGTACCTGGCTCCTGCCATCAGATCAGCGCGGTGTGCCGGCCGCGGCGGCCATTGGAGGGTGAACCAACGGCAAAGGAAGACCTTTCTCTCTGTCTCTCTCTCTCACTGTCCACTCTGCCTGTCAAAAAATTAAAATTAAAATTAAAAAATAAAAATAAAAATAAAAAAAGCAGAATGTTGAATACAGGACATAAGACAGTCATACATGATCAACAGAGAAGCCAGGAACCATTTTCCAAGTACCACAAGAGTTACAGACAAGGTATATATACTCTATGCAGTCTGAGGAAGATTTTTTTTTTTTTTTTGAGAACTGGGAAGGCAGGGTAGAATTACATCCTGAAGGAAGGTATAAAAATCAGCTAAGTGCACACAGAAAGTCCTTAATTCTGACACCTACAACTTCAAAGTATTCCCCCAAACTACCTTAGTTTTGATAACTCACTAGAAAGACACACAGAATTGAATGAAAGCTATTATAGAAGGGTACTTAGAAAAGTTCATGGAAAATGAAATTCAGGGATAAAAGTGTTATTTGCCACACAGGATCAGTGTGTGACAAAGCAGTGTGGAACATCATGAACCAAGTAAATTCACCAAGTTCTAATGCTGGGGCTCCATCATATCACAGTGGCTGACCGCCCCAGATGTCTGGTCTCAACTGCCAGCCCCTCCACCAACACCACTGGATGCAAAGCCCTCCTCCTGGCATCACAGTGTTACTAAATGCTGACCCAAGACTCAGGCAAACAAAGACACTCTCCTCAGGCATGATACTCCACACACCCAGCAACTACCCCATCTTCTCTATGTAGCTAGGAGAAATTCTCCACTGCAAAGGAAGGGGGAATGGAGATAAACCTATGATTGAATAATAGTGAATTATTCAACAATGGGTGCTCAACAAGTTTGCCACTACTCTGTATCAAGAAAAGAATTATGCAGTGTTGCAGATAATTTTTATAAAAATATATGCTTTAGAGAAGTGGAGGTATTTAAGATGAGCTTGTGTGAGGGAATCAAATTGATAGGATGCTTTCTTTTTTCAAAATAGTTACTTCAATTCTAAGACTACTGTCCATAAAATTTAGTAACCAAAAATACCCCACTGATTACTTTCTTTAATTCAATGTGATTTTTTTTCCCCCAAGGAGTGGGATGGCTGGGTTGAATGGTAGGGTTATCTTCAGGTTTCTGAGGAATCTCCAGACTGACTTCCATAGTGGCTTGACCAGTTTGCATTCCCACCAACAGTGGGTTAGTGTCCCTTTTTCCCCACATCCTCACCAGCATCTGTTGTTGGTAGATTTCTGAATGTGAGCCATTCTCACCGGGGTGAAGTGAAACCTCATTGTGGTTTTGATTTGCATTTCCCTGATTGCTAGTGATCTTGAACATTTTTTCATGTGTCTGTTGGCCATTTGGACTTCCTCTTTTGAAAAATGTTTATTGAGGTCCTTGGCCCATCTCTTAAGTGGGTTGTTTGTTTTGTTGTTGTGGAGTTTCTTGATCTCTTTGTAGATTCTGGTTATTAATCCTTTATCTGTTGCATAGTTTGTGTACATTTTTTCCCATTCAGTCGGTTGCCTCTTCACTCTCCTGTTTCATCTGCAGTACAGAAACTTCTCAATTTGATGCAATCCCAACAGTTAATTTTGGCTTTGACTGCCTGCACCTACAGGGTCTTTTCCAGGAAGTCTTTGCCAGTCCCAATATCTTAAAGGGTTTTCCCAATGTTCTCTAATAATTTGATGGTGTCGGGTCATAGATTTAGGTCTTTAATCCACGTTGAGCGGATTTTTTGTGTAAGGTGTAAGGTAGGGGTCTTGCTTCATGCTTCTGCACGTGGAAATCCAGTTTTCCTAGCACCATTTATTGAATAGACTGTCCTTGCTCCAGGAGTTGGTTTTAGATCCTTGATCAAATATAAGTTGACTGTAGATGTTTGGATTGATTTCTGGTGTTTCTATTCTGTTCCACTGATCTATCCATCTGTTTCTGTACCAGTACCATGCCGTCTTGATTACAACTGCCCTGTAGTATGTCCTGAAATCTGGTATTGTGATGCTTCCGGCTTTGTTTTTGTTGTACAAGATTGCTTTAGCTATTCGAGGTCTCCCGTGCCTCCTTATGAATTTCAGCATCATTTTTTCCAGATCTGAGAAGAATGTCTTTGGTATCTTGATTGGTATCACATTGAATATATAAATTGCTCTTGAGAGAATGGACATTTTGATGATGTTGATTCTTCCAATCCATGAGCATGGAAGATTTTTCCATTTTTTGGTATCCTCTTCTATTTCTTTAAAATTTTGTAATTCTCATTGTAGAGATCTTTTTGTTTTGGTTAAGTTTATTCCAAGGTATTTGATTGTTTTTGTGGCAGTTGTGAATGGGATTGATCTTAGAAGTTCTTGCTCAGCCGTGACATTGCCTGTGTATACAAAAGACCTGAAAATATATTTTTCCAAAGAAGGTGTACAGATACACCTTCTTTGAAAGTATTCAATATTATTGTTCATTAGACAAATGCAAATCAAAATAATAAAATATCACCTCATTGAGGGATAAAATGGGACAGCTGTTGTTTTTTTTTTTTTTTAAAGGTTAAAAAATGTTGGTGAGGATGTGAAGAAAAGGAAGGCCTAACCATTTAGTGGATATGTACATTTGTGCAGACACTGAAAAATAATATTACGGTTTTCCAAAAAATTAAAAATAGAACTATTGGGACTGGCACTTTGGCAGAGTGAGCTAAGCTACTGCCTACAATACCAGCATCCACCCTCAGAGCACTGTTTCAAGTCCTGACTGCTCTACTTCTGATCCAGCTCCCTGCTCAAGTGCCCAGGTACTTGGCCCCTTGCCACTATCTGAGAGAATTAGATGGGGCTCTAGATTCCTGGCTTCCATCTAGACCAGCCCTGGATGTTGCTGCAGCCATTTGGAGGTGAAACAGTGGATGGAAGATATATTCATATATTTTCTCTCTCTCTTTCTTTCTTTCTCTTTCTTTCTTTCTTTTCTCTCTCTCTCTCTCTCTCTCTCTCTCTCTCTTTTTCCCTCAGATAAATTAATAAATCATTTAAAAAAGAGAACTACAATATGACCCTGCAATCTTATTTCTGAGTATATGATTAAATGAAATGAAACCAGTATGTCAAAACACATTTGCTTTACCATGTTTATTGCAGCATTATTCACAATAGCCAAGATGTAGAAGCAACCTAAGTGTCCATCAGTAGATGAATGGATAATGTATGATATGCATACAACAGAGTATTATTTAGCCTCAAAAAATAAAAAAAGGAAATTGGGCAAGGCATTTGGCTTAGCAATTAAGATGTCCCTTGGGCTCTCCACATTCCATACTGGGCAAGTCTGGTTTGAGTGTTAGCTCCTCAATTTCTGATCCAGTTTCCTGCTAATGGATCCCTGGGAAGACGATGATGACCCATGTACTTGGGTCCCTGCCACTCTCTTGGGATATCACGACTGACTGCCTGACTCCCAGCCTTGGTCTGGTCTAGCCCTGGCTGATGGGAGCATCCAGTGAGAAAACCCTATGGATGGACGATCTCTATGACTTTGCCTTTCAAACAAAATCACAATACATAAATTTAATAATTTTAAAGAAGGAAATTATGCCATTTGTGGCAAAATCAATGAACTTAAAGGGAATTATGTTAAGTAAAATATGTCCTAGACACAAAAGGAAAAATACTACATGATACCACTTCTATGGTGAACCTACAAGTGATTCAAAGAAGCAGAGTTGAATGGTGGTTAGTAGGGTCTAGAAGGAGGAAATGGGTGAGTGCCTAATCAAATGATACAAAGTTTCATTTATATAAGATAAATTAGTCACAGATCTACTGTAGAGTATACAGCCTTTATTTTAAAATATTGGATTGCAGGGCCAGCACTGTGGTGTGGCAGGTAAAGCTACTGCTTGCAGTGCCGACATGCCATATGGGCACCAGTTCTAGGCCCGGCTGCTCCATTTCCAATCCAGCTCTCTGCTGTGGCCTGGGAAAGCAGTAGAAGATGGCCCAAGTCCTTGGGCCCCTGTACCCACATGAGAGACCCGGAAGAAGCTCCTGGCTCCTGGCCTCGGATCGGCACAGCTCTGGCCGTTGCGGCCATCTGGGGAATGAACCAGCAGATGTAAGACCTCTCTCTCTCTCTCTCTCTCTGCCTCTCCTTCTCTCTCTGTGTAACTCTTTCAAGTAAATAAATAAATCTTTAAAAAAAAAAGAAAATATTGTATTGCATACCTAAAGATTTGTTGAGGAAAGAATTTATGTTAAGTGTTCTTTTCAAAAACAACAATTGTAATAGCAATAATCAACTAAAGAGGTACCTTTTGGAAGAGATGGATGAGTTTGTGGTGATGGTTTCCTGAGCGCATACCTCAAACTCCTCAGCTGTAGAAATTAAATATATTTAGGGTTTTTTTTTTTTGTATGTCAATAATATCTCAGAACATTTTTTTTTCAGTATCAAAAGAATAAGATAGCAGAAGAGGTTTTGGACTTAGTGTTCCTTATATGCCCTGACCATAAGTTTCCTCATTTGTGAAAAGGTAGCAATAATACACACTCCCTCAAAACTGCAAAGGTCAAAGGAAAAAATAAAAATGAAAATGCCTCATTATAAAAAAATGGCTGCCCCCAAAATGAGCTACTTACATATAAAGCTAATGAAATATAGCCAAGCTCTGTATGTTGAAAACTAATAAACATTGATGAAAGAAATCAAATAATATCTAAATAAAAGAAAAGATATACAGTGTTCAAAGATTGGAAGACAACCTTATAAAGATATCAATGTTTCCTATTTTATGGATAGATCCAATACAATCCTAATTAAAATTCAAACATTTTTCTATATATTAGAAAACTGACTCTAAAACTTATATTGAAGGCAAAGGAACTTAAATCCAAAAATAATTTGGAAGGAGAGAAAAATTGGAAGGCTCTCAGTATCCTATTTCAAGACTTATTATAAAGCTGTAGTAGTCAAACTACACAGCTTTAGCCAAATAAGAGCTCAATAAATCAAGAGCACAAAGTCTAAAACAAAACATACATACTATAATCAATTATTTTTTGACTCAGAGGCAAAGGTAATTCAGAGAATTTTGTTTTCAATAAGTGTTACTAGAAAAACTAGACATTCATATGCCAAAAAGAGAGTCTCAATGAATGTTTCACTAATTATGCAAAATTAATTCCAAATAAATTATAATTTTAAATATAGACCTAAAATTATGAATCTTTTGAAAGAAATTGAGGGGCTGGCACTGTGGTGTAGGTTAAGCCACCATCCATGATGCCAGCATTCCACCAAGGCACTGGTCATGTTATAACTACTACTTGTCTGGTTCAGCCCCTGCCACCCACTTTGGAGGCCCTGAAGATGTTACTATATCCTGGCTTCAGTCTGGCCCAGTCCTGGTTGTTGTGGAATTTGACAAGTGAACCAGCAGATGGAAGATCTCTGTCTCTCCCTCTGCCTCTATAATTCTTTCAAATAAAAAAAATAAACAAATCTTTTTTACAAAATAAGAGAAATAATGAAATAAAACCTTTGTACCTTTGATTAGTCAGAGCTCTCATATTTGATAGCAAAAGTATGATCCATAAAAGGAAAAATGACAAATTGGATTTCATCAAAGTTAAAAATTTTCACAATGTGAAAGACACCATTAAAATAATGTTAAAGCCATAAAATGGTAGAGAATATTTGTGAAGTACATACTTAACAAAGGAATTGTACACAGAGTATATAAATAGAAAACCATTCAAAACTCTATTAAGAAAATAAGCACCCCAATTATTAAAAATGGCCAAAGATTTAAACAGAATTTCACCAAGGGAAAGAAATGGTTGATTCTAGCATATAAAAAGATTTGCATCTTAACACTCATGAAGGAAATGTAAGCTAAAACCATAATGAGACATGGCAATCTTTTAGCATGGCTAAAATTTTTCTTAAAAGTCTGGCAATAATTCATGCTAATGTTAATATGGAACACCTGGATCTCTCATACAGTGCTGGTAGAAGGGAAAAATCATACAACCACTTTGGAAAAAAGTTTGGCTATAAATTAAACATATATGTACTCAATGACCCATCATTCCACCAATTCTGTTAACATGAAACCCTGTTATGCTTTATTCATAATCATCAGAAAGTGAAAACAACCAAACACAACTCAATTGTGAAAAGGCTGAGCAAAAGTACTTAAACTAAAATGCTACAAAGCAATAAAAAAATTATTGAGGTACTCAACAGCACGAATTAATCTTAAAATGCATTATGCTCTGTGGAAGAAGCCAAATCAAAAGGTCCATATTCTATAATTCCATTCATATTTTAACCTTGGGAAGGAAAAACTAGAAAGATGGATACTAGATCAGTGGCTGCCAAGGGTTAAAGGTCAAGGAAGGGTTTGACTACCAAAAAGCAACATTAAGAAGGATTTTGGGGGCGATATACTGACTTTTATTTTGATTGTAGAGGTGGTTACACAACTGTGCATTTGTCAAAACTCATAGAGTCATACATCAAAAAGAGTGAATTTGAGTGTATTTAAATTTAAAAATAAAGAAAAAAGATAATGTGAGTCAGCTGTGCTTTTAACTACTGGTACAGCCATACGGATGTGCTCCAGCAGAGTAAGAGCACCAACTAAGATCATTTCCTATAATAAGAATTTTAACTATTCAAGTTGCATTTTTAAGACTGATATCTATTTGGTGAAATTCTTATTTTCTCAATTGGCATGTTCTTTCTCATTGGGACTTTGGCATTTTTAGGATGAATTTCTAGAAATGATCTCTCTCCAGAGACAGACAAAACACTACCCCAAAAGTCTCCTGGGGTGACCATTTCTAAGTAAAAGCAATGATGTGGGGGTTCTTTAAAAAAAAAACGAGGTTAAAATCTTAGAAGTCTTGCTATCTTTAAACATCAAACATGGGTTACATGACTTTTCTCTTTGCAGACAGCATGAATGAGAGGGAAGTTGTGAGGGGGGAATGGAGCCTCATCCATCTTTCAATCTTCATCCCCTGCCTTTCACACTTGCCCTTTGCAGCCCTGACCCTCTGGAGAAATTTCCTCTTAGCATGCTAACCTTATGACCGTTGGGTGGTAAGGTGAATTTTGCCAGTACCAAGGGTCAAATTTGAAGTAACCCTGTGCAACAATGCCATGGATTATGGAGCCTTAGCGCTCCCTGGAATGAAGTCTGCATCTACAGAAATCTATCACGTCATGAGCTAGATTTTTCTTGATCCTTCCCACCTCACCCTACTGTCTTTCTTCTCTATTGCACAGCACCCTTCTCACAGCCCTCCATAGTGGAAATCAGTTCTTGTACATATCAGTATTCATTTAAATCCATGTATTATCTATCCCACGTTAAAACTTCTTACCCAAGTATGAAATGTCAGCTATAGAATGCCTGTTAAATACCCTAGCTTGTGGTAGGAGTTTAAGAAATTTGGGAATGCTTGAGTGGGTGTGATAGAGTGCTTACAAACAACTCCACATGGACAGTTTTGCTTAAAAATGAGGACAGTCCATTGGTTCATACCATTAAATACTGCTATTCAACTAGCAGAAAGTTTCTAACATCAGAGAATTTCCCAGCCATGCAATGGCTGTTTGGAAAGCAATTTGCCAGATGTCTATGAAAGTTAATGCACTCTAAGTCCCTATGCAATCAGTCCCCTAGTTAACAGCTTCACAGCCATTAAAAATTCAGTAGTGGTTGTCTAGTGCAATATTCTTTATCCAGAAATGGTCCCTACATGACGTTAGAGCAGAGAACAATGAGTATCCCAGCACATGGTGATAATGTATTCCAATCTTATCTCCAGTTATAAGACCTCCAAATGGGAGAATTGGCTACCCATTATCAGGGTACCATTAATACACTCTTAGTGCAAATGCTGGCCAGAAATTTTTCATTAAAAAGAAGCATGGCAGAAATCACTCAGCAAAGGAGTAAATCCCATGAATGCTACGCTTCTTTAGGACTTCAAAGACCTGCATTAGGCATCTGGAACATCCTGCTGCTCTGTATCCTCTCCTTCTAAGATGCAAAATAAATAAAAGCAAAATATTCACCATCTGGGAAAGAAATTATGAGTAAGACAGATGACAAGGATCAGTATTGAAGGAACCGCATATTTTAATTATGTATACAAATGACTTGGTACTGAGTGAGATTTGCAGATTACATTAAACAGGGGGAGGCATAGCACAGTAAATAATAAGGTATCCAAATGCCAAGCAACAGCAGAGGATTTGCATTATTATGTGTTATATGTGAGCTTAGAAGATGGAAAATGCAGATAAGTGTAAATAAATGTCAAATAATGTACCCAGTGGCCAAGAAATATAGGAAGTGAATGTGGGATCAGGGGAACAGTGCTGCAGCATACTGAGCAGGAAGGGAGCGAGCACAGGCTTGTCACACCCAAGACAGGCTGTTAGGAAAACCAGAAATCCTTCTGTAAAGATTAGAAGGGAAGAGAAAACCTACACAACCTTGTACACGCACATTCATTTGATACCTTCCAAGTACAGTGGTAGTGCCTTCCCATCTAATTCAGCAGTGATCTGTAGGAATGAAAGGAGGCACACAATTATGAGACTGGCTGAAGCTCATTTTCTGTCACAGGTCAACTAGTCAACCCTGGCTGAGACTCTTCACATTTTTGAAGAAATATGGTGTCCCTCTGATCTGTTGCAGGACCTTTTAGTCAACTTTAAGACAAATGACCATCAAAAGTTTGTCACACCATTACTTGTTGCAAAGCCCTTGATACATGCCAGTGTACTCAATATGCACATTAACTTATAAATATTTGTAGTTTTAAAAAATAATGTGCAAGTGCATGTGTAAATGCATGTATACAATGTTTAACAGTAATTTAACATGCAAAATGTTAAGCTGTTAAATACGTGTGCTCACTGAACTTCTCTTTATACTTCCCTGAATTTGAAATATTTTAAAATTAAAAGACAAAATATTTATCACATGAACGCTTGAACCCTCTATGACACATTGACTTTCATAATTCAGCTCATTCTTTGTTGAAATTATTTCTTAAATAAGAATCAGGGCTGATGTGGTGCTGTGCAGGTTAAGTCGCTACCTGTGACACTGGCATCCCCAACTGCTCTGAGTGCTGGTTTCAGTCCTGGCTGTTCCACTTCTGATCCAGCTCCCTGCTAATGTACCTGGGAAAGCAGCAGGAAATGGTCCAAGTACTTAGGCCCTCCCACCCATGTGGGAGACCTGGAAGAAGCTCCTGGCTCCTGGATTTTGCCTGACTAAACTCTGGCCATTGCAGCCATTTGGGATTTTAGGAGTTAACCAGCAGATCGAAGATCTCTCTCTCTCTCTCTTTCCCTTTCACTCCCTGTGACTCTTTCAAATAAAATAAATGAATCATTACCAAAAAAAAAAGAATCTTTTTTTCAGTTTCAAGGATATTACCTTCATATTTAAACTAGAAATAAAAGGTGTGTGTATATGTGTGTGTGTTTAATTCAAAAGGGAAAGATTGATCTTAACTGCATGAGTGTTTCTGTTAAAATGTCTAGAGTTTGGAATCATTTATTTATTTATTTTTTGACAGGCAGAGTGGACAGTGAGAGAGAGAGACAGAGAGAAAGGTCTTCCTTTGCCGTTGGTTCACCCTCCAATGGCCGCCGCGGCCGGCGCACCACGCTGATCCAAAGCCAGGAGCCTGGTACTTATCCTGGTCTCCCATGCGGCCGCAGGGCCCAAGCACTTGGGCCATCCTCCACTGCATTCCTGGGCCACAGCAGAGAGCTGGCCTGGAAGAGGGGCAACCGGGACAGAATTCGGCGCCCCGACCGGGACTAGAACCCGGTGTGCCGGTACCGCAGGCAGAGGATTAGCCTATTGAGCCGCGGCACCGACCTTAGAGTTTGGAATCATTTAAAGGCTACTTCTTTAGAACTCCTGCTTTTAAGGCAAGGGGCACTGGTGTCACAGTTTTAAGGTATATTTCACACTCATCTCAATTCTCACAACAGTCTTATTAGTAAAGGTTGTTAAAGCACCATCCATTTTACAGAAGAGAAAATCATCAAGACTGAGAGAAATCAATGACTTACATAAGAATAAATGACTATGTTCCTTAATTATGCAAAAATTTCAGACAATAGTGGGTAGAATGATGAGTCCCCAGTGCAGCTAACCTTGTTCTCAATGCCCTACAGAGTAATGTCTTGGAGAAATCTCAGGTCCATGACCCAGAGCCAGATCCGCTGTATATGGATGCCAGCATTCTCATTGACCAGCATTGGTAACTGCTGACATGTAATTTAAGTTTCATAATGTTTATGTGCAAGACCTGCAAAGTGGCAACAATCACAACACCTGGATCATAGCATTACTGAAATATTTGATGATATCACACATGTAAAGCAATGTGCATGTAGCAAGCACTCAATGAAAAGGGAAAATCTTAAACCTAGTCTAAGACAAGCTTTAAAGTGAGGTTCAGGAAGCACACATTTTGGAAAAGTTTTAATAACATAGTACAACGATGACAGAACAACAATGGATACAAGACTACATTCAATATTATTGTTTATAAACGATGTAAACTGTTTGATCAAATAATAGGAAAGATACACCAAAGTATCTGCAGTGTTTATTCCCTTGTGGGGAAATTGTTGACTGTATACTGATGAAAGTAGAGATTCTATTTCAATGGCCTGGCCAGAACGATGAGCTATCTCACAAACTCTCTCATTTATTTAATCAGTGGAAACTCTGTAAATTACCTTAAGTTTATTTGCCTCACACTTCAACCCCAGAAAGTGAGATGGCCTCACCTGGGCATGTAGAGTCGTGTGTGCTCAGTTAAAAAACTCGGCAAAAGTTCAGCCTTGCAAGAACAGCATCTCACTCCAGGAGGATCCACAATCTCTTGTGGCTTCTCACTACTCCTGTCATCATTAGATGTACAAAACAAAAAATCAAGTCTCGAAATTTGAAACACGGTTTTGTTTTGTTTTGTTTTGTTTTGTTTTAACTTTTATTTAATGAATATAAATTTCCAAAGTACGGCTTATGGATTACAATGGCTTCCCCCCCATAACGTCCCTCCCACCCGCAACCCTCCCCTTTCCCACTCCCTCTCCCCTTCCATTCACATCAAGATTCATTTTCGATTATCTTAATATACAGAAGATCAGTTTAGTATACATTAAGTAAGGATTTCAACAGTTTGCTCCCACACAGAAACATAAAGTGAAAAATAATAGATGATTTTTTAAATGATGATGAAATCAGATCAGACCTATTGTCATGTTTAATCCCAGTGAGAGTCAAGTTGGGAATTGCTAATTTCTTCTTTGTTTTTTTTTTTTTTTAACAGAAGATCAGTTTAGTATACATTAAGTAAAGATTTCAACAGTTTGCACCCCCATAGAAACACAAAGTGAAATATACTGTTTGAGTACTCGTTATAGCATTAAGTCTCAATGTACAGCACATTAAGGACAGAGATCCTACATGAGGAGTAAGTGCACAGTGACTCCTGTTGCTGACTTTACAAATCGACACTCCTGTTTATGGCATCAGTAATCTCCCTATGCACCAGTCATGAGTTTCCAAGGCTATGGAAGCCCCTTGAGTTCTCCGACTCTTATCTTGTTTAGACAAGGTCATAGTCAAAGTGGAGGTTCTCTCCTCCCTTCAGAGAAAGGTACCTCCTTCTTTGAAGACCTGTTCTTTCCACTGGGATCTCACTCACAGAGATCTTTCATTTAGGTTTTTTTTTTTTTTACTATACCGCAGTAAGAAACAACGAAATCCAGTCATTTGCAACAAAATGGAGGAATCTGGAACACATCATGCTGAGTGAAGTAAGCCAGTCCCAAAGGGACAAATACCATATGTTCGCCCTGATCGGTGACAACTGACTGAACACAAAAAAGGAAACCCGTTGAAGTGAAATGGACACTATGAGAAATGGTGACTTGATCAGCATAGCCCTGACTGTTAATGAACAACTTAATACATTATCCCTCTTAGTAGTTTTTTTGGTCTGTTCTACTTAATATGACTGGTTTAATTCTGTAATCAATACACAGTTATTCTTAAGTGTTGAAAATTAACTGAAATGTGATCCCTGTTAAACATAAGAGTGGGAATAAGAGAGGGAAGAGATGTATAATTTGGGACATGCTCAAGCTGACTTGCCCCAAATGGTAGAGTTAGAAACATACCAGGGGACTCCAATTTAATCCCAACAAGGTGGCATGTACCAATGCCATCTCACTATTCCAAGTGATCAATTTCAGTTCACAATTGATCATAATGAAAGGACTAAGAGTCAAAGGGAGCACATAAACAAGTCTAGTACCTGCTAATACTAACCGATAGAATAAATAAAGGGGAGAGTGATCCAACATGGGAAGCGAGATACTCAGCAGACTCATAGAATGGTGGATGTCCTAAACAGCACTCTGGCCTCAGAATCAGCCCTAAAGGCACTCGGATCTGGCTGAAAAGCCCATGAGAGTATTTCAGGCATGGAAAGCCAAGACACTCTGGCAAAAAAAAAAAAAAAACTAAATGAAACACTGTTTTAACATATGACTGAAAAACACAGGCCCAGAGCAGTTGTGTTCCTATCTCAGGTCAAGTACCTGGATAGGTAAAGCCTAGCCAAGAGTCCAAGTCTTTTACTTTGTAGGCACTTGAGTTTCCCCAGATATCCTGATATACAAGCAAAAATGTGAGTGTATACAGCCAAAACTGCCATAACCATTATTAGCGAGAGAATGAAGTAAAGGTATCTAAAATAAGATAGTGAAATCTAGAATAGTTTTTTCAAGGTTGCTTTCCCTTGCTGTTCTAACACAAACAATACATGCACACAGGGAAAAAAAAATCAAGCAAAATAAAAGAACCCCACAATCACTTATAACGCAGTCTCTATGCAGGTAACAGCAGTGTTCTTATCTCTGAGGGTGATAAATATCCATAATGCTATTCAGTCACCAAGAAAGAATAATGGAATGAAGATAAATATTGCTCCATATAACAATTACATTTTACTGAAAGTCAAGTAATATGACTTACATAATCTTGGGGATTCGTTTTTTAATTACGAAGGCAAGGACCCCAAATCCCCTTTTCACAAACTCTTCAAATAATAAGAGACAGGCTCATCGGCAGATTGACAAGCTGAAGTAGGCAGAATAATTAAGATTCATGACCATAAAGAGCTAGGGGGAAAGCTGGGCTTCTAGCAGTGAGAACTCATGAGAAATTATGAAAAAGTAGAGACAGTACCCCGGAAGGGAGAAGGGACTTACGCAGACCTAAAAGTAAAGCAATCTGCCCATGGCTTTGACATGCAGAGGCGACTCCTCACTATTGATCGCCATACCACTGAGAGGCAAGGTGCACTTTGCACTGAAGAAACAACCCCAGTTCTGAAATTTGAGCAGCAATTAAGAATTAATAGCTTCTAGGAAGGTCACTTGGGAATCTTGATTGTCTTTCAAGAAAAATCTGCCTTTGCTGTTTCCAAATTCTCTGCCCAAGGCTGCTGTTTAATCGCAGAAGCAGAGATCTGAGCATTGAGAATCATATCATTTACAGTAAAAGTGAGCAAGTCTCTTTTCTACCTGGAGAGTAAGCCGCATTAAGCAATTGCTGTTGTCACCCAGTAATTTGCCTCCTCTTCAGAGAACATGAAAGTCTTAAGAAATGTAGGACATAACTCGGAAGATGACAAGGAATAATATGGGCAAGCTACACACGTTTTATGACTGGGCAGTATAAATAAAAATGGAAAGAAATAGACCTCAGAAAGTACTTTTACAGATTTTTTTTAAAAAGTCTATAATTGCTTTTGGTATAAGATTGTTAAAGGCAAAAACTGGGACATTTACAAAGCAATTAGGTGTTATCCTGGGGAAAACATAACATTAAAAAGATTACAGTCAATCGTTCAAAGCTTTTTCTTGTGCCCCATAGGGTCCTACACTTTCAATGCACAATTGAAGAGCTGACCTGATAGGGGTGTCTGATGAGGTTCTGGAAGACAGTTTGCTGATGGCACAGGATAGCTTCATTACAGTGTGGTAACAACCGCACTCTACTTACTGCTTATTACAGACCTGAAGTGCCCCCAAATATAATTGGATATTTTTCCCCTTCTGAATTCTAACTTTATCACCAGTCATTGACAAGTGACAAATAGAGGACAAACTCAGCATTACACAGAAATCCCAAGGACATGAACACTAAGCTGAAGAGAGTCAATTCTAAATCCAAGGCCTGAGAAGGTGAAGAAATCAAAGAGATGAACAGTGGGAACCTTCCCCTGACTACATTAACCTTGAAATCACCTCTTTCATTTTCTTAGATGAAGCTTCTCATCTATGAGTTGAGCCACTAAATAAAACTCAGGGTTTAGTTGTCCAAAATACCATTCGTACGGCTCACCCAGGACGATGCAATACTAATCATGAATTCCACCCTTTTAACTAGGATGCTGCAAACTGTGCTCTTACTTGTTGTGGTCTGTGTCTGCATTGTTCCTTCCATCTCCCCTGTCAAGTTCTCCAGCTCCCTCTACATGCTGTTTTCTCCTCTCTGCTTTAGGATCTACTGATCTGCCAAGTCAACATTTGCTGCTTTTTCCAAGAAATAAACCATCTATATGCCAGGAGCATCTGTTTTTATTATGGAATCAAGGTGCAATTCTGTGAGCTGCATCATTTTTAAGGCTATTATTAGCTGTAACATTTGGTACAAATGGGAACTACAAAAAGTTCAATACAAGAATGTAATTATGTGTTTTAAAATTATGGTTAGGGGGCAAGTGTTGTGGCTTAGTGGGTAAGTGCCAGCATCCCATATGGGCACCGGTTTGTGTCCCTGCTACTCCACTTCCAATTCAGCTCTCTGCTATCACTTGGGAAAGCAGTGGAAAAAGGCCCAAGTCCTTGGGTCCCTGCACCTGTGTGGGAGACCCAGAAGAAGCTCCTGGTTCCTGGCTTCAGATCAGCCCAGCTCTGACCAATGCAGCCACTTGGGGAGTCAACCAGTGGATGTAAGACTTCTCTTACTCTCTCTGTGCCTCTGCCTCTCCATAACTCTGCTTTTCAAATAAACAAATAAATCTTTCAAAAAATAAAATTATTAGAAAGATCTGAGCATAAAGGGGAATCTAAGATTCATAGATTGATCTACAAATATTTTATTAGTAACTTCAGCTATGCCGCAGTTATTCAGTAAAGAAGAGCTTTACAGAACAATGATGAATATCAAGTATCAGACCACTTGAGGTTGAATCTCACCTGACTTCCCCAAGTAGGTAAATTCCAGCAACTTCTCAGCTTCTTACAGCCCTGGTGTTCCCAACTCTAAAACAGGCATAACATTAGTATATGTTAGTAGTGATTAGTAAAATAACCTCTTAGGAGCTTAATACTGTGCAGAACATAGTGTTAAGAATTCAACAAACACAAGGTAGGTTTCTGATACAGTGGTTCACATAGTGATTAGGACACTTGAATCCCATATTTCAGTGCCCAGATTTGAGTTTTAGCTCTGCTTCCAATTGCAGTTTACTGCAAATGCACAACCCTGGGAGGCAGCCGTGATGACTCTAGTACTTGGGCCCTTGTTACCCATATCGGAGACCCATATTGAGGTCTCAGCTCCAGCTGTGGCCTGGCCTAACCCGACCTGTGCTCTATTCCTGGCATATGGGGAGTGAACCAATGGAGAGGCAAAATCAATCAATCAACTTCTCTCTATATATCCAGATCTATAGATATAGATATATAGAGAGAAGTATGTATATAGATGTCCAGATAGATATAGATATAGATATAGATATAGATATAGATATAGATATAGATATCTGGCCTTTCAAATAAATAAAACTTCTAGAGACTTTAGACACTAACCTAGAGACTCTTAAATTCTAGCATCATTAGGAGCATGATGCTCCCACTACTCCCACGGCATAGGATTCAGTAAGTTTTAGCTCATTCCTGAGAATCAGCATTTCTAACCAGTACCCAGGTGATATAGATCTTGCTGGTCTGCAGACAGCATAGTTAATGCTTCCAATGCTTCCACTATAATAAAGGAGACACCCAGAAGGTCTTAACCGCTCTTTGTACCTATGATATTAAAATGCAGCACTTGTATTTGGATCTTAAACTCTAAAAAAAAGTCACATTCATGTTTCTCAGTCAGTCATGAATATTGCCATTTAGTTCAAAAAAGTTGGCAAGTACTGAACTATTCTCCTGGGGAGGAAAATTTTTTGCACTTACCAATGCAAGACTTGAATCAATTCTGGTCAATTCCTAAACCTAATAAACAGATTTTTAAAAATCTACTAACATACTTTGGAAGCTGAATGATATACTCTGCCCAACCCTCCATAATTTATATGCCAAAGGATTTACCACACCCAAGTGAAAAAGGACCAGGGAGAGAAGGAAATGATGGGTCAGGAAATTAAGTTAATAATGAAAGTATCATTTTTCAATATTTCCTATTCTGGCTTTTGTCCAAATTTAGAATATCAGTAGCAGCCATTAGCTACTAGTAAATTTTTAATAAGAATTTTGTGATTTAGGCTAACTACTATCTTCCCAGTTATTATCAGCACATTTTTTAAATTAAAAATTGAATAATAAAATAACACCATAAAATAAACTGAAAGTTTAAATCTATGTTTAAAAATTTCTATGAGCACTTGGAGGAATGTGATTAAAAATAATTTTGGGTTCAGATGGAAATGAGATAAAGGACTCCTTTAAACCCTTGAAAGTCCAGGTGAAAGATGAAGAATGAGGATATTTCTGTGTACTTCTCTTTTTTCATTTAAAATATATCACAGAGCATAACTTTTTGAAGCCAGCAAAATCAATAAACACTACACAAAAGCCTGCTATGAAAACTAGGTGACCCCATCAAGGCCAGTTTCACAGTTTAATAACATTCTATCTTACTGAATGTTAAGGTGTAAAGTACAAATTAAACATGGCAATGGAAGTGTGCAATTCTATTTTGTCTCATTAGAATTCATTTCTTGACTATAGACAGTTAATTTGACTTTCACAGCAATGACCAAGTGAAGCAAATTTTAAAATAAATTACTCAAAGCCTTTAAAATTGGTGAATTGTATGTTTTGCTTTCAAATCATCAGTAAATAACTGCTAGAGCAAGTTTCTTACAAAACATTTTGGTCACACTACTAAGTCAAATAATAAATTAATTGTATGTTCCTACTAACTATTGGTACCAGCCTATCAAATTTATTCACTTTTCTTGCCTTTCAACTTGAACCTTCTTGAATCTTTTAACCAAGAAAATATAAAGCCACACACAAAAAGAAAAGAGACAATGCATCACTTAAGAGAAAAGCTTTTCATTTCCACTGTTTCATTATTTTTAAAAGACCATGAATAAACATGAGACCCTTTATTAACTTGATACTGCTATTGTTATATTGGTGTTGCTCATTTCAAACCTAAAACATTAGCAAAGGTGAAGGAATAACTATTTGGATTTCTTTTTCAAATAGAAATAAAAGAAATTTGAAAAGAAAGATTTTTCTTGGTGGTAGCTGAATATTTTTCCATATCCAAAGGACAAACAAGAGCTTGCTGTTGCCTTTGAAGATAGAAAATGCATCAGTCTTGTATCTTATAAAGCAAAGTCTAATTTTCTTGGTGTTCCTTGGTTAGTTAGATTGATCATTCCATTCCATGTTTCGTCACAGACATAAAAAGTTGAGATGGCTGACATAAAAGAATAGAACATTACAAAGGTTTGCTGACAGAAAAACAAAGAAATCCAGGTATATCTGATGATTTTGTTCACCAAAAATTATGAGAGCCAGGCTCCAAACAGAAATAACTGCTTTCCATGCTGTATAATTACTGATTGTCGTGTGTTGCATAGGAGCTGAATTTGGAGAGGACGCATTAACTCCAAGCCTTTGGCTTAAATAACAATCGTGCAGTGATTTCCTTCTGTTAGTCACTGTACTAGATATACATATAAGGCATTGCCCATCCTTCCACAAATATACTTAACCTCCACACAAAGGGTTTGCAATCTCCTGGGGGAGAAAATTATATAACTGTCCTCTTTTGCTGTCCGTTTTTTGCTAGTTTCTTTTGCTTCAATTGTACCAAGCTTCTTTGAGGTACTTGAACGTATTGTGCTACTTCCTATATCAGAGCCTGTCATGCTCTTCCCTCTCACTTGAGAAGTGTGTTCTGCCTTTACCATGGCACACTTTTCAGGTGTCAGGTTAAACACTGCTTTCTCAGAGAAGCCAATTCTGAATCCCTGTTGGATGTCCTCCAAGCTCTGAGATTTTTCCTCTGTGTCATGAATGCCAGTTGATAACCATGAATCTCTGAAAATCTTATGTCGACATCTATCATCTTATCAATGATAGCCTCAAATGGTCTTAACTGCTTACCATGTTTCTAAGTGTTAGAAATGCAATAGTTAATAAGAGACAGCCCCTACCTTCATGGAACTGTATGCTCATATTTGACACATTCATCAAACAAGATTGTAATAAGTACCTAGAAATAAATGAGCAAAACTTTGTAACTGAAAAAAACCTGTTTTATACAATGATGTCAGGAGAGCTGATGTATCAGAGATGAGACTGTACTAAGGGAAGGTGCTTGCCAGCTACAGGGAAGAGCCAGTGGCAAAGGTCTCAAGGCTAGCAAGAGTTGTTTCCAGTGAGAAGTATTAGAGAAGACAGATAAAGCTGGGACTTGGTGAAAAATGGGGAAAGAATTTTGAAATAATGATGGAGAGGGACAGTAATAGACCCTATGGGTACTCAAAGTAAAGAATTTTACTTATTCTAAACCAATGGAAAGAATGAGATGTTAGTAAACCAGCTAAAAAGCAGTACAAGAAGAAAGCAACTAGTTTTCCTGAAAGTGTGAAAGAGTGGTAAGATGCAAAGAGCATTAGAAGTAGTATCTGAGCCAGGAATTAAAATAAGGTACTAAGAGAAAAAGTAAAGATTATCAAGTCATAAACACGGTCTCTACAACTGGAGATTTCACATAAAGTTACACTGAAGTGTCAATGTCTTATAAAACAATCTTCACGTCCCAGTAAAATTATTCTAATGACATGAAGGGCTGATATGAGCAGGAATAAATATAAGCCATCAGCTCAAGTTAAAGGTCCATTCACTTGTTTACATTGAGGAATGACCAGCCAAGGGCCCAGGATCTTTCTCTGCTACAAGCATGGCTACAGAAAGACAAGCCAAGGGTGAAGTCACAGGATGGGAGCCCCTGAACAGGAAGAGGAGATGAGCGTGCAAGTCACCAGATACTTCTTCTTCAGTCCTCAACCTAAGAAATATCAGAAGTCTATGCTTGCCTTCCAGAAGAGACAAGTGAGACATCTGAAAAGACATGAAGAAAAATTCAACAATTGTGCTAAGGTGATCCAACTAGAGAGAAGACCAATTAATAGGGCCCCAAACAAACAACTGCTATTTTCTGATCTATCCCTTTCTCCACCCTACACTCTACTGTGCCAAAACAATCTGCATTCCTTTTCAGGAAGGCCATTGACTGCAGATATGATTGACATGAAGGGGTCCTCAGAAGTTCAAGGAAATGATTATATGGAAAAAAAAAAACTATGCATGAATTTTTAAAAATTTGTATTTGATAGAGAGAGGAATATCCTAACTCACTGATTCACTCCCCAGATGCCTGCAAAGATGAACTAAAGTCAGAAGCTGGGAACACAATTCAGGTATCTGACAGTATCCAGGTGCCATACATATCTGTCAAACTACTTGAACCATATCCACTCCCTCTCAGGGTCTGCATAAGCAGGAAACTACCTTCAGGACTGGGGCCAGGAATTGAATCCAGGCATTCTTATAAGAGATGCAGGCATCCCAAACAACATCTTAATCACCATACTAAATGTCCTCCCCAGGCATGAATCTGAAAAATGTTTATAGCAAAATAAACATTTTTAATTCAATTTCTCATAAACTATTTGAATTACCCCTGTGTTAGTACTATCTATCCAGTAGTACATTAAATCACTAAACTATAAATTCTAGGAGAGTAGGTAGTATGTGATTTGCTCAATAACAATCTTTAGCTCATATTAGTATTCAATTAATAATTGTTTAATGAAATAATATGCACCTGATAAAGGTAGCTGAAATTACACTAAAAGCCATAAACAAATCATACGATTGTAGTTCAGGAGGAGGAATACTACTTTCCACTCAGGTGTTCAGAAAGGCTGTCAAGGGTAAAAGAATTGAAACCGAATGCTGAATGATTATGATGATGAGGAATTTGATGATGATAATGACCATAAGAATGATTATGGCAATAAAAGTTAATTCTGTAGAACTCACTACTTATCAGGATCTAACCAAACACCTTCATACATATACATATATAACCCCCATAATAAGACTATGAAGAGCTATTATTATCCTAATTTCCCAAATGAAGAAACTACGGAACAGATTAGATGTATTTTGACAAACGGAAAACAGCAAGTAGAGCGCATTAATAGCAAGAGGACCAATAAACTCAGAAAATTCTAAATTAAAATGCAAATAAGGGGCAGGCCTGTGGAAGCCAGGTTAAGCCACTGTTTGGGAATCCAGTACCCTCTAACCTACTTTCAGGGATCGAGTCCAGCCTCTGCTTCCAGCCCAGCTACCTCCTGCTAGGCAGGGTGCTGCAATTTCTTGGGTCTCAGATTCCTTATTTGTTTAAGAGGATTGTTTTTGGATCATCTTTCAGATTCTGCTGGTCTACTTCTAGGACATCCTGGAGAACTGGGAATTGTGAAAATAATCCATGTTCATCCAGGAAGGGAAACTGAAGGTTTTATGTCTCCCTGGGAGAAAGGAAAACTGTTACAACAGTGCGCATTCAGTAAATTTGTTTGGTGTAGCAGTTGAAATGACTACATATCACACAGAAGTGCCAGTGGCTGGTTCCCTGCTCCAGCTCCTGACTCTAGCTTCCTGCCCATGGAGATCCTGGGAAGCAGCAGTGGTAGAGCTTCTGTCATCCACATGGGAAACCTGCATTGAGTTCCCAGCTTCCAGCTTCTTCCCCAGTCCAGGTGTGGTCATTATGGGCATCGGGGAATGAACTAGTGGAAGAGAGCTCTCACTCTATCTGCCTCTCAAATGAATAAATACTTTTTAAAAAAACATGAGAGTAAATATTGTGGTGTAGCAGGTAAAGCCACCAGCTGCAATTCCAGCATCCCATATGGGCACCAGTGCCATTCCCAGCTGCACCACTTCTTATCCAGCCACCTGCTAATGGCTGGGGAAAACAGTGGAGGATGGCCCAAGTACTTGGACCCCTGCTACCCACATGGAAGATACAAAAGAAACTCTCTGGCTCCTGGCTTCTGCCTATCTAGCCCTGGCCTCTGTGGCCATCTAGGGAGTGAACCAGAGGATGGAAAACCTCTCTCTCTGTCTCTGTATAGCTCTGACGTTCAAATAAATGAATAAATATTTTTTTTAAAAAAAGAATGCCATGAAATATTAAGTGCACCAGCTCCATTATTTTGTAATTCTTGACACTAAGCCTGATAGACCTGGAGCCTATGACAAGCTGCCCTCTCTTCATTGTCTAGTTGAAAGAATTTTAATATAATTTCAGTGAATTATGAAGCTAGCTAATATTTAGCTTTGGAAAAAGTCTTTTGAAACTTTTTTGAAGTCATAGAGGCTGAGGCAAGCATCAGTTCATGACCAACCTTACTAGCAGCATGAGGTCAGTGCTTTGTGATAAGACAACAGCTGCACTATTTGGCATCATTGATGGCACCCATCAATGGGTACTAATTACCCATGGATGGCCAGAGGACACTATAAATAATTATTCTGAGTAGCTTAAGAGTTTGTTTTATTCCCATTTATTAATTAGTACTCAAGGGAATAAAATGGTGGTCTGGATTTAGGATACCTGGGCTTGACGCTGGTCATGCAACTGATTTCTTGTGTACATTTGTTCAAGTCATAACCTAGCAATGCCTCGGATTCCCTACTCACATAACACAGTAGGTGTAGTAGGTCATCCACCAAAAATGTGGTGCTCTGGTAGGCAACAGAAAACAAGATGAAAACCAGTACCTGACCTCCATGGAGTGATTCTCATATGGCAGCAACAAACAATGACAGACTGAACGGATGGATAGGAGATAAACTCACACACTACTAACTCTCCTGGAATATCAAGAACTGTCTTTGGAGATACAGGTCCTAGCCTTGAAATGCTGGAATCGTATGCCACACTTGTTTCATCCAACTATTCCTCATCCAAAGTCCTTTTTTCCTTCAAAGACAACAGAAAGTGGGTGACTACTCCTCCCTTGACCAAACATTTGGAGCCACGAAGAAGCCATCCTTCAATGTCTTATTCATTCAGCAATCAAGTGCTTAAGCAACACAAAGAGCAATGCTAGAAGATACAGAAATGAAAGACAGAGTCTCTATCTTCAAGAATTCACAGGTTATTGAGAAGTCAAAGCAAAACATTATGGTGTCAGGAGAGGATGAAAGGGTGCAGTGGAAATGTAAAAGAATTGCCCAATATTTATTTGTTGTTTGAATGGCTGACAAGGGGTACACAAACATCAACAGCAACAGTTAATACATATTGAGTTTACTGTAGTACACGTACATCTCAAAGCTCACTTTCTCTTTCAATCTTAATATGTGTGTATGCAGGTGTTGGCAATATAACCACCGTCAATTTTACAGATGAGAAAATTTAATCTTTTGGGAAGTCAGGCTACTTTACCAACATCCCAAAGTTATCCTAGGCACTGGATTAGGAGAAAACACACAAGCAAGCAAAAGAACAATACACACATGAGTACATGTGCAAAAAGCATGGGTAGTACAGTTCTCTTCAGTGGGGATCACATGGCATGAGCTGGCCATTGTCTTCAAGTGCCACTAGGAAAGTGCATCATCCATCAGCTTCTTAGGTTTAGTGATCAGAGCATTCAAGAATTAATGCTAAAGTAAACATTTGGCATATTGTGATTTCCCAGGCCAATATATTCCAGAAGGCTTAAATATTATAATAGGTCAGGTGGGATCTAAAAAATTTCCTTAGAAGAACATCTGGCTGTAGGAAGCTATATTTGCCTTCCAGGGCTGCTTTAATAAAATATTACAAACTACCTGCTCACAACAACAATTATAATTCTCTCAAAGGTCAGGAGATCAGAAGTCCAAAATCAAGGCATTAGCAGGTTTGGTGACTCTGAAAGAAATGGCATCCTACACCACACTCCTTCACATCTGGCGGGGACCCACAATCTTTGCTGTTCCTTTGCTTGTAGATGCATTACATTCATATCTGCCTCCAGCTCTCACCACCTTCTGGGTGGCACTGTGTCTTCTCTTCTTGTAAGGATAGTAGTGTTCTTACAGGGATATCCTAAATTCAGAATGGTTTCCTCTTGCAAACCTTAACATGTGGCTTCTGCAAAGGCCCTGATTCCAAGTCACATTCTGAGTTTTCATATGGACACAAAATTTCAGTGGATTCAATCCATCCCACATGCTATTCTTGCCCCATGACTTACAGACCCAGGTCTTTCTAGGCTCAAAATGGCAGCGAAGAGATACGTCTCTGGGTACAAATTCACAACACCTTCTATTATGGACTTAACAGAGCCTCTGCAGATATTGCTCCCTCTGGCTCCTGCAAAATGGCTTTTGAAATGCTTCTTTCAAAGAAAACCTGTGCATTCGCATAGTTCTTCATATACCAACTTTACTCATGAAAAACACCAGAAAAAATGGAAACATAAAGAAATGCTTCCAAAGTGCACTGTCAATTTGAATGGAATCCACAAAGGCTTCAAATTTAGCATGAACTCTGGGGTCTGTGCCCACTCCCCTCCTGAGGCTTTGAAGCCTTTTGACAAAGGGTACCAGGTAAGATGGGACTATTATCCTAAATGTGGAGACATGAAAACGTAAATAACTGTTGGCAAAACAAAAATAACTGTTGGCCAATTATGATAGAAACCTCCCATGCTTATTGTTGCTTTCCATTAGGTGAGTTTTTTTTTTTTTCCTTGTGGCTCAAATTTTCTATAGTTGCTGATGAGAAAAATACCTTTTGTTTAACTCAGCACAGTAAGACAAGCCCCAGCATCTCATCAGAGCAGGGAGACAAAGAAATGGAACTCCAGGCAGTGGAGACCTGCAGGTCCTTTCCTAATACAACCTGAAGGGCTTTACCTTTTCAAAATACCAGAGCAGGCTAAGTGTTAGCCTAACAAAAATAGTAAGGTCAAACGCACGGTACTTTCCTAGGCAACAATCCCCAATGCTCCAATATCACCTTTGTTCTTCGTCTCCTGGTGAAGGGCTTCGTTGCAAAAGAATAAAATGGTAAATTATATTAAAACTCTCTGGATCACACTTAGAAAGCTGGTGGGATTCCATGAACTTTCTTCTAATATAATTCTATGGGATTTCAACACAAAGAAAACTTGGTGCAGATTTCAATAAAATAGGTATTAGAAAAGGTTACTTTTTTGGTACCTTTTTTTTTTTAGGGAAGGGAGGTAAGGGGTTACTGTTTTATGAAGTTAGATAAAAGAGGATATTCACTACTGAAGATTCAATACTTGGAAGTCCTGTTGGTGTTAACACTCTTTCTCCATCAGCAATATTTCCCAAACTAATCTTCTTTTACCAGATTACTAATCATATTTATTTCTGAAATGCAGAAAATAAGAGTTCTTACCTCCACACAGAGGCACAGTGATTGACACATACTAGATGATCTAATTAAATTGATTGAAATATTTAAGATAGAAATAGAAACTAACTTTCAGAAATTTATTGATCATATATTAGAATAAAATTGACAGAATGAAGTACTGTTGTTTATTTATTCAACATTGGGAGTATTCCAGCTCTTAATGCTGAACTAGCCCTTCCTCTTTTCTGATAGGCGCACAGGTGTAACCTTTGGTGTGAAAGGGTATAATTGTTCAGACTCTGAAATTTATAAATTAAAGGAGGCTGGAAGCCAACATTGGTCTATTTCACTTCAAAGCAGCATGCTTTCTAGCCACCATATTGAAATTTCTTAGCATCATCACGCATCATTCTTTGGCCTCTCAGGAAATTTGAACAACTAGACTGAGAAAAGTTCTGTCCTTTTTCCAATACTCAAGCAACATTTTCTTACTTGACTTTGATTCAGAGCAATATGTTTACAATTCCTTTCAGATGTACTTAAAAATTCCTATTTAAAAAATAATTTCCTTTTGAAACAATATAGCTCTAAAATTATGATCTTGTGACTCTGGGTTCAAAGAGAAAGCGTGTTGAGGTACATGCCATCTTGAGAAAGAGATGGCATTTGGAAAGTAAGTTCACGGGCAACCAGTAGAGAAGCACTGGCTGTGTAAACCCATTCATTGTTTCTAAATTAGTAATAACTTTAATAGACATTGACATTATGCTTTATAAAGCATTTGTTCCAGTTTATTACACATTTTCTAGCACCATATAAGAGTTGCTGTTTTCTTACATTTTCTATAACACTTGATTTTCTGTACTTTTGAAATTTGTCATTCTTACTGTGTTTAAAATAAAATCTCATGATCTAACTTTGCTCCCATGTATCATTAATGAACTGAACCATTTTTTCTTATGTTTCCTGCTTCTTTCAATTTCTTCTGTGTTGGTTATCTATTCATATATTTTCCATTTTTCTGTTACTTTCTTTTCTTTCGGATTTGTGGTATATATTTTTATGGCTAAGAGCTAATATTTTATGTGCATTGAATATATCTTCTATTGCACATCTTTTAACTTTAGGATATATATTTTGAACAGATGGTTTTAAACTGTATAAACTATGTCAAATTTTGTCTTTAAACCTTCCTGTTATATCTTATTTAAGAAAAGGAGGAGGAGGGAGGATGGGAGAGAGAGAGAGGATAGAGTGGGAAGTATCATTATGCTCTTAAAACTGTATATATGAAATACATGAAATTTGTTTCCTTTATATAAATTTTAAAAAGTGAAAAAGGAAATCCTTTCTACCCTGAATTCATAAATATACTATTTATATTTTATCTTAAGATTTGAATATTTAGGATGTGAACTGTAGTAAATTATTTAATGTATACTTGAGACTTTATAAATTTATAAAACTTATCAATTATTTTTCTTCATTATTTAAAAAGTATTTACTTATTTATCTATTTATTTATTTACTTATTTTAAAAGCAGAGTGGCAAAAAGAGAGAGGAAGAGACAGGAAATGAGATCTTCCATTTACTCATTCAGTCCCCAAATTTCAGCAACAGCCAGGGTAGAGTCAGGTTAAAACCAGGAGCCAGGAACTCTTACTGTGACTCCCACGTGGGTGGCAAGAACCCAAGCAATTGGAACTTAATCTACTTCCATGCAGGGTCACTAACAGGAAACTGGATAGGAAGCAGAATTAGGACTTGATCTCAGGCACTCTGTTATGGATGTGGGCCTCCCCAAGCATCACCTTAACCCACTGTGCCACAAACTCCCTTCCCTTTGAGGTATCTGGTTTAATAAATCTTTTCCTATCCTATGGTCGTCAACTCATTTACTATATTTTATTCTAATATTTTGAGTGTTCAAGGCCTTAATATATATTAAAATATTAAATGTATATTTAGCATGTTTATAAATTTTATAAAATGTATCAATTTATATATATTAAATTTAAAATACATCATTACTTTTATCTTTAAATATAACATTAAGGCCAGCGCCGTGGGTCACTTGGCTAATCCTCTGGCTGCAGCGCTGGCACTCAGGTTCTAGTCCCGGCTGGGGCACCAGGTTCTCTCCTGGTTGCTCCTCTTCCAGGCCAGCTCTCTGCTGTGGCCCGGGGAAGGCAGTGGAGAATGGCCCAAGTGCTTGGGCCCTGCACCCGCATGGGAGACCAGGAGGAAGCACCTGGCTCCTGGCTTCGGATCAGCGCAGCGTGCGAGCTGTAGCGGCCATTTGGGGGGTGAACCAACGGAAGGAAGACCTTTCTCTCTGTCTCTTTCTCTCTCACTGTCTAATTCTGCCTGTCAAAAAAAAAAAAAAACCCAATAAATATAACATTAAATATTGTATATTAACAGATTTTACATTTAAGCATTAATGTTTTAATATTTTAATGTATATTAAAATATTTAATTCACACATCATTTTAGAACACATACATTTTATAAAATTTGCTCTTTATACATTCTTAGGTATTTAAGAAATCCTTTTCTACTATATTTCATTCTATCAGTTCTAATGTTATTTTAGTTTTCATTATGGAAAGTTAAATAGTTCACACTTTGTTAAAATGACCATGGCCCCACACAGGGTTGAGTGGGACTTTGGCTTCTCAAGTCTATTCAGTCTGAGACTGAAGTTTTTTTTTTTTTTAAATTCTGTTTGTTATACACGTTTTATGTAGTTCATATATACAATTTTAGGACCACAGTGACACTTCACTCCCTCCCACCTCTACTCCAACAGTTCTTCCTTCTCCCTTTCCTGTTTCCACTTTTAATTTTTGCAGAGATCTATTTTCAGTTTACTTAATGATCATAAGGTTAACCCTGTACTAAGTAAAAGAGTTCAATAAAGAGTATAAAGAAAAAAAAAAAAACAACACTGCCCTGCTCCTCAACAGAAGTGACAGGGCTGTAGAAGATCATAGAATCTCAAAATGCCCATTTCACTCCAATATATTATGTTTTAGGTACTCTATTAGTCACCTGTGATCAGGGAAAACATAAAATGTCTGTCCTTTAGGGACTGGCTTATTTCACTAAGTACAATGGTTTCTAGTTGCACCCATTTTGTTGTAGAATATAGGATTTTTTTTTTTTTTGCTGCTGCTGCATATTATTCAATAGTGTATATATCCCATAATTTATTTATCCATTCTTCAGTTGATGGACATCTGAGTTGATTCCATATCTTAACTATTGTGAATTGATCTGCAATGAACACGGGGGTACAGATAACTCTTTCATATGCTGATTTCTTTTGGTTTGGGTAAAATCCCAGGAGTGAGATGGCTGGATCATATGGTATGTCTATGTTCAGATTTCAGAGGTATCTCCATACTGTCTGCTTATTAGCAGTCTTGCTCTAGCACAATATAACGGCAGAAATATTTATTATGCTCCTAAATTTAATAAGAAGGCTTCTAAAGCCTTTTCATTAAATAATACATTCTTCCTTAAACATCTCCTTCTACTCCCAATTTGCAAAGGATTTTATCAAAAATACATGCCAAGTTTTATTGTCACTGACACTACAACTGTAAAATACTATTGTATCATTTTCCCTGTACTCTGTAAATGTTATACTGTGAATAATTTGTTGTATGCGAACCAGGGTTCCATTATTAGAATAAACCCTATTTTACTTGTTATTCATACATTTCAGATACACTCTGTATCTTTTTTGCTCATACTTTATTTAGGATTGTTACATCTATGTTTAAAAATAATGTTGAGCTACAATTTTATTTTTCTGTATTGTTCTTTTTTTAAATTTTTTTTTTGACAGGCAGAGTGGACAGTGAGAGAGAGAGACAGAGAGAAAGGTCTTCCTTTTCCATTGGTTCACCCTCCAATGGCCGCTGCGGCCGGCACACCACGCTGATCCAAAGCCAGGAGCCAGGTGCCTCTGCTGGTCTCCCATACTGGTGCAGGGTCCGAGAACTTGGGCCATCCTCCACTGCCTTCCCGGGCCACAGCAGAGAGCTAGACAGGAAGAGGAGCGACCAGGACAGAATCTGGCACCCTGACCAGGATTAGAACCCGGTGTGTTGGCACCGCAGGCGGAGGATTAGCCTATTGAGCCACAGCATCGGCCTGTATTGTTCTTAATCAATGACGTTATCAAATTTATACTTATATAACAAGCTAAGTGTCTCTTCACCTTTACCCCATTTCCAAAATAAAAAAATAAATATTTTATTTCTTGAAATTCACCTATAAAACCTTCCAGACCAGGACTAGAAATTTAATTCCTTTATTTCTGATTTCTTTCTTCTTGAGCTGGTTTTGGTAGTGTATATATTTCTTTTGAAAATGTTTATTTTTCTAAGTTTTCAAACCTGTTCCAGTATTATATGTTCTTTAGGCCTCTGATGATTTGTATATTCTCCTTTATGATCTAAATGGCCTCCTTTCAACCAGAAGAGATAAACACAGGCTAGATTTCTCCTAGAGTTGGCATTTCCATCTGGTAAATTTTTGACTCATTAAATATGTACTGATTGATCTGCAAAAGTACAAAATAAACAGCTAATACAACTTCCAAGCCCAGGAATCAAAATTTGAATGATTTTGAGTTTTTATTTTTTAATAGAAACAGTTACTTTTGTAAGTAGTTTGTCTGCAGTTACATCTTATTCTACGTATTATCCATTTACACAATATTTGTATTAATATAACCATTTATAAGCAAACATTTTAATAAAGTTTTTTATTTATAGAAAAAATTCTTGGATAAAAAACCTCCCCAATAACACCAGACATGAAGAAATAATTAAGGCACCACTTCCATCTGGAGGTATGTTGTCATAATTCCAAAACATAGATTGCAATGCCCTTTGTCACAGCAATATTTAAAAATCTAAGCCTATGATACAATGTAAATAAAAATCACTTTTCAAATGCTCACGAAACAAGCTATGTTTTCTGCCAAATTAACACAGTACCCAAAACTGAATTTATTCAGTTGACTTTCACTTCACAGCAACAATTCCTAAATTATTCCCAGATAATGACTCCTCTAAAAACTCTGGAAGCAGAAGAAAGATGTTTTAGGTCAGAAAGCATAGAAAGGACTGTACACAGTTCCCTGCTTTTGAAGACTTAAAATACAAATAAACAACAAGAAGAAAACATTCTGAGTAATTTTTCAGTAAAGAAATCTGTTCAACTTTATTTAAGCCAGTGATTCAATAGGATTTAACCACAGCCTTCCTTTGTCCTTCCCATCTATTTGGAGTCATGGAATACACATTAAGTAACTCCACTGCAATAGTGTTTAATAAGAGTGAATCTTGAGAAGGCAAAAGGAAAACATATATAGAAATCAATGACTTAACTTTTACATAGCTTCAGAGTTCTCATTCAGAAGACAAAGCCCAAGCACTAGGCTTTAAAAGTAGCCAAATTAACAAAACTCTCAAAACACAGGGACTTAAAATCCTTAGCAATCTGGAGTTCTGAAATGCTACTTTCCAAAAGCACGGTGTGGCTAATGTCATATCTTTGAAAGTGAAGAATTATAAATTTTTCTTTCTTATATATATATACACACACACACACACACACACACACAAACCACACCTTGAAATGGGGGATAAGTACAACATAAAAATAACATACTTTATTTTTTAAAACTTTGTAAGAAAGAATTTGAATGTATTCACCAGAAAGAAATAATACTTGAAACAAAAATGCATTTACCTTTATTTGCATATTATACTATATATAATATACACTCATACATATATATACATATACATACATATGCATTGAATCATCACATGGTACATAATGTACATACAGCATATGTACAATGTTTAAGTTTAAAACAAAATCTTTCTTTTGGAACACAAAGGCTATCCCTAAAATGACCATATTCAGGCACCCATAAATATAAGCAAATTCCTATACTTGGCCCTATCAATGTGAATGCTTTTTATTAAATTTGCTTAGAGCAGCTAACTAACTAGAACAGTGTAACTAAATAGACTTTTATTTACTTAAGAACTGATGTAACTATGAGAAAAAAAGCATGACCCACATTTGCCAGGATGCAGAGAGTGCTGATCTTTCTGAATGTCTCTTTCCCTCCTCTGGATCATCCATCTTTATACTCGGGAGGGCCAGGAGTGACTGAATAAACATTATCTTCTCCTTGGCCTTCAGCAAGCAAAACTGTTTATCTCTGAGACCATTTCCCTTTAGAGTCTGAGGTCATTATTTTAAAGTAAATTGTCAAATGCGCCACAGTTGATCTCAGTTCAGTTCTGACATTTGCTGCTCTATGAAGCAAGTACAGGGCATGACATTAAGTCTGTGACTACATAACATAAGAAAAATGTTTTAAAATGGAGTAAAACATCACGTATACTTCCTGGCAGTGAATCTGAACAACTAAAATAATCCTATACAGGAAAATACTTCAGGATCCAGTTTCAGGAAAATGACAATCATTCCTATTTCACAGGCAGTTGCAAGAATTTAATGAGATGATGGGTTGAAAGGGCACAGGACTGACACAGACATAGTAGATGTTCAATAAACTACTTGAATCAAAATCAGCTGAAATATATTTAACCAAATTAAGCAGCATCAATTTCAAGAAATACTGTGCTGATTTGCCTGCATCTTCTCTCCATCATGCACTGCTTAATTTTTATCTTTGCCCATTCATTTTTATATTCAATTCTCTCTTTTTTGAAGGTATCACTCAAGATGCACCTTCCTTTTTAAAAATGTTTTATTTATATAAGCAGAACAAATTTCAGGTATTTCATATTTAGATTTCAGAGCATAATACTTGCCACCCTATCCTACCACTTGCCCAGGTTCCCAAAAATTGTCCTCTTTCCTTACTTATTTTTTCTTTTAATTTTTACAGACATATTTTCAATTTATATTATAATCACAAGCTTAACCCTGCACCAAATAAGGAATTCAATAAGTAGTAAGTAGAAAAACCACTGTTCCTCAAGAGTATACACAAGGGCTGTAAATAGTAATCAAATCTCAAAATGTCAGTTTCACATACATTCCATCTTTTTGTATGCTGTATTACCTGACATACAGGTCTTAGGACTACCTGAAGATATGGAAAGAAAGAAAGGATTAGAAGGGCCATTCAGTGAAGTAACACCAGAAAACTTCCTTAATTTGGAGACAGGGACATTCAAGTAAAGGAAGCACACAGAACACCTAATAGATATGACCAGAAAATATTTTCATCATGACATATCGAAGCCAAGCTTTTAACAGTAAAACATAAAGAAAAGATTCTGAAATGTGCATAAAAGAAATGCCAAACTACCTTCAGAGGATCTGCAATTAAACTGACAGTTGATTCCACAGAGAAACCCTACAGGCTAGGAGAGAATTGAGAAACATAGTCTAAGACCTAAAAGAAAAAAAAAAAAAACTGTCGACTCAGAAGAAAAAAATCTGTCAGCTCAAAACTGTCAAAGCTCTCCTTCATAAAGGAGGTGAAAAAAAGACCTTTCATATGAAACAGGAATTCAAAGAATTTGTCATCACTTGTACAGGCTTACAAGTCATACTTAAGAATGTGCTACACACAAATAAAAGGAAAGGATAGTCATAATTATGATAGAATGTGAAGGCAGAAAACCTCCATTTAAATTACAAAGGAAATCCAAACCAAAAAATAGAAATATTTTTTGAATATTTACTCGGCAAGGTCAAATACAACTTGACAATAACAAACTTGAATGTAAATGGCCTAATTTTTCCAATCAAAAGATACAAACTGGCTGAATGGATTAAAAAACAAGACCTATCTATTTGCTGTATGCAAGAAAACACCTCACCAACAAAGATACAGAGAGACTGAAGGTGAAAGAATGGAAAAAGATATTCCATGCCAATGGAAAGAAAAATGAGCAGGTGCAACCTTACCAATAACAGACAAAATAGACTTTAACAATAAACAATGTTAAAAAAAAAAAGAAATGGAGGCATCACAATACCAGATTTCAGGACATACTACAGGGCAGTTGTTATCAAAAAAGCATGGTACTGGTACAGAAACAGATGGATAGACCAATGGAACAGAATAGAAACACCAGAAATCAATCCAAACATCTACAGCCAACTTATATTTGGAGCTAAAACCAATTCCTGGAGCAAGGACAGTCTATTCAATAAATGGTGCTGGGAAAACTGGATTTCCACATGCAGAAGCATGAAGCAAGACCCCCACCTTACACCTTACACAAAATTCCACTCAACATGGATTAAAGATTTAAATCTACAACTCGATACCATCAAATTACTAAAGAACATCGGAGAAATCCTGCAAGATACAGGCAAAGGTAAAGAGTTCTTGGAAAAGACCCCAGAGGGACAAGCAGTCAAAGAGAAAAATAACAATTGAGAATACATCAAATTGAGAAATTTCCTTACTGCAAAAGAAACAGTCAGGAAAGTGAAGAGGCAACCAACAGAATGGGAAAAAATATTTGCAAATTATGTAACTGATAAAGGATTAATAACCAGAATCTACAAAGAGATCAAGAAACTCCACAAAAACAAAACAAACAACCCACTTAAGAGATGAGCTAAGGGCTTAAATAAACGTTTTTCAAAAGAGGAAATCCAAATGGCCAACAGACACATGAAAAAATGTTCAGGATCACTAGCAATCAGGGAAATGCAAATCAAAACCACAATGAGGTTTCACCTCACCCCGGTTAGAATGGCTTACATACAGAAATCAGCTAACAACAGATGCTGGCAAGAATGTGGGGAAAAAGGGACACTAACCCACTGTTGGTGGGAATGCAAACTGGTCAAGCCACTATGGAAGTCAGTCTGGAGATTCCTCAGAAACCTGAAGATAACCCTAGCGTTCGACCCAGCCATCCCACTCCTTGGAATTTACCCAAAGGAAATTAAATTGGCAAACAAAAAAGTGGTCTGCACCTTAATGTTTATTGCAGCTCAATTCACAATAGCTAAGACCTGGAATCAACCTAAATGCCCATCAACAGTAGACTGGATAAAGAAGTTATGGGATATGTAATCCATAGAATACTATACAGCAGAAAAAAATGAAATCCGGTCATTTGCAACAAAATGAAGGAATCTGGAAAACATCATGCTGAGTGAAATAAGACAGTCCTAAAGGGATCAGTATCATATGTTCTCCCTGATCTGTGACAACTAACTGAGCACCTAAAAGGAAACCTGTAGAAGTGAAACTGACACTACGAGAAACATTGACTTGTTCAGCCCTTGTCCTGACTGTCAAGGAACAACTTACTATTTTATTACTCTCTTATTTTTTGTTCTACTTAACACCATTGGTTTAATTAACACACAATTATTCTTAGGTGTTTAAATTTAACTAAAAAATTGATCCCTGTTAAATATAAGAGTGGGAATAAGAGAGGCAGGAGATATACAGTTTGGCACATGCTCTCTCGCACTCACCCCTAATGGTAGAGCCAGAAATGTGCCATGGGACTCCAAATCCCATTAAGTTGGCATGTACCAGCCGGCACCGCGGCTCAATAGGCTTATCCTCCACTTGCGGCACTGGCACACTGGGTTCTAGTCCCGGTCGGGGCGCCAGATTCCGTCCCAGTTGTCCCTCTTCCAGGCCAGCTCTATGCTGTGGCCCAGGAGTGCAGTGGAGGATGGCCCAAGTGCTTGGGCCCTGCACCAGTATGGGAGACCAGGAGAGGCACCTGGCTCCTGGCTTTGGATCAGCATGGTGCGCCAGCCGCAGCGGCCATTGGAGGGTGAACCAATAGCAAAAGGAAGACCTTTCTCTCTGTCTCTCTCTCTCTCTCACTATCCACTCTGCCTGTCAAAAATAAATAAAGTTGACATGTACCAATGCCATTTTACTAGTTAACATGATCAGTTTAAGTTAATAAATGATCATAATGATAGGATTAAGTGTCAAAGGGATCACATAAACATGACCAGTGTCTGCTAATAATAATTGATAGAATTAAAAAGGAGAGAACAATCCAACATGGGAAGCGGGATACACAGCAGACTCATAGAATGGCAAATGCCCTAAACAGCACTCTGGACTCATAATCAGCCCTTAAGGTATTCAGATCTGGCTAAAAAGCCCATGAGAGTATTTCAGACATGAAAAGTGAAGACACTGTGGCAAAAAAAAAAAAATGACCTAAATGAAAGATCTCTGTGAGTGAGATCCCAGCGGAAAGAATGGGCCATCAAAGAAGATAGTACCTTTCTCTGAAGGGAGGAGAGAAATTCCACTTTGATTATGGCCTTTTCTAGATAAGGTCTGAGTTTGTGAACTCAACAGGCTTCCATAGCATTGGCAGCACATGACTAGAGTTTGGGTGGTTACTGACATCATAAATAAGAGTGTCAATTGTTAAATCAACACTGTGCACTTACTGCTCATGTAGGATCTCTTAATGTGTTATATTATGTGAATTAATGGTAAAAATAGTATTCAAACAGTACTTTATACTTTGTGTGTCTGTGTGGTGAATCTGTTGAAATCTTTACTTAGTATATACTAATTTGATCTTCTGTATATAAAGATAATTAAAAATGAATCTTAATGAAGAATGGGATGGGACAGAGAGTAGGAGATGGGATGGTTTGTGGATGGGAGAGTGGTTATGGGGAGAAAAACTGCTATAATCCAAAATTTGTACTTTAAAAATTTATATTTATTAAATAAAAGTTTAAAAAAATAAATAAAAGCCCCCCAAAAAAATAAGTGAACAGATGGATAGGAAATTTGGTATATGTGGTATATGTCAATATAATAAATTTAAAATCTTTAAGAAAAATAAAAAATGGTATAATAGACAAAGAATGGCATCATATAATGATCAGGGATCAATTCAACAGGAAAATGTGACTGTAATAAATGCATATACACCTAATTACAGGGCACCTGGCTAATTAAAACAAATGTTAACATACCTAGCTGGAGACATAAATTTCAATACAGTAATAACGAGGGACTTCAACACCCCACTTTGGTCAATCAAGAGATCAACTAGACAAAAAATTCAACAAAGGAAAAACAAGGTTAATCTACATATGGACCAAATGGACTTAATTGATATCTATAGAATACTTCATCCCATAGCTGCAGAATACACATCTTTTCATCAGTATATAGAATTCTCTCTAGGATAGACCATTCACTAGGCCATAAAGCACATCTCAGCAAATTTAAAAAAATGAATTCATACCATGTTCTTTTCTGACCACAATGGAATGAAGATGGAAATTAACAATAAGAAACTCTAGAAAATGCAAATATATGGAGGTTGAACAACACATTCCTGAATGAACAGTGGGTCACAGAATAAAAAAAAAGGAAATCAAAAATTCCTAGAAATGAATGAAAATGACCACGCAACATCTCAAAACTTATGAGATACAGCAAAAACAGTGCTAAGAGGGAAGTTTGTAGCAATTAATGTCTACCTCAAGAAATTGGAAAGGTATCATATAAACAATCTAACAATGCATCTCAAGGACATAGAAAAATAAGAACAAACCAACAAACCAAACACAAAATTAGTAGGAGGACAGAAATAATTAAAATTATAAAATAAGGGGTCAGCACTCTGCTGTAGCAGGTAAAGCCACTGCCTGCAGTGCAGGCATCCCTTATGTGTGCCAGCTAGTGTCCCAGCTGCTCCACTTCTGATCCAGCTCTCTGCTATGGCTTGGGAAAGCAACAGAAGATGCCCCAAGTCTTTGGGCCCTTGCACCCATGTGGGAAACCCAGAAGAAGCTCCTAGCTCCTGTTTTCCGATCAGCACAGCTCCGGCCATTGCAGCCAACTGGGGAGTGAATCAGCGAATGGAAGAATTTTCCCTCTCCCTGCCTCTCATTCTGTCTCTGCATAACTCTGACTTTCAAATAAATGAATAAATCTTCAAAAAAATTTAAAAATAAACAAAATTGAAACCAAAAATTTACAAAAAAGGCAGTCAAATTAAGAGCTGTTTTTTTGAAAAAACAAAAACAAATTGATATACCATTGGCCCTACTAACCGAATAAAAGGGGAGGAAAGAGGAGAAGACCCAAATTAATAAAATCAGAAATAAAAAAGATGTTACAACAGATACCACAGAAATAAAAAGAAAGCATCAGAAATTAGTACAAATAGCTATGTGCCAAGAAATTGGAAAATCTAGAAGAAATGGATTGATTTCTGGACACATACAATCCACCAAAACTGAGTCATGAAGACAAAGAAAATCTAAATAGATCAATAACCAAAATAGAGATGGAGACTGAATCAGTTCAAGAAAGACCCTCCCAGCAAAGAAAAGCCCAGTACTGATGTCTTCCCTGCTAAATTCTAGAAAACTCTTAAAGAGGAACGAATTCCAATTCTTCTCAAACTATTCAATTCCATAGCTTGGGTCAGTAAATCAAGGAGACCTTCCCTACGATGCTGCCTGATGGATGCAAAAAACAACCCCCCTATTTTGGGAACTTCTCCTTTACAGTAGTGATATAAAGTTTAAATGACAGTATTCACACCGTAAGTCATGAGAACACTGCTAATTAGTCAGCTCAAGACCTTTCATTCCAACTGTCCAGATGAACTAAGTAGACTTAAAGATGTTGTTACAGTCTGAGTGGCTATTCCAACCACCAAACCAACCTGAAGAACGTCAGTGCATCAGTTTTCTTTCCATTATTATAATAAAATAATGGAGGCTGAACACTATACAGAGAAAAGGTTTATTTACCTCACAGTTCTGGGAGTCCAAGTGCATGGTGCCAGCTTCCATCCAGCTGAGGGCTCCTTGGCTGTGCTACACCAGTGCAGATGGCACTGTGGTGGGTGTGTTTGCAAGATCAGGTGGTGAGGCAGGAAGTCAGGGAGAGAGAAGGAAGAGCGACCACTTGGCTCTTTGTAACAAACCTCTCAAGAGACCTCACTAGGATCCACCATGAACTACATCAACTCATTCAGGGGCAGAACACCCAGTGATCCAAAGGCCTCCCACTTCACTCACCTCTTAGAACATCTAACACCTGCTAACATTGCACCCTGAGTTCAGAGCTTGCAGCACATGAACTTTGTAGAACAAACCACATTCAAACCATAACAAACAGTTTGATGCTATAAAGGGCAGACAGCCCACCCTCTACGTTTACCCTTTGGTTCTGAACAGTTCCTCCTGAGCTATTTTTCTCAATTGATCCCATACTATTTCTGATACTTCAGCTATCAATTGGCTCCTCACTGCTTTGTTTCTTATCCTTTTCAGAATTTGCAGTTCAAATCTCAGTACAATTTCTGGATCTCCACTCAAGTTATCCAGTCTCTTCCATGCATCTCATTGTCCCTGGGGTACAGATCTCTCTACGTGGCCTCCATGCCCTCAACCTCTATCTTTCTCTGAAGACAAAGCACGCATTCAATAGGCCTTTCAGGCTTTGAACAGGAAGCAAGCATGTGGTACCGTGAGTGTTCTGCTCAAGGTAGCCTGTCTTCGCAGCAAAGTTGGGATTGAGAACTGAAACCAACATCATCTCCTGAGCTAAGCAATTCTGAGACACACCAGACTTACCTATCACTATGTGAAACAAATCTGGGATCAAACATACTTCTCTGTTTCCAGTTTTATAATTTCTAGTATCATAAGCAATACACTGGGACTAAGCAAAAACAATAGCTATTTGCTGTGGGAAATAGTTGCTCCAGGCTGTAAAGATGGCAAAACAAGCTCAATAGTGAACTTATGGAAATAACATACATTATTATTTCACTACATCCACCCACCCTAAGCCATTATATCAGGAATCCTGTCCAATCCCAAGTGGTTCCTACTGAGCAAATTCAAGGATGTTTTGGAATTCAAATTGTCATTTTATTTCTATGCTACTGGTTATAACACTTCACAGTAACCAGTCTAGTATCCAAAATGCCTATAAATATCTGTCCCTGACTATCTCCTGCTGAGACGTTATGAGACAATTTGAGGTATTACCTTTCCTTATGGTAGGAAGTCCAGTAAATTCAGTTTTTCTTAACTTCAAGAACGTATTGTTCAGGTGGGCTTTTCCATGGCCAACAAACACAAAGTGTTCCTGAAGTTTTGGTTTCTATTCTCTACTATCCAAATTATTTATCATATGGACTTTTATACTGAAGGATATAAACCCTCCTTTAAGATACAAACCTTTGTTAGTTGTCACCAATACTTAGTCCAGTCTATTTTTTTTTAAATATTTCTTTCTTTGAAAGACAGAGTGACAGAGAAAGAGGCTGAGATTGAGAAATCTCCCATCCAGTGGTTTACTCCCCAAAAAGGACATAACAACAACAGCCAGCTCTGGGCTAGGCTGCAGTCAGAAGCCAGAACTCCATCCAAGTCTCCTAAGTAGGTGGCAGCGGCTCAAGTACTTGGGCCACCACCTGCTGCCTTCCCTGGGCTCATTAATAGGTAGTTAGATCAGAAGTGTAACAGCCAGATCTTGAATTGGCCCTCTGATATGGATGTCAGTCCTGAAAATGGGGATTTAACTTGATGAATCACAGCCCTGGGACCTAGCCTAGTCTATTTTTAGATAGCACACACTCTACTGCATGGTACAGGACACACATCACATCAATAACTGACAACAGTAACAACCACCTTCCACGCATCATCCAAGTTCCAGGCATTTTACACGATTATTTCGTTTATCCCTAACATTGTATCATCAAAGCATTTCCCCCATTATGCATGAGGAAACTAAGACTCAAACCAGTTAGGAACTCATCTAAACCCACACATCTAGTAAGACTCAAATCAAGGCCCTATGCCTTCAGAATACAGGTTCTTGAACATATCTACTGGTTAAAATTTTCAAAGAGCTATTTCAAAATCCATACCTATCTACTAAGTAAAAATATCCTAAATAGGTGGAAGTGTCAGGGAAAGCACAGAACTCCTGGATGAATGACCTTGGTAAAACTTGCTAGATAGAAGCTGAATAGTGAGCTTCCACTGAGAGAAAGACAAGGACAGGATCCCATGCTGGCTGCCAGCAGATAATAAATTTAGCAAGGGTATGGAGAAATAAAAATGTTCACACTTTGCACTTGGTATTGTCAACTGGTACAACCTCTGTGGAGAGTGTTTGACAACAAAATTATAAACGTAAACATACAAAGTTGCTGTACTCACATAAAACATGTTTACAAAAATGCAAAATAAACTGATCAAATTAGTTGCCTCTGTTAAGGGCAAAGGGAGGACAGACAAGGAGGGTAACAGAAACAATTTATGCATCATGAACATGAACCCATGTGCATATTTCCCTTATTTAGAATATAAACGTAATGTTAAAATAATAAACAGAGGCAGGCCTTTGCTATAACAGAGAGGCCACTTGGAGCACTCACATCCCATGTCAGAATGCCTGCACTTGATTTCCAGCTCGGCTTCTGACTCAGCGGTCTGCTCATGGAAGTAGCTAAGTCCCCTGACACCCACAGGGGAGACCCGTATTGACAGATGTTTGACATATATCAGAAAGATTGAGAGACAGAGACAGAGAATGAAGAAAGCCTCTAAGACTTTTAGAACAAACACCATTAAATGAACAAATATTTGAATTTCCAGAGTAGGGGCCTAGAAACCTGTTCCATGAAATGATAACTGAAAATGTCTCCCCTCTAAAGAAAGATATGGAGATTCAAGTACAGGAGGCCCATAGGACCCCAAATAGACATGATCAGAACAGATCCTTACTGAGACACATCATAGTCAAACTCTCAAAAGTACATCACAGAAAGAATTCTAAAACTTCTAAGAAAAAAGCACCATGTCGCTTTTTAAGGAAACTCCATTAGATTAACAGCATTTTTTTAAAACAGAAATGTCACAGGCCAGAAGGGAATGAACTGAGATGTTCTAACTTCTGAAAGAAAATAACTACTAACCCAGAAACTTTACCTAGTGAAGCTCATTTTTTATAAATGAATGAGAAATAAAGATATTCCAAGACAAGCGGAGACTAAAATTTGTCACCACCAAACCAGCACCACAAATTATATAAAGGGAATACTTTATAAAGAAACTACAACTATGAAAATATGTGAAAGTATAATAACCGCTAGAAAAAAAAGATTAAAAAAAAACAGAAGCACCTTTGAAGTAAAAAAGGTAAGACTAAGCTATTACATATCATTAATAATTTTGAAGATAGACTGACAAAATTTCCCAACTGAAAGACACAGGTTGGCTGAATGGATTAAAAAAATCCAATGTCAAGTTACTTACAAGAAATTCACTTCACTAATAAAGACACACATAGACTGAGAGTGGGAAGTAGAAAAAGGCATTCCATGCAAATAGAAACTTAAAATAAACAAAAATAGCAGTAATTACATCAGGAAAGAACAGATCTTAATTAAAAAACTGTAAAAAGAGACAAACAAGGTCAATATATAATGGTTAAGAGATCAGCTCAACAAAATACGACTAGTGTATATTTATATGCTTACTGCTAGAGCACTCAATTTTATAAAATAAGCATTATTAAATATAAAGGGAGAGATACAGTCTAATACATTAATAGTGGGGATTTCAATATCCCATTGTCATCAATGAACAGATCATTCCAACAACAACAAAAAAAATAAACAAACATCAGAGTTAAACCATGTGGACCAAATGAACCTAAGAGATATTTACAGAGCATTCTATTGAAAGCTGCAGAAAAAAAATCTTTTCATCAGCACACAGAATATTATCTAGTACAGATCATATGTTGGGTCACAAAAGAAGCCTCAACGTATTCAAAAAATCAAAAAAGATGTCATGTATCTCTTTTGATAACAATGGCATAAAATCAGAAATTGACAACAAAATAAATAGTAAAATTTACACAAATACATGGAGCATGAAGAATGGCTGACTGAAGAATTTTAAGGGTAAATTATAAGTTCCTTGAAACTAATGAAAATGGAAACACAACATACAAAACTTATAAGATATAGAAATGCAGAATTGAGAGAAGTTTATAGCAACAAATGTCTACATCAAATAAAAAATAGAAAGATACCAAAAAACAACCAAACAATGCATCTCAAGGACCTATGTAAATAAGAACAAACCAAAGCAGAAGTCAGTAGAAAAAGAAATAATAGATCGATGCTGCAGCTCACTAGGCTAATCCTCTGCCTGAGGCACTGGTACATCCGGTTCTAGGCCCGGTTGGGGCGCTGGTTCTGTCCCGGTTGCTCCTCTTCCAGTCCAGTGCTCTGCTGTGGCCCAAAAAGGCAGTGGAGGATGGCCCAAGTGCTTGGGCCCTGAACCCACATGGGAGACCAGGAGAAGCACCTGGCTCCTGGCTTCAGACTGGCACAGTGCGCCGGCCATGGTGGCCATTTGGGGGTGAACCAAGGGAAGGAAGACCTTTCTCTTCTCTGTCTCTCTCACTGTCTAACTCTGCCTGTCAATAAATAAATAAATAAATAGAAAAAAAAAGAAATAATAAAGATCAGAGCAGAAATAAATAAAATGGAAAGTAAGGAAACAATATAAAAGACAAATGAAATCAGGAATTGTTTGTTGGAAAGATAAAATCAATAAACAATTAGATAGACTGAAAAAAACAGTTAAGATTCAAAAATTAAAATCAAATATTAAAAATGAATTACAACTGATACCACAGAAATACAAAGAATTATTAGAGTCTATTATGAACAACTACATTCAAACAAATTAGAAATGGATAATAGGATATGTGTAACTTGTCACTTCTCAAAATTTAACCATGAAGACAGAAATCTTAAACATATCAATAACAAGTAATAGAACTGAATCGCCATAATAAAATGTTTCCAAAGAAAAGCCCAAACTTTATAGGAAGAACAAACACCAGTTTATCTCAGGTTTTTCTTAAAAAAAAAAAAAAAATGAAAGGGAAGAACCCCGACCAAACTCATCCTGGAAGGCCAATACTACCCAGATCTGAAAACAAGATAAGAATACAATGACAACAAAAGGAAAACAATAGACTAATATTCATAATGAAAATATATTGAAAAATTCTCAACAAATATTAATATAAAATTGTATCCAAAAAGCAAAAGCAAAACAAAACAAAATCACTCACTTGGACGAAGTGGGAATTTTGCCAGGGATTCTCTCTCTCTTTCTCTCTCTCTTTCTGCATCTGCCTTCCTGTAACTCTGCCTTTCAAGCAAATAAATAAATCTTTTTTTTTTTAAGACATAATGACTGAGGAGTAAGCATTTGGCTTATCAGTTAAGACACAAATCAATAAAGATATCACATAAACAGAATAAAAGATAAAAATCACATCATTAGATGCAGTAAAAACCTTCAACACAGCATTCACTCATTTAAAAAAAAATCGAAAAAAATAGATATAGAAGGAACATACTTCAATATGATAAAGTCTATATGTGACAAACTATGTCTTACTGAATGGAGAAAAGATAAGAGCATTTCTGAGAAGATCTGGAACCCAAACAGGATGGATACTGTCACCGCTGCTACTCCACCTACTACTGGAAGTTTTAACCAATATATGAGGCTGTGGGGAGCAACTCGGACTAGACTAAGTTACTGGAATTAAGACTTATTCTATGCATCTGCTCTCCCACAATATGGCGCTGAGAAGGGAGAAACAGCTTCTACACAGCTGCCTCCAGTTCAACCAATAAACTGTAGGATCTGCTCCTGATTGGAGGAGAGCAGCATACTCGGCGTGTGGGTAGCAGAGTTGGGATTGGTGAAGAGGACTATAAAGGAGGAGAGAGACAACATGCACAAGGAACATCTAAGAGGAACATCTAGCTGAAGGAACACCTGTGCAGCCCCCGAGAGAGCCGGCCGGCGGTGTGCCACTCCCCTGCGGAAGTGGGGAAAGTGGCCAGGGGGAACCGCCCTTCCACGGAGGTGGAAGGGACAGTAGCCAACCCGGGAAGAACCAGCAGCAAACCCAGGGAGGGCCGAGCAGACGAAAGAACAGCGCAGGGTCCTGTGTCGTTCCTCCACGAAGACGGGGAGCGAAATGAGGCAAGAGAAAAAACAAAGGCATACACACAAGAAAGGGACAAGTCCAATTATCTGTTTGCAGATATTATGATTCTATACAGAGGGGAATGGAAGACTTCACGAACACACTATTGGAACTGAAAAGTGAAGACAGTAAAGTTCTAGGATACTAAATTACCACACACACACACACACACACACATCCATAGCATTTTCACTAATAACAAACTCACTGAGAAAGAACTTAGAAAAGCAACTCTATTCACAATAGATGCAAAAATAATAATAAAATAACTTGGAATAAATGTTACCAAGGATGTGAGGGACTTTTACAAAGAAAATGAAAAAATATTAATGAAAGAAATTCAAGAGGACACACAAAAATGGGAAGATCTCCCATGTTTACAGATTACAGAGTACTGTTAAAATGTCCACAATACTCAAAGCAATTTACAAACTCAATTAAATCTCCATGAGAATGCCAAAGACACTTCTCATGGAACAGGAAAAACAACCCTAAAATGTATATGTGGGAGCTGGCACTGTGGCCTAGCAGGCTAAGCCTCTGCCTGCAGCGCCAACATTCCATATGGGCACCAGTTCACATCCCACCAGCTCATCTTCCAATCCAGCTCTCTGCTGATGGCCTGGGAAAGGAGTGGAAGACAGCCCAAGGGCTTGGGCCCCTGCACCCCTGTGGGAGACCCGAAAGAAGCTCCAGGCTCCTAGCTTCCCATCATCTCAGCTCTACAATTGTGGCCATTTGGGGAGTAAACTAGTGGATGAAAGACCTTTCTCTCCGTTTCTCCTTCTTGCTGTCTGTAACTCTACCTCTCAAATAAATAACTTTAAAAAATGTAAGTACAAAAGACCCTGAATAGAAAAAAATCCTGAACAAAAGGAACAAAGCTGGAGGCATCATAATACCAGCTTTCAAAATGCACTTCAGAGCTACTGTAACCAGTGTGTGGCACTGGCAGAAAAGCAGACACCTAGAATAATGGAACGGAATAGAAACCTCAGAAGTAAGTCCACTTGTCTATGGCCAACTTATCTTCGATACAGGCACTAAAAACATACTCTGGAGAAAGGACAAACGAATAAAAGGTGCTGGGAAAATTGAATATCCATATATGCAGAAGACTAACGGCAACTCTTCCCCTCCCCATGCAATCCAACAATAAACTCAAAATGAAGCAAAGACCGAAATGTAAGACATGAGCCAACTAGAAGAAAACGGGGGATTTCCAAACATTGAAATAGGAAATTTTTTTAATAAGACCCCCAAAGTACAGATAATGAAAGCCAAAATAGACAAATATGGCTATATCAAGCCAAGGTATAGCAAAGGAAGCAATCCACAGAGTGAAGAGACAACAACAGAATAGTATAAAAATATTTTAAAGCTATTCATCAAAAGGATTAAAGTACAGAATACATAAAGAACTCAAAATTCAACAACAAAATTCAGTTAAGAAAAGGGAAAATGATCTGAATAGGTATTTCTCAAAAAGAAAAGATAAGAGTGACTAAGAAGCACATTCAAGGAAATGCAAATAAAAACCATAAATGGTATCATCTCTAACTGGAGCTATCATGGCTATTATTAAAAAGACAAAAAAGAATAAATGGTGCAAAGAATGTGGAGAAAAAGGAAGCCTAACACACTGTGGGTAAGGATGTAAAGTAGTACAGTCATCATGGAAAACAGTATACAAGTCCCTCAAAAACTAAAAATAGACCTACCTTGTGATCCAAGCTATTCCATGCTGGGTATATATCCAAAGGAAATGAAATCAGCATATAAAAGAGACAAACTCCCATATTAATAGCAGCACTATTTGCAATAGCTAAGTGTCTGAGTTTTAAATAGTGATTATTAGAGGAAAGGAAGAGTGGCAAGGGGTCTGGGAGGAGAGTGGATAACAGGTACCAAAATGCAGTCCCGTGAAGGTGATGGGTTTTGGTGTTCTAGAACAGTTAGGGGAATACAGTTCACAATAATGTATGATGTGCAGTATAAAGAATTGGAAGAGAGGGTCTGTGGGCTCAAAACACCAAGAAAAGATCATAAAATCCAAATGTTAACTGCCAGGATAACAGGTATACACTGCGTATATATGTTGATATGTTGCATTGTATCCTATAAAAATGTAAAAAGATTTAATGTTAATACAAAATTTTAAAGTAAGAGAAATTCAACAAACTAATTAAATTTAAAAACCATTTGAACCCAAGTGTGTATCATAAACTGACTCTCAGGCACTGTATAAATTAGAATTTATAGATTAGACTGAGAGTGATACAAATTATATACAAAGTATTAAATTTACAAGAAGACATACAGTTTTGGAGGTGCACTTAAAAGTAATTCTTAATTTCTTTCAATCCAAGTATTTATTGCTCAACTAAAGAAGTAGTGACGGGGCCGGTGCCATGGCGCAGTAGGTTTATCCTCCACCTGCAGTGCCAGCATCCCATAAGGGCACAGGTTCTAGTCCTGGCTGCCCTTCTTCCAACCCAGCTCTCTGCTGTGGCCTGGGAAAGCAGTAGAAGATGGCCCAAGTCCTTGGGCTCCTGCACCCATGTGGGAGACCCAGAAGAAGCTCCTGGCTCCTGCCTTCAGATCAGCGCAGCTCGGGTCATTGCAGCCATTTGGAGAGTGAACCAACGGATGGAAGACCTTTCTCTCTGTCTCTCTCTCTGTCTAACTCTACCTCTCAAATAAATAAATAAAATCTTAAAAAAAAAAAAAAAGAAGTAGTGATTTCTGAAAAGAAGGTAAAAAAAAAATGACTTCAAATGTTTGACATTACTGGCACAAATACTATAAAAACAAATTTGTGATATCAGGCTGGGTTGTAAACTCCTAGAAATATTAAAAACTAAGATCAGACATTTCTCTTGATTTCAAGCTGGATTTTGCTTACAACATACAGGCAAAGAAATAAAATGTTTTTTAACTTTTTCTGTAATCATTTGCAAGGCCCTATCTCATGCCATATTTACAATGATTTTTTTACTATATTATGCCAGAAAAATAAAAAAATTATTGTCAAAATCTTGAGGAAGCTGAATTAGTTTTCATCATTGTTTCTGGTCATGAAATAGCTACCGGAGAGTCTAAAGAAAAACATTAAAAATAACCAATGACTCTCATGCAGATGATTTTGGCAAAAATCCTTCTTGGTCATTTTTCTATTTACGCATTTTTTTTTTCAAAATTGCCATCATTATAAACTTGTTTTGAGTCATATTTACTTCATTTCATTCTATATTATAAATAATTGACCACTGAAATATAAATTTTGATTTCCCAAATCAGAAAGCAAAAAGAGAAAAAGTGATCAACTTAGCCATGCAATATCAATTTTTTTAATATTAAGAAATAATCAAAATACTTGATTATGATGTGCTGCTTGGCAGGGACTCTGTGAGGAAAGCTTATTTGGCAAGGCCCAGGGCAGACTTAACTAGCTTCAAATGGATCCCTGGTTTTACTCTATGAAGACAAAAGATGTCTATTTGCAGTCGCATGTGGATTTAATTTCTTCCTTGCATTGGAATACATGCAGAGAGAATGAGCACTTGGCTACCAGCTCACATTTGGCCTTTGTTCAGGTAAGTCCTGCTTTATTGCTGAAAGGTGACTGACAGTCACATGGGTTTATACAAATTAAGTTTGATTTTTATCTTAAAAACTTGATACAAAAGTACTATGATAAAATTTAAAATCCATTAATTTTATTACAAGAAATCACATCATTACATTTAGAAACAATGCTGCATTCTTTGCATGTAATCTGGAATATATATTTTTGAATGGTTGTAGAAATCATTTGTGCAAAAAAGTATTATATAATTTTTATTTTTTAATTGTATTTAAGATATACAAATTTCATATATTTCATATATACAGATTTAGGGACACAGTGAAACTTTCTACCCTACCCTCCCTCCTGCCCACATTCCCACTTTTCTTCCTCCTTTCCTCTCTCATTCCCTTTCTTAATTTTTACAATGATCTATTTTCAGTTTACTTTATACTCATAAGATTCACCCTACACTAAGTAAAAAGTTCAACAAATAGTAAGAAGAGAAAAAAAAAACACATTATTCCTCAACAGTAGAGATAAGGGCTATAAACAATTATCAAATCTCAAAATGTCAATTTCCTCCTATACATTGCATTTTTGGTGCTCTATTAGTTACCACATATCAAGAAAAACATACTTTTTTTTCTTTTTGGGGACTGGCTTATTTCATGAAGTATAATGGTTAAGATTTAAATAACACTTATGCCAGGGGGCTGGAGCTGTGGCATAGTGGGTTAAGCCTCTGTCTGTGGCACCATCATCCCATATGGGCACCAGTTCTAGTCCCAGCTGCTCTGCTTCTGATCCAGCTCTCTGCTTATGGCCTGGGAAAGCAGTAGAAGATGGGCCAAATGCTTGGGTCCCTGCACCCATGTGGGACACCTGGAGGAAGCTCCTGGCTCCTGGCTTCGGATAGGCCCAACTCTGGCCATTATGGCTACTTAGAGAGTAAACCAGCTGATAAGACACCTCTCTCTCTCTCTCTCTCTCTCTCTCTCTCTCTCTCTGCCTCTCCATAGCTCTAATTTTCAAGTAAATCTTTTTAAAAAATTAAAAAATTTAACAACTTAAGCCAGCACAAAATCTAACATGAAATGCCAATGTTCACAGTAAAAAGCTCAAATATACCAGTGAAATTTTGAGTGAAAATTATATACAGCTCCAACTTCTGAAATTTTATACAAATTCAATAACAAGTAGCTTAGTTTTTATGCCATAACAGATATAATCTAAAGGAAATGTGATGAAAAATTTTATTCAATCCCCATAAAATATAAAATCTCTCCAAGTGTATCCCAATATGCAGTATTAATTATATTGTTATATATGCCATAATATGAATTTTTTCTGGACAACAAGATTAGCTAAAAAAGGAAAAATTGTAGTAGGTCATTGCTGTCCAGCCTCTGCTATGCTTTCCATCATATGAAACCTATGTTGGGTGATGTCTTGAATTGGGTAGTAGTTGACTCCCCTCCAAAAAAAATGATTGCAGAGTATAAACTCTGATGTCTTTTTCTTTAAAGATTTGTTTGTTTATTTCAGAGGCAGAGTTACAAACAGCGAGCAGGAGAGACAGAGAGAGAGAGGTCTGCCATCTGTTGGTTCACTAGCAAATGGCTGCAACTGCTGGACCTGGGCGGATCCAAAGCCAGGAACCAGGACCTTCTTCTCGGTCTCCTACAGGGTATAGGGGCCCAAGCACTTGGGCCATCTTCCACCACTTTCGCAGGCCATTAGCAGGAAGCTGGATCAGAAGAGGAGCAGCCAGGACTTGAATCAGACCCATATGGAATGCCAGAGCCGAAGGCGGAGGCTTAACCCACCCCCTAAATTCTGACAGCTTAATAGTTGATGGAGTAATGGTAGAAACTTCATCTGATTATGGCATCTGAGAGACAGGTCTGGTGGGAGGTCTTTCTGTCACTGGGGGCATGCCCACCGAGGGTGGTTCTCTCGAGAGCATTGATTGGTTAACTTGAAGTTTTTCCTGGCTGCTGTCTCTCTGCTTCCTGGCTCACCTTGTGGTCATCCGTCCACATCAACCACGAGTAGGCTCCAGTAGGCACCAGACTACAGGGCCACCTGCCTCTGGGAGCCTCCAGAGTGAAAGCCAAAATAAACCAGTCCCTCTAATAGTCTTCTCAAGTGTTTGAGTTACAGTCATGAAAAACAGAAGAGTATAGTTGATTTGAATGAGGCTCAGAATATATCCCAGATACAATCCGATAGTACATGGGAAAGAAAGAGCATAAACAATACAAGGGACAAATTCTCTTTCTTACGCATATACACACAGTGTTGTCACAACACTGTCGATGCAGTAGTATTTCAAGGTTCTTGTGGCTTACTCAGAACGTTTAAAACAGGTTCTCTAATGATGTGGCTGTCACCCCACAGAGACCCACTGGCGATACTAGACCAAGCAAGACTGCCTCTAATCACAGAAGCCCCCAATACTGAAGAGACCCTTCAGTAGAGACTTCATAAAAAGATCAACAGTGTCCCATAAGAAAGACAAATTGTTATAACCATTTTACTTTAGAAATGTCTCATGCAGTAGTGTAGACCACAATCCTTGAATACTCTTTGTGGTTGGGTTTGGTGGATACCCATAACCCACTCAAAGAAACGGCTTCTTATATATTTTTCATTCTCCTCCTATGAGAACATCTCCAGCCTCTCCTGTGTGTTAGGTCAGTCTTGCCTCATGGTTCCACACTACCTGGGTCCCTCCTTAATTGACAATCTGTCCTATATTTCAGTGCAATAGCTTAGAGCTTGCTTGGTGAGAGTAGAGATTGACCACAGAATGATGACTTTTTCATGATTGAGAACCACATTACAGGAAAGAAGGCATAGATATATTTTTAACCAGAGGTTAGGGAATCACTATACCCGAGTTCCTTGATATGTCCAAATTATAAGTTTTCTTTCATACATAAGAATAACCTAGGCCCTCGCTAAAAATCACTTGGTGGGGCCGGCACTGTGGTATAGACAGTAAAACCACTGCCTGCAGTGCCGGCATCCCATATGACCACCAGTTCGAGTCCTGGTTGCTCCACTTCTGACCCAGCTCTCTGCTATGCCCTGGGAGAGCAGTAAAAGATGACCCAAGTGCTTGGGCCCTTGCACAAATGTAGGAGACCTGGATGAAACTCTTAGCTCCTGGCTTCAGATCAGCCCAGCTCCAGTCATTGAGGCCTTTTGGGGAGTGAACCAGTGGATGGAAGTTCTCTCTGTCTCTCTCTGCCTCAGCCTGTCTGTAACTCTGACATTTGAATAGATAAATAAATCTTAAAAAAATTGTTTGGTGGTCAGCCTGAGAATTGGCATTGTGTAGTTATAAATAAGTATGCCTTATAAAGGCTATTTAAAAAGGGCTACTATTAACAACTGATTGAGGTCACAGATTATATACAGTTAGGATTGGATCTATAAGGTGTCACAATGCTATCTCAAGGAGTCACGCAATGGAGACAGATAAAGAAACCCCAAAGCTTACACACAAGAGTAAAATACTGAGGTTCTCTCTTGGTTGGTTTCACTTTTACAATAGGTGGCACAAATCCCTGTTGGGACTGCTTTCCTCTTCCAAACTGAGATAGTGTCTACCGATGTGTACAGAGTTTATCCCTTCCAGCACACGCTAAAAGCAGACACCTCCCTCTTTTCCTAGGAGTGGCTTCCTCCCAGTTTTATATTTTTGTTGTCATCATTAGCCATGCTGTGCATATTCAGACCATAAGCTTCATGAGGAAAGGCTGTCTGGAGTCCCACAGGCAGCCCATCAACTCGCAGGTACACAACGAACGCTTACAGGCAGTTAAAGGATGAGCAGGAACTTCCTCACTGGCCTACAACCTGAAAGTTAATTTCCCCCTAGCACCATAGTTTGGCAGAAATATGAAAATTTGGACATGTCCTATATGGCACCAAGAAATATCTATCTGCCACTGCTATAGAGATAATCTGATTATTTTTATTAATCTGTTCACACTTGTGTTTTGTAGGTTCTGCAATACTAAGTGTTATTATCACAAAATCTATGGTAGCACATGACAGAAAGGGATGAGACAGATCTGCCCTCTAATTTACCATGGCTGCAAACTCTGGATTCCTTGTCTACTATTTCCCTTCCAACCACTTTTTTTTTTTTTTTGACAGTGGACAGTGAGAGAGAGAGAGAGACAGAGAGAAAGGTCTTCCTTTGCCATTGGTTCACCCTCCAATGGCTGCCACAGCTGGCGCACTGCAGCCAGCACACCGCGCTGATCCGATGGCAGGAGCCAGGATCCAGGTGCTTTTCCTGGTCTCCCATGGGGTGCAGGGCCCAAGCACTTGGGCCATCCTCCACTGCACTCCCTGGCCACAGCAGAGAGCTGGCCTGGAAGAGGGGCAACTGGGACAGAATCCGGCGCCCCGACCGGGACTAGAACCTGGTGTGCCGGCGCCGCTAGGCGGAGGATTAGCCTATTGAGCCACAGCGCCGGCCCCCTTCCAACCACTTGTAAACTACTACACACTAGATCAGAAAACACTCCAATGTAACTGGGAAACACTTGGCCTTGGTGTTTCTTGACTAAGAGAACCACATCATAAACTTCCTGAGGATGGGAACCATGGTTTGTTTGTTTGTTTGTTTTTTAATTTTCCCTCCCACCACAGTAGCACATAATACAATCTAAACAAACAGCGATATTCAAACATATCACACTGTATGTTTTGATAAAGGAAGAACCAAATACCAGCTCAACTCTAGTGAATTCCAAAGGCCATCCTCCCAGGAGAGCTACAGGTTGGAAATGGTTCAGAGCAAACTCCTCAAACTCTGGCTTTCATATAACGCCTTTCAAAGAAGATGAAAACACCCCCTCTCTTCCTGCTCTTTATGTCTTTTTACAGTATTTTGGAAACAGCATGGGAAGTGATTCACAGATGAGAAATCATTTGTAGCCTCGTGGAGTCACTAATGGCTGCCTACTCCCAGCAGGCTTATTTGTGAAAACACAAGTTTAACCTAGCGAGCTGCAAGTTTCTAATAACATCCAGCAGTCCATAGCTGAGCTTGAATATAACCCAGGTTCAGAGTGGATCATGAGGCTAAATCATCTCTTATTCCAGCCTGCTCATTTTAACCAACTCATTTTACAGTGTGGTGAGCATAGCCTTTCCAGTTAAGCCAGTTAAGGACGATTGCTCAAAGCACTCAGGGCAATGTTGTCTTAACACAGCATCTACAGTGAGGCAGTTGAAACAAATTGCATCATATATTGCTTCAGATTTAATGCTGTTACAGCCAGAAGGATATTTTGCAATGGTAACTAATCTAAAAGGCAACAAAATTAAACTCTCAATCAACATTTCTACTTAGTCCAAGATCCCAATTATATCATTTTTCTTAAATGAAAGCTATTAACCAAGAAGACAATAAACAAAATCCACATTTCTTAATACCAAAAGCCTTTAGTATGATAAAAATATGAAAAAAATTTTCCATTGTAGAAATCCTTTGATTCCAAAATAAAAAAACAGACATTTTAAAGAACACATACCAAAACATCCAAGTGGGCATTTGGCCTGATGGTCAAGATGCTCACATCCCGCATTGCAGTGCCTGGGTTTGATGCTGGGTTTTGTCTCCTGACTCAAGCTTCCTACTAGAGTAGATTCTGGGAAGCAGCAGGTGACCCTCAACACACTGGATTCCTGCCATCTACATCAGGGACCTCAACTGAGTGTCTGCCTCTCAGCTTTGGCCCTAGCCTAACGCTAGCCCTTGGGGACTGAATCAGCACATGAAAGCTCTATCTCTTTCTACTTGTCTTTGCATCCTTCTATCACTCTCTGTCTCTCTCACTTCTAAAAAAAAAAAAAAAAAACAAGTTAATAATTTAAAATGCTACTCATATATTTTTTACTTTATAATTATACTAAACAGTATTGCTAACAGTAGAGCTCAATAAACAATTGTAGTAACTCATTTATTTTATTTGTATTTTATACTAAAAGAAGGAAAGTAATTCCCTCTATATAAAAAGGATACATCAAGTATCTTAGAAAATTATCTTTGTGTAATAGAATACTCCACTCTCATTTCCTAGAAGCATATTGTGCTGGAAGTCATAAATTTTAAACTGCCCAATTAGATTTTATACCAAGCAATACAATTTAGCCTTCTGTAGATCCATGAACTCTTTGGCTCACCATGAATTAAATGGTCCCACAAATCACCACATGCAAGATAACTTGCTAATGTGCATATTTCCCTATTAATTACCTCATCACTAATGTAATTAGGAACCAGTACTAACAGGTTGGCTCCTTATTTTAATTACAGTAGTTCTACCTCTTGTAATAAAATTTAAAGAAGTCCTATAGAGTATGTCTGGTTTTATGATCAGAACTTACCAGTCTATTTCTTTATTTTTCATTTTGATTGGCTGGCTCTTTACACACCTAATTTCACATTTAGCTGCAGTTAGGTGAGGCTCTGGTTGGACAGCCTTTATTCTCTTTTACTCCTACCTGTTCACTTGTACCCAAACAGGTGCCTGGGAAAAACACAAACAATAGTAGATGCAAATAAAAATAGATTCCATTTGTTGATATGAAACAACAGTTTTAGGCCATTGTTCTTTACAGTCAATAAAAGATACTGTTGTTTGTGAAATAATAATCTTCCAAAACTGGTAAGAAGACCAGGAAATCAACAGATCCAACAACCTAGGTCCTTCTGGTAAAGATTATCATGGTCTCAGTTTACCAATGGCCATTCTGCAGGTGAGCAATAAATATACAAAATGAAACTATGCCATTAGAAAATGAAATTATTCTCTAAAAAATGATTCTGGTGTATCTTTTTCTTTTCTAGCTTTGAAAGGAAAGCCTCCAGAAATATTAGATAGATAAACAGTTCAGGGAGTCTGCTTTGTTGGGGTAATCTCTTCAACTCTGGAAAACTTTAATTTTACTATATCACAGAAGCTCCTAAAGAAACCAAAGCATGCAAAACTCTCTTAAGAAGCCATTCCAATTCAAACTTCAGCTTTAAAAAGAATATATAGAAATGTATTTTACAATGACAAAAGGAAATAAATCCATGAAGCTTTTTGAAATTATTATTTTTGTACTAAAATATTGAAGAGTAATTCCGAGATAATTTTGATTTTTTAAAAATATTTTCAGAACACTCTAGATAAATACTGTTTTCAAACATTACATAGAGAAGAATAACATGGGCAGGATTATTGGTGTAAGGCGGTAAGAAGCTAAAAGCTTAATATCAGCCTTCAAGATTATCTAGTGAGGATTAAATACAGGCTTATAGACATGTTTCAAGATAGCTGAGCCTTGAAAACATTTCACTACGTGAAAGAGTTTAGTAAAACAGATCACATATTACATGGTTCGATTCACGTGAAACGTTCAGAGGAAGCAAATCCATGGAGTTAGAAAGTAGACTGCAGTTGCCAGGGGCTCAGGACAAGGCAGCATGGGAGTTTTGGGGAAGAAAGGCAGAAAAAATAGAGAGCAATTGTTTGTTGTTTCAGGGCTTCTTTTTAGGATGATGTAACTACTCCAAAACTGATTGTGGTGAGAACTGTCAAACTGTTTTAATTGTACACTTTAGGGGCCAGCACTGTGGCATAGTGGGCTACGCCTCTGCCTGAGGCACCAGCATCGTTATGTGGGTGCCAGTCCGTGTCCTGGCTGCTCCACTTCCTATCCAGCTCCTGCTGATGGCCTAGGAAAGCAGTGGAAGATGGCCCAAATGCTTGGGTCCCTGCACCCTCGTGGGAGACCCAGAAGCAGCTCCTGGCTCCTGGCTTCAGATTGGGCCATTGGGGCCATTTGGAGAGTAAACCAGCATATGGAAGACCTCTTTCTGTCTCTCCCTCTCTCTCTTACTCTGCCTTTCAAATAAATAGATAAATCTTTAAAAATTACCTGCAATTTTACTTTTTTTTTAAATCATCTTTAAAGAAGAATCTTTCTATTTTTTTCTTTTTCTTCTTCATACAAAGTGTTGAACTCTTCACCTAGAATAGAGTTAATCCTCTGTGTATAAAGCTAAATGAAAATGGATCTTAATAAAAAACAGGGGCTGGAAACAGGAGAAGGAAGAGTAAAAAGGAGTGTGGGTGGGAGGGCGGCATGATGGGAAAAATTACTATGTTCCTAAAGTTGTATTTATGAAATGCATGCAAATAAATAAATTTTAAAAATTTAAATACATGTTTTAAATGGTTAATTTGTACAGTATGTGGATTTTTTAATTTTTAAAATTATAACAAAAGTTTTTTCAACAAATTCAATGCTATTTGTAGATACATTTCTAAGAACATAATGATGTTCCCTTCATAATTCTCTTCCTGTCTCCCCCCACCACCCTCCTCCCATCTCCCCTTTTTTTTTGTTTTTGAGATAACATCTTAAAATTACATTACAGTAAAAAGAGCTTAATATGTTACTGAATTAGTTTAACAAGTAAAAGCCAAATAGACCCTAGTTTAGTGAGAATACAGACAACAGCTATACACAATAATTGAATTCAAAAATGACCATTTCACCCACATGCAGTAAATTTTGAACCAATCAAAGATCATCAGGGCGAGCACTGTGGCACAGCGAGTTAACGCCCTGGCCTGCAGTGCTGGCATCCCATATGGGCGCCGGTTCGAGACCTGGCTGTTCCACTTCCGGTCCAGCTCTCTGCTAAGGCCTGGGAATGCAGTACAAGACTTGGGCCCCTACACCTACGTGGGAGACCTGGAGGAAGCTCCTGGCTCCTAACTTTGGATCAGCACAGCTCCAGCCATTGTGGCCAATTGGAGAGTGAACCAGTGGATGGAAGACCTCTCTCTCTCTCTCTCTCTCCTCCCCTCTCTCCCTCTCTCCCTCTCTCCCTCTCCTCTGTGCATAACTCTGACTTTCAGATCATTAAACAACAGTAATATTACATTCTTTTTTTTTTCTTGACAGGCAGAGTTAGACAGTGAGAGAGACAGAGAGAAAGGTCTTCCTTCCCTTGGTTCACCCCCAAAATGGCCGCCACAGCCAGAGCTCAGCTCAGCCAATCCAAAACCAGGAGCCAGGTGCTTCTTTATGGTCTCCCTTGTGGGTGCAGGACCTAAGCACTTGGGCCATCCTCCACTGCCTTCCCCGGCCACAGCAGAGCACTGGACTGGAAGAGGAGCAACCGGGACAGAATCCGGCACCCCAACCAGAACTAGAAACCAGGGTGCCGGCACCACAGGCAGAGAATTAGCCTAGTGAGCTGCGGTGCCGGCCGAAATTACATTCTTAACCATTGGTTTGAAGAGGATATAAAACAAAGTTTTACAAAATGCTTTTTGCAGCAATACTGACACATAGACATTTCTTTCTTTTTTTGTTGTTGTTTCTTTTTTAAATTTTAGCTCTCACATACAAGAGAGAACAAACGGTATTTGTATTCCTGGGTCCAGCTTACTTCATTCAACATCATGTCCTCCAGTTGTGTCCATTCTGCTCCAATTCATTCTTAAATTTTAACAGCTGAAAAATATTCCATTATGTACATATACCACATTTTCTTTATCCATTCATCTGATGATGGACATCTTGGCTGATTCCAAACAGTGAATAGTGCTGCTATAAACATGATAGGGCAGGTATCTTTTTGATTCACTGTATTCAAGTCTTTAGCATACATACTCAGTAGTGAAATTGCTAGATTATATGACAAGTCTATTACTACATTTTAAGAAATGTGCTGGGGCCAGCGCTGTAAAGTAGCAGGCAGCGCCTCCACCTGTGGCACCGGCAGCCCATTTGGGTGCTAGTTCGAGTTCCGGCTACTCCTCTTCAGATCCAGCTCTCTGCTATGGCTGGGGAAAGCAGTAGAAGATGGCCCAAGTGCTTGGACCCCTGCTTCCATGTTGGAGACCCAGAAGAAGCTCATGGCTCCAGGCTTCAGATCAGCCCAGCTCCATTGCTGCAGCCATTTAGGGAGTGAACCAGTGGATGAAAGGCCTTTCTGTCTCTCCCTCTCTCTGTAACTCCACCTCTCAAGTAAATTTAATCTTAAAAAAAAAAAAAAAAAAAAAAAAAAAAAAAAAACAAGAAATCTTCCCACTATTTTCCACAGTGTCTTCACTAATCTGCATTCCCACCAACAGTGTTTAAGAGTTCCTCTTTGGGCCGGCGCTGTGGCTCACTTGGTTAATCCTCCGCCTGCGGCGCCGGCATCCCATATGAGCGCTGGTTCTAGACTTGGTTGCTCCTCTTCCAGTCCAGCTCTCTGCAGTGGCCCAGGAGGGCAGTGGAGGATGGCCCAAGTGCTTAGGCACCTGCACGAGAGTGGAAGACCAGGAGGAAGCACCTGACTCTTGGCTTCGGATCAGCGTAGCTCCGGCTGTAGTGGCCATTTGGGGGTGAACCAATGGAAGAAAGACCTTTCTCTCTGTCTCTCTCTCTCTCTCATTGTCTAACTCTGTCAAATTAATAATAATAAAAATAATAATAATAATAAAGAGTTCTTCTTTGTCCGCATCCTCACCAGCATTTTTTACTGTGCTTTAGATTTTAGCTATTCTGATATGCTGGAGGGGATGCCCCATTGTGGTATTAATTAGCATTTCCCTAATGGCTAGAGATGTGAAGCATTTTTTCATATGTTTGCAGGGCATTTGTATTTCTTCATTTGAGAACTGTCTATTGAAGTCCTTTGCCCATTTCTCAACTGGATTGGTTTTTGTTGTGGTTGAATTTTTAGGTTGCTAATACATTCGAGGTACTAACCCTTTGTTGGATACCTTGCAAATATTATTTCCCCATTCTGTTGGATTTCTCTTCACTCTGTTGATCATTTCCTTTTGCTGTCCAAAAGCTTCTGAGTTTGATATAGTCCCATTTGTTTAGTTTTGCTTTTATTGCCTGTGTTGTCCAAGAAATAGTCCCCTACACAAATCTTAAGAGTATCTTCACCTACGTTCTCTTCCAGCAACTTCATTGTGATGTATAATCTTTTTGATGTGGTTTTGGATTCAGTTTGCTAGTATTTTGTTGGGACTCTTTGCATCTATGTTCATTAAGGATACAGGTCTGTAGTTTTCATGTTGTGTCTTTGGTTTTGGTATCAAAGTAATGCTGGTCTCATGAAGAGACTGGAAGAGTCCCATCCCTCTCAATATTTTGGAATGGTTTTAAGAAGATTGGCACTACTTCCTCAATGAATGTTTTGAAGAATTCAGTAGTAAAACCATCAGGTCCAGGACTTTTCCTTGATGGAATACGTTTGGTTACTGCTTAGTCTCATTGCTTGTTATGGGTCTGTTTAGACTGTCTATATCTTCTTGGTTTAATCTTGGTAGTTATATGAATCTAAGAATTTCTCCATTTCATCAAGGTTTTCCAATTTATTAGCATAATGTTCCTTATAATCCTTTGTATTTCAGCTGTGTCCATTGTAATGCCTCCTTTTTCATCTCTAATTGTATTTATTTGAGATTGCTTTTCTTTGTTAGTCTGGGTAGAGGTTTTGTTTATCTTCTCAACAAACCAACTTTTTGTTTTGTTGATCTTTTGCATTGCTTTAATTTCAATTTCATTTATATCTGTTCTGACTCTTATAATTTCTCACCTCCTGCTGATTTGGAGTTTGGTTTGTGCTTGTTTTTCTAAGTCTTCAAGATGCATCATCAGATCGTCAAGACATTTCTCTCTCTTTTTTTTAATGTAAGCATTTAATGATATAAAATTTCCTCTTAATACTGCCTTTGCTGAATTCTACAGTTTTTGATGTTTTCACACTCATTTATTTCAAAGAAGTTTCTGATTTCCTTTTTAGTTTCTTCAATCACACATTTGTCATTCAATAGCATGTTGTTTAATTTCCAAGTATTTGTGAGTGTTCTATTGTTCTTCTTGATTTCTAGTTTTACTCTTTTATGGTCTGAGAAGATATATGATATGACTTCAATCTTTTTAAATTTGCTAAGACTTGATTTGTGGCCAAATATGTGGTCTATCCTAGAAAATGTTCCATGTGCTGATTAGAATGTATATTCTGTAGCTGTTGGGTGAAACGTCCCAACAACATCTGTTAGGTCCATTTGCTTGATCATGTGTTTCAACAGAAATGTAACTTTACTGATTTTTTTTTGTCTAGATTATATATCCATTGATGAGAATGGGGTGCTAAAGTGACCCACTATTATTATACTGTAGTCTACCTCTCCCTTTAGGTATATTAATATTAATATATATATTAATATATGTTATATTACATATGATCTTGTTATATTAATATATGATCTGTGATCTTATTATGTCTTTATCTCTTTTTACACTTTTTAATTTAAAGTCTGTTTTACCTGATATCAGGATAGATACTACTGCTTGTTTTTGGTTTCCATTTACCTGGTATATTTTTTTTTCCAACCTTTCACGTTCAGTCTGAGTGTATCCTTGTTTGTGAAGTGCCTTTCTTGTAGGCAGCAGATAGTGTGGTCATATTTTTTTAACCCATTCAGCCAACTTAAGTCTTTTTGTTGATGAATTTAATCTATTTACATTCAAGGTTAGTTTTGATAGATAAGAACTAAGACCTATCATTGATTGGATAATGATTCCACCTGCTCTGTTAGTGAATTTGGTGGTGACATATATTTCATGTTTATTTCCAATGCAGTACACCCTTCAGAATTTCTTATAAGGCTGGTCTGGTGGTGGTGAATTCTCTGTTTTTGCTTATCTGGGAAATACTTTATTTCTCTTTCACTTTTAAATGATAGCTTTGCTGGACATAATAATCTTGGTTTGAAGATTTTTTTTTTCTATTAAGACCTTGAATATATCATGTCACTCCCTTCTGGCCTGTAGGTTTCCGCTGAGAAATCTGATGTTAATGTAATTGGTTTTCTTTTATATGTAACTTGAAACTTTTCTCTTAATGTCTTTAGGATTCTCTCCTTGTTTTTAACTTTGGCAATTTGTTGACAATATGTCTTAGAGAAAACCTTTTTGGTGGAGTCTGCTTGGGGTTCTTTGAGCTTCTTGTTTCTAGATGTCTATGTATCTTTCAAGACCCAGAAAATTTTCAGCTGTTTCATTTAGCAATGCCTTTTTCCTTTTCTTCTCTTTCAAAAATACCAATACTATGAATATTTGGTCATTTAATCATATCCCATTTCATAGATTTCCTTCACTTCAGGATCTAATTCTGTAGCAGTATTGTGTTCTTTTGGAGGCACATGCTGTCTTGCTTCTTCATGTCTCCTGCCCTACACTGACATCTGCCCATTCATTCTTTCTTCTTTATTGAGCAGGTTTTATTGGAAAAGAATTTATGCTTTGGCTGGAATGCAGAGTATCACTTGGCTTGTTGCTTTGGTTTTGCTTCTAGGTGATCCCAGGAGCTAGTCTGAGTGATTACTTTTGTCTTAATCATTGTCAGTTCTGTCTGTGACACAGTGATCTAGTCTGCTGTAGTTTGTGGGATAGAAGTGTGGCTTTGAGATGAATAAGGGTTTCCTTAAAGTATGTGTCTTTGGCCAATACAGAGTTCAGTATCAGTTTCCATGATGAATGTGATAGCCAGGGACTTGTTCTTGGTGCTGAAGGACATAAGAGTGGCTACTCCCTTGTCCTACCAGCAAGCCTGAGTGGGGCTGGGGCTTGTGGCACAAATTGCCATGGCTCTAGGACTGTGTGATATGGATGGACCCTTTCAGAGGTCTGCTAGGAGAATTCAACTGGTGCTACGGATTATAATACCAAAGCTTTAGTCCTAGGAGTAGAAGATATGAATGAAATTCTATTCCAGTCTTACAAGGTGACTACAGGTATACAAAAGATTTTACTCTGGAGGGGATGAGTCCAGAGAGGTAGAATGTAGGTAGGTTCTTCCCTATGTCCACCAGGTAGATTCTAGTGGCACCAAGAAACTTAAAATTGTTATTGTTCCAGTGTTGCAGGGTATAGAGGGGCGGTAACCCAGATCTCCCAGAGTGGGAGCACAATTTTTTTAATGGGCTGCTTCTGGCTTCTGGTGTTAGCCCTCAGAAGCCAAGGTGAATCACCCTGGCTCACATAGAGTATATGTAGCTCTGGGGCTAATGCCCCAAAACTGCCACAGTTGTAGGATGAGAGGGATCTGTACATGGCCCTACACATTGCTCTGACTCTGACTATGATACTGGTAGGAACAGAATAGCTTTTTGTTGACGAGTACAGCTCTCTGCATGGTGGGGAAGAGGCAAAAAGCAACATGGTTTTCCTGTTCCAAGCCTGGCAGTTGTTCAGAACCCAGTCAGTTCTCCAAGCTGAAGCAAAAACCAATGGGGGAAGGGGGGCGGCGCCATGGCTCACTTGGTTAATCTTCCACCTGCAGTTCCAGCATCCCATATGGGCACTGGTTCTAGTCCCGGTTGCTCCTCTTCCAGTCCAGCTCTCTGCTGTGGCCTGGGAGGGCAGTGGAGAATGGCCCAAGTGCTTGGGCCATGGGAAACCAGGAAGAAGCACCTGGCTGCTGGCTTCGGATCGGCATAGCTCAGGCCGTGGCGGCCGTTTGGGAGTGAACCAACGGAAGGAAGACCTTTCTCTTTGTCTCTCTTTCTCACCGTTTCACTCTATCTGTCAAATGAAAAAAAAAAAAAAAAGACAATGGGTCACTGTGAAATTCCCTCTCAGCTAAAACTATGAGTGGCAGACACACAGTGATCTTTTCCTACCTTGACATGGTAAAATGGGGGCTAACAGCCAGCAGGTGGCTGTGTCACATGGCTGGCATTAGTGTCTCTGTCTTCTCTCCTCTTGTTTCATGGAGTCATCATTTTTTTTATTCACTTTTAACTGCAAAATTCCATCACACCCATGTAAACATAGTCCTTCCTTTGTTCTTTTCAGAACCCAGATTAGTGTGAGCCCATGTGGCTATACACTTTTCAACCATCTTGGATTCCTCAGTATGTGAATTATATATCAATAAAACTGTTACATAGTTTTTCAAATTCATAATACTAAATCTTCTATAAACAATTATTAGAACCTACCTTGGGTGGGAACCCTTAATAGTAATGGTTAATGGATTTTTTTTTAAAACCTCCCCAGGTTAGTTCCCAGATCTGAACTATTAATATTTTTACTGTTTTTTCTTAATTTATTCACTTATTGATTTGAGAGGCAGAGGGACAGACTGCTAAAGAACTCCTATCTGCTGATTCACTTCCCAAATGACTGCAGCTTCCAAGGGACCAAAGCCAGGAGCCAGGAACACAAACCGGGTCTCCCATATGGGTGGCAAGAAAGCAATAAATTAAGCTAAAACTGCTATTTCTCAGGGTCTGTATTTACAGAAAGATGAAATTAGGAGCAAGAGTCAGTGATTGAAGCCAGGTACTCTGATGTGAAATGTGGGCGTTCTAATCAGTGCCTTAAGTGATAGCCCAAATATCCCTAGAATTTATCTTCACAAAAGAGAAGATAGTGTCATGCCCTGTCCCAGGAAAGGTGAAGGTGAACAGTAAAGCAGTGATCTAAATCACTCACGGGAATTCCTCCTCATTCTAATGAGGAGAGGCATGGACCTGCTGCTACAAGGAAGAAAGCCATTCACACTCAATATCTGCATGAAATACAGTATATATTTATTTAAAGGGATTGTACATTTTGGATTGACAAAAGCCACACAACTTCTGATTACCTCTAAGTCTATATGCTCCTACTATTTCTAGGTCCTCAGATACATAATATCTAAGCAATATCTCCAAGAATGTGTTGTTTGGACCCTCCCTCTACCACCTCACTGTTTTTATTAAGACAGAGACCAACAACTCAACACACAACTGAAATATACCTAAAGGGTTTAAAGTGACTTATCTTTCACTTATGACATAAAGTTATGTCTAGAAAATACAAAACAAAATTAAAATACCCATTAGTAAAGCCAGGGGCTGGTTTGACCCACCCACAGACACCCAGTCTCCAATATAACCTAGGCCACCTATGACAGGAAACAACTCACAGAGGTCAGCTTCACTCCCCTTGACAAATTCTTCAAGCATCATCTGCATCATTAAAGAGTGAATGGAGTCAGTTCACAGAGAGTCTGTGAGATGAATCATCACTTTGGGGAAACTATCTCAACTTCATTTAACAAGAGAATTTCATAGAACACTCAGCTCACACCTACATGTCAGTCATATTTTAATCCTTTGATTGAATTTATCTAAAACAAATAGCAGCTTTTAAGTACAGAGATAGATGAGAGAGCTATATGGAGGGATGGATGGGTAGGTAGATGAATGGATTTTGAAAGAGAGATGGAGAGAGAGAGATGCTTGAAGAAAGTATATTAAAGATGATACAAAAGATCAAAGGCCAACCATCCAAACCCATGGCTACTCATTGTGCCGGCCTGGGGCACGATGAACTGGGTTTCCTGAAACAGAGAGTGGGAATGCGGGGACAAGGACACAAAGAATGGAGCCAAGACAAGTCCTGATCAAGGCTCCTTTATTGAATAAATCCAGTAGTATTTAAACATGACCAGTTGTTTACAAGAAGGAGCACAAAAGATTTACATATCAAAAAGGCTCTTAAGGTTACAAAGAGTTCCCAATAAGGTTCTTAATTATTGATTACAAGGGTACAATAAAACACTGAGGTGATAAATGCAGGTTACAGGTGTGACTGATTTATCTGTATCATCTCTTGTGAAAGGTTTAGGTTCTTCCTGCCTCTTCCCGGAATCTCCCTAGCCCAATTGTCTGTGCCCGGGAAGTCTCCATTCATATGTTTAAGTGTAAACAAAGGGAGTGACTACCTGTGGCTGCCCACAACTCATGTCATTGACTGCTGGTAGAAGAGACATTCTTAGCAACAGGAATATTCACTGTTGGCCTAGATTAAGTCCATGACCTGGTAAACCTGGCAGCGAATGTCAGAAAATATTGTCTTTCACTTTATCTGTCACTGACTCAACCACAATGTCTTTCTTTTCCAGAGAAAACTAAAAGTCAACTTAATGAAGGAGGTGGGAATGTTAGGGAAATGATGGGGAAAGATGCACATTTTGAAAATGACAATTGCTCCCACTGAGTCCATGCACTTGCTGTTCAGAACACTCCGGACAGGCTATTATTATCCCAGCATGATTCAAAGAGGGCTCACTCCTGCCATTAACATGGGAACCAATGGAAAGCCTGTGACATTCTATCCAGTAAGGGATATCTAACCGTGCCCCCACTCTCCCAGGGCTCTGCTATGTTTGGACAAGTATCCCTTCATTTTTGCAGCCTGGAGGATGAAGCTAGTGAGCTATTTGTATAAGAAGAATCAGAGTTTTGATTGTTAATTAAGCTCAGTTAAATTTTTACAGCTTTTGCCATGGTACTGAGTGGAGAGAAAATAGTGTTTTCTCTCCATCACAATGCAATATTTGAGGTTAATAAAGGCAAGGGAAGCATACAGACAGTTCTTGACTTACAACGGTTCTACTTAATGTTTCAACTTCATGACAGTGCAAAAGCAAGGCATATTCAGAAGAAGCCCTACTTGGAATGTTGCACTTGGATTTTTCTTTTTCAAAGATTTATTTATTTATTTGGAAATCAGAGTTACAAAGAGAGAGGGAGAAACAGAGAAAGAGAGACAGAGAGAGAGAGAAATATTCCATTTGCTGGTTCACCCCCTCCCCCCCGCAAGATGGCCACAATGGCCAAGGATGAATCAGGCAGAAGCCAGAAGCCAGTAGTTTCATCCAAGTCTCCCACATGGGTGGCAAGAGCCCCAAGGACTTGGGCAATCTTCCACTGCTTTTCCCAGGCCATTATCAAGGAGCTAGATCACGAGTGAACAACCAGGACATGAACTGGCACCCATATGAGATGCTGGCATTGCAGGAGGCAGCTTTACCCACCAGGCCTGCACTTGGGTCTCTTCCTAGGCTAGCACTATGTGGTCCAATTCTTTCAGGAAATGCTAGCACAGGCCATGAATGCAGCCTCCAGTCAGCCCCATGATCAAAAGACAAAACCACCGGTGCTCTGTAGTGCTGTGTTGGGGAACAAGGACGTTTAGTAGGCCAGAAACATTCAATGCATTTTCCAATTGCAGTACTTTCTCTCTTTAATATTTATTTATTTGAAAAGCACAGTCACAGAGAGAGAGAAAGAGAGAGAGAGAGAGAGAGTGAAATTGATCAATCTTCCATCGCTGGTTCACTCACCAAATGGTTACAACAGCCAGTGCTGGGCCAGGCTGAAGTCAGGAGCCAGGAGTTCATTTGGGTCTCTTACAAGGATGGCCAGGACTCATGTCTTTGAATATCATCTGCTGCATCCCACGGACATTAGCAGAGAACCAGATAAAAAGCAGAGTAGCCAGGAATCAAACAAGCATTCCAATAAAGGACAGAGTTTCCTAAGTGGCAGCTTAACCTGCTGTACCACAATGATGCACTCCAGCTATAGTGCTTTCAACTTAGATTGAGTTTATCTGGAAGTAACCCCATTACATTAAGGCGCATCTGACTCTACCATATCCATAATTTTTCAATGGAAAAGAGACAGGTAAAGGGACAAGGCCCACATGTCCTAAGCTTTATGTTCCACAAACAAAAATTAGTGCCAAACAATGAGTAAACATAGTAATTGCCACTGGATCTTGGAGATAGTGTTCCTTGTTGACTGCAGCGGGTTGGAAATCAAAGTGGCATGTGATTCCTTTGACTCAAGATCTATATCCTGGTAGGAGAGTGTAAACTGAGTAAAAGGTACATTTCAGAAACAGTGAGTGGCTCAAGCTGGCCCATCAGAGAGCCTGTGTTCTTAGATGGCACATTGTCTCATCAGTTGCATGGAAGAGATACAGGCAGAGAAAAAGAGAGAACACTTGGGCCATTGGTGAATGGTGTTCACAGCATACAGGGCCACTCAAACACAGCTAACAGTAACATGGAAGGCTTCGGAATGCACTCAAGCTAGGAGCACCATTTCAATAGGACAGTCCACAGGTTATATAACGCAAGAGTCCCACTCAAGAGCAGACACTGCACACCATGTCTCTAGGTTTACCTGAAAAGGACAAAAAAGCCTTGCCATGTGAATCTGCAATTATTTTTGACATTTTAAAAGGCACTTTTGCCATGTTCAGAATGCTCCATCACAGGCTTTAAAAGGTGAATTATTATAGGAAAAAGTCTGGACTGACATCTATTTTTGAAATGACAAGTCACCTGCATCCAGATTTACCTCCAGGTGAAACACATTTTAGCCACTGACTGAAAGACTTTCATAGAGCCCAAGTGAAAAACCTCAGTAAATCCTTCTATCTTTATCCTGATTAACTTATGATTAAGAAGTGAAATGATAAAATATTGAGCTTTTGATAAGACTGGAAAGAAATGGGTCACTCAGAGGTAGGTACAAAGTTATCAATGATGCATTTTCTTCCTTAAACTTGCCTGCATTCATGAACTTTTCTTCAATAGGTACATCTTATTTTTGTATTCAGAAAAAAGTTGCCAAAAAAAAGGAAAAATAGAAACATAATATTTAAGAAAAGTGATAAAACAGAAGGCAAAATAGCAAAGCACTCACCACAATTGGTGATGGCAGGAATGCAGGTGATGCTGTTTTGCTTTTTTTTTTTCAATTCTGTGATTTTCAAGTTTCCTACAAAGAGCATGTATTTTTGATTAGTATCTTGAGGAACAAAGGGTTACAAAGAAAACATTGAATTATTCAATTTTAATCACCTAGAAATTAAGGTAAAAGTTTTCAATGGTCTAATTGGAAGAAAGCTGGGCAGATCAGTCCCACAAGAACCAGGAAGAATCCACGTGGCACTAGTCAGATCTCACATTCCCCAACCAATGTGAGCTTGAAGGCCCAAATACCATGTTCATGAACACCTTACCTTTCCTAAAGAATAACCATACCAGCCCCCTACTGTCTCAGACTTTCTTACCATTACAATCATCTCTTCAGTTCCTAGGAATGTATTTCAGGAACTATCACCATTAGATGGTAAGTGTCTTTGGAAAAGGTACTGGTGGCCCTTCATGGCAAATCTGAAGGTTGAAGCCACAATGAAAAGAATGCATCCCTGGGAGTGGGTGTTATGGTGCAGCAGGTTAAGCCACAGCTTGGGAATGCCTTAATTCCTATACTGGAGTGCTGGTTTGGGTCTCTGGCTACTCTGCTTCAATCCAGCTTCCTGCTAACACGCTTGGGAAGCAATGGATGATGGCTCATGCTTGAGTTCCTGCTACCCATGCAGGAGATGCAGATGGAGTCCCTGACTTCAGCCTAAACCCCAGCTGTTGAAGTCATTTGAGTAGTAAGCGGTGGATGGAAGACCTCTGTCTTTCTCTCTGTCATTCTTTTTTTTTTCAAGTAAATTGAAGAGTTAAAAATTGTATATGTGTGGGTGTCAAAAGTTAAGCTTAAGCTTACAGGTTTAAACCTTCCTGGTACAGCTGTGAAAATAAGACAGAGTAAAGTAGCACCTTGACAGTAGGGACTCCATTTTGGAGCACTTGAGACTGCATTCTGGGAAAGCACCCCCCCCCCCGTGAGACTCTGGTCTGAAACTATGATCTCAAATAGTCGGACAATAGCAGTGCACTACATCACCCTTGGCAACGCACAAAACCCCCCTAGCATGATTGCTCAAGCTTAAAAGTAGAAAGGTTGCACCTGGGTTACCTGGGCTAATAATGAAGATGTGATTTGTCTATGTCTTAAAATCATAATTGCTGATTGTAAGATTTTAGCAACCGCTTAGCAACCGTGTATTCTCTCCCCCCTCCCGATTTTGCGGTTTTTGCCTTTATAAACCCTATGCTGTAGTTCCTCACTGCTCCTCTGTCCTTGTCAGAGGGCCCCAACATGTTGGATCAATAAATTTAACCCTTTGCTGGTTGCATGAGAGAAAAAGTCTCTTGGAGTCGTTCCTCGGGCGGTGGGCTTTTTTTTAGACCCTAACATTTGGAGGTTCCACCGAGATCTGACTGCTGCCTGTGGACGCCTCCAACGGATATCTCTCGGGGTGAGTAAGGCGCCTATTGTTTTGATTAAACGTGTACACTTTAATTTGTTGTTTGGTAAGGTTTGTTATTTGTTTGTAATCGGCAGCGTGGTTGTCGGGCTCGAGCGAGAGCTCCACCCGACTGTGGCGGGCAGACGTGCTCCGGAGCCACAGACCACATCCCGGGGGACGCCCCGGGAGAAAGGGAGAACTGGGGACGCCCAGTGTTTCCTGTTTGGTGGGTTGCCTGCAGTAGGGAAATAGACTGCAGAGACTCACATTTTGTTTGTACTGCCGAAACTTTGGTATTTGATCGAGCTCGTTAGTCTTTTGTATTTGTTAAGCATTTTTGGGACGCCGTGATGGCTCCCGTTTGGTAGACATTTGTGTGGTCGTTGTATGCTGCTTCTCTACGCTGTTTGTCTGTTTGTGTACATTGTGTTGTCTGCTAACATGGGCCAGACTGTGTCTACACCTTTGTCTCTAACTTTGAATCATTGGTCAGAGGTAAGCCACTAGGCACATAACCTTTCTTTGTCAGTCAAAAAGGTAAAGTCTTTCTGTGTCTCTAAATGACCTGCTCTCAGAGTGGATTGGCCCCCGGAGGGCTCATTCCATTTACCACTCATTAGCCGAGTGAAAGAGGCCGTTCTCCAGCCTGGCCGTCATGGGCACCCAGACGGGGATTTTAAGAAGACATCGAAGGTCAGTATTCCTTCCCTCAAGCGGGACCGGATCTGTGGAAGTGACCGTTGAGTGTCCGGCACCCCACAGCTCTCCGAGAACGCGAAGTCCCCCCGGCCACGGCTTAGCTACGGCCGAAACTCCAGAGGGATTGTAAGGAACGGGAGGGAAATTAGGAAGGGCAGCTGGCTGAGAGCCTGGAGACCCCCTGAGCTCGCTTTGGCTTCCCGGCGGCCGGACTGCGACCCGAGGATCAGGTCTCTCTCTCGGAGGGACGCCTGGTCACGCTGCCTACTGCTACGCGAGCAGGGCTTAGCTTCAGTCGAGGCTAATATTGGCCCTTCAGGTAAACTCAGACAACTAGGTAGTGGGTAACCTTGAGCGATAGGAGATTTCGAACCCCACTCAGCCCCCAGACTGAGGAGCTTTATTGCTTTCTGCCTTCCTCCTTCTCCCAGGGGCTCCCTCCTCCACTCTTTTGCTCTCCTCATCTCCATTCCTGTACCACTGGCCAGGAGAAAGGGAGAGGGAAATTCCACAGGTCTCTCCACCCCAGGAAAAGCTGTTACCTGTTACCTGTTAACCCTTTCCAACCTGGTAGAAAGTTTTCTGTCTTTGCAGCTTATGGTAGCTCTGGTGCGTCTTAAAGTTTTTTGTGAAGTATTACTGTTGCTAAGCTTTGATTGCCTGAGGACTAAATCTGGAAAAAAGCTAAAGTTAACTATCTGTTGTAATTGACTGAGTGTCTGCAGTAGTCCTAATTGATCTGGCTTTGGTTAAATTATAGGAGGTTCCCAACACTCTTAGTAAAACGGCACACTTACCCAACCCCACGGTTAGTCCTGCCAGGCCACGGTGTGTGCAGTCTTCCCTGTAAATGGGGGACCACAGCCTTTCTCTGCACTGTATTCTAGTTCATGTGGCCTGCCGCACTCAGGCAGGCATAGCCAAATATCTCTAGGCAGAGCCCCCACCCCAGGGCTGCTTTTTCTCTCCTCTCCTGGAGGAATTTCCAATTCAGTACTACTGCTGGCCTTACCTAAGGGAGCCAGAACCTTAAGCCATTAACCCTTACCAACCTGATGGGTTTTTCTCTTTGCAGCTAATAAAAACCTAAACAATGGGTTATTCATCTGAGAGCATTCACCTGTCTCGAAGGTTTCGAAGGTTTCGCGTTTTTCTATTGCCATTAGAGTCTTGATTGGGAAACTACAATGCAAAGTTGTTTACATTGTTTATCTGTTTTTAATGTCTGAGTGATTACCCAACTGATCAGAAATGTACTAATTTTGGCTAAATGGTTTGACTCTCTGACAGCTTAAATTCTAAACCAAGTCTTCCAACTTTGGGCTTCCAGCCGGATCCCTGGAACTCTCAAAGAATGAGACTCTAAATTTGTTAAAGTAACAGCTGCTTGGGTCAATTCAAATTATATAAAATATATTAAAATGTTATAAATGGTGTCAGACCTATGCTGTATTTATGTTTTTGCTTTCCAGCTAAAGTGGTCTTATAAAAATAAGAGTAAATTCTGTGTATACAAGCCTTTATGTTGTTAACTAAAGTAAGCCAATACAGATTGGTTCAAAAAATTGAGGTAATGCAAACACCCTTCGGTTTGCTCAGTGGCTTGCTTGCTCAGTTTTACATGTCTTTGATATGCTTTAAACTTGTTTCTCTTAATGAGGAAGATCTTTTCAAAGTTGTAAACATGCACTAGTGTTTGCTGTCCAGGAGGTGTTATCCTCATGTTACTTAAAAACATAAAAATGTAATTTTAACTTTTATTTCAGATAATGGTGTGGTATTCATTAATAACTCAGTGTCTTAAGTCATCTTGACATCAGTGCTAAGTAAAACTTAAAAAAAATATATTATATATACTTTTAACATCTCAAATTCGATAAAAAAAACTGTTTGAGTTTGTTAACATGTATTCTCATAGGTTGTCCATACATGACAATTCAAGGCTATGTAAAAGAAACTACGGGTATAAAGTTTCAAAAGGTGTAAACAAGTCATAAAAAGTTTTAAAATGTTTACAATTTTAAAATATTGTTTACAGATTTGAGTGCTAATGCCAAAATTACACTAACCTAAAGTTAAAGTCTGATCTTCTGTTATAACAATGGGGTTTAAAAAAAAAAAAAAGGTGTACTAATGTTAGTAAATATCTAAAAATGGTCTAAATCATAAATCTTGGAATCTATTTCTGCAAAAACTGTAACGTCTATTTTAACAGTGTTTGCTTATTCGGTTACTCTGCCATTTCTAGAGTTAGGTCCTGTAAGCTCTTTTTTTGACTCTGTTAAATAATCCTAAATTATGTAAACTCTTATATACAAGGTTTTTTTTTTATATCTGGTTTATTCGACAACAAGAGACATAAAATTCATGTTAATCCATTGTGTACTCTACTGTCTCTGTTAAGTTATGGTTATGCGGAAGATGCTAAAAAACTGGGTTCCAGAAACCCAAGAAAGCACTAGTGTCCACAGGCTACACGGTAAATACCCGGAAGCCAAAGAATGGCAGAGACCTCTGCCACAATTTCTCCTCTAAGTCAGGCTACACAGTAAACACTGGTTAAACTGCCAGTTAAATCTAAAAGCCCAAAAAGTCAGGCTAGAGACCCAACTCGCTGCCTCACTTCTCCTCTTTTCTCTTCCAGAAGGGAAGTTACTACTGTTCTGCAGGACTCTCCACTGTGGTGTACGGTTTGATCCCCAGACCTTATGTAAGGGATAACTGACCTTTTCTGTAATAATGCCTGGCCACAGTATAGGGCCCCAAACAACAACAACAACAAAAAAGGTTAAAGTATAAAATAATATGACAACTAGATCAATTTTTCGGTGTAAAAAGTTACACTGATGACCTCAAAGTATGCAAGCAGGTCACCACAGTGATCTTACCTAAAGGGTCATAGTTCTCCTCATGGGCACGGTCTTAACTCGCAGGAAAATACTAAGTGTCAGAATTTGCTCATGACCATAGTTTTTCTAGCTCACCCTGATATTTAAAAAAAATCTCCAAAAATCAGGATTGGGTTGAGCACCCCCTTGACTAACATCATAGAGGCTGCCTCCTTGGTCTACTTTATTAGAGACCAGGAAAACGAGGAGCAAGCTAGCAGCAGAGGATAGGAAACAGACTAATCAATGGCTCCTTTACACGGTGATTGCCATCAAGGAGACCCAGCAAGGCCAGTGCACCCCAAATGGCACCTGTTGCTAATATAAGGAGCCAGGGCACTGGGCAAGCAGCTGTCATGACAGCAAATGCCTTCTGTCAGCCCTGCCAAGAGCACGGCCACTGGACACGGAACTGCCCTGGGTGTCGAAGGACTCCTGGTTCAGAACTACAGACCCTGTGGCCCCGAGCTAAAAAGCCTTTGGCTCTGCCCAGCCTCTGCCCAGCTTCCAGCTCCAGCCACTGCTACTGAGGGGATGGCCTAGGGTCAGTGAAACGCAAGTTGCCTATTTCTATCAGCCTCCTATTCAGCTCTCCTCCTAGTCCAGCCATGTAATGCAAGTCAACAGGGTGCCTCCCTTAAAGGAGATTTACATCTCTTTCAATTCTCTTCCAGCACCCCATGGATAGGTCTGGGCCTCACACACCCAGCCAGGCCTTAAAAGCCTATCCAGTAGCATTAAGCTTAGAAAGCCCTCCCTGCCAGTTCCTAAAAACAGGGCTTTCAATAACAGCTAACTCAGATAGCCCTACACCTATTTGAACAGGTCCTCACTGAGGACTTAAAGGGCCTATCTCTTGAGGGGGGTGCACAATAATCCATAATATAAATGGTTAAATGTAAATAATTCATTAGTCTGTCTTTTTCCCAGCCTGAGACTCTAGTCTTGTACATTGGCTTAACTTCCTAGCAAAACTGACTACTAAATATCCAAAAAATATATATATATATTGTCTCTGGGTCAATCAGACTAGACAGGCACAAACCCAAATTTGTACTTTTCCTGGAAAAAGCCAAACAGCTCCAGGACCAGGCCAAGCAGGGCTGGGATTTCTGACCTGACATCTGGTCCCGGAAATCCTGGCTATTTCCTCTCCTTGGCCCACTAACTTCTGTAATCTTGATGCTTCTCTTTGCACCGTGTGTTTTTAATGCCCTTGTTCGTTTTGTCTCTAACAGACTAAAAGCTGTTAAACTCCAAATGGTCATCAAGCAAGGCTTCCAGCCCATTCCACTGGACGACCTGAGCAGCCCTCTGGACCGAGCAACACAGTCTTTCCAAGGCCACTGTTGCACACCATAAGACAGGTAGCAAGAGGAAATACCCAAATCCCCCTCGACGCCCACATGCCAGCTTCGAAGAAGTTACAGAAAACGGAACTCCATCCATAATCCCAAAGAAGAATTTTGGGTATTACCTCTTGAGGGGAAAATATTAGGCAGAAAGTCAGTTATGAGCTTATGTGTGTGTGACATAAAGGCCTAATGTGTCCAGCATATGCATCTACATCTCAGTCATCCTGACAATGTTTCACGGGCAGCCTGGCCTTCGCATCCTGCCCTGCCCCCTTCTACCTGATAACCTGCCAGGTGGAGATGCCCGCCCCTTCTGCCTGACAAATCTTCCACAATCTCCCAGATGCAGCCCAGTATCTGCATTTCAGTATTACAGAACAGGCGGGGGTTAAATCTCATTTTCATGGGGGTGGGTTATGCGTGGCCCTAAAAAAAATATATATATATATATATTGTTTTTATGTCAACTAAACTGGGGTGGTTAGAAACTCCATGGCCAAACTCAAAAAAACAACTGGAAAAATGGCAACGGGAAAGGAAAACTCAACAGGGATGGTTTGAGTCATGGTTCTGCCGGTCCCCATGGCTTACTACCCTACTGTCAGCCCTAGCAGGACCCTTAATTGTTCTACTCCTAATTGTAACCATAGGACCTTGTGTGTTAAATAGACTCATCACCTTCATGTGGGAACAAGTTAAAAATGTTAAACTCATGGTTGTAAGACAACAATATGTCACATTAAAAGAGACAAAAACGAATAATCTCTAAGATTAGAGATCCTCACAACAAGGAGTGGGGAATGAAGAGTTAAAAATTGTATATGTGTGGGTGTCAAAAGTTAAGCTTAAGCTTACAGGTTTAAACCTTCCTGGTACAGCTGTGAAAATAAGACAGAGTAAAGTAGCACCTTGACAGTAGGGACTCCATTTTGGAGCACTTGAGACTGCATTCTGGGAAAGCACCCCCCCCCCCCCGTGAGACTCTGGTCTGAAACTATGATCTCAAATAGTCGGACAATAGCAGTGCACTACATCACCCTTGGCAACGCACAAAACCCCCCTAGCATGATTGCTCAAGCTTAAAAGTAGAAAGGTTGCACCTGGGTTACCTGGGCTAATAATGAAGATGTGATTTGTCTATGTCTTAAAATCATAATTGCTGATTGTAAGATTTTAGCAACCGCTTAGCAACCGTGTATTCTCTCCCCCCTCCCGATTTTGCGGTTTTTGCCTTTATAAACCCTATGCTGTAGTTCCTCACTGCTCCTCTGTCCTTGTCAGAGGGCCCCAACATGTTGGATCAATAAATTTAACCCTTTGCTGGTTGCATGAGAGAAAAAGTCTCTTGGAGTCGTTCCTCGGGCGGTGGGCTTTTTTTTAGACCCTAACAAATAAATAAATCTTTGGAGAGAGACAGAGACAGAGAAAGAGAGAACACCCTGGATATAAGCTCCTCTCCCAGAGTTTTCTCTAAGACACGAAATATCTTGTGCAAAGTCTTTGACTTCTTTGGAGTCAGTTCCCTCTTATGTACAGTGAAGGGGTGAGCTCAGAATTCATCAGGAGCCTTTCTGGATCTAAATTCTGTCAGCTTTGTTTCTCAGTTTAGATGGCTGCCATCTTGGAAAACAAAGAGCAGTGCTGAGGGAATCATCACGATGAATAAGAGTTCACAGGTACCCTCCAGGGAGAAGGAAAAACTCAGGAAAAGGAAAAACATTTCTGAGGATCTTGAACAGTGCCAAGGAGGGGAATACCACTATATGCCCCCAAAGGAGATCGTTTCCCTAAATCAAAACTTTACTTACTTTACTATTTCTTCTAAGTCAGTCTTAATTTTTCAGTCAAGAACCTCCATTTTAGTTATAATCTCAAGATACCGGCATATTGCAGCAGGACTTTTTAATGACTTACATTCCAGAGGAATTATTGATAGTGTAACTCTATCAATGTTCTTATAAAAATAAAAGGATATTAAAAACGTATGGCCCTTCTCCCATACATGTTACGTCAATATAGTATTGTGAAATTCCAATTGCAAGGCAATTCCCAATGAGTGAGTAGAGGAACATGTACATAAATAGTAGGTTTTCTGTGATGGTAAAGGGAGAGTTCATTTTTTCACCTCTGTTGGAAACAAAGAGGTTTATGAAAGAGGATGAGGGCAGAATCATTTTAAAGAGTAATGAATCAAGGACAGAAGAAACCAGATGTTTCTTGGCCAAATGGCCTTGTATTAAAAAAGATAGGTTCATATATTTAATGCATTTCATGCTGTTACACAACCGTATTTCTCTTTTTTGATAAATCTGGCAAGCGAGACTAATTTACCACTTTTTGTTTCATGAAAACTGCTCTGTCCACTATGATTCATGAGAATTAAACGAAATACAAGCATAAATTTTTACTCTATTTAAGTATATTCATTATTCACAATCATTCCAGCTTCTTTGAAGGCAATAACATTCAATGGGCCAATGTACATAAACTAAATCCTGCAACTTTGAAGTTTATACCATCCTGTCTTGGACGTCCATCTAGCCTCTTGCTGGTTAAGTGACAAGTTTAATCCAACAATGGCGCTGATCTTCTTCCTAAAAGTTAAAAGTTTACTTTTACCAAGTCTCCCTTTTCATTATTAAGTTTCCTACCCTAATTCATCACAGCCACTCTGGCAAGACCTCTCCCAGACTACATGAACTGCATTGTGGAATTACTCAGTGGAAACTCCAAGCCTAAAATAAATTGTGATGATTCATTCTGGATCCCCATGCTATTTTAGGACTTTGGTACAGGCTTCCTGGCATTCAAGAGTAATAAATGAGCCTAACTTGACACCTCGATTTGTTAACTCATGAGACCCATAGGACTTATGTGGGGCCCCATGATGCAAAGGTGACTAAGGGGGAAAACTGCCATATCACTGTTCAAGTTTTGCAGATAAATTCATCATTTGTTTTTTGAGATAACTTATGTGGAAGTTTCTTAAAAGATTCTCAAAGTAGATTACAGAGAATAATACAATCATTAACTCAAAGATCCAGAAATAAAATTTTAAGATTAAAAAAAGTCAACTATTACTCTAGAAGTAGAGTCAAATAACAAATGGTTAAACACCTAACCAAACACTAAGCTATAAGGTCAAAGTCATAATCAATCTATAAAAGGTAAATACCAACCCATCACTTATAGGATGTCTCCTGAGTAGTTTTTCCAGCAGTGGTGATGAGCTTATGTCTTCACTTGACCAAGGCTAAATATTTCCAAGTCAGTACAACAAGCCTTAAGTAAGGTGTTGGCCACTGACCACGGGTCAACAAAAGCAGTGACCCAGAGGCACAAGTGAAGTGACACCCTGACAGTAGGGACTCCATTTTAAAGCACCTGAGACTCCATCTTGAGAAAGCACCCCCCAACATGAGACTCTGGTCTGAAACTAGCTATGGTCTAAAACTCAGACAACAACATAACACTGCATCCCACTTGGCAGGACATAGAAACTCCCTAGCATAATCACTCAAGCTTAAAACAGATAGGCCATACCTGGATTAATGTTAAAATTGTAATTAGTCTATTGTCAAGATTGTAACTGATATTAGTTTCACATAGGATTTAGGTCAGCTGGACCCTAGTAACCACATATTCCCAATCTTAGCAACCATGTATCCCCCCTCCTCTCCTTGTGATTTTTGCCCTTATAAACCCTGATGCTTTGAGCTCCAGGGTCAAGAGTTCTTTAGGGCAAGAACCCGCTCCCCACCGCCAGCAATAAAAGACCATCAAATTTTATCAATGTGTGGTGCTCCTCTGTTTGTACTCGCTCAGGCACAACACAAGTTGTGCCCCTATCCTGTGGAACACACATGTGTTTGGTGGAACACAGGTGTGACTGTAGCCATCAAACCTGTGAACCCAACCTTCAAACTTCATAGCATGTTTAAAATGATATATTATGGCAATGGAACACTGACCCCAAGATAACACTGTTGGAATATTTAAAAATATTTTTTCTCTTTTTAAGTAATCTCTGTTTTTGTGAAGTATATTCAAAATATACCATGAGCCAAAATTTGGATTCATTTTCTCAACATTAATAATAGTGAAGTTAACACCAACCTATATAGTTACTACGTGTGCCAGGTATTCATAGTGGTTTTTGTATAGTAACAATTAATTCAAACCAACTCCATCTTTATGGTTTCAAGTAGATTCTGGTACTGGGTTGATTATCAAGAGCCCTATATTTGGACTCAAACAAAAATAGGTCCTGCCCTTTAGATGGCCTTGGTCTGTCCCTCCACTTATAACCCTCCCCATCACATGTGTGTTCAAAGGGTCACAGAAGCCTGTTTACCTGGAGCCCATGCTCCCTCTTTCAGAAACACATGTGGTACCTTCTGCTCTCTGCCCACTACCTCAAAGTCTGCTTCTCAGATCTAAGCAGATCTCATCCCCAAGAGCTGATAGTCACCAAATGGATGCACTGAAGTAGATGTGAAGGAATTACCTGATTGATTGGCACACAAACCTTAATGTGTGAGAATTTTTTCTTTAATCTCTTGCAATTACTAAGAGAATATTTTCTGGCTGTCTGGTTTTATACTTGCATTCTAGAAAGGTGAAGCTCATAGTTAAATTCTAGTTTATTTAGGTTTCCTGTAAACAACACTACAGAAAGTAACATTCAATGCACACACATTTGAGATAGTGGCACCTTGAGGATTTAAAATTCTTTAAAAAAAAAACTTATCTTTAAAAAATAACTTTAAATTCTTGAACACTTAGCTTCTTTCAGATAAGGGATCTTTTTTCATTCACATTTCATTATGCTTTTCAACAAATACCTAGCATTTTTCTTTAGCAAACAGAGTAACAAAACCTCTAATTACCTTTCTCTTCTGTCTTCTTTGGTAGATGAAATATTTTACCTCTTAGTTATTTCAGCTAGGGTCCTTCCTGATTGTTTTATGACATAATTACAGTGATTACATCATGCTTGTAGACTATGCCTACCCAGCATGAAGCAAGCTTTTATATCCTACTCTGAACATGAGAAGAATCAATGGGTCTAATTGTTGGATACAAAATCAGCTAACGGGCTGCAACTGTGAGGCAGGAAATTTTTCCAAAAAAACGTACAACATCATTAGTGGAGGAGACTATACCTCAAACAGCAAGACTGTCTGCTTTTCAACCTGGAGACTTCAGATAGATGTAATAGTTCACTTAGTCTTCATTTAAGGAAAGCACAGGGTGCAGCAACAGGTACTCCACTTTTATTGTCTTCACCAAGAGGAGCAGAAGCAATCTAGAGAAGCAATGCCATGGGCAGTGTCACAGAACCAGCTGCATCAAGTATAAAGATGGGATTTTCTGCTTTCTTGAATTTGCCTCAAACATGAGACATTACCAGCTAATTTACAGAGTCCATCCTAGACCTAGATTCAAAAACAATCCCTTGTTCCAAGTAGCTGGAAAGATTATGAAAGCATATTTTAGAACACAATTTTACACAGGGAGAAATTTTCATCCCAGGATGATATCTGGCAATGATGAGAGACATTTGTGCTTCTCATAGGTGAGGGAGGTGGGAAGGGGGATCCTGGTTCCTATAGTGAACAGCCTCACAACAAAGAATTAACCACACCAATCTACCAAAGCATCAAAGTGAAGAAACTCTGTTTCAAAGGGACAAAAATGACACTGAATACTGCTCACATTGAAATGTTCCCCTCTCAGATGTTGCTACCTACACGCCCCAGCAAACCCCCAGATTTTTCAGGAAGCCAGGCTGGGTCCACACAAATTAAACTTGTGAGTAGTGTGAAACCAAAAATAATTCTGTGTTGCAATAGGACAATTTTCCCTATGGAGGTCGACATGCTTTTCATAAAGCTATTCCTCTGGAAAATGGAGCTGGGAGCAGAGGAATCCATGCTTCCCAGATGAGGAAAAAGGAGGCACAATGGGGCTATCATTTGGCCGCAGTTACACAATGAATCAGGTTCAGAGTTAAGAGTGCTAGGAGACACTCTCAGCTGTATGTCATTTGGGTGCTACTACTATTTCCACATTCTGATTCCCACATTTTGAGTTCCAAGCAGGTCTCCTGTGCCAGGTAGCCTGTGTGACTCCCTCTAGAATCAGCACCGCCCCCCCCCCCCAAAGGAGTACTGCATCTCCTGCCCAAAAGCCCGCTGTTGACAAATCCAATCCGCGGGCCATTCTCCAGATGTTTATTCTGTCAGATGGTTGTCTGGCCCACAGAAATGAGTTGGTCTGTTCCTTACAACATCACTGTGAAACACTTGACTGACATCTGCCCTCATCCTCTGTCAGTCTGTCCCCGGTGTAGAGCCCCTCTGATCTATCACCATTGGCTTCATCATGGCAACACCAGAGAAGAAAAGCCAGCCTTGGGGTCTCATGTTCTTGTACCCTGTGGGCTCTGCTGTGTCACTTGCTACCAGCTTTAAGGTGTTATCTAGGATCTTTAGGCAATCCTGACAGGAATGGTTTTAAGGCTCTAGTAACACTTTCAGTGGGAAACACAATTCACATCGATTCTTACTGAACGGAACTGTGTAGAGAAATCTCAGCAACTCTGATTCTAGTTGTGTTTATCAAGAGCTTTCAAGGACACTGGGTCTTTTATTATTTTTGCTCATAAGGAAAGAACATTTCTATATCCCCTCAAGGAAACAGGGGATCCCTGTAGAAACAGGTGAAGCAAAGTAGCAAATAACTACACCCACAAATCTCCAGATACCATACCACAAAATAAAGGGGTCATTTCTCCCACTGACTGCTGGGCTACCGTTGAGAACATGCATTTGTCCATCTTCAAGAGCAGGATTACGGAATGCCAATTCAGGAATGGACTTTGCCACTGAATTTAGCATCTACTGGAATGTCAATCCTCCTTAAGATAACTCCAAAAACAAGCTTTACGTTTCTGCTTTAATATTTTTAACAGAGGCATTTGTTGCCTTACAGAGTTCTGTAAAATAAGTGCCACTGAAAAGCATAAAAAATACAAATCCTACAATAATCCCACTGAATTCACCATAACATAGTAGACAATATCACCACAAATCTGCTACTCATAAATACAAACTCCCCTTTCAGCTTTTTTTTAAAATGAACATGATATTGAAGCTGCCTTCAAGTACTTAGAGAAGTAACTAATCATCTTGCCTTATTTGCAAACATAAACAGAGGACACAAATTAATTGATTTTCATCCTGGAAGATAAGGCATTTTCAACATATTCAGCACTAGCAGAGAAAGATGCTCCTAACCACAAATTGTGCTCCGTCCTGTCCAACACACAAGAAAGCTGTGAACGCAATTAAGAGCACAGCCACCTACCAACATAAAACACAGTCTTGAAAATCTCAAACTTCCTGCTGCTTCCATGTTCAAAGTATCCATGTTAGGAGTATTGGAAATAAATGGTTACATAAAATTACTAGGAAGAATGAAATGAGGTAAAAGGCAAATAAGACCACCTTTGCTATTTGAAATACAAGTTTATATTCTCATGCTATCATTGCCTGGGACAGCTGGAGATCCAATAATGCTCCACTTAAATACAACTCCAGACAGGGAAAGAATGGTCTTTCCATCCCATATTTACTCTACAGATGGATAACAAGAAGATACCATACTGCCTCTAGGTTTTCCTTCCTTATTTATTTGAAAAAGTGCAAGCAATCCATTAAGGTTAAGGAGATAACATTACGGAATGCAGCTGCAAGGGTCATACAGTAGATTACTCTGGCCTGTGCTTAATCTAGGGCCTTGTTTAAAAGAGCTTTTCAATTTTAATTAAAATAAAATGGACTCTGGAAAGAAATGCATCTCCTCCAGCGAGGATTGCGCTCAGCGCATTCTCTGTAATTTTGCCCATCACACTGCTGGCGGTTGCTTTTTCCACAGTTCTTAAATGGTGTCTAAATTGACCAGCTCTGTTGCCAAGGAAACGGACAGGACAATGCTAATAGAAGCTACTTAGGACACACTGTGAAAAGCTTAGAAATAAAATTGTTTGACATGAAAGGCACTGTGTCAGCAGCTAGGCGACTCTGTTAAAGGCAGCACTAAGTGGAAGATAGTTACATGTCTCCCCCTACTCTTTCTCCTCAAAATCTCTTTTAGAAAATGGATTCTGTCCTACTTGCTTGGACAGCTTTTCTTATCAGAATCACTTTGTCTTTCTGAATCCAAGTAGAGAAAAATCTTTATGTTGTGGTTCCGATGCACACAGAAAAGACTTCAATTTATACCCATGGAAATGAGATGAAATTTTTTTTCTTTCTAGCAACAAAGTCCTTTCCTCACATGAATAAATTGCAAATATTCTTCTGAATTTTCTAAGATTGTTAATTAAAATCTACTTGATTTAAGTTGTTTTTCCCATTTTGCACTCACAAACCATAAATTATGGAGGAGGTCAAAGAATGAATGGCAATTTGACATGAAGAGGTTGATTTATTGCTTCAGAAGGAGTTTTATACCAGATGTGGCAGGAGTCATAAATTAAATGCTAAATGTTATGTATTATTATGCTTTCAGGAATATAAATGTGTCTAAAATGCTATGCAGGTGGAATGATAAAAATATGAATCTACTCTCCTGGCAATTTTAAAAGGCCCTTTAAAGCTGTCAAAAAGAAAATAAGCCAAAAAACAATCCAGACGGTCCCCTTGGATCCTTTTACAGCACACTCTTGGTTTATAAAAATAACCCTTTCCTGTAATGTGCTGGACACTGGCTTGTGGTAGCTTGGTCAGAAGAACAGAAAAAGAATTATTTCATATGAGAGAGAGAGAGAGATCTCGAGAGCTATGAGCTCTGTGCTTCTGTGACATGACATGCATCCAAATCATTTCTCATCTGCTCCTCTACAGATGACTATAATTTAGTTTATCCGTCATCATTTGAAAGCCAATCAGGACACGATGAAGCTTGCCTAACTTCATGTAGCTGCTGCAGTGGCTGCAGTTATGCAGTCCAGAATATAAAAGCAGGACAAGTTTCAGGTATATGAACGCTTGCAATTGGAAATAACAGCAATAGAAAAATTCACTAGGGGGCAGAAGCCGTAAATGGAAAGACTCCTTTGAGCAGGGAGTCCATTCACACATTGCAGCCCAGTGGCAGAACTGACAGCTACAGCTGATGGGCAGTGAAAGCCTGGGGTTACTGTCCTCACACAGCTGTGCCGAAGGTTGTTCCTGGGACCTCCACATCCCTCTTCCCAAAACCCTGTGCTCCCTCCTACTTCTCCACCCATCCAAGGTCTAGATACACACACCCTCCATTCATTAAGACTTCAAGTGAAATATTGCAGTCAGGCCCACTTCTGCCACATGGACTCATCTGAGGCTGGCGCTCACTACAAAGTACACAAGAAAGGAAGTCATGGACACAGTGCATGCACTGAACAAAACTGAAGAGAAGCACAGGGCGCATGAGCATTTCCTGCTCTGAGGACAGCTCCCATATAAAATTTAGGACATCCAGTTAAATTTGAATTTCAGATGAACAATGAACATTTTTTTCTAGTATACGTATGTCCCATGAATTTCTTGAGATACTTAATTTTTTAAGTATTAATTGATGACCTAAGTACAAATTTAACTGGGTGTCCTACAGTTCACCTGGAAACTCAGGACGGAGGCAACCTCGATAATAAGATGTAACTAATCACTACAAGATATGGGCAGCGGTTGGCAACATTTTCATGAAGAAAGCTCTGTCACAAGGCAGCCTGCCCTGGAGTCTGCCTTCCACTCCAGTGGGAATAGTAATTCCCACCATCATCAGTCAACAGGGTCATGGTTCAGGTATAAGGGGGGAAACTGAGCCACAAAAGTAAGGTTAGGCTCATACAGTCTAGGGTAAAACAAGAGCTACCTATACCACAAGATACAAGATGGCTATTATGCCCTTCTTCTGTGCCTGGAACGAAAGGCAGAAGCAAGGTGGGGCTGGAAATACAGGAACAATCTCTCTTGCCATCTCCAGTGAAGATAATTATGACAGCTTAGCTCATGGCCATCTTGTGGGCCCCAAGAATAAGAATAAGTGGAAGCATACTATTTTATCCAAAATGCTACCTCTCCAACACCTGACAAGAGCTAGGTATTCACCAAGAAATCCTTTGCATGTGGGGGAATGCCTACCAAAATTATTTCCATGGGCAGGTGTGTTGTGTAGCAGTAAAATGCCACAAGGGAGGCCCACATCCTTTGCCACAGTATCTGTGTTTGAGTCCCAGCTCCACTTCCAATCTAGCTTCTTAACATGCAAACCTCAGGTGGCAGCAAGTGATGGCTTAAGTATGTGGGTCCCTGCTACCACATGGGAGTCCCAGGTGGGGAGCTCCAGCTACTGTGGTAATTTGGGCAGTGAACCAGTGGTTGAAAGATTCTCTATCTCCCCCGTTATCTTCTACTTTTCTTTTCTTTTTTTTTAAGTTTATTTGACAGATAGAGTTAGACAATGAGAAAGAGACAGAGAGAAAGGTCTTCCTTACCTTGGTTCACCCCGCAATGGCCGCTATGGCTGGAAGTACGCCAATCCAAAGCCAGGAGCGTGGAGCTTCCTCCCGGTCTCCCATGTGGGTACAGGGGCCCAAACACCTGGGCCATCCTCCACTGCCCTCCCGGGCTACAGCAGACAGCTGGACTGGAAGAGGAGCCACCAGGACTAGAACCCGGCACCCAAATGGGATGCCGGCACCGCAGGCAGAGGATTACCAAGTAAGCCACGGCGCCAGCCCTTATCTTCTACTTTTCTAATAAGTAATACATATTTTTTAAAAAATATGTATTTATTTATTTGAAAGACAGATTACAGGGAGGGGGAGAGAGACAGAGACAGAGTCAGAAACAGATGGACAGAGAGCAAGCTTCCATCCACTGGTTCACTCCCCAGATAACTGCAAGGACCAGGGCTGGGCCCTGGAAACCCCATCCAGGTTTCCCATATGGGTGGCAGGGGCCCAAGCACTTGGGCCATCTTCCACCGCTTTCCCAGGTACATTAGAAGAGAGGCAGAGCAGCCATAATTCAAATTAGTGTCCATATGGAATGCCCACATTGCAGGTGGCAGCTTAATACACAGTGCCACAGCTTAATACACAATGCCACAACAATGGCCCTGTAATATAAAACAAAACAAATGAAAAAAAAACTTCTTAAAATTGCCCTGCAATATTTCATCTTTTCAGTGTCCTAGCAAGATAAATTTTATTTCTGAAAAGGCCCTTCCACATCTGGTGGACTTTAAACACAAAGAAAATGCAAAGGTTAATCACCTGTCATGATGAGTTTATGCTGTGTACCCATGTGCTGAAATATAGCATTGTGTTCAATAAAGGTACATAGGTAATACATGTTAATCCAAAACTTTTTTTAAAATAATGAAAGAAAAAATTGCCTATCTATTCCTCAAAATGTTCAACATTCCATTTTCATATGACCCACCAATTCCATTCCCAGATAAATATTCCAAAATAATTGAAAATAGAGACTGAGACAGATTAATGGATTTGTATATCAAGTTCATTGCAGCTGGATTAATAACAGCCAAAGGAGAAACAACCCAGGTGTCTACCAACAAATGGGTGGAAAATGGGGTATGTTCTTAGAATTACTGAGCTACACAAAGAAACAAAGTTCCAGTACATGTTACAATATGGATGAATCTTGTAAATCTTACTCTAAGTGAAAGAATCCAGGTACAAAAGAACTAATAGTGTGATTCCACTTATGGAGATATCCAGAGCAGGGAAACTCAGAGACAGAAAATTGAAGAGAGTTTTCTAGGAGTTGGGAGAAGGGAGATTTGGGAGAATTATTGCAGATGGAAAGTCTGAGATAATGAAATGCTTGGATACAGATAGTAATGATGGGTAAAAAAAAAATTCTAAAGTAAAATAATTTTTGCTTTTCATTTATTTATTTTTTTAAAAAGTGTGTTTTGGCCTGGTCCACATTCTGCAATCCCCCTTCCTTAGCCGACCTTCCCCCAGACAAGGAGGATTCCAACCACATCTAACTTCACCACAACAATGCAGGCTTCAGGTTTTAAACACAGAACAAGACTGAGTATTTCACACAAGCAGAAAAGATGTACCCACAGGGCCCCCTTCCCCAAACCAGGACCAACTGAAGAAGCTGAAAGAGCAGTCCCCAGGGCCATGTGGCCTTTGTTCAGGGAAGCTGAGAGGACAGCGGGTGTCAAGTGCAAAGCATGAGCTGCTATCTAGACCCGCTTGCACCTTTGGCTGTGACAGCAGCTTACTCTTCATTGCCTGGGCCAGACTCCAATCTCCACAGCAACACAGTACTAGGGAGCTCCTGTCACTTACAAAATAGAGGCTCAGTTCTGAGTCTGAGCCTGAGGGAACTTAAAACATTCATGGGAAAATGGAAATAAAAGATGTTTATTGTGGAACAAAAAAGATAGAAATCCGTAACAGTTTTTTCATAATCCACATTTTCCTTGAACTTTTGAAGATCATATGCATGGCTTTCAATATCTTTGTACCAAAAAAACATATATTTTAATTTCATTTCCCACAAACTTTTCAAAATGCCACATTTTTTTCTTGAAATACTCATTAAGACAAAGATGATATCATTGTCATTCGTTGTTTTACAGACACCACTTCCATGTTGCTTTCACCATCCAAATTAACTTTCCTAAGAGAATATATTCAACCTCTCTAAATATCATTCCCAAAGGAATATTTTATTATATACCATAAGAGCATAATTTATATAAAAAGTCTTTTAACAGTAACCAAAGATACTTTAACTTACATGAAGCCAAAATGATATTGAAAGAAATTTTTCCATTCCCTTTCCTAGATCTATGTTTTTATCAGGTGTTTTCAGCTGTAGGATCAAAGAGATGTTTCTCATACATTTTCTAGAAGTCTTAATCATACAATTATGCTCTCTTCCCCAAGAAGAATTGATAATTACATTAAACATTTACATATAAAACATAGTTAGAAAGCAATATTCAGGAATATATTCACTATAATTATTTACCCTTTCTGTTCTATTTGTAACCAATGAATAAATTGACCTGGATAAATTTATTCACATTCAGGTATGGACGAGTAGAATGTGTAATCCATCCCATGAGTTATTTGTATTTTAAATTCTAATTCCAAGGATGAATCACTACTAGGGCCTTATGCAGTAGCAGGCACTCAATAAATAATTTTAATATAATAGCACATATGTAAGTTATGCAGTCTACCATAATGACCCAGAAGCATAGAAAAAAAAAGTAATATTCAATAGTTCCCTAGGCAGGCACAGCTACTTTCTGCTCAGTTCGGTTCAATACACATAAAACTTCCCCTAAATGTAATGAAGAAACCCTAAGGCAGGCTTCCCCATCCATTTTTTTTTTTGCTGTCTCCCCATTTCTTGTGCCTATATGGAAACTCTCAGATACAATGAGCCATCAGCACATTCTTCCTTCCATCCCACTTTCTGAACTTTACATATAACTCCTAAGGACCCCAGAGTGCGAAACTAATGAAGCATCCATCCTGTGACTACCTCATTAACTCTCAGGCTATGGTTGTTGCCACTGTCACAAACTTTGCAAGTTCTGATGGTTTTCAGATTGATTAGAATTTGGAGAAAACAACCTCTTTGTAAACAAAATTGTGTCTTTAATTCGTCAGCACACATATGACAGGCTGTGTTTTTGTGATACAGAAAATCTGATGTGAGATGTGATTAAAAATAGTGAACACATAATTAACTCTTATTACACCATATCATATTAAGAGTAAAGACATTAAATAATAAGTTTAAATATAAGCAGAGAGAAGAAAAGAGGGCCAGAACTTTGAGCACTATTAAACAGAATGATGGGGGCCGGCACTGTGGTGTAGAAGGTAAAGCCACCGCCTGCAGCGCTGGCATCCCATATGGACACCAGTTTGAGTCCTGGCTGCTCCAATTCTGATCCAGCTCTCTGTTATGGCCTGGGAAAGCAGAAGATTGCCCAAGTCCTTGGGCCCCTGTACCCGCATGGGAGACCTGGAAGAAGCTCTTGGCTTCTGGCTTCGGATCATCACAGCTCTGGCTATTGCAGCCAACTAGGGAGTGAACCAGTGGATGGAAGACACCCCCCCCCCCGTGTGTGAGTGTGTGTAAATAAATAAATCTTTAAAAATAAAGAAATAAATAGAAAGATGAGTTGTAATTCTTTTACTGTGTCTAAGAAAATCTAATTGGGCCACCAACTATGACTGTACATTTTACATATGCTTTACAATTCCAGGGCACCTTTTACTTAGGGTGCCATTCACAAATAGTTCACCCACAAGGTACAATACAGTCTTTATTATATTATGCTGGATCCTAAGGGGACAGTGGGAATAAATGAGACTTAACCTGATTATAGCACAGAGTGTTAAAAGAATAAAGAACTATTGCCACCAGGCAACTCTGGAAGTAGGAACAAATACGGGGCCAAATATATAAGGAACATTGAAAATCTATTTAACAACTTATCCCCTGCCTTCTTAGAAATCTGTTGATTTATTCTATGGTAAAGGTATAACAGAGAGTTTCTGGGACTCGGGACACAAAATGCAGCTAAAACCAGAGATAACATACTCACAAGAATTGAGTGAGGGCATACAGACTACATATGGGAACTCTCTGTCATGTTCTCTATTTCAGTTCCAAGAATTCTGGAGTCACATCTATACCCTCCAGGTAAGATAAGAACATTCTTTGGAAAATCTCATTATCCCAAAAGGAAGAATATACTTCTTAATTTAAATATTTATCATAAGGAGTCCAAAGGATTTCCCAAGCCAATAACCTTGCACTGAAGACCAAAACCCACAAGTCCTACTTGTGTATAGAGAGCTATCATCCACATTTTATTTCCTCACCCCTATATAGATACAAATGACTGATAAACCTCCATATCTGAGAAACAAATCTAAAATAAAATACAGAAGTTAAAACCAACAAATTAGGGGCTGGTTTCATTGCCCAGAGGGTTGCAATACCAGCATCCCAATATGAATGTCAGTTCGAGCCCTGGCTGTTTCACTTCTGGTCTGGCTCCCTGCTAATGCATCTGGGAAGCCATCAGAGGGTGGCCCAAGTTCTTGGGGTCCCACCAACCACATGGGAGATCATGGAGTTCCAGACTGGTTTTGGCTTAGCCCAGTCCTGGTCTTTGTGGCCATTTTGGGAGTTAACCAGCAGATGGAAAACCTCTCTCCCTCTCTCTTTCTAACTCTGCATTTCAAATAAATAAATAAATGTGTTTAAAAACACCAACAAGTGAAAAAACAATTTGAAGAAGAAAACTTCGCCCTGGGAGGTAATTTCTAAATATTTGCAAAATGCTGCCTGATAAAGGTGTCTTTGTTTATCTGAGACTCTTGGATCATACCACAGAGTTAAACTAAGGGGCCTTGGGTCATGCACTCAACCTCAAGATCTACTGGAAACTGCCTGGGTAGTCAACCAGATGTACACAACTGAGCCCCATTGAAAAATCATGTGACGCCTTAGTGAGCTTCCTGGGTGCCACAACACCTGAGGGTTGTCACCCATTGTTGCCAGAAGGATGAATAACATGCATGCCTCCACAGGGTAAGGGCAACAGGAAGCTATTTTGGAGGACACCTGAATGCCAAGCCTTGTGTCTCTTCCCCCCTCGCTGAGGTTAATCTGTAACCTTTCACCAACATAAACCACAACTGTCAGTGTAACAGCCTTCTCTAAGTTCGACTAGATCTCCCAGCAAATTGTCGTTCCTGACAATGACCTTGTGAACCCTCTAACCTTCAGTTAGTGTCAGAAGTGAATAAATTTTCCAAAGAATAATGTGAATCCAAAGAGATTTGAAAAATGTATATTGTATTCATGAGAGCAGAAGAGGAAGATATAAAGAGGAGCACTCAGAGAAAATAAAATATGCTCTTTGAAATTAAAATTAATGACATAAAAATAGAAAATGCCCATAGAAAGCAGAGAGGAAGTTGTGAAAACATTCCAGGAATCAAAGAATATGGACAAAAAATGATAAAAAGAGAGGAGAAAAATAAAGGATTCAACAACTAAATAAGAGTAATAGAAGTGACTATGTAAAATGGAGTGAAGATAATCATCAGAGTCATAATTAAAGAAAATTTCCCAGAATTGGAAGACATACATTTTCAGACTAAAAAAGCCAACTGCCAGTCCAGAAAAAGGTTGAAAATTCTAAAATCACTATGAAATTTCTGACCACTGAGATAAAGAAGAGATTCTACAAACTTTCAGGGAGAAATACATAGGTTTAATTTAAAGGATTTCATAATTATTAGTTTTAATAAGCCGATGAATAAATGCCTTCAACTTTTTAAATTTTTATTATATAAGGCAAACAAATTTCATGTATACCATACATAATTTTTTTTAAAAAAAAAGAAGATTTATTTATTTATTTGAAAGTCAGAGTTGGGAGCCGGCACCATGGCTCACTTGGTTAATCCTCCGACTGCAGTGCCGGCATCCCATATGGGCACCAAGTTCTGGTCCCAGTGGCTCCTCTTCCAGTCCAGCTCTCTGCTGTGGCCTGGGAAGGCAGTGGAGGATGGCCCAGATACTTGGGCCCTGCACCTGCGTGGGAGACCAGGAAGAAGCACCTGGCTCCTGGCTTCAGATCAGCGCAGCGCCGGCTGTGGCAGCCATTGGGGGTTGAACCAACAAAAGGAAGACCTTTCTCTCTGTCTCTCTCTCTCTCTCTCTCTCACTGTCTAACTCTACCTGTCAAATAAAAAAAATTGTGTATGTTATTAAAAAAAAAAAAAGAAAAGAAAGTCCGAGTTACACAGAGAAAAGGAGAGGCAGAGAGAGAGGTTATCCATCTGCTGGTTCATTCCCCAACTGGCCACAACAGCTGGAGCTACATCAATCCGAAGCCAGCAGTCAGGAACCTCCTCCAGGTCTCCCACAATGGTGCAGGGGCCCAAGGCCTTGGGCCATTTTCTACTGCTTTTCCAGGCCACAGCAGAGAGCCCGATCAGAAGTGGAGCAGCCATGTCTTGAACTGGCATCCATATGGGTTTCCAGCACCACAGGCAGTGGCCCCACTCGATAAGCCACAGCACCAGCTCTATATATACAGTTTTAAGAGCACAGTAATACTTCCCACTCTCCTCTCCCTCCCTTGCTCCACCCTACCTCCTCCTTCCTTTCTTATTTTTTTAACATTTACAATGACATACTTTCAATTTTTTTTATAATCACAAGCTTAACCCTCCATTAAATAAATAATTCAACAAGTAGTAAGTAGAAAAAACCACTGTTCCTCAAGAGTCTAGACAATGGCTATAAATAATAATCAAACCTCAAAGTGTCAATTTCACTCATATGCATTATGTTTTTGGACTCTATATTAGTTACCACAAAGCAAGGGAAACATATTTGTCTTTTGGGGGACTGGCTTATTTCACTAAGCATAATGGTCTCCAACTGTATCCATTTTGTTGCAAAAGACAGGAATTCGTTCTTTTTTATGGCTGAGTAATATTCCCACACGTATAAATACGACCATTTCTTTATCCAGTTATCAGTTGGTGAACACCTGGATTGATTAATATCTTAACTACTGTGAGCTATTGTAAACATACAGGTACAGTAACTTTTTCAAATGTTGACTTCATTTCCTTTGGGTAAATACCTGAGAATGGAATGGTTGGGTCATATGAGAGATCTATTTTCAGATTTCTGAAGAATCTCCACACTGTCTTCTATAATGGTTGTACTGGTTTGCATTCCCTACACCAGTGTATTAGAGTACCTTTTCCCCACCGCCTCAGCAGCAACAGTTTTTTTGTTTTTGTTTTTTTTTTTTTTTTAATTCTTGGATGACATTCATTATAACAGGGATAAGGTAAAACCTCATTCTGGAGCCGGCGCCGTGGCTCAATAGGCTAATCCTCCACCTTGCGGCGCCGGCACACCGGGTTCTAGTCCCGGTTGGGGCGCCGGATTCTGTCCCGGTTGCCCCTCTTCCAGGCCAGCTCTCTGCTATGGCCAGGGAGTGCAGTGGAGGATGGCCCAGGTGCTTGGGCCCTGCACCCCATGGGAGACCAGGAAAAAGCACCTGGCTCCTGGCTCCTGCCAGGATCAGCGCGGTGCGCCGGCTGCAGCGGCGGCCATTGGAGGGTGAACCAGCGGCAAAGGAAGACCTTTCTCTCTCTGTCTCTCTCTCTCACTGTCCACTCTGCCTGTCAAAAAAAAAAAAAAAAAAAACAAAAACAAAAAAAAAACCTCATTCTGGTTTTTTATTTGCATTTCCCTGATGAATAACTACAACTTTCTAATTTCAAGAGGTTTTCACTGTCCAAGAAGGCAATTTAAGCATTAAATAAATAATGGCAAAATCGATTAACATACACATAAGTATTTTAAGAGTCATCAATTCATCACGCTGCTCAAATGAAAAAGATAAACAAAATGTGTTTGATAATACAAGAGATTTCCAAGGCACCACTCATTACTCAGAAAATCAGTACTTAAGTAAAAAGAACTGCCATGTATTTCTGGTATGAATTGTATAGCCCCCCGAATGAGAAAAAGATCTTTAACCAGATTTCCAACTAGTATTATGTTGAATAGGAATGACAAAATTAAGAGAAATCACCACCTTTTTCCTCCCATAATGTGGTTACTAATTTAAGCAAACATCATTAACCAAAGTTTAAACCACTAGGTGAAAAACTGATGAGAACTTTACAAATAAACAGGTTATAGCTATTTCAATTACTGTCTAGTCAGGATAGCTAGCTGTGAGAGATTCTCATCATATATGCAACATCATTGCAGAAAACAAGTGAACCAGAATCTAATCGAAGTTTTAAATGACCTTCTGGTCTACAGGAAATATGGGAACTAGAGAAACAAGTTGAAACTGCCATGAGGAGGCATTCAGCCAAATCCATGACATAAGATATTTTTGTTACTTCAAACTGCTCATGACCTGAGGAAGAAAGGGTCAAGATAAAGAGGAAGAGGAAACATTTAGAATTAAAAGAGACTTGATAAACCTAAAAGTCAAAGGCTAGTAGAAATTGTTTGGATCTGAATGCACACAAAGCAACTGAAAGGACCATGGACTTGTTTTTAGATGATATTAAGGAATTACTGTTTCATTAGATGCAATAATGGCACTGTGTTTTTGTAAGTCAACATCCTTTATTTCATTCTGAATATTCATTCTGAGTCAGAGTGAAATGGAGATGATGTCTGGGATTTGTTTGTAAATAGATCAGCAGAAGAAATGAAAAATAGATGGAGGCTAGATGAAACTAATAGGAAATTGTTCGTAGATGTTGAAACTAGAAGTTTTGGCTGAGAGCACGGAATTCCTCTGAACTCTGTTTTTTATAAGTTCAGAAATTTTCATTAAAAAATTTCTAAAATTCTGAAAGATATGATTTCCAATTGAAATTCTGACCTATTTATTTTTAAAATTTTCTATTCTGCTTAAAAATACATTTTTTAGATTTAACAAATTTTAATATTTTGCTAGGTTCACTTAATATGTAAATATTTAGACATACACACACTTTCTGGAAAGTGGTGATGCTAATATCAAATAAGTAGGCTTAATGATAAGGATAATAAAGTGAAGAAAAACGGTATATTATTATGTATAAGGTAAATTCAGTGAAAAGGACACATAACTATCAATAACAAATAATATGACATCCATACATTTTTTATACTCTGTATATTAACTTCCACACATGCAAGAAAACATGTGAAATTTGTCTTTGTCTGGCTTATTTCTCTTAGCCTAATGATATCCAGTTCCATCGATTCTGTTGCAAATATCAAGATTTCATTTTTATGGCTAATATTCTATCATTATACATGTATGTATATTTACATATTTAGATATATATATTCAACATTTTCTTTATTCAGTCATCAGATACCCAGATGTTGATGAGTGTCTAAGTTGATCCCCTATCTTTGGTATAGGGAATAAGGTTGCAATAATCATGAAAGTGTAGATCACTTCCAAATACTCATTTCACACCTCTGGATATATTCCCAGAATTGGGATAGAAGGTCATACAGTAAACTACTTTTAGTTTTTTTGAGGAATCTTTACACTGTTTTCTATAATGGTTATTCTTATTTGTTTCTCCATGAATAGTGTATGAAAGTTCCCCTTTCTTCAGGACCCCACAAGTGTTTGTAACTTTATGAATTTTGTTTAATAGCTATTCTAACTGGAGTGAGATTGTAACTCATTGTGGTTTTCATTCCATTTCCTGAGCATTTTTAATGTGTTTGTCATCAGTTTGTAGTTACCTTTTAAAAAAATGTCCATACACATTCTTTGCACATTTATTAACTGTATTGTTTGTTTTGCTGTGGTTAAATTTTTCTTCAGCTCCTTATATTGTTTGAATATCAATCCTTTAAAAGATTCTTAGTTTGCAAATATTTTCTTCCATTCAGTCAGTTGTCTCTTCATTTTGTTAATTGTTACCTTTGCCATGCAGAAACTTCTTAGTTTGATATAACCCCATTTGTCTATTTTTCCTTTTAATGCCTTGCTTTTGGAGTCTTATCCAAAAAGTCATTGCCTATCCCAATGTCTTAGAGGGTTTTTTCTCTGTTTTCTTCTGGTAGTTTGACAGTTTCAAGTCTTAGGTACTTGATCTATTTTGAGTTGATTGTTGTATAGTTGATTGTTTGCATATAGAAATCCAATTTACCCAACACTATTTATTGAAGAAAATTTCTTTTCTCTAGTCAATTTTTTAAAATTATTTGTCCAAGATAAGTTGGAAAACACATATGGATTATTTCTGGAGTTTCTATTTTCTTCCTTTGGTCCACATGTCTATTTTCACGCCAGTATCATACTGTTTTGGTATATATATAAGAGCCCTGTCTTTTTTTTTTAAAGAAAGACTTATTTTATTTTTCTTTGAAAGACAGACTTACAGAGAGAGGTAGACACAGAGATAGAGAGATCTTCCATCTACAGGTTCACTTCCCAGATGGCTGCATGGCCAGAGCTGTGTTGATCTGAAGCCAGGAGCCAGGAGCTTCCCCCGGGTCTCCCACGTGGGTACAGGGGCCCAAGGACTTGGTCTGTCTTCTACTACTATCCCAAGTCATAGCAAAGAGCTGGATCGGAAGAGGAGCAGCCAGGACTCGAACCGGCACCCATATGGGATGCCGGCCCTTTAGGCCAGGTCTTCAACCCGCTGAAACACAGCGCTGCCCTCCCCCATAATATGTCTTGAAACCTGATATTGCATTGCCTCCAGCTTTGTTTTGGTTTTACAAAATTGCATTGGCTATGTGTTTTCACATTAATTTCAGGATTTTTTTTCTAGTTCTATGAAGAATGCCATAAATATATTGAATCATAAGTTGCTTTCAGAAATTTGGACATTTTGACAACATTAATTCTTCCAATATATAACATGGGATTTTTTTCTTTTTTTCTTCGATTTCTTTTATTCATATCTTATAATTTTCATTGTAGAGGTATTTCACATCCTGGATTAAATTCATACCAAAGTATATAATATTTTGAAGTTATTGTGATTGAAGTTGTTCTGATTAGTTCTTTCTCAGAAAATTCTTAGTGTGTAAAAATGCTACTGACTTGTGTGTCTTGATTTTTGTAGCCTACAACTTTGCTGAAGTCTTTTACCAATTCTAACGGTCACTTGGTGGAGTGTCTTTATTCCTCTATAAATAGAATTATGTCACCTATAAATAGGGACTTTTTCATTTCTTCCCTTTAAATCTGCATACCCTTTATTTCTTTCTCCTGTCTAATGGCTTGGGCTAAAACTTCCAGAAACATATTGAAAAAGAAAAATATTGAGAAAAGAGTTGAACCTTATCTGGTTCCAGATCTTAGTGGAAATGCTTCCAGCTTTTACTCATTCAATATAATGTTAACTATGGATTTATCATACATATATCCTTCATTGTGTTGAGGTATGTTCTTTCTATACCTAATTTGTTTAAGGTTTTATCATAAAAGGATGCTGTACTTTGTCAAATGATTTCTCTGCATATATTGAAATAATCATATGATTTTATACTTCATTCTGTTGATATCATGTATAATATTTATAGATTTTTATTTTTTGAACCACCCCTGTATTCCTGGGATAAACCTACTTGGTTAGAGTATATGATATTTTTGGTGTATTGATCATTTTGGTGTGTGTTCGGTTTGATTTGCTAGTGTTATGTAGAGTAGTAATGCATCTAAGTTCATCAGGGATATTGGTACATATGTATATTGGCATTTATTATGTCTTTGTCTGGTTTTAAGGAACACTGGCATCATTGAAAGACTTTGGAAGGATCCTCTCAACATAGCTCTGGCCGTGCAGCCATCTGGGAAGTGAACCTGTGGATGGAAGATCTCTCTCTCTGTGTGTCTACCTCTCTCTGTAAATCTGTCTTTCAAAGAAAAATAAAATAAGTCTTTCTTTAAAAAAAAGACATAGGGCTATTATATATATATATACCAAAACAGTATGATACTGGCGTGAAAATAGACATGCGGACCAAAGGAAGAGAATAGAAACTCCAGAATCAATACAGGTATTGATTCTTCCTTAAAAGTTTGATAGAATTCAACAGTGAAGTCATTTGATTATGGACTGTTTTGTAGGGAGACTTTTTATTATTGATTCAGTCATCATTCGCTGTTGGTCTGTTCAGGTTTTCTATGTATTTTCACTAATTTTTGATGCGTTATCAGTTTCCAGAAGTCTACTATCTTCTTTTTTTTTTTTTTTTTTTTGACAGGCAGAGTGGACAGTGAGAGAGAAAGACAGAGAGAAAGGTCTTCCTTTGCCATTGGTTCACCCTCCAATGGCCGCTGCAGCCAACGCACTGCAGCCGACACACCACGATGATCTGAAGCCAGCAGCCAGGTGCTTCTCCTGGTCTCCCATGGGGTGCAGGGCCCAAGCACTTGGGCCATCCTCCACTGCACTCCTGGGCCACAGCAGAGAGCTGGCCTGGAAGAGGGGCAACAGGGACAGAATCCAGTGCCCCGACCAGGACTAGAACCTGGTGTGCCGGCACCGCAGGTGGAGGAATAGCCTACTGATCCATGGCGCTGGCCCTATTATCTTCTTCTACATTTTCCAATTTTTGGAATACAGTTGTTCAAATAGTTCATAATGATTCTTTATATTTCTGTTGGGTATATACAAATGCAAGAACTTTACAGAACTTCAAACAGTCAAGATCAAAAAAAAATGCACATTATAACCATATTTTCAAAAGTAAAACACAAAGAGAGTATTCTAAAATTTCCAAGAGAAAAAGGCTAGAGCAATTTAAAGAAACACCCACCAGAGTGACAGCAGAAACCTTCAGGTCAGGAGAGAATGGAAAGGCATAGTCCAATTCTGAAAAAAAAAAAAAATCTCCCAACCCAAGTACTTATCCAGTAAAAGCTCTATTTCATAAATGAAAGTGAGATAAAGAATTCTCAAGACAAAAAAAGAAAGAATTCATCATCACCCAACCAGCCTTACAAATGACACTCCAACCAGCCTTACAAATGACACTTAAGGATGTATTACATTTAGAAACATAAGGGCAATATGCATAATGAAAGTGTATGAAAGTATGAAACCAACTAGCAAAGATCCAGGTCTCTGCTATGGCCTTGGAAAGCAATAGAAGATGGCACAGGTCCTTGGGCCCTGCACCAGTGTGGGAGACCCAGAAGATGCTCCTGGCTCTGTTGTGGCCATATGGGTAGTGAACCAGCTAATGGAAGACCTTTCTCACTTTCTCTCTCTCCCTTCCATCCCTCCTTCCCTCTGCCTCCCTGTAACTCTGCCTTTCAAATGAATAAATAAATCTTAAAAAAATCCTTATAAAAATAAAGAATATCAAAACAAAGGGAATTTTAATGGGAAAAAAAGTGGCAGGAAAAAGCTTTTCAATTGTTAATAATAACCTTGAATGCAAATGGACTAAGTTCCCCCATTAAAAGATACAGACTGGAATGGATTTAAAAAAAAAAAAAAACTCAACTCTATGACGCCTACAAGAAACACACTTCATCAGTAAAAACACATATAGTGTGGAAGTAAAAGGATTATAGATATTCCATACAAATTCTTACATCAGACAAAATAAGACTTTAAGACAAAAACTGCTAAAAGAAAGAATATCACTATGTAATAATAATCAGGGTATGAATTCAACAAGAAGATTCTAGCACTTAATGCTAGAGCACTCAGTTTTATAAAAACAAATGTTAATAGATCTAAAGGGACAAAAAAACCTCCATCATAATAATACTGAAAGATTTCGACATGCCACTTTCATCAATGGACAGATAAGTCAGACAAAAAAATCAACACATAAACAGACTTAACCTACATTGTAGACTAAATAGATCTAATAAATATTTACAGAACATTCCATCTGACAATTGCAGAATAAACATTCTTTTCATCAGCACATGGAACATTCTCTAGGAATGATCAGATACTAGGCCACAAAACAAGTCTCAGCACATTTTTTAAAATCAAAATCATATCATGTACATTTTTATACAATGGAATAAAGCTTGAAATTAGCAACAAAAGAAACTAGGAAATATACAAATACACAGAAAGTGGACAACATGCTCCTGAATGAAGAGAATCATTGTGAAAAGTCAAAGGGGAGCTATAAAATTCCTTGAAACTGACAAAGATGGAAACATAGAATGTCAAAATTACAGGACAGAGAAAAAATATCAAAAGGAAAGTATATAGCAGTAAATGCCTACATCAAAAGCATAGAAAGATATCAAGTAAAAAATATAACAGTGCAGAAATAAGAACCAAGCACAAATTTGTAGAAGAAAAGAAATAATAATAATTAGAGAATATGTAAACAACATAGACATCTTAAAAATCCAAAAGATTAATTAAATGAAGAGCTGGCTTTCTGAAATGACAAACAATATTCATAAGTATGTCCAATTATTTGGTGAAAATACAACACAAAATAAAAGCAGTTTTGGAATACATGATGTCAAATAACCCACCATTCATATAGTTTTTACCTTCTTCAGGATGCAAACAGAGAATATGCTCCATCAAAACAAGAGAATAAATCAAGAAATAGGAAGACTCTGGATCTGGGAATACATGACAGACATGGAGGGGAAAATGAGAGATTTATATCTGAGATCTAAAGGTGAGACTAGATACAGAAAGTTATCCAGATGAGACCATGCCCATGAGCTCTGGGAGATGTTTCTTCTAATAGACAAAATCATGCAAATACCAGGTGTAAAAGAATATATCCAGTGGAGATATACACACTGATGGGAGAGTTTTGGAAATAGCTGCAGTGTCAAATCTAAAGAAAATTAACCAATGTATCCCTTAAATGGAAAGTCTAAAAATCATAGGAAAAATTAAAATATTAGCAGAAAAGCAAAAATAATAAAGTATATTACATGACATAGTCATGAAGAGTTTTCATCTAGTCATGATCATGCAAATACAGAATTTTATTCCACTCAAAACTATGATCAACTACACAGAGGATGGCAGGATGGGAAGGAAGTATTTTTGGGGGTGGGTCTCACTGGCATCTGTACAAAAAGGCTAAATTTTCATATACCAGAGTGAAAATCAATAAGTAATGTTCACAGCTACTGTATTAATCCATTTTTTGTTACTTCAACTCGAGTACTGAAGAAGAGCTTCTTGGGAAAGAAAATGTTTATTTCAGCTCACAGTTTGGAGTTTAAAGTTCAGGATTGAGTAGACCCAAGTCTGGCATCTGATGGAGACTGGCCATGGCAGGTGTGGAGGAATGATCACATCGTGAGCCAGGAAGCAGAGACAGAGATCAACTAGGCAGGAGTCGAATTCAAGGAATCACCAATCCTCATGTGAAAACCACCCTCCAATTGCACAATCACACATCTCTAGTCAACTCCAGTTACCTCCTATTGGCCCCACCTCCTAGCTACCACAATTGTATCAAATCTCTACCATTTTTTTTATTTTTTATTTTTTTTAACTTTTGTTTAGTAAATATAAATTTCCAAAGTACAGTTTATGGATTGCAATGGCTTCCCCCCTCCCATAACTTCCCTCCCACTCGCACCCCTCCCATCTTCAACTCCCTCTCCCATTCCATTTACATCAAGATTCATTTTCAATTATCTTTATATACAGAAGATTGATTTAGTATATATTAAGTAAAGATTTCATCAGTTTGCACCCACACAGAACATAAACTGTAAAATACTGTTTCAGTACTAGTTATAGCATTACTTCACATTGGACAACACATTAAGGACAGATCCCACATAAGAAGTAAGTACACAGTGACTCCTGTTGTTGACTTAACAATTTGACACTCTTGTTTATGGCATCAGTAATCTCCCTAGGATCTAGTCATGATTTGCCAAGGCTATTGAAGCCTTTTGAGTTCGCCAACTTTGAGCTTATTCCGACAGAGTCATAGTCAAAGTAGAAGTTCTCTCCTCCCTTCAGAGAAAGGTACCTCCTTCTTTGATGGCCCTGTTCTTTCTGCTGGGATCTCACACACAGAGATATTTCATTTAGGTCTTCTTTTTTTTCACAGAGTTTTTTGGCTTTCCATGCCTAAAATACTCTCATGGGCTCTTCAGCCAGATCCGAATGCCTTAAGGGCTGATTCTGAGGCCAGAGTGCTGCTTAGGACATCTGCCATTCTATAAGTCTGCTGTGTATTTCGCTTCCCATGATGGATCATTCTCTCTCTCTTTTATCCTATCAGTTAGTATTAGCAGACACTAGTCTTGTTTGTGTGATCCCTTTGATCTTAGACCTAACAGTGTGATCAATTCTGAACTGAAATTGATCACTTGAATTAGTGAGATGCGATTGGTACATGCCACCTTGTTGGGATTGTATTGGAATCCCCTGAACGTTTCTAACTCCACCATTTGAGGCAAGTCCAATTGAGAATGTCCCAATTTGTACATCTCCTCCCTCTCCTATTCCCACTCTTATATTTAACAGGGATCAGTTTTCAGTTAAATTTAAACAACTAAGAATAATTGTGTGTTAATTACAGAGTTCAACCAATAGTACTAGAACAAAAAAAAAATACTAAAAGAAATAAAGTATTACATTGTACATAAACAGTCAGGACAAGGGCTAATCAAGTCACTGTTTCTCATAGTGTCCATTTCATTTCAACAAGTTTCCCCTTTGGTGCTCAGTTAGTTGTCGCTGATCAGGGAGAACATATGAAATTTGTCCCTTTGGGACTGGCATAGTTCACTCAGCATGATGTTTTCCAGATTCCTCCATCTTGTTGCAAATGACCGGGTTTCGTTGTTTTTGACTGCTGTATAGTATTCTACAGAGTACATGTCCCATAATTTCTTTATCCAGTCTACTGTTGATGGGCGCTTGGGTTGGTTCCAGGTCTTAGCTATTGTGAATTGAGCTGCAATAAACATTAAGGTGCAGACAGCTTTTGTGTTTGCCAATTTCATTTCCTTTGGGTAAATTCCAATGAATGGGATAGCTGGGTTGAATGCTAGGGTTATATATAGGTTTCTGAGGAATCTCCAGACTGACTTCCATAGTGGCTTGACCAGTTTGCATTCCCACCAACAGTGGGTTAGTGTCCCTTTTTCCCCACATCCTCTCCAGCATCTATTGTTGGTAGATTTCTGCGTGTGAGCCATTCTCACGGGGGTGAGGTGAAACCTCATTATGGTTTTGATTTGCATTTCCCTGATTGCTAGTGATCTTGAAAATTTTTTCATGTGTCTGTTGGCCATTTAGATTTCCTCTTTTGAAAAATGTCTATTGAGGTCCTTGGCCCATCTCTTAAGTGGGTTGTTTGTTTTGATATTGTGGAGTTTCTTGATGTCTTTGTAGATTCTGGTTATCAACCCTTTATCTGTTGCATAGTTTGCAAATATTTTTTCCCATTCGGTTGGTTGCCTCTTCACTTTCCTGACTGTTTCTTTTGAAGTACAGACACTTCTCAATTTGATGCAATCCCAACAGTTAATTTTGGGTTTGACTGCCTGTGCTTCTGGGGTCCTGTCCAAGAAGTCTTTGCCGGTACCTATATCTTGCAGGGTTTCTCCAATGCTCTCTAATAATTTGATGGTATTGGGTCGTAGATTTAAGTCTTTAATCCATGTTGAGTGGATTTTGTGTAAGGTGAAAGGTAGGGGTCTTGCTTCATGATTCTAAACGTGGAAATCCAATTTTCCCAGCACCATTTATTGAATAGACTGTCCTTACTCCAGGGATTGGTTTTAGATCCTTGATCAAATATGAGTTGACTGTAGATGTTTGGATTGATTTCTGGTGTTTCTATTCTGTTCCATTGGTCCATCCATCTGTTTCTGTACCAGTACCATGCTGTTTTGATAACAACTGCCCTGCAGTATGTCCTGAAATCTTGTATTGTGATGCCTTCAGTTTTGTTTTTGTTGTACAAGATTTCTTTAGCTATTCGAGGTCTCCTGTGCCTCCATATGAATTTCAGCATCATTTTTTCCAGATCTGAGAAGAAGGTCTTCGGTATCTTGATTGGTATTGCATTGAATGTATAAATGGCTTTTGGGAGAATGGACATTTTGATGATATTGATTCTTCCAATCGATGAGCATGGAAGATTTTTCCATTTTTTGGTATCTTCTTCTATTTCTTTCTTTAAGGTTTTGTAATTTTCATCATAGAGATCTTTAATGTCATTGGTTAAGTTTATTGGGATTTATCCCTGGTATGCAGGGATGGTTCAATGTTCACAAATCAATCAATGTGATACTCCACCTTAACAGACTGCAGAAGAAAAATCATATGATTATCTCAAAAGACGCCGAGAAAGCATTTGATAAAATACAACACCCTTTCATGATGAAAACTCTAAGCAAACTGGGTATGGAAGGAACATTCCTCAATATAATCAAAGCATTTTATGAAAAACCTACGGCCAACATCCTATTGAATGGGGGAAAGTTGGAAGCATTTCCACTGAGATCTGGTACCAGACAAGGATGCCCACTCTCATCACTGCTATTCAATATAGTTCTCAAAGTTTTAGCCAGAGCTATTAGGCAAGAAAAAGAAATTAAAGGGATACAAATTGGGAAGGAAGAAGTCAAACTATCCCTCTTTGTAGATGATATGACTCTTTACTTAGGGGACCCAAATAACTCTACTAAGAGACTATTGGAACTCATAGAAGAGTTTGGCAAAATAGCAGGATATAAAATCAGTGCACAAAAATCAACAACCTTTGTATACACAGTCAATGCCATGGCTGAGCAAGAACTTCTAAGATCAATCCCATTCATAATAGCTACAAAAACAATCAAATACCTTGGAATAAATTTAATCAAGTCTCTACCCTTAATCCATCAGCCATTAACATTTTTTGCTTTTTTTTTAAGATTTTTATTTGTTTATTTGAGAGGTAGATTTACAGATAGTGAGAGGGAGAGACAGAGAGAAAGATCTTCCATCCGCTGGTTCACTCACCAAATGGCCACAACAGCTGGAGCTGTGCCAATCCAAAGCCAGGAGCCTGGATCTCCTTCCAGGTCTCCCATACGAGTGCAGGGGCCCAAGGGCTTGAGCCATCTTGTACTGCTTTCCCAGGCCACAGCAGAGAGCTGGATGGGAAGAGGAGCAGCCGGGACTAGAACTGGCGCCCATGTGGGATGCCGGAGCTACAGGCAGAGGATTAACCTACTGCACCACAGCACCAGCCCCTCAACCATTAACATTAAGATACTGGAGTTTAAACAACTGAATGAGTTTTGAGGCCACAAGTTCTACTCAATACAAAACTGCTGAACAGTCCAGAAATAATTGTATCCTGATAAACACAATCATAGGAGTAAATGTGCAATTACCTATAAGAAAGTAGGAAAGGGCATTCTGGGGGATAGGGATTGCATGGATATGCTAATTTTATTAACAAGCATTATAGAAATAGTTGGCTTTTAAACTATATGCATTTATGTAAATTTGATAAAAATGAAATTTAAAGAAATAATTTTAAAAGAAGAATGTAAATATGTTACTTAGAGATATGGAGGTATTATCTTAGGGGAATAAGAAACTTCCAAGCACTGATTTGATTTTTCTGAAAAGTTAAGTAATAAAAGTAACAATGAGGGGGCAGAGCCAAGATGACAGAATAGTGAGGGCGCGCACTGATAGTCCGGGAAAAGATAGTTTAATAAAAGTGGAGTTACGGTAGCCTCAGGAAAAGGATCAGGAAAAAGTTGCAGAGGAAACTCTTCGGGATCTAGTGGATGTGACACGGAGGACCTACGGGGATAGCAAGGTCGCCCAATGTCTTTACGCCGAGCCGCGGGAGCCGCGGGAGCCAAGCTGCAGAGTCTGCGCTCCAGCACTGGAAGGGGAGGTGAGACAAAATCCTCAGTATAAAGACCTCTGCAGAAAGACCCTGCAGAGAACGAGGCCTGAAACTCCACTGGGGAAAGTTCACCAGGCTGACTGGAGGAGAGAAAAAACTGAATAAATAAGGGGAACTGGCACATACATTAGCCTCTCTCTCCACTCACATTACAAAGCGGAGCAAGACAAAGGGAAGACGCCATTTTACATATGTAAAGTGGCGTGCCATTTTGTGTATGTAAAGCAGGTGCCCCTGTTTAGCCAAGCAGAAAAACCTGACTCTGGTGGGGAGAAATAACAGGAGGTTAACACGTAATGAAAGTGTGGAGCTAACGAACTGAGACTATGAAAATCTGAGGGGGGGGCGAGAGAATTGACTGAGTACACAAACTCAGTAACCTGGGGCAACCTGGTGAGAGACTGTGGAGAAATTTGAGACCACACTGAGGACTGCATAAACTCTTTGTGTGGTCCCAGCAGTAAGCAGACGAATACCCACAGAGATCAGATTTCATACATCAACTACTCTCAATTCCATTCAGCTGTGTGGAATTATGTCCCAACTGAGTCAAAAAAGAGAGAGAGAGAGAAAAAGAGAGAGGGGGAAAGAGAACAATCTGGGTGAATCACCTTTGGCACACCCTTAACCCTGAAGAACCAAACAGAGCTCTCTGGCGACACCCATCACAGCCTCTAAGGATCCATCAAAAGCAGACAGTCCACTTAATGTAGAGTCACAGTGTAACGAGAAAAAACATCACACTGAAGAAACCAAAGAATATCTCCAATACGCCAAACAACAAACGCAAAAACTGAGGTAACAAAAACAAGGAGGACACTATGACACCCCCAAATGAAATAGACACCCCAATTCAATATTATGAACATGATGAGATAGAAGAAATGCAAGAAGAAGATCTCAAAAAATTGATAAAGAACATTAAGAAGTTCTCAAAAACAAATTCTCAAACTACAGAAATCCTTAATGGACAAGATAGAAAATCTCTCTCATGCAAATGAAATATTAAGGAAGAATCATAATGAAATGAAACAACTAGTAGGACATGAAACTGTGATAGTGGCGAGAAATCATAATGAAATGAAGAATGCAATAGATCAAATGACAAACACATTAAAGAGCCTTAAAAACAGAATGGGTGAAGCAGAAGAGAGATATCATGACCAAAAGAGAACCTCACCATGACATGTTGTAATTAAACTCACCACAGTGAAACATAAAGAAAAGATCCTAAAATGTGCAAGAGAGAAACGTCAGATTACTCTCAGAGGATCTCCAATCAGACTCACAGCTGACTTCTCATCAGAAACCCTACAAGCTAGGAAGGAATGGCGAGATATAGCCCAGGTACTAAGAGAGAAAAACTGCCAACCCAGAATATTATATCCTGCAAAGCTATCATTTGTGAATGAAGGTGAAATAAAGACTTTTCATAGCAAACAGAAATTGAAAGAATTTGTCGCCAGTCGTCCAGCCCTGCAAAAGATGCTTAAAGATGTGTTGCACACAGAAACACAGAAACACGGTCATCAGTATGAAAGAAGGTAAAGGAAGGAAACCTCACAGCAAAAGATCACAGGGAATTCAAAGCATATATTAGAACTTATCTTTGGCAAATGGAAGGGCAAAGTTACCACTTGTCATTAGTCACATTGAACATTAATGGCCTGAACTGTCCAGTTAAAAGACACCGATTGGCTGATTGGCTTAAGGAACAAAACCCATCTATTTGCTGCTTACAAGAAACACATCTTTCCAACAAAGATCCATACACACTGAAAGTGAAAGGCTGGAAAAAGATATACCATGCCAACAGAAAAGAAAAAAGAGCAGGCGTAGCCATCTTAATATCGGACAACATAAACTTTACCACAAAAACTGTTAGGAGAGACAAAGAGGGGCACTATATAATGATTAAGGGATCAATTCAACAGGAAGATATAACAATTATCAATGTATATGCACCTAATTACAGGGCACATAAAATTACAGTTTATTTAAAAGATTTGTTAAGGGACTTAAAGGGAGACTTAGACCCCAATACAATAGTACTAGGGGACTTCAATACTCCACTCTCAGAAATAGACAGATCAACAGGACAGAAGATCAACAAGGATACAGTAGATTTAAACGACACAATAGTCCAAATGGATCTAACAGATATCTACAGAACTTTTCATCCTACACATAAAGCATTTACATTCTTCTCAGCAGTACATGGAACCTGCTCTAGGATTGACCACATACTAGGCCATAAAGCAAGTCTCAGCAAATTCAAAAGAATTAGAATCATACCATGCAGCTTCTCAACTATATAGGAATGAAGTTGGAAATTAGCAACTCAGGAATCCCTAGAGCATACGCAAACGCATGGAGATTGAACAACATGCTCCTGAATGAACAATGGGTCATAGAAGAAATTAAAAGAGAAATCAAAAAGTTTCTGGAAGTAAATGAGGATAACAGCACAACACAACAAAACTTATGGGATACAGCAAAAGCAGTATTTAGAGGCAAGTTTATATCAATAGGTGCCTACATCAAGAAATTGGAAAGGCACCAAATAGATGAGCTTTCAATGCATCTCAAGGATCTAGAAAAACTGCAGCAAATCAGACCCAAATCTAGTAGGAGAAGAGAAATAATTAAAATCAGAGAAGAAATCAACAGGATTGAATCCAAAAAAAAAAAAATTACAAAAAATTAGCCAAACGAGGAGCTGTTTTTTTGAAAAAATAAACAAAATTGACACCCCATTGGCCCAACTAACTAAATAAAGAAGAGAAAAGACCCAAATCAATAAAATCAGAGATGAGAAAGGAAATTGACTTGCCCCAAATGGTAGAGTTAGAAACATACCAGGGGATTCCAATTCAATCCAATCAAGGTGGCATGTACCAATGCCATCTCACTAGTCCCAGTGATCAATTTCAGTTCACAATTGATCGTAATGATAGGACTAAGAACCAAAGGGATCACATAAACAAGAATAGTGTCTGCAAATACTAGCTGATAGAATAAAAAAGGGAGAGAACGATCCAACATGGGAAGCGAGATACACAGCAGACCCATAGAATGGCAGATGTCCTAAACAGCACTCTGGCCTCAGAATCAGCCCTTAAGGCATGTGGATCCGGCTGAAAAGCCCATGAGAGTATTTCAGGCATGGAAAGCCAAGACACTGCGGCAAAAAAAGAAAAAAAAAAAACCTAAATGAAAGATCTCCGCAAGTGAGATCCCAGTGGAAAGAACAGGTCATCAAAGAAGGAGGTACCTTTCTCTGAAGGGAGGAGAGAACGTCCACTTTGACTACGACCTTGTCTAAATATGATCAGAGTCAGTGAACTCAAAAGGCTTCCATAGCCTTGGCAGCTCATGACAAGAGCCTAGGGTGATTACTGAGGCCATAAATAAGAGTGTCAATTTGTTAAGTCAACAACAGGAGTCACTGTGCACTTACTCCTCATGTAGGATCTCTGTCCTTAGTGTGCTGTACATTGAGATTTAATGCTATAACTAGTACTCAAACAGTATTTTTCACTTTATGTTTCTATGTGGGTGCAAACTGTTGAAAGCTTTACTTAATATATGCTAAACTGATCTTCTGTATATAAAGAGAATTGAAAATGAATCTTGATGTGAATGCAAGGGGAGAGGAAGAAGGTAAGGGGAGGGTTATGGGTGGGAGGGACGTTATGGGGGGGGAGCCATTGTAATCAATATTCTGTACTTTGGAAATTTATTTTCATTAAATAAAAGTTAAAAAAATAAATAAAAAATTTAAAAAAAGTAATATTGAGTCCTTCTGGGGTACTTTAGTATGACCAAGTGAAAATGGATCTGCCCAGGAGAGAAAGGATTCTATTCTACTTCAATGTAACAGCATAGGCTAATTATTGCTACAACCAAAGTAATGCTTTTCCCCTTCAGGGAGAGCCTTGTTATTTCAATTAGACATATATTCACTAAAAGACCCATAAATATTTCTAATTAGGTTGGTTTGCTTCCATTTTATGAGACTGCTTTCAAATTAGTACCCACATTCAATAGAAAAGGAAGGAGAGTCTTGGAAGATTGTAATTTCCCTCTCAAGGAAGGAAGGAGGACAACAGATCACATGTCCAAAAAGAGTATTCATTAGGTTCAAGTCATTTATAGTACATGTTATTTGGTGCAACATACTTATCAAACTTGGATAAAAGGCTAAAAGTGCGCAGCAGTTTCAACTAGTTATTTTCAGGCCCTCAAGCAATCTTTCTAGAAGGGAATGGGCAACGCACAAGAAGAATCACAAGGTGCCCACTGCCAGTAGTTCTCAGACTGTGATCACTGCCAGCCTCTCTTATTGAAGGAAAATGACAGGGAGCTCAACCACGATCCAGCAATGGTTCCCAAAATGAAGGATTCAGACGTATATCAGAGGCTCACCTGTCAGATAAAGTTGGCTTTAGCCACATCAGATATACAATAAATGTGCCTCATCAAGACAGGCCTATAACCCCAAAATTGCTCCATATGGAACTATCATGACCCTCAACATAATCATCATCATCGTTGTCACTATCACAGTCATTGTTGTCATTGTCATGGCCATCACCATCACTGTTTTGGAACACTGATGAGAGGATGTGACCTAAAAAACAGTGAGAAAGCAAACAGAATTTCCACACAGCAGGAAGTGAATGGAAGTAAACATTTTGATGCATATGTCAAAGTAAGGATAAATAAGTTTTGATATGGCATGTGATTGTTTTAAAAATAACAACTGCATTTCACTATGTGCCAGCTAACTATGTGCCAGCCACTGATCTTGGCAGTTCATACACATTATCTTCAAAACAGACAGCAATTCTGAAGAGGTAGTATGAAGGGTCCCAGTGAGACTTTGAGGCTCAGAGAACAAGCAAGGATTTCTTCCAGGTCCTACAATAGCTGGTAGTAGACACTGGATTATGCCCTGTCTGGGTCCAAAGCCCCGTCCCATGCTTTTCTGCTACCCTACACATGTGTAGCATATTACAGATAATTTCTACAAATATCTTCTACAAATACCATTACACATGGGGACTTTTAAAAGTGCATGGAAATTAGAATTAAAAATTATTTTGGTACAAACCTTTTTGAAATGCATCTACAGTATTTTCTTTTCTTTTTTTTTTTTTTCTTTTTTTGACAGGCAGAGTGGACAGTGAGAGAGAGAGACAGAGAGAAAGGTCTTCCTTTTGCCGTTGGTTCACCCTCCAATGGCCGCCAAGGCTGGCGCGCTGCGGCAGGCGTACTGCACTGATCCAATGGCAGGAGCCAGGTACTTATCCTGGTCTCCCATGGGGTGCAAGGCCCAAGGACTTGGGCCATCCTCCACTGCACTCCCTGGCCACAGCAGAGAGCTGGCCTGGAAGAGGGGCAACCGGGACAGAATCCGGTGCCCCGACTGGGAATAGAACCCAGTGTGCCGTTGTCGCAAGGCGGAGGATTAGCCTAGTGAGCCGCGGTGCCGGCCCATAGTATTTTCGTAATACAAATTTTTGAACATTTTGAAAAACCCTTTGAATTATAATATAAAATTGACTTGTTCCTGTGATTTTCAATGAATTAAACCTTGACTTGGAGAGGCTGAGAAATTAACTCAAGGCCACTCAACCAATAAGTGACAGAATTAGGACTATGTCTTACATGGTAGGGTTCACATCCATCATTCATCTGAATCTATCACACCATCTACAAAAGATTAGGTCCCATACCTATCCCTTGCAGAAGTACCAAAATTAATCCTCTTTTACACTTAAAATAGGGTGACCATATATAATGTATCATCCAAATAGGGTAACCTGGGAGTGAGTGGTATGCTATTGGTTATTGTGCTAAGCTGTGGGTATAAAGCAGGTTGTCCCAAACAAACTGTGGTCTTATGTAACCTATTTATAGAAGAAGGCCCTGGCCATTGCTCCCAATGAATTATTCTCTCTTACACAGTAAGGAAAACAACCTATGTTTACTTCAGTTTTGCTGCTGTATTTAACATCGAGTGTGTAAGACCTTCTCTTTGGAGAAGCCATATATGCCTCATGCTCCACTGTCCTTAAATATTAGTGGTTCACAGCTGTCTAGCATGGGGGTGGTTAGCAAACAAAACACACAGGCCACATTCTGCTCACTTTCTACCTGTTTTTGAAAATAAAGTTTTATTGGTACATAATCACACCTACTTGTTTACATGTAACCTATTGTTGCATTTGTGCTACATCAACATAGCTGAGTAATCACAACAGAGACCATGTTAACCACAAAGCCTATGTGACTCACAACTTGACTACTTACAGGAAGTGTTTTCTAAACCCTGTTTGAGAAGACAAACTCCAAACTCCTGGGCAGTGTGTGAAATCCTCTTTCATCTGAGCCTAACTCTGATTCAACATTCAGTTTCATCTCTCCATACATCACACTCCACTTTAAACACTTTTCTCATTCCCAGTGCCTGCCAACATTTTTGACAGTTCTTTGCACACCCTTCTCTCAAATTTCCAACCATTCCTTCTGTTAAACACTCAAGGTAACTGTGAAACAAGTGTGATGAGGATTGAGCTACCTTAGAAGATAGATATATCACAAGCTCTTAATGTTAAATATTATTTTTCATTTTTTAATTTTGATTAACAGAGAATAGACTTCATGTATTTCATTAGTACAATTCTCAGAAGATAATAATACTTTATTACTGCTATTATTGTCACATTATTTGCAATCTAATCTTAAGCCAGTCAACCCATTTGTCCCATTTTTCATTTCACCATCCATTAAACAAAAATAAGTCCAATATTGTGTACACAAATGTGTTAGTAAACTATAAGATGTTCAGCATATGATGTTTTCATATTAAGATATTTAACTGATCAGAATATTCCTTCAATGTTCTTCATTCAACCCAAAATCCAAACCATGAATATGCATTTAAAAGAAGATAATTCAAGTAGCTTTGAGAAAAAGAATCTGAAAAGCTACCTGGGGTTATTTCTGATACTGGTAAAGACAGCCTGAATGGTGTAAAGCCAAGCTTAATAGTAGCATAAAAGATGGTTCCTTGAAATACCAGAGACCTCTCCGACAAACCACTGCAATATCTTCATTATTTATTAAATCCTTGGATTTATGAATGATTTTTTACCATCTTGTTTTGCACTAATTTCAAATTCTTGTCTATATTTGTACTGTTGGGTAAAAGATTATTCATGGAGTTTACTGATAGCAAGAGGAAAAACACATGTTAAAAATACACATATACCACGTACACCAAATGGATCTTTAATTTTAGGCTGCCATTCCTTTCACTGAAATCTTTTCAGGGATTCCTGCAGTGTGAATAATAACAGAGTGTCTGGCCTGCTTTTTTCTTCCAGATGCATGAACTGGCCCTGGAAGCATTCAGCAGAAGGGAAAGGTTCTCACAAAAGGGATTGCTGAGAAAATGGCAGTAAGAGCCTGGAGAGGAAGCCACAGGACACAAGTGTTTGCACCAAATGAGTGTTAGGCATCAAATACCCAATATCTAATTTGGTAGTTGACACTAAGATCTTATAACGTATAGAAACAAATAGAAAGCCAAAATCAAAATTTTATTCTGAGCTCAAATGTCTGATTTCAAATCCAATCCTTGTCAATACATGTTTTGGAGTTGATATGGAAGGAAACAACTTCTTACTACCAGAATCCCAGAGTGCTGAAAAAATATTTTAAAAGAAAAAAAATTTCAATATATTTTCTAAGTCAAAATTAGAAAAATGAAATTCCCAAATACAAGAAATAAGGAAAAATACCAAGTCAAAATACAAGTGGGAACCTAATACAGAAATGCCTCTCTCAGGCCTCAAACGAGGTATTAGGACTGACAGTTGGGGTTAGGGCTCGAATATCCTCACCCTCTTGACAAGCTAGCACTCCCAGCTGAAAATTCTATATACTTTGGATACCAGCATTAACCAAGATCTCTGAAACAGGAGCCAGAAAAAAAAAACCCTGGCAGCCCATATCAAGCAAGGAAGCTTGTTATAAATGTAAAATTGATATCCCTATTCTGCAAATGAAGGAAGTGTAATGTTTCCCTAAAAGGTTGACTGTGTAATGCATCTCAGGCACTATAAAAGCACTAGGCCTTCCTCAAAGAAGCTAAGAATGCATTTCAGGATATGAAAGGAGAAGTTTCTATTACAGACAGAGTGTACTCCTAACGCAAAATAGGGCAAATCATTTCAGGAGAAATGGTAACAACAGAAGTAGCAATAATCACGAGTATTTATGTGCACTGAGTCCCCATTTCTGCAACAAATATTTATATGCGATATCACATCATCCTCTTAAAAATCTAGGAGATACATATGATTATATAAATGTTTGGCAAATGAGAAGATAGATGCTTAAAGAAGTCAAACAGTTATAGATTTCCTCTGTTAGTAGGTGGCACAGTCAGGGTTAGAATCTGAGTCTGATTCCACAGTAGGCACTCATATCATGCAACAGTTCCCCATAGAGTAATAACTACTCCAGTGACCTAGAAGTATCAAAGTATATTTGTATATCACATGGTAAGGTAGGAAGAAAGATATATCAGAATATATAATGTACTTGCCTTGTCTTGTTTTAAAGTTAGGCTAACTAAACATTTCCACCTGTTAAATGCATGAGTTAGAGCACCCACATTCAAGCTTTATTTGGATAAATTCAAAGCAACTCAGATATTAAGGGACTGGTTATGCCCATAACAATTTCAATTCCATGGACACTATGCAAGAAGTTTGTGGAAATTTTGCATAGCTTTTCATTCCATTTTTCCATGAACTTGTTGAAGTTCCCTGGTATATTCTGTGATGTTATCAAGGGTCCACCTAGAGTTATAATACCACCTTGAGGTACAAACAAGCAATTTGTTTTATTTCAAAAATATAACATAGACTTCTCAGTTAACACTTCAAAAGCTCATTGACAAAATTTTGACATTAAGCCAAAGTAAGACCAAAAGAGTTTCAATTATACGTCTAATGATGACAAAGGTTCTCTAACTCAAAGCCCAGAATCCTCCCCAGATCACACACTCTCATGTTGCAATCTATTATTCTTGACATTCAAAGAGTAAGTAGATAGTCTCATTTGCATAACTGCACTGGCTTCATCTTGTATTTCATTTTCTAAGTATATATTTTTTTAAAATCTTCCAATAATTTAAGTCACTGAGATTATATAAATCTTACCAGAGAAAGTAGGGTCATCTCATAACAATCTTCTCCCTCCTCCCCTTTCTAATAATGTGGCTCAGGACCTTTCACAAAAGCCACAGCTTGAATCACACTTACAAAAATACCACTGAATTACACTCTCTGGAGAAGGAAAATTGGTTTAGTGACTCATGATCTCAGTCTCTCCTTCTTTCCAGTGTCTGTTAATTCTGTAATTTCATCATTTTATTCATTTTTTCCTTGCATTTGAGGGGGATAAGGGAAGGAAAAAGGAAAGGAAGAAAACACAAGCCACACAATGATTTCCTGTGTAAACTGAACAACACTGATGTCACCAGGCTGGGTTAGAACCAATTAGAGAGATTATCCAGTGCAATCACATAGTCTATGAAGAAGCAGGAGAGCTCCTCCACAGTAGTCAGAGGGGGGAAAAGAAACTGCATTTGATGGGATTTAATGTCTATAGTAGATGAGCAGTTATGAGCAGCCAGCAAGAATGTGGACAGTGTCAGTGCTCATTCCCGAGATGCAGAAAAGCTAATACCATCCTTCAATTTCTGAGTGCCAAGCCTTAAGTTTATAATCCAGAGTGTGTGTGTTTCTCTCTCTCTCTCTCCCTCTCTCTTTCTCTCTCTCTCTCTTACACAAACACACACACGCACACTCAAACACAAATGAAATGTCCTATCACAAACATCCACAGTTATCATACTTTATGAATGACTAGAAAAAAACGGAAGTTATGAACACAAACCCTGTGTTCTTTCTGTGCCCTGAGTTCCCTCCACCCCCAAATCAACTTGCTTTGGTCAAGAATTGAAGTGACAACCTGCATGCACTCCCTAAATGCAAACAGCAAACAAGAATGCATTTCCACTGGACATGATCAGGTTATATCACACTTCTCTGTCATAGGAAAGAGCACCAAGAATGATGGGGGCGGGTGGAAGGGAGGTAGAGAGCAGCTGTGGACCCCTCCCAGTCAACAACAGAATCTGTGTGCATAGAAGAAAAATCTCTCAAACAAAAATATGGGGTTATTTTCTCAACTGTGTCCTATAATGTTGCTTTTACAATTCTAAAAAGTAACTGCCAACAGACGATATCCACCTCAACTTCTCAATTCACAGCTCAGCTCTAAATTCCTTGTCTATCAGCACATGTATTTATGTGCACATGTACAAAATGAATTTACAGTAGAACTACACTATGCATTCTCAGATAATCATTGGTCTGTGCATCCACTGATTAATTCACTCAACAAATATTTCTTAACGATGTGCTTTATTTCAGAATTCTAAAAGATACAAAAAAAAGAAAAAGAAAAACAGTAACTGCACTTCCCTGTTCTAAAGACACACATGGCTAACTAGACAATATTCCATCTGGTCCCATATTTTAAATTGGATATCATCTTACTTTGGAGAGGGTGAATTTTTTATTTTCAAGAATATTCTTAACACCAACTGAAATTAAAATAAGTGATTCTCACCGGTACATGGGCTAAATTAGGAAAAACATTCCAAACACAAAGGTAATTATTTCCTCTGCTGAGTAGATCTTCATATGTATGTTTTATTTCAAATGGGACCTCCAAATTGAATGTTTATGGGTATATAACAAGTATAAAAATATTTTATTTCTTGTCCTCTTTCTCATTGTGATTTAACTCTAGGTATGCTGAAAAAAATTAACAAATATCCACTTATTCCTAACTTTCTTCCTAGAATGTTTCCTGAGAGGAATTGACCACATAATGTTATATATTTGCAATTGCTTTCAGATTATTTCAGAGCTAGAACAATGAGGCATTACGCTAACTGTGTCTGGTTTGGACAAATGCTCAGGACAAGAGGGAATGTCAGTCCCTGGTACCTCTGGCCCCTGTACGCAGAACCTTTCTCCTCACTGATGGAATCAAACGCCCCATCTTAAGGTAGGCAATGGAATTTGAAGGTCAGATTGGACAACAGTCCTCTGCCCCATTTCATCATGTGCCTATTAATTACCTGAATCTTATTATAGTTGAAAAGGTTTGGTAGCTCTCAGGGGTGTTTACATTTTAGTTAGAAATAGAGAAATGTGGACTGAAACAAATGAACCACTAAATATTCTAAACTATGAGCACTCAAACCTCTTTGGGGGAAATCTCCAGATGATCCATGGGTTGAACTAACAGTTTATTTTAGTCTAGCAAGAGGTAGCTCTTCTTTTCCTTCCTCTTCTTCTTTGCCATTCCTTTCTCCTTCTCTACCATTCTAATTCTCCCATTTTTTTCTCTCAACACAATTATTAATCTTTTTGGTTCCTATACATTGCCTGGTATTAGAGATACAACACTGAAGAAGTCAACACCATAAGACTTCTGGAACCTTCCCTGAAGGATTTTGGTTTAGGTGAGACAGCTCCTCTACTTAACTGGCTAGCCATTCCAATATCCTATGACTGACTTTTTTTTTTTTTTTGACAGGCAGAGTTAGACAGTGAAAGAGAGAGAAAGAGAGAGACAGAGAGAAAGGTCTTCCTTCCGTTGGTTCACCCCCTAAATTGGCTGCTACAGCCAGCATGCTGTGCCGATCCGAAGCCAGGAGCCAGGTGCTTCCTCCTGATCTCCCATGCAGGTGCAGGGCCCAAGCGCTTGAGCCATCCTCCACTGCCTTCCCGGGGAAATATCAGAGAGCTGGACTGGAAGAGGAGAAACTAGGACAAAATCTGCGCCCCAACCAGGACTAGAACCTGGAATACCAGCACCGCAGGCAGAGGATTAGCCTAGTGAGCCGCAGCGCCAGCTATGACTGACTTTCAAAATAAACTATTGAGCTTTATCAACCAGCTTTTGAGAACCATGGACTAATTAATATATTGGGCTAGAAAACTGTGCTTGGTTTTAAAAATGAACTCATTTGACATGTTTTCTCTTAAAAGTGGTTTGTGTTACAGTTTATAAATTTATCATTCTAACAATAGATCATTTTGATCAACAGATTTCTAATTTTCCTCATTTTTCTTAAAGAAAAAGAAAAGGTCTAGGGTCATATCATTCTCCATAAGTGGCATGGCAAGTAAGCCCTTCAAATTAAGTCCAGGCTTCTCTCTCATCACCTTGTCTTACCACCCCACTCTCAATATTGGCTGTTAAGATTCCTTGTACAAACAGCTTAAGTATTCTAATAGCTTCATGATTTTGAGCAAGTAAACCTCTGTTTAAAAAATGTTTTCTGCCCCTTTCTTGTTTACTTTGAAATCCAGCTTACTTTTTAAGTTCAAAATCAAACATCAAGGTGGATGAGACATCATCTGATCTCCTACACATACTCACAAACATGTACCCCTAGCAGAGTCTACCGCACAGTCAAAATGGGGTATAGAATTATATATTGAATGGATGCAGTATCAGCCTACACTACAATAGAATTTTTTGGTTACTTCTGGTAAACTGGCAGGCAAGGTATCCAGAAATAGAGTTGTATTTGGGCTCTGAACTGGCCTAATTTTCTTTATAATTATTGACTGTTTTTAATTACACAGGTATGTAATTAATACAATGTATTAATTGTATGTTTTGGTGTGGTGAAAGGAGATGATATAGAAAGAAATACAACATGGTATCTGTTTCATAAACAGAGCCTGAGAAAAATGGACCAGAGCCTGTAGAAAAAGGACCCACAGGTAAAATCTAAAGGACAATATTTATGAGGAGTGTAGTGGCCAAGATAGCTCACAAGATAACTGCAATCACCTAAATATAAAGTTCAACACACAGACTCTCCAAAATATTGCACAAAAATGAAGACAAAACTCCATACAATACCACATTTCAGAATAACTAGAAGATACAATCATTATAATTTTAAATTATCTGTGTTTAGAAAAATCAATACTGGGAGCCGGCACTGTGGCAGCATCCCATATGGGCACCAGTTCAAGTCCCGGCTGCTCCACCTCCAATCCAGCTCTCTACTATGGCCTGGGAAAGCAGTAGAAGATGGCCCAAGCCTACACCCATGTGGAAGACCCGGAAGTAGCTCCTGGCTTCTGGCTTCAGATCAACCCACCTCCGGCCGTTGTGGCCAACTGGGGAGTGAACCAGTGGATGGAGACCTCGTCTCTGTGTAACTCTGACTTTCAAATAAATAAATAATAAAAATAAATAAATAAAATAAACACTGATATCCAGCAATGTTTTCTCTAAAACTTCCACCAAAATCTTTTAAGAAACCCTGGGGAGTGGGGTGTGTGGTAAGGGGACAGAGAGAGAGAGAGAGAGAGAAGAAGAGGGAAGGGTATCCAGAAAAACTATGTGGAAGACAGAAGGGAGATTAAATAACCTAAAATCACCTTGAGTGATTAAATCCCAATAAAGAGTCCTGAAGTTTAGAGTACTCACTACTGGATAGGGAATTAAAATTGGGTGCAATACCTAGGAAGACAATTTTGAAAAGGAATATTTAAGAGAAAAAGGGAAGTAAAGAGGTACCCACTGGAGACTAAAGAAAAATAATTTAGATAGCTGTGAAAGAATCATTCCAGAGAATATTTTCCTTTATTTTATTTAATTATTTAAGACATAGAAGAGAGAATAAGAGGGGGAGGGGAAGGAGGAGGAGAGAGAAGGAATTCTGAATAAATAATTTCATATTTATCTTTCCAGTCTGTTAATAATCAAGGCTACCAAATTAGAATTGTAAACATACCAGCAACTTGGGGGATACTATATATATCAATCCTCAGAATAAGTGACAGATAAGTTTTATACAACAAAGAGATGATAGAAAAAAACCTACCCAAAGTCTCTAAATTTCTGAATAATAAAAATAATGAAGGACAAGCCTCATGGCACAGGAGGTTAAGCTATCACTTGTGAGGCAAGCATTCAGTATGAATGTGCCAGTTCAAATCCAGCCTCTCTGGTTCTGGGCAAGTTCCCTGCTAATGCACTTGGGGCCGGCGCCGTGGCTCAATAAGCTAATCCTCCACCTGCGGCGCCGGCACCCTGGGTTCTAGTCCCGGTCGGGGCGCCGGATTCTGTCCCGGTTGCCCCTCTTCCAGTCCAGCTCTCTGCTGTGGCCTGGGAGTGCAGTGGAGGATGGCCCAAGTGCTTGGGCCCTGCACCCCATGGGAGACCAGGAGAAGCACCTGGCTCCTGGCTTTGGATCAGCGCAGTGCGCCGGCCGCAGCACACCAGCCACAGTGGCCATTGGAGGGTGAACCAACAGTAAAGTAAGACCTTTCCCTCTGTCTCTCTCTCTCTCACTGTCCACTCTGCCTGTCAAAAAAAAGGTAATGCACTTGGGAAGGCAGTGGATGATAAAGATGGCCCAAATGCTTAAGCCTCCACATTCACATGGTAGACTTGGATGGTGTTCTTGGCACCTGACTTCAGCCTGGTCCAGTCACAGCTATTGTGGTCATTTGGGGAGTGAATCAGTAGATGACAGATTTTCTCTCTCTCTCTCTCTCTCTCTCTTTTGATTTCACCCTCTTACTCTCTCATGCTGTTACAAGTAAATAAATAAAATATTTTTACATTTAAGTAAAAGTGAAGAGCCAAGTATAAATTAATTCCATTGGTAAAGGGACCATATGAATCCAATAGATTTAATAACAAAGTAAAAGCAGAAACAATGGTAGAAGAGTAATACATAAATTACATATATTTTGAAAAAACAGAAATACTAAAATTATTTCATAAAGTAAAATAGAAGAACATAAAAGAAAAATAATCTAATTGATCTTTAAAAGGAGACCTTCTTTAAAACTGCAAACCACACAATAAAAGATTAAATAAAATCTGAGACTAGGGACATGTTTTAAAGTGTAAGTAAAAAGATAAACACTATGAGGCTGGTGTATGTGGTGCAGTGGGTTAAGCTATGACGTGCATCACCAGTATCCTATAATGGTGTGTCAATTCAAGCCCAGATGCTCCACTTCAAATCAAACTCCCTGGAAAAGAAGCAGAAGATGACCCAGGTGGTTGGGCCCCAGCCACACACTTGAGAGACACGGATATAAGTCTAGGCACCCTCAAAACAACAAAACACATCAATACTAAATTGTGAAGATGATGAGAATGAAGAAATGCCAGAAATGGAATTCAAAAACTTGATCATAGAATTAATTAGAATTTATTGGAAGCAAAATGCATGAACTAATGAAATCAGTATATGACATAAAAAAATTTTCTCCTACGAAATTGAGATTTTAAAGAGAAATCAAAATGAAATTTTAGAAATGAAGGATTCAATAGAACAAATGGAAAATACAATGGAAAGCCTCAACAACATAATTGGTAAAGTAGAAACAAGTATATCCGACTTAGAAGACAAAGCACAGGAATTTACAAATTAGTCCAAACATTAGAAGAAGAAATTAGAAAACTAAAAAACACAGTTTGTAATGATCAGGATATTATCAAATAACCCAACACACAGGATATTGGAGTTCCTGAAGGTGTGGAAAGAGAAAGGATTATAAGGCCTTTTTAGTGAAATAATAACATAAAACTTCCATAGTTTGGAGAAACAAAGGGACGTCCAAGTACTGGAAGTACATAGAACTCCTAATAGAAATGAGCAGAAAATATCTTCACCATGACACATTGTAATCAAACTCTCCACTGTAAATCTAAAGAAAAGATTCTAAAATGTGCATTAGAGAAATGCCAGATTAATTTCAGATGATCTCCAATTAGAATCACAGCAAACTTCTCATCAGAAACCCTCCAGACTAGGAGAGAATGGCAAGAAATATTCCAAGTTTTAAGAGAAGAGAACTGTTAATCCATAATACCCTGAAAAGCTCTCATTTATGAACTAAGGTAAAACAAAGACCTTCCATGACAAACAGAAATTGAAAGAATTTGTCACTTACTTGTCCAGCCATGCAGAAGATGCTGAAAGATGTGCTACACACAGAAACATGGAAACATGGTCATTAATATGAAATGAGATAAAAAAAGGAAATCTCTCAGTAAAAATATAAAGGAAATCCAAAGTTAAAAATAGGAATATTTATGGGAAAGTGACAGGGCAAAGTCATTACTTATCAAGTCACATTGAATGTAAATGGCCTCAACTCTCCAGTTAAAAGACACAGACTGGCTGAATGGATTAAAAACAAAACCAATCTATTTGCTGCTTACAAGAAACACATCTTTCCAACAAAGATGCACACAGACTGAAAGTGAAAGGATGGAAAAAGACATTCCTTACTAACAGAAATCAAAAAACAGCTGGTGTAGCCATCCTAATATAGACAAAATAGACTGTATCACAAAAAATATTAAAAGAGACAAAGAAGGGCACTATGTAATGGTTAAAGGATTGATTCCAAAGAGGAAATCCAAATGGCCAATAGACACATAAAAAATATTCAGAATCACTAGCCACCAGGGAAATGCAAATCAAATCCACAATGAGATTTTACCTCACCCCGGTTAGATTGGCTTTCACACAGAAATCAAAAAACAATAAATGCTGCCGAGGATGTGGGAAAAAACATACTCTAGTCCACTACTGGTGGGAATGTAAACTGGTAAAACTGCTATGAAAATCAGTTTGGAAATACCTCAGAAATATGAATATAGACCTACCATATGAACCAGCCATCCCACTCCTGGGAATTTACCCAAGGGAAATGAAATCAGCAAATAAAATAGTTATCTGCCTCCCATGTTTACTGCAGTGCAATTCACAAAAGCTAAGACATTCAACCAACCTAAATGCCCATTAACGAAGACTGGATAAAGGAATTATGGGATATGTACTCTATGGAATTTACACAGCAGTAAAAAAAATGAAATCTGGTCATTTGCAACAAAATGGACAAATCTGCAAAAAATCGTACTTAGTGAATTAAGCCAGTCCCAAAGGAATAAATACCATGTTTTCCCTGATGTGTGAAAACTAAAAGAGCACCTAAAAGAAAATCTGAAGAAGTGAAACTGACACTTTTGAAGCAATGACTTGAACAACCCTTGTCTTTACTGTCAAAGAAAACTGTGTTTTTTTTCATCTTTTTCATACTATTTGAACTCTTTACTTAACATAGAGTTAATCATATGTGTATAAATCAATTGAAAATAGATCTCAATAAAATAAGAGTGGGAATAAGAGAGACAGGAGAAAGTTTGTAACTGTAAAGCTTTATAGTGCCGCATACATTCCTGTGGACTTACATCTAAGGGTACAATTTAAAAATTTGCCATGAGACCCCAAATCCCATTAAGCTGGGTGCTGAAAATATCATCTTAAGTGTTAACATGACCATATTAAGTGTTAAAAGGATAACATAAATAAGATTAAATGTCTGTTAATAATAATAGAATTATAAAGGAGAGAATGTTCCAACATGGGAAACAGTTCACACAGCAGACTCATAGAATGACAATCACTTTAAATACCACTCTGACCACAGAATCAGTCCTTAAGGCATTCTGGTCTGGCTAAAAAGCCCATGAGAGCATTTTAGGCAGGAAAAGTAAAAATCTCTGGGGGAAAAAATGTCCTACATGAAGGATCTATGTGATAGACCCCAGTGGAAAGAAGTGGCCATCAAAGAAGGATGTACTTTTCTATGAAGGGAGGAGATAACTTCTACTTTGCTTATGGTCTTATCTAAATACTGACAGAGATTGTGGATTCAAAAGGCTCCCATAGCCTTGGCTGCTCACGTCAAGAGCCTCAGGCAGGGGCCGGCGTTGTGGTGCAGCAGGTTAATGCCCTGGCCTGAAGCACTGGCATCCCATATGGGTGCCAGTTCAAGTCCTGGCTGCTCCACTTCCGATCCAGCTCTCTGCAATGGCCTGGGAAAGCAGTAGAGATGGCCCAAGTCCCTGGGCCCCTGCACCCATGTGGGAGACCCAGAGCAAGCTCCTGGCTCCTGGCTTCAGATCGGCACAGCTCCAGCTGTTTGTTGTGGCCATCTGGGGAGTGAACCATCGGATGGAAGACCTCTCTCTCTCTTCTCTCTCTCTCTTTGCTTCTCCTTTCTCTCTCTGTGTGTAACTCTGACTTTCAAATAAATAAATAAATCTTTAAAAAAGAGCCTTGGGTGATCACTGATGTCATACATAAGAGTGTTAATTGTTAAATTAACAATAGGAGTCACTTTGCACTTACTTCCCATATAGGACTTCTGTCCTCAATGAGTTGTATTATGAGAATTAACTGTTAAATTTATTCTCAAAGTTTCTTTTTGTTGTGCATGTGTGTGCAAATTATTGAAATCTTTCTGTGTATAAAATTAATTGAAAATGAATCTTAATGGAGAATGCAAGTAGGAATGTGAGAAGGAGGAGGAGGTGGGGTGGGAGTGGGGGTGGGATGGCAGGTATGGTGGGAAGCATCACTATATTCCTAAAGTTGTACTTATGAAATTGGTACTCATTAAATAAAAGATTTCTTTGGGGAAAAAAAAATCAGGGACTCAAGAAGCTTAACAAAGATGTGAGTCAATGCCTTCAAAAGAAAACAATAATGCTAGCAACAGAACTCAAAGAAATGGAATTTGATGAATTTTTGACAAGTAATCTAAAATTATGACTTTAATAAACTTTAATGAGATATTAGAGAATATAAGTAGACAACTGGATGAAATCAGGTCTTTGACTTGTGATATGAAAGATAAATCCAGCAGTGTGGAACCGATCATACAAAAGAACCAGAGAGAAATCTTGGCACTAAGAAACTCCATAAATGAAATGAAAAAAACAGATGAAATCCTCAAAAACAGGGTATATGAGACAGAAGAAAGAATTTCTGTGCACAAATTGTTTGAGATAACACATTCTGACAACAACAACAAAAAAAGAGAAACATTAAAAAGAATGAAAAAAGCTTTTTAAGACTTATGGGACACCACTAAGCAATCAAACTTTTGCATTATGGGAATTCCAGAAGGAGAATAGAAGGGAAAAGAATAAAAGACCTATTCAATGTAATGACTGCTAAAAATCTTCTAAATCTTGGGAAAGCCTATGAACATCCATATCCAGAAAGGTCAAAGGATCTTGAATAGATTTGGACAAAGAGACATATTGTAATTAAACTGTTAAGTACAAAATGAAGAGAGAATTCTGAAAACATCAAAAGGAAAGTATTAGTCACTTATAAGAAGATCCCCATCAGAATAAAGCATACACTTCAGTGGAAACCTTGTAGGCCACGGGAGAATGAGATGACATCTTCAAAACCCAGAAAGAAAAAAATGTCGAAAGAATAATGTATCCAACAAATATATCCTTCAGAAATTAAAGAGAAATAAAATATTTCAAAAACAAGCAAGAACTGAAGAAATTCACCACCACCAGACTGGCCCTACAAGAAATGCTTACTGGAGTCTTATACTAGAGGTTAAATGATAATACTTGCAATCATAAAAAGATGTAAAAGTATAAAACTCACCAAAAGAATAGATAAAAATGGGAACCAAACCCTATAAATATGGAAAACTACCAAACCACAAAAGTTACTAATAAGAAAGAGAGGAACCAATTATATACAAACCAACCAGAAAAAAAATAGCAAAATATAAAAAGAATGCCGAAATTTATCAATAAGAACCTTTATGAAACACAGATTAAATTACCTGGGTAAAGGATACACAGTGACTGAATAACTATTAAAAGAGGAAGGAACAGTGGTTTAGGGAGGGCTCCAAGATGGTGGAATAGGGAGGGGGCTCACTGATAGTCCGGGAAAAGATAGTTTAATAAAAGTGGAGATACTGTAGTCTCAGGGAAGAGTTAGGGAAAAAACTGCAGAAGAAACTGCCAGAATTAGTGGGACACAGTGGACCCATGTGGAGGGCACAGTCACCCATGGCTTGGGAACCAAGCTGCCGAGTCTACACACCAGCACTGGAAAGGGAGGTGAGGCAAAACTACAGTAGCCCAAGAAACTGGCAGAAAAGCAGCAAGAAAAGCCTAGAGGGAACAAGACTTGAAGCCCCATGGGGGAAAGTACACCAGCCTAAGTAGACGAGAGAAAAAAAAAATTTAAAGGGACCAGTACAAACACGATTCTCTCTCTCCACTCACCTTACAAATGCAGGGTAGAAAATAGAGCAGGCGCCATTTTGGACATTTGTAGCAGCTACACCAGCTCAGGGTTGCGCCCGTCCTCAACCAAGCAGAAAAACCTGACTCTGGTGGGGAGAAATAACAAGAGATTAAGACCTAGTGAATGTGTGCAACTTATGAACCAGGACTGTGAAAAAAGAAATGAGGGTGTGTGGGAGAACTCACATCGTGGCTGAGACATGAATAGTCTCAGAGGGAGATTCCACAAATTCGGACAGCGTTGGCTATGCGGTGAGAGACATTGCAGGGGAATCTGAGCTTACACTGAGGACTGCACAGATCCTTTGTGTGGTCATTGGGACAGAGCAGACAAATATTATACCCACTGGAACTAGCACTCAGGCACTGATTGCCATCAAGGAGAAGAGCTCAGCTTAGCGGAATTACTTCCCTTCTGAATAAAAGAGAGAGAGAGAGAGAGAGAGAGAAGATTTACCATGCCAAACCTGGGTGTGTCACCTTTGACACACGCTTAACCCTGAAGATTGAACAGAGCCCTCTGGCCACACCCACCACAAGCCTCTAGAGATTCACAAAAGCAAACAGTCCACTTAATCTAGAATCATATTATAATGAGAAAAGCCACCACAGTGAGGGGAAAAAAAAAGAAGAAGAAACCAAAGAATATCTCCACAATGCCAAACAACAACAAAGAAATCGAGGAAACAAGAACAAGGAAGACATTATGACACTCCCAAATGAAAATGACACTCCAATACAAGATTATGAAGATGATGAGATAGAAGAAATCCAAGATACGGATTTCAAAAAATTTATGATAAGAGCAATAAGAAGTTATCAAAAACAAATGCATGAACTACAGAAATCCATACAGGACAGGACAGAAAATCTCTCTCATGAAAATGAAATGTTAAGGAGGAATCGAAATGCAATGGGGAATTTAGAACATGAAATTGAGATAGTGAAGAGAAATCAAAATGAAATGAAGACTTCAATAGAACAAATGAAAAACACATTTGAGAGCCTTAAAAACTGAATCAGTGAGATAGAAGAGAGAATATCAGAGTTAGAAGACAGAGCACAGGAAAATATACAATCAAACCAAAGAAAAGAAGAGGAAATTAGAAATCTAAAAAATATTGTTGGGAATCTACAGAATACTATTAAAAAAAACCGACATTCGGGTTCTAGGAGTTCCTGAAGGCATGGATAGAGAGAAAGGATTAGAAGGCCTTTTTAGTGAGATACTAGCAGAAAACTTTCCAGGTTTGGAGAAGGAAAGAGACATCCAAGTACAGAAAGCACATAGAACAACCAATAAACATGACCAAAAGAGATCCTCACCACGACACATTGTAATCAAACTTACCACATTGAAACATAAAGAAAAGATTCTAAAATGTGCAAGAGAGAAATGTCAGATTACTCTCAAGGATCTCCAATTAGACTCACAGCTGACTTCTCATCAGAAACTCAACAAGCTAGGAGGGAATGGAAAGATACAGCCCAAGTATTAAGAAAAAAACTGCCAGCCCAGAATATTATATCTTGCAAAGCTCTCATTTGTGAATGAAAGTGAAATAAAGACCTTTCATAGCAAACAGAAATTGAAAGAATTTGACACCACTCGTTCAGCCCTGCAAAAGATGCTTACAGATGTGTTACACACAGAAACACAAAAACACGGCCATCAATATGAAAGAAGGTAAAGGAAGAAAATCTCCCAGTAAAAGATCACAGGAAGTTCAAAGCATATATTAGAAATACTTTTGGGAAAATGGCAGGGCAAAGTCATTACTTATCAATAGTCATATTGAATGTAAATGGCCTCAACTCTCCAGTTAAAAGGCACAGACTGGCTGAATAGATTAAAAACAAAACTCATCTATTTGCTGCTTACAAGAAACACATCTTTCCAACAACTATGCACGCAGACTGAAAGTAAAAGGTTGGAAAAAGATATTCCATTCTATCAGACAAAATAAATTTTAACACAAAAACTGTGAAGAGAGACAAAGAGGGGCACTATATAATGATTAAGGGATCAATTCAACAGGAGGATGTAACTATTATAAACATATATACACCTAATTATAGGGCACCAATTTAATTAAACGATATGTTAAGGAACTTAAAGGGAGACTTAGACTCCAATACAAGAGTATTGGGGGAATTCAATATTCCACTTTCAGAAATAGACAGATCAACCAAACAGAAGATCAACAAGGAAACACTATAGCTCAAATGGATCTAACAGATATCTACAGAACTTTTCATCCTACATGTGTAGAATACACATTCTTCTCAGCAGTACATGGAACCTACTTTAGGACTGACCACTTACTAGGCCATAAAGCAAGTCTCAGCAAATTCAAAAGAATTGAAATCATTCCATGCATCTTCTCAGACCACAGTGGAATGAAGCTGAAAGTTAACATGCTCATGGATTGGAAGAATCAATATCATCAAAATGTCCATTCTCCCAAAAGCAATTTATAACCACAATATGGAATTAACCAAGGTTTCCATCATTAGATGAATGGATTAAGAAAATGTGGTGTGTGGTTATGTATATATATAACATTCAGCTATAAAAATAAATTTTTATCTTTTCATCAAAATGGTTGCAATTGTAGGACAACATGTTTAGTGAAATAAGCTGGACACTGAAAAACAAATACGACACATTCTCCCCTATGTGTAGGAGCTAAATTTCTAAATCAAAAAAAAATAAAATAAAAATGAAAGAAATGCTTGTGTGTATCAGTTTCACTACAAATACAATGTTTTATCACAAAAAAATGTAAAGAATATAATAAGTTGCAGCCAAAGGTTAGAAGAGGTGCAGGAGTGGAAGGGGTGGAAAGAGGATGGTTAAACAGAACAGAAGTGCAGTTGGATATCAGGAATCACTTCTGATGTTATATACCAGAATAGGAGAACTATGGTTGATAACAATTAATTAAATTTTTACAAAAAGCTAATGGGGGGATTGAGTGTTCCCAACACAAAGAAATTATATATGTTTAAAGTAATAGATATGCCAATTACCCTGATCTGATCATTACACATTTTATACATGTAGTGAAATGTCACACTCTACCCCTTAAGTATAAAATTATTATGTGTCAGTTATAAATAAAATATATAGTAGTAAATATCCTCTTTTAGTGTTTGACTTGGTTTTTCACTGCCTTAATTGTATCTTTAAGGAATTAAAATTCTTAATTTTATCCTCTCTCTTTTGTGATTTTGTATCCTATATAAGAAATTTTTGTCTGTTCCAAGGTGGTAAAGATAATCCATTGTCTAACATTTTACAATAGGATATGCCTTCCAACTGGTATGAAATTTTGTTAGGATGCAAGTAAAGATCAAATGTCACTGTTGTTCCCACGTGAATTTCTAATCAACCCAGCAATGTACACAGGAGAGATCATCTGTTAGCCAGTTCTTTGGAATACTGCTTCTGTAATAAATCAAGTGTCCAGTATGTACAGGCCTCTGTTTTTATGAATCTTATCCAACAATAAACAACTAAACTTCTCTTAATTTTTGCTGTTTGAAAGAGATATCCTCCAGAACATTCTTTACTATTCCTGGCTCTTGTCTATTTCCACAAACATTTTAGAAACAGTTTGCTAATTTCCACAAAAAACACCTAGTGATGTGTAGATGGAACAACTCCTGCATCTCAGTTATCATGTTTCCTGCTAGTGTTTTGTTAGACCCACCAGATGAATTCCTAATTTTAACTGTTGCACTTTTTCAATTCTAAAACAGTCATTTGGTTCTTTCTACTAATTATAATTTTCATTGAAATCCTCCATATTTTAACCTATTTTGTCCACCTTTTTCCTGTTTTCTTAGACATATTACTCAGCAACTTTTAACTATAAACTATATTACTTTAAACTATGATAACTGATTCACTCAAGCATGTTTTCTGTTATGACTTTTCTTTTTGTTCTTTGCACTATATTTTTTTCATTTATTTTTATTTTTCTTTACTTATTTGAGAGGCAGGAAGAGTGTGTGTGTGCAAGTGTGAACTCCTATCCATTGGTTCACTCCTCAAACACACAAAAACCAAAACTGGGTTGGGGACAAAGCCAGGAGACAAGAATTCAATCCAGGTTTCCCACGTGGGTGGCAGAAACTGAATTACTTGAGCCATCATCATGGCCTCCCATGCTCTGCATTAGCAGGAATCTGGAATCGGGAGCTAGAGCCATGGATCAAATTCAGGCACTGCAGCATGGAAGGCAGGTCTCTCAACAGGTTTCAACCTCTAGCCCAAATACCTGCCCCTTTTCCCTACCACGTTAACATGCATAGTAAGTTTGTACTGGCTACCTAGCACTGTAAATGAAGTACTGTGCAGCCTCTGCATGATATTATAAATTTCTCGGAAAAAAGGATCAAGATTTTATGTTTAGTCATTGTGGGTTTTTTCATTCCTTTGTGCTTGTTTGGTTTTAGTTGCTATTTTATTTTGTTTTACAGGTAGGCAGAATGCCAGCAGATCATTTGATCCTGCCAAGCCTTTGTTTGGGGTTTTATGAGAACTAGCTACTTCATTTTCCTTCTAGAATTGGTGTGCATCACAAACACATCAAGCATATCCTTTGCCTTGGAGTGTGGCCATGATACTCAGAGGCTTAAGATATCAACACAAAACCCAGAGCACATGCCATGATGTTTGTCTTGGGACATGTGAACTTGAATCTGTTTCTTCCAAGCACCTCATTATTGCTGAAATCTCTACTCAGCTCTCCAGCTTTCAATTGCCATTTTCTACTGGGTTCCTGTGAGACATATCCCAAACACGGCAGCTTACAGAGTACATCAACATCAGGGGAGCTGTGTACAGATGTTTGAGTTCCTTCTCTGTGCCTATACTCAATGGGATTTTACCCTTTCTGGGGCACTGTCCAGCTCCTTCGTGGTGCTAGACTCTGACCTCTGTGAAAAGATTGTAAAACTGCCATGCTCTGATTCATTTCCAAATAGAGGGTTTGCAGGTGTAGCAATTTCCCATCCCCAACTGTGTAGATTTAATGAACCAGTTTATTCACAAGTAACACTGACATCCCCTGTCATTTTTACTTTCTCAGTTTCTTTATTAATTGGAACAGGACCTGAGCTAAAAAAAAATACCTAGAGTCATGCAATTTTAAAACTATAAAGAATCATGTAGGATTTTCCATTATAACACCTTAATTTTAAATATGAGAAAAATAAGCCACATCTAAAGATTAAATAATCCATTCAAAATGCTTAATGCCTTATTAAATTACCTCCTACTTTCAAAGCTTTATATGGACCCTCTTTCATTGGGCTACACCTAACCATAAGTCTTTGTTTTCCTTTTCTAATAAAGCCTCACAAATTCATCATGACTTTTTCTAGTTACTACCACGAAGAGATTATTTTACATTTTTACTGCACTTATCTCTGTAAGTATGATGGTTGCTTCAACAAATTTTGATGTTATCCTTACTGCTCTCCCTATTCTTGAAATGACAGTAATAAGGATTTCTTCTCCTGCTGAATCCAAGAGAACATTCACCTCATTAGCTCAGGAAACACTATCACCACCTAATTCATTCAGTAGTAGAGACAAGAATAGATAGTCTATAACTTCACTCCGTAAACAAGGTCTCAAGCCATTAAAAACATGAAACAAACAGCAATACATTTATCTATGTGTTTGCTGCTTTGGAATTAATGCCTAACAAAACTTATGCAATGGTAACTGCCACAAAGAAGTAGTTTTCATTTTTCTTTGTAATAGAAAACTTAGCCTGTGAATTCATTCTCCTCCTCACAAAAACTTAGCTATTGTTAGAAGGGAAACCATAATTCTTCTCACGAAAATATTGATGAGATCAAGTCAGCTAAAGTAAAGTTAATGTCTCCTCTAAGCTTAAAAGAATGATTCCTTTCTATCTGATATCCATAGGTAAGACATCTCCTAATGAACTATAAAATAGAATTTATAGATAAAACTGCTAAATGTAGATCAAAACCTATTTTTTTTCCATCCTGACCATACAACTAGGTGAAATTTACCAGTCTGCATTATAGTTACATGTCATTGTTTTCTAGTTGCTGTGTGATTGATTCAGTGGAGTATGGTCAATTCCCCATATACCAGCTGAATTTAGAAGGAGACAGGGAATGAAAGGTGGTGGACCCTTATGTTAGACAATGCCCTGCCAGTGTCAAGCAGCACTGGACTAGGCAATTTAAAATTCATGTGCATTATCTGATTTCATTAGTATATAGGATTACAACTGTTTTTTGTTCTTATATCACCAAAGTTTTCAAATTCATTGTTAATTTTAAAAATATATAAAGTATTTAGTTTTGTAATCATAATCATATCATTCACAAATAATGCTATTTTTCTTTTTGTAATCTATATCACTTTTAATTTCTTGATGCATTGCATGAAATTGTCCCCAGTAAAACATGGAACAGAAATGGTGGTAGCTAACATCTTGTTTTAGCTCAATAGCCAAAGAAAAGTTTTCAACAGCTTGTTTGAAATAGGAATTTTTAGGTGTACTTCATCAGATTAAGGAAGATTTCCTTTCTCATGAATAAATGCTGTATTTAATCAAATGCTTCACTGTATTTATTTGACTTTGTGTTTTCCTTTATTTTATTAATGTGATGAGTTACATTAATTGATTTTATATTATTAAATGAACTTCACATTCCTGGAATAAAATTGGCTTAACTGGGCGGAGCAAAGGTGGTGGAATAGTGAGGGCATGCACCGACAGTCCAAAAAAAGATAGTTTAATAAAAGTGGAGTTACGGTAGCCTCAGGAAAAGGATCAGGGAAAAACTGCAGAGGAAACTCTGCCAGATCTAGTGGCTGTGAATCTGAGGACCTAAGGGGAGAGCAAGGTCGCCCACCGCGTGGAAGCTGAGCCATGGGAGCCACCAGGGCTGCCGAACCCGCTGGAACTGCAGTCTGCGTGCCAGCACTGGAAAGGTTGGTGAGACAAAAACCCGAGACATTGGAGGGGAAAGGCAGAAAGAGCCTGCAGAGAATGAGGCCTGAAACCCCATTGAGGAAAGTTCACCAGGCTGGCTGGAGGAGAGAAAAAATCAAATAAATAAGGGGAACCGGCACAGACATTTAGCCTCTCTCTCCACTCACCTTACAAAGCCCAGAAGAAAAAGGGCAGGCGCCATTTTACATAAGTAAAGCAGTGCAAGATTTTGCATATGTAAAGCGGGTGTCCCTCATTAGCCAAGCAGAAAAACCACTCTGGTAAGCAAACTAATACCCACAGGGGCCAGATTTCAAACATCAACTACTCTCAATTCCACTCAGTTGTGTGGAATTACTTCCCAACTGAGTCAAAAAAAAAAAAAAGAGAGAGAGAGCGAGCGCGAGAGCGAACAAGAGAACAATCAGGGTGAATCACCTTTGGCACACCCTTAACCCTGAAGAACCAGAGCTCTCTGGCCACACCCATCACAGCCTCTAAGGATCCATCAAAAGCAGACAGTCCTCTTAATCTAGAGTCACAGTATAATGAGAAAAAAACAAAGAATATCTCCAATATGCCAAAGAAACGCAAAAACCGAGGTAACAAGAACAAGGAAGACACTATGAGGCCCCCAAATGAAATAGACACCCCAATCAAGATTATGAAGATGATGAGATAGAAGAAATGCAAGAAGCAGATCTCAAAAAATTGATAAGAACATTAAGAAGTTCTCAAAAACAAATTCTCAAACTACAGAAATCCTTAATGGACAAGACAGAAAATCTCTCTCGTGAAAATGAAATATTAAGGAGGAATCAAAATGAAATGAAACAACTAGTAGAAAATGAAACTGTGATAGTGGCGAGAAATCATAATGAAGTGAAGAATTCAATAGATCAAATGAAAAACACAATACAGAGCCTTAAAAACAGAATGGGTGAAGCAGAAGAGAGAATATCGACTTAGAAGACAGAGCACAGGAAAATATACAATCAAACCAAAGAAAAGAAGAGGAAATTAGAAATCTAAAACATACTGTCGGGAATCTTCAGGATACTATTAAAAAACCCAACAATCGGTTCCAGGAGTTCCTGAAGGCATGGAGAGGGAGAAAGGATTAGAAGGCCTTTTTAGTGAGATATTAGCAGAAAATTTCCCAGGTTTGGAGAAGGACAGAGGCATCCTAGTACAGGAAGCTCATAGAACCTCTAATAAACATGACCAAAAGAGATCCTCACCACGACACATTGTAATCAAACTCTCCACAGTGAAACATAATGAAAAGATGCTAAAATGTGCAAGAGAGAAACGTCAGATTACTCTCAGAGGATCTCCAATCAGACTCACAGCTGACTTCTCATCAGAAACCCTACTAGTTAGGAGGGAATGGCAAGATATAGCCCAGGTACTAAGAGAGAAAAACTGCCAGCCCAGAATATTATATCCTGCAAAGCTATCATTTGTGAATGAAGGTGAAATAAAGACCTTTCACAACAAACAGAAATTGAAAGAATTTGTCGCCACTCGTCCAGCCCTGCAAAAGATGCTTCAAGATGTGTTACACACAGAAACACGGTCATCAATATGAAAGAAGGTAAATGAAGGAAATCTCACAGAAAAGAATCACAGGAAGTTCAAAACATATATCAGAAAATATCTTTGGCAAATGGAAGGGCAAAGCTACTACTTATCAATAGTCACATTGAACGTTGATGGCTTGAACTGTCCAGTTAAAAGACACCGATTGGCTGATTGGCATAAGGAACAAAACCCATCTATTTGCTGCTTACAAGAAACACATCTTTACAATAAAGATCCATACACACTGAAAGTGAAAGGCTGGAAAAAGATATACCATGCCAACAGAAAAGAAAAAAGAGCAGGCGTAGCCATCTTAATATCAGACAACATAAACTTTACCACAAAAACTGTTAGGAGAGACAAAGAGGGGCACTATATAATGATTAAGGGATCAATTCAACAGGAAGATATAACAATTATCAATGTATATGCACCTAATTACAAGGCACCGGTTTATTTAAAAGATTTGTTAAGGGACTCAAAGGGAGACTTAGACCCCAATACAATAGTACTGGGGGACTTCAATACTCCACTCTCAGAAATAGACAAATCAACAGGACAGATCAACAAGGATACAGTAGATTTAAACGACACAATAGTCCAAATGGATCTAACAGATATCTACAGAACTTTTCATCCTACACATAAAGCATTTACATTCTTCTCAGCAGTACATGGAACCTGCTCTAGGATTGACCACATACTAGGCCATAAAGCAAGTCTCAGCAAATTCAAAAGAATTAGAATCATACCATGCAGCTTCTCAACTATATAGGAATGAAGTTGGAAATTAGCAACTCAGGAATCCCTAGAGCATACGCAAACGCATGGAGATTGAACAACATGCTCCTGAATGAACAATGGGTCATAGAAGAAATTAAAAGAGAAATCAAAAAGTTTCTGGAAGTAAATGAGGATAACAGCACAACACAACAAAACTTATGGGATACAGCAAAAGCAGTATTTAGAGGCAAGTTTATATCAATAGGTGCCTACATCAAAAAATTGGAAAGGCACCAAATAGATGAGCTTTCAATGCATCTCAAGGATCTAGAAAAACTGCAGCAAATCAGACCCAAATCTAGTAGGAGAAGAGAAATAATTAAAATCAGAGAAGAAATCAACAGGACCGAATCCAAAAAAAACATTACAAAAAATCAGCCAAACGAGGAGTTGGTTTTTTGAAAAAATAAACAAAATTGACACCCCATTGGCCCAACTAACTAAATCAAGAAGAGAAAAGACCCAAATCAATAAAATCAGAGATGAAAAAGGAAACAACAGACACCACAGAAATAAAAAGAATCATCAGAAATTACTAAAAGGACCTGTATGCCAGCAAACAGGGAAACCTATCAGAAATGGATAGATTCCTGGACACATGCAACCTACCTAAATTGAACCAGGAAGACATACAAAACCTAAATAGACCCCATAACTGAGACAGAAATTGAAACAGTAATAAAGGCCCTCCCAACAAAGAAAAGCCCAGGACCAGATGGATTCACTGCTGAATTCTACCAGACGTTTAAAGAAGAACTAACTCCAATTCTTCTCAAACTATTCAGAACAATCGAAAAAGAAGGAATCCTCCCAAATTCTTTCTATGAAGCCAGCATCACCTTAATCCCTAAACCTGAAAAACATGCAGTATTGAAAGAGAATTACAGACCAATATCCCTGATGAACATAGATGCAAAAATCCTCAATAAAATTCTGGCCAATAGAATGCAACAACACATCAGATAGATCATCCATCCAGACCAAGTGGGATTTATCCCTGGTAAGCAGGGATGGTTCAACATTCGCAAATCAATCAATGTGATACACCACATTAACAGACTGCAGAAGAAAAACCTTATGATTTTCTCAATAGACGCAGAGAAAGCATTTGATAAAACACAACACCCTTTCATGATGAAAACCCTAGCAAACTGGGTATGGAAGGAACATTCCTCAATACAATCAAAGCAATTTATGAAAAACCCACGGCCAACATCCTATTGAATGGAGAAAACTTGGAAGCATTTCCACTGAGATCTGGTACCAGACAGGGATGCCCACTCTCACCACTGCTATTCAATATAGTTCTGGAAGTTCTAGCCAGAGCTATTAGGCAAGAAAAAGAAATTAAAGGGATACAAATTGGGAAGGAAGAACTCAAACTATCCCTCTTTGCAGATGATATGATTCTTTACTTATGGGACCCAAAGAACTTTCCTAAGAGACTATTGGAAATAGAAGAGTTTGGCAAAATAGCAGGATATAAAATCAATGCACAAAAATCAACAGCCTTTGTATAGACAGGCAATACCATGGCTGAGAAAGAACTTCTAAGATCAATCCCATTCACAATAGCTACAAAAACAATCAAATACCTTGGAATAAACTTAACCAAGGACGTTAAAGATCTCTACAATGAAAATTACAAAATCTTAAAGAAAGAAATAGAAGAAGATACCAAAAAATGGAAAAATCTTCCATGGTCATCGATTGGAAGAATCAACATCATCAAAATGTCCATTCTCACAAAAGCAATTTATACATTCAATGCAATACCAATCAAGATACCGAAGACATTTTTCTAAGATCTGGAAAAAATGATGCTGAAATTCATATGGAGACACAGGAGACCTCGAATAGCTAAAGCAATCTTTTTCAACAAAACAAAGCCGGAGGCATCACAATACCAGATTTCAGGACATACTAAAGGGCAGTTATCGAAACAGCATGGTACTGGTACAGAAACAGATGGATAGACCAATGACACAGAATAGAAACACCACAAATCAATCCAAACATCTACAGCCAACTCATATTTGATCAAGGATCCAAAACCAATCCCTGGAGTAAGGACAGCCTATTCAATAAATGGTGCTGGGAAAACTGTATTTCCACATGCAAAATCATGAAGCAAGACCCCTACCTTTCACCTTACACAAAAATTCACTGAACATGGATTAAAGACTTAAATCAACGACCCGATACCATCAAATTACTAGAGAGCATTAGAAAAACCCTACAAGATATAGGTACCGGCAAAGACTTCTTGGAAAATACCCCAGAACACAGGCAGTCAAAACCAAAATTAACATTTGGGATTGCATCAAATTGAGAAGTTTCTGTACTCAAAAGAAAAAGGAAAGTGAAGAGGCAACCGACAGAATGGGAAAAAATGTTCGCAAACTATGCTACAGATAAAGGGTTGATAACCAGAATCTACAAAGAGATAGAGAAACTCTACAACATCAAAACAAACAACCCACTTAAGAGATGGGCCAAGGACCTCAATAGACATTTTTCAAAAGAGGAAATCCAAAGGGCCAACAGACACATGAAAAAATGTTCAAGATCACTAGCAATCAGGGAAATGCAAATCAAAACCACAATGAGGTTTCACCTCACCCCCGTGAGAATGGCTCACATTCAGAAATCTACCAACAATAGATGCTGGAGAGGATGTGGGGAAAAAGAGACACTAACCCACTGTTGGTGGGAATGCAAACTGGTCAAGCCACTATGGAAGTCAGTCTGGAGATTCCTCAGAAACCTGAAGATAACCCTACCATTCAACCCAGCCATCCCACTCCTTGGAATTTACCCAAAGGAAATTAAATTGGTAACACAAAAGCTGTCTGCACATTAATGTTTATTGCAGCTCAATTCACAATAGCTAAGACCTGGAACCAACCCAAGCGCACATCAACAGTAGACTTGGATAAAGAAATTATGGGACATGTACTCTATAGAATACTATACAGCAGTCAAAAACAACGAAACCCAGTCATTTGCAACAAGATGGAGGAATTTGGAAAACATCATGCTGAGTGAATGAAGCCAGTCCCAAAGGGACAATTATCATATGTTCTCCCTGATCGGCGACAACTAACTGAGCACCAAAAGGAAAACTTGTTGAAGTGAAATGGACACTATGAGAAACAGTGACTTGATCAGCTCTTGTCCTGACTGTTGATGTACAATGTAATACTTTATCCCTTTTAGTATTTTTTTTGTTCTAGTACTATTGGTTGAACTCTGTAATTAACACACAATTATTCTTAGGTGTTTAAATTTTAACTGAAAAGTGATCCCTGTTAGGAATCTGGAAAGCATTATGCTGAGTGAAATAAGCCTGTCCCAAAGGGACAAATACCATATGTTCTCCCTGATCGGTGACAACTAACTGAGCACCAAAAAGGAAACCTGTTAAAGTGAAATGAACACTATGAGAAACGGTGACTTGATCAGTCCTTGCCCTGACTGTTGATGAACAACTTAACACGTTATCCCTCTTAGTATTTTTTTTTATTTATTCTACTTAATACTTTTGGTTGAATACTGTAATCAATACATAGTTATTCTCAAGTGTTGAAACTTAACTGAAAAGTGATCGCTGTTAAATAAAAGAGTGGGAATAAGAGAGGGAAGAGATGTGCAATTCGGGACATGCTCAAGCTGACTTACCTCAAACGGTAAAGTTAGAAACATACCAGGGGATTCCAATTCAATCCCATCAAGGTGGCATGTACCAATGCCATCTCACTAGTCCCAGAGTTCAATTTCTGTTCACAATTGATCATTGTCGCTCCCCATCTTCGTGGAGGAACAACACAGGACCCTGCGTTGTTCTTTGGTCTGCTCGGCCCTCCCCGGGTTTGCTGCTGGTTCTTCCCGGGTTGGCTACCGTCCCTTCCACCTCCGTGGAAGGGCGGTTCCCCCTGCCACATTCCCCACTTCTGCGGGGGAGCGGCACACCACCGGCCGGCTCTCTCGGGGGCTGCACAGGTGTTCCTTCAGATAGATGTTCCCCTTAGATGTTCCTGGTGCATGCCGTCTCTCTCCTCCTTTATAGTCCTCCTCTGCCAATCCTAACTCGGCTGCCCACACGCCGAGTACGCTGCTCTCCTCCAATCAGGAGCAGGATCAGCTCCTGGAGGTCATCACTCAAGTTGGCAAGAGGCAGCTGCGTAGAAGCTGTTTACTCCTCTCCCAGCGCCATATTGTGGGAGAGCAGATGCATAGAATAAGTCTTAATTCCAGTAACTTAGTCTAGTCCGAGTTGCTCCCAGTTGCTCCCCACAATCATAATGATAGGACTAAGAGCCAAAGGGAGCACATAAACAAGACTAGTGTCTGAAAATACTAGCTGATAGAATAAAAAAGAGAGAGAATGATCCAACATGGGAAGCGAGATACACAGCAGACCCATAGAATGGCAGATGTCCTGAACAGCACTCTGGCCTCAGAATCAGCCCTTAAGGCATGCGGATCTGGCTGAAAAGCCCATGAGAGTATTTCAGGCATGGAAAGCCAAGACACTCTGGCAAAACAAACAAAAAAAAACAACAACAACAACAACAACAAAAAACACCCTACATGAAAGATCTCCGCGAGTGAGATCCCAGTGAAAAGAACAGGTCATCAAAGGAGGAGGTACCTTTCTCTGAAGGGAGGAGAGAACGTCCACTTTGACTACGACCTTGTCTAAATATGATCAGAGTCAGTGAACTCAGGGGGCTTCCATAGCCTTGGCAGCTCATGACAAGAGCCTAGGGTGATTACTGATGCCATAAACAAGAGTGTCAATTTGTTAAGTCAACAACAGGAGTCACTGTGCACTTACTCCTCATGTAGGATCTCTGTCCTTAATGTGCTGTACATTGTGATTTAATGCTATAACTAGTACTCAAACAGTATTTTTCACTGTGTGTTTCTATGTGGGTGCAAACTGTTGAAGTATTTACTTAATATATGCTAAACTGATCTTCTGTATATAAAGAGAATTGAAAATGAATCTTGATGTGCATGGAAGGGGGGAGGGAGAGGGAAAGGGGAGGGTTGCGGGTGGGAGGGAAGTTATGGTGGGGAAAATGCCATTGTAATCTATAAGCTGTACTTTGGAAATTTATATTCATTAAATAAGTTTAAAAAATTGGCTTAACTGAACGCACACACACACACACACCCCACATATATGTGTTTTGTGTATACATATACATTATATATGTGTATATACATTATATATATATATATATATATAATTCCTTAAGAATCATTTGTAAGGCTGGATAACTGGTGACAAATTTGTTTAATTTCTGTTTGTTACAGAAGGTCTTTATTTCACCTTCATTTATAAACAAGAGCTTTGCTGAGTACAATATTCTGGGTTGACATCTTTTTCTTTTAGGACTTAGACTACATCTCTCCATTCTTTATATTTTATTGTTAAAAGTTTGACTACAATGTATCATAGTGAAGCTCTTCCTGTTCTTGGATGTCCATTTCTTTCTTTCTGCTATTATTTTCCTGAATTTGCCTTCTAATTCATTCTCTCTTTCCACACTTTCAGGAACTCCAAAGACATGTAGGCTTAGTCATTTGATAATATTTCATAAATCTCAAATGCTATTTTCAGTTTTTCTACTTTTTGTGTGTGTCCCTCGGATATTTCCAAGGACTTTCCTCTAACACACTCTTTCTTCTGCCTTACCAAGTGTGTTGCTGAGGCTTTATACTGTATTTACTTTTTGGCATATTGTATTCTTCATTTCTAGTATTTTAGTTTGATTTCTCTTTAATACCATAATCTCTCAGGAAAATTTTTCATCCGTATTGTGTATGGATTTCTTTATCTCATGAATTTGTTTCTCAGTGGTTCTGAGTAATTTTATGATCATTCATTTGAATTCATTTTCAGGCAATTTCATCAATCCCTTCATCTTCACATTTTAATATTGAAGTATTATGTTCCTTTTGGGGAGTCATGTTCTTTTCCTTGTTGTTTCTTGTATTTCCGCATTTATCTTTAGGCATTTGTAGAAATAATTGTTGGTTTTCTCCTCTAATGGATTTTCTCTTTCAACTATGCCTCTGTGTCTTGGTGGAGTGTCTGCTCCTTCAGTGGATATCCAGAGGCATATGCTGGATGCAGCCAGGGACCTCTGGCTCAGTACTCAAGGGTGGGGCAAGAATCCAGGGTTAATACCCAAGTTAGTCATTGTAGATTTCCTCTATTGTCAGCAGAGGAAGGGTATGACTACATCTGTTGGCATAATCACAACCTTATCTCCTCTCTTGCAAGATGATCAATGCCCAGGGTTTGCCCACAGTGGGTATAAACCCAACCTACTAAAGTGCATGAACCACACAAAGAATCCATGCAGTCCTCACTGTGAGCACAGAACCCTCTTCAGTGGCTCACCTCAAGCAGACAGGGAGCACTGAGCCTCTGACACTAGGCACAGTGACAGCCCAGAGACCCAGCTACACCCAACACCCTATCATGCAGTCACAGAATCCCCACAGGCACAGTGCACAAGGTTTCCACAGTCATGTGGTGCAGAGGACTCTCAGCCCCATGAGCTTTCACAGAGAGAGAAAGACATTCCCCAAGTCAGCTGCTTGTGGGTGTTCTGCCTTGGCAGTTTGAGCCTTAGAACCTGTGACAGGATCAGGGGATGGAAGCACTTCACAGTCGTAAGGGGATGTCCAGGCCCCTGCCAACCCTCCTAGTCAAACTCAAAGTCAGTGGGGAATGTGGATTTCTCCCTCTGGTCACATCCCCTGGTCACACATGCACTGGAACTACTGCAGCCTCTACTGGTATCAAGACGCTGCCTTATCCTTGCTGGTTACCAGACACCTTGTCGGGGAATAGGGGGAAAGAAACGTGCTTTTCCCTTACTGGGTTAGGTGGGTACCCTGCTTCCTGCTAGGGCTCCAGGCTAGACTCAAAGTCAGGGTTGTCTGCAAGATTCTCCCTCATGCAATATCCCCAATGCACAGGCTGCTGCAGCCCACTCTCATGTTGTTCTCAGCAGCTGGCATCTCCTCTGTCCCCCAGTTGTGGGAGTTGTGGGTGGCATCCCTGCTCTCTGCCACATGTCCACACTTTCCACGCTGCTCCATGGCATCCCTCTCCTTTCTGTAGAATTTCCACTGCAAGCTTCTCTCTAACTCTCCCCTGGAAATATACTTCCACCACTTTTCTTATGTTATTTTCCCCTAGCCAAAATCAGCACATTGTTTTCTTATTCAGCCATCTTAGAATTCCCTTAGTATCTTTGATAGAAGATTGCTTAATTTTTCTATTTCTTCTGGTAACAGTTTTAAAAGTTCAATTTCTTTGACATATATCCATCTGATCTAAATTTTTAATTTATTGGCAAAAGTCATGTGTTATTCATTACATCTTTGCATTATTATATCTGCAACCATCTGTAGTTTGATCTTACCATTTCTACATTATGTTTCACTCATTTTTTTAACAGTCTCATCGAGATTTTATCAATTTTAAACCAGCTTCTGGGATGATTTTCTCTGCTGTGTCCCTTTATTTTATTAATTTCTGCTGCTGCAATTTTTTTTATTTCCTTATTTCTCATTGGGTTCAACTTTCCAACTTTTTGAAAACGATGCCAAGCATACTGTATTTTAGCCCTTTATCATTTCCAATCTGAGTGTCTATGCTAAAAAGAAAAACTGAGAGGCTGGTGCCATGGCTCAATAGGCTAATCCTCCACCTGTGGCGCCGGCACCCTGGGTTCTAGTCCTGGTTGCTCCTCTTCCAGGCCAGCTCTCTGCTGTGGCCCGGGAGTACAGTGGAGGATGGCCCAAGTCCTTGGGCCCTGCACCCCATGGGAGACCAGGTAAAGCACCTGGCTCCTGGCTTCAGATCAGCACAGTGCACCGGCCACAGCGCACCAGCTGCAGTGGCCATTGGAGGGTGAACCAACAGAAAAAAAAAAAAAAAAAGGAAGACCTTTCTCTCTGTCCCTCTCTCTCACTGTCCACTCTGCCTGTCAAAAAAAAAAAAGAAAGAAAGGAAAGAAAAACTGAGAAACACTTGGAATTCCTCTCACAAGCCTGTACCTATGTTTCTTAAATTTGAATCCGATAACACAAATAACTGCAAGATCTTTATGTTTCTATTGTTCACTGTTTCTATTAGATTGCCTTATTTCCTTGTGCTCCTAATCATATTCTTGTAACTGCTAGTCATCATGGTTTTTTGTTTATTTGTTTTGTTTTGAAAGTCAGAGTTAGAGAGAGAGAGAGGTCTTTGATCCACTGGTTTACTTCCCAAGTGGCCAAAATGGCCAGGGCTCGAGCCAGGCCAGGTCAGAAGTGAAAAGCTTCATCTAGGTTTCCCACATGGTGGCAGGGGCCCAAGTACTAGGACCATCTTACACTACTTTTCCCATGCCATTAACAGGAAGCTGGATCAGAACTGGAGCAACCAGACAATGAACTGGTACCCAAATGGAATGCCAGCTTTACAGGCTATGCCCAACGACATTGTAGATACTGTTTTACATTTTACCCAGCTTTTGTAATTATTGTCAGTGGGAGTACTGTTCTGATTTACCTGGTCTGCTCCAGTAAGCACTGTTTGCCTTCACTTATTTAAAAAAAAAGTAAAGTTAATACGTTAAGAATTAATGTGTATTGTACATTTTGGATTTCTCAAACAAGTTCTATTTTAAACATACTAAGTTGAAAAAAATCATTCAAGATATCTTCAAAATCATTAGCAAATGGTGCCAAGATGAGACCTTTGTAATACCCTCTTGTTTCTCAGGCTAGATGGCAAAAATTGTCTAAGTAAAAAAAATCATGCATGATTACTTTGCATCCCCAAATTCCACTTATCTTTTTGATGAAAGCACTTACCCTGCTTGTTGACTTTATCATTTAAAGCACATTATGAAGAAGTTAAGGTCTTGTGTACAGTTAATTATCAGTTCTCCACTTGCCACCCTTAGGCATCCCATGCAAATATCTCAGTACAGAAATAATGTATTTTGTATCCAAATTAAATTTCAAAACAAGTGCTATCACTCTCAACTTTAACCATATTATTGTTTCAAACTCTTTTTCAAAAAAATGATTTATTTATTTGAAAGGAGGAGTGACAGAGAGAGGTAGAGAAAGTGAAAGAGAACTTCCACATACTGGTTCTTCCCCCAAATGTCTGCAATGGTAGGGGCTAGGCCAGGCCAAAGCCAGGATCCCAGAATGCTATCCAGATCTCCCACATGGGAGACAGGGGACCAAGTACTTGGGCCATGATTTGATGCTTTACCAGGAACTTAAGCAGGGAGCCAGATCACAAGCTGAGCAGCAGGGACTCAAATCAGCACTTTGACACGAGATGTTGTCATCACAAGTGGTGGTTTGAGTCACTGAATCACAAGGCCGTCCCCTCGAACTCTCTTAATAATGAAATTTTGGAGCCACAACTATTATCAATTCTTCCTTTTAAATATTTATTTAGGGGCTGGTGCTGTGGTGCAGGGAGTTAATGCACCACTGAAGTGCTGGCATCCCATATGGGTGCCAGTTCTAGTCCCGGCTGCTCCACTTCCAATCCGGCTCTCTGTTGTGGCCTGGGAAAGCAGTAGAAGATGGCCCAAGTCCTTGGGCGCCTGTACCCATGTGGCTCCTGGCTTCAGATCAGCACAGCTCCAGCCATTGCAGCTATCTGAAAAATGAACCATCAGATGGAAGACCTCTCTGTATCTCTCTCTCTCTGCCTCTCCTCTCTCTGTGTAATTCTTTCAAATAAATGAATAAATCTTTAAAAAAAAAAACATTTCTTTAGGGGCTGGCACTGTGGAATAGAAGGTTAAGCTTCCACCTGCAGCATCAGCATCCCATATAGGCACTGGTTCAAGTCTCAGCTGCTCCTCTTCCAATCCATATCTCTGCTTATGGTCTGGAAAAGCAGTAAAAGATGGCCCAAGTGCTTGCACCCCTGCACCCACATGGGAGACCTGGAAAAGGCTCCTGGCTCCTGGCTTTGGAACAACCCATCTCCAGCCATTGCAGCCATTTGGGGAGTGAACTAGCAGATGGAAGACCTCTCTCTTCTACTCTCTCTGTCCCTCTACCTCACCAGGAAATAAATCTTAAAAATATTGATTGACTGAGTTATCTGAAAAGCAGAGTGACACCTCAAGAGAGAGATTTCCGAGCCACTGATTCACTAATAGCCACAGCTGGTCCAGACTCAGGAGCCCAGAACTCCATCCAGACCTCCCATATGGATAGGAGAGGGGAGGGTACTCAGGCCATCATCCACTGCTTTCCTAGGTTCATTAGCAGGGAGACAGATTGGAAGTGGAGAAGCCAGGGTTCAAGCTGGTGCTCCAATTATGGGATGCCAGGATTGCAGGCAACAGCTTAACCTACTGAACCACAGTGCTAGCCCCAACTACTATCAATTCTATGTGGGAAAGTTTCTATTCTATTTCTATTTGCATTCAGAATAGTATGTCTCACTCAAGTGCAGAGTTTTCATAAGAGAAACAAAACTTGTGCCAGTGTTCTAGAAAATCCAACCAGGTCCAGATACAGTAAAGGGAGTAGGGTAAGAAATGTCTCAATAAACTTATTACCAATTTCTGGTCCCAATGTCAAAGGATGTTTTCAAATAAGTTTCTTTCAAAAAGTGGCATCATAATGCTAAACACATCAATCCTGGAGATAAAAATGTACAGATGTCAACTTTATCCAAGCAGAAATAAGGAAAAAACACTTAGCTTCTCTGACATTTATCACAATGCTAATATCAGATACTATCTTTAGTCTAGAAACAACCTTGCAAATTAACAAGATAACTAGAGTTCAAAAGTTCAATGTGTCAAGGCAGAAGTCAACTAGACCTATAACAGGATCATCTTCTCTTAATCCCATGAGTCAGAAAATTAACTCTTTCTGGACACAACCTCTTATTCTATCCCAACTCTTTATTCCATTCATTAAGAAATAGTTATTGGGGGCAGATGTTTTGTCTAGCATTTAAGACACCAGTTAAGAAACCCACATCCTGCATCAGAATGCCTACATTTGATTCCCAGCTCCAACTCCTGACTCTAGTTTCCTACTTCCTACTAATGAAGACTCTGGAAGACAGCGGTGATGGCTCAAGCGGTTGGGTCCCTGCTACATAAACGGTAGACCTACATTGAGGTCCAGCTCCTAGCTTTAGCCTGATGAGCTCAGGCTGTTGAAGGTATTTCAGGTGTGAACCAGTAAATGGGAGCCCTCTCTCTGGCTCTGCCTCTCTGTCTCTCAAATAAGTAAATATTTTTAAAAGACTTTGGATCATCTGTGAATCCAGAATATTCTAAGTACTGAAAAAACTTCAGTAAATAAGACAGACGAGGTTCTTTTGTTCCTATAGCTTATATAATAGCATGTAAGAAAGACAATGAAGGAATAAATAAAGCATTATTATGGACATAAATGTTATAAAGAAAATAAAATGGGAAATGAGAACTAACCAAGATAACACCTGAAAACATTCTCCTTCTCAGAGGTCCTTACGGCTTACCAGTGTAAAATGATTAAATATAAAAGAGGAAACTCCAAAAGTGAAGTTCTTCCAGGGAAAGCATTGAAGAGTTAGTATCTTTCAAGAACTCAAGCACCCAAGAAGAAAATTCTACCACAGGTCACTGCCCTCCCTGCTCTAGTCAAGCCTCCTAGGGACGCTCAATGGAAGGCTTATTCTTTGGAGGCAAGTTTTCACACTGAATTAGGAGCTGAAGAACTTCACAAGGCACAGTATCTTTCCCCAGCAGAGGAAGTTCCCAATGTACCAATTTGCCACACTCCAATGCTTTGTATGTTGGATTTTAGAAAGTGAGACTGCATTTCCCTATAGTAGCAATGATATGATTATAAATTAGCCCCTAAGCAAGTCTGCAAAATCATGCCCAATTTAAAATGCTGTTCATTGACTGTAAATTAGTAATGGAAAACAGACTTCTGTCACACAACTAGGGAATAAATGGGAAAACATATTGAGTGAGAAGTGATTTATCTTGAATGACATTGCATAAAGAAAGATAGGTTTAAGAAGAATAATTAAAAAGGAAGATTTTGAAGCAGTTTTTCTAGTGGATGATAGACTAAGATAATGGATCATATCTACTTTTATTTCATAAACTTTGGCGTCCATTGTTCTTGGTATTGTTGCAATATTTTTATTTCTTGATACATAATCCTCTATGGTTAGAGTTGGTTAACTTAGGGCTCTTCTTAAGGGTGTCAGGCTTTAAGGACACATACAAAGTAATGATAATGAAGGAGTGCGAGAATTCTAAATCAGTAGTCCTTGAGGTTCAGCGTTCTTCAGCATCTCCTGGAGGACTTGCTGCAGTGACTACTGAGGCACATGCCAGAGCTTCTGATAAATAGGTCTAGGGAGAGGCAGAGAATATGTATTTCTAACAAACTCCAGGGTAATGTTGATGACACTAATCCAAGGATAGCACTTTGAAAACCACTGTTCTAGGCCAGCGCTGTGTCTCACTAGGCTAATCCTCCACCTGCAGCGCCGGCACCCTGGGTTCTAGTTCCGGATGGGGCACTGGATTATGTCCTGGTTGCTCCTCTTCCAGGCCAGCTCTCTGCTGTGGCCCGGGAGTGCAGTGGAGTATGGCCCAAGTGCTTGGGCCCTGCACCCGCGTGGGAGACCAGGAGGAAGCACCTGGCTCCTGGCTTCAGATTGGCGCAGCACACCAGCCGTGGCAGCCATTTGGGGGGTGAACCAATGGAAGGAAGATCTTTCTCTATGTTTCTGTCTCTTACTGTCTAACTCTGCCTGTCAAAAAAAGAAAGAAAGAAAACCACTGTTCTAAACACAAAAATGTTAAAGCCAGAAACAAAAGCTGAAATCTTACAGCAGACACTGCTGCTGACCCTGCTAAACTTCGCATGGTTCAGATGTTTGTGCGTGTTATGTTATGGACTTACTGCTATTTACAATTGTGCTTAGCTTGGGAAGGACCCATTTGTGAGGCAGCCTTTCCTAGTATCTCCGAGGCATCTGAGACAGGTAGAGGGATTACTACGATTACTCCTTCTTCCTAGATTTGTGTGAATCTTCTTCCAACATACAAAATAATTTCCAGAGCCTTTCTGGGGGTAATGTTGAAAGTTGACTTACCTCTGTGGTTCACAAACACACTACTTGAAAGGTGTCATTTCAGAGCTAACGCAGCAAATATATATTCTGGGTCTACTAGTTAGAAAATGCTGTATTAATGGGAGATGTGAGAGGGAAGAAAATGATTTAAGCTAAACAAAGACAGCTGTGTTAGCCATGAATAATATAAAAGTATCATCTCTGATAAGGATTGAATGTGGTTGCCTGAAGAATCACGTGTTGGGGGAATGGTCCCCTGTGTGGTAATGGGAGGTTGTGGACCTTTAAGAAGTGGAGCCTTGCTGGCGCCGCGGCTCACTAGGCTAATCCTCTACCTTGCGGCACCGGCATACCGGGTTCTAGTCCCGGTTGGGGCGCCGGATTCTGTCCTGGTTGCTCCTCTTCCAGGCCAGCTCTCTGCTGTGGCCAGGGAGTGCAGTGGAGGATGGCCCAAGTCCTTGGGCCCTGCATCCCATGGGAGACTAGGATAAGTACCTGGCTCCTGCCATCGGATCAGCGCGGTGCGCCGGCCGCAGCATGCCGGCTGCAGCAGCCATTGGATGGTGAACCAACATTAAATGGAGGACCTTTCTCTCTGTCTCTCTCTCTCTCACACTGTCCACTCTGCCTGTCAAAAAAAAAAAAAAAGAAGTGGAGCCTTGGGAAGTTCCTTAGATTAACTAGGGATGCCCTTAGAAGGGATCCAGCAGCTCTCTGGCTTCCTATTTTGAGGTGTGATCTCATCTTCCTCCACATGCTACTAGTGAGGTCCTCACCAGAACCAAAACAGTGGGGCACAACAACTTTGGTCTTTGAACAAAATAAATCTGTTTCCCATATAAAGTTAGCCATAGGTTTTTAATTATAGTAATGCAAAACTGACTAATGCAACATACTTGAGTAACACAGGTAAAGTGCAAGGAGAGTTTAAAGGTGGGAAGGATGCTTCCTTGTGGAGAAACAAGTCTAGAAAAAGGGGTATCTGGCATGACCTTGATCAATATGGAACGTTAGAAGTTTGCAGAACTGAAAGTGAAAGAGAAATGGAAAAAAGGACAATAAGTGTTTAGGAAGAGAGAACTGTGGAGAAAAAGAGTTGAACAGACAAGGATGGGACATTTGAAGGGGAACCACAAGTTCAGGTTGGCTGGAGTACAGATCTCAAGAGGAATAGGCAAGAAAGGTTGGAAAAAGGCTAGTGTTGATCATAGAGCTACTCCATAATAGGCAAGAGGGCAACATAAGCCAAAACATACCCTATAGAATAACGGACTGGTGAGCAGGAAATCTGGGTGTGCTGGGAAAGCTACTATAGTACCTTAGTACCGAAGAAAGCAACAGAGGGAGGTAATGACGAGAAGAAGGACTCAGAGTGTCACGATGGATAACATGAGAGGACCATCATGTTCCCATCTTTCAGGTCAAGGGGAAGACAAAGATGATTCTGATATTTTGAATCTTGGTAACTAGCCAGATTGTAGCATCTCTAAAAGGGGTGTACAAAATCCTCAGAAAAGTTTCAATACTTTGTGATTCCTGTCCTTTTCAGGTGTCGCAAATCCTCACCACAAGAGTAAGACGGAAACTCTGTTAGAAAGTCAGTGTTTCCACTGTACAGTCCCACTGGCCTTGGCCTATAATCTCTGAAGCAAGGGTTATAAAAAAATTTACCTCAGCATACACATACACTTACAAGCATGTAGATATTTTAATAAACAAAGTGTCAAAGAGCATTAGCTAACAAGATTTTCTATCTTGTTTTGTTTCGTTCTTTGAAAATAGTCCTCAGAGTGGCTGCCACTGTGGTATAGGGAATTAAACCCCTGTCTGCAGCTTCAGCTTCCCACATGGGTGCCAGTTTGAGTCTCAGCTGCTCCACTTCCAATCCAGTTCCCGCTGATGTGACTGGGGAAGCAGCAGAAGACGGATCAAGTGCTTGTGCCCCTGCACCTATGTGGGAGACCCATATGAAGCTCTTGGCTCCTGTCTTTGGCCTGGTCCAACCCCGGCTAATGCAGCCATTTGGAGAATGAACCAACAGATGGAAGACTCTTCTTCTTCTCTTCCCCTCTCTCTCTCTCTCTCTCTTACACACACACACACAACACAACACAACACAACACAGTCTCTTTCAAATAAAATAAATAAATCTTTAAAAAATAAAGTAGTCATAACAACAACCAAACGGATTTCGTGGCTCATGGATAGGTTGTATTCCAGAGTCCAATTAATGCTGTCTTAAGCTATAAGATTCAGCAGTCATGTAGGTTGTACAGAAAGGAGAAAAGTACTTCTATCATATGCCAGCAAAAACTATCTTGAACTAATATACTTTTCTTACTTTCCAGAATAATTTAGCTTAGTTCTCTGAAGATGCAAGATGTACAGAAACATCAAGTTTTAACATAATGGACAATTTCAATAAAAAGAAAAAAGGGGTTGTATTTGTGTCTGTTTTAAAAAGATGCTCAAAGAATTAGACACAGTTCATTTGTGTACTTTATGAAAATGTATTACTATATAGGAAATCCTATATTTATAAGCTAATAAATTGAGATGAGAGAGACTAGGCATTCACATTTCAAAGGTAACATTGATGCTATGGGAAAAAATTTCAATAGTTTTAAGCAGAAATAATTCTCCTAATGCATTTAAGTGGCTAATAAAATTAACTAAACACTTGACAGAACTAGGTTAAATGTCATTATTTCCTTTCAGTCAGAAATACAGTTAGAGTATTGTAGTAGGAAAGATATCTCAATTTGTAAAACTGTACCCAACTTGCTGGAAGTACCTCTTGCCTATCAAGATAAGGTGAGGGACATGGTAGCCAGTAATGATAGGGTATGCCTTGTCTGCCAATTAGGCATGACCTGAGGGGCACGTGCTACCTATGCATAAGCTGGAGATAACAGCATTGCCAGCTTTCATTAACCATTACACATCATTTTAATGAGACAGATTCCACATGTGCACTTCCCTGGAGGAGGACTGGGAAAAAGAGGTGCATAGGCTTCTCACAAACCACTCAGGTTCCCTTTATAAGGGAATCAAACCAGACCTAATATGGGCATTGCAACGCATACGACTATACTAATCACTTCCACAGACATGTTCCTCTCACCGCACAAGCAAATGAGTATATTACCCCAGGTGGATAAACCAGATCTCCAAGAAGATAAATAGCTCAATCCTAGCCAATAGCTGGGAAGTAGAGGTGCACTTTGAAGGTAAATTTCCTACAGTGCAAGAGACACTTGTTGTCTGCCACTGATGCAGCAATTGCAGGATGTCAACCCCCTATACAGAGTGCAGGTGTCAGGGATACTGAGAAAGGCATGATTTATAAAGACACTTCATGGGCCAGCGCCACGGCTCACTAGGCTAATCCTCTGCCTTGCGGCACCGGCACACCAAGTTCTAGTCCCAGTCAGGGTGCCAGATTCTGGCCCGGTTGCCCCTCTTCCAGGCCAGCTCTCTGCTGTGGCCTGGGAGTGCAGTGGAGGATGGCCCAAGTACTTGGGCCCTGCACCCCATGGGAGACCAGGAAAAGCACCTGGCTCCTGCAATCGGATCAGCGTGGTGCGCTGGCCGCAGTGCGCCAGCCGCGGCAGCCATTGGAGGGTGAACCAACGGCAAAGGAAGACCTTTCTCTGTCTCTCTCTCTCACTGTCCACTCTGCCTGTCAAAAAAATAAATAAAATAAATTTAAAAAAAGACACTTCATGGAACAATTCTTTACCCACACAGAGAAGGGACAGGGCAAAATCAGCTCCAAGAGCCAGCCTCTCTCCCCTACAATCAGTGAATCACCCTGCAACAGACAAGAGGATATGCACACTTTCTAGGCTTAGGCAAAGGATCCCATTCACTTCCCACTAAGAAAAGATACAGCACAGCAGTAGGACTGCCCAAGTGCCACATGACGCACACACAAGCCTAGACAAGGAAATGTGTTTGAAGCTTGGAACAGGGAATGATATTTCCAAGCAAAGACCTACACACAGCCCAGGCTGTGAGGCTCCTTATCTTTTCAAGGTAATGCAGGCTGATAGCCACTGTTACACGGCCACACTGTGTGTGACGGGCTGCACATGACTGCTCTTCCTAATAGTCTAACTTTCTTAAGTTCCTCCAGTAAGAAAGGCAAGGAAACTGGCACAAGAGCAGGATGATCGGTCTCCAGTGTAGTCCTTCATGGAGCTTTATTCAAAAGGGTAATTGCCTTCAGCATGTCTGTTTGAATATATACTCCACACAGCAGGACAGGCAAGCAAGACCCTTACCTGTACCTCTTCCCAGGTGTTCGGCGGTTGAGACTGTTTTCCTGATTTCTTCCACCCCTGAATCTGCCTACCTCCCCCACATCTCGGTTTGCATTTCTTCCCATCGGTAGCCATGGTAACTCCCAAAGATAAAACACAAGCAGGAGATTCTCACAAGTGTCTTGCATCATGGAATCTTGCCAGCATTTTTCATCAACATGATACTGCATAACACACACACAAAGCAGCATTCTCCTCATTCCTTCCATTCATTTTCCACCCACTTAGTGGCAGCCAAGACTATGTGTAAAGCTTGTAAGATGGCTGTCTGGTACATCTGTATTCATGAGCGTACAGATCAGTCTCTCAATATTTCAAGAAATGCTTGAGCTGAGAACTGTTGGGTTCATTTCACCACACCCTATTAGCCCTTATCTAAGAACCAGGAATTAGCCAAAAATGACCTTTTTGTGTGATGTCCTATTCGCTATTTATCTTAATCACAGGTGTCTGTTTAAATGGTGATGCTCTCGCTGGCTTCCCATATATGATGAATATCCAGTGAAATTCCACCACAATGGAGATCTTCTTCATTTCTTACTAGGTTATGAATGTTGTGAGATGAGAGTGTAATCTGTACCTAAAAACAGTCCTGATCTGATTAATGAATATCTGGTTTCATCCAGATAATAATTGACTGCATGATTCGAAATTAGACATTTAAAAAAACAGTGATCATCTGCCTGGAACATATTAAAACACAGAAGTTTGCACAGATTACTACCGCATGGATGGCAGATATAGATTTGAGAAGTGTGCAAGAATTGCACAATATTTTTAGTTTTGTTAAATTTTAACAATTTGATTTTAACGATTTGATTTAACTGATTTGGCACTAGTGATTGCTGTTTAAAGTTATGGATTTTTATTGCACCAACGGCACTAAAATAACTTTCTAAGAGACTAAATCATAAACATAGCTTACCTCATCAGGATGCAAAAACACAGTGGCCTTATAGTTCCCTGACCTCCTCAATTTTAACAATAGATACTCTGTGAGTGCCTGTTAAGTTATAGGCATTGCTGCTTTGCATAAAACATTTCATGTATTCTTTCCACAACTTTACATGGTAGAGATATAGCTAGTAACATTTTATCATCATTGAAACTGAGATTCAGAGAGATTACATAACTTACTTGAGATTAGCCAAGCAAGGCAGGGGTGGCACACAGGCCAGTGTGTCCCTCACATATCCTTCCTTCCAACCGCATGACAATCAGGCACAGCTTCGGTCATCTGTCAACCTCATAAGCATTTGCAGGTATTCTACTGAATATGAGCCCTCCTTCTGATCACCACATTGCCCATCTTTGTGCTTTTCCATTCAACCTTTTGTTCCCTACTTCCTCTTTGTCATAAGTCATCAGCATTTCAGTACAAATTTCTTCCTTGTCCAGCTATTTCAGCTTTTTGCTCAAGCACACTTTCTTTTATTTTTTTATCTTTTTAGCTTATGGATTACAATGGCTTTTCCCCCCCATAACTTCCCTCCCACCCGCAACCCTCCCCTCTCCCACTCCCTCTTCCCCTTCCATTCACATCAAGATTCATTTTCAATTCTCTTTATATACAGAAGATCAATTTAGTATATATTAAGTAAAGCTTTCAACAGTTTGCACCCACACAGAAACACAAAGTGTAAAATACTGTTTGAGTACTAGTTATAGCATTAAATCACGATGTACAGCACATTAAGGACAGAGATCCTACATGAGAAGTAAGTGCACAGTGATTACTGTTGTTGACTTAACAAATTGGCACTCTTGTGTATGGCGTCAGTAATCACACTAGGCTATTGTAATGAGGTGCCAAGGCCATGGAGGCCTTTTGAGTTTGCCGACTTCGATCTTATGTAGACAAGGTCATAGTCAAAGTGGAAGTTCTCTCCTCCCTTCAGAGAAAGCTACCTCTTTCTTTGATGGCCCGTTCTTTCCACTGGGATCTCACTCGTGGAGATCTTTCATTTAGGTCCTCTTTTTGTTTTTGCCAGAGTGTCTTGGCTTCCCATGCCTGAAACACTCTCATGGGCTCTTCAGCAGATCCAAGTGCCTTAAAGGCTGATTCTGAGACCAAAGCAAGCACACTCTTGATTGCTATAAATCTGCTTCCAATTATTGAACTGTACCCACCTTGGCACCCTTCAACCCTAAGTAAACCCTACACTTAAAGGTCACTCACTAGCAAGGAAGAAAGCCAAGAGCACCAGCGGGTCATTTGCACACAATGCAATGCTAATCAACCTTAGTGTAGTTCTCACTATTTCTTGGTGAGGTTTTGACATCTCAATTTGATTTCCTAGCACATTCCTCAAGTTATTCCTAATCACAGTCCCTCATGACTTTATCTCTGCAACAAGCTCACTTTCCACTGGACTAAAGAGATTCAAGCCCTTTATCATGAAACACAGCTTTCTCCTCTTCCATCTCCATCAGTTTTCCCTCTTCCATTGTAAAGAATATTTCATCTCAGAATCTGTACCAACATGTATCACTGTCTGACAAAGTAAATGACAAAGATAGAAATAATCAACCAAATCCACAATGTGAGGCATTCTATGATAAAAATGTCTTAATTTCTTACACAAATAAGTAAAATAGGAGTAAAGGATTGTAGAGAATAATTGTTAGATAGAAAGAGGCTTCAAATTAACAATATCCAACACAATGGATTGACCATATGTTGATCCTGATTAGAACAAGCTGTATGTTTAAAAAGAAAAAAGAAAGCAATGGAGACAACTGAAGAAAACTAAATAAAGGCTGAGTTATCAGATGATAGTGATTAACTGAAGTTTTGGGTCTAATAATAGCATAGTGGTTATGAAAACAAAGGTCATAACATATAAGTGAAAGACCCATATTTGAAATCTATTCCAAATATTTTAACAACCTTTTTCTGGTGTGTAGAAACGATGAATCAAGCTTTGGAAACTATTAATTATCAAAGCTATGTGATGGGTAGCTAAAAATCATAAATTACTCTTATGTCTATTGGAAAATACACTAAAAACTCTGACAAAACAAATGAAAATCTGTTTTTTTGTTTTTTTTTTATCTTTTATTTAATGAATATAAATTTCCAAAGTACGTCTCATGGGTTACAATGGCTTTCCCCCCCATACCGTCCCTCCCACCCACCACCCTCCCCTTTCCCACTCCCTCTCCCCTTCCATTCACATCAAGATTCATTTTCGATTATCTTAGTATACAGAAGATCAGCTTAGTATACCTTAAGTAAGGATTTCAACAGTTTGTTCCCACACAGAAACATAAAGTGAAAAATAATAGATGATTTTTTTTAAATGATGATGAAATCAGATCAGACCTATTGTCATGTTTAATCCCAGTGAGAGTCAAGTTGGGAATTGATAGTTTCTTTTCTTTTTTTTTTTTTTTTAACAGAAGATCAGTTTAGTGTACATTAAGTAAAGATTTCAACAGTTTGCGCCCCCATAGGAACACAAAGTGAAATATACTGTTTGAGTACCCGTTATAGCATTAAGCCTCAGTGTACAGCACATTAAGGACAGAGATCCTACATGAGGAGTAAGTGCACAGTGACTCCTGTTGTTGACTTTACAAATTGACACTCCTGTTTATGGCATCAGTAATCTCCCTATGCACCAGTCATGAGTTTCCAAGGCTATGGAAGCCCCTTGAGTTCTCCGACTCTTATCTTGTTTAGACAAGGTCATAGTCAAAGTGGAGGTTCTCTCCTCCCTTCAGAGAAAGGCACCTCCCTCTTTGAAGACCTGTTCTTTCCACTGGGATCTCACTCACAGAGATCTTTTTGCCAGAGTGTCTTGGCTTTCCATGCCTGAAATACTCTCATGGGCTTTTCAGCCAGATCCGAGTGCCTTTAGGGCTGATTCTGAGGCCAGAGTGCTATTTAGGACATCTGCCATTCTATGAGTCTGCTGAGTATCTCACTTCCCATGTTGGATCACTCTCCCCTTTATTTATTCTATCGGTTAGTGTTAGCAGATACTAGACTTGTTTATGTGCTCCCTTTGACTCTTAGTCCTTTCATTATGATCAATTGTGAACTGAAATTGATCACTTGGAATAGTGAGATGGCATTGGCACATGCCACCTTGATGGGATTGAATTGGAATCCCCTGGTATGTTTCCAACTCTACCAATTGGGGCAAGTCAGCCCGAGCATGCCCCAAATTATACATCTCTTCCCTCTCTTATTCCCACTCTTATGTTTAACAGGGATCACATTTCAGTTAATTTTCAACACTTAAGAATAACTGTGTGATAATTACAGAATTAAACCAGTCATATTAAGTAGAACAGACAAAAAAAAAAAATACTATGAGGGATAATGTATTAAGTTGTCCATTAGCAGTCAGGGCTATGCTGATCAAGTCACCATTTCTCATAGTGTCCATTTCACTTCAGGAGGTTTCCTTTTTGGTGTTCAGTCAGTTGTCACCGATCAGGGAGAACATATGGTATTTGTCCCTTTGGGACTGGCTTACTTCACTCAGCATGATGTGTTCCAGATTCCTCCATTTTGTTGCAAATGACTGGATTTCGTTGTTTCTTACTGCGGTATAGTATTCTAAAGAATACATATCCCATAATTTCTTTATCCAGTCTACCATTGATGGGCATTTAGGTTGGTTCCAGGTCTTGGCTATTGTGAATTGTGCTGCAATAAACATTAGGGTGCAGACCGCTTTTTTCTTTATCAATTTAAACTCCTTTGGGTAAATTCCAAGGAGTGGGATGGCTGGGTCGAACGGTAGGGTTATATTCAGGTTTCTGAGGAATCTCCAGACTGATTTCCATAGTGGCTTAACCAGTTTGCATTCCCACCAACAGTGGGTTAGTGTCCCTTTTTCCCCACATCCTCGCCAGCATCTGTTGTTGGTAGATTTCTGTATGTGAGCCATTCTAACCGGGGTGAGGTGAAACCTCATTGTGCTTTTGATTTGCATTTCCCTGATTGCTAGTGACCTTGAACATTTTTTCATGTGCCTGTTGGCCATTTGGATTTCCTCTTTTGAAAAATGTCTATTGAAGTCCTTGGCCCATCTCTTAAGTGGGTTGTTGGTTTTGTTTTTGTGGAGTTTCTTGATCTCTTTGTAGATTCTGGTTATTAACCCTTTATCTGTTGCATAGTTTGCAAATATTTTTTCCCATTCTGTCGGTTGTCTCTTCACTCTCCTGACTGTTTCTTTTGCAGTAAAGAAACTTCTCAATTTGATGCAATCCCAATAGTTGATTTTGGCTTTGACTGTCTGTGCCTCCCGGGTCTTTTCCAGAAATTCTTTGCCTGTGCCAATATCTTGAAGGGTTTCTCCAATGTTCTCTAATAACTTAATGGTGTCAGGACGTAGATTTAGGTCTTTAATCCACGTTGAGTGGATTTTTGTGTAAGGTGTAAGGTAGGGGTCTTGCTTCATGCTTCTGCACGTGGAAATCCAGTTTTCCCAGCACCATTTATTGAATAGACTGTCCTTGCTCCAGGGATTAATTTTAGATCCTTGATCAAATATAAGTTGGCTGTAGATGTTTGGGTTGATTTCTGGTGTTTCAATTCTGTTCCATTGGTCTATCCATCTGTTTCTGTACCAGTACCATGCTGTTTTGATTACAACTGCCCTGTAGTATGTCCTGAAGTCTGGTATTGTGATGCCTCCGGCTTTGTTTTTGTTGTACAAGATTGCTTTAGCTATTCGAGGTCTCTTGTGCCTCCATATGAATTTCAGCATCATTTTTTCTAGATCTGCGAAGAAGGTCTTTGGTATCTTGATTGGGATTGCATTGAATCTATAAATTGCTTTTGGGAGAATGGACATTTTGATGATGTTGATTCTTCCAATCCATGAGCATGGAAGATTTTTCCATTTTTTGGTATCCTCTTCTATTTCTTTCTTTAAGGTTTTGTAATTTTCATCGTAGAGATCTTTAACGTCCTTGGTTAAGTTTATTCCAAGGTATTTGATTGTTTTTGTAGCTATTGTGAATGGGATTGATCTTAGCAGTTCTTTCTCAGTCATGGCATTACTTGTGTATACAAAGGCTGTTGATTTTTGTGCATTGATTTTATATCCTGCCACTTTGCCAAACTCCTCTATGAGTTCCAATAGTCTCTTAGTAGAGTTCTTTGGATCCTCTAAGTACAGAATCATATCGTCTGCAAAGAGGGATAGTTTGACTTCTTCCTTCTTGATTTGTATTCCTTTGATTTCTTTTTCTTGTCTGATGGCTCTGGCTAAAACTTCCAGAACTATGTTAAATAGCAGTGGTGAGAGTGGGCATCCCTGCCTGGTGCCAGATTTCAGTGGAAATGCTTCCAACTTTTCCCCATTCAATAGGATGCTGGCTGTGGGTTTTTTATAAATTGCTTTGATTATATTGAGGAATGTTCCTTCTATACCCAATTTGCTTAGAGTTTTCATCATGAAAGGGTGTTGAATTTTATCAAATGCTTTCTCTGCATCAATTGAGATAATCATATGGTTTTTCTTCTGCAGTCTGTTAATGTGGTGAATCACATTGATTGATTTGCGAATGTTGAACCATCCCTGCATACCAGGGATGAATCCCACTTGGTCTGGGTGGATGATTTTCCTGATGTGTTGTTGTATTCTGTTGGCCAGAATTTTATTGAGGATTTTTGCATCTATGTTCATCAGGGATATTGGTCTGTAATTTTCTTTCAGTGCTGCATCTTTCTCTGGCTTAGGGTTTAAGGTGATGCTGGCTTCATAGAAAGAATTTGGGAGGATTCCCTCTTCTTCGATTGTTCTGAATAGTTTGAGAAGAAATGGGATTAGTTCTTCTTTAAATGTCTGGTAGAATTCAGCAGTGAATCCATCTGGTCCTGGGCTTTTCTTTGTTGGGAGGGCCTTTATTACTGTTTCAATTTCTGTTTCAGTTATGGGTCTATTTAGGTTTTCGATGTCTTCATGGTTCAATTTTGGTAGATTGCATGTGTCCAGGAATCTATCCATTTCTGATAGGTTTTCCTGTTTGCTGGCATACAGGTCCTTGTAGTAATTTCTGATGATTCTTTTTATTTCTGTGGTGTCTGTTGTTACGTTTCCTTTTTCATCTCTGATTTTATTGATTTGGGTCTTTTCTCTTCTTTTTTTAGTTAGTTGGGCCAATGGGGTGTCAATTTTGTTTATTTTTTCAAAAAACCAGCTTCTCGCTTGGCTGATTTTTTGTAATGTTTTTTTGGATTCAATCCTGTTAATTTCTTCTCTGGTTTTAATTATTTCTCTTCTCCTACTAGATTTGGGTTTGGTTTGCTGCAGTTTTTCTAGGTCCTTGAGGTGCGCTGAAAGCTCATTTATTTGGTACCTTTCCAATTTCTTGATATAGGCACCTATTGCTATAAATTTGCCTCTCAATACTGCTTTTGCTGTATCCCATAAGTTTTGATATGTTGTGTTGTTGTCTTCATTTACTTCCAGAAAGTTTTTGATTTCTCTTTTGATTTCTTGAATGACCCAGTGTTCATTCAGGAGCATGTTGTTCAGTCTCCATGTGTTTGCATACTTTCTGTGGTTTCCTGAGTTGCTAATTTCCAGCTTCATCCCGCTGTGGTCTGAGAAGCTGCATGGTATGATTCTAATTCTTTTAAATTTGCTGAGATTTGCTTTATGTCCTAGTATGTGATCAATCCTAGAGAAGGTTCCATGCGCTGCTGAGAAGAATGTGAAGTCTGTAGATGTAGGGTTGAAAGTTCTGTAGATATCTGTTAGATCCATTTGGGCAATAGTGTCAATTAAATCTGCTGTTTCCTTGTTGATCTTCTGTCCGGATGATCTGTCTATTTCTGAGAGTGGAGTATTGAAGTCCCCCAGTACTATTGTATTGGAATCTAAATCTCCCTTTAAGTCCCTTAACATATCTTTCAAATAGACCGGTGCCCTGTAATTAGGTGCATATACATTTATAATAGTTACATCTTCCTGTTGAATTGAACCCTTAATCATTATATAGTGTCCCTCTTTGTCTCTCTTAACAGTTTTTGTATTAAAGTTTATTTTGTCTGATATTAATATGGCTACACCTGCTTTTTTTTGGTTTCTGTTGGCATGGAATATCTTTTTCCAACCTTTCACTTTCAGTCTGCATGCCTCTTTGTTAGAGAGATGTGTTTCTTGTAGGCAACAAATAGTTGGGTTGTGTTCTGTGAGCCAGTCAGCTAAACGGTGTCTTTTAACTGAAGAATTCAGACCATTAATGTTCAATGTGACAATTGATACGTAGTGACTTTGCCCTGCCATTTTCCCGGAAATATTTTCTAGTATATGCTTTGAGCTTCCCATGCTCTTTTACTGGTAGGTGTTCTTCCTTTCCCTTCTTTCATATTGATAGCCGTGTTTCTGTGTTTCTGAGTGTAGCACATCTTTAAGTATCTTTTGCAGGGCCGGACGAGTGGCCACAAAGTCTTTCAATTTCTGTTTGCTATGAAAGGTCTTTATTTCACCTTCATTCACAAATGAGAGCTTGGCAGGATATAATATTCTGGGCTGGCAATTTTTCTCTCTTAGCACCTGTGCTATGTCTCGCCATTCCCTCCTAGCTTGTAGGGTTTCTGATGAGAAGTCAGCTGTGAGTCTGATTGGAGATCCTCTGAGAGTAATCTGACGTTTCTCTCTTGCACATTTTAGGATCTTTTCTTTATGTTTCACTGTGGTAAGTTTAATTACCACGTGTCGTGGTGAGGATCTCTTTTGGTCATGTTTATTGGGGGTTCTATGAGCTTCCTGTACTAGGATATCTCTGTCCTTCTCCAAACCTGGAAAGTTCTCTGCTAGTATCTCACTAAAAAGGCCTTCCAATCCTTTCTCTCTCTCCATGCCTTCAGGAACTCCTAGAACTCGAATGTTGGTTTTTTTAATAGTATCCTGTAGATTCCCAACAATATTTTTCAGGTTTCTAATTTCCTCTTCTTTTCTTTGGTTTGACTGTATGTTTTCCTGTGCTCTATCTTCTAAGTCCGATATTCTCTCTTCTGCTTCACCCATTCTGTTTTTAAGGCTTTCTAATGTGTTTGTCATTTGATCTATTGAGCTCTTCATTTCATTTTGATTTCTCTTGACTATTACACTTTCCTGTTCTACTAGTTTCTGAGTTTCATTTTGACTCTTCCTTAAAATTTCATTTTCACGAGAAAGATTTTCAATCTTGTCCATTAAGGATTTCTGTAGTTCAAGGATTTGCTTTTGAAAACTTCTAAATGTTCTTATCATAAATTTTTTGAAATCCGTATCTTGCATTTCTTCTATCTCATCATCTTCATACTCTTGGCTTGGGGTGTTTTGCTTATTTGGAGGCATCATAGTGTCATCGTTGATCTTGCTCCCTCTATTTCTGTGTTTGTTACTCGGCATAGTTAATTCTTCTTGCGTCACTGTGCGCTTTTTTTTTTCTTTTCTTTTTTTTTTTTTTTTTTTTATACTGTGTCCGTGTTAAGTGGACTGCCTGCTGTTGGAGGAGCCTTGGAGGCTTGAGATGGGTGCGGCCTGAGAGCTCTGCCTGGTTCTTCCAGGTTAAGGGTGTGCAAAGGTGACACCCTCAGGTTATGCGTGGTAAATCTCTCTCTTTTTATTTATTTATTTATTTTATTTATTCAGGGGGTAAGTAACACTGCAGGGCAGGGCTGTGCAGAATTGATGGTATTTAGCTTCCAGTCTTTGGCTCCTCTGGACTCCCACTGGGTTGCCTAGGCTACTGAATTGTAGTGACTCAGTTCCTTAACTCTCCCCCACTGATATGTAAATCCAAAGAGGAGGCCTGCTCTTTGTCTCTTGGGAATTCTTCAAGTCTTGCAGGCTTGTAACCTTTGCAAGGTTAGGGGGAAGAGAAACCCCGAAGCTTTTTTTTTTCCTTCTTTCCGGTAGTGAGTTTGCTGCACTTTCCGGCCCCCCTCTAGATTCTGACCCCCGTTTCCCCACCAATGTCTCGGGTTATTGAGCTCACCTCCCCTTCCAGCGCCGATGTGTGGACTCGGAGCCCTGAGCGTCTCAAGTCTCCCCGCTGTTTTCTGTGTGGCGTGCACTCTCCTTGGAGCACTGTCGCGCAGACCCTGGGGCTTCTGCGGCTGGGTCCCGCGACTTTGCTTCCGTGCGGTGGGCGACCTTGTTCTCCCAGTAGGTCGTCCGATTCACGCCTGCTCCATTCAGAAGGGTTTCCCCTGCAATTTTTGTTTGGTTCTATTTTCTGCGGCTACCGTAACTCCCCTTTTATTAAACTAAATTTTCCCGGACTATCGGTGCGCGCCCTCACTATTCCGCCATCTTTGAAAATATGTTTTAAATCATTGCTTAGAAATCATTCTCAAGATGAGCAATTAGCAAAGCAATTTAGACTACACTGGACATGCCCACATCCCATATTGGAGTGTCTGCACTTGAGTTCTATCTTTGCTTCTAAATCCAGCTTCCTGCTAATGTATAACCTTGGAGGGAGCAGGTGGTAGCTCAAATAGTTGGGTCCCTGTCACCCAAGTAGGAGTCACAGACTGAGTTCCTGGCTCCCAGCTTTGTGGGGTTTGTGCAGAAAACCAGTAGATAGAAGATTTCTCTGCTTACAAACAAGTGCAATAAATTTTAGAAGAAAGTAAGTAAATAAAAAAAATCATTCTCTTTCTCTAACATTAAATCTCCCTCTGTTGAGTTGTTCCCCTTCCCTTCACCTTCAGGGATGCCTCTTCAGTCCCAGTAGATACCACTGTTTCCAGAAGCTGAATGATGTATCTTTCCCAGGACCCCCAGATGTGAAGAAAGGAGTGCATCTCACATCTGGCTTTCCAGAATTATACCCACTTACCTCCTCACTTCCCTCTTGCCACCAGCAATCTGGCTTCCGCTGTCATCCCATCTCCAACTTGCAGCTCTAGATTCCTCCTTCTAATCCTCCATTAGCAGGTTCATTTCTCCGACTTTCTACAGTCACCCCTCTCTCCTCTAAATCATTCCATATGTTCAATTTACATGTTAATGACCTCAAAATCCTAGAAAGTAGGTAATCATCGTTACCCCTATTTTAAGTAAGGCTACACTTGAGGCAGAAAAAGGCTGAATAACTAACTGCCTGCAGTCACAGGGCCAGGAGTGGTGAGGCTGGGACCCTACGCGTTGTGACTCCTTTGTCCATACTCCTAAACTTCATGAGGAACAGTGAAAGATGCTCCTTCTGCCCCTCAAGATTGTGTGTGTGATATATAATGGCCCCAAGGACTGAGTCACATTTGGACTTGGCGATTCAGTCTCAGTATTCTTTTTGCCCACAAGAATGACCATTTTTCCACATTAATGGAGCCATCTAATATTCAGCATGGTCAATAAAAATCTTTACAAAGTGAGTTTGGGGTTTAATAAATTAGTCAAGAAAATTATCCCAATAAGAAGAGCTAAGAAACTAAATAGACAAAGCCACCAGTGAATGGGCAAGTACTTTATTCACTGGTGTTCCCTAATGTTGGCATAAATAACTTTGCTCAGATATATAGGACAGTGAAGTACGCTAGAGAATGATATTTTAGCCACAGAAACACTATGCTTCTAAGTCTGGTGATTTTGAATGTAAATCTATCAATCATCACTTCCCTTTCACAAATCTGTTTTTTTCTCTTATTTTTAGTAGCTACCCATCAAAATAAAGCTCACATGCCTTAAGGTGGAACAAAAAGTCTTTCATCATCTAGCCTCTGCTTAACCATCCAGCCGCATCATCGCCACCACTCCTTCATGTATTCTGTACTCTGAGTTTCCCAATAGACTAAGTAGTTCACATCCCTGGGGTTTTGCACTTGCTGTTCTGTTGACCCAGGGCAGCTTCATTTCCAGTGTATATCTTTGAGACTGTGCTGAATCACAATCTCCGAGACCTCTCTGTCTTCTCTGTCTTTTGGACTCTCAGAGTTCTTCCAAACACCCTTAAATTTATCTAACCCTATTGTAATTATTTGTGCCCACATCAATCTATCTACCCTACTGGATTTCAACTTCCTAAAGCATCCATTATGGGGGCTGGTGCTGTGGTGTAGTGGGTAAAGTGCCCACCCGTAGTGCTGGCATCCAAAAATGGATGCTGAATCCCAGGTGCTCTACTTCCAATCCATCTCCCTGTATGGCCTGGGTAAGCAGTAGAGGAAGACCTAAGTCCTTGGGCTGCTGTACCTGCGTGGGAGGCCTGGAAGAAGCTCTTGGCCCCTGGCTTTGGCTCAGCCCAGCTCCAGCCATTGCAGCCATTTAAGGAGTGAACCAGCAGATAGAAAATCTCTCTCTCTCCTCTCTCTCTCTGCCTCTGCCTCTGCCTCTCTGTAACTCTGCCTTTCAAATAAATAAGTAAATCTTTTTTAAAAAATCTTCCATTAAGAAATTTAGTTCTGGGTACAAAATAGACACTCAATTACATACAAGATCTTCTTGACTGAATGAATAAGTTTCATCTCAGTACATGTATGTGGTTCCAACTGAAAAATCATGAGAATCAGGCTCACCATGGCTCACTTGGTTAATCCTCCACCTGTGACACTGGCATCCCATATGGGAGCCGGTTCTAGTCCCGGTTGCTCCTCTTCCAGTCCAGCTCTCTGCTGTGGCCCAGGAAGGCAGTGGAGGATGGCCCAAGTGCTTGGGCCGCTGCACCCACAGGGGGAGACCAGGAAGAAGCACCTGGCTCCTGGCTTCGGATCGGCGCAGTGCCAGCCATAGCGGCCATTTGGGGAGTGAACCAATGGAAGGAAGACCTTTCTCTGTCTCTCTCTCTCACTGTCTATAACTCTACCTGTCAAATAAAACTTAAAGAAAAGAAAAATCATGAGAATGGCATATTTGTTGATCTCATTGTCTTATCTGTTAAATGATTTAGGGTTCAAATAAAATGGAATTCCAAGATCCACCTGATTCAAATCTGCCTAAAATATTAACTATAATGTCTTTTGCCAATTTGTAAAGAAATATGACTTAGTAGCTGATCTTCTGTATATTAAGATAATCGAAAATGAATCTTGATGTGAATGAAAGGGGAGAGGGAGTGGGAAAGGGGAGGGTTGTGGGTGGGAGGGACGGTATGGGGGGGGAAGCCATTGTAACACATGAGTCGTACTTTGGAAATTTATATTCATTAAATAAAAGATAAAAAAAAAGAAATATGACTTAGTAGATTTTAACACATGACACAGACTTGGTAGAAATCAACACATAAAACTGCCACTTGCATTATCAAGTTCATATTATGCTGAGTGATTCAGGTGCTTATGAAAAAGATTTCAAAAACACAGTTGGCCGGCCCTCTGCATCTGTGGGTTCCACATTAAGGGATTCGACCAGTTACATACAGATCATATTCAGGGAGGAAACAGCGCCTAAACTGAAAATGTGGAGCTTTCTTGTCACCATTTAAAGAATTCAATATAAGAGCTGGTGTTGTAGCACAGCTGGTAAAGCTGCTGTTCATGAAGTGGGCATCCCATATAAGCACTGGATTGTGTCCCGATTACTATACTTCTCCGCCAGCTCCCTAGGAAAGCAGCAGAGGATGGACCAAGTGCTTGGGCTCCTGCACCCATGGAGGAGCATCCAGGGAGACCTGGATGAAACTTGTGGCTCCTGGCTTGGCCTGGCCCAGCCCTGGCCACTGTGGCCATTTGGGGCACAAACCAACAGATGGAAGATCTCTCTCTCTCTCTCTCTCTCTCTCTCTCTCTCCCCCCTTATAAATGAAAAAATAAATCTTAAAAAATATGCTCTTTAGAAAAATAATTCAACATAACTGCTTTTGTACACATTTACATAGTATTAGAAATTGTGAGTAATCTAGAGATTTTTAAACTATGCAGGAGGATGTGCACAGGTGCTATGCTAATGCTGTGCCATTTTATACAAAGGACTTGAGAGCGCATCCTTGGATTTTGGTATCTACAAGGGGTCCAAGAATTACTGCCCCAAATATACTAATGAACAACTGTATATGAATGAATCTTACTCTCACACAGAATCATAGTTTATGGTAAGCACTGTTCTTTAACTTCCCTTCATTTGTTATTAATATCAGCTCCACTCAGTGAAACCTGATTGTATTTTTCCTTGTTTTTCTCAGTTTGATAATCTTTAAAGTTTCATATTCTAAATGCTTAGAACCTAAGTACCATTCCTTTAGGATATTTCTCTAGGTCATCTGTGATAAAGCCACTATACACTTTGAGAAAGAGCTGTATCTTTGTACAACCAATATCCTCATATATTATAAATCTTAGAATATAGACCAAGAACTCAATATATATTTATCAAATTTAATTGACATACTTCATCTTCAAGATCTGATATTCAAATTCCTGTTGATATTTCTTGGTTTTATTTTGAGAAGAAGGGGCTTTTCTCAAGGAATATAATCTCTGGATTCTGACCTCTTAAATTGTCTCATAGTTTTTCAAACATATCATTACACTAACAACATATTAGGAAATCATAAAAATATTTCATATTTTTTATTCAATGCCACCAGTAATTGCTTTGACGAAATAAGATATTAACCTTTTATCACATATATTTGCAGAATATTAAACTGTATTCAAGTTTATATTAAGTTTCAATAAATATTACTAGGTTTTATTAACAATTGCCAAGCTGGTGAACCAAGTATTCTGAAAAGAATGTCACTTCTTCATTTGTTAACTTTAAACCAGAGAGTTTCTTTATTCACATTTGTTCTCCCTTTCTTTGGTACATTTTGCCAAATATTAATGACCTGTAGTAAAGACTGGAAAAAGAGGGTGTTTTCTCACACAGAATGATGACCCATATTTGAAAACTCTGAAGTATGTGCAAACATACGGAACTACTAATAAAAAAAATAGTATATTAAAGTCCTCAATTCAACTATAATCCCAGAAAGAAGATAATTAATGCTAAGTGAACTATGAAAAAGAGACAATGTGTAGCTTTCAGAACTCTAATTATAGTCTGTGTCAGGAAAATAAAACTATTTCCAGCACTTTATGTACCTGCTAAAGATACTAAGTGAAATCAGATATATGGCATTCCTCTAGTGGGAAAAAGAAGTCAGTATCCAAGTACTGTGGAAGCACATTAATTAAATTCCAATTTCAATCTGTACTAAAACACTGTTTTCCTGAAGTTGTAAATAATGTGAATTGTTCTAAATAGATTAAGTTCACCACACTACAAGGACAAACAGGAAAGCGGGCATGTAGAGCAATGCATTATTAACTAGCTCATTCAGAAAATAGAAAAAATAGAAAGCATAAGACATAACTAACATCTCTGAAATTCACAGATGAAAATACTAATCTCAGTAGACTTCTCATTTATAAATATATACCAACTCCTTACTATTTATAAAATGTATAAGCATCCCATGTCAAAAGGCCTCAAAGATGCCAGGTTCTGATTGATGGAAAACATATATGCATAAAAATTCATAGTTATGAATCATTATAATGAATCTACAAAATAGCCCTAGAACTAACAAGCGAATTTTGAACAGGATCACAGGATTCAAGATAAACACACAAAAATCTATTTCATTTCTATACTATAGCCATGTTAAAAACCAAACTTCAAAACCAAATATCATTTGAAATTTCTTCAAAGATGAAATGAGGAAGAAAAATATTTATATGAAAACTGCAAAATATTGATGAAAAAAGTAACAAAAAGAATCTACATCTACATAAATGAAAAGACAAATTATTCATGGACTGGAAGATTCAACACAGCAATGATGTAAATCCTTCAAATAATTGATCTATAGCTTTGATGTAATTTCTGTCCAAATCCCAGTAAGATATTGTGAAGTCATGGACAAACTTATTCTGAAATGGATATGCAAAAACATAAACACTAGAATAGCAGAAAGAACACTGAAAAAGAATAAAGTGGGAAATATCATTGACATTTGGACTTAGTTTACAGCTAAGTAAGAGACTGCGATATTGACAGGGGTATAAACACATTGGTCAATGGAAAAGAGAACCAAGAAATAGGCTACCACATATATACTCACAAGACTTTTGAGAAAACTACAAAACTAATTCAGTTAGAAACACTCTTTTCAACAAATGTTGCTGTTGTGACTGGATATCAACAAAAAATTAATTTTTCATCATTATTATCTTCTAATTTAAGATTGAATATTCAATACCACAGTAAAAAATTAAATTATCAATTTAACAATGACATCTAGCAAAAGAAAATAGAAGCAAATGAAATTGTGTATTTTTTTAAAAAAAAAACATTAGTTTTCATTAATATAAAATGAACAGATTCAATGTAGTTCCTATGTACAATGCAAAGAATACTGACCGGCGCCGTGGCTCGCTAGGCTAATCCCCCACCTTGCGGCGCCGGCACACCAGGTTCTAATCCCAGTCGGGGCGCCGGATTCTGTCCCAGTTGCCCCTCTTCCAGGCCAGCTCTCTGCTGTGGCCAGGGAGTGCAGTGGAGGATGGCCCAAGTACTTGGGCCCTGCACCCCATGGGAGACCAGGAGGAAGCACCTGGCTCCTGCCTTCAGATCAGCGCGGTGCGCCGGCCGCAGTGCACTGGCCGTGGCGGCCATTGGAGGGTGAACCAAAGGCAAAGGAAGACCTTTCTCTCTGTCTCTCTCTCTCTCACTGTCCACTCTGCCTGTCAAAAAATTAAAAAAAAAAAAAGAATACAATGACACTTCTCTTCATCCCACCCTCCCTTCCTCTATTGTTTTTTTCTCGTTTAATTTTTGAGATTTTTTTATCTACATTATAGTCCAAGGATTAAAGTTCAACTAAACAAAGATTTCAATAATTAAAAAAGATACCATTCTACAGGAGTATAAACAAGGTCTATAAATAATACCAAATCAAAAGGTGTCTATCTCACTCATATACAGTAAGTATTTTTATACTCTATTAGCTACCACAAATCAGAGAAAACATCTGATATTTGTCTTTTTGAGTCTGGCTCACTTTACTAAGCATACTGCACTCATTGTTTTTTCAATAGTTAGGATTTCATGCTTTTCAAGATTGGGTAATATTCCAGGTTATCTATTCTACATATGGTATTCCACATTTTCTTTATTCAGTCATCAGCTTATAGACATCAGGGTTGATTCCATATTTTAGCTTTTCTGAATTGAGCTGCCATAAACATGGGAGTACAGGTAACTCTTTCACATGTTGGTTTCATTTCCTTTGTGTGTATTCCCAAGAGTGGGATAGCTGGGTCATATAAAAGATCTATTTTTAGTTTTCTGAGGAATCTCCATACTGTATTCCATAATGGCTGTACTAGTTTACATTCCTACCTACAGAGTACAAGGTAACTTTTTCTCCACATTCCTACCATCACTTGCTATTATTTTTTCATTTTTAGATGATAACCATTCTAACTGGAGTGAAGTGATACTTCACAGTATACACTGTGGATTTTATATGTATGGCCAGTGATACTGAGCATTTTTTCATGTGACTTTTGGCCATTTGTATTTTTTCCTTTGAGAGATGCTTATTTATGTCCTTTATCCATTTCTTAACTGGACTGTTTGTTTTGTTGTTCTTGAGTTTCTTGAAATCCTGATGTATTCTGGATACTAATCCTTTATTAGAAGCATAGTTTGCAACCATTTCTTCCATTCTGTCAGTTGCCCATTAACTTTTTTGAGTGCTTCCTTTGCTGTGCAGAAACTTCTTAGCTTGATATAATCCCATTTGTCTATTTTTTCTTTTATTGCCCATGCTTCTGGGTCATTTGCCTATGTTAATGTCTTATACTATTTCCCTATGTTTTCCTCTAGTAAGTTAATGGCATAAGGTAAAAGACTTAGATCCTTGACCCACTATAAGTTGATCTTTATATAGACTGTAAGTGGTCTTGTTGTGATACTTCTGCATGTGAGATCCAATTTTTGCAAAACCATTTGTTGAAGAGGGAATATTTCATCTGGGGGATAATTATAGCTTGTCAAAAGATCAGTTAATTTTAGATGTAAAGATTAATTTCTAGGGTTTCTATTCTGTTACACTGATTCACATATTTATTTTTGTGCCAGTATAAGGCTATTTTAATTATAATGGTTGCATAGTATGTCTTCCAATCTGGTATTGCAATGCTTCTAACTTTTTTTTGTTGTTTAAGATTACTTTGGCTATTTGGGATCTTTTGTGTTTTCATATGAATTTTAGGATCATTAATCCTCAACAAAATACTAGCGAACAAAATCCACCACATCGAAAAGATCATCCATCCAGATCAAAAGGATTGATCCCAGGGATGCAAGGATGGTTCAATATATGCAAATCAATAAACATGATGCATCACATTTTAAAAATGAAGGACAAAAACTATATGATTATCTCAATAGATACTGTGTAACCATTTTATAAAGTACATCATTTCATGATAAAAATTTTGGGTATGGAAGGAATGTATCTCAACAAAATCAACACAATATATGACAAACCCACAGTAAGTATCATATTGAGTGGAGAAAATTAATCCCCGGAGCAAGGACAGTCTCTTATTCAAATGGTAATGGAAAAATCAGATCTCCACATGCAGAAGTACAAAACAAGAAAACAAGACCCCTATCTTACACCTTCTACAAAATTCAACTCAAAATGGATCAAGGATCTAAATCTATGATCTGAAATTATCAAATTACTAGAGGAGAACATTGGGGAAACTCTGAAAGACATGACATAGGCAAAGACTTCTTGGCAAAGACCCCATAAGCACAGACAATTAAAGCCAAAATAGACAAATGGGATTACATTAAGTTGAGAAGCTTCTGTACTGCAAAGGAAACACTCAGCAAAGTGAAGAGGTAACTATCAGAATCAACCCTTAAGGCTTCCTGGTCTGGCTGAAAAGCCTGTGAGAGCATTTCAGGCATGGAAAGCGAAGACTCTGTGGCAAAATGATACCCTACACGGAGGATCTCCGCGAGACTTCAGTGGAAAGAAAGGGTCATCAAAGAAGGATATACTTTTTTCTGAAGGAAGGAGAGAACATCCACTTTGCTTATGGCCGGTCCAAATACCTATGGGATCTATGGTCACAAAAGGCTTCCATAGACTTGGCAGCCCATGGCAAGAGCCTCAGGTGATCACTGACTTAATACGTGTTAATTGTTAAAGGAACAACAGAAGTCACTGTGCACTTATTCCCACGTAGGACCTCCATCCCTAATGAGTTGTACTATGAGAACTGACTGCTCTATATGTTCTGTGTATGTGTGTGGGGGGGTGCAAACTGCTGAAACCTATGCTAAACATGGAGCTGGTCCTCTGTATATAAAATCAAACTAAAAATGAACCATAATGAAGAAGGAGATAGGAGATGGGAGAGAAAGAGGGAGTGGGGGGGGGAGAAGGTGGGTATGGGGGTAAGAACCACTATATTCCTAAAGTTGTATCAATGAAAAAAAATGCTTTCATTAAATAAAAACTTTTAAAAAATAAAAAATAAAGCAATAACATAGCCAATATAAAAAAGTGAAGAAGCAACTGACAGAATGGGAGAAAGCATTTACAACTATGCAACTGATAAATGGTTAATATCTAGAATTATTAATGAGCTCAAGAAACTCAACAAAAACAAAACAAACAATCCAGTTAAGAAATGAGCAGGGGCTGGTGCTATGGCATGGCAGGTAAAGCTGCCACCTACAGTGCCAGCATCACCTATGGCCACTGGTTCAGGTTCTGTCTGCTCTACTTTCCAATCCATCTCATTGCTATAGCATGGGAAAGCAATAGAGGATGACCCAAGTCCTTGGGTCCCTACACCTGCATGGGAGACCCAGAGGAGGTTCCTGAATCCAGGCTTTAGATCAGCACAGCTCCAGCCATTGCAGCTATCTGGGGAGTGAACTAGTGGGTAAAAGACCTCTCTGTCTCTGCCTCTGTCTCTCTGTAACTCTGATTTTCAAATAAATAAAAATTTTTTATAAATTTATTTTTTAAGGAATATAAATTTCATAAGTACTTCAGAAATAGTTATTCTTCTCACCACATCAGCTCTCCACCCACAATCCTACCCCTCCTCTTCCCTCTCCCCTTCCCAATCCCATTGCCCATTAAGATTCATTTTCAATTAACTTTGTATAACGAAGACCAATTCTATACTAAGTAAAGAGTTCAACAGTTTTCACACACACACACACACATGCATAAACAAAACTGTTTGAGAATTGTTTTATATTTAACTCTCAATAAAACTCCTTGAGGACTGAGGTCCCACATGGGGAGTTAGTGCACAGTGACTCCTGTTGTTAATTTAACAATTAACACTCTTATGTATGATGTCAGTGACCACCCGAGGCTCTTGAAATAAGCTGCCAAGGCTATAGAAGCCTTTTGAGTCCACAAAGTCTGTCAGTATTCGGATGAGACCATAAGCAAAGTGGAAGTTCTCTCCTCTCTTTAGATAAAAGTACATCCTTCTTTGATAGCCACTTCTTTCCACTGTAGTCTGACTCACACAGATCCTTCATTTAGAACAGTTTTTGCCACAGTGTCTTGGCTTTCCAAGCCTGAAATGCTCCCACAGGCTCTTCAGCCAGACTAGGAAGCTTTAAGGGGTGATTCTTTTGTTACTTAAAGCAATTGTCATTCTATGAGTCTGCTGTGTGGACTGCTTCCCATGTTGGACACTCTCTCCTTTTTAAAAATTCTATCTATTATTATTATTACCAGACACGTGATCCTATTTATATGATCTCTTTAACACTTAATCCTATCTATATGTTCACTTTAATACTTACTATGATATACACTTTAATAATTAAGATGGCATTTTGACCACCAAGTTTAATGGGATTTGGAGTCCCATGACAAGTTTTTAAACTGAACCCTTAGAAGTAAGTCCGTAGGAATGTATGCAGAATTACACAGCTTTACAGTTACAAATTCCATGGTGGTCCGAGATCATGGCTAGATGTATTTCACCATGGGCACAGTATATAGGCAAAAACCTCCCTTTCAGACCAAACAAAGGGAGAGAAAGCTTTAAAGTAAGGACATAGCTTTCTCATGAGCATTGTCTACCTCATAGAAAAACTACTGACAGAACATGTTTGTGACCATAGACTTCTAGTTCAGGCCACCGAAGATTTGAAGGGGGACTTGAGCACCTCTCTTGACTTGCATCCTCTGGTCTGCTTTAACAAAAAACAGGCGCTAAAGAAAGCTAAGCATAGAAGCAATGTAAGGATAGGTGGCAGGTCAATTAATGGCTGCTTTGCACAGTGATCTGCCATCAAGGAGACCCAACAGGCCAGTCTACTGCATTGTTTTATATGGAAAGCCGGGGCTTCAGCAGATGTCAGTTTGTGAAGAGCCTTGGTAGCTCTGCCAGCCAAGAGTTGGGTGACTGGAAATAGAACTGCCCTGAAGTTGAAGGACTTCAGGTCAGAGCCACGGACCCTGCTGGCTCTAAGCTGAAAAGTCCTTCACTTGGCCCAGCTTCCAAAGTAACCACCACTGCTGAGGGTATGGCCAAGTAGGGTCAGCAACATTGCCAGCAGAACTGGCTGGCCTTTACCCGGCCAGCTCTCCTCCCAGGCCAGCTAGGTAATGGGTACCTTCCCAAGCATCACCTCCCTTAGGCTGTACTCCATGTGAAGAGATAGATAGGTCTGGGCCTCATAACTGACAAGGCCTTAAAGCCCATCAGTTTATTATCAAGCCCCTTCTGTCAGTTTCTATTGGCCTCTTAATCAGAAAACTTATTCATGTCTTAGCACCGTTCTTAGGTCCTCCAATAATGACTCTGTCCTTTGTTCTAGACCCTGTCTATCTCACTTGAGGCCTCATTCCTTTGTAATCAGCCTCTACTCTAACATCATTGGCTCTACACCTAAATAAATAAATCTTAAAAAAAAAAGAAATGGGCAAAGGAATTCAACAGTCATTTTTCAAAAGAGGAAATTCAAATGACCAAAAGACACATGAAAAAATGTTCAGGATTACTAGCCATCAGGGAAATGCAAATCAAAATCACAATGAGGTTTCCACTCATCCCAGTTAGAATGACAGTCATACAGATCAAAAAACAATAAATGCTGGCAAGGATATGGTGAAAAAGGTACCCTAATACACTGTCAGTGGGAATGTAACTAATGCATCCATTGTAGAAGACAGTATGGAGTTTCCTCAGAAATGTAAAAATAATTATACCATATGACCCAACAATCCCACTCCTGGAAATTTACCCAATTGAAATGAAATCTTCATATTAAAGAGTAACCTGCACTCCCATGTTTATTGCAGCTCAATTCAAAATAACTAAGAAATTTATTATTTGATAAAGTAATTGTAGTATGTATATATCTGTACATAATGTATATGCATATATGTAAATGTATAGAATGCTACTCAACTGTAAAAACGGAATGAAATCCTTTTACAACAAAATGGATGCAACTATAAAACCATTATACTTAGTGAAATAAGCCAGTCCCAAAAAGACAAACACTATATGTTTTCCCTGATCTCTGATACCTAATAGAGCACCAAAAATGTAATGTATAGGAGTGAAATTGATATTTTTAGCTCAATGATTGTTTATAGCCCTTGTCTCTATTATTGATGAAGAGTGTTTTTTTCTTCTTACTACATGTGGAACTCTTCATTTAGTATAAAGTTAATCTTAAGAGTATAAAGTAAACTGAATATAAATCATTGTAAAAATGAATAGCAGGAATGAGAGGAAGGAGGAAGAAGGATGGGACCATGGGCAGGAGGGAGGGAAGAATCGGAAGTATCACTATGCTCCTAAATCTGTATATATGAAATACATTAAATTTGTTTACCTTAAAACAGCTTTTTAAATAAATTAATTAATAAATGTGGTGAATAAAACAAATGTAGCAATATGTAATAAAAATTGATTTTTCATACACTGATTGTAGGAAAATAAAAATGGTGCAACCACTCTAGAACAGTTTAGCTGTTTCTCATAAAACTAAACATGCAACTATCACATGACTCAACAATTGCACAATTAAACACTGACCCTTGAGAAATGAAAGCTCTCACTTAGACAACTGCACATAACTTTTGACAGCGGATTAACTAAGTATAACCAATAACTGAAACTGAGAGCAAACAAAATATCTTTTAATAGGTGAATGGTAGGATTTGTTTATGCATAAAGGATATATATTTCCATTTTTATAGTAAAAATGATGAAGCAAAATTTTCTACTTTCTGAGAGAAAGATAAAGTAAGACAAATTCCAATGACTCAATAGTCAGGTAATTGAAGGCAGGGCTCTGTGGGTATTTACAATGACTGTCATGCTGGCTGTATATCATTCATGTTATGCTGGTAGTCTATTACTGGGAAGCATGGAACTAAGGCTGACCAGTTTTCCAGAGAGAATAACTCAGTTCCTTCTAAACAATCTTGGAAGGGAAAAAAGGGAATAGTCAAGTTGTCTTGAGTAGTACAGAACATGAAGGACTTCCAACATCACAGTCAAACTTACAATCCCTGTTCAACATGACACAACATGAAGACGTGCTATTAGGTGGAGCCCGAAAAGAACACACCCTAAGCCAAAGCTTAGTGGAGAGACAGCAGGGTGTATGAAGACAATATATGGGGAGACAATGAGGAAATCAGAAGGATAGAACTTATTTCTTGTTCTCTATTACAGACTGCTGAATCTTTGAAGGGATACTAAACACTTGGGTGCTTAAAGAGGATATTCTACTTGCCTCCAGCACTACTCATGCTCTAACTGTTGCTGTGACAGCAAGAACACTTACTATCACCTTGAAGAATGAGAAGAGCCAAACCGTGTTTAGAAAATAAGCCATATTTTTGTTTTAGAATTTAAGAAAGAAAATATTTTCCCATTTCCCCTGTGAATTATTCTTCCATTTTTAAGCTTCTATTTAGTGAATATATATTTCCAAAGTACAGTATACGGATTACAATGGCTTTGCCCCCTCCCATAACTTCCCTCCCACCTGCACCCCTCTCAACTCCTGCTCCCTCTCCCATTCCATTCGCATCAAGATTCATTTTCAATTATCTTTATATACAGAAGATTGATTTAGTATATATATTAAGTAAAGATTTCATCAGTTTGCACCCACACAGAACATAAAGTGTAAAATACTGTTCCAGTACTAGTTATAGCATTAATTCACATTGGACAATACATTAAGGACAGAAATCTTACATGAGGAGTAAGTACAGAGTGATTCCTGTTGTTGACTTAACAAATTGGCACTCTTGTGTATAGCGTCAGTAATCTCCCTAGGCTCTAGTCATGAGTTGCCAAGGCTATGGAAGCCTTTTGAGTTTGCCGACTTCAATCTTATATAGACAAGGTCATAGTCAAAGTGGAAGTTCTCTCCTCCCTTCAGAGAAAGGTACCTCCTTCTTTGACGGCCCGTTCTTTCTAGTGGGATCTCACTCACAGAGATCTTTTATTTAGGTCCTCTTTCTTTTTTGCCAGAGTAGCTTGGCTTTCCATGCCTGAAATACTCTCATGGGCTCTTCAGCCAAATCCGAATGCCTTAAGGGCTGATTCTGAGGCCAGAGTGCTATTTAGGACATCTGCCATTCTATGAGTCTGCTGTGCATCCCACTTCCCATATTGGATCATTCTCTCCCTTTTTTATTCTATCAGTTAGATTCGCAAACACTAATCTTGTTTGTGCGATCCCTTTGACTCTTAGACCTATCAGTGTGATAAATTGTGAACTGAAATTGATCACTTGGATTAGTGAGATGGCATTGGTACATGCAATCTTGATGGGATTGTATTGGAATCCCCTGGCACATTTCTAACTCCACCATTTGAGGCAAGTCCAATTGAGCATGTCCCAAATTGTACATCTCCTCCCTCTCTTTCTCCCACTCTTATATTTAACAGGGATCATTTTTCAGTTAAATTTCAACACCTAAGAATAAATGTGTGTTCATTACAGAGTTCAACGAATAGTATTAACTAGAACAAAAAAATACCAAAAGGGATAAAGTATTAAATTGTACATCAACAGTCAGGACAAGGGCTGATCAAGTCACTGCTTCTCACAGTGTCCCTTTCACATCAACAGGTTTCCTTTTTTGTGCTTGGTTAGTTGTCACCAATCAGGGAGAACATATGATATTTGTCCCTTTGGGACTGGCTTAATTCACTCAGCATGATGTTTTCCAGATTCCTCCATTTTCTTTCAAATGACCGGGTTTCATTGTTTTTGACTGCTGTGTAGTATTCTATAGAGTACATGTCCCATAATTTCTTTATCCAGTCTACTGTTGATGGGCATTTGTGTTGATTCCAGGTCTTAGCTATTGTGAATTGAGCTGCAATAAACATTAATGTGCAGACAGCTTTTGTGTTTGCCAATTTCATTTCCTTTGGGTAAATTCCAAGGAGTGGGATGGCTGGGTTGAATGGTAGGGTTATCTTCAGGTTTCTGAGGAATCTCCAGACTGACTTCCATAGTGGCTTAACCAGTTTGCATTCCCATCAACAGTGGGTTAGTGTCCCTTTTTCTCCACATCCTCGCCAGCATCTGTTGTTGGTAGATTTCTGAATGTGAGCCATTCTCACCAGGGTGAGGTGAAACCTCATTATGGTTTTGATTTGCATTTCCCTGATTGCTAGTGATCTTGAACATTTTTTCATGTGTCTGTTGGCCATTTGGATTTCCTCTTTTGAAAAATGTCTATTGAGGTTCTTGACCTATCTCTTAAGTGGGTTGTTTGTTTTGATGTTGTGGAGTTTCTTGATTTCTTTATAGATTCTGGTTATTAACCCTTTATCTGTAGCATAGTTTGCGAACATTTTTTCCCATTCTGTCGGTTGCCTCTTCACTTTCCTTTTTCTTTTGAGTACAGAAACTTCTCAATTCGATGCAATCCCAAATCTTAATTTTGGCTTTGCCTATGCTTCCGGGTCTATTCCAAGAAGTCTTTGCCAGTACCTATATCTTGCAGGGTTTCTCCAATGTTCTCTAATAATTTGATGGTGTTGGGTCATAGATTTAAATCCTGAATCCATGTTGACTGGATTTTTGTGTAAGGTGAAAGGTCAGGGTCTTGCTTCATGATTCTAAACGTGGAAATCCAATTTTCCTAGCATCATTTATTGAATAGATTGTCCTTACTCCAGGAATTGGTTTTAGATCCTTGATCAAATATAAGTTAGCTGTAGATGTTTGGATTGATTTGTGGTGTTTCAATTCTGTTCCATTGGTCTATCCATCTGTTTCTGTACCAGTACCATGCTGTTTTGATTACCACTGCCCTGTAGTGAGTCTTGAAATCTGGTATTGTGATGCCTCCGGCTTTGTTTTTGTTGTACAAGATTGCTTTAGCTATTCAAGGTCTCCTGTGTCTCCATATGAATTTCAGCATCATTTTTTCCAGATCTGAGAAGAATGTCTTTGGTATATTGATTGGTATCAGATTGAATCTGTAAATTGCTTTTGGGAGAATGGACATTTTGATGACATTGATTCTTCTAATCCATGAGCATGGAAGATTTTTCCATTTTTAGGTACCTTCTTCTATTTCTTTCTTTAAGATTTTGTAATTCTCATCATAGAGATCTTTAACGTTCTTGGTTAAGTTTATTCCAAGGTATTTGATTGTTTTTGTAGCTATTGTGAATGGGATTGATCTTAGAAGTTCTTTCTCAGCCATGGCATTGCCTGTGTATACAAAGGCTGTTGATTTTTGTACATTGATTTTATATCCTGCTACTTGTATGGTCCTTGGGAAACAGCAGGTGAATTATTCTTCCATTAATCAATCTGTTCTTATCCTTAGGAAAACTCTCATTTTAGAAGTCTTTCCTAGTTAATTGTTCATTTTCAACTCTTTTATTTTTAATGATTGCTCCCTTTCTCCTCATTCCAACTCCAATAAAAATAAAGAAAACTGGTTCTGCCTTTCAAATACATGAAAATATTTTTTAAAAGTTCAATATCTAAGGATTCCACTAAGTTTTGTCAAGCTCATCAATTCCTTTTGTTTGGAGAACTATTATTAAAATGTGATATGCAGAATCTTGACTTCAGCAAAGCATTTGATAAGGACTCTCAAAATTAAATTATGAACAACAGATGAGAATACCATTAGGTAGATTGAAAGTAGGTTTACAAAAATTAGATTTGTGATCCAAGGAGAAAGTAATAGTGATCTGTAATAATTTTCTATAGTTCTGACCTTCTAGGTAAAGTCTAGAAACATTTTTATTATAATAACTACGTTAACACGGGAGAAGGAATGAGGTAAGAGCAGTGCTACTAATATCTATGGAGTAAAGGCCAGATAAACACCCTGTAATGCAGAAAACAGCCCCTACCATATCCCTGCTATCCAAGAAAGAATTACCCAGTCCAAATATACACAGCGCCACTGTAGAAATACTTAAGTTAAATTAAAGAACACATTACAATGAAGCATCATATTATAATTTAATAAAGAACATTATATTAAACTACATTTACATCCTTCGCATACCAACTGTATAAGCCACGTTTAAGAAATTAGAGGACCTTATTTTTGGTCACTTCATTCCATTATAACAGAATCATTTTGTTCCACCTATTCATGCTAAAAGTAAAAACTGATCCAAACAAACTGATTTAACTTCTCTGGGCTTTAGTTTCTTCATTTTTATAAAAGGAGGTTGAATTTGATGGAATTTATGGAAAACTGGAAAATGGCCTTGCAAAAGATATCCACATGCCAATCTGGAAACTTATTGGAAAAGTAATCTTTGCAGATATGATTAACTAAAGATACTGGTATGAATATCATCTTGGATTATCTGTTGAAACCTAAATGTCATCATAAATATTCTAATAAAGGAGAGGCAGAGTGCAACTACACAGAGAGAAGAGAAGGTAACATCAGAATGCAGGCAGAAACTGGAATGAAGCTGTCACAAATCAAGAAATGCTAAAAATCATCAGACTTGGGGGAAAAAAATCAAAGAGGAGATTCTACCCTACAATTTACGGGAGTCATTTCTCTTTTTAAAAACTTTACTCATATAAAGTACATTTTAAAATACTGAAAAAAATCATTAAAGCTATAGTAGTATATAATTTCTACCAATTTGTTTGACAGAGATTTAAAACAATTTGATAAAACACTGTTCTTGCAGCAAACCTGATATATGTGGGCATTTTTTTGTTTTGTTCCGTTTTGTTTTTAGCTACCATGTATTAGGAAGAACATGCAATATCTGTCTTTCTGCATCGGGCTTATTTCACTCAATGTGATGCCCTTTGGTTCCAACTATTTTCCTAAAAATGATAGGAAAATAATTCTTTCCTATAGCAGTCATTTCATGGCCTTGATTTCAGCACAGTAATACCAATTTTAGAACCTTGTACTCCAGGAATATGAGGAAATATATTCCTATTGTTTGAAGCCTCCAGATCTGTGGTAATTGGTTTCAGCATCCAAAGGAAAGTAATGCAGCTTCTTGTGCCAGAAGAGGGATGTTGCTATAATAGATAACTAAAAATGAGGAAGTAAAACTAAGAATTTTGTCATAGAGACCTAAGAATTTTGAGGCATGAGTTAAGCTAAAGAAAATCATCCTCTGGGGGTTGACATTGTGGTGCAATGGTTTAAACTACTTCCTGCAACACTGGCATACCAGACAGGCACCGGTTCAAGTTTTGGCTGCTCCACTTCTGATCCAGCTCCCTGCTAATGCACCTGGGAAAGCAGTGGAATATGGTTCAAGTGCTTGGGCCTCTGCCACCCATATGGGATCCACAAATGGAGTTATAGGGTTCTGGCTTTGGCCTGGCCCAGCCCCAGCTATTGCAGCCATCTGGGAAGTGAACTGGTGGATACAAGATCTCGCCCTCGCCCTCGCCCTCCCCCTCGCCCTCCCCCTCTCCCCCTCCCCCCTCCCTCTCCCCTCTCTCTCTCTCTCAGTAACTCTGTTTTTCAAATAAACAAATAAATCTTTTAATTTTTTTATTTTTTAAATAGTATACAAATGTATTACTTTATAAGGCAATTTGTGTGATTAAACAGCTTGGAAGTGAGAGGTTAGTCTGGATTATTTGAGTGGGCGATAAAGGCAATTACTTGTATTCTTATACAAGAGAAACAGAGTTTGGGTACAAACACACACCAGGAAGGCAATAAGAAGATAAAACATGAAGAGATATAATGGAAGCCTAATAATCCTCATAGCCACTAGAAGCTGGATGAAGCAAGGAATGGAGTCTCCCCTACAACCTCTGCAGAGGGCATGGCCCTGTCTGTATCTTAATTCTGCTATCCAAATTGTGAAGAATAAACTTCTATTGTTGTAAACCACCAAATCTGCAGTAATTTTTACAATACCCACAGGAAGCTAATGCTGATTTTGATACAAGGAGAAAAACCTAGAAATATAGAAGGGGCTTTGGAACTGAATATTGCAAAGGGGTTAAAGAATTTTGAGTCACATGATAGGAAAAAAAAAAAAACAGATCTACTTGACCAGACTATTGATAGAATATAGTGGTTAAAAATGTTGCTGATGAGAGGCCAGTGTTGTGGCACAGTGGATTTCTGCCACTTGTGATGCCAGCATCCCATATGAACGCTGGTTTAAGAACTAGCTGCTCGACTTCCAATCCAACTCCTTGATGATGTAACTGGAAAAGCAAGCAGCAGAAGATGGTCCAAGTACTAGGGTCTCTCTATGCAACAAGGGAGACCCAGATGGGGATCCAGGATCCTGGCTTTGCCCTGGCACAGCCCCAGCCACTGCAGTCATTTGGGGAGTGAACCAGCAGATGGAAGACTCTCTTCCTCTCTCTCTTTCTCAATCTATCCAGATAGCAAATCATGCAAAAACTTCTGAGAATTGCTATTATAAAAGCATGCTTTCAGCCAGCATTGCGGTGTAGCAGGTAAAGCCATTACCTAATATGCTGGCATCCCATATGGGTACCAGTTTGAGTCCTGGCTTATCCACTTCCAATCCAGCTCCCTATTAATGGCCTGGGGAAAGTAGTAGAAGATGGCCAAAGTATGTGGGCCCCTGCTACCCATGTGGGAGACCCGGAAGAAACAACTGACTCCTGGCTTTGGCCTGGCCATCCCAGGCTATTGCGCCCATCCAGCAAGTAAACCAGTGGATGGACAATATCTTTCCCCGTGGCCTCTCTCTCTCCCTCTGCTAACTCTGACTTTCAAACACATAAATCAATACATCTTTTAAAAAAGAAAAAAAGAAAAGCATGCTATTTGTAAGATAAGATGCAGGATGTGAATGGATAACTTGTGGTTAGAATCAGAGAGCTTTAGGCTGTGATTCATGAATCTACTCAATTTGGAAGTCAGGAATAGAGATGAGATTATCCAGGAAATCTCATCTCTGTGGAGGATCTTCATTTCAAATGGTGAGAGTCATCATGAATATATGGGAGACCAATAAGGTCATCTAAATTATAATTCCAGCAGTAGCACTGTAGGTGTGAACTGAAGGATACAGGAACAAGACCAAATAAAAGAAGGAAAGGAGGAAAGGAAACTCACTGAAAAACTAGTCCACGGCAAACATATTCTTCCATTCAACATGAAGGACAGGTTATCCCAAGGAAAGAAGTACAGTTTGTTTAAAGAAGTAGAGAGTCAAGCTAAGGGTCCAGAATCAGAAGCCTGAGACACAGAGCTGTGGTCTGGAGGGCAACATTCCAAGTCACAAAGTGTTTCAGTTAATTTCTCAACAATGTTGAAGTGGATTCATTTCTGAGAGGAGGAGCGCGGTTGGGGCAAGAGGCACGGAGTCACCACACAGACCCCGGGAGTCGGGTGAAAGTGGGCCTGAGGAGAGCAGCCCGCAGACTCATTTATTTGAGTTAGTACAACAGCTTATATAGCCAAGACCAGCCAATCCGGTCAAGGGACGGTCTATGCCCCAACCAATCACAGCCTGTTGCCAGGCAGTTTCCAAAGCCACCCAATCACAGCCTGTTGCCAGTTAGGCTCTTGTTGCCAGGCAGTTTCTGAAACCATTCAATCACGGCCTGCCGTCAGTCAGGCTCTGTTGTCATGTGGTTTCCTCTGTTGCCATGTGGTTTCTGAAGCCATCTAATCACGGCCTGTTGCCAGGCAGTTTCTGTTGTCAGCAGCCATCTTGGCATGACCTTTTCACCTCAGTGGCCATCTTGGCATGAACTTCTCACCTCAGCGGCCATTTTAATATGACCTTTTCACCTCATTCCACCACAACAAAGGATTCTTCTCATGCCTTATTTTGAATTATCTTGGAATGAATGACCCCTCTACTCCTTCAAGTCCCCCCTTTTTTGAAGGAATTATCAGTAACTGCTATCCCATGCCTGTTCCACCTTCACATGTTGGAAGCACACAAGCTGTTTTCTAGTTTCACAGTTCTACAGGCAGACAGGAAATATTCCCTAGATCTTGAAAAGAAGAACTTTCTCTGGATTATTCAGGTGGCTTCTAAATGTAATATGTATCCTTATAAAAGAGAGGCAAGGGGAGTTTGGAGACAGACTCACACCCAGAAGTGAAGCCAATGAGAAGATGAAGCAGGGAAAGGGAAAGAGATGCGGTCACAAACCAAAGATTTCTAACAGCCAGCAGAAGCTGGAAGAGGCATGGAACAAAATTTTTTCATTCAAAGATCCTTCAAAGGGAATGCATCTCTGAGATTTTTGGCCTCCAAAACTGTAATAGAATAAATTTCTATTTTTTAAGGCACCAAGTTTTTGCTAATTTGTTATGGAATTGACAGAAAATAAAATAGTATTATACGATTCTAAAAATAAAATAGGGAGCAGTGATGTAACGACAATGGACCCTTAAAAATTCTGGGTTTTCAAGTGACTGGGTATTCGGGGTCCTGTAACTTAACAAATTCAGAGTAGCCTTAGCTTCACCTAACAGATTAGAATGCAGAATAAGGAAGTCAGTGTCCTGTTTCCCCTTATACTGTTCAGACAACAATATTATACCCAACTCTCTATACTAAAATATGGAAAAGACACTGATATATTGAGCTATGATTAAAGGAAAAATTGCTCAAGAGGTGAGATCCCTTTCATCAGGCGGGAAATAGAACAAGACTATAACACAAGACACTTAAAGATCTGTTCATCTATTGCTAAGCCTCCTCTTTTTCCAAACAATATATAAATGCAAGTGTTTGGCCTAACAGCTAAGATGCAGTTTAAAATGGCTAGTTCTCATCTCAGAGTAACTGAGTTCAATACCTTGACCTAGCTCCTAACTCCGGCCTCCTGCTAATGCAGACCTTAGGAGGCAGCAGTAAGGGCTCGAGTGATTAGGTTCCTGCCACAATTGTGAGAGACCTAGATTTCGTTCTCAGGTTCTACTTCAGTCACAAGCCCAAGACAATTGTAAGCACTGAAGGGGTAAGCCAGTAAATGGGATCAATTGATCTTTCTCTCTCTCTTACACACACACACACACACACACACACACCTGCTTCTCAAATAAAATTTAAATACATATTTGTGCCATTTTTACGTTTATGATAATGTTATCACTCACCACCTAAAGCCCCTGTCTCTGAATGTCCCAGATCTTCTGTGGCATCCCCAATTGCAGAGTCTAGAAACCAGCCCTAAATCTGCGTTTGCCTACTTCCAGAACTAGATCACGACAGCCTACATTCTACTTTCCTGCTACAGTCCCACCAACAAACTCACACTTGCTATTCTGAAACGATAAACTTTTCAACCTTTCCATCTTTCCTGAGTATTCTGGAACTTCAATTTGTAAAACTTGCTGAACCTCTCCATACAAATAAAGATACATGGCAGGAATTGAACTTGGCTGTATTTGTTTCTAACCTCTAACTAAATGTGAATCCTATCCTCCTGAGGGTGTCCTCGGCCAATGTAGAGTGTACTTTTTCTTCCCTTCTGGTATTCTCTAACCAACTAGGTAAACAAAACAGGTCCCAAGGGAAAACCCTGAACTCTCCTCTTTGGCTGTACTTATAAAAGAGAAAAGCAACATGAAAATCAAAGAACCAGTTATTTGAGAACTGTAATATCCAACTACTGGGTCTTTTTAAAAGTTAAATGTGTCTGGAATAGTAAAGTAGTTATGATCTGCTCCCTAGCTGAAAGAGCTTTGTCACTTACCATTCTTTGGGCATGACCCATTACATGCATGGCTTCAACCCATTATATAATTACCTGGGAAAAATCAATTCTTTCCATTGGTTTCCAAGTTATCAACAGGAGTCCAAAAATCTAATATAGTTTCCCCTTTTTAGAAACAGAATGTAGGAAGTAGCCATCAACATGAATGATCATTCCCTATACCCTGCAAAAACACTAAACAATAGAAACTAAAGGGCACACAACCCAAGAAAACTGTATCACAGCCATGTAAACTTTCTTCCACTGAATCTGAAAGACTTATCTGAGCTATATGTGCAAGCAGTTCTAACTTCAATTGTCCAGAAAGAAAAAAATATCATTAAAGCCAGTTTTAACCAACGTGCCAATTTTATTACTGAAACATGCACACAAATCAGCAAAGGTTTATAAAGAATAGTAAAATTATGCAAGTAAATTCAGGATTCTCAAGTTAACTCTAAACTTGCCTTTAAATATTAGAAAATGCAATGCTGTACCATAAGTTTTTTATCTTTTAACCTTATTTCAGAATAATTTTAAACTTACAAAACAAAAATTGTAGAGTTATACAGAGTTAACATGTATCTCATATCCTACTTTCCCCATTATTAATCTCATATTAGTATATTTGTCACATCCATAAACCATACCCAACTTCCACTATTTTTTTATCTGAATTCCCTATTATCTTTCCCGCACCTCCAAGACTCTAGTTATCAACATTCTGTGTTTGTGTTGCAGTTTTTAAGCTTCTACATACTTGCAAACTACTTATCTAAGGATTTAATATTCAGAATAGATATGAAAGTCAAAAACTCAACGACCGAAAACAATCAAGCCAGTTAAGAGATGGGTAAAGGAGATGGTTCTCAACAAGAAGAAATACAAATGCTTACGCAGTATTTGAAAAAATCATCAATATCACTGGTCATCAGGGAAATGTAAATCAAACCTACAACGAAATGTCACCTGTACCCTGTTAGAATGGCTGTTACCCAAAAGACAGAGAGTAACAAATGCTAGTAAGGATGTGGAGAAAGGGGAACTCTTACACACTGTTGGTGGAAATGTAAATTAGCTCAGCCATTGTGGAAAACAGAATGGAGATTTCTTTTATTTATTTATTTGTTTCAAGGGCAGAAGGAGAGAAAGAGAGAATCTTCCACCCACTGGTTCACTCCCTAAATGGCCACAGCAGCTGGGGCTAGGCCAGACTGAAACCAGGAGTCAGGAGCTTTTACTAGGTCTCCCACCTGAGTGGCAGGGGCCCAAGCACTTCCATCTTCCACTGCTTTCCCAGATGCCCTGGCAGGAAGCTGGATAGGAAGTGGAGCAACCAGGACTCGAACAGGCATATGGGATGCCGACACTGTAGCCTGGGCTTTAATCCAGTGAGCCACAGCACCATAGCACCCCAACAGCACACTTTTAAAAGTATGCCCAGCTGGTATATTCAAGTGAGTTTATTAAATAAATTAAGTATAAACTATACAGTTAAAAGTATATTTGACTCCATTCTTGCCAAAAGCTAAATGACTACATCTTCTCTTCATAAAGTAATCTTGCATTCTATATAAATCATTTTCAAACTATGCTGAAAGGGTCCTGAGTAGTCAAACAATAGGCTAGAATCGTCTATGTGATCCTACAGGCCAAGCTTTGGGCAATTACAATGACTTTGCTTGGCAAGCCTCATGCAGTGATGCTGCCATTCCCCACATCAGTCAATGCACTGCCCGCCCCAGAAGGAGCTGCAGACGGGCTCTGCCCCCACTGCCTCTGGCCAAGCTTGTACATGGGTAAGCATTCCTAACCTAGGCACCTCCTTCAAAAACAATCTTATATGGGTGTATATAGTCCAGGAGTCCCAGAAGGAGGGGAAGTGTTAGCCGAAACTATTCAGGAGCCTAAATTTATAAAGTAGCAGGAGCTTTTTGTTTAGAGGCTCCTCAGGAGAAGACAGGCTGCCTCCTCATCTGTGCTGCCAAGCGCTATTGCATGGGGAAGTGGAACACTGAGGGTACCAGCACCAGCACCCTCTTTGTCTTTTCTGACCTTGCGGTTAAATGAATAGCGGCTTGTCACTTTCTGTTTGATTTGTTGTTCTACTTGACCACTTCAACACCTGGCAGCTCTCTAACAGGTCCAAGAGTTCTGTGGATGGCCCTTGATGGTGTCATGAGGAGGGACAGAGAAGTTGGGCACCAACAGGCCTCCTCATCCCCACCAAACACCTACTGGGTTCAATGACAGTAGCTCTGCTTCTACCTTTTTGAATTGTCAGGGTAAGGAGCAAGATTTCAATTGAGAACAAGCTTGGTCAAAATGTACCATAGTACTTGACACAAAGTAAGAGATCAATAAACATCAGCTCTTGTGACTATTGCAAATTTTTAAACCACCATACTAGTAATTCTGATTTCTACATTCTAATTGTGCCATTTTTGAAAGTAAAGATTCCAGCATAAGTAATAGGCCATCATTCATCATGAATGCCTCACTCTCAGAGGAAGGTGGGCTGACCAGCAGTGCTGGAGGATTTATAAGTTATAGAGAACCTGGCAGAGGTTAGAATCTTCTACTCAGGGAAGAAAGAAAAGCACGCCCCAAATGGACTCATTGCTGAACTGAGACAAGATTTCTCACCAACACCACGGTTGTAATCACATCCTAGAAAGAGGCAAGCAAAACTCCACTGTAGGCATATACATCAGACAGGGGTTTTCATAACCTGTCTAAATTAATCCTTTAAATAAAATCCAAGGTGCTATCCTTATTTTACAAATTGAAGAACTGGAAACTAAAGTGATTAAATAACAGCTCCAAGGTCACAACAGCAAGTGAATTCCAAGTATGCTTTAACCAGTGTGATTGAAGAGCTCATGCTTTTAATTCCTGCTCAATAATGCCTCCTCCACTAATGTTCCTGCTTGCATAGAATGAAATAATATATGTTCTATTACTTAATCCTTTTATTAAGTGCCATAATGACTGTTATTTAATTCTTTCCAATGACCACAAAGGAATAATCTCATATAATCAAAGTCAATTAGCCATCACTTTCTCAAAGGAAAACAACAAAATCATAGATATCTAACAAAATTTTCAACTGGTCACTGGCCCACTCCATAGTTCATCTCTTGTGAACCTTCCCACTTAACAGTCTTCTCTCCAAGAGTGAAAAATTAAGATGAACATAAACATCATCAGCAAACTTTGGAGATATTTGATATGAATTTTCATTTAATTCCTGTGATCACTTCAGTTGTACCACCCAGTCTCTCCCCATCCTATAACCAAAAATTTGGTCGTCTGGTTGTGATAATAAAAATGAAAGGTATTAAACTGGCCCATGTATTTAAATGCTCTGCCTGAAGATTTCAACTATGCTTTCATTATTTTGCAGCTAGGAATAAAATCCCATAATGTACTACACATGACTTTACTCTTTCTGCTCTCATCAGCTACCTCACCACCTTCCCAACCTCCACTCGCATTCTCAGCTACTATAAGATGCACAAAGAGAATATAAACTTGAGACAGCATGATACCAGATTAGCCTTCTGCCCAGATTTTTCTCCCTTGGGTCATTGGAATCCATGAATACTTAAGCCAACAAGGTGTATTTCTTTTATGTCCTCATAAATGCCCTGGTTCTTGATAGTTAATTTCAAAGTTAACCACTTTCCAGAAAGTAAATTTTTCCCACAACTTTTCTATGACTTTCATGGTCAGTTAAAAGAGCCCTAACTAGTTGATAATCCATTTCCCCAAATTCAGTAAACTGGCACCATAAGTGGTTCATAAGGCAAGTTTGCAACATACTAGGACAGGTGTCACAGGTTCTCTACACGCCACTAAAATACAGTTGCTCTCATCAGAGGCTCACCAATGAAGGATGTAGGTGACTCACTTACTTGTGAAACCCAAAGACCAGCAATACAAATGACTATCTACTGAGCAATGCTTTTCCAATCTTCTAGCTCAGTTACAACACTGAGGGGCTTACTCTGCCTGCTTTCTGTGTGGCCTTTTTTCTGCCACAACAAAAATACCCAATGTGGGGAGCAACTCAGACTAGACTGTTACTCGAATTAAGACTTATTCTATGCATCTGCTCTCCCACAATATGGCGCTGGGAGAGGAGGAAACAGCTTCTACACAGCTGCCTCCAGTTCAACCAATAAACAGCAGGACCTGCTCCTGATTGCAGGAGAGCAGCGTACTCGGCGTGTGGGTAGCAGAGTTGGGATTGGTGGAAGAGGACTATAAAGGAGGAGAGAGACAACATGCACCAGGGAACATCTATCTGAAGGAACACCTGAGCAGCCCCCGAGAGAGCCGGCCGGTGGTGTGCCGCTCCCCCGCGGAAGTGGGGAAAGTGGCAGGGGGAACCGCCCTTCCACGGAGGTGGAAGGGTCGGTAGCCAACCCGGGAAGAACCAGCAGCAAACCCGGGGAGGGCCTAGCAGACAAAAGAACAGCGCAGGGTCCTGTGTCGTTCCTCCACGAAGACGGGGAGCGACACCCACTTCTGAGCAAACTGATCTGTTTCTTTCTTTACACTACTCCAAGACCTTAACAAGCATGTCTATAATACAGTCTGACCAGGCAGAAGGACAATGAAACTTTTTCCCTCATGTTCTTTACAAAAGCAAATGACTAGATAAAGCATTCCATCCAAAAGATTAAAAGGTCAATGTGTCTTCTTACATTTCAAAACAATCAAAATCATTTTTCTGAACCCTAAAAATTCTACACAAGCCAAGAAAACTCCAGCACTCCTCAATGGAGGACATCATGGACTGAAGTTCACCTTGAAAAAAGTTGCAGTTAACTGCCCTCTTGCCCACCTCATGAATAAATCTGTTATTCTGACTTAACTTTGCCAAAACATACACAGGAAAATGAAATTCCTTCCTAATGTTTATTGGCAAGTAACATATTTCCTTCCCCCAGAGAAAGTCGGGACAGGGACTGGTGTCCCCAACCTTCATCCTCTAAGGAAACTGCAAGAGGGAGACAGTTCAGCTACAAGAGTGTAATTAATGTCATTAAATCACTGTTGGGAGAATCATTAGGCTTTGAATTTAGAGGTCACCTCCCTGTAGGGATTTGCCAAGAAAAAGTCCTCATGCTCACAGTGTCTTACTCATTCTGACAGCCCCTCCTGTGAGACAGGCAGACAATCTGCTTTGCTCTACACGGCCTCTCTGGGAAAACACAGACATTTCATTTAACATTTTTGGACACCTCCCCTAGAGGACCTTTTGCTTCCACTCCAGGGATCTATGCAAGACCTGCTTCATGGGCATGTGACCTGTACAGGTGCACAGGGCCCCACATTTAGAAAGGCCCATGCTTGGTTTAATGCTCTGATGTCACTCCCTTGAAAATCTTAATTTTTGACTGCACATTTCCATTTGACATAAAGCCCCACCAATGAGGTAGTCAGCCATAGATATGTACGCTGGGCTGAACCTGGAACAAGAGCAAGGAGATGTCATGTCAAGTAGACTGTGCCCTGCCACCTCCACAGGAACTGTGTACCCCAGAAGTGTGGTAGTAGACCAAATATTTGGGGTTCTCCTTCTGAACTAAAACTTGCTTTGTACAACAAATGAGTGGGAAGTGAGGACACAATTTCTGGGGAAAAGATTTCAAGGTCAGGGCTCCATTTGCTTTGTTTCCTTTCTCCTGTCTCAGTAGTAGGGATGGAATTTCCCTCAGTAAGGTCCCCCAGAGAAACAAACCCCAATATAACCTGCAATACAGAAGTTCTGTAAGTGAGATATAATTCCTGATGATGGAGACTAGTAAAACTACAGGGTTATTTTTCACATGACTTAGCCCATCTTTACAGACACAGGTCATAAACTCAGATTGGGTCCCACAGTATCCTTTGCAACACTTCAAGACTCATGCAGGAAGCTGGGGAGAAGAGGCAGAGTACATGGCAATAATGCTGCTTAGAATGGGAAAGAAGACTTCTACACAAAGACATAGGAGATTAAAGTAGCCCACAGGCTATTATTTAATTCCATCCAAGTGTTCACTGCTGAAACACAGAAAATACACCACTAGCAGGTCTCCTTTGTGATAAGTCACAACAGCAAATTAATTTGTGTGTGAGAAAAAAAGAATTTGATTCAATTTGCATGTATTTCCATCTCTGTCATTCTGCTTCTCAAATATTTAGCAAGCACAAATTGCTTATTTTCTAGGGACAAAGAAAAGGGGAGAACTAAAATGACCTTAAAAGACCCCAAAAGTCACTATCTATCACTTTTTCCATGGCTGACTAGGGAAGATCAGCAGATAAATAATATTTTAATAAAATGTGTGGTAAGCTTGAGAAACACAGCTTAAAATAAAAATTCAACCTACTTGATATTTCTCTCTCACAAGCGAGGAATCAAGGTCAACATGAATTTGTAGTAGCCCCTGGAACAGCTCAGCAAGAAGGGTCTCTTCCTGCTTGCAGTTGGAACAGCTACAGTGTTCTTTTATTCATGACCAAATGTTTCCAGAATGATTAAAGTGGCATTGTAAATGTGCAGTCTATATCAGTTGAGTGATAAGGATTAAGTGAGATCCAGATTAAAATGCTAAGTGAGTTTGTACCAAGATCAAGTCAGATCTATAGTTAACACTAAGAAAATGCATGCTGGAAACGAAATGTAAGACAACCACTTGGAGAAATCCCAGGATAACAAATCGTTTTGTAGAAACTGTCTTCAATGGCAAGTTTGTATTTTCGAAAACACAACTGCTGCGCAATCTTTATAAAAAATATATAGCCAATGAAATAACCATCACGTATATTCACAGCGGACTGGGTTCAAAAGAAAAGTGCATAATAATTCCATTTCATTTATGGAATAAATGTCAATAGGCAAATTACAGAACTGTTAGGCTTACTACTGCAATGGAATAAAAATGGTTTGAATCTTATAGAGCTTTTTCCCTTTAATGCTCATAATTTAAAGCCAAAATGAATGGAAATTTGTTATTTATAAAACAATAGTTTAGACAGTTAATGTGACGTAACAAATAAAAAGGAAACATCATTTAAAAATATGTAATCACTGTGAGTAATGTCTTGAAATTTTGTAATGAGATAGAAACAAAAGCATGTAGCTTTTTTTTTTACATTTTCCAGAAGATATATTATACAAAATACACTCAGAATCATAGATTGCTTTTTCTTCATCTTTTCTTCCCTGAACGTGCAGTTGTTTGAGTCTCTTGTGTTTCTTCTTTTACATCAGATACAGGCTGTCTGAAAACTATTTCTCATCATCTTTCATTTCAGCTGCTTCAGATTTTTGTCTCTCCAAATATGATGGTGTGCAAACTGGTGTGGGGCCCTGGCTGTCCACAGTCTTCTCAGGAGTGTTAGCAGTACCTGAAGTCTTTTTTTTCTTCTTGGGTATGCCAGAAGTTTTCTTCTTCTTTGAAGGTACATTTACCACCTGGCCATTTGTAGAGTTCTGAAGATCAATGCTTCCAACATTTTTCCCTTTCTGTAAAATCAATGAGGGAAAATCATAATCAATTCCTTTTTTAGCTAATTTCTTTCTGAGTAGTTTTTCTTTCTTTTTAAATCGCTCCTCCATCCGTAGCTTTTGTAGAAGTGTCCGATTCCGACTATACCATTTCACTGATGGGTATGATGGCTGATGAAATGGAACATTCCATGCTTTAAAAAGTTCCTTATGTACTTTTTCAGGTGGCATAAAATGACACACCAAGAGC